>NC_071998.2:51629839-52879839 GCF_028885655.2 Pongo abelii
TAATAAGATGGGGCTAATAACGTTATCTATTTTATAGGACAGTTGTAAAAATTAAACAAGTTAATGTAAGTTCAGCCTTATGCCTGACACAAAGTAAGGACTCAATGAAGTTTAGCCATTTAAAGATTAATGAATTACAAACGGGAATTTCTTTATATATTAATGCAGTGCTGCTTCTCAAACTTGCCCAAAAACGACCCCTAATGGCAAAAAAGAGTAACTCATAACCTCATGGCATCTGAAGGTAAAAACCAAGCCGCATACCAGATGTATCAAATTTCCTTAAAACATGGTTTTATTTTAAAATATTCAAGTAAATTTTATATTCAGCTCCAAAATATATCAATTTTACCATATTTTCCTTCTCACAAACTTGCTATTAAGTGACATCCAGGGATTACTTGGACATGTACCTTATTAAGGATATTAACCCACTACCTATCATATACTTTTCTATTCAGCTTGCAATTTTCAAAGATATACATGAAATCTTCTCTCATGGTGTCCACCAATGATGTGCCGCTTCAAAAGTCTTGCTCCACTCAAGGATCAAATAAATACTCCCCTATATTTTCTTCTAATATATTTAACATTAAATATTTTTTTAAGAATTTTTTAGCAGGACAGAAATCCAAATTTGTTTTTCCTCACCCTCTTTTGCTGTCAAATATACTCTAAAATACTAAAGACTTCAAAATAAGTGTATATACTTACTTGTTTCATTAAATGTTTTTACAAAGTCTGCCATGTTAAAAATACCAGTGAAAGCTTATTTTTATTTTATTTTTTTTACATAAATACAAACTGGAGAGTATTCTATCATTTTGGACACAGCATTTAATACAAGAAATCTTTGAAACATCAGACAGTGGCAAAGACCCACCTACCCTTCTGGTGATTTTTCATGGGCCCTGCTGAATAGCTTGAGTTTATAAAATCAAATTTCTATCCCAATATGCATCAATGCCACTGGATGTGCTAGATCAGATGGTCATCACACACCCAAATTAATGATCTATAGCACTACAGAAAGGTGTTACACTTGAGAGCCTTTTGGGTCCAGTAAGAGGGGCAAGCGCAGCACTTTGCAGCTCTCTGTCCCACCTCCATTGCCTAACTACATCTGTTCTCTTGGCCACACCATGAACTCCAGGACATGCTTCCACTAGCATAGAGCTACAGCTGGACAAGAAGCAGACCCCTCTCTTTGCCTATCCATATGTAGCTGATTATAGAATTACATTCTTTACTTTCTAATACTCTCATGTAGGTTTTAACATTTTCAGTATGTTTCACATTTGTTTTATTTTCAAAAGAAAGAAATCAATTTTTTAAAAAGTTCCTGGGGCAGATCTGGCAAACAAAAATAGGAGAATGCACTCATGGTAACTGTCACAGGACAATAAGAGACAAAGGGATTCCAAATTGCTTTTAAGAGGTTAATAAATATCAATACCTCGTAGAAAGAAAAATGTTTATTACATGCCATGTGTCAGTCACTACTCCAGGAGTTTACTCTCATTATCTGATTTAATCATTACAACTAACCTATCATCATTGTTCCAATTTGGTATTATTAACCCAATTTATAGATGAATTGCCCAAGATAATATTACCTGTAAATGACAATGCTAGGATTCAAATCCAGGCAGACTAAATGTCCTCTCTTTACCACTAAAATCTACTTAATGTCCCCAACTAAGCTAGGTACCTCCCCACCCCCCACCTCAGAAACTTAGCAAAGAGACGCCTCTTTGCTAAGTCAGTGCTATGAAGACTACATCCTCCCCCCAAGAAGATCTTGTCACACCTGGTCCCACAGGGATGTGTTCTGACCTGATTCTCCGTGGCTAAATGGAGCATGTCGGGCCAGGTGAGGTCCTTCCGTGGACGCCCCTTCCCAGCTGTGCCCCACTCAAGCCTCATTCTCTCAGTGAAAGAATGAGTGGTGGGGGACCTGCACACACTACTACTTGTCAGCTTGTAAGGCCCTCCCAATACATTCTATTTCATTTTTGTACTGTGTGTGCCTGTCTGTACCCACTTCGCACAGCAGCTACACTAAGTAACATGTAGAGATTAAACACAATAACAGTTTGCAGTAGATTTGGAAGCAAATTATAACCTCATTTCACAAAAGACAGCACTTCAATTTGATGGTATTTTAGGTTAAATGCACACACTTCCTACACATAAAATGCGCACTTCATTTAAGAAACAACTAATATAAAGGGAATATGAACAATAGTATAAATATCTCTTACTACATTAAGTTACATCCATTTTTATCATCTTCTCTTCAATATAAAACATACCAATTACAAATGTATAACCAATAAATACCTTCTAAGACTCTAGGTCAAGGTTATTAGGAAAACCCATTCCTTACAAAGGACTTCGCAGGAAAAAAAATGTATGAAGGGACACTGTCCTCTGCTGGTGAATTTTCCACACTGTCTATGAATCTTTGAGTAGAAAATTTAATATGTTAATATGTAAGAACCATAGTCCATGATACAATTTACAGTCTAACAGTGACTTTTACTTGTATGAAAATGTTAAAGAAATACATAGCCAAAGCCAATACAAAATTTCAGGCTGTTTTTACAACAAGGAATAAAGAATGCCATTTTATGTGAATATAGTTTCAACACAGAATTCCACTTTAATTCTTTCAACAGCATTTTGAGTTAGTAATTGTATTAGTGCTGTTTACTTCCATTTTAGAATCAATGCAAAATGTCCCTTAATTAGATATCAATTATTAATTATAGAGTAATGCTTTAAATGCCGAAAAAGTCCTATGAGTAAAGACATATATTTATACTACCCTCTTCCCCTAAAGTTTTGGCTACAAGTTAAATATTCTGGAGGAAACAAATTTTAAAACATCTCTGCTATGCGTCTATAAGATGCATTTAGACATTGGTCCAGAGCTCTATATGTACAGATACTACTGAAAACTTTAACGATAATTTTACTGAATTTTAAATAATACATGAAAATAGACTTGCAAAAAAATAAATAAATGAATGTCAACCTCACAGAAGTAGACTGCATAAAAGATGAGGGTTTGCCTGTCCGTATCTCAAGTTCATTCCTCTGGCCATAGCATTAACCATGTTTATCTTTCATTTATTTTTCATTCAATTTACATATTTTTAAGATTGCTTTTTAAAAATACAGCTTCACACTAAAGAAGTATTCCTTAACTACTCTTTGTCACATAACAATATATTTTGAAGATCATTACCACATCAATACATACACCCTGCTGTTTTTAACAGCTGCATAGCAGAGATTTTTCTAAAAATCTATTGAGTCAATCCTTTACTGCTTGTAAGCATATTTTCACAATAGTAAAATTGGGCAGAGGTGTTATAAATGTCCTTGTTTAAAACTGGTTACAAGAATAGTTTCTAGAATCCTTGATCCATATAATAAATCTTAGATTGTTCCCATGAAATAAAATACCTATCTATGTCACCCATGTAAATAAACAATACTATGCAATGCTGTTTTCATTTTTGCCATACTAATATTTAAAGGCAATTTCATTTTAAAATTCACTTGAGTCTACAACTGTGCACAAATAACTACAAAAATCATGTAATGCCAAACACTTTTAGTAACCCAAAGAGAAATTTTTAAGAACCTGCCAGGCACAGTGGCTGACACCTATAATTCCAGCACTTGGGGAGGCTGAAACAAGAGGATCACTTGAGCCCAGGAGTTCGAGACCAGCCCGGGCAACAAAGCAAGACTTCATCTCTATAAAAAATGTAAAAATTAGCCAGTCATGGCGGCGTGTGCCTGTAGTCGTCCCAGCAACTCAGGAGGCTGAGGTGGGAGCACCTGTAGTCCCAGCTACTAGGGAGGCTGAGGTGGGAGGCTCTGGTCAGTGTGCCAGCCCTTTGCCTCAGAGACAAAACCATTGAAGCAGAAGACTTGGAGTCACTCATCTCCCAATTCGCCCATAGACTCTATTGAGAACAACAGGCACTTAGGAACTGTATACCACGATGCTGAGAATTCCTTCCATAGCGTTGCCTGGAGAGGTTTACCCTGTGGAGTTTCCACAAACGAGAAGTACCATTTACTCCAATGCTTAATAATAATTACTTCTAAGAAAACAAATCTGACACCATCTGTGATCATGTCCATCAGTTCCAGAAAGCAAATTGAGAAAAAAAAAAACAAGGGAAAAGTGCTCTCTCATCATGAAATCAACACACACAGCATCATGTTAATCTACAACTAAACTTGACATGTGCCCTTTGAAATTCTATGTTTGTATACTTTCCAACCTCAAAATGTTTCTTTGAAAACAGAGTGTGTTGCGTCTTTCCAATTTTCTCGGTAAGTAGCTATGCGTCAATTACTCAGTCATTTGAATTTGGGCTTCAGATTCTCCACAACTCAAAGCCTGGATACTTTCAGAAATATGGATCTGAACTCCAAATCCTTTTCTTCGTTTACACAGAGGCCACTCTAACTGGCAGGATCCTCAATGTGAACATAAAATAAAGGGTAATAGGAATTGAAGGAGAATCTGTGTGCTCAGCACATTTTTCAGTCTGAGGGGCGGAATGAAGTCACAGGCTGATTTAGCTTTGCCCCAGACACCTTCCATCTCAACACCAGCAAACATGTCTGTATAGTAACTGGATCAAAAAGCAACATAAATTAATCATAAGGATCCTACACTATAGAAATGCCAGTTAAACCCACCTACAAATCTGAGAACGGCAGTTATCTGTTACGAAGTCTTGGTCATGCTTTCTCAAAAGAATCATTTTAGGGCTTAGGATTCAGCATTAATTCTGAAGGTCGTGAGTGTAAACAGCACCCAAGTTCAGAAGAACCTCTCTGATATTCTAAACAAATGTCAAAGACTAAAGGAGGAAACCATGTTTTCTAAAAATTATGACCATATACCTAAGTATGTTCCCCCAAACTAATGGCTGTAGTTGTAAGACAATCTAGACATTTCAGGACAATCAACACTCGGTAGAGTCAGTTTGAGGGGAAATTATATAACCGAGAAGAGTTTCATACAAGGGCTAACCAGGGTTTAGAAGTGTTTCTTCATAGTCTTTTCCCTCATCTATCCCTCAATCCCCTGCCAAGACGGCCTCCAATGTGTATCCCTGTTGGCATACTGATGCTACATTTGTTCCTCGTTAACTATATATACTATGGCATCCTCAAAAATAGAAAAGCTTGTATTTAATTTTTTAATATAGATAATATATACTCTTTGGCAGTTTGCTCTTTTAAGAAGCACATCAAATTAAAGGATATTTTAAGCACCATCTGCTCTCTGCAACAATGGGCAATAATGTTTTAAATCTATAGTATCCTTTATGGTTATTGCAGTTAGCATTCTGTTGTGCTGAGGGTTTTTTTGTTTGTTTGTTTTTTGTTTAATGTAGTCCTCCTTGCCTAGGCTCATACTTAGAAACCAAGCTAGTTTTTTTTTTCTTTTGTGTTATTCCCAGTTTAATTTCCCATTGCCATAAAACTGTTGACTAAAGCCATTTAGTTACTTTTTCCTCTCATATCTTCCAAATTCACTGGAATACTCCTTTATGATGCCACAGAAAGGCATTACTAAAGGAATTTATTAAAGTTTTTCTTAAAAATACATTCCTTCAAATATACAGACCCAGTTATAAATGCTGTCATTCAGTAAAACAGAAACTGCAAAGGCATTATAAATCTCTTCCAGTATTAACTGTAGTGGAATAAGCCAAGGTGACAGGTGTGGACACAGCCCATCAACAAAGACAAGACTGGACCCGTGCACCAAGCACAAGCCCACCTACCATCTGCTCTGCACCCAGGGAATGCAAACAGAGCCATGAGCTAAGGTGTTCATTTTCAACATTCTGATTTGTTAACAAGACCTGTGCAATGAACTCTTATGTACTACTGTGGTTCTGTGATGCCCCTCAAAAAAAAAAAAAATCCACTGCAAACCACCTGTCACATTCTTTTGGGATACGCTACAATAATTTTCTTCTAGTAAGTATCAATAACCCAAAAATGTTTTACTTGCCATAAATGAAAGACATATATAGATATAGGTATAAATATATAGATAGATATAGATACAGATTTTTTTTTCTTTTTTTTTGAGATGGAGTCTCACTCTGTTGCCCAGGCTGGAGTGCAGTGGCACAATCTCAGCTCACCACAACCTCTGCCCTCCAGGTTCAAGCAATTCTCCTGCTTCAGCCTCCCAAGTAGCTGGGATTACATGTACCCACCACCATGCCAGCCAATTTTTGTATTTTTCACAGAGATGGGGTTTCTCCATGTCAGCCAGGCTGGTCTTGAACTCCTGATCTCAAGTGACCTGCCCACCTCAGCCTCTCAAAGTGCTGGGATTACAGATGTGAGCCACCGCGCCCGGCTAATGAAAGATACATTGAACAGAATGATATATTAAAGACACTGCAAAATAATGTATAGAATCTTGAATAACATTGTGTAGATTTTCGAAAAGATACCGATATATGCTGATATTTTAAGAGATATACAATGAACTGTTAACAGTTTTTTACCTTTAATAAACTAGAAAGGGTGTCATTAAATATTTTTATTTTATTTTTATAAATTTCAACAATGGATATTTGGGTAGTAATATAATTAGCCATAGTGATTTCCTTTCCAATGCTTTTCTGTAAAATTTTTAAAAATTATAGTGTATGGACACAATTGGTTATTCAATGATTCCTATATCATTGGACATTTTAGTTATAATTCTATTTTCACTGATAAAACTGGCATTACAACAATCACCTTCTGCCTACAATCCTGTTCATTTCCTAAGAGTGTGAGAAAATGGTAAAAGTGCAAGAAGATGTTCACCAAGACTGATGCACACTGCCCACCTTCTCTTCAGGATGCTTACTCCAATCATATTCCTGCCAAGAGAACACAGTGCCCACTGTACCAACTACAGTCTCCTGGGAACTGGGAATTTTCTTATTATCTTTACTAATATGATTCAAAAAAAGAAAAGAAATCATTATATAAGCTTGAAAACTGTTTCAATTTTATTTACCTTCAAAGAAACAAGTTTTCATGCTATTTCAATAATCAATAAAACAGTCACCTTTTTAAAAAATTAACACTCAAAATCAAAGGACAACCCTGAATATGCATTCCTAAGAACTGGGAATATGCTGCCAAAAATCAATGAAAATGATTATCGGGCCTTACAAAAATACCTTTTACGAAAATTTTAAACAGTTAATAGAAACTAATTGGGTTTTTTTAATCCAATCAAAAAACCTGAAGTATATGAAACTGATGTGTGAAATACAGTCAAAGCTTAGCAGTAATCTCTACCGTCCAGGATGGTGTTTTTTCCCAAGGGATTACAAAACACAGCCTTTCAAATTCAACAAGGGGCACAAGAGCTACACTGTGTTTTTGAAAATATAAGCAACAGCTCCTTCAAATTCCTTCTCTCAGCAATCTGGTCCACAAAAACCCACCGTTATTTATTGGCACTTCTTTTCATACTGCCTTCATTTTAGCAAAAAGTACACCTGAATGCAAGTGAGAAGTCAGTAAAACTATCTAATATCCATCTGCCCAGCCTGCTGTTGGCACTTACCCTGCAAACACTGTCCCCACAGACACTGTTTCTCAGCACCTCAGGCCTGAACTCCACCAGTCTTCCCCCAAACTAATATTCAGGGAGTTCCCTGCCATAAAAATGACCCACAATGAATCACTTCCTAAATATGTGCTTGGGGAGAGGGGCATGGTGCCTAGGCGAGTTCTCCCATCACCGCCCGCATCCTCACAACCTCTGAGGCACAAGTGAACGCCCTCTTTACAGGTAGGAAAACTAAGCCTCACAGAGACATGTCATTTGCCCCAGGCCACACAACTATTCCACTGAGAACCAGAATTCCAACACAGTCCCAGGTGATTATGTTGGGTTTTTTACATGCACTCCTGACAGCCATCAGGACATTTACTAAGCTCTTCAGAAAGAGGTATATACAGTGCATTCCTATCTTTAACATCTACTCTATTTCTTTTCCAACACTCTCCCTTCCTCCCCTTAAAAGTACTATGGGGCATGTTTACTTGATCATGAAATATGTGGGCACAATTCTATATGTGTTCACAACACCTATTAATTCTTGCAGAAAAGAGACTATAAATGATATATGTACAAAACATTACACATCTCCAATTTATAAACAGATATTAAGTTAATGTTTTGGAACTCAAAACTCATATTAGTGGAAAAAAATACAAGATGCAGAAGAACCCCAACCCAAACAACAAAGGCCTAATTTAACTCCCTAAAAACCCATGGCTCTCAACCCACAGCATCCACCAGAGTCACAGGAAGATTTCAGAAATGCAAATGCTTGTCCCTTATCCTCAGAGATTCTAATCCTACTGATTTTGGTGGGGCCAGGGGTCCATACTTATAATGTTCCACGGAGCTGAGAACATAGACTGAAGTCTGTAAGCGCCACTACACAGAAACTACATATCTTACTTAGTTTTTTAACCACAGCACAGGGCCCACCAAATAATAGGTGCTAAAAGTAAATATGTGTGACGAAATGAGGTATCAGAAGCACATATTGTGGCAGATTCTGTCAATGAATCTTTTTCCTTCTTTCTTCCATCTTTTTCTTTCTTCTCCACAGGCAGAGCCCCTTTCCCTAAAAACACCAGTTACTCGCCAGTTACCTTTCCAGCCTTTCTAACAGTTGGCCACAGGACATAAAAGGATGTTTTCAAGTGCATTTCAAGGAAAGATTTTCCTCGCAAATGGGAGTGGATGAGCCTAGTTCCCACACTGTCTCCCTTCCTGCCCTTGGCAGCAAGATGTCTGAAGTAAGCACAGCTATCAAGACAAGCCTGCCTGGAGACAGTGAATCTGAAGGACGGGAAGTGCATGAGACCTCATGAGGCTGCTGAGCTGCTGCACCAACCCTAGGAGCACATATCTGACAATCCCTTATGTGAGGTAAAGGCCCTTTTGAGATAAACCACTGTGTGTCGCCTCAGCAGAAGCTGCAGGGGTGGAAGTGCAGGAAAGCCTGCATTGATGAGAAGCTGTGGGAAGCCAGGGCATCTGACTATGGCAAACTCTGGGGGGTGCCCAGGGCCCTGCTGACTCTCCCACCAGTCCCTCCTTCCCTCCAGGGGTTGGCCAGCCTGCTTCTCTGAAACGTCACCTCATGTTCTGCCCACTGCTTTCTCTTCTGGATAATCATGAGCCAGAAAACACACTACCAACTTTTGCCTTCTTCTCCAGTCACCATATCTAGAATAGAGCCTTTAGTAAAATTTTTTCCTATGTGTTTACTATTATAAACATTGAAAAAACATGGAAAAGTCCAAACTAAGGCATTAAAAAAAAAAAAAATCCTAAAGCTTCAAAAGTGCTACACTAAAATTTGGCCCCTGATAATCATAGAAACATATATTGAGATAGGTGCCCCCTAACTTTGACCTTATTCTCTATACACAAGTCCTTTTATCCAGACAGATGCCTCAGAATTTCCCCACACACACTTGATAAAATGAAAGAGAAGGTAGAGAACCTTTGCTCTCACCCCTACCACCTTAATCAAAAAGCAAGATCAAAGCCTCAGAGTTAACGATGGCTGCACTACAGACTAAAAAGGAATTCACATGTAGGTTTATCGAAAGAGAAGAAGAATCCAAAATAACATGTCCATTGGCTTCTCTTTGTGTTTTGAGACAGGTCTTGCATTGTTGCCCAGGCTGGAGTGCAGTAGTGTGATCACAGCTTACTGTAACCTTGAACTCCTGGGCTCAAGCAGTCCTCCCACCTCATCCTCCCAAAGTGCTAGGATGACAGGCATATGCCATCATGCCCCTGGCTCCACTGGCTTTAGGAATCCAAACTCAACCAATTGTGAGATAGAGTCCAAAGCCATTTGGTGGTGACATCAGCTACAGCTTTCATGAGACAAGACCATTCTGAATCTTCAAGAATCTTGAGAGTGATCCCACAAATCACACACGTGGCTGGCACTTATTTAATCCACTACATCCAGAAAAATGAGTCCAGAAGGATACAGGACATTGGGGGCAAACCTACATCTAAACCGGGCCTCACTGCCTTATTTTATTCTTCATCCCAAACTCCCTCCAATTCAATGTAAGACATAGGACCACCCTGAAAATGAGATATTGTAAAAAGGGGGCCAGTATAGGACAGAAAGCAATTATCTCTGAATGTGCATCATCACTGATCAAGAAAAATAACATGTATCTAGTGCCCAGAGCTCGATCTGACATATTTAGACAATGTCAACTATTATTACTATTGTATTTAACTACAGGAAACTAGACTGAATTAAAAACAAACTAATTCTCAATAGAGTATAGAAGTTATTCAAAGGGCAAATTTACTTTTTTTTAAGGTACTGACAAACTATAGACTCAAAAGCAGATAATGCCTTGATTTCAGGTTAAGAACTAAACATCAGCATCATGAGGCTTATCACTTCCTTTCAAATCCCATAATGCAGCAAATGCAAGTTAACAACAAATGAAATCAGGCTCCCTAGCTCCAGACTTCAGCAATATATACTAACCAACTGGTTTGATACCATCATACCTGAAGTCTCAGACTTCTTGAAGTTTCAGATATCCTGAATCCCACAACTCAATATTTTTTCAGTATAAAAAGAGGACACAATGTGACTATGTTCTTCATATCTCTTAATACTTCTTCCAGATGTGTGAACACTAACTCTCCAGAGGTAGAGGTTTCTCATGGGCTAGCAAGTTACACACACACACACACACACACACACACACCCCCCCATGGAAAAGGCACAGAGGACTCATAGGGCAGTGAAACCACTCTGTATGATACTATAATGTCAGATGCCTGTCATTGTATATTTGTTCAAAACCACTGAATGTACAACACCCAGAGTGAGCCCTAATGTAAACTATGGACTTTGGTCTGGTTGCCAGGGTTTCCTTAAAAAAATAAAAGTTTAAAAACAATTTTTTTTATTTAAAAAAAACTATGGACATTGGGGGATAATGATGCATCAATGTAGATTCTTTATTTGTAACAAATGCACCTCTCTGGTTAAGGATATTGATAATGCGGGGGGCTATGCACATGTGGGGAGAAGGGGAATATGGGGAATCTCTATACTTTCCTCTGAATTTTGCTGTGAACCTATAGATGCTCTTAAAAGTAAAGCAAAAAAATAAAAGAGCGCAGCAAAACTACTCATCAGCTCTGTTACACTGTACCATCAGAACCCAGGAATCAGAAACAGCAAAAAGTAGAGGTAAAATTGAAGAAAAAAAAAAAATGCAGAACATAAAATCCCCATACTCACGAAGTTCATATTATATATGTCATGTCAGACACTTAAAATTGAAATGCCAAGAACTGTTAAAAGGAACAATACTCAAAGCAGTCTACATTTTCTTTCCTTCACATGTCACAGGGACAGAGAAATATCACTATACTAGTATTTTGTAATCAAAAGCATATTAAAATATAACCTAGAGACTCACCACAAAAATGATCCCTGACTGTTTTAATAAAGACTGCCCAAGATTAAAATTTTCTGGAACGATGCTACCAGATTTAAGAAATATCTAATTTAATTTTGGAGAATTGAAATATAAAATAGAATGAACCCACATCACGGCACTTACATGCTAGACAATTTAATAGTTGAAACCCCTGCCAGATTAAAGGGAAATCAGTTTTAAAATTCTATCATCTCATTTTAAATTTGTTCAAACATTTGAAGATTCAAATATCAAAATGTCTTAAAATTAGATAGTAAGGTAGTACTCCTGGAGTTTATAAGAGAACATTCCCAGCTCTACAGTACAGTTTTTCAGCTTTCTCACATATCACGTTAATATGATCACTTAAAATTAATACAAAATAAAAGATATCATTTTTGTGTCACCAACTATTACCTTTCCTTCCAATAAGATAATATTTACCCTGACACAGTAAGTCTCTTTCACTGCACGCACTGTAATAAATACACTGCTTCAGATGGTATAAACGAGATATGACTGTCCCCAAGACAATGATTCTTTTTTACTCAAGAAAGTCAGTACAGTAAATAACTTTTCCTCCCTTCGAGACAATCATAGTGCTTGAGGCTGCTGAAACACAAACACAAAATATCTTCACAAATGTCTCCAAACAGTCAAGCTGAAAATCTAAGCCAAAGTTTCATTTAACAGCCTGTCAGTTTTTGGATGTGAAGCTAATGAATGCAGTGGCAAACAAATCCATCAAACCTAACATCAAACAACTGCACTTCATCCCAGCAAACGGAAAAATGAAATACAACCTGCCGGCCAGCGCTTTGATCCAACCTGGCCAGGAAGCAGACCTGTGAGTGTCACGGCATCAGCTGCACAGAGTAATCACGGACTTCATTCCACCACAGAAGGAAAGAATGCTCCAGAAACAGAAAACAGTCAGCTCAAATACGCACAAATGTCTTATTTCAACTGCTAAACGAGCTGTTAAATATTTTTAAATCTCTATCAAGAAAAAATAATTGCATTTCACTCTGTTACGCCAACATTCAAAGCTACAAAGACTCCTAAAACAAAGAACTAGGTGGTATGTTCCATTAATACTACAACTTTGCAAGTGGAGTTTTATTAAAAGCCCTTCTGTTCTTTCTGAAAGCTCCTTGAAGATAATATATATGTCTTTCTTCTTTGTACACACACGTAGCACAGGAGGAACTCACTGGGCACTCACCAAATCTGACCTCTGCCCGTCAGCAGCAAATGAACATGTGACTACCTGAAACATCACTCTCAATTTTTTTCAGTAATGATCTTGTCTTTGATTAGAGAAATGGGGGAAAATTACACAACTGCCTTCTTAGGTCAGTTGTTCCTGCTAAATGCAAAGCCCTTTTGTTCTGGAGCATCTTACAGGATTTCGCTATGCTATATTTTGCAGGTTAAGACAAGAGAGCAGAATGATCCTCACTGAGGGAAAATAGAAGCAAAGACAGAAATGAGAAGAATGGTAAGGCCTGGGCCATTATCAGAGAGTACTGGAAACAGGGATGGTCAAACTAAGCAGCTACCAAAACTAAAAGGTAAATGTCCCTTCACTCCCTCCTCTATTTTCCCCAGATCTTCTACACAATCCATACACACACCAAAAAAGTCTGTTTGAGAGATGAGGCAGTTTGGATGGATACTGTGAAAAAAGACCATCTGGACTGAAGGACTAAAAAAACAGAGAATTTACCCACAGGGACAGAAATATCTCCCAAATACAATAATTCACCTGAGAATATCAAACATCCAGGAATTTGCTAAAATTTTGAAGTGTATCTGAGGTTTATACAAATAATGAAATTTCTAATCAAATGTACCCAAATCTTAAGAGCCAGGAAGATTTCTTAAACAAGTATCACATATCAATAGGTCAGTAACAGATTCCAATGAAAGTCACAGAAGCCCCCTCTCCAGTCCTGCTGCAGGGACACCAGCAGAAGTCAAGTAGCCAACAGCAAAGGAAGCAGACCTTGAAGCTCTCCCAGTGTCAACTCTACTCTCACCCCTGTTCTCATGGAACAATGCACTCACGAGTGATGAATTCATAGAAACATACATGGTGCCTGGCACACAGCAGATAAGCCTAGTCTCCGTAAGTAGAACTTCTTCCCCATCTACCAGCCATCTGAGACATTTGAAAAGGTCCCTACTGACAAAGCCTGTTGGCTTATGATCAAAAGGTCCCTACTGGGGAACATGAGGTTATCTTTTCAAAACCTACTTGTTTTTTTTTTAATTAAAAAAAAATGGCCTTCTGTAACAGCTCTTTTCTGAGTCACCTAATTAAAAATACTGGTTTGTATTACACAAAATTATATTTATATATATATATTTCATAGTGTTTGTGATTACATATATGCACATATAATGTATGCAGACCCCACACTCTGCACTATTTTGCTTATTTAATGCTGTACAACAAATACTTTATCAGATACTTATACAAATTCAATAAACCCCATGTGACAGGTAAAGCAGGTGGCATCACCACCAATGCCTCATTATGAAAAAGTGCTCATATTTTCATAGTAATTATAAAAGTATTGTTTATGAACAATGACTTTTTTATAGTTACCATTTAGAACAAACTGATGAAGACAAACAATTAAGACAAATATGGGCATCCTCAATGCTAAAAGTCTTTTTAGTGCAATTCATTAATTCACTACACATCAGTTTCCAGGAAAACACATAAATGTATGCCCAGTGCACAAATTTGCCAGGGATTAGAAACTACATATATATGCAATACAGTAAATTCATAAGGTTACCTAAAGAATCAGACATGGAGATCAAAAATATGTGTCAAATAACTGATTAAAGTTACCAAAATCTGGGTTAAAAAAAGGCTTACTCAGCTTACTATAATGTAAGATAATTTATTATCCAAGAATAGA
Organism: Pongo abelii; assembly: GCF_028885655.2. Classification (NCBI taxonomy): domain Eukaryota; kingdom Metazoa; phylum Chordata; class Mammalia; order Primates; family Hominidae; genus Pongo; species Pongo abelii. The sequence goes on from NC_071998.2 coordinate 51,644,341, forward strand.
CATGAAAATATTAATATTGATGGTATAAATTAAGAAAGCACATGATATTTTAGTGAAACATTCAAAACTGTATCTCTTTATAAGGTTATTTTCCGGTTTTTATGCAAAATAACTAAAATTGGTTACATGACTCAAAATATTCTTTTTTCTTAATTTTTGTTTTTATTTTTTGTAGAGACAAGATCTCACTCTGTTGCTAAGACTAGTCTTGAATTCCTGGCCTCTAGCAATCCTCCTGCCTCAGCCTCCCAAAGTGCTAGTTACAGGCATGAGCTACTGTCCCAGCCCAAAGCAGATTCTAAATATGTCAACGATAAATTGGTACCCCCTGTAGTAGGCAGATGCTTCCCCTCCTGCACCCCCAACAAAGATGTCCTCATCCTAATCCCAGAGATCTATGAATACGCTATCTTGCATGACACATGGGATTTTGCAGATTGCCTGCTCTGAAATGCAGGAACTACACAGGAGGACTAGAGAGAGGCTTCTAGGAGAAAAGTCCAGCCCCTGGTTCACAGTCAGCAGCAAATCCAAACGTTTAGTCTTACAACTGTGAGGAAGTGAATTCAGCCAACAACCCAAAGGAGCAAGGAAATGAATTCTTCCCCAGAGTCTCAGTAAGAAATGCAATCCTGCAAACATCTTGACATTCAACTGGTGAGACCAATGCTAGGCCTATTACCTATAGAACCATGAGATAATAAATGGCTATTGTTCTAAACACAAAGTTTGTGGTAATTTGCTACAGCAGCAAGCGACAACTAATATATTCTCAGATGACATCACCTGGCCAAAGGAAGTAAGGGGTGGCCATAACACTGAAAATAATCTCAAATACATTCAGTTAGAGCAATTTTTAATTAGCTGGCCAAAACTGCATTATAGCATTGAATATTTTGTACCCAGAACCAAACAAAATGGTCATAGCCCTTACTAAACTGAATAAACAGATAGTCACATACCTAAGTTCTTTTCTCTTTGCAATAAACCTACAGGATAGAGAGGTATTTCTAATTTATATATTAAGAATAAATGACTTTCCTAATGTTACATGGCTAGCCAGAGAAGAAAAGTTGGTTGTCAGATCCAGCCTCCTCCACCACAGTGCAACACTTCACATTCCCACAACTGTGATGGGCTCTATCAGCTGGGATTTCAGAGAGGAGCACTACCAGCTTCTCTTCCTTCCGCTCCACACCCACTCTACTTCCACATGGAAATGTGGAAATGCAACTCCAATGTACACAGTAGTTTAGCTTCTCCCCAAGGCTGGAATGTCCTATTCTGGCCAATATCATAGGCTACTTCTGAGACCTGTATTAAACAAGAATCAATATTTGTGGTGACTCTGAACAGCTGTAATAGCTGACTTATATCTGTAAGTAAAGGTGCAAACTATAAAATAACAGACCTTGTTATAACCTCGTGGCCAAGACACTGCTTCAAGGCAGATGCAAGCAGTACATTTCCACAAAAGCAACGCAGTGGTTGGCCAAAGTACACACACTGAGTTCTTAGAATACATAGGATGTACAATGTGAAGTAGTAATACAGTTCTGTTCCTTTCCGAATTACTCAGCATAAACAGAAATTACTTAGAACAGAAAAAGTCTTCTAATACCAGGGGCTTTCCTTTATGTCAAGAATGTATTCGAATGACTCCTGGGCTGCCAAAGGGCTATACTTTTATTTATCTTTTAATATAGTATGCAATTTTCTAAATACACAGGTCAATTAAACTAAGAGTTGTCTTCCCTAAATATACTTCTATCTACGTTCACCTGATGGCCCCACATGTAAGTTTCATCAATGTAGAATGCATGATATTCAGTTGAGCCATGCAATGGCCAAAATAAGACCACATACGCTTTATTTATCATTTTCTGCTAAATCTACGTCAATTTTACATCCTCTGTAAAACACACAGTTTCATTTAGAAGCTACCCTCTGCCAGCCTGCACCTTTCCCTTAAAAGCCACAGGAAAGGAAGCAAACCTAATAGAAACCACCATCACTTTGAAGATGTCTTCTATTTAACACCACAGGGGGAAAGTAATTAAATAGAAGTTATTGCCTGTGAATGAAAATACACAGTATGTGAGCTAAATTAAATACACTGGGCAGGAGATGCAAAATTTTATACCAAATTTAACATGAACATGTATTTCCTGTTAAAATGTGTTCTACATTATTACTTTCAAGAATTTCACTTCTGCACTAAGGGCAGTTTTAATCATTTCTGACTACCAACCTCCCTCCATCTCTTGCTACAATTTTATCAGACACTCCCTTCTGTAAAGTGCTGTTTTCTAAGCCACGAACTGATCGCAAACAGGGAGAGATCTGAGTCTACCTAACATGGAGCCACATGATTTCACTGGAAAATCTTGCAAAACACCAACTGGAGGCCTCAAGATAAAAAGCAAACACACATTGCATCAAATTACCTATCAGGGTAAATTGCTCCACATTAATCTCAAAACAGACAAATTCAGCTAAAATTGGTAATATTGGCTATGTAAAATAAATGTATCCAGCCTGAAGTGAATTGCTGTGGTGAGAGGCACACAGCGCCAGTGAGGAAGAATAAATAAATGCTGCACAGGATCTTAGGGTTCCTACTAAAATAACCAGTATACACATTTAGTTTATGCTTTATTTTTGAGGCACAGCTTACCAATTTGGCAACTTTTCCATAGTCAATCCATCTGACAGTAGCAAAATTTGTAGATTCTGCACAGTTGAAACCATGATTAAAACCAGCATGGTAGCCATACGGGAAAGTGATCATGAATTCTCCAGCCTCCTGGGTTATCTGCAAGGTAGGAAACATATAATATTTTGTAAAAATAAGACTTCCCAAATTATGAATACAATTAAAATATATTTCCCATTAAAAAACAAAGAAAAAAAGTCATGATATCAGAGCACTACCAAAAAGAGTTCCATCAGATTCATTACTTAATCCTTTAATAGTGCTTTTTTAGGAAACGTTTAAAAGACTTTCCTAAATAGGACATGGCTTGCTGGCACTTGAATTAAATCAAACAATCCATAATCAAAGCTATTACATTTTAATTGAAGGTATCTTCAGGTTATTCCAGTAAATTTGTTCATATTAGCTATCAAGCTATATATTCTTATATTTTAATAACTTGCATTACTGGAGTTACACATAAAAATCATATAATTACTGACATTGTTAAAGCTACAGCTACAAAAACTTTGATAATGCATGCTTGGCAGGCTATATCATGAATTCTTATTGGTAAAGAGCTGGTGGTATTCATCGAATTATTTTTTCCTAGCACCTAGAAAACATTCAATTAAGTACAGTCCATTTCACAGTAAAACTTCTGTTCAAAGAATTATTCAAATATATGTATGTTAGAGTGAGTGCATTTTTAAGTATAATTAAAATAACTTGCGTAAATAAGCCTGAGCCTTTAAAAAAGAATTTTAAATGTATTTACCCTGTTTCTATTTTTTAGATTAAAGACTTTTTTTTTTTTACAATCACCAAAGCAACACAAAATATCCCATGGTTTACAGAAAAAGTGAAGAAAAATTTAGTGCTATTTCTTTTTTCAAAAAGTATCAATCTGATACAAAAATTATAAAATTTCTTGCTCACTCCTTCAAATGGAATAATATAATATTTGTTTTGGATTATCTGATCTTAAAATGTTTCTAACCCAGCACCCAATAGGATAGACCCCTTATATCTTTAAATTCTTTAAGTTGCTGCAAAGTAATATAAAAATAACTCATAGGATTTGGCCACTGAAGCAATGTTTCTCTTTGACACATATTGCCAAAGTATTTAGCAAATGCTGTATGTCCACATTCAGAGCCTGTATTCTCTGCTAGCTCTGATAATAAAAGTTGTAAAACCACACTTTTAATTATCCTACTGACCCTAATACAATTTATATTTTCTTTGTGATATAATGTACATATAATTTAAAATGCTCAGATAATAAATGTACAGTTTGATCCATTTTGACAAATGCACATACCTGTATATCCCATGCCCCTATTTTCTTTTTTTATGATAAAAATCTAAGGAAGAAATATATTTATTAAATATATCAACCTTAGAAAATTACTTATCTCTGGGAGGGAGAAGAGACTGAAATAGTAATAGCTTTTGTACAATACTAATGTATTTTGTACAAAATACATTTGTAGTATTTTGTTTCTTTGGACAAATATCTGTATCTACATATAGTGTTTTTTAAAGTATTATATTTTCAGTAACAACTTTATCTAAATGTAATTCACATACCATATAATTCACTCATTTAAAGTGTACAATTTGTTGGTTTTTAGTATATCACAAAGTTATGCAACTATCACCACAATTAATTTTAGAACATTTTATCACCTCAAAAAGAAACCCCCTCACCCTTTAGCTGTCATCCCCAAGCCCCTCATTCATCCCAGCCCTAAGAAAACCCCTGATTTATTTTCTGTCTCTACAGATTTGTTATAATGGATATTTAATATTAATAGAATCATATAATGTGTGATTTTTGTTACTGAATTCTTCCACTTAGCATAAACTTTTCAAAGTTCACCTAGGTTGTAGCATGTGTCAGTACTTCACTCCCTTTTATGGCTGAATAATCTTCCATTATACAAAATATATCACACTTGCTTATCTATTCATCAGCCAACAGACATTTGGTCATTTCCACTTTGGGCACTAGGAATAATGGTGCTATGGATAATTGTCCATGCCCCTATTATTTTCATCACCCAAGAGCACTCCCTCATCCCTATCCTAGACCATCCCCAGCCCATCCCCTACTCCCACCTCAGTAATAATCACTCTTCTGATACCTTTCACCACTGATTAGCTTTGCCATGTTATGGATGCTAAAATGGTATTGGAGACAGGGGAAAGTATTATTTTTCCCAACAATTCTGAAATATAACTCATAACACCACTGTCCCCTGCCAAAGAAACCCCAGAAGATGTTCTGCTGCAATGAGCTCAGTTGTCACCTGGCAGCAGAGACAGGCTTACCAGTGCCCAGCACGGTTCTAGCTCCATTATCTGAGCCATGTGAGAATATAGCCCAACTCTCTCCTTTCCTGGTCTCACTGAATCTAATTAATTACCTAGGTGCTTCTTTCTTATACTACGTAATGAAACAAAACTCACCCTGCTCCCACATAAAGGTGAGAGGAGAGGGAGGACTGCTGCCACTGGAATAAGAAAACTACTTTTCCCGCTCCATGGAATCCTACCTACAAACCTTCTCTACCCTACCTAGAAAATCCTGCTCATGTCATGATTTAAAAAAAAAAAAAAAAAAAGAGCAACCTGTTCCACAGAATGCAACTCTAAATTTTAGGCCCCTGTCATTTCCAAAAACAGGTCAGTCCCAATCTCATACCATAAAAGAAGCTAGAGAAGAGAGTGGATATAATCTAAATGCAGACATCAGCTGTTTATTACACTTATGTTTTTCATACATATGTATGAATACGGGAAATGCAATGAAAGAAGGAAAAAATGTATTCCAACTGAGACATTATTACCTACAGGAAGAGGGCTGAGTTGAAGAGGAAGAGTACATTACTATGTAACATATACTATTCAAAACTCTGTCTACAGATTATCTTTCTCGTCACAATAACCCTATTAAGTAGTCACTATTTTTATCCCCATTTTATAGTTGAAGAAACTAAAGCTCGGAAAAATTATGTGACCGAATCAGGAATGAACTCAGGAGGTTTAATCCTGTAGCCTGTGCTACCATTTTGCTGCCCTATCAAATGTTACGTTATCATCACCAGGGAAATATGGTCCTTGAGGAATACAGTGTCATGACAGGCCCTGTGTTGAGATGGAAAGGGGAAGTGACAGTATTAAATATGAGGAAGTGCCACTGCCAATCAACCCTCGAAGTCACCGGTGTTTCACCATTTCAGGACTTAAATTCATCTCGCCACTTTCCACAGAAGCCATCCACAAAACACCAGATGAGAGCCCAATGCCTCCAGTGATCTACCATGTAGTACTGGTAGAGAGCTGCAGCCTAGAAAGAGGGTGCCAGGCACCTCTAGAAAAGAGCTCCAAGCTCCAGAGGCCTCCCTCCTGGGGAAAGGGAGCCAATCCCACAGCCCTGCTGCCTCACATAACTTCTCTTCACCTATCAGCCTTAAGCTACCACCAACACCTAACACCAGCCCCAAAGGAACAGAGAAGGATTTTGTGTCTTGGGGATACTGTTGCATTCCTTCATGTCTACCTTGTAATATTCCAACTTAAGTAAAAGTACCTAATGAAGCTGATGCCAACTACTTAAAAGAAGCACTGGATGATGATGTGTCTGAGACTCACAAAAGCCTGGTGCCCAGAGGTGTCTGCAGATGGGACAAAGCCCCACAGCCACAGCAGCCCCTCTGAGTGGCACAGCCTGTGCCCTCTGTACCCAGCAGTCCTGCAGCCCATCCCTAGTGCCTCCCTACACCTGCAGGCAGCCCCCACGGTGCACATCTCGGAGGCAAGATTTTTTCATGGTAAAAACGTGTGAGTAAACCAGTGATAAGGGCACGTTCACAAAAGCAAGCATATCTTGTGCATGACTGCTGCATAGACAGTTTATGAGGGAGCAGGGAATCACCTCAAGCTGAAGAATGAATCCTGGCACTTGAAAAACTTCTGCTTTGAACAAATCCCCCCCTCCCACACACACACACACACAAAGAAGTCCACAGTAAGAACCTAAAATGAAGAAAATGTAAAGATTTAGTCACAAGCAAAAAGCTTCCAAGATGGAAAGCAGCAAGGATTATGAGAAGAAAAGTCAAATAAAAAACACAGAAGAAGGAAGAGCTATTTTTTAATGTTTCTGCAAGTAGCTAAGTACTTAATCCTCCTGAGACTGAGATGGAGCTTTTATTTATCTGGTCAAAATCTTTTTTCATGTCAGCTGCTTCACATAAAAATGTTTAGGCTCTGCAATAATTCTGACCCAATAACCACCCATTGACACAAAGAATGTGGGATCCAGCATCTGAGTTTTATAGAACCTAATCTTCAGAAAACTCGCAGAAGCAATATCAGATTAAATCATCAGACAATTTTATCCATAATGAAATCTCAATTGTGTTATGTTTAAGTGTGTTTAGAAGCAACATAGTGCTACCATAATCATTGATTCTAACCAACCCATTGCTAATAATTGCTCTGAATTTTTTAGAAAATAGATCACACATACATAAATTATGTTACTCATAAAAAAGATTTTAATATAGAAGTGCTTCCTCTTATTTTATAGAATGTGCTATCTTTTCAGTATAATTATAAGTGAACTATAGCAACATGAAATCTCTAGTAAATATATCTGAAATAAAATTAATTTCTAATTAGGATTTAGATAAATAATTGATATGCTATAAAACATAAATTTGAATTTCTCTACCCACATCCTAAAAATTCTCCTGGAAGTTAAAGATACATTACCTCTTAAATACAAATCCTACACAAACAAAATTAATTTGTGTAAGATGAATACTAACATACCTTGTCAAAGGGAATACCGTATTTCTTCAATACTGATGGAGAAATCAATGTCATCTTGTGGCGAAGAAATGCATCACACCCTTGGGAGCTGCTTGGGAAAAAACCTAAAAAGAAATAATAAATGTAAGTGGCACTGTGTCAATTAAGAGAAAATATCAGATAGGTTTTTTAATGTGTAAGTTCTAGTGTTCTTACTGTTTGACTTATGCAAGTATGGACCTCTTCTGCCAAAAAGCCCTTATACTAAAACTCAGAGTCACAGTTAGAATTCTTAAAAATTAAAGGATACATCACCAAAGGTTGATCTTCTTTACAAACAGATTTACCATAAGTTGTTTTTGTAACTTGTAAAATAACTCAACTTTAGGAATAAATTTCAATTTGAAACAAATATGGATTCAATCTATTATCTGATAAATGGAGAAAATATTTAGGGAAGTTAGGAAAGATAAATACGTGGGATGCTGGATCTGTAGCTAAAAATACAGGGAAAAAAAAAGGAAAGATAAGTATACATTTTAATAGAAGAATATTTTAGACTCCTAGATTTCATCATTCCTGAAGCACTCATCCCAATCCTTGGCATACAGCAGACAGAGTAGTTTCCCCACCTTTCTTTGTTTCTTTTCTGATCAATCTGAAACTAATTGCTACTAATCTCCTGAATGAACTTCCCAGCCATCACCCATCAAATATCTGAGAACCTGCCTGAACAGCCTGAATGGGAGAAGTGTTTTAAGGAGGCTTTTAAATGAAGAAGTTAAACATACAGCAACCCTTTCATTCAACAGTAAATTATACGCCAAGACAGAGTCAGTTTTCTCCATCGCTGACTTCAAACCTGCAGTTCTGTCTGAGGCAGACTCTCATTAACTCAGTGATGCAAGCTGGAGGAAAATGAATATGCCTGATGTACTGCTCCACACCTTCCTCACTCAGAGGGAAGGCAGCCATGCTGAAGGGATTGGAAAAACAAGAAACAAGGAAAAGACAGAGAATCATGGAGGGAGAACACAGAAGGAAGACAGAAGGCACCAGGAAGGCACATGCAATGCGTATGTGTGACAGGATGAGGCGTAGATGCTGTCTGACTCCTCCACCACCAAAATGACGGGGGAAACTGCTGGAAATGTGACATCTAACTCTGTGGATCTCTCTATGCAAATAACTCAAGAACGTGACCAATTTGGCCAGGTACAGTGACTCACGCCTGTAATCCCACCACTTTGGGAAGCCAAGGCGGGCGGATCACTTGAGGCCAGGAGTTTGGGACAAGCCTAACATAGCAAAACCCTGTTTCTACTAAAAAATACAGGCCAAGTGCGGTGGCTCACGCCTGTAATCCCAACACTTTGGGAGACTGAGGTGGGCAGATCACAAGGTCAGTTCGAGACCAGCCTGGCCAACATGGTAAAACCCCATATCTACTACAAATACAAAAAAATTAGCGAGGCACGGTGACGCACACCTGTGGTCCCAGCTACTCAGGAGACTGTGGCAGGAGAATCGCCTGAACCCGGGAGGCAGAGGTTGCAGTGAGCCGAGATCGTGCCACCGCACTCCAGCCTGGATGACAGAGTAAGACTCCTTCTCGAAAAAAAAAATTAGGCAGGCATGGTGGTGCGTGCCTGTAGTCCTAGCTGCTCAGGAGGCTAAGGCATGAGATTCACTTGAACCCAGGAGGCAAGGGTTGCAGTGAACTGAGATTGCACTACTGTACTCTAGCCTGGGCAACAAGAGAAACTCAAAAAAAAAAAGAAGGAAGGAAGGAAGTTCAATAAAACATGAGAAATGTTAATTCTTTACAATGTCTCTTAATAATGCAGCCCTCTGCTTATGGTTAATATTCATAATACATAAACATAAAATAAAACACTGGTGACTGGAGGGAAAGTAACACACTAATATAACAGCCATGTCCACACAACAAGATGTCCTAAGTCCTACACACAGAGAAGGGCACCAAGGGGCAGTCCCCAAATGCACAATCCATGGGAATGTTTTTATAAACAATTCAAACGGATCTATCAAACTTCTCAAATCTGTAACTTTCTGCAACACTAGATGAATTAAGTTTTAAATTAAAATCAGTGAAGAAAGAAGAGTCTATTCCATTTTCTTTCAATATAGATTTGTAATCACGACCTGAACAATGTGGTGACTGGTCATAAGTTAATTTAAATTGGAAAACCACTGAAGGAAGGTAATTCGCAGTATATTAAGAATTTCACATTGGTTCAGAATTTATATTTACAATATGCTATCAGAATTATATTTTACATAGTCCTGAAAAACACTTCATAAACAACACATCTTATGTACAAAGTATGTGCCTTAAAATGAATTTTACCTCAAAATACCTGCAGGGCTACATGGTTCATACTCACTCTCACTCCATAGTCTATAAAACATGGTCAATTCCTTGCCATACTAAAGTCAATCGCCTTTTTTTTTTTTTTTTTTTGTCTTTTTTAAGATATTATACAGGATCAAGCAAGCAAAGATGGTCTTTGGAATCATTCTTCCAATCCAAATAATAAGTTAGAGGGATGGAAGGCTAGGATAATAAAGAGCTTGTATTCCAGAGACCCCAACACAGCCCTAAAACCCTAAAAGCAATCCACAATAACCTTTCCTAAGAACACCAAAGTGCTGCTGAGAGTTTTGCAACACAGAGAAGTGTGTAGGATCCCATAAGCTCTCTCAAGGATCACGTGCTATACCCATCCAACGTATGTTTCACATTCAATGTAAAAGTGAGCATGTGTGAAAAGCATTATTCTAAGTGAAAAAAGCAAAAAACAAGTCTACACATAGTATGATTCCATTTATATGACACTTTAGAAAAGGTAAAACGATAGGGACAGAAACCAAATTAGTGGGTGCCAGGGAAGGGGAGAGCGGTTAAGTACAAAGAGGTGTGAGGGAACTTTTTTGGGGTACTGGAAATGTGTTACATGTTGATAACAGTGGCTTATCATGTGGTTTATTAATTACACCACTGTAAACATTTGTCAAAACTCAATGAGCTCTATTCTTAAAATAAGTGAATTTTACTGTAGATTTTACCTGAATAAAACTGACTCAAAAAAATCATTAAATCTTTTGAAACTATTTTTCAAATAGAGTGGATGTGTTCTAAAAATACGGAACAGGTGTGTTCCTTCCTCCAAATGAAAAGTTCTCTATACTGTCATCTGGTTTATAGTTTATAATATATTAGCTATTGCTAACTAAGAAATTATTTTTAAATCCTAATCTTTTATGATTCAAATACAAACACACACTATAGTAATAAATCACCAAAAATTTCAGCCTTGAGAAAAGATTTTAAGATCAAAGCTTAGTGACTTTTTTATGGGTATACAAACACTAATTTGGCGAAGATGATGATAGCCATTAACTTTTTAGGAAAGGGGAGAGAAAGACAAGGAACAAAGGAGGGAGGAAGGGAAGAGAAATCAAACATGTAGATCTATTTCCAAACTAGTAAAAAATTTTTCTTGATAATTTTATTTGATAATTGAAATTTGCTTTGATGAAGTTTTATCATGGTTTTATATGACTGGGTATGAGGCTTGAAAAATACAGCAACCATATAAACAATGCTAAGGAAAAGAACACAAGAAAAAGGTATAGAAAATTGGTTCAGTGAAAAATGCTTTCAGAAACAGATGTACAGTATTTGATTTACACATGAAATTTCTTGGCAAGCTTATTTATGAAAAGAACCAATGACCCACATTGTATGCAGAGAAACCTAGTAACATTTACCCACATCTCTACTTGAGAGGTTGACATAAGAGGCACATATTACATTTGGCCTCTTGGTGCTTGCTAACGTTCATGGAGTGGTTACTCAGGAATGGACAGAAAATTATCCCTTCCCAGGCCTCACTCGACCCTAACATCCCATAATCCAACAACATCTCTACCAGCAGAGTGCTCCACGAGGAGTGCCAGGAGAACTTCATACTGATCCTGGAATGGAGAAGAATGGCGCTTCTCCTAAATAAGTGGCTTGTTTTAATCTTCTAGACATGGTGCGCATTGTGTAACAGGCAAGTTTTTTCCATTTCAAGATAATTAGCAGAAAACCTAGATTTAAAATTTCTGTCCAGTTTAACTGGTGTGTGTGTCATTATACGCAAGGGGTTTTTTTTACTGCATTCCTGAGACCTCTTTATTTCAGCTCTCACTTCCCACCCCCTTGAAATGTCACATGGATAATCTACGCACAAGTCACCAAGGACTCCCCAAGCCAAGAACATTGGGATCAAACGGGTCAGAGTTAAACCAACCAGGATTCTTCTGGCTCTGCCTCTGCCCAGCCCCATCCGCACCCTCAAATCAAAGAAATCTTCATTTCCCCGTAATTCCTCCCTACCAGTTGGCATTCATTTCCTGAATTCTTCCTCTCCATTCTCGGTTAAGAGAAGGGAACTAAAAGTCTTTCACTCACAAATGAATTACGTTATTTGGGTATATTCCATGTATTATTGCCCAATGTCTAATCTAAAATCCTACTAGGAACATGGCTGGATATAAAATATCCAATTACATGTAAATACAGACAGTGATATCACTGACATCAAATTATTAAGAAATTAAGTTTACCAACTGTTTCTCCACTCTTAACGAAATCCAGCTGATAGACGAAAATAAACATACCCTGACGCACCACACATTGATCTCCATGCCTAAGGCATGAGTTAGGCATGAAGGCAGAGGATATATCACTGGTATTTTGCATTTTTTATGGCTTACAGGGTACTTTAAAAATGATTATTTATAATCAGAGGTATTTTATTTATAAGCCTTTCAAAACTAGACATTTTAATGTAATATTTCAGACTATCAGCTAAGTGAATGCTTAAGAGAATAATATTTACCATTTTGAGAGCTAATAAAAGTACATTTCCCTAATTCCAAGAGAGAGGTATGAGAGCAGGTTAATTAGAATCTGTTCATAAAATTAAAATGATTTATTTATTGCTGCTCTTCTATTCTCTTGACAGCAGTGGCTCATAATCTTTTTTGGACCAAATGATCTCAGGGGATTTGATGATAGCGTTCCCAGAAATCTATATATATGCCCAACTTTGAATATAATTTCAAAGAGTCCATTGGATGCCTGTCTGCATCCCACCCATAGACCTTTATCTACCCCCTGGCACAGGGATCCCTGCAAATCGGGCTATGATCTTCTACTCCACAGGATTAAAATCAAGATTACCAGCCATTAAAAAAATTCCACAATGTGCGTGCACGTGTGTGCACACACACACACACACAGATGCTTAAAAGCATGAACTAAAGTAACCCTTGGTAGCAATGTTTCTTCTATTCCCTTTTGCTGAATACTGCTTTTTTAATAAGGTAACAAAACCAACATTTGTTTCAAGTAAATATAAGGATCTAAAAGAATTGACTCACTTCCACTATACTGTTCTTTGAAATAAGTTTCCTCCTAATCGTTCACACTTTCAAAACTGGCTGCACAAAGTCCTAAATCACATATTTTGGCCGAGTAACCAAAATTTTCAAAGCAAATCCTTTTCAGTTTTTTAAAAAATAGCATTTTATTCCCAATAAAGGACAAATGAAATATGAAATACTACTTTTCACAAAAATCTGTACACTTTCTCAATTTACCTTAATCTGTATTTTGCTTAACTTAACAGCAATATTATCTTTTTTCTAAAATAGGTGAGATTTAGGCATTTTAAAAACTGAAAATCTTCCAAACTGTCATTCATGATTTAACATTATAACTCTCTTCTCCTCCATATTTGCAATCCAATTATATCAAACCAAAAATTAGAAAGACTGCAATGGCATTACAGACGAATATAACAAGTATAAAAATTATAACAATTCACTTGAGATTTTTTATTACATTTATGTCTACATAACATGGGGAAAACCTGTATAAATGAGAAAGCAGCTGAACGGCGAAATAAAACTCCTGGCTTTATTAGATGCAGGCCTAATGTCTTTTGGATAAAATATTTGTAGGTGCCACAGTCAATCAAGATTTCAGTAGAAACCAAAGATGAAAGCATTCACGCATAAAACGCAAGTGTGATAATTATGATGCGCAGACAAGATAATGGAAAATATCTGAGCCTACTTTTCATTTTATGAATCAAGTGTTGCTATGAGCTAGACATTCTATAATGCTCCATCATTCACACTGCATTATTTTATCATTTTAATTATTTAGCAGAATTCAATTAATTTGGCTGGCATCTGGTCATCAGATACAAATCCTTCACTATCTTGTAGGGTCTTTTCCCTGCTTTATTTCTTAAAATATTGCTGCAAAAGAGTTTTGAATAAACAGGCAACTGATTTCAAGTTCTTGTTCATCCTTTAAGTTCATTAACCTCTTACTGATTAAACAAACGGTAACCATTTTCTGGAATGTCATTTTCAGACAGTTTACATCAAAGCATTAGAAGTTTATATCAGAAATTTTAGTCTGTGACTCAATATTGTAAGGTTTACATCAGCTTCATTTTAAAAGTTCTCTGGTAGCAAGATTAATAGAAAATGGTGGAAAAATTTTATTACAGAGAAGAAGATAGTTGAGTATATAGTGTTAACACAAAGTTCACTGCCTATATAGTTCAGTGTTACAGTAATCATCTTATAAGCTCTGCTCTAATCTATTATCCAAAACCTATTCATGAAAACAGTCCCTAACAAAGTTCAAGATTACAATTACATCAATCGTTATTATTACTATAATGTATTACATTTTTAAAAAGACGCTTTATAGTTATTAGCCTGACAAAATTATAATAATGCTTCTTAAAATGTAATACTATAACTGTTCCTTCTAATACTCTTCTGTAATTTAGGGGAAAGTAACCTTTAGGTGCCATTAACAGTTTCTGTTAAAAACTGTCAAGTCAAGCAATGAGGTTTCTCAGTGTCCCCATTTCATTATTAACTGAAAGCACATATAAGGCAGGAACAAAATTCTTTTCCTAATAGAAGGCAAACCTAACACTCCAGTGAAACTTTTAGATCTACACTGGACTAAAAGAGCACTGCTCACTGAGGACTCAATCCTGGATAAAGGCAGAAGGCCTTGCTCCTCAGTTGTCACTCAAATGGAACTCCATTTTTCCCTGGAAATAAGTCACTACCAGCCTACATCTTCTTTCAGGAAGGGTGGTTAGCAAAACAGAAGATAAGGATGGCAGAGGGTGAATGTGACTCTGCTTCCCATACGTAAGTAGATGAGGGCAAGGCTGCCTGGCATATCTTTAAAAAAAAGGAGGAAGGAGGAAGGTGGCTGCTTGCGCTGGCATTGTCTGCACACACAAAAGCAGGCATAGGATCATCAATAGAGGCCCAGAAAAGTTCTTTATTCTGGCCCTAAAGAAGAAGCAGCAGGCCATGAAAAATAAAAATGCAACCTGCAGTAAAGTAAGTTTAATTTTGCCAGTCCAAGAAGGCCCAAAATCTCATGTGTATTGTTACTTGGAGCCATTCACCTTCATAATTCCCTAAGGGCACACCCCCAGTCCCAGTGGGCCACAGAAGAACTGGGTGTCAGCAGTGACATAACCCTTGGGAGAAACGGTTGAACAACAGAAAAAGTAGTCATGAAAAAACCGTACCCCAAGATGCAGCAACAATACCGTCTGGAAGAATGTAACTTAATTTAAAAAAATTATTGGCACAATGATGTTGAATGTATTACATTAAAAACAATTTTTTTTAGAAACTATCAAAACAGATTAAGGGCAATCACTTGATGAAATACTAAATAGTCAACTAAAATAACCATGACGATTATCCAACAGGGAAAAAATAATATTCACAAACTAATGTGAAAAAATTTAAAATTGTTCAATTTAAAAAACATGTAAAAGTCAATAACTTGAATAGAATAAAACCAACAGAGTAACGATCTATACTGTAAAAAGTACCTCAAAAACAAAGATCCTACAAAACACAGAAACATATAAAACACAGAAAACAAATTTAAAAAGCAAGTTTTACCTTGAGCTAGTCTTTCAAGTCGTTTTCCATGCTCCGGAGGTATAGCATACCTAAAATTTTAAACATAAATAAAAATTTTAGGTTTATAATTTTTCAGCTAGTAGCCTAAGGACACCTATTCCTAAATAATATCACATAGAAGAAATTCAACACCAAACTCCACTTAGATGAACTGAGTAGAGATTAGAGAAGCCAATCACAGAGTCATATTCCTTAGACAATGAACAGAAGAAAAATATGCCTATAAATTACCAATTTCAATGTCACAACTCATCGTGCCAACCACATTTTACAAATTAGGGAACAAAGGCCCAAGACAGGTAAACTGCTCAGCAACAAGACAGCTAGTCACAGCCTAGAGACCCTCTGCCAGCTCTCATAGCACTCCAGCACTCTAGGGTTGTTTTGGTTGTATGTTTTTTGTTTTATGGTTGATTTTGGCTTTTGTTTTTAAGAAAATCTGGGTTGCTCTCTTTTTAAATTTTAAAATATTTTTATTGACAAGCAGAACAGAACACAAAATTATTACACCAACATTTATATTTCCACCAAATCTTACTAAGAACACTGTAACTTTCAAATAGAATTTAATAAGCAAAAGATTATCAGCCTTAAAAAAAGTTTTATTTCATAATTATGTGACTTTTAAAATCTTGACTATAGTAAAAAATTTTCACCCTTAAAGAACAGAAATACTCATTTCTAGTTCCATAGTTATTTTTACTATGGACTTGCTAAGAAATTTTAAAACAGCAATCTCATAATATCCTATACAAATACTAAATTGTAAAGGCATTTTAATGAGGAAATTTAATGAGGATATTAACAATAAATTTGAATAATCATTCCATGTTTTACATATAAACTATACTTTTGAAGACCTTTATTTGCTGTACTTACTAGCTCAATATATACTTAGTACAAGTTACTTCTTACTAAAGTAACTTAACTAATTTTACTTAACACCACACTTGGTTTCATTTAATGCTACTGATAACATATGCAAAACTTAATTGGATCCGATATAACTATGCAATTCACTAAAAGAAAATTCAATCATATATCCTGTTGCTTAAGGCACTGCTAATGAAATTATTCCAATCGAAATGGGAAGAAAAAATTTTAGCATAACTAAATGACTGTCACCCAATGTATATTTATGGCCACTTCTTACCAGTTCTTAATTCCTGGCTTACATCACAAATATACCCAGAAAAGGGATGTGGGTGTGGGTGTAGGTGTGGGTGTGGGTGTGGGGGTGTGTCCATTCCAAACAAGAGGGTCAGCCTTCCTCATCACACACACACATACACACACACACATACATGTAATATGAATATGCCTGCCAACAAAAAGGTAGGATATGGAGATATTTATATATGCAGATTCATTTTTCTGAAAAATTGGTAAAGTTAAAGCTCCTCAATCTAAAGTTCAACCACATGCTCACAGAAAATTTAGCTATCCTTATCTGAAGAAAGGAGGAAAAAGTAAGGCAAGATGGCTCTACTCCTACTCTGATCCTCAGTTTACTCCTAGGATCTGAATCATACAAATTCAATCTCCTCATTCCTCTCCTCCTAGGTAGGCTTACTGGCCTATTATTGTCTACAAGTATTTCCCAGGTGCAGCTATTCCTATCTTAGCCAAATGATTTAATTAGTTCTACTTTTCTTCTTTTAGATGGAAGACAGTGTCCCAATTTCTTTTCAAATTCTATAAATATCAAGTTCATTTTAAAATCATAACTAATTATTAATAAAATTCTTACGGTTAACCAACTATTGCTATAGTTTAATAGCTTCAGAAATAATCAAAGGATGAAAACTTCCTTCCAATCACAGCCCCGTACACGGAACACATGTAATATTTCCCAAGTAGAACTAAATCCTCAAACTGAAAGCCATACTGTGGTAATATCCAGTGAAGCACAACTGGGCAAAAATGCCTTCAAGCAGAAGCACTCTCCTTCCCTGCCTTAGTCATTATCTTGCTCAAAGTGAACATGCTTATCCCTGTGAATGCTTCTCTCTTCTGTTATCAATGCTATGCTTTGTTACGCAGTATTTAAATAATGACATCGCTATGTAATGTTTCGTATACAAATAACTTTGAAAGTTCCCTGAATTAGCCCAAAACCCTGTCTGAGGGTCTGACAAAGGACAGTCTGAAGATAAGTAATAATGCTAATAAAACTAGAATGTCATCAGATTTTTCTGTTTTTAATGTTTCCACATAATAAAGGAACTAGGAAAGACTAATTTTAAAGTTTTAGAAATTCAATCAAGAGCCAAATCATTGTTCTTGCCATGAACAATAAAATCAGAGCACTACCCCCTCAGCGTCAAGAAGCAATATGCCTCCATGTACCATCTTGACAACCCCAAAATCTTGCTCAAAAGATACTACTATTCTTTTAATCAATTATCTCACTCTGTCAATAAAGCCCAAGGGGATCAAAGAACAATTCTGTTCTCTACATACAAGTTGCAGGGCTGGAAGGGCCCTTAAAAATAATCTTGTTAGGCCAGGCACAGTGGCTCACGCCTGTAATCCCAGCACTTTGGGAGGCCGAGGCGGGCGGATCATGAGGTCAGGAGACCGAGACCACCCTGGCTAACAAGGTGACACCCCATCTCTACTAAAAATACAAAAAATTATCTGGGTGTGGTGGCGGGTGCCTGTAGTCCCAGCTACTCAGGAGGCTGAGGCAGAAGAATGGCGTGAAGCCAGGAGACAGAGCTTGCAGTGAGCCGAGATGGCACCACTGCACTCCAGCCTGGGTGACAGAGCAAGACTCCATCTCAAAAAAAATCTTGTTTAGCACTTTCTAAGCCTTTTTTCTGTTTACATACCATTACAGAGGCAGAATCACTAACACCTCTAATTACCAGCAATAACTGGCACCTGGGAGAATGAAGGATGGCAGAAACATACATCCCTCAGGGATGCAGTATCCAGCATACTCTGAAAAAAGCTCCCTAGGTGATTCTGACAGGGCAGTACATTATAAAGAATGAACGAAAGAATGGGGTGATTTCTAATTACCATATCTAAGAACTTTTGCTTGGTCCTGACTCCCCACAACCTCCCTGATGTCGGATGATAGATTTGTGTATGCCAAGCTTTTTTACGTTTTTCCTTCAGATTTTTTTTTTCCAGTAATACCACAATGGCCCAAGTCAGAATGCTAAACAAAAGCTTCACATAGCACTTTCAAACCTGCAGTCGATGTGTGTAGGCTGACAGACAGCCCTTGCCTGTAAGAAGGTGGGCACCTGGCTTCAGGGGCACTCAGTCACATTGCATTTGAACACTAGACTCACTGTCTTCTCTGCAACAGCACCCCTGCTAACCCTACACCACGGCACTACTTTGATGGGCAACTGCAGCAATACGAAGCCAAACACAACTCTAATCTGTTTCAAAGCATGCCATGAGAAGAGAGAGAAAGAAAAGACAACAAAACAGCAAGGTGCATATGTTTTCATGTGTTTTCCAGCAACCAACTTCCTCGGTAGAGGGGAACGCACATTAAACAAGAACTGGAAAGCACCATCTAAGAGACATTGCACAAGCCGTTTCACCACTGTCAGACCTCGTCTACCTCACAGAACAACACGGAATGGATCGACTGAGTCATATTTAGGAGCTCATTATTATACTGTCAGACCTCATCTACCTCACAGAACAACATGGAACGGATCAACTGAGTCATATTTAGGAGCTCATTATTAAAAGATGGCTAAATCACTTCTCGGCCTTTTGGCTAAGATCAAGTGTAAATGATGGCTACAAGGCAATGAGGTGAGCCTGACTTGCTGCCCCCCCACATCCAGTAAACTTGAGAAAATGTTCAAAAAGTATCAGTTCAAACAATCCTAACATCAAGGGTCAGACAGGCACATAAAAGGCTGATTACAATTTGAAAGAACCCAGGAAAGCACAGTACCTTTTTGCAACCCATCGGAATATCCAAAACTCAACCCTCCAGCAGCCTGATGATCAGGCCCTATGTTCTCTTTCTCTACTGCACCATCACAGGCCCGAGCAAATGCAGGAGTCTCAAATCACCAGGTGGTTGAGTCATTTGGGTTACTGTCCCAAAATTTTCCTTTATAGTAGATGTGCTGCTAGTAAGAATCACTTTAAAACAATCTAATTCAATTCAGGAGATAGGTGCTGAGCACCTGCCACATATAAAGCATTGCAGGAAGAACTCAAGGCATTTTCCATGTAAGTAGCAGGGGTAGAAATACATACAGATATTGCTAAGACCTATCAGAATGAAGCCTAGATTGTGGCACATGGATCTCAGCAACATCAATGGCTCAGGCACATCTACTACCATACGGCAGTTAGTGTGAATAAGAGGATAAAAGAGAAGGGAAGACCTCTGACCTCAAAACACCCAAAGTTATCGCCACTAGAGATGAACTCTAATGCCTCAACTCTGGGACACTTATCTTACATCTGAAATAAGTATCATTACCCATTTACATTTCTAAGATTACTTCATAGTTCTACCTACCAGGCACCAGGACAAAATTAGTCTTCCTGTCCTAAACAGGAATAAGACACAGCAAAACACCCACTCCTCATTCCAAGCTCAGCTCAAGACCCCACCAGGAGAACTCCCACTCCCTCTCTTGCTATATCAACAATCTCACATGCAGGCGTCCACCCTGGCACTCAGAATACATGTGTATTTCTACCTTCCTGCCTCCCTACTATCCTATCTCAGCTCCCTAAGAGGAAGGGTCTATGGCTTTCTCCCGGAATACAGCACCAGAAGAACAGATATTCTGTATTTGCTGACTTATACCACTCTCAAATGATAAACCATATTCCTGCTCCTCCAAGATGGAAGTCCTGGAGAAGAGGAAGGAAATGGGAAGATGAAAAAATCATGAAAGCAGAAAATGGGAAGGAAGGCTATGTCAGCAAACCTCATTTCCTGACTGTAGGGTCAGCCTGATGTGCTCAGGACCAACTGCTGCCATCCTCAATCAAACATCTACTTCAGTCAAACTCCCAAGACCTAAATGTCTCCCAGGACTCCCCACCAATTTTTTTTTTTTTTTTTTAATGTAGAGATGAGGGTTTCACTATGTTGCCCAAGCTGGTCTCAAACTCCTGGGCTCAAGTGATCCTCCCACCTCTGCCTCCCAAAGTGCTGGGATTACAGGCCACCACGAGCCACTGTGCCAGTCCACATTTTCATTATAGCATGGTCTCCCCATGCTTCATCCTTGCCTTCTCTTCATTCCTCCTGGGTCTTACCCAGAGCTATGTTGCCTACGAAGTCCACAGGCTGTGATAGATAACATGTGCTCAAGGTAGATTGGGCAGGCTTGGGGCTCTGAAATTCCACATAAACCACCTTCCCAAGTGAACTGCCCTAAAAATTTAGCTTCATGAATTGTAGCAGCTGTCACAAAAAAAGTCATCTAATTCCTTTATAAAATGAAAAATGAGTAATAAAGTTAAACAGCAACATGTTTGTACTTTATTAAAATATGCTAATAGTCTTTATCTAAACAAGTTTTGAAAATCAGTATAAGTCACTGTCAGACAATAGCTGAAACAGAATGCCCTGAATGAGAGCAAATGATAGGAGGAAAAAAGCCCTTTAAAAAAACCCGGGGCTTTTAAGAAGTTTTAAATCCTGCTGCTCTGATAACATCCAAGTGTTTATCAATTTTTGTTTAATATACTACTATGGACATACCTGATTTTATTGCACTTTGTTGTGCTTTAAAGATGCTGCATTTTTACAAACTGAAGGTCTATGGCAATGCAGTGCTAAGCAAGCCTATCTGTGGCATTTTTCCAACAGCACGTGCTCGCTTTGAATCTGTGTGTCACATTTTGGTAATTCTCACATTTCAATCTTTTTCATTATTATATCTGTTATGGTGATCTGTCATCAGTGACCTTTGATGTTGCTACTGCGATTGTTTGGGGGCACCACAAACCATGCCCACATAAGTGGGTGAACATAATAAATGTGTGTGTTCTGACTGCTCCGTTGGCTAGCTGATCCTGTCTCTCTCTCTCTCTCTCTCCTTGATCCTGTCTCTCTCTCTCTCTCTCTCCTCGATCCTGTCTCTCTCTCTCTCTCTCTCTCTCCTCGGGCTGGCCTATTCCCTGAGACACAACAATAGTGCAATTAAGCCATTAATAACCTTGCAATAGCCTCCAAGTGTTCAAGAAAAAGAAGAGCTGCATGCCTCTCATTTTAAATCAAAAGCTAGAAATGATTTAGCTTAGTAAGGAGTGCATTTTGAAAGCTAAGATAAGCTGAAAATTAGGAATGCAAAGAAAAAGTTACTGAAGGAAATTAAAAGTGCTACAATGAACACAAGAATGATAAGAAAACAAAAAACACTGCTGACATGGAGAATGTTTGTATGGTCTGGACAGAAGATCAAACCAGCAACAACATTTCCTTAAACCAAATCCTAACCCAGAGCAAGGCTTCGATTCTCTTCAATTCTATGAAGACTGAGAGAGGTAAAGAAGCTGCAGAATAAAAGCTGGACTCTAGCAACATGACGTTTAAGGAAAGACATTGTATCCATAAGAGAGAAGTACAAGGTGAAACAGCAAGTGCTGCTGATGTATTAATAGAAGTTGCAGCAAATTATGCAAATCTAGCTAAGATCATTAATGAAGGTGGCTACATTAAACAACAGATTTTCAATGTGGAGGAAACCTTATACCCACTAGAAGAAGATGCCATCTAGGACTTTCACAGATAGAGGAGTCAATGCCTGGCTTCAAAGCTTCAAAAGGACGGGCACGGTGGCTCATGCCTGTAATCCCAGGCCGAGGCGGGTGGATCACCTGAGGTCAGGAGTTCAAGACCAGCCTGGCCAACATGCTGAAACCCCGTCTCTACTAAAAATACAAAAATTAGCCAGGCGTGGTGGTGCATGCCTGTAATCTCAGCTAATCGGGAGTCTGGGCAGGAGAATCACTTGAACCCAAGAGGTGGAGTGGTGTGCGCCTGTAATCCCAACTACTCAGGAGGCTGAGGCAGGACAATTGCTTGAACCCAGGAGGCGGAAGTTGCAATGAGATGAGATTGCACCATTGCACTCCAACCTGGGCCACAAGAGTGAAACTCTGTCTCAAAGAAAAAAAAAAAGCTTCCAAGGACAGGCAGAACTCTATTGTTAAAGGCGAATGTGGCTGGTGACTTTAAATTACATCCAATGTTCATTCACCATTCTAAAAATCATAGGACCCTTAAGAATTATACTAAATCTACTTTGCCTGTGCTGTATTCAGGAGACTCATCTCACGTGCAAAGACCCACACAGGCTCAAAATAAAGGGATGGAGGAATATTTACCAAGCAAATGGAAAGCAAAAGAAAAGCCAGGGATTGCAATCCTAGTCTCTGGTAAAACAGACTTTAAACCAACAAAGACCAAAAAAGACAAAGAAGGCATTACATAATGGTAAAGGGATCAATGCAACGAGAA
Source organism: Pongo abelii (assembly GCF_028885655.2). NCBI lineage: Eukaryota > Metazoa > Chordata > Mammalia > Primates > Hominidae > Pongo > Pongo abelii. Next base: position 51,667,392 of record NC_071998.2, read on the forward strand.
GAGCGAACTCCTAAATATATATGCACCCAATACAGGAGCACACAGATTCATAAAGCAAGTTCTCAGAGACCTACAAAGAGACTTAGACTTCCACACAATAATAGTGGGAGACTTTAACACCCCACTGTTAATATCAGACAGATAAATGAGACAGAAAATTAACAAGGATATTCAGGACTTAAACTCAGCTCTGGACCAAGTGGACCTAATAGACATCTACAGAACTCTCCACCCCAAATCAATACCTCTATTTCTCATCTTCTCTGCCAATAACAAGTCCTATCCACTCTACAACCTCAAAACCTTGTGTCTATCTCCCAGCAGTATCACCCCAATTTCAACCTTTATCAGCCTTCAGCTAGACTATTGTCACTATTACCTTCATAAAACCTTCATGCCTCACTGCCTGGCTTTCAAGACCCCCACAATTTAACTCCAACCTTCTTAAATATGAACATTCCACTCCCTAGAGGCTGGACTAAGAATTATTCTATCACTTACATAGGTGTCTACCTCACTCCTCCCCTCAAAATATCCCTCTCCGTGTTTCAATTCACAACTTCTCAAACCCCACCCAGATTCTACCACCTTGAAGCCTTCTTTGACCATTATAAATCTCAGCCATCTCATCCCTTTTCTTCCTCCCAGAGCCCTTCAATTGTATATTATGTAGTATTATATACTACTTCCCAAAGCAAGATGCTGCTCAATGTACATACATCATTTTTGTCTTGATAGGTCTTGAGTTCTATGAGGTAGAAAAAGCCTACCACTACCCAGACATTTTAACATAAACTATCCATTTTCGTCTACCTTGTAGAGTGCCTGCTCCATAGCCAGGCCCTAAATTATCAGACACAATTGCTCAATTATGTAGCTAATTCCAAATTCTTTGAGGATAAGAATGTACTTTGCACCTTTTTTGTATACTTTGAAAACCATCAAATAAAATGCCTACCATTGTATATCCTCAAGTACATACTGGTTTGTTAAAATTAATAATTATTCATTTAAGCTTTGGGACAGTAGGGTTTTTCTTGAGCTATTCTGCATATTGCTAAAGTACTGCTAACACAAAAAATTGAATCACTAATGAACTATGAACACACTAATTAGATATTTACAGGATTATGTTGCAGTTAAAACTGAAGTCTTTTATAAATTTTTTTTAAGATTTATTTTGAAGGCCAAGGAAAACAAAATTCCTTTAAACATATCTTCAGGTGATTTACTCAAAAATTAAACATAAACTGATATAGCCCTGCAGTTGTGAAACAAACACTACCTTGAACTGAATGAGATTAGGCCAACATTTCACAATAATAGTAAGTAAATCTATACTTTTGAAAATCTACTTTCTCTAGTTCAAGTTTTCTCTAGGAACTGTCCTCTTTGTACTTCTTTCAAGATATGCTCAGTCCACTTACTTGTTTACCAGTACTTCTCAAAGACTAACTCCTACTTCTCAGATCACTCCCTCAAAATTCTCTATTGTTTTTTGGGAGCCCTGGGGCTGTGTGTTTAGGAACAAATGGTTTCTGTTGTCCCACTGCCCAGACGTCTGTCACAGGGCTGTCACAGGCAGCTGCCATAGGTCCCTCTGTCGCTGTCACCAACAGGGGCTGCAGCACCTACAGATGGCCCAGCTTCCACTCACCTTGTGACATCCAGGACCACAGAGGGGAGAATTCCTTCCAGGCCCATGTCATGCTCAGGCAGGTCAGTCCTAAAACAGGCCTGTCCTATGCTCCCTGTGCCTAACTAAGGCTGTGTGAAGCAGTCATTTCCTCCCTTATTTATGTTTCTGCTTGTTGCTGCTGTTTTGCTCGCAGTCATCCCCTGTGAAGAAGAAAGCCCAGTACCTCAAGCACAATTTTTTAACAGATAACAACCCCAAAATGATCCCCCTGGCCCCATTCCTCGCATAAGCTTGTATGCCTGATTTGCCCTCTACCTTCACTAAAGTGTTCAAAAACACAGTGAAAAAGAAGAACTGACCAATAATATGATTACAGCTCATCACAGCCATCATTTATTGAGGACTGATAACACACCAGAGCTTATGCTAAGATGCTGTAATACAAGTTCTACTACTACCTCCATTTAACTAATGAAGAAGCCAAAGCTTCCTTACAGGCATCTCTTCACTCAAGCAAAGTGATGACAGAGCTAGCACCTAACCCCAGACATATCTTAACTCCAAAGTACAAGATCTACTCTCCAACCCATTTTCCAACACTGTTTCCCCAACAATCACATGAAGATGTCAAAAGGAAAGAAGAGACAGGGCCCAACTGTCCTCCAAGGGAAAAACCCCCCTCCTACAATGAACAAGCAAAAGACAATGGCATTTTAAATAAACTGCAGATACAAAGAACAAGACCAGCAAACCACCACCTGAAGTGGTTGTTTTTTTCAGGGGGAATGCAAGGGAGTTCTTGTTACAAAAACACTTTATGAATCAAAAAGTAAAGTATATTTCACAAAACTCAAAATTCCTGTAGTTAATTTATAATACACTTTTTAATCAAAGCATACTCATAACCAATTGTCAAAAAGATTGAACCACTATGGATTTTATAGATGTGACTATGTTACATTTTCACATTACTTATGGTGCTAACAAGTTTTAATACTTGTGCATTTATTAAAGATTAAGCATTAAATTTTAAATTATGAAGTCTTGTTAGTTAACTGTGGAAAGTAGAACATTTCATACTTAATTTTCAGTTCTTAAAAACAGATGAACATGAGAAACAGAAAGCATTGCTATAGAGGATGCTGTAGGCAGGCTGCCAAGTCCCACTCCTGGCAAGGCCCTTGCTGCCTTCATGAGTTCAGGTTCCCTCCCCCAAGAACATACCCCTTGAAGAGGGAGGGAATGGCGGCCCACATGCAAGGGATGGTCCAGGCTTGAGTATAAAGGCTTGGCCATCTTGCCTGAATTTGGGGCAATTCTGATGGGCAATGTCAGCTCCAGCACTGCCCTTAGGATCTGCCAGGACTCTGTTGGAGTTTACCTTCCCCTTCTGCCCAGTCCTGCCTCCCCCACTGTGAGCAGTATTATTCCCAGAGCACTATACAAGAAAGCCCCAGCACACAAATCTCAGAGTGAACTCCCCAAGTAATCTAAGCTAAAACAGTAACAATAAACATGTTTGTAAAGAGGTGTCACTTAAATGCCAGTCCTCTTGCCTTGTAAGCTAGGCATCTAAGAGTACGGCCTGGAGAATGAGGTGTCTGAAATGAGGCCCTACAGAACCTGAGATTTTTAAAAGCCCCTGAGAAAAGGAACTCATCTAGAGCTTAGCCACACCCTTAACGCCATTCATGGCCCATTTCCTGACATAACATTTAGATGTAAACCAGAAACCCTAGCAACCATATGTGCGGGCAGTCATAACTGTGGAAGCCACAGTGAGCAAAACTCCTTACAAGAAGGGAATAACTAAGCTTTGGAAAGGTGGGCAGTTCTTTTTAATCTGGGATTTCAAATACAATTCGATATCCATATACATGTAAATTAATTCCCCGAGCAATCAGAAAAATTAGTAAGTTACCATTACCTAACATCATTGTTATAAAATCTAGTAAGACAACGGCACAAAACTTGACTTTCAAGAAATAATATATTTTATATTACCTAGTCTACTGAATATTTTCTAAGTAGAAAATAGTTCAGTGTTTTACACACTATTTTTCATGAGAAAAAAGGTATTCTAAATTAGTTGATATCAACTGTGAACAACTTTTAAAAAGCTTTCCTGACCTCTCCAAAATACTCAACATATCATACATGCAGTAGTAAAGTGACTTTTCTAGTACAGTCAGCCCTCCACACAGAGTTCCACATCCATGGAGTCAACCAATCACAGATCAAAAATACGTGGAGGGGAAACTGTCATGTCTGTACTGAACATTTACAAACTGTTTCTCTGGTCAGTATTCCCTAAACAATTCAGGATAATAGCTATTTATATAGCATTTACATTGTATTAGGGATTACAAGTAATCTAGAGATGATGTAAAGTACAGGGGAGGATGTGCATGGGTAACTACCACGCACTTTATATCAGGGACATGAGCAGCCACAGGTTTTGGTAATGTGAATGGAACCTAGAACCAACAGCTCATAGATACCGAGGGGTGGCTCAACTAGGTGATCCAGTTAACCGATTTTCAAACTGCTTTTTACGGTACACCCCAAAGTTCCCAGGGTTTCCTGGGATGAATGCTATGTTATCTACGGAAACTCTCTTCATGTGAGGATATTTTCCTAAAGTTTCCTCATGTAGGACTGCCTGCACATACGGCTGCTAGAGTGTCTCTAGTTCACCTAAATGTTCTGTCAGGAAATGGGCCACCGGTGGCATAAGGGAGAGGCAAAGCTGGAGCTGAGTTCTTTCTCTCGGGGAGGCTTACCTGGTGTCTTTATAGGGCCTCAGCTCTACAAGGTGCCTCCAGGGAGGGTCTGGTGCGAGAAAGCTTCTCACCACACATTTCATCCAGATCAGCTCTGCCTTATGTTTTCTGCTTTAAATATTGAGATTCTGCAGAAACTTTCATGTACAGAAAGTTTTGAAAATCTCTGTGTTAAAGTTTTTCCAAAGAAAGGACCTATCACAGAAAACATTCTTTCTGGTTGATACATAAGTGTTCTGTGTAAGATTTGGATTCCATGTAAGATTTTAATTCCTGAAATTTTGCCCAAAGGGTTCTGCTACTGCAATAAAAGACAGTGGGGAAGTGCAGGGGAGGGGCTAAAAGCTTTGTGTCTCAACTGTGAGTAAGTTTTGTAAGTAGAAGCCATTCTGTCGAGTTCACATGTTCATGGTATTATTAACACCTAGCTCAGTACCTGACACAGGTGTGTGCTCAGTAAGTATTTAATGAACAAATTGGAAAAACATATAAAATCATAAATTACCAAACATAGATGCAATGTTTTATAACAGCATCAAGCATTAATAAAATAGGGAAAGATGCCATTTCGAGAAGATTCTAAAATATAAGACCACAAAAAGTTGACGATAAATGAAAAACATGCCCATATAAAGCTGCCTGCCCATATCAAAAAATTGTCTGCCCATATCAAAAAGCAAACTTTTCCCAACAAAAAATAATCTTACCTTATATAGGAATCTTCTGAGAACATTACTCTTTCCAAGTGATCATTTATTCAAATATCAATTGTGGTTTCTGATACCAAAATGGTGCTATAGAAGCAAGCTGGATTCACTCCTCCCACAACCCTCACAGAAAACCAAAAACAAATATACAGCACTGGCCGGGCGGGGTGGCTCACGCCTGTAATCCCAGCACTTTCAGAGGCCAAGGCGGGAGGATCACGAGGTCAGGAGATCAAGACCATCTTAACCAACATGGTGAAACCCCGTCTCTACTAAAATACAAAAAATTAGCTGGGTGTGTAGGTGTGTGCCTGTAATCCCAGCTACTTGGGAGGTCGAGTCAGGGGAATTGCTTGAACCCGGCAGGCGGAGGTTGCAGTGAGCTGAGATGGCACCACTGCACTCCAGCATGGCGACAGAGCAAGATTCCGTCTTTAAAAAAAAAAAAATATATATATATATATATACACACACACACACATTTTATATATATATACATATATACACATATATATTTTTATATATATTTTTCTTTTCTATATATATACATATATAAGTATATACATATATATGTATATACATATGTGTATATATATGTATATATATATATACAGCACCAAGTCGTCACCAGCAATTTCCTAGAACTCAAATATGAGGAGGAGTCAGTTCCCAGAGAAGTAAAAAAATTCCAAGCAAATGGTAAGAGAATAAGAGACTTCTATATCCTCAGCACCCCCTTCCTTTGATCTGCCTGAAGTCAAGTGTGCAGAAAATAAACCCCCCACTCACAGTTTCTACACTAGAATAGAGATCAAGGTGGACAACCAGCTTCCCCACCATTGTGTGTTTCCTAGGAGGACACCTGTCCCTTCTTCAATCTTTAGGAAGCACTGGGAGTACCTGAAGAAAGAAATATCCCTCAAGACAGCTAGACACAAAGAGAGATGGCAGGAATACCATTCCCAGCCCTGGAAACTCAGCAACTCAGCCAACAGAGATGCCAAATCAGAGTGGCAGCTCAGCAGTACTACACTGTAGAAGGTTTGTTCCACAGGTCTCCCGGGAATGAACCCCTAGCTAGCCCTCTCACACCCTTTGGGAAATACCCCATTCAGGACAGGCAGCACTCTGATCCTTTACTAGAGCTAAGGAAAACCTGGGCTTAAGGCACCATCTGATACCAAAAAGGAAGCCGTAACCTAGCAGAAAAAGAAAAGAAAAGAAAGAAAGAAGGATCAAGAATATCCTTGGTAAATATATCCAAGGTATAAGAATCTCTAAGTGGACATATCTAATAGTAACCAAAAAAAAAAAAAAAAAAAAAAAAAGGATGGGTGCAGTGGCTCATGCCTGTAGTCCCAGCACGTTGGGAGGCCAAGGCAGGCGGATCACCTGAGGTCAGGAGTCCGAGACCAGCCTGGCCAACATGGTGAAACCCTGTCTCTAACTAAAAATACAAAAATTAGCTGGGTGGCCAGGCGCGGTGAATCCCAGCACTTTGGGAGGCCGAGGCGGGCAGATCACAAGGTCAGGAGATCGAGACCATCCTGGCTAACACGGTGAAACCCTGTCTCTACTAAAAATACAAAAAATTAGCCAGGCATGGTGGTGGCGGACGCCTGTAGTCCCAGCTACTCGGGAGACTGAGGCAGGAGAATGGCGTGAACCCGGGAAGCAGAGCTTGCAGTGAGGAGAGATTGCGCCACTGCACTCCAGCTTGGGCGACAGAGCAAGACTCCGTCTCACAAAAAAAAAGTTAGCTAGGCATGGTGGCACATGCCTGTAATCCCAGCTAAGGAGCGCTGAGGCAACAGAATTGCTTGAAACTGGGAGTCGGAGGTTACAGTAAGCCGAGATCACGCCACTGAACTCCAGCCCAGGTGACAGACCAAGACTCTGTCTCAAAAAAAAAAAAGAAAAGAAAAGAAAAGAAAGAAAAAAGAAGAGAGAAGACTGAGATAAATAACTAAGCCTACAATAACACAAAGTCATACACATACATCCACAAGAAACAATAGCAAACAGGGAACCATGAACTCCCCAAATGGACAAAGCAAGAAACCTGTGACTGACTGGCCCTAATAATATAGCTATATGTAAGCTCTCTGATCAGGAATTCAAGATAGCACTTTCAAGGAAACCAGTGATCTCCAAGATAACACAGAAAAGCAATTCAAGAATTTATCAAAGAAATTTAACAAAGATGGGGCACTTTGGCTCACGCCTGTAATCCCAAAACTTTGGAAGGCCAAAGCGGGCAGATCACGAGGTCAGGAGATCGACACCATCCTGGCAAACACGGTGAAACCCCGTCTCTACTAAAAATACAAAAAATTAGCCAGGTGTGGTGGCGGGCACCTGCAATCCCAGCTACTTGGGAGGCTGAAGCAGGAGAATCACTTGAACCCGGGAGGCAGAGCTTGCAGTGAGCCGAGATCGCGTCACTGCACTCCAGTTTGGGCAATAGAGCAAGACTCTGTCTCACAAAAAAAAAAAAAAGAAAGAAATTTAACAAAGAGATTGAAATAATTTTTAAAACATCAAACAGAAATCTTGGGACTAAGAAATACATTTGCTGAACTAAAAAATTCATCAGAGGCTCTCAACAGCAGAATTGATCAAGCAGAGGAAAGAAACAGTAAGCTTGAAGACAGGCACATACATAGACACAGGAGAAAAAAAATAAAACAAAAAGAAGATTGCCAACAAGATATAGAAAATTAGCGCCAAAGACCAAATCTAAGAATTACTTCTGTTCGAGAGGGAACTGAGCAAGATCAAAGAGTAGAAAGCTTATTCAAAGAAATAACAATAGAAAACTTTCCAAAACTTGAAAAAGATAAATAAATAAAATAAATTTAAAAAAATATTAGCTGGGCATGGTGGCACACACCTGTAATCCCAGCTACGGAGGGCTGAGGCAGCAGAATTGCTTGAAACTGGGAGGCAGAGGTTACTGTGAGCCGAGATACGCCAGGTATAGAAAAGTTAGAGATCACCAAACAGATATGACCCAAATAAGATTACCCCAAGGCATATAATAAATTTCACAAAGGTCAAAGATAAAGGATCTTAAAATCAGGAAGAGAAAAGAAGCAATGACATATAAAGGAGCTCTATCTAACTGGCCTGGCAAGAGATCCCTGAATGAAATCATATAGGCCAAGAAGTAGTGAGATGGCATTTTCAAAGTGCTGAAAAATGGGGATTGTCATACAAGAATACTGAAACCAGCAAAGCTGTCCTTCAAACATAAAGGAGTGATAAAGTCCTTCCCAGATAAATGAAAGCTGAGAGAATTCGCCATCACCAGACACATCTTACAAGAAATCTTAAAGGGAGTTCTTCAATATGAAGCAGGGAGGGGAAAAAACCCACTAACATGCAAGAGGAAAACATTTAAAGATGCAAAACCCACTAAAATTAAGTACATGAACAAATTCAGAATACTCTATTACTGTAATAGTGGTATTGATATGCTTTGATATTTGACCCCTCCAAACCTTACAGTGAAAGCTGATCCTCAATGTTGGAGGTGGGGCCTAATGGGAGGTGTTTCCATCATGGGGGTGGATCACTCATGAATGGCTTGGTGCCAGCTTCATGGTAATAGGTGAGTTCTCACTCCATTAGTTCCCATGAGAGCTGGCTGTTAAAAAGAGTCTGGCCCTCCCTTCTCTTTTTTTTTTTTTTTTTTTGAGACGGAGTCTTGCTCTGTCGCCCAGGCTGGAGGCAGTAGCACGATCTCGGCTCACTGCAAGCTCTGCCTCCCAGGTTCACGCCATTCTCCTGCCTCAGCCTCCAAGTAGCTGGGACTACAGGCACCCGCCACCACGCCTGGCTAATTTTTTGTATTTTTAGTAGAGACAGGGTTTCACCGTGTTAGCCAGGATGGTCTCGATCTCCTGACCTTGTGATCCGCTCACCTCCGCCTCCCAAAGTGCTGGGATTACAGCCATGAGCCATGGTACCCAGCCCCTTCTCTCTCTTACCATGTGATCTCTGCACATGCTGGCTTCCCTTCACCTTCCACCATGAATGGAAGCAACGTGTGACCCTCACTAGATGCAGAAGTCTAATCCAGAGCTTTTCTAAACATCAGAACTGTGAGCCAAATAAATCTTTTTTCCTTATAAATTACCCTGCCTCAGGTATTCCTTCATAGCTACACAAGGAAAGTCAGATGGAATCCACACATAACTCCAGTATGAAGCCCCAAAGAAAAACATCTCAAAAACAATAACTACAGCAACCTATTAAAAAGCAGGCAATATTAAAATATGTAAATTAAGAAAACAAAAAATCAAAACATGGGGTGGGGGGGAGTTAAAGCACAGGGTTTTTTTGTTTTTATTTTGTTTCTATTCTTTTCTGTATACGTTGTCACCTCTTTAAATATTTAAGGTAATAGATATCCCAGTTACCCTGATTTGATCTTTATATATTATATGAATGTGTATGCCAAAATAGGTATAACTATTATGTATCAATGAAAACAAATAAATAAATGATAATTACACCATCCATGAATAAGATAAAGTGGCTTAAAGGGGTCCATAAAAACTGGCTTATAAAGTTCCACCACAATGAACTCCAACAAAGTACTGAAGCATTTTCAAGATTTCCTATGATTGAATTTTTGTTTTGTTTTGTTTTGTTTTGTTTTGTTTGAGACAAAGTCTCGCTCTGTCACCCATACTGGAGTACAGTGGCGTGATCTCGGCTCACTGCATCCTCCTCCTCCTGGGTTCGAGCAATTCTCCCACCTCAGCCTCCTGAGTAGCTGGGATTACAGGCACGCGCCTCCACACCTGGCTATGTGTTTTTGTATTTTTAGTAGAGATGGGGTTTCACCATGTTGGCCAGGCTGGTCTTGAACTCCTGACCTCGGGTGATCCACCCACCTCAGCCTCCTAAAGTGCTGGGATTACAGGTGTGAGCCACCACACCCAGCCTGAAGTTTAACCTTTAAGGGAAAACTACCTGTACAGCTTCTTTACAGTTGGAAACCTCCATGAGAATTAAGAGGCTTTCAAAAGTGCACTTTATTCAAAGCAACCAAACTACAAGTAACATGCAAACTGAAAAAAATACACAAAGCCTGAAATATTAAAATAAAAATAAACAGTAAATGGTCAAATGTTTCTGTTAAAATCAAACATTTCGTAAATAATGTTAATCTTCATTAGGTAGGCATAGTGAGATAACTTATCGAACATGAAGACAACAAAGGCAACCCAACTAATTCAAGTCCTTTCTCAGGCATAATATCTTCCCAAAAACCACTCAGTTTTTTAACCACACTTAAAGGAAAATTGTTAAATAAGTTTTCTGTCTCTGATTAGAAAATCATATTAGAGATCATACAATTGACTGCTATGTCCTCTCAGAAATATATATTGTAGGTCAGGCGCGTTGGCTCACACCTGTAATCCCAGCACTTTGGGAGGCCAAGGCAGGTGAATCACCTGAGGTCAGGAGTTCGAGACCAGCCTGGCCAACATGGCAAAACCTCATCTCTACTAAAAATACAAAAATTAGCCAGGCATGGTGGCACATGCCTGTAGTCCCGGCTACTCGGAAGGCTGAGGCAGGAGAATCACTTGAACCTGGGAGGCAGCAGTTACAGCCGAGATTGCACCATTGCACTGCAGACTGGGCAACAGAGCAAGACTCCATCTCGAGGAAAAAAAAAAAAGAAATATATATTGTAAAGTAACTTTATGCATGAGTTCAAGAAACTTTATGCATGATTCCTCAAATAAGGAAATCCTCTATGAAGCCCACACAAATAATAAGTCACTGGGAGGAAGGAAAGGGGGAAGAGAGGAAGGGATAGATTCATGACAATTGGCTATATTAAGTTTGAGGTATGTTGTCTGTAGATTTCACTTATGCAACAAATATAAATCTGTGATTATCACTGACAATCAAAATATGGTAGAGTGAACATTTCTAATAAGCAGTTTTCTATAATTCTAAAATTTCCTATACATCAGTCTAGTACTAATCAAGGCATCACACAGGATGCATGACTGTACTATTCTATAGGCTGACTTTGTAATATTTATCCCTAAGAAGCTAAAAGTATGTTAGATTAACAACAGCTGAAAGAAGCATGAAACTGCACATATCTATGACATACAAGTTGTGATACCTGGTCAACACACAAAAATAGGATACATGTATCACTGCTCTCAGGAAGCTGAATATCTCATGGGAGAGACAAGACCAAAACACACAAATTAATGAAGAGTTCTACGAGAACAGAACATAATAAAGTGGTAAAACTGACCATTAGAGCTATATAAATCACAAGAAAAAAGACCAATGTTGGTTCAAGTAGCGACAAAAAAAACTTACAAATTATAGATTTGTTAGTTTCAAGTCCAGTGCAGAGATTTATTTCCACCTACTGCCTGTGCCTTGGGTAAAAGTTATCAATCACTTGCTGGAAATGCTTTTACAATAACTTAAGCAACATACATTTTTAATAACTGTAATATTATATATAGATATACTCCATCTTAAACAAATATCCTCAGTTTCTCATTTTTGACACTTTTACAAAAAAGGAGTCAGTTAGGGTAAGTTAATCAACCTTCCTAAGATTTTAAGCAAGAAGCCCAGACAATCTCAAAAAACTATTCTCAATCTAGAGAAACACAATGTTGAGATCATTTTAACATGAATTAAAATACATTCCAAGTAACGCATGGAAAAACATACAAACTAACTTTAATGTAAAAACTATTTGCCCTGTACTACTGCAAGACTAAAGAGGACTGTGTTACAGCCTTCAGAAGCTGGGCTCAGACTCTATGTCTCTTCTCACAGTCCTAGCAAATCTTTTTTCATTTGTTTACTTTTATTTTAGGATTGCAGGTATATGTGAAGGTTTGTTATACAGGTAAACTCATGTCATGGGGGTTGGTTGTAGGGATAATTTCATCACCCAGGTATTAAGCCTAGTACCCAGTAGTTATTTATCTGATAGGTTAGACAGATAAAGTACACTTAACTCCTGACAAGGACTGACTAGCTTCCTCCAATGTACTTTCCCGAAGGGGTCAGAATCTAAGTATATGTCTAATTGAAAATCACCATCTATTCCCTAGAGAGAAACAAAACCCTCTGTCAAGATATAACTCGATCCTTCAAATGTGGGGTTTTATTTCTGACTTCAAGAATGTTTCCAAGTAACACATCTAAAGAAAGAACCTTAGGTGGTAAACAAACGGTGTTGGTTCAGACATTTCTCCTACCTACACCTCCAAACGCCCCCCCATCCCCATCACCTGTCAGTTATCACAAGATTAGAATATAGCCACATTACAGCCCTCTGAAAATCTTCTTTCTTATGCCACAGTCTGGCCCCCCAAAATGAGGGGCATGTTTCTCTTTTAGTTCTGCATAAAATCTAATTCAAAGAAAGTTGATGGTGTAAGAAGAAACGCAGGGAGGCTTTATTCTTGCCTACTCCATCTTTACTCTTTTCTTTTCTCCTTAAAGCTATAGGAAAAATCAGATAATAGTTTGAATCCCAACTGCAAGACTTATTAATAACTAGATAAACCTTTAAGACTCTAAATAATTCTCAGTCTTTTTTTTTTTTTTTTGAGACGGAGTCTCGCTGTGTCGCCCAGGTTGGAGTGCAGTGGCGCGATCTCGGCTCACTACAAGCTCTGCCTCCCAGGTTCACGCCATTCTCTTACCTCACCTCCCGAGTAGCTAGGACTACAGGCGCCCGCAACCACGCCTGGCTAAATTTTTTTTATTATTTTTAGTAGAGATGGGGTTTCACCATGTTAGCCAGGATGGTTTCGATCTCCGGATCTTGCGATCTGCCCGCCTCGGCCTCCCAGAGTGCTGGATTACAGGTGTGAGCCACTGCGCCCGGCCAGTCCTCAGTTTTAAAATGGGGCAAAAAAAAAAAATCCACCTACTTGAGACATCTGTCGTCTGTGTTACCAGAGACGATTTCTTTTTTTTTTTCTTTTTTTTTTTTTTTTTTGAGACAGAGTCCCGCTCTGTCGCCAGGCTGGAGTGCAGTGGCGTGATATCGGCTCACTGCAACCTCCACCTCCCTGGTTCAAGCGATTCTCCTGCCTGGCGTAATGAGGGAGATGGTGGGAGGGGTGGCCACAATCAGTTGTAAGATGCAAAAGCAATGTCTAAAGTAAGGACAGCACATAGTCCAGAGAGTCTTTAAGCAAACCCTAAGTGAAACATGGACAGATGAGAGCAGCATGGGCCCGTAAGTAAGGAGGGAATCGTAGGCAGTCTTTCCAATAATGCCATCCAGAGCTTGGTACCTGGAGGTAGAATCCAAGAGGAAGGAGTAGACTTGAAATGCCAACCTATAAGGTCAGAGAGACAGCAGAGAAAACAATATAGTGACAGATATGTCAAGCACAGGAGAGGCCACCCACTAGAGAAAAGTAAAGGCAACTATCCCATACTGAAGGGGAGATACAGCTCAACAAGGACAGGACAGGCAGAAGAGGACGCTGGTGCACACACACTCACATGTGCATACAGAACCTTACAGCCCTTCATCCTCTCGTTTTGTCAACTCAATAAAAATATTCCTGTGACTCTGATCATGAGTCACAGAATCAGAATGACTGGAGGTCATTCTTGCTAATCTTGTGACTTGGGGGAGTGAAGGAACTGGAGTCCAGACAAGCAGAGTTATTCGTCCAAAGCCACATGCACTAGTGCATAATAAAAACTACAGCCCTGATTACTGGGCCCTCGTGTCCTAAGCTCTGCCACACTGCCTATCTCCAAATACTTCCATGAATTTGTGTTGCTTCTAACATCTTTCAAAGCTCACCTCAAATATATTATAAGGATTGCTAAAATGAATTTGAATAATGACAACATTTACCTCAAAATTATTCATGCTGAGGAAATGTAATATTTCATACATCTACTAGAAAATATCTTTAGGGGCATTTATAACACTCTCTTTCCTACAGTAGTTATCTTAGGAAATAGTACATAGAATCAGTGTTATAACTCACTACTGCATTTTATTATTTTATCATTATAAACAATGGCCAAGGTTAAGGATAATAGTGACAGTATAAATCTACTCTTAATGCGTATGATGGAGGCTGTATACTTAATAACTAACAGAGTAATTAACACTGAACATATACAAGCTGCAAGAAAGAAATACTTTGAAAATGGGCATAATTATTCTCACTCATGATTAGTGATGCTCTTTCCCAAAGACACAAGACACCAGAATCCATCTTAGCCCTGACCAGAATATTCTTCCTGAAGTGATCATTAGGAGACAACATCAACCTGTTCCCAGGAGAAGATAAGACAGCCATCTCTCTTAATTAGAAAGCAGACACTTCATTTAAACTTTCCTAATACTGAAAACTCAAATTAATGTCCCAGGCATCCTCATTTATTAATTCCTTAACAAATCCCCAGAAAAGTTTTGCTACTAACTTTTCAGATTTCTTAAGCAAGACATAGTATGTAGTTGCCTACATACTAGATTGTATTAACATGTTGAATTCACTCATTTCATTTAATTTTATCCACACTTTAAGTGAATGTCAGAAAGAGCATCAAGATAACAAAGAAGCTGAGAAACTGTCCAGGAGCCTACCCATTGTTGAAAATATTTCTCCTAGTCTCTCCAAGCTAAGTTCTGAAAAAACTAAAAGATGACATTCCAACAAACTTTACAGTAATGCTGTACAAACACAACAGAGATCCCTGTCCTTAAGCATGTGCTCAAACCAGGCCCACAAATAACACCTGAGTGCTGGGTGCAGTGGCTCACACCTGTAATCCCAGCACTTTGGGAGGTTAAGGCAGCAGGATCACTTGAGCCCAGGAGGTCAGCACCGGCCTGGACAACACAGTAAGACTCCATCTCTACAAAAAGTAATAACAAATAAACATCTGAGTAATGAATAACCCCATCACATTCTCTTGTCACTGGAGCCTGTATGAGTCCTAGGCCACCTATCAAAAAGTTTAATTTGGCCAGGCGTGGTGGCTCATGCCTGTAATTCCAGCACTTTGGGAGGCCAAGGAGGGTGGCTCACCTGAAGTCAAGAGTTCGAGACCAGCCTGGCCAACATGGTGAAACCCCATCTCTACTAAAAATACAAAAATTAGCCAGGCGTGGTGACACACGCCTGTCATCCCAGCTACTCGGGAGGCTGAGGCAGGAGAATCGCTTGAACCTGGGAGGCGGAGGTTGCAGTGAGCCGAGATCACACCACTGCACTCCAGCCTGGGCAACAGAGCGAGGCTCTGTCTCAAAGAAAAAAAAAAAAAAAAGTTTAATTTATTCCATTAAGACAGCTAAGAATTGATCAAATGAAATGTGTAAGTGAAGCATTTTTTAAATAAGTTTAATAGCTTCCCACTAACTTTTTTGGATCACGAAACTCCACAGCAAATCAGAAACTGTCTGGATTTATCTCATATGTCCTAGAATCTTTGCCCTTCCAATTAAAACTTTATTTCTACTTAAATGTCATTTTATATAATTAGGAACTTTGCTATATTTATGTTTTGTGGAGAAAGCTTACAACTTCGCACTTCACCAAATGATTAAACCTCAGGGGACATAATGGCAAGATGGAGACAGCTATCATGCATTGTATTTCAATGCCTAATCAACAGAAGAACTTGAAAGAGGCCATTATCTTTCAGCTGGAGAGCTACTGGGCTGGCACAAGCACCTGAAAAACATCCTATAATATTCACAACCATAATAACACCATTTTTCCTGGGTTGTCAAGAATATGCTTCATATACTTCTGTGTGTTATCCTACATGTACATGTATTAGAGAAAATATAACAGATATTTAAACTCTCTTAAGACTGAAAACAATGAAAACAAGTTGAAACACAAAACTGACCTACCACAAGGGATACCAGGGTGACTGACAGACTAATAATTACAAATGAGTAGCCAATGTACCACATGATCCACTTTACAGAGAGACACAATCTTAAAATTATTGCCCAGGAAGATGAGGGAAGAGGCTCACAAATACAGGATATAGCAAGTTTAAAACACATACTAGCATTAATATATTAATATTCTTATTTTTTCCCGATACCCATCATCCAAGGAGTGCTAACAGGCCTCCTGATTCATCCCTACTCTCCTTCTATCCCCCACCACACTAAATGGAACTTCTCATTTAATTAGAGGAGGGCCAGGCATGGTGGCTCACGCCTGTAATTCCAGCACTTTGGGAGATCACCTGAGGTCAGGAGTTCAAGACCAGTCTGGCCAACATGGTGAAACTCCGTCTCTACTAAAAATACAAAAATTAGCCAGGCGTGGTGGTGCACACCTGTAATCCCAGTTACTCAGGAGGCTGAGGCAGGAGAATCGTTTGAACCCAGGAGGTGGAGGTTGCAGTGAGCCGAGATCGCACCACTGCACTCCAGCCTGGGCAACAGAGTGAGACCCTGTCTCGAAAAAATAAATAGAAATAAAAAATAAAAAATAAATTGGCTGGGTGTGGTGGCTCATGCCTGTCATCCTACCACTTTGAGAGGCCAAGGTGGGCAGACTGCCTGAGCTCAGGAGTTCAAGACCAGCCTGGGCAACATGGTGAAACCCTGTCTCTACTAAAATACAAAAAATTAGTTGGGCCTGTAATCCCAGCTACTCGGGTGGCTAAGGCAGGAGAATTGCTTGAACCCAGGAAGCGGAGGTTGCAGTGAGCCGAGATCGTGCCACTGCACTCCAGCCTGGGCAACAGAGCAAGACTTCATCTCAAAAAAAAATAAAATAAAACAAAAATAATTAGAGGAGGATGAACCAGAAGATCATTAAGAGGGTTTGAAACTACACCCAGGAAGTCAACTCTTCACTCCTAACTACCTCCTACATGCCATCCAACAAATGCTCAAAGTAAAGATGCCTAACAAATTCTTGAAGCCTAAAATATTTATCAATTCATGTCTCACAAAATGGACTACAGGCAACTTTACATATACAGTCATGCATCACTTAATAACAGAGATACTTTCTGAGAAATACGTTGTTAGGCAATTTTGCCATTGTGTGAACATCATGGAGTGGACTTACACAAATCTAGATAGTGGATCTACTACAGACCTAGGCTATATGGCATAGGTTATTGCTTCTAGGCTACAAACCTGTACTGTACTAAATATTGCAGGCAATTTTAACACAAAGTATTTAGCTACAAAGTATTTATGTAGCTAAACATATCTAAACATGGAAAAAGAATTTTTCAATTGCATTATAAATTCAGGATGACCATTATATATGTGGTCCATCATTGATCTAAACATTGTTATACAGTGCATGACTGTACAAGTTACCATGGGGTTTATGGTTTCCAAGCACAATCCCAGACAGAATAGAAGACAATTAATTATTACAGTCAAAAACTCCCTTACAGCTCACATAAATCTGAATCCACCAAATCAAAGAACAAAATCCTCTTCAATATGTGCCCGATGCGCAAATTTCAAAACTCCAAAGCAAATAAATATTAAACAAGTAACTTGCCAAGACTTGGGCTCTCCAAAGTGGAGATAATTAATGCTATAGAGGTCCATGTCTTCGGTGTGCCATGCAAACGTGGTCTTCCACATGCCAAAATAGAGATATGGGGTATTTACACCCTCAATAGAAATGCCACACTCTTCTTCAACCACATCCAAGACTGTATTCAGGCGAGCTATGTTCCACTCATCCACACCCTGGAAAGAGAGAGAAAAAAAGAGAGAGAAAACAAATCTTACTAAACCATGAAAGATAGCATTTACTAATCAAACCACTATCCACCAAAATTATTACACTGTATATTCTAACTAACTGAAAACCGAAAAATAAAACAATCCTTATTCAAGAGCCACATACATATGTCCATTATTATTAGTCAAAGATTACTACCAGCATAATGTGGTTCCATATAACTATTTGGTAGAAATTTATACCAAATAGCGTCCTGATGCCAAATGGAAATGAAAGTTACAGACCCACTCCCAACTTGGCTGTCAGCAAAAAATTACTGATTCAAAGTAGATGATCTGGCATGTGCTTTCCCTCTTTGGCACACCTTTTTGTTTTTGGGGTTTTGAGATTTGGGTTTTATTGGGATTTTTTTGCACATTAGTTTAGAGGTAATATTCACCATCACATATCACATCAAGAAACCAATAGCAAAATATATCTTCTGTTATCTCTCTCCCATCCCTATCCATTCAATCTTAGCATGTAATACGTTGTTTCCTTAAAATTCCACTCTAATTATCGGAAAAACTCTTGGCAGTATCCACTAATCACTGTGCTTCTACTGATGCTTCAAATAAATATTAACCTCTTATCTTAATGAAAAAATTTAAACACATAATGCCTATTAAAAATACTTATCCAAACTTTGGTAAAACTGCTGGAATAATGTAATTTTATAACAGTATAACAATATGGATGGTGATGGCAAGGAGAGGGAAGGTTAGAGTCACTACTATAAGAGTTAAGGTGATAGGAAAAGATTCTGGTTTGATTAGAACTTAACAATCTTTTTTTTTTTTTTCCCTGAGACAGAGTCTCACTCTGTCGCCCAGGCTGGAGTGCAGTGGTGCAATCTCAGCTCACCGCAACCTCTACCTCCCAGGTTCGAGCAATTCTTATGCCTCAGACTCCCACACCGCTGGACCTACAGGTGGAGGCCACCGCACCCAGCTAATGTTTTGTATTTTGAGACAGGAGTTTCGCCATGTTGCCTAGGCCGGTCTCAAACTCCTGGCCTCAAGTGACCTGCCCACCTCAGCCTCCCAAAGTGCTGAGATTACAAGCGTGAGCCACCACACCCAGCCAATCACTCATGAATTCACTACAGTTCACAACTGCTTAGAAATTTTTACAAACTATGTATTTTTACCATATATTTTTATCAAATTATAAATATCAGAGACTAGGCACATTCCTATGTAATCATGGGGAAACTGAAATGCCTTTAAAGCCATTCCAACCTTTTCGTGCTAATGCACTATTAGAGAAGCACATTGGCCAGGTGCAGCGGCTCACGCCTGTAATCCCAGCACTTTGGGAGGCTGAGGAAAGCAATTCACTTGAGCCCAGGAGCTCAAGACCAGCCTGGGCAACATGGCAAGACCCCATGTCTATTTTAAAAATAAAAAATTAAAGAAGGGTATTAAATTCATCTATGTCTACCAAAATTGTCCTCTCCAATAACTATAACAATAATGGCTTCACATACGACCACTTCTAACATTTCCTGAACACACTAAAAGCTTTTAGAGTTGTTCTGTTTTCATTTTGGTCTTTAAATGATTTTCTAATCAGTGTGTTAATCTTACTGTCTAAAGCTTTGGGGTTAAAAAAACTATTGATGAAGCAGCTAATGAAACTCTGACTCAGGTAACATAACTGAACATGCCAAACGACATAATTTAATTCCCAAATTCTCGTAAGTAGCCACTCTGTCTACAACTTAGGCCGCACGCTGAGAAGCTTGTTATTTGGAAACTGGTCTAAGTATCCGTTTAGAGAAGATCCGGCCGGGCGCGGGGACTCACGCCTGTAATCCCAGCACTTTGGGAGGCCGAGGAGGGTGGATCACGAGGTCAGGAGATTGAGACCATCCTGGCTAACATGGTGAAACCCCGTCTCTACTAAAAATACAAAAAATTAGCCAGGCCTGGTGGCAGGCATCTGTAGTCCCAGCCACTCGCGAGGCTGAGGCAGGAGAACGGCCCCGGGAGGCAGAGTTTGCAGTGAGCCGAGATCCTGCCACTGCACTCCAGCCTGGGCAACAGAGCAAGACTCCGTCTCAAAAAAAAAAAAAGAGAAGATCCTAGGTTCCAACTTTTCAGACCTCATAGAAGTTCAATCACATTATGTAAAATATTTTATCTCATTCTATTTATAGTGATGCAATCTCTTAACTCTAGTCCAATCAGACTTCAGTCCAATCACTCTAATAATAGAGTCCTATTTAAAAGTCATTAGTGAAGCAATGAATCTGAAGTAATAAATGAGCACCATATTATAGGAACCATTTTTAAACCGAATGAGCTTGCAAATTTAGACACAAACTATTTCTCTAAAATTCCTACATATGGAGACATCTAAGTTTTATTTCTGACTGACACTATCTTTTAAAAATAACCAAGGTTGAATCCCTTGACATCCTAGATCCATGGTATAAGGGGGAGAGGGTAGAGATCAAATAGTGCTGGACAAAAAGACCTAGATTATAACCCCAGCTCTGCAGGTCACTGAGGGGAAAATCACGGAGCTTTTCTGAGCGTCAAGTCTTTCTTCATGGAAACACAAGGGTTCTTGTACCCTAATAGAGTTGCTCGGAGCACTAAATAAGCTAACGAAAATAAACTTTTATAAAATAAAATTTAATTATTAGAACTGATATAATAAATATCACCACTATTCTCTAGCAAATCTTACTGGAAAGCCTCCCAAAAAACAAGTCAAGCATGTGAGAAGTGATTATTTAATAAAATGTGTTTAAATTCACTACTGAATTTCTCCCCGTTAATGGGCAAATAACATGTTTGCAGCAGTTTCTTCTCAGCAAGGCAAGGTTGCTAAAAAGTAATTTATTTTGCTAAAATAAAAAGTCATATAATTTCAATTAAGCAGTTGTGCAAATATTAAGAATAACCAACAGAGAGAGATAAATCTTATTGTTTCAAAATTCGTTCTCCAATTTTTGTTCTCTACTATTAAACTAGTTAGCTGACTCCAAAAACAGGCTCCACAAAGGCTCTTCTGAACAGTACCAGGTCTGTCTCATATACTTAGACCAAAAATGCACCTAGTTATCATTAAAGTGAAGTGTTATACCATGTACTACCTCATTACACTATACACACTTGTATCTTACATTTATTCTAAACAATCCTATAAAATAGGTAATGTTATTCCCAAATGAACAAATGAAAAAATTAATACTCCTAGCTAGAAGTAGGTGGTAATGATTAACCTAAATCTATCTGACTCCTGGACCTTCCCTTTTAAAGGTTTATGCTTCTAGTCCTGATCCTTTCAAAATAGAACATATCATCCTCTTCTCTCAGCATCATTGTCAACAAAGATCTGAGGTTCAGGAGCAGCAAACACGTGAAGCTGCTGCATTCTTCCCACCAGAGGCAGTGCCACTCTACACAAATACCAGCAAGGCTTACGCCGCAGACTGCTTTACTTGAGAGCGGGTGACAGGAATGATTTAGTGTAAAAGCAGTCTCCAAACCCCAGCTACACACAAGCCCCACAATGACAAGTTAGAATCTGCCGAACTGTTCAAAGCTTAATTCCATCAGGTTTCAGCAGAAAGGCTGCACACCAGCCCAAGTTCACAGATAAGTCTCCTCCTGGGTTCTGTCTCCCTCGAACAAAACTCTCCCACACATGTTCAGCAGGCACATGAGCAATATTCATAACTCACCTGACTTCCAATGGACTGACTGTAGTCCTAAGCCTGGGAGTTCACATGCCCCGGCCCCTTTCTCCTTTCACGCCAATTACTCAGTTGGAGCCTGTCCTGCCCCATTCCTTTACGTATCCTGCATCTGTTTTCTGAAACAACTCACAATTGGACCACGATTTTTGCACACAGGTGTAACTGAAAACTTTATTAGGGATATTCCCTTTCAATCAGTGATAATATCTTCCTCCTATCAGGAATCAGACAGCGGTTTAAAAGTACTCCTAGGCCAGGCACAGTGGCTCATGCCTGTAATCCAACACTTTCAGAGGCCAAGGAAGGAGAATCACTTGAGGCCAGGAGTTCAAGATCACCCTGGGCTACACAGTGAGACCCCGTCTCTACAAAAAATTTTAAAATTAGCCAGGTGTGGTGCCTCGCGCCTGTAATTCCTGCTACATGGAAGGCTGAGATGGGAGGATCAATTGAGCCCAGAAGGTCAAGGCTAGAGTGAGCCAGTGATTGTGCCACTGCACTCCTGCCTGCGTGACACAGCAAGACCCTGTCTCAATCAGTCAATAAATCAATGCATTCCTAAATCTTCAATGTCTCAACTAGGCCATCTGGACTCTCTCTATAGTAACCGCACTCAGTCTCTGCAAAACTGAAGGGAACAACACAGCAACATGCCATGTTAGAAACCTTGAGAAATAATGAGCCATTTCCACCTACACAAAGAAATAATGTGAAAATCATAGTAACTCAATTTTTCCCAAAATATTTCCAATGCAACATTAGAAATATGGGTCCTAGGCCGGGCACGGTGGCTCACGCCTGTAATCCCAGCACTTTGGGAGGCCAAGGCAGGCGGATCACCTGAGGTCAGGAGTTCAAGACCAGCCTGACCAACATGGTGAAACCCCATCTCTACTAAAAATACAAAAATTAGCCGGGTGTGGTGGCACACACCTGTAATCCCAGCTACTCAGGAGGTTAAGGCAGGAGAATCACTTGAACCCGGGAGGCGGAGGTTGTAGTGAGCAGAGATCACGCCACTGCACTTCAGCCTGGGCAACAAAGCGAGACTCCATCTCAAAAAAAAAAGAAATATCAGTCCTATCAGATGCCAAGGTCGAAAAACTTTGTCCTCTTTAACTCTAGCTCTTAAGACAGTCACAGTGCTGACAGGCACCCCCAAAAGCACCCATAAGGAAACCTGTGTAACTTCGTTTAACTCTGCATTTCCCAAAAATCATTTGACCACGGAAGCTTGTTTGTATAATACATTTACATCATGTAAAACAGTGCTGTGTGGGACAACATATTAAAGGAAGCATTATGGTAGGCGGTTCCCTAAACACTGTAGTGCAAATGTAAGTCAGTAAAACAAAAAATTACTGTGACCACATCAGAGATGCATTTCAGAACCCGGGGTGTGTGAAGGGGTGGCTGGAGTATGGTCACATTTATTGTCAAAATACAGATATTTAATTTGATATGTCACCTAAAAATAAAAATAGATAGTGTAAATTAGAAAAACTTAAAACAAAAGATATTTGTAAATGAAGATAGTCTAAAGGATTAAAAATAGGAAGACAAAAGAGAAGACTCAATCCAACTTTATAAAACTATAAAATGTACTGAAAAACAAAGAAAAAGCTTTTTTAAAAGTATGTAAAAATGATGGTTTATGCCTGTAATACCAGCACTTTGGGAGACTGAGGCAGGAGGAACACTTGAGCCCAGGAGTTTGAGATCATCCTGGGCAATAAAGAGAGGGACCTCATCTCTACCAAAAATTTTTAAAAATAGCTGGGTATGGTGACACATGCCACAGGTCCCAGCTACTCAGGAGGCGGCTGAGGAGGGAGTTGAGGCTGCAGTGAGTCATGATTGTGCCGCTGCACTCCAGCCTAGGCAACAGAGAGAGATGTCTCAAAAAGAAAAAGATGGCATGTCCATCAAATACTACAAAGAAGATTTTTTTTAGACAAAAAACAGATTATTAGTAAACTTTTGAAAACCGTGTCACTGCTGCACTCACCCAGCAAACAGTAAAATGGAATGAAGAATTTCAATCTGAAAGAGTAACCCAGTATCAGAATAGCACCATGCTGCACTGGAATCAAAAGTTCTCCAACCAAATGCTGGCTCCACCACTCACCAATTATAGGATCTGATGGTTTCTCAATGGCCTTTCATGGCAGAGCCATGCCCAGGGTTCAATGCTGCAAACTGGGTCACAAGAAGACTGCGGCTACCTTGAAAGGACTACAGGAAAAGTCCAGTCTTTCACTGAGACTGTTTTCAAGAAAATACATTATTCCTAGCAGAAGTGGAGAAAGCCCTAAGGCTTCCCAATAGTACATAAATCCACACATGCCCACCTTATAGGACAGTTGTAAAGAAAGGATTACAAAACACAAGTTAAAATATTTTGAAAAATTACTTAAATTTTTCATTTTCAAAGATGGGGAGAGGGTTCAGACCACAGCTTTTTTGAGGGGCACCTCGACGGATTCACAGCCCATTCCACTTCAAAGAGGGCTGTCAGCATCCCGTTCCAAAGAGCACAGAAGAAGGCCGGGCACAGTGGCTCATGCCTGTAACCCCAGAACTTTGGGAGGCAGAGATGGGAGGATCATCTGAAGACAGGAGTTCAAGGCCAGCCTGACCAATATGGTGAAACCCCATCTCTATAAAAATATAAAAATTAGCCAGGCATGGTGGCACATGCCTATAATCCCAGCTACTCGGGAGGCTGAGGCACGAGAATCTCTTGAACCCTGGAGGCGGAAGTTACAGTAAGTCAAGACTGCACCACTATACTCCAGCCCAGGCGACAGAGCGAGACTCTGTCTCAGAAAAAAGAAAACAAAAAACAAAGAGTACAAGAGCACAGCAGGAAGTGGAGAGCTGAGTAATAAAAGCAGCTGAGTAACAAACTCAGGTGCCCAAAGAGCCAGGCAGGTAACAGCAATTAGTGAAGGCAGCCAGGTATATGTCAAAAAAGGTGGGTAAGGGGGGTGATGTGTATTTGGAGGCAACCTACTATCCTGTCTAAAGGAGACAGCCATTACTCAGTCACTGGGAATGCTGCCAGATTTTCTGATTTTTTTAAGTCCAAAATCCCAACTTTATGTGACATTAACCAACTTTTAAAAACATGTGGATCAGGCCTGGTGCAGTAGCTCACGTCTGTAATCCCAGCACTTTGGTAGCCCGAGGTGGATGGATCACTTGGGGTCAGTTCTAGACTACCCTGGTCAACACGATGAAACTCCATCTCTACTAAAAATACAAAAAAAAATTAGCCAGGCGTGGTGGTGTGGGCCTGTAATCCCAGCTACTTGAGAGACTGAGACAAGAGAATCACTTGAACCCAGGAGGCGGAGGTTGCAGTGAGCCGAGATCGCATGCCACTGCATTCCAGCCTAGGTGACAGAGCAAGACTCCATCTCAAAAAAAAAGAAATGTGGATAAAAGAAAATAAATCTGTGGCCAAATCTGCAAAAAATGTAGCAGACATTAAAGAGTCCATACTTATTACAGTAATTTTAAAAGAATAAAGGAAGGATGAGTTTTGGAGACAGGCTAGAAATATTAAGTTAGTGGTTGTGAGCTTACTACTTTAAAATGAATCACATATTTGTCCAACACTAAATAGCTCTATCAGTTACTCCATAAATGTGTCCAGTAACTGGAGTGAGACTATTCAAGTGGCAGGAACCTAACAGGAATCCACTCTATGAGCATGTTTTATCGCTCCGTTCCATGATCAATATGCAAATGGCCAAACAAAAACAAAGTAAAATGGCAAAACACAAAGTCTGAGCAATTATGAAAACTGAATAACCAGCTCCAGGATAAGTGGGATCTAGCACAGCCCTGAACAAAACTGTGTAACTTCTTAAGAGAAGTCTCTGTGAGGCAGCAGAATGGCAGGGAGGGTCTGCTAGAACTTAGCCATTTGCCAGGCACAGGTGACGATTGTGTGAACTGCACCAAAGACGGCTTGATAATGCATTCTGCTTTGTCCACCACGTGGAATAGCTATAGTCACTTGCCCACAAACCTGAGAAACTGCTACAATATCAACAAAGAGACTGTGGAAGAAGCCCTGGATGATTAACGAAACACTTCCAACTGAACACACAAAACGTGAAGATTTTCTTCACTCTGGCATATTTTAGGGGCTGCTTTCTCATTTGTTGTACATAAAAGCATAGTTGGCTACAGAAAAATTGATAAACTGACACACACGATTATTACTAATCATATTTTTACGGTACTTTCCATATAATAGAAGAGGAAAAATCTATATGAACCTTGTTCCCCAAAATTAGGTCAAAACCACTAACCTGTCACTCTCTCGCTAAGTCTTTCCATATCTTCACAGTTATCACTCTATATTCCATCCTCAACAACATCCTTCCCATTTCCTGCTGTCACCCTCAGCACCTTCAATATTATCCTCATGTGGCTGATTTCCAAACAAAGCTATGAGCCCCCATCTTTCTCCTGAGTTTCAGTGCCACAGAGCCAACTCCAAACTGGGCCAATAATGACCAACAAAAATTTTTGAAATGCAAGAATTCACAGGGGGAACTACCACTTCCTTAAAAAATCCAATTATTAAAAAAAGAACTGCCACCTAGATTCTGTAAGAATCTGAGAGAATACTGAAAGAACCTGTTAAAGATTCTCAAGTTTCCAGGTCTACCCCGTAACTTAATGAAGTCATCAAAAAGAATATACAGATGGGCAGGACTACAGTCTTTCTTCCACCACAAAAATGCCATCACCAAGTTACATTTACATGTGCTCTTGGTCTTTCCAAGGGCTGACATAACTAGCACCAATTTAAATTGCCTCTCTCAAAGCTTGCTAACTGTAGAGCTAGGGACACATCTTCTACCTAACAACATGGCATGCACCACCATCTCACATAGAATTGGAAACAAGAGGTGGGATAACCCCTATGCTAGGAAGACAAAAGCAAAACATCATCTCATTTTACAGATGAAAGGAAGGTGCCCAGTCAGTAACTTACAGGACTCCTTGTTTGAAAATTAGAACAGAGGGCTGGAGGCAGTGGCTCATGCCTGTAATCCCAATGCTTTGGGAGGCCAAAGTGGGGGCGGATCACAAGGTCAGAAGTTTGACACCAGCCTGGCCAATATGGTGAAACCCCGTCTCTACTAAAAATACAAAAATTAGCCAGGCGTGGTGGCAGACGCCTGTAGTCCCAGCTACTCAGAAGGCTGAGGCAAGAGAATCACTGGAACCCAGGAGGCAGAGGTTACAGTGAGCCAAGATCCCGCCACTGCACTCCAGCCTGGGCGACAGAGCGAGACTCCGTCTCAAAAAAAAGAAAGAAAAAGAGAAAATTAGAACAAAGGCCAGGTGCAGTGGCTCGTGCCTGTAATCCCAGCATTTCAGGAGGCCAAGGCAGGCAGATCTCTTGAGCCCAGGAGTTCAAGACTAGCCAGGACAACATAGCAAAACCCCATTTCTATAAAATACACAATAATTAGCTGGGCATGGTGGCACGCGCCTGTAGCCCTAGCTACTCAGGAGGCTGAGGTAGGAAGAGCACCTTAGCCTGCGAGGTCAAGGCTGCAGTGAGCCATGATTGTGGCACTGCACTCCAGCCTGGGTGACAGAGTGAGACCTGTCTCCAAAAAAAAAAAAGGAAATTATAACAGAACAGTTAGTCTCCTCAACAGCAAATGTATCGTCTATCCAGTACATCATAGCTCTTTGTAAACAATCCCTTCATAAATACTGGAATTGGTCTCATTTTTATATTTCAGCATTGTGACATGGTGTTTCTCATTAACCCATTACTGTGCAGCTTTTTTTTTTTTTTTTTGAGATGGAGTCTCACTCTGTCACCCAGGCTGGAGTGCAGTGGCGCAATCTCTGCTCACTGCAACCTCCACCTCCCAGGTTCAAGCGATTCTCCTGACTTCAATCTCCTGAGTAGCTGGGATTACAGGCACATGCCACCACACCCAGCTAATTTTTATTTGTTTTAGTAGAGACAGGGTTTCACCATGTTGGCCAGGCTGGTCTCCTGACCTCAAGTGATCCTCCCGCCTCGGCCTCCGAAAGTGCTGAGATTATAGGCACGAGCCACCGTGCCTGGTCACATGTCTTAATTTTTAAGTGTAAAAACACTTAAAAATTTTAAGTAAAAAACACTCATTTTTAAGAATTTTAAAAAGACAAATTTGGCCAGGCGCAGTGGCTCACACCTGTAATCCCAGCATTTTGGGAGGCCGAAGCAGGAGCATTGCTTGAGCCTGACACTTTAAAACCAGCCTGGGTACCATAGTGGGACCCTATCTCTACCAGAAAAAAAAAAAAAAAAACTGGCCAGGTGCGGTGGCAAGCGCCTGTAGTCCCAGCTACTAGGAAAGTTGAGGTGGGGGAATGGTTTGAGCCCAGGAGGTCACGGCTGCAGGGAGCAATGATGGCGCTACTGCACTCTAGCCTGGGTAACCGAGTGAGACCCTGTGTCAAAGGGAAAACAACAGACAAATTTATGCCTTTCCTCATTTGACTAGTATCATCCCGTTTTAGGACTCTTATCCAAGCCCACACTAGAAGACTGTGTCTTTAAAGAAAAGACCATCCACCAAACTCCACTACTGTGCTGGCAACTTAAAGCTAGGCTAATGTAAAATACTGCCACAAATTCATACAGCTGGAACAAGCCCTTGAAGTTTCAAAGGTAACACGCATGGAGAAAAAATAAAATAAAATTTGGTTAGTTCTTTAAAGATTTCAAAATTCAATCCATTTCACACCATAATGTATAGTCTTTTCTCCATAAAAGAAAATAGTGCCTTCTAATAACTAAATTGAAAGCTCTGGTCTACACTTTAAAATAGACTGAGGATTTCCCTGGATCTTTACACAATGAGATTAGATCCATATGGAGTACATTTTGCTTATAGTTAATTATAATGTTTGACATAATAGCTTTTTTGCTGCTTCTTTCTAAAAATGTATTCCCTAAATCTTTATTTTAAAACAAAACTATTTTCCCTTTTGCATTTTTATACACCAAATACCTACGATTTGACAGCACTGCTTTCTGTTTTTGAATTCTCAACAACAACCATCATATAGCAAGTTTTGAAAGAAACAAAATAATTCTGCAGTGAAAGTGCCACATAAAAAGATAAAGGCAAATATGAGTACAAAAAGGACAGACAAAAAAGGGGGAAAATGTCCAGTCAAATAAAAGACTGCAGTGAGCTTGAGACTCCCACCTTGAGTCTAGACTACTGATAGTGTGAAGTTAATGGAGTTTCCTGGTTCCAGGCAGAAATAACTCCAATCCTCTTGGGAGAAAAGAATCATACATTTAGATCCAGAATTACTCCACAAATTAAGATCAAGCCTACGCATACCAGCAAAGATCACTGTGCATGCCGGGAAGAAAGCAAACACCACAGAGAGATAGCGGAAATAACGAACGAATTGTTCAGACCAGCCCCTCAAGCAGGACCACTAATATTGAATTGTCTTATTCTGTCATCAAGGAACAGGAAACGTTTAAAGAAATAAAAGATGGAATTGCTAAGACAAGCAAAGAAAAATAAAATATTTGGAATGTCCAGTCCAACCTGAAGGAGAGGTGAACTCCTAGAAAAGAAATATATCATTATTAAACTAAAAACTCAGCGAAAGAGTTAAATAAGAGAAACAGTTAACCAGTATTAACAAGCAAGAAAAGTAGTTAACCATAATATAATAATTAGGACATTAACATAGTACAGTACAGAAATACAATGAGATTGAAAGTCTGAAAGGTAAGTTAAGCAATACTGAGGATAGAATACGCAACATTCTAAGACAGAATCTAATCAGTCCAGGAACAATGAGAAATACAAAAAAACTAAATAAATTAGTAAAAATCTATTAAAATTAAAATTAAGACATTTGTTCATTAAAAGACATTGTAAATAATACAAACAAAATAGTGAAAAGAATAGCCACAACTGGAGCAAATAATTCAACAAATATAACTGGGATAGTTTTGGTATCCAGAATAAAGAATTCCAAATAAAGAAAAAGCCAAAAGATCTAATAGAAAAATAGAGGACAGTTCATAAAGACAGGAATATGAATGGCCGATAAAGACATGAAAAGATATTCTAAGCCATTTTTAATCAGAGAGGTGCAAATTCACATAACATATTTTACAGGCCCAAGAATGACATCAAGTAGTAAGATATGAAGTGTGAAGACTGGATCAGCATGAAGAAGCTTTTAAAGCTGATGGAAATGTTCTGCGACTAGACTGGTGATGGCTGCATGAAAATCACTGAAGTATATACTTAAAATGGGTGAATTTTGTATTGTATAAATTATAGCTCAATAAAGCTGTCTTAATAATGATTATAAGCTGGGCAGAGTAGCACACGCCTGCAATCGTAATACTTTGGAAGGCTGAGGCAGGTGATCACTTGAGTCCAGGAGTTCGAGATAAGCCTGGGCTCCATGGCGAAACCCCATCTCGACAAAAAATACAAAAATTAGTCGGGTATGATGGTGCAAGCTTGTGGTCCCTGCTACTCAGGAGGCTGAGGTGGGAGGATCACCTGAGCCCAAGAATCTGAGGTTACAGTGAGCCAAGATCGCACCACTGCACTCCAGCCTGGTTGACAGAGCAATACCCCGTCTTAAAAAAACAAAAATGATACACAGTGCTAAAGGAATATAAAGTGATACAAACTCTTAGAAAAGCAATTCAACAGTATCTGGTAAAGTTAAATACTCTATGAGCCAGCATTTCCATTCCTACGTAAATACCTTCGAGAAACTTTTACACATGTAGATCAGGTACCATGTATGGGATGTGTTCATAGCAGCAATATTTATTTTTAAAAAAAGGAAAGAAAGAAAATGTTCACTGGCAGCAGAATTTTAAAAAAGTTGTAAATTCACAAAGTAGAATATTATACAGCAAAGAAAATGAATGAACATTACAATAGCTTACAAAATAATATGGATCAACTGGGAAATACTGTTAGGTGAAAAATATCAAAGACCCAGAAAACTACATAAAGTGATACTATTTTTAATAAGGTCAAAAATAAGCCAAACTAAACATATTGTGTTAAAATATGTGCATGCATGAGAAAACTATTTTTTACAAGGCAAGAAATCAAACACAAAATTCAGGCCACCCCAGAGTGATGGGGGTGGCATAGCAGTAAAGGACTACAAAAGAGTGGTCCCTGAGCAGTGCTGTTAATGTTGCAGTTGTTGACTGCATGGTGAGTTTGGAATATTCAAAATCATTATGCTTTAAAACTTAAACATGTTGTACACATATAATCAAATATTATATTTCAACAAGCTGATTTATTTATTTGTTTATTTTTTTGAGACAGAGTCTTGCTCTGTCCCTCAGGCTGGAGTGCAATGGCACGATCTTGGCGCACCGCAACCTCCGCCTCCCATTTTTTTGTAGAGACGGGGTTTCACCGTGTTGGCCAGGCTGGTCTTGAACTTCTGATCTCAGGTGATCCGCCTGCCTCAGCCTCCCAAAGTGCTGGGATTACAGGCGTGAGCCACCACGCCCAGTGATTTTTTTTTTTTAAGTTGTGCACTTTTATTCAACTGGTCTCAAGTCAGTGTACAGGTAAGCCCTGGCTGCCTATACCCACTCCCAGGGAGACCAAAAGCCTTCATACATCTCAAGCTGGGGGACAAAAGAGGGGGGCCACGAAGGCTGATCATTCAAAATAAAACAAACTTAAAAAGTATTAAGGCAAAAATTTTTAAAAATTTGCATTACCTAATTTACAAGAAACCTCCCCTATGTGGACTCGGAAGAGGACTAGGCCATTCTCCTTAGACACAAGTGGGGTGGCTTTTAGGAGGGCAAACAACTTCCTGTAACAATGCATCTCACGATATTTGGAATGACTATTAAAAAAAAGAACAATGTACAAACAAGAAACAAAGTCCTCGGCCACATTGTAGAACTTTCAGGGATGTTCACTCCAACCGACTGCTGTCACCTTCACCGTTCCAGTTTTTAAATCCTGAGTCAAGCCAAAAAAAAACAAAAACAAAAACAAAACAAAACAAAAAAACAAATAAAGCCAGTCCAATCTCATCTTGTTTTCTGCACAAGTCAGGTTTTGTCAAGAAAGGGTGTAACACAACTAAGTCACAGTCCACCTAGAAGCATTTGAAGGATGGATGATGGAGCCGGACTCATCATACTCCTGCTTGCTGATCCACATCTGCTGGAAGGTGGACAGCGAGGCCAGGATGGAGCCGCCAATCCACACAGAGTGCTTGAGCTCGGGAGAAGCAATGATCTTGATCTTCATCGTGCTGGGCGCCAGGGAGGTGATCTCCTTCTGCATCCTGTTGGCAATGCTAGGGTACATGGTGGTGCCGCCAGACAACAATGTGTTGGCATAAACGTCTTTGTGGATGTCCACGTCACACTTCATAACGGAGTTGAAGGTAGTTTCATGGATGCCACAGGATTCTATGCCCAGGAAGGAAAGCTGGAAGAGTGCCTCAGGGCAGCAGAATTGCTCATTGCCGATGGTGATGACCTGGCCGTCAGGCAGCTCGTAGCTCTTCTCCAGGGAGGAGCTGGAGGCCGCCATGGCCATCTCCTGCTCGAAGGCCAGAGTGACATAGCACAGCTTCTCCTGGATGTCACGCACGATATCCCACTCAGCCGTGGTGGTGAAGCTGTAGCCGCGCTCAGTAAGGATCTCCATGAGGTAGTCAGTCAGGTCCCGGCCAGCCAGGTCCAGACACAGGATGGTGTGGGGGAGAGCATACCCCTCATAGATGGGTACACTGTGGGTGACCCCGTCACCGGAGTCCATCACGATACCAGTGGTACAGCCAGAGAAGTACAGGGACAGCACGGGCTGGATGGCCATGTACATGGCTGGGGTGTTAAAGGTCTCAAACATCATCGGGTCATCTTCTCGCGGCTGGCCTTGGGGTTCAGGGGGGCCTCGGTCAGCAGCATGGGGTGCTCCTCGGGAGCCACACGCAGCTCCTTGTAGAAGGTGTGCTGCCAGATCTTCTCCATGTTGTCCCAGTTGGTAACGATGCCATGCTTGATGGGGCACTTCAGGGTCAGGATGCCTCTCCTGCTCTAGGCCTCGTCACCCACATGGGAGTCCTTCTGACCCATGCCCACCATCACTCCCTGGTGCCTGGGGTGCCACACGATGAAGGGGAAGACGGCCCGGGGGTCATCGTCACCTGTGAAGCCAGCCTTGCACATGCCAGAGTCACTGTCGACAACGGGCAAAGCAATATCATCATCTATGGTGAGCTGGCAGCAGGTATGGACAGGCAGCAGAGTAGCGAGGGCCAGGGTCTGTGCTCACGGGGCAGACGTGGTCTCGGCCAACAAGACGATTTTTAAAATCATGACAAAGAGACTATCGGCCAGACAGGGTGGCTCATGCCGTAATCTCAGCACTTAGGGAGGCCAAGGTGAGCAGACTGCTTGAGCTCAGGAGTTCGAGATCAGCCTGGGCAACATGGCAAAACCCTGCCTCTATTAAAAATACAATTACCTGGGCATGGTGGTGCACGCCTGTAGTCCCAGCTTTTTGGGAGACTGAGGCACCAGAACTGCTTGAACCCAGAAGACGGAGGTTGCAGTAAGCCAAGATTGCATCACTGCACTCCAGCCTAGGTGACAGAGCAAGACTGCCTTAAAAAAAAAAAAAAAAAAAAAAAAGACTATCTCTTGAGTCATATCCCATGAGGCCACTTCTGTCCTGGCACCACACATGGCAGGATCTTACTGACAAGAAGATAGTGGTATATTTCTCAAAAACAACAGAGGCATTTTCTTAAGCAGTGACTCCTAAACAAACATTCTTCATGGCTCTGACAGATGTCAAAAAGTATAAATCACTGGGCTGCAGGTTGGATAAACTTAAAATGGCAACCGCAGAATAGAACTCTTCACAATTCTCTTGGTCAGAATCAGCTAGTGAATAACTATCTCATTAAGGCCTGGAGACTTCTGTCTTGCTTTGCTTTAGTACTGCCACCTGCAGCAGCTAACACTGATTAGTACATACCAGGGAGCAGGCCCTGTACGAGGTGTTTTATTTATGTCACCTCATTTTGTCCTGCCAGCTAAACACTATCAACTATTATCAACACTGTTTCATAAATGAGGGGACTGCAGCAAAGACAGATAACTTGCCAAGACCTCACAGTTCATAATCACAGGGCCAGGGTTCAAGGGTGAGAATGAAAATTCTAAGCCATGCTGGCTCTATTGTTTCTGAAGCCACGTGACCAAAAGATAAACCAGAAAGTCAACTCTGACTACACACTTCCTATACAATCAGGGAGGGAGAAACTTCCCTCTATCTCCCAATACCTAGGAAAGTCAGTACTTTGGTAACTACATTTTCTATTTTTTTAAAAGACTCCCTGTCAAGAAGACGTTTTTAAAAATACTGGCATAGAGGAAGTGCAGGATATACTCACAGATACGCATTCTGTTTTTTAAAAAAACATAGGCTAAATAGAAATATTAATTTTATTTTACATATCTACAGATGGCTCTTGTAGAAAATCCTAAAGCGGCCCAAACCATATGAAGCCCCCCTTTAAAGGAGACCAATTATCTCAACATTTACTAAAACAGTCATATCCCATGCTCAGAACCGTCAAGGTACTTTTACATACAAAAAATTTAAAACACAATAATCTATACTACTTTACGGCCAGGCACAGTGGCTCACACCTATAATGCTAGCACTTTGGGAGGCCGAGGCAAGCAGATCACCTGAGGTCAGGAGTTCAAGACCAGCCTGGCCAACATGGTGAAACCCCATCTCTACTAAAAAAAAATACAAAAATTAGCCAGGCATGGTGGTGGGTGCCTATAATCCCAGCTACTACAGAGGCTGAGGCAGGAGAATCCCTTGAACTCAGGAGGCAGAGGTTGCAGCGAGCTGAGATTGCTCCATTGCACTTTAGCTCGGACGACAAGAGCAAAATTCCATCTCCATTAAAAAAAAAAAAAAGGCCGGGCACAGCGGCTCACGCCTGTAATCCCAGCACTTTGGGAGGCCGAGGCGGGTGGATTACGTGGTCAGGAGATTGAGACCATCCTGGCTAACATGGTGAAACCCCGTCTCTACTAAAAATACAAAAAATTAGCTGGGCGCAGTGGCGGGCACCTGTAGTCCCAGCTACTCGGGAGGCTGAGGCAGGAGAATGGTGTGAACCCGGGAGGCAGAGCTTGCAGTGAGCTGAGATCGCGCCACTGCACTCCAGCCTGGGTGACAGAGCAAGACTCCACCTCAAAAAAAAAAAGAAAAGATAAAAAGAAAAAGAATAATCTATACTACTTTATTCATATTTTCTAGACTATTAAGCCCCTTGACAAATTCAACTTTTTTGCTTTTTTTGAGACGGAGTCTCACTCTGTCGCCCAGGCTGGAGTGCAGTGGCGCGATCTCAGCTCACTGCAAGCTCTGACTCCCGGGTTCACACCATTCTCCTGCCTCAGCCTCCCAAGTAGCTGGGACTACAGGTTCCCACCACCACGCCTGGCTAATTTTTTGTATTTTTTTAGGAGAGACGGGGTTTCACTGTGTTAGGCAGGATGCTCTCACTCTCCTGACCTTCTGATCCACCCGCCTCAGACTCCCAAAGTGCTGGGATTACAGACATGAGCCACCGCGTCCAGCCAACAAATTCAACTCTTTAAACTGTATATAATACAGTATAACACAGCATCTCAAAGTCATCATGTCTTATAATAAGCTTTTATGGCAGAGACTGCCTAAGTACTCAGGATCTAGTTTCACCTTCCTTACTAATGGACCTCATTTAATTGAAAGAGTAATTGAAAGAGCTTCTCTTGCAGCTAAGGATGGTCATAATACAGGGTTCTTTCTGGCCAACGAAAGGTGAGTGGTCATCACTGAGCAGGGCTTCCAGGAGAGAGCTTTGAAGGACTACCTCAGCAGGCACAAGCCCTTTGTGCCCTTCACTCTTCCTCCCTCTTCCTTCCATGAGACATTCAGACACAATTATTAGGCTCAGGCATCTACCAGGAAAACATGAGGGTAAAGATCTCATCATAGGCTGGGTGCGGTGGCTTACACCTGTGATCCCAGCACTTTAGAGGCCGAGGTGGCTGGATTACCTGAGGTCAGGAGTTCAAGACCAGCCTGGCCAACATGGTGAAACCCCATCTCTACTAAAAATACAAAAATTAGCTGGACGTGGTGGCACACGCCTGTAATCCCAGTTACTGGGGAGGCTGAGGCAGGAGAATTACTTGAGCCAGGGAGACGGAGGTTGCAGTGAGCCAAGATCACGCCGCTGCATTCCAGCCTGGCCAATAGAGTGAGGCTCTGTCTCAAAAAAAAAAAAAAAAAAAAAGATCTCATCATAAAGAAAGCAGAAGAATTGGGAGGAGTATGGGTCTATAATGACATCATGGAACCAACACACTGGCCCTAGGCTACTTACCTCAAATTTTACATGAAAGAAAACTAAATGCCCAATTTGTTTCAGCCACTGATTCTGAGGTCTTTACTACTGGCAGCAGAATAATGTCTGACTGATATACTTCGTTAGTAAACAAATCCACAGATCCCCGCTTCCCCCACTGACTAGTGGATTAAAATAAGAAAAAAACATAACAGAGTCTATGACACTAATGTGATCTAACAAAAGGAAAAGTGAGTACCACTTAATTCTTGGATGGTAGCAAAGTATGGGCTGTACTTGAGCCTTTTCTTAACCACTAATACCTGGAAAATCCCAGTTTAAATAAAGAATATACCTGTTCTTCCCAATTCCTCTATACCACTCTGTGATTTTTCCTTCAGTTTCTCCCAGTTGTTTGTTTTTTCCACCTTGCTTCATTTTCTCTACAGCTGCTATCTCTTAAAGCAATGTCAGATTTAACACACTCTCATAATACATGGCAGAGGGCTGGTGCTATTGAGTTTCCCTTTTATTCTTCATAAAGAAAAACAGCCTAAGGTACTTCCAGTGGCCTCATTTTCATTCTTCATTCTTCACAGAATAGAATTCTGGATCATACACATAGGCACATTATTCCTTCAATGGAAAAGGAAAACTAACAATAATTCTCCTGAATATTAAACTATACTTTGTTATAGGACATTTGGAAAGTAAACTTTAAAATATCAAATATATAAATCTGCAAAGAAGAGAAAACCATTTTATCATTTTAGTGACATCTTTCTCTTAAAAACTTGTTGTAACTAGCATATATTTAGAATCAGACTCCTGGCATTCATGACTCTAACTCTGCACCAGTGACCCCCAAAAGCCCACTGACAGCTGGTGACTTATTTTGAAGAAACCGTACTAGGATGCTGGGGTGTGGGAAGCAGCTCTACGACCTCCCTCATCTCAGCCAGACCTGCTGCTCTCTACCCTTGGGCAAGTGAATGAATTATAAGGGAGATTATAAGCAATACTGGAAACCCAGAGTGGGCATTCCAAAGTCTTGGAGATATATCTATACACGGTTATCCTGGTTTCCTCACATACCATTGTGTTACAAACATTTTCTTAACATTTTATTGTACATATTACTTCATGGCTTTAACAATTTGTATCCGTATTTCTCCCTTGTGACATGTAAGTTGTTTTACATTTTTTGCTGTAATAAGGAAAACACTAAAGAAAATTTTGGTACAGAAACATTTCCCCATATTTTTGATCATCTGTAAAACAGATTATAGGAGAAGCTGTAGATGAATGGTTCCTTTCTGACAAGAATTACTTGAATCTTTCTACTCTATTTATAAATTCACCCTAGAAAAAAAAACACAGGCTTTTATGTCTTACAAAATTATAATAAAGATGAAATCTAGATTATCTTCATATTCCTTTTTGTGAAATGGAAAACAGCAGGCCCAAAGCAGGAACTGGGCTTCCAATAGATATACCTTATCAAAGCCCTTCTGTAAACCTGCAGGCAAAGCTGGGTTGCAGGGCAAATGCCCTTCTGACCAGCAGAGGCCTCAACAGACACCAATCCAAGACAAGAAGAGCTCCAGAGTATACACAGTGTTCAAGCTCTAACCATCCTTCCTGGTGACTATCTGAAAGAGTAGAGAGAGAATAGGAAAAGGGGGTCTCCCAGCTCTGCCACTAAGTAGGAGTCATCTAGGATAAACCCTAACATTCAGTCTGAGCTTCCTTATCTATCAATGTGTTGACTATTATACCAGATGATCTCCAAAGTTTTTTCCAGCTGAAATTGTCAATGACTTTATGTTCACCAGCCAAATTCAGCACTAAAACTCTCACTTTTCACCTCTGAGTTTCATATTCTTTCTCCTTTAGTAATTCTCACCGAATTCTCACTGCTGTGTCCCTAATACTTTCCCACAGAAATCTGCCCCTCTAGGCATGCCAATCATCCAGAACTCACAAAACAGGCTCAGCTTCCTCATCCCTCACATTGCTCACCATGCCTAATGTCCATAATGCCCTGGATTCTCACTACAATCTTGTGGACTTTGCCAGTGCCCAGTAATCTTCACCTCTTTACACTCCTATTGTGCATAGTATTCATGCCATCCACCAGGCTTCTGCCTGTATAGTGTGTGTTGTTTATCCCTCAGGGAAACCATTCATGACTCTCAAGCTAACCAGTAAGCTCCTTGCACTGGCCAACACCCACCATTGCTGACACGTCTCACAACCATCGATCACTCAGAGTGATTCTCCACACATATTTGTTGATTTATCAATTTACTAGTTTATTAAACATTTAGGTATATTTCAACTGTGAAGTTTAACAGTTGAGAGGTAAAGAGAAGAGTGAAAAGAGAAATGGTCAATTCTACTCACATCCTATCCAACTCAATTTTTTTTTCTTGAGACGGAGTTTCGATCTTGTTGCCCAGGCTGGAGTGCAATGGTGCCATCTCGGCTCATGCCAACCTCCGCCTCCCAGATTCAAATAATTCTCCTGCCTCAGCCTCCTGAGTAGCTGGGATTACAGGCATGTGTCACCACACCAGGCTAATTTTATAATTTTTAGTAGAGACAAGGTTTCTCCACGTTGGCCAGGTTGGTCTCGAACTCCCGACCTCAGGTGATCCACCCACCTCAGCCTCCCAAAGTACTGGGATTACAGGCATGAGCCACCACACCTGGCCCCAACCCAAATTTTTAAACTATGTCTGATTGAAGATCAGACGGTCTCTACGTGAACATTCCAAGGTCAGTACTTCCTTACCTCAAGTGGCAGCCCAACCTGCTCTGGGGCAGATGTATTCCTTATAAACTTATTCCAGAGATGGCCGGGCGCGGTGGCTCACGCCTGTAATCCCAGCACTTTGGGAGGCCAAGGCAGGCAGATCATGAGGTCAGGAGATTGAGACCAGCCTGTCTAACACAGTGAAACCCCGTCTCTACTAAAA
Source organism: Pongo abelii (assembly GCF_028885655.2). Classification (NCBI taxonomy): domain Eukaryota; kingdom Metazoa; phylum Chordata; class Mammalia; order Primates; family Hominidae; genus Pongo; species Pongo abelii. The sequence continues at coordinate 51,706,432 of NC_071998.2, forward strand.
ATACAAAAAATTAGCCGGGTATTGTGGTGGGCTCCTGTAGTCCCAGCTATTCGAGAAGCTGAGACAGAATGGCCTGAACCTGGAAGGCGGAGCTTGCAGTGAGCTGAGATCACGCCACTACACTCCAGCCTGGGCGACAGTGCGAGGCTCCGTCTCAAAAAAAAGAGAAACTTATTCCAGAGACAGACTGAATTTTCCCACAGTGATCCCACCTAACCTTCTTACTTGCACCATTCTCAGGGGCAACAACCACATGGGCTTAAACTGCTCTTCCAACAACAATTCCTGCACCATCCCAGCTGTGCTGCTCTGGCAACACCCCTCTGAAAACACAGCTTCCAGAACTAACGGAAACATTCTGGATGCAATGTGACCAATAAAGCTGTCCATCACCTCCCCTGTCTGGATGACAACTTCTGGGGTCATGCAAGCTGACTTGCTTCACTAAAGAGCAGCCATAACATGCTAGCAGATAAATGAGCTGTGATTACCTAGAAGCCTTATTTCACAGAACTAAAACCTGAAAGTCACAATCCTACAAGCCAATAGCTCTCTCTCTGCGTCAAAACCTGTCTAGGATGACATGTTTGCCTTGGATGTGAAATTTAGGCAGTTAGTGTTCTGGCTTTGAACGATTTGTTATTTCAAAGTAAATGATATCCTGACATGATAAAAATACGAAATGTAAAGGAACTCTCCTGGTGACTCAAACCGTTTAAACTGTTTTACCTCATTTGGAAACCCACAGCCTCAAATAAATTTGCTGTCCAAGAGCACCATCTGCTGGATGAAGGTATTTAAGCTACCCCATTGAGGGAAGAGGGAAAAAAAAGTCTATAGGTTAAATGCCACTATGTCTAACACCTTGGTGTGAAAAGATTCCCATGCCTCACCAACAGGTTTCTTATAAAGGAGCTCTTGATTTGACAAAACTCTAATACAAAAGAAATCTGGAACTGACAAAAATTCACTATCATTGAATTTAGTTCATCTTCTTAAATATTGCTTATCATAAAGTAAACATTTCTGAGCTGGAAGGAACGAGAGAGAGCAGTTAATTCAATTTCTTCCCCTTGTAGATGAAGACTGAGGAAAACACAGAGCTTTCCTGAAAGTCACAGCTAGGAATGGCAGACATTGATTATATATGAAAACAGGTCAAATATTCTGTGCTGTTTAATAGTCTTTTTTCTCAAGAAGCTGCAGAAGAAAGGCAGAAAATGGGGCAGAGGGTGTCTGTGTAAGGTGCCACTCTCTCAGGTTAGCAGTGATCTGGCCACCCACTGTGGACTGTGCCCTGCCCCACACTGACCAACACAAGATCAGGAGCTGTCATACTCTCCCTCCTCCACCCACCCACATCCTTCATATTAGATTTATCTGCTTTCCTCTACCTGTGAAAACCATCCTGCCAATAAAAACAATAAAAATAAGATACATTTTCTTTTTTTTTCTTTTGAGATGGAGTTTCACTCTGTCGCCCAAGCTGGAGTGCAGTGGTGTGATCTCAGCTCATTGCAACCTCTACCTCCCAGGTTCAAGCGATTCTCCTGCCTCAGCTTCCCCAGTAGCTGGGACTACAGGTCCCTGCCACCATGCCTGGTTAATTTTTTGTATTTTTAGCAGAGACAGGGTTTCACCATGTTGACCAGGCTGGTCTTGAACTCCTGACCTCAGGTGATCCACCCACCTTGGCCTCCCAAAGTGCTGGGATCACAGGCATAAGCCACCGCGCCCGGCCAAATAAGATAAATTTTCAATCATCTTGTTGAAGAACATCTATCATCATGGGAAAGCATTCACAACGGGTCAAACAGAAGGGGGATAAAACTATGTTCATTGTACCACAAAAATTTTTTTTATATGCAATTATGGAGCATTCATAGAGAAAAAACAATGGAAGGAAATATACAAAACAGTTTTGACAGCTGTTTTCTCTGAATGCCAAGATTATGAATGATTTTCATTTTCTCTATGTAATACCTTCCCATATTTTTCATATGTAATGTTTATATTAACAAAAAGGTAACTTTTACCTTAAAGTGGTGTAATTTATACTTATAGATTGTCAAGAAAACTAAAAACAAAATGGAAAGAGTAGGACACCAACCACCCATCCACCTAGTACAAGCATAGCAAAAAAAAAAAAAAAATTTTCCCCAGCTCAAGGAGAAATATGTAAAACATTTATGTTTTTTTGTATTAAGATTCTCCACAAGGCCAGGCACAGTAGCTCATGCCTGTAATCCCATAACTTTGAGAGGCGGAAGCAGGAAGATCACTTGAAGCCAGGAGTTTGAGATCAGCCTGGGCAATATAGTGAAATCCCGTCTCTACAAAAAATACAAAAAATTAGCTGGGCACGGTGGCGCACACATGTAGTCCCAGCTACTCAGTAGGCTGAGGTGGAAGGATCATCTGAGCCTGGGAGGTGGAGGCTGCAGTGAGCTGTGATTGTGACACTGCACTGCAGGCTGTGCAATGGAGTGAGACCTTGTCCTAAAAGAGAGAGAAAAATAAATTAAAAAAAGATTTGCCACAATATTTTTCAAACTGTTTTAAATTTTCTATCACTTTTCCATTAATAAATACCCGAAGATAACAAAAGCAATAGGCCAGCAAATTAATATTGAAGAAAAACCTTGAAGGTACAATTTACTTAAAATATTTTCTATATTTTGAGATGGAGAGACATGAGTTGACACGCTGTCCACTTGTAAAATTTTGCCTGGTTTATAAGACAAAACACAGGACATGATGTGCCCCAAAGAACTCCATGGCTTCCAGTTTGAGAACCACTGTCTCTGAAGGTGATTCGTTCTTTGAGAAACATATCAGGAATGCAGTTACCTGAAGGCCAATAAATAAAGATAGAACACAGTTACCTTGCCCTAAGATCTCTGCATCATCTATGTGCAATAGATAAGTCATCTTTTGCTGTGTATCTTACAGAAGCAGTTGTCAAGGTGTTTTCTGAGGACCACAGGAAGACACACAGACCCTGTCAGAGGGTCAGTGACATCAAAACTATTTTCAAAATTATACCAGAACATTAGTATTTCCCTTTTTCACTCTCATGAGTATAGAGTTTTCCAGAAGCTATAAGACATACCACTTTATAACAGATTAAATGTAGAAGCTGATATAAAAATCCAGCTTTTTTTTTTTTTTTTTTTTTTTTGAGACCGAGTTTCACTCTGGTTGCCCAGGCTGGAGTGCAATGGCACTATCTCAGCTCACTGCAACCTCTGCCTCTCGGGTTTGAGCAATTCTCTTGACTCAGCCTCTCGGGTAGCTGGGACTACAGGTGCACGCCACCACGCCCAGCTAATTTTTTTGTATTTTTAGTAGGGATGGGGTTTCACCATGTTGGCCAGGCTGGTCTCGAACTCTTGACCTCAGGTGATCCACCCGCCTCGGCCTCCCCAAGTGCTGGGATTATGGGTGTGAGCCACCGTACCTGGCCACAATCTTCTACTGAGCTAGACATAAGAGATTTGAAAAATGTAAAATAATGTGACTTTTCCTACTAATTTTTTAATTGGGGAAATACAGTCACCTTTTCTTTTTCTGTCTGCTCCTCTCTACCCTATAGTCACCTTGTATAAAATAATGTATGTTGATATGTAATGGACTGTTTTAATGAATTACATATTTTTTAAACAGTCTCTTAATTTCCTTTTTTTTTTGAGACGGAGTCTTGCGTGAGCCACCACTCCCGGCCTTAATTTCTAATACAATAAAAAAGAATAGATATAACCTCCTTAAATGAAAGTTATTTGAGGTTCACAATAATTATTACGATTGTAACAGGGCCTTAAGACTGAAAGTTTGAGAACTATTGTCTTGGAGTAATAGAGTTCAGAAAAATGTACACTGGGGAAGGTCACCTGAACCCTCTTCACCCTTCTCATCCGAAGCCCTCCCCAAGCCTCTTGCTGTAACTAGACCATCTTCTTGCAGTCTGTTATCAGATCACAATATTTTTCACAGCTATTTTTCCAATGCCATGCACTCATCAGACCCTATGCTAGGGACTGGAGCTAGAGAGTACATGAGAAATGACACCTGTCACCAATGAATTCAGAGTCTACTGCAGAAGAAATAGCCACGAAAAGAAATGCCACAAAAACAAATACAAGTAAACTTCATCCTCTGTTATCATTTTCCAAATATTTGCTACAATAATTTTTTTACCCAATATTCACTGTCCAAATCAAAGACTCTCTATGATGGTGTCCACCAACAGAACTGTTTCAGCTGTATACAAATCTAGGTCAGAGAATACAGTCTGCAGCTAAGTTGTATCTCAGATATTTTCCCAAAAGGATTATTTCTAGCTCCCATATTAAAAGTATTGGCATTACTGCTGTCATCTTCCCATCAGTATGAGTGAAAATGTCTCCTGAAAAAGTAGAAAAACCCAAGGAGAAAGTAAGTGAGCATATGAGACCTACAGAAGCCTACAAACAGTTGGAAGTGATGGCGCGTACTAAAGGAAGGAGGCCCATCAGATATTAACTTGACATGTCCCAATCTCTTCAACATAGCAGAGTTGCTCCTGAAGAGCTTCACCATGTGACTCAAGATTTTGAAAAACTAAAGAAATTCCTTTTGCAGTGGACTCATGGCCATTCTCAGGGTAGGAGACCAGTGATTATCTGGCTGGTACAGGAGAGGGTGGGGGACACCTTTGGAGATCTAGAGGCAGCAGCAACGAAGGAGCAACATGATTCAGTGAAGGAGCTAAGTTTCAAAGCAAGTGCAAAATGGTCTGAAAGATCCAACAACAGTGTGAGATGGCAGAAGTTGGAGAGGTGGGGCAGCATCCCCTCACAGTGAAGTGTGGCTACCTTCCTGCAGTGACCTGCAGAAAACTATCATCAAAGATGGTTACACACACAGGAAATTCTCAGTCTTTATGAAATGCTATCCCATAGGTTTATTACAGAATCCAAAGACTAAATTGCTCCATGGGTACTCTGACAATGAGGATAAGCTACCCCCTTTTGGTGCAAAACATTGGTTCCAAGGGGCCACTGAAGACTGACCTGCATGTTATGCTATGAGGCATTTAAACTAGAAAGCCAGCATGAGGGAGGATAGAGATGAGGGCGAGGGAAGGAGCTATGTGTCACTGCTCAGCAAAGGGAAAATCTTGCAAAGACGACTTGAATACACATGATACACTGGGAGGTCCATCTAGGGTTACAGATTATGAAGGTAATAGCATGAGCAAAACATGTAGAACTTCATTTTATACCTCTATTTAATGAAGCATTATCATAAGAATCATCATTATGCTATACAATAGGTATCGCTAGAAATGCAGCCCAAAATAGGACAGAACACAAGCCTGATGATCCTTCGCACTGTACTAACGTAGGTAATGTTGATGTCTATTCTTAGCTCTCACACACAGAAAAAAAGAGATGTAGCTCTGCCTTCAAAGGTCGATGCAGGTGTACATGGCTACTGGCCATCTCAGCAATGTTATACTTTCTGTCTTTTCTACAGACATCTGCTGACTTGCAGGTCCTTTAGCCAAATCTTATTTTCTCTCGGTCCCTCTTTTATCTTTATCTTTGTGTGTTTGTTTTGCTTCCCGAAGAAACTCCCATGCTGCTTCTAACAGAAGGCTGAGTATTTTAATGTAAAGGCAGTTAACAAAGGCTAATTAAAACTTCATCGGCAGACCAGCCCTTAGTGAAACATAACCAAAAAAATCCAGATCTTAAGTTCCTTATATGTATGTACTGTTTCCAAAGAATCATCTAGGACTTACTCAGGACCAAAGATGGCTCTATGTCTAAGATCTTGTTTTAACTACAGAAGGTTCCTGAAATCACCAAACACTCCAATTTCTTTCTTGCAATGAATCAATGTAGTCAATTATATTAATCTCATCCTCCTGAGAACATTCCAGTTTTATTTATATCCTATCCATCTCAAAAAGGATTGTACACCCTTCCCCAAGAACAAATAATTATCCTGACAAACATTTTCTGCAAAGAAACAGTAAATATATTAGGCTTTGAAGGCCATATAATCTGTCACAACTAACACACCTCTGCCACTGTAGCGCAATAATATATAATATGCAAATGAAAAAGACTGGGCTCCAAGAAAGCTTTATTACAAAAACCAGCAAAAGGAAGAACTTGACAGCCAAACCCTGCTCTTCAATATATACCCAAAGGCTGGATTTGCCCCATGCCTTTGAGAGTCTTGGTTTTTTGGTTTTAAAAATAACTTGCTTAAGTTGTGTTACTGCTGCCATAGGTTACTGCCCATGGTGTTCAGATTTTTTAGTATAACCTAAGGAAATCAAGCTCTGAAAGCAGCAGCAGAATAAAAGAGGGGCCAGCCAGACACAGCGGCTCATGCCTATAATCCCAGCACTTTGGGAGGCCAAGGCAGGCAGATCACTTGAGGCCAGGAGTTAGAGACCAGCCTGGCCAACATGGCGAATCACGGTCTCTGCTAAAAATACTAAAATTAGCCAGGTGTGGTGGCATGCACCTGTAATCCCAGCTACTCGGGAGGCTAAGGCTGGAGAACTGCTTGAACCCGGGGGCGAAGGTTGAGATCACGCCACTGCACTCCACCCTGTACGACAGAGCATACTCCATCTCAAAAAAAAAAAGAATGAAAGAGAGGCTAAGACCTGACAAAGGGCTAATATCCAGAATCTACAATGAACTCAAACAAATTTACAAGAAAAAAAACAAACAACCCCATCAAAAAGTGGGCAAAGGATATGAACAGACACTTCTCAAAAGAAGACATCTATGCAGCCAACAGACACATGAAAAAATGCTCATCATCACTGGTCATCAGAAAAATGCAAATCAAAACCACAATGAGATACCATCTCACACCAGTTAGAATGGAAATCACTAAAATGTCAGGAAACAACAGATGCTGGAGAGGATATGGAGAAATAGGAATGCTTTTACACTGTTGGTGGGAGTGTAAATTAGTTCAACCACTGTGGAAGATAGTGTGGTGATTCCTCAAGGATCTAGAACTAGAATTACCATTTGACCCAGCCATCCCATTACTGGGTATATATCCAAAGGATTATAAATCATGCCACTATAAAGACACATGCACACGTATGTTTACTGCTGCACTATTCACAACAGCAAAGACTTGGAACCAACCTAAATGTCCATCAGTGATAGACTGGATTAAGAAAATGTGAAACATATACACCATGGAATACTATGTAGCCATTAAAAAGGATGAGTTCATGTCCTTTGTAGGGACATGGATGAAGCTGTAAACCATCATTCTCAGCAAACTATCACAAGGACAGAAAACCAAACACTGCATGTTCTCACTCATAGGTGGGAATTGAACAATGAGATCACTTGGACACAGGGCAGGGAACATCACACACTGGGGCCTGTTGGGGGTTGGGGGGCTGGGGGAGGGATAGCATTAGGAGAAATATCTAATGTAAATGATGAGTTGATGGGTGCAGCAAACCAACATGGCACATGTATACCTATGTATTAAATCTGCACGTTGTGCACATGTATCCTAGAACTTAAAGTATAATTAAAAAAAAAAAAAGAGAGAGAGGCCAAGACACAAGCCAGGGGATTTCCAGGCCCTCTCCCTCTTCTGTCAAGGATGACTATTCTGATCTAGTCTTTTAAAAACACCTTCACCCCTAATTCCTATGCTATATCCCAGCTGGATCAAAACTACCACGGCACCTTCTCTGCTCCTTAAAAGATTTGCCTGGGGCTAAGAGACAAAATTCAGACTCTGAAACAAAGCAGGTGGGGCTGCTGTGGGGCCATGGGTCAGATCCACCATCCAGGCCCACAGCCTTGTCTCAGGCCCCTCTCCCATATCCCACAGCTGCTATTCGAGTTTTTTCTCATCCTCCTATGCTCCTGATCAGCAAACAACCTGCAATTTCAGCAAAAATACTGACACTATCAGGTGTGGTCTCACCCTTCAATTTACCTAGCTCTGGTCTCACCTTTCACTCTCTCTCCTTTCACTGGAACTTAGTCACCCTCTCCAAGAACTCCCACCCCCACCAAAAAAAGGCTACAATTTTCTTACCATTCTTTTAAGATTAAGGGAAATAGCTACCACTAGAAATTTAAGGAAAAAGTAAACTGCAATTTGATGACTCTATAATTCCTTTCAAAATAATGCCATGAACCACGAGAAACCAGTTCTTGGTACAATTTAAATACTGAACTAAAGAATTAAACAATGTAAAGATAAGACAGTCAACAGCAAAACAATCCACGGGCTTTTTAAATGCACATTCATTACAATGAATTCAAACATTCCTGACAGTAAGCTATTATTACACTCACTCTGCATCATGCCCTTTAATGCACTCTTTTCTTTTGTTATTCTTCGTCTACCTCAACGGGGGTAAATACAAGTTATTTTTCATTTGTTGAATTTAGGTGTCTTGAGTATGATTGGTTTTGTTTACCAGAAGCAGTTTACAACACGCCTCTCATGTCTTTCTTTATGCTGCAAAAGCATGAAAATGTCAGTCCAGCTCAGGAGCTGCTAAATGCTTCCACAGAGCCTGCAGAAATTCTATAAAATACTGCCTTGTAGGTCCTACCAAAATGGTAGATTCCCAGCTCTAAAACCTGTAAACGATGAGGATGTTTTAAAACTGCGTGTTTATAAACCAGTGGATTTTGTTCATTGGATTTTAATAATAAAAGTTACACAAATCTGAAGTCTAAAGTCAATGTTCCCTTGAAGCAATGCCAATGAGTAAATGGCTTTCAAACACAAGCAGTAAATTGATAAGCACTGCAAACCAAAGTCCATCAACCTCACCTTTACAGTCAATGCTTATGCTATTTCACTACCAAATACATACAGCTAATTCAGGACACTTTTGTATCAATTTTTTGAAAATGATCCCAAACATGCTGCTTCTAACTCTTAATTACATATACAAAAATAAGGGAACAAAAAGGTTATCTTAAAAGGTGGTTTAAAAAAAAAAAAAACTTAAAGATTGAGTTTTATTTTATTTTCAAGCACTCAGACGTGCAACTTTCAGTCCAGGATCTGGATGACCCATCAGCTCAACCTTCTTCTCAGAAGCCTGAACATCTGCCAGGATACAACACACAGGAAGAAACTATGGAGAAAGTACAAAATACACCCATCAGCTCAGGGGCAATATATAGTTGACAAAGACCTAGTTTTACATATTTCCACAACTATGAGACTGACTATGCATAACGACTTCTCTAATACTGGTGTGGGGGATAAGAGCGTGTCATGGCCCTTTTACTAGCCTCCCAACTTTGGAAAAGCACTTGACCCTCTCTGGGCCCCATGTTTTGTTAAGTGTAAAAGGCCAACAGTACTTAAACTGCCTCACCCATTCCAATGGAAATCGCACAGAAGCTGGTTTAACAAGGCAAGACGGTACATTCCTTAAGAAAGCCTACTGGTAAGAGCATAAAGATACGAGACCCACACAAATGTTTCCAATATGCCCACTCCCATCTGCCCACATCCCTCACCATCAATTTCCTACATGTTCTACTTGCTGCCACACCCTTCCCAGACAATTGCTCTAAGCACTAGAACCTGCTCTTGGCCTCTCTCTGAGCCCTCACCTTTTATCACACATATGCATAACTTGCCCCTGCCTATGGGCAATATCTAATGACCTGCCCACAACAGCTAAACTTACATTTAGCTCATAAGAAATTTATTATTGCTAAAGAATAAATCAGCAAAGAATACACTTGAAACTGAAACAAACAAAAATCTACCATTTAATACAAGGTACAATTTGAAATTGGTAGTCTAGATGTGGCCTGTGCTAAAAGAAACTGAAATGATCCTTCTGGAAAGCAATACAGGAAATTCTTCAAAAGCCAAAAAACTGTAAAAACCTTCTCAACTCTTTGGCGGTAAACATGAACACGCATGCAAACACAGGCATGCATCTATACACACACTCACATAAAACAGAAAGACCAAAAGGAAATCATAAAAAGGTTATTCCTGGGCAGGGTGCGGTGGCTCACACCTGTAATCCCAGCACTTTGGAAGGCTGAGGTAGGCGGATCACAAGGTCAGGAGATCAAGACCAACCTGGCCAAGATGGTGAAACCCCGTCTCTACTAAAAATACAAAAATTAGCTGGGCATGGTGGCACGTGCCTGTAATCCCAGCTACTTGGGAGGCTGTGGCAGGAGAATAGCTTAAACCAAGGAGTCGGAGGTTGCAGTGAGCCAAGATAGCGCCACTGCACTCCAGCCTGGGCTACAGAGTGAGACTCTGTCTCCAAAAAAAAAAAAAAAGGTTATTCCTGTTTGATAACCTTATGAGCAATTTTTTATTCTCTTCTTCACATTTTTCTGTATTTTTCAATTTTCCTACATGTACATATACTACTTTAATAAACAATACATTCACAACATAGAGATTACTTACACTCGTAAAAATTCAGATGCAGAATGAGGAAAGGCTATTTTTTTAACTTTTATTTTTACTATTTCAAACATATACGTATTTAAAACACCAGTATGTCATCTAGCTTCAATTATAAATATTTTGCTGGGCTGGGCACAGTGGCTCACACCTGTAATCCCAACACTTTGGGAGGCTGAGGAGGGAGGATCGCTTGAGCCCAGGAGTTTGAGACCAGCGTGGGCAACATAGGAAGACCCTGTCTTTACAGAAAACATTTTAAAAATTAGCTAGGCATGGTGGCGCCTGCAGGTAGTCCCAGCTACACAGGAGGTGGAGGCAGGAAGACTGCTTGAACCCAGAAGGTCAAGGCTGCAGTGAGCCATGATCATGCCATTGCATGCCAACCTGGGTGACAGAGCAAGACTGTCTCAAAAAAAAAAAGTGTGTGTTGGGGGGGTGGAGGGGGGGCGGGGACCAATCTTCTTTCATCTGTATCCATTCAACTTTATTTTTTTAAGTAATTGAAAAGCAAATCCCAACCCTCATGTTATTTCAATCATATATCCTTCAATATGCATCTTTAATTGATAAGTTAAGAAAATTACATAGCCATCATTCCATCCAATATGACAATTCTACAATATCATACAATATCTTCAAAAATAAGAATGGTCTTTGAAATAACATTGTTCAATTAAAAATTCATATTTGAAACTGTGCTACTACCTCATACTCAGGATATATAAAGAAGTATAAACCAATAAGAATCACTAAAACCACAGAAAAGGGAACTTAAGCCAAAAAAAAAAAAAAAAAAAAGCATGACAAAAAAGAAAAGTGTATAAGAGACTTCACTAAAGGGGAAATCCAGGCACTTCACTAAAGGGGAAATCCAAACAGTCAGTGAACATAAGGGGAAAAAAATCATAATGCAACTTAAAATCAAAAGATACGACTACACACACACCAACAGAATGGCTAAAATTAAAGAAATGACAATGTTGAGTATTAGGGAGGATGTGGGGCAAAGGAAACTTGAAAACATTGCTATAGGAAGTGTAAGCTGGAAAAAACGTTTTCTTCTAAAGCTAACCATGTATATATAAGGTATCTAAGAAGGTATAAGGTATGAAGTATAAGAAGCCAGACATAAAAGAATGTACGCTGAATGATTCTAGTTATATAAAATTCAGAAACAGGCCACACTGAGCTGTACTGTTAAATAAAAGAAGAAAATGATTACCTTCAAGTCAGAATATCTAGTTACCTTTGGAAGAAAAGGGGAGCCTATAGTAGGTAACAGAGCAGGTAAGGGAATTCTACGGTGCTGGTCATGTTTTCCTCGGTGTCAGAAATGGTACACAGGTGTTCGCTTTACAATAATTCATAAAGCTCTAGGTTTATGTTCTATGCACTTTCTAGCTTGTTTTATATTTCAAAATAAAAAAGGCTTTAAAATAATATAATAATGGAATTAAGGCAAGGATTATTAATGAATGCCATAGATGTCAAATCCACTGAATGAAAGGCTGTTGGGGACAGATAGTCACCTAATATTTGAGTATACCCCATAGATCACTTAATAGTTACAAAGGGGAATCCTTGACTGAATCCTTAAAGGAGGGCGGGGGGACAGTTATAACATTACTGGGAAAATTTGAATATGGTCTATACACTAGATAATATTATATAAATGTTAAACTCTCTTGTAATTAAAAGACACATGCTTATATAATTCAGAGTGAACTATCGTGATGTCTGCATCATACATCAAAGAGAGAAAGAAAGACAGAAACAGAGATAAAGAGACACAAAGAAACATTAAGCAAATGTGGCAAAATATTAACTATAGATCAAGTATCCCTTATCCATAATGCTTGGGCCCAGAGGTCTTTCAGATGTCAGATTTTTCCCCACTTTGGAGTATTTGCATTATACTTACAGGTTGAGCATCCCTAATCTGAAAAATCCAAAATGCTCCAAAATCCCAAACTTTCTGAGTTTCAACATGATGCTCAAAGGTCATGCTCAAAGGAAATGCTCACTGGAGCATTTTGGATTTTGGATTTCTGGATGAGGGATGCTTAACCTGTACTGGTGAACCTAAGTGAATGATATCCAGGTGTATATTGCACTAGTTCCACCTTTCAGTAGATAAGAAATTTTTAGAAAGAAAATAATGGGCCAGGCGTGGTGGTTCACACCTCTAATCCCAGCACTTTAGGAGGCCGAGGCAGTTAGACCTCTTGAGCTCAGGAGTTCAAGACCAGCCTGGGCGACATACTGAGACCCCGTATGTTTTGAAATAAAAATTTCAAGAAATAATAAAATAAATTAAAAAAGAAAATAATGAGAGAGGGCATAGAAGGTTTCAAAAGACAAAAAACTTTTAGAATTAGGGTTTTAAAATATCAGGAAAAGGCAAAAAGAATTAGAATATAACCAATGAATTACGCCCCCATTAAAATGGCTAGACTGTAATAACATGTACTTTTTTAAAAAAAGAAAAAAATTATTACAATTTGTCTGTGAAAAAAAAAGACAATATAAGCCTGTTCAAACATAACTTTTTTTAATGATTGAGGGAAAGTACTGGAAAAATATATCTAAAATACTACTTCTGCTTTAAGGTGTCAGTATGATGGATCATATTTCCTGTTTTCCAAACATTTTTATAATCTATTTTTGCTTTAAAAAGTTTTAATGTAATGAAAAGATCAGCCAGATAACCACATACCATGTTACTACTGAACAATTTCAGATATTTGTACAATTATCTAGCCTCAGTTTGAAAAATATCAGCAGCAGAAATCCTACTGATGAATACTTCCTGTTGTCCTTTGAGGAATTATGGATCACCCAAAAGCACAACAAAAGAACACTTCTAAACTGCTTAAATGGTAACAAAACTGTCACATCCAGTGATTCTTTACAAAACTCACTGTAAATATGAATGTACCTCATCATATATGCTCCCATTAATATCTGCACCATAGATGGGTGCCACAAAAGTTAAGTTCTTCCAGTACTTGCGCTCCAAGTCTTCATAATCCAAGTATCTTGGAGTACAATATCTGTAAAAGGTAGATGACAAAAATGTACAAACCAGTAAGTCAGTTTTAGGGTTTTTCCCACCAAATTGATTTAAATCACTTTCTAAAACAAAATCCTACCAAAACGAAAATACTGCATGTTGTCAAATCTAACAAGTAAACATACAAACTGATTTACGTAGCTATGTGAATATTCTTAAGATTGCTAAATAACTCAGTATCACTTTACATTTTATTAGAAAACTACTTTCATGAAAACAATAGAAGCAGAAAAGCAGTCTAAAAGTCATTATTTTAGCTTTCAAAGTATTTTTTAAATCTTTAATCAACTATACTATGCTAAGAAATTTTTTGTATTTATATAAAAATGACATAACACTTAGAGAAACACTGACAAACAATAATCTCGCTAATAATCCAAGAAAGTAAAGTTAAAGTAAGATATTTTGCAGTTATTAGATTGGTAAATGCTGAATATATTAATGGCAAGAAAATAATGACACCTCTTAGACAACTAGAGTGGGAATATAAGCTGGCAAAACCATTCCAGCATATAATTTTTCTACACATATAAAAAGCTTTTTAAAAATTGATATATTTGACCCAAAATCTAAATGTAGAAATTCACCCTAACAGAGAGATGTGTACAATGACAGTTGACCCAGGATGTTTGCTGCAGCATTAATTGAAAACACAAGCTTATATCCATCAACTAGTAATTAGCTAAAAAAAATACAGAATATAAAACAAGATAGATCTTTCAAGATACTGACATCAAATTCTATCCACAGTGAATAAATCAGGTTACATAATAGTGTGTATACTACATCCTATTTACATGTTTAAAAACCTGTAATTGTATATTAAGTCATTAGAAAGAAATGTACACCAAATTATTAATATTAATGGTTATCTCTCACATAGAAATTACAGAAAAGCACTTACTTCTCTGTATTATTAGGAATTTGAACAATAATCTTACCACACAAAAGGAATATCAATGTTTCTTCAGGAAGAAAATAAGCAAAGAAAGAAACAAATGAGAATATAATGAAACCAAATTAAAAAGATATTTAGCAGTAGTAGAATCCCTAATAAAGCATACTGGACATTTTAGATTGACTACAGAATAACCGACATCTACACTCACTATACTGGGGACCCCAAACTAGTTATCTGTGTAACAAGAATACCAAATAATGTAACAGCTGTATTCAAAATACCAAACAACTTAATTTAACAACTGTATTTAAAATATAGAACAATTTGAATTTACCCAGAACACTAGAATCTAAAGCACAGTCAAAAATAAAAAGGATGGGCATGGGATGGGTGTGGTGGCTAACACCTGTAATCCCAGCACTTCGGGAGCCCAAGGCAGGAAGATCATTTGAGCTCAGGAGTTCAAGGTCTGCCTAGGTAGTGAGACCCTCTCTCTATTTTCCAAAGAATTAAAAATTATTTTTTTTTAATGTTTTTGTTTTGTTTTCTTTTGAGACAGAGTCTCACTCTTTTTGCCCAGGCTGGAGTGCAGTGGCACGATCTCGGCTCACTGAAACCTCCGCCTCCCAGGTTCAAGGGATTCTCCTGCCTCAGCCTCCCCAGTAGCTGGGATTACAAGCATGCACCACCATGCCTGGCTAATTTTGTATTTTTAGTAGAGATGGGGTTTCTCCATGTTGGTCAGGCTGGTCTCTAACTCCCGACCTCAGGTGATCCACCTGCATCGGCCTCCCAAGTCCTGGGATTTACAGGCGTGAGCCACCGCGCCCAGCCTTAAAAATGTTTTCAAAAAAAAGGATTAGCAAGAAAGCACCATTAATCTGTCATCATTCCACCACTTCTGCTAGTAGGTTCCAGTAGTATTGGGAATTCCAGGCACAAGCTAAGCAAGCTAACTAAACATCAGAGTCAGGTGACAGAGACAGGTGTACATCCCTATTCCCCGGAGAAGGGGTCCCCAATCCCCAGTATGGGTCTGTGGCCTGTTAGGAACAGGGATGCATAGGAGGTCAGTGGCAGGTGAGCATTACTACCTGAGTTCCACCTCCTGTCAGATCAGTGGCATTAGATTCTCACAGGAGTATGAACCCTGTTGTGAACTGTGCATGTGAGGGGTCTAGGTTGCACACTCCTTACGAGAACCTAATGCCTGATGATCTGAGGTAGGACAGTTTCATCCCGAAACCATCCTGCCACTCCCATCCATAGAAAAATTCTCTTCCACGAAACCAGTCCCTTGCCAAAAAAGTTGGGGACCACTGCCCCAACACACAGAATGATCAGAAAGAAGAAGATAGCAGAGATGCTGTTTATTAGGACTTCTACAGAAACTTCCAAGATTTTCCTAATCTGCTTTACACCTATACCAAGACCAATCTATCACTATGCACTCAATCAGTGACAACTTTTTTTTTTTTGAGAGTCTTGTTCTGTCACCCAGGCTGGAGTGCAGTGGCATGATCTCGGCTCAATGCAACCTCCGCCTCCTGGGTTCAAGCGATTCTCCTGCCTCAGCCTCCCGAGTAGCTGGAATTACAGGCATGTGCAGTATCAATTTTTTAAAACTCATAACTCTAAGAGAGAAAGATAGAGTTTGGTATTGTCCATTGAAGTTAAATTCTAAAATCCTTAAATATATTAAACAAATATTAATTCTAAACAAAATAAATGACTTGGCTAGTATCTGATCAGAGTCCTTCCTAATGGATTGTCCTTCCTAATGGACAATCACAGGTATTCCACAAATCCAGTGTAAATTTGCCCGATACTGATTCAATCCTATCTTCTTACCCAGAACCTCTCACTCACTGCAGTACAGTTCTTAAGAGGTGAGTTCCAGGGCCAGGCTACTCATGTTTAAACTCAGGGTTCCATTCATAAGCCACATAACCCTAGACACGGGGCTGAATTTCTCTGGAACTCAGTTATTCCTCTAAAAAACAGGAAGCCTGTTGTGAGGGCTCCATCAGATAATTATGGAAAGCACTTGGCTCTGTGCCTAGAGGAAAGTACACATCAGTAACATGATTCATATTACCTACCATTATAAATTTTTATATTAGAGTTATATCGGAAATCTCTAGGTTTTCTTTGGACTACATTTCATTATCAACCAAATGAGCACGTCATCTTCTCTACTGCTAAGACTGAGTACATTACAGACGGTGTACCAATGCCAGGTCATGTGCTAAAGAAAAACAGATGAATGGAAAGATCTCAGCACTTTGGGAGGCCGAGGTGGGCGGATCAGAGGTCAGGAGTTAGAGACCAGCCTGGCCAACATGTTGAAACCCCATCTCCATTAAAATACAAAAAACTTAGCCAGGCATGGTGGCACACACCTGTGGTCCCAGCTGCTCGGGAGGCTGAGGCAGGAGAATCACTTGAACCCAGCAGGCGGAGACTACAGTGAGCCGAGATCACGCCACTGCACTCCATCCTGGGCAACAGAGCGAGACTCTGTCTCAGGAAAAAAAAAGACACACCAGCCGAAAACCTCTTGTCTCCAACAAAAATTAATCTCATAACATGACCATTCCACAACCAGGTAATCCTGGCACAGCTCTGTGTTGACAAGTAAGAGCACTGGTTCTTGAGGCTTAGAAATCCATTTCCTTGGCATTTGAAATAAATTTCTACATGAAACTGGCAGAAGAAATACAAAAAATATGAATTTCAAAAGTTGTTTAACATTACAACAATTATAATGAAACTAGTCCAAATCAAAAGACAAATTAACTTTATTTATTTATTTTTTTTTTTTTTTTTTTTTTTTTTTGGAGGCAGGGTCTTGCTCTGTCACCCAGGCTCGGGGGCAATGGTGCAATCACAACTCACTGAAGCCTCGGCCTCCCAGGCTCAAGTAATCCTCCTGCCTCAGCCTCCTGAGTAGCTGGGACTACAGACACATGCCACCATGCATGGCTAATTTTTTATTTTTTGTAGAGACAGGCTCTCACTTTGTTGACCAGGCTGGTCTTGAAACTCCTGGCTCAAGCAATTCTCCCACCTCAGCCTCCCAAAGTGTTGGGATTACAGGCGTGAACCACTGTACCCAGCGTAAATTAACTTCAAAAGAAATAAAATTAAAGCTAGAAATAATTTTTCAAATAATTTCCCATAATGGTTACATTTTACAACTAAAAAAAAACCAAATATTTTTTAAACCATCTCTAAACCCCAGAATGTCAAGAAACGTATATTCTGTTAATAAGTAAATCTTTACAATTTCCCTAAAAATTTATACCATTTTAAGTGGATTTTAGTTTTTATAACACTATTTATTCATTTGAAAAAGTACCTACCATATCCCAGATACTATACCAAGCACTGTGTACACAGTGATACACAAAACAATATCACCTGAATGGCTATCTTCAGAAAGAGTAAATCTACAACCAAGCCAGTAGAGTAATCATTCGACAGAGATATGTATAAAATGTGTACTCAGTAAAATTTTCTTGAAGTAGAAAACCGATACCATGCTGAAATAATCAAATGGGCTAGAGAGGATGATCAAAGTTTCTTTATAACAAGAGAAGAAAGAACTTCAAGGCTCAAGTCTTACTAATATTTTGAATTGCCAAGTAATACTAACAATGATTGCCTCTTAGAGTTAAAGTTATATATTGCTATATTTGAAATTTTATTTATTTTTTTCAAGACAGGGTCTCGCTCTGTCACCCAGGCTGGAGTACAATGGTACAATCACGACTCATGTAGCATCGACCTCCCAGGCTCAAGCAATCCTCAGCCTCCTGCTAGCTGAGACTACAGGCACATACCACCTGCCTGGCTAATTTTTGTATTTGTCGTAGAGACTGGATTTTGCCATGTTATCCAGGCTGGTCTCGAACTCCTGGGTTCAAGCATTCCACCTACCTCGGCTTCCCAAAGTGCTGGGATTACAAGTATGAGCCACTACATCCAGCCTATTTTTGAAATTTTAAATAAGCACATATTACTTTTGTAACTGGTAGAAATGTTTCTGACCATCCTTCAAAATCCATCTCAATAGTGCCTACAAAATGAAATTACCCATTCCTTATGAACAACCACAGAAGCCTTGTATTCCTTTGAAACCTCATAGCACTTTGTACCTTTCCTACGGCAGTTACGATAACTATCAAGAGTATTAACAATAGTTTTTAGTAAGTATCCCTTGAAATATCAAAGGAGCCAAGCAGAGTTATTACTCAATGACCTAACCTATTCAATTAACACTTTAAGAGAGACACTGGAAATGGGTACTAAAACATAGTAACAGAAAACAGTCAATAGTTTATACTCGTAAACAGGTTTAATTGCCTCTGCAACCTTGTTTCAACAGCATTGCACTTATATAAGAATTCTGGAAGAGTTCGAAAGAAAATGCTTCCAATCTTTGTTGAAAGTTTCATGCTCTCGATTAATAAGATCTGAAAGAATAAAACTCTATTAATACCTACCCAAAAAATTCAAAAGAAATGATTCAAATTATATTAAACATAAAATTTTCAATTTCTTTGGAATAGCCAGAATGTTCCATAGTAGGAATTTAACATGCAGAAATAAGAGTCTTCAAGTAGCATCATGTGCTTACAATGTCAAATATAATTTTTTTAAAGGAAGATACCTAAATTCATCCAAAGTCTTAATCTCATTCACACCCATCCAGGGAATTCGGAAACTATGATTTTTGGTTGGTCTTTCAGGTTTTATTTTATTTTGTTTTTGTAAGATTTATGCTTTCATCTGGGGCCTTAATTATCATATCAGAATTTTTTAAAAGAAGTTTAATAATAATAATTGTGACAATATTTAAATATACCCACAAATTCATTGACACTCCTCCCTTCAAGAAGTAGAGCTTCATTCTCCCCTTGAGTGTAGGCTACACTTAACAACTGGCTTGTAACAAACAGAATATGGCAGATGTGACAGTGTGTCACTTCTGAAATAGGGCAAGGAAAGACATGTGGTTTCCTTCTTGCTATCTCTCTCAGATCACTTGCTCTGGGAGAAGCCAGCTGCCACGATATGAAGAGCAGTCCATATGACAAGGAACTGAGGACCCCATCAAAAGCCATGAAAGGGGAGCACTCTTGTAAGAGACTCTTCCAGCCACAATTAAATGCTCAGATGACTGTAGCCCAGCCAACATGCTAACTGCAACCTCATGAGACCGTGAGGCAGAATCTGAAGGTCAGATTTCTGACCTTCAGAAATTATGGGTTGGTTTAAGCAGCTAAGATTTGGGATAATTTTTTTTTTTTTTTTTTTTTTTTTTTTTTGAGATGGAGTTTCACTCTTGTTGCCCAGGCTGGAGTGCAAGGGTGTGATCTCGGCTCACCGCGACCTCTGCCTCCTGAGTTCAAGCAATTCTCCTGCCTCAGCCTCCTGAGTAACTGGGATTACAGGCACATGCCACCACGCATGGTTAATTTTGTAGTTTTAGTGGAGACCAGGTTTCTCCATGTTGATCGGACTGGTCTTGAACTCCTGACCTCAGGTGATCCGCCCACCTCGGCCTCCCAAAGTACTGGGATTACAGGCATGAGCCACCGTGCCTGGCCAATTTGGGATAATTTGTTACACAGCAATAAATAACTAATGCAATGATGGCCTTTCAAATCATTCAAGGTTTGCTTTTAAAAGTACTAATCTTCTAATACATATAAATCATTTAAGGCTTAAACATTATCAAACACACACCAAAAAAACTGCCCAACAAACATGAATCATGTGTAGAATCAAAAACTCATGGCAACTATAGGATAAGAAGTTCCACTTATAACTACTAGGAATGAGATAATAAAATAAAGAGCAATTTCTTTAACTCTAAGTCAAATGTTCAGGCAACTACCTAAAGAACAGAAAACAGAAACAGTTCAATGAAGGGTGAAAAATTGCATGGGAGACTCCTGCTTTTCATTTATAAGCTCCTCTGTCTACTTTGTTTCTTAACATATTTACATAAATCTTTGAAGGAAACAGAAATAGCAAACTGATTCTACTCACTTGCCACTGTTGGCCAGCTGCCTGAACTCCTTCACAGTCATCGCTTTTTTCTGGATGTTGTACTGAGTGAACAGTCCTGACTGCCCTGTGACCATCTGCTGAATTGGTGCTGGAATGAGCAAATTATCAATGTCATCATAGCACTGTCTTGGCTTCCACTCCTTAGGAGGAATCACCTAAAAATAAAATAATGAAATAAAATATCATCTTGAAAATACTCCAAGTAATTTAGCTTTTAAGTATTCTGATAAAATACAACTGAAGAATTTCTCAGTATCTCTATGACAAGTGTGTAAAAAAAAAGATGAACATTTGCAATAAAGCAATATGATGTTATTCAATAGCAAAATTTATTGAGTACTCACTATCCCAAACACTGTACTTGTATTAAACTCATTTTGAGTAGGTACTATTAACATCTTGATTTTAAAGATAAAATTGAAAGACACACAGAAGTAAAATAATTTGAAGTTAAAATGGCTAAAGACTACTTGAGCTGAAATTCTAATTTAAACAGTTTGAATTCACACTGAGTGGTTATGTTAACCTGCCTCTCAAGAGATGAAATTGGCAGGGCACAGTGGCTCATGCCTGTAATTCCAGCACTTTGGGAAGCCCAGGCAGGCGGATCACCACGTCAGGAGTTCAACACTAACCTGGCTAACATGGTGAAACCCCGCCTCTACTAAAAATACAAAAATTAGCCAGGCATGGTGGCACGCGCCTGTAGTCCCAGCTACCCGGGAGGCTGAGGCAGGAGAATCGCTTGAACCCAGGAGGCAGGGGTTGCAGTGAGCCGAGATCGCGCCACTGCACTCCAGCCTGGGTGACAGAGTGAGACTCTGTCTCAGGAAAAACAAAAAAAGATGAGATTATGTTTACATAAATAATTTCCTCCCCAAAGAAGTTCATCTTTATTGAATATGATCTAAGTTCCTATGTGCTGTTTATATTATTATGAGAAAAATAAGTAAATACATGGTCAACATTATATTCTTTTTTTTTTTTGAGACTGAGTCTCACTCTGTCACTCGGGCTGGGGTGCAGTGGTGCGATCTCAGTTCACTGCAACCTCCGCCTTCCTGGGTTCAAGCGATTTCCCCGCCTCAGGCTCCCGAACAGCCAGGATTACAGGCGCCTGCCACCACGCCCAGCTAATTTTTGTATTTTTAGTAGAGACAGCGTTTCACCATCTTAGCCAGGATGGTCTTTAACTCCTGACCTCATGATCTACCCGTCTCGGCCTCCCAAACTGTTGGGATTACAGGCGTGAGCCACCACGCCCGGCCAACATTATATTCTTTATAGACTTCTCACACAATATGGCAATAGCACAGCGGTACGCTAGTAGATCTTTAATAACCAGCTTTCCAGAAAGGTGGAGGAAACCTTGATTTGTAGCTTTTACCTGTTTCCACCATGGCCAATCTGAACCTACCAACGTGACATCACTACATAAGCAGCTGGGAAGAGATGTGCACTATCAACTCTCAAATGCCAGTATAAGATGCCTCAGCACACCAGTGTTTGCCTGTAGTATTTAAGTACTTAATTACTAAGAGTGAAAAGATGCAGAAAACATTAAGACCAAAAATACATATTGATAGGATTTAAAATTAGAAGGTAACAGCCAGCCGTGGTGGCTCACACCTGTAACCTCAGCACTTTGGGAGGCCGAGATGGGTAAATCACTTGAGGCCAGGAGTTCTAGACCAGCCTAGCCAGTATGGTAAAACCTGATCTCCACTAAAAATACAAAAATTATCCAGGCGTGGTGGCAGGCACCTCTAATCCCAGGTACTCAGGAGGCTGAGGCAGGAGAATCACTTTGAACCCAGGAGGTGGAGGCTGCAGTGAGCCAAGATCACAGCACTGCACTCCAGCCTGGGCGACAGTCCGTCTCATAAATAAATTAATTTAATTTAATTTAATTAAAATAGAACATACAACGTCATGAAGTAATTCACGATCTATTGCTGGAACCTTTTTTTTTTTTTCTTTTTGTTACAGATGGGGTTTCGCCATGCTGTTCAGGCTGGTCTCAAATTCCGAGCTCAACTGATCTGCCTTGGCCTCCCAAAGTGCTGAAATTACAGGCATCAGCCACTGCACCTGGCCACTTTACCACCTTTAGAAGTTGTTTTAATTTTTTTAAAACAAACTTTTTTTTTTTTTTTTGAGACAGGGTTTTCCTCTTGTTGCCCAGGCTGGACTCCAATGGCCCAATCTCGACTCACCGCAACCTCCACATCCGGGGGTCAAGCGATTGTCCTGCCTCAGCCTCTTAAGTAGCTGGGACTACAGGTGTGCATCACCATGCCCGGCTAATTTTTGTATTTTTAATAGGACGAGGTTTCACCATGTTGGCCAGGATGGTCTCGATCTCTTGACAGCGTGATCTGACCACCTCTGCCTCCCAAAGTGTTGGGATTACAAGCATGAGCCACCGTGCCTGGCCTAAAACAATCTTTTTAAGGTTTTTTATTGAAAAACATAGCACACATGTAGAAAATGCATAATCACAAGCACACAGCTCTGTGAATTATTACAAAGCAAACACCAAATGACCTACTGCCTAGGTGTAAGAGGCAAGATATTGCTGGCACGACACAGGACCTCCAAGCGCCCTTTTCCAGCTACATCTTCCCTATTGCCCAAGAGGTAACCACAATTACGGTGTTTATGGCAATCACTTCATTGCTGGGCTTTAGTTTTATGCTTCTATATGCATACCTATACACCAGTTTTGCAAATGTATAAAAATGTAACCCTACAGTATATACTACTTGAGGTTTATCTTTTATACTTCACTCATATTTTGTGAGATTTAAATATAACGGCCTAGGCCAGACACGGTGGCTCACTCCTATAATCCCAGCACTTTGGGAGGCCAACGTGGACAGATCACCTGAGGTCAGAAGTTTAAGACCAGCCTGGCCAACATGGTGAAACCCCATCTCTACTAAAAATACAAAAATTAGCCAGGCGTGGTGGTCAATGCCTGTAATCCCAGCTCCTCCAGAGGCTGAGGCAGGTGAATCATTGCAGTGAGCTGAGATCACACCACTGTACTACAGCCTGAGTGACAGAGTGAGACTCTGTCTCAAACTAAATAAAAAAATAAATAAACAAATGTAACAGCCTACGTAGCTGAAGTTCTTTGATTTTCATTCCTACTCAGTATTTTGTCTTATAAATATTTATGTATTTATAAACTGACAACCATTGCTGGTCATGTGGCTTTTTCTAATTATTGGCTATTGCAAATAATGCTATTAATATTCTTGCACAGATATTCTAGTGCATATATGCACATGGGTCTCTAAAACATCCATGCATACACAGACACTTCTTTTTTTTTTTTTTCCTATAAAATCTCAGTATCTTATTTCTTTTTTTTTTTTTTAATTAAGTATTTATTGATCATTCTTGGGTGTTTCTCGGAGAGGGGGATATGGCAGGGTCATAGGATAATAGTGGAGAGAAGGTCAGGAGATAAACACATGAACAAAGGTCTCTGGTTTTCCTAGGCAGAGGTCCCTGCGGCCTTCTGCAGTGTTTGTGTCCCTGGGTACTTGAGATTAGGGAGTGGTGATGACTCTTAAAGAGCATGCTGCCTTCAAGCATCTGTTTAACAAAGCACATCTTGCACCGCCCTTAACCCATTTAACCCTGAGTTGACACAGCACATGTTTCAAAGAGCACGGGGCTGGGGGAAAGGCCACAGATCAACAGCATCCCAAGGCAGAAGAATTTCTCCTAGTCAGAACAAAATGGAGTCTCCTATGCCCACCTCTTTCTACACAGACACAGCAACAATCTGATCTCTCCTTCCTTTCCCCACACTTCCCCTCTTCTTTTCAACAAAACCGCCATCGTCCTCATGGCCCGCTCCCGATGGTCGCTGTCTCTTCGGAGCTGTTGGGTACTCCTCCCAGACAGGGCGGCCGGGCAGAGGCACTCCTCACCTCCCAGACAGGGCGGCCGGGCAGAGGCGCTCCTCACATCCCAGACGGGGCGACCGGGCAGAGGCGCTCCTCACATCCCAGACGATGGGCAGCCGGGTAGAGGCGCTCCTCACCTCCCAGACGGGGCAGCCAGGCAGAGGCGCTCCTCACTTCCCAGACAGGGCGGCCGGGCAGAGGCGCTCCTCACCTCCCAGACGGGGCGGCCGGGCAGAGGCGCTCCTCTCTTCCTCTCAAACAGGGTGGCAGCCAGGCAGAGGCGCTCCTCACCTCCCAGACGGGGCGGCCGGGCAGAGGTGCTCCTCACATCCCAGATGCAGCGGCCGGGCAGAGGCACTCCTCACCTCCCAGACGGGGCGGCCGGGCAGAGGCGCTCCTCACCTCCGAGACGGGGCGGCCGGGCAGAGGCGCCCCTCACTTCCTCCCAGAGGGGGTGGCAGCGGGGCAGAGGCGCTCCTCACCTCCCAGACGGGGCGGCCGGGCAGAGGCACTCCTCACTTCCTCCCTGACGGGGTAGCCGGGCAGAGGCGCTCCTCACTTCCTCCCAGACGGGGTGGCGGCCGGGCAGAGGCGCTCCTCACTTCCTCCCAGACGGGGCGGCCGGGCAGAGGCGCTCCTCACCTCCCAGACGGGGCTGCGGGGCAGAGGCGCTCCTCACTTCCCAGACGATGGGCGGCCGGTCAGAGGTGCTCCTCACCTCCCAGATGGGGCGGCCAGGCAGAGGTGCTCCTCACTTCCCAGACGGGGTGGCGGCGGGGCAGAGGCGCTCCTCACCTCCCAGAGGGCGCGGCCGGGAAGAGGCGCTCCTCACTTCCCAGATGGGGGGGCCAGGCAGAGGCGCTCCTCACTTCCTCCCAGACGGGGCGGCCGGGCAGAGGCGCTCCTCACTTCCTCCCAGACGGGGCGGCCGGGCAGAGGCGCTCCTCACTTCCTCCCAGACGGGGCGGCCGGGCAGAGGCACTCCTCACTTCCTCCCAGACGGGGTGGCGGCCGGGCAGAGGCGCTCCTCACCTCCCAGACGGGGCGGCCGGGCAGAGGCGCTTCTCACTTCTCAGACGGGGCGGCCGGGCAGAGGCGCTCCTCACTTCCTCCCAGACGGGGTGGCGGCCGGGCAGAGGCGCTCCTCTCTTCTCAGACGGGGCGGCCGGGCAGAGGCGCTCCTCACTTCCTCCCAGACGGGGTGGCGGCCAGGCAGAGGCACTCCTCACTTCCCAGACAGGGCGGCCGGGCAGAGGAGCTCCTCACATCCCAGACGATGGGCGGCCAGGCAGAGACGCTCCTCACTTCCTAGACGGGGTGGCGGCGGGGCAGAGGCTGTAATCTTAGCACTTTAGGAGGCCAAGGCAGGCGGTTAGGAGGTGGAGGTTGTAGCGAGCGGATATCACGCCACTGCACTCCAGACTGAGCAACATTGAGCACTGAGTGAGCGAGACTCCGTCTGCAATACCAGCACCTCGGGAGGCCGAGGCGGGCAGATCACTCGAGGCCAGGAGCTGGAGACCAGCCCGGTCAACACGGCGAAACCCCATCTCCACCAAAAATACAAAAACCAGTCAGGCGTGGCGGCGCGCGCCTGCAATCCTAGGCACTCCGCAGGCCGAGGCAGGAGAATCGCAGGAGAATCACAGGAGCCCGAGGCAGGGAGGTTGCAGCGAGCCGAGATCATGGCAGTACAGTCCAGCTTCGGCAACAGCGGGAGACCGAAAAAAGGAGAGGGAGACCGAAGAAAGGGGAGAGGAAAAAAGAAGGAGAGGGAGACCGAAGAAAGGGGAGAGGGCACAGACACTTCTAAGAATCAAATTACTGACACGTAGGATACGTGTAGTAAAAATTTCATAGATATTGCCAACTGTTGCCAAAGTGGTTGTACCAATGTGCACTCCCAACTGCAACATACGAGAGTTCCCATTCCTCCACATCTTCATCATCACCTAATACTGTCCATTATTTAACTTTTAGTCTTTAAGTGTACAATGGTACTCAAGTGTGAATTTTATTTGTATTTTCTGAATAAATGAAGAAAGAAACCTTTTCATCCATATGTTTACTGACCTTACTGATACTTTTTTTTTTTTTTTGAGACAAAGTTTCTCTTTTGTTCCCTAGGCTGGAGTGCAATGGTGCCATGTCAGCTCACTGGAACCTCCACCTCCTGGGTTCAAGCAATTCTCCTATCTCAGCCTCCCTAGTGGCTGGGATTACAGGTGCCTGCCACCACGGCCAATTTTTTGTATTTTTGTAGAGACAGGGTTTCACTATGTTGGCCAGGCTGGTCTCGAACTCCTGATCTCAGGTGATCCACCCGCCTCAGCCTCCCAAAGTGCTGGGATTACAGGCATGAGCCACCGCGCCCAGCTCACTGATACTCTCTTTTATAAAGTACTTATTCAAGTCTCTTTATCATTTTACTAATGCATTGTTGGGTTTTTTCTTATTAATGTATAGAAGTCTTTATATATTCTTTTATATATCCAAGGAGAATACTCTTCGATGTGTATGTGTATATGTAGGCATATACAGAGAGAGAGAGAGAGAGAGAGAGAGACAGAGAGAGCATGTGTGCACAAGAGCATGTAAATATATTCTCTTATCCTGTAACTTGCCCTCCAATCTTTTTGTAAATATATTCTCTTATCCTGTAACTTGCCCTCCAATCTTTTTTTTTTTAAGAGACGAGGTCAGGCTGGGCACAGTGGCTCACGCCTGTAATTCCAGCACTTTGGGAGGCCAAGGCGGGTGGATCACGAGGTCAGTAGATCCAGACCATCCTGGCTAACACAGTGAAACCCCGTCTCTACTAAAAAAAATACAAAAAATTAGCCAGGCGTGGTGGCAGGTGCCTGTAGTCCCAGCTACTCTGGAGGCTGAGGCAGGAGGCAGAGCTTGCAGTGAGCCAAGATCACATCACTGCACTCCAGCCTGGGGACAGAGTGAGACTCCATCTCAAAAAAAAAAAAAAAAAATTTCCCTACTGGAGGACATAAAAATGGTCTACTTTATATTCTAAGAGTGTTAAAGTCTTGTCTTTCACATTTAGGTCTACATGTACCTATAACTGTGAAACTCAAGTCAAGCGTCATCAGATAAAGAAACTTGGGGTCAGGAGATGAGTAACTTGGCCAATGCTATACAGCTTATAAGTGAGAGTTGTTAGCTCAAAAAAAATAAAACCACCTCACAGTGAGCTGTCAATTTTACCTTAATTTTCATCAGCAATATAAGGATACGACGTATTTTATATCCTCCAAGGTATGTTTGTTTAAAATGAGAATACTGCCCAGGAACGGTGGCTCACGCCTGTAATCCCAACACTTCAGGAGGCTGAGGCCGGAGGATGACTTGAGCTCAGGAGTTCGAGACAAGCCTAGGCAACACGGCGAAAGCTCATCTCTACAAAAAAATACAAAAATTAGCCAGGTGTGGTGGCACACGCCTATAGTCCTAGCTACTCGGGAGGCTGAGGTGGGGCGACTGCTTGAGCCTGGGAGGTCAAGGCTGCAGCGAGCCAAGATCACACCACTGCACTCCAGCCTGGGTGACAGAGCAAGACCCTGTCTCAAAAAAACTAAATAAAAATAAATTTAAAAATAAAATAAAATAGATACATATATATTCATAGTATGTTACTGAAATCACACCCTCATTATTTAACTTTTTTTTTTTTTTTTTTTTGAGACAGGGACTCTGTTGCCCAGGCTTGAGTATAGTGGCATGTTCGCAGCTCACAGCAGACTGGACCTCTCAGGCTCAAGAAATCCTCCCACCTCAGCCTCCCAAGTAGCTAGGACTACAGGCACATGCCCCTACGCTCAGTTAATTTTTTGTTTGTTTGTTTGCTTTTTAAGATGGAGTCTCACTCTGTTGCCCAGGCTAGAGTGCAGTGGAGCAATCTCGGCTCACTGCAACCTCAGCCTCTCAGGTTCAAGTGATTCTCGTGTCCCAGCCTCCCAAGGAGCTGGGATTACAAGTGTGCACCACCACACCTGACTAATTTTTGTATTTTTAGTAGAGAGAGCATTTCACCATTTGGCCAGGCTGGTCTCAAACTCCTGGCCTCAAGTGATCCAACCACCTCGGCCTTCCAAACAAAGTGCTGGGATTACAGGCGTGAGTCACTGTGCCTGGCCTTTTTTATTTATTTTATTTTTTTTTAAAAGATGTGGTCTCACTATGTTGCCAGGGCTGGTCTCAAACTCATGGGCTCAAGCAATCCTCCCACCTTGGCCTCCCAAAGTGCTGGGATTACAGGCGTAAGCCACCATGCCCAGCCACACTCAATATTTGAAAAGAATATGAACAATCAGACTATATGAATATGAATAACCTTACTACATTGTCTTGATGACATATTGAAAGGGGAGGGGCACTGTATTTAAGAATGTTATAAAAACTAACTTTTTTCCTCAGAAATAAGCCAGAATAATAAAAAAATGGAACATAGATTTATTCAGGCTCTTCATTAGCAATAAAGATATCCACAATCAAAATTAATATTATGTGTAGAATTAAATGTTTTTCTGTTTTGTAAAAAAAAAAAAAAAAGAAAGAAAAAAGGAAGTTGCTTGCCTATAAAATATTTTGCAGCAATTTTCTAAAGACAGAGAAGCAAGGCACACAATAAACTTACAAAAATCCAAATATTACGTTGTGCTTTTTGTGTACAAGTTCATTTAAAGAGTTCGAATGGAATATATTTTCAGAAGTTCAGCTCTGTAACAAAAGTCTCATTTTAACTATAATTTGAAATCCTAAGACATCACATTTTCTTGCATAGGGAAACACAACATACTGAGGTCTTTAGAAGATTCCAAAGTTAAATCTTTCTGTTTAGTGAATCTAAACGAGGGAAAGCCATTCCTCCTGAAGTTCACCTTCCTGATTATATCAAAACAGAATATACCTTCTTTTATCAACATCCCCGCAAACCCAGCCTGGCCCCTATTCCCTGTGGGAAACTTTCTGCTAAAATGTGCATTTGCACTACTTGCCTTGAAATAAATTGCAATGTCTACCATCCACCTAGTGGGCAAGGAGGAGGAAGAGAAGAGTGGTGCTTCTTACAATCTTTCTTCACCTTGTGAGCAAAGATAGCTATTTGCACTCTCTAGGCTGTTCATAAAACTACATGATGTGCATAAGCTACAGTCCAGGACAATCTATGTTCAGATTTCTGTTGGGGACCAATTTCACCCACTTCATATATAAAAAAAGTTCATCATAATCTCCTTCCACAAAAACAGTACAAGTCTTACATGTGAAGAGACTGCCACTCTTTTCACTTTCCCAACCTGACCATCAACTTTGTAGACAGTCAAAGTGTCAAGCCTTCCACTCAAAAAATAAATGTTAAATTTAAAGCATGAATCTAAAAAATGTGAAAGAGAAAAACCAAGACAGACTGTCATCTGAAGCTAAAGTCATTACTGTTGGACCTACTTGACCAATTTCTTCAAATCATAAATTAAGACCAATTCATTAAATCTTGTCAATAGTGGATTAACCGGCCGGGCACAGTGGCTCATGCCTGTAATCCCAGCACTCTGGGAGGCCAAGGTGGGAGGATCACTTGAGCTCAGGAGTTCAAGACCAGTCTGGGTAACACAGCAGACCCCATCTCTACAAAAAATAAAAAATAAAAAAAATTACCCGGGCGTGGGTAGTCCCAGCTACTTGGGAGGCTGAGTCCCAGCTACTTGGGAGGCTGAGTCCCAGCTACTTGGGAGGCTACTTGCTTGAGCCTGGGAGGTGAAGGCTGCAGTGAGCCACAATCATACCACCCAGCCTAACAGGCAAGACCCTGTCTCAAAAAAAAAAATAGTGCATTAACAAAGAACATCATGGGTGGCTCGGTTCCCCAGGACTAGCCCCCAAAGCAAACCAGCTTCATTAATGCAGTCTTGATTTTTATAATATGATTTGATTCAGTACAGTTTTATACATATGCTACTACTGCAACTTCCAGAACAAGAGGGAAAATAAGTAAAACTGAGCTTATGTGACTTGACGTCAAAGATGGCAAAAATGATTTGAAACAGTTCGTTGTATTCCTAATAATGAGTAACAGGAAATTATCACAAGATTGAGTAAATTAATGTCTCCAACTTTGTCAATGAGTCTCAATTTTAAAAATGAGGCATGGTCTGGACTCAGGTGTGTTTTGTAGTCATAGTTCTCATTAACTTTATTCAGTTACATAATGCAGACAGCGACGCAGGTGTGCTCTGTGTGCATGCAGCTCCCTTGTGAGGGTAGCTGCTGTTTCCTCTTCTAAAGTTACTGAACGTGCCACCCTACCTCACAGGACACTCTACTAATCTCAGTGGAACACCGTACATGTTTTCCAGAAACAAAAGTGGGAGAGAACAGGACAAAGGGCTGCACTCAGAGCCCAGAGCAGAGAAGAGAAGAGATGGTTATCCCCAACCTCTGCCCTCCGCCTCCCGGGTTCAAGTGATTCTCCTGGCTCAGCCTCCCGATTAGCTGGGACTACAGGCGCCCACCTCCAAGCCCAGCTAAAATTTGTATTTTTGGTAGAGACGGGGTTTCACCATGTTGGCCAGGCTGGTCTCGAACTCCTGACCTCAAGCGATCCACTCGCCTCGGCCTCCCAAAGTGCTGGGATTGCAGGCGTGAGCCCCACACCCGGCCCAAATGAGATTTTTTTTTTGATGAGCTAACCCAATAAAGAAGTTAAACTAAGGATAGCTCATCTGAGAAAGTCATTACAAAGCTTTAGTTTCTGTTTGTTTTCTCTTTATCTTGTTTCCTCTCTCTCTCACCCACCCCTAATTAATTTTCACTCAACTTAATATTCCCAAATTTTAAAACTTTTTTAGGAAGGGGCCGGGGCGGTGGCTGATGCTTATAATTCCAGCAATTTGGGAGGCCAAAGCGGGCAGACCACTTGAGTCCTGGTGTTCGAGACCAGCCTAGGCAACATGGTGAAACCTTGGCTCTACAAAAAATACAAAAACTAGCCGGGCATGGTGCTGCAAACCTGTAATCCCAGCTAATTGCGGGGCTGAGGGAGGGGGATCGCTTGAACCTGGGAGGTCCAGACTGCAGTGAGCCAATATCATGCCACTGCACTCCAGCTTGGGTGACAAAATGAGACTCTGTCTCAAAAAAAAAGAAAAAAAAAAATTTTCTAAGAAGGGCATGAACTTTTTTAACAAGATACATGTCCGGGCACGGTGGCTCATGCCTATAATCCCAGCACTTTGGGAGGCCAAGGAAGGCGGATCATTTGAGGTCAGGAGTTCGAGACCAGCCTAGCCAACATGGTGAAACCCTGTCTCTACTAAAAACACAAAAATTATCCAGGCATGGTGGTACACGCCTGTAATCCCAGCTATTCAGGAGGCTGAGGCAGGAGAATAGCTGGAAACCAGGAGGCAGAGGTTGCAGTGAGCTGAGATCGTGCCTCTGCACTCCAGCCTGGGCAACAGAGCAAGACTCCATCTCAAAAAGAAACAACAACAAAAAAATACACAACCTAATTACAGGCCTCAGGGTACTGATACCAGAAACAGTAAAGTAGTGGGTTACAAGTAGCATCAGGTCCATTTGCAGGAGGAGTTGAACACCAATCCCAATAGTTCCAGAAGTTCTCTCCTCAACTATCTTCTGTTTTCCATGCTATCTGACCTCCATAGCTGGGGATTTCAAGAACCCTTTACATAAGTGCAACTGAGTGGTTCGGCCTGGCAGCAGGCTCTGTCAGGACTCAGGGACTTATGCAGTGATATTGACAAGTCTACAGAAACCCAGATTATAAATTTAACATTTAGAACAATAATAAATTGAAATAAGTGCAATGAAATATATTCTTCCATGGGAAATTTTTTAATTAAAATAGACTTACGTTATAGAAGGGACACACAAACCATCTCAAGTTGGACGATGAATTATATCATACAGTGGATCTCTCTTTCAAAGATCTTACTTTGGACCTATGCATCCAAATGTGCAATGAGTCCTCAGCACCTCAATGACCACCCCTATGACTCGGGGCATGTCACTTACACCCACAATGCTTAAGTCTCTACCAATTTTTTTTTAAGAATATTATCTGGCACCCGTAAGAATAAGATAAAATGATATTTTCAAACATATCCAGACCAAAGACAACTTCCATCTTCACTGGTCTGGGTCACCACTGGCTCCTCACTAGATAAATATAACTATCCCAGACAAGGTGCTTTATTTGTGCTCTGCCCCCACAACACCAATTCATTCTTCATGTAGGAGCCAGTGTGATCTTTTCAAAATAATATCCCAAAAATAGCAAAAGAAAGAAACAAACAGCCACCATATCTTCCTCTCCCACTTTAAGCCTGTCAGTGCTTCCCTCTACACTTAAAATCCCAAATGCCTTACCATAGCCAGACAAGTCCACTGACCACCTTCCTATTCCTCCCAGCCACAAAGTACAGGTCAGCCTCCGGGCCGCTGGACTTGCTATTCTTTCTGTCCCTATATCTTGAAAAGACTGGTTTATTTTTATCCTTTGGATCTGTGCTTAAATGTCCTTATTTCATCATTCTAAGATGCTACCACTAGAATGTAAGCTCCATGGGGGCAGGAACATTGTATGTTCTGCTCCCCCACATCCCTACCT
Organism: Pongo abelii; assembly: GCF_028885655.2. NCBI lineage: Eukaryota > Metazoa > Chordata > Mammalia > Primates > Hominidae > Pongo > Pongo abelii. Next base: position 51,739,509 of record NC_071998.2, read on the forward strand.
CTAGCACCTAGCATAGTGTCTGGCACATAGCAGGCACTCTCCACATTTGTTGAACAAATAACCAGAAAGAAAAGAGAACAGGCAAATGTAGAGAGAGAATACATCAGTTTGTGGTTGCCTATGGGCTAGGGGTGATAGCAGGGAATGGGGAATGACTGCTTAATGCATATGAAGTTTCTTTGGGGGATGATGAAAATGTTACAGAATTCAATAGAGGTAACGATTGCACAATTCTGTGAATATACTCAAAACCACTGAATTGCACACTTTAAATGGATGCATTATACGGTATTATTATATGATAAAATATATCAATAAGTGTTATATAAAAAAAAAAAAAGAGGCCAGGCGCAGTGGCTCACGCCTTTAATCCCCGCACTTTGGGAAGCCGAGGCGGATGGATCACCTGAGGTCAGGAGTTCAAGACCAGCCTGGCCAACATGGTGAAACCCCGTCTCAACTAAAAATACAAAAAAATTAGCAGGGCATGGTGGTGGGTGCCTGTAATCCCAGCTACTTCGGGAGGCTGAGGCAAGAGAATCACTGCAACCCGGGAGGTGGAGATTGCAGTGAGCCGAGATCACGCCATTGCACTCCAGCCTGGGCGACAAGAGCGAAACTCTGTCTCAAAAAAAAAAAAAGAAGGAAAGAAAAGAAAAAAACATGGAAAGAAAAAGGACAGGAGAGAGAAATTGTGGTTAACCTTCAGGTTAATAATTGTTGTCTACAAAAAAACTGACAAAAACTATGAATACTCTCACACCTCTGAAACCCATACATGGATCTCCTTGGTTTCCATAAGCCACCCTTGGTTGGTTTTGATTTTTTTTTTAAGCCTTAGAAGACAACCTAGTAGGAACAGTTATACTTAAAGGAAAAATAAGATAATTACTATTTGAAGAAATCAAATGTTCCACATGGATTAACAAGAACAAAGATTTTGCAAATTTCTTGCTTCAGAAACAATGTCCCACATCGTGGAAACTAAGAACATAAATTAAAGGCCAAGTGATTGCTTTTCATTTAAAGCATCTGAGGATAATCACCTTTGCAAGACCCGCACGATGGGCTCCTTTAGACTCCATGTATGCAAGGTATTTGTTGAACTCCCGGAACTCCTCCATGGAGGGTCTGAAGGTCATTATCTTACAGCTGGGGTTCAGAGGACTTTCCACCTTGGCCACCTCCATGATGGCTAGGGCAGTGTCTGGAGAGAAGACAGTAGGGTCAACAGAACTGAATTATTATGTCCTTTAGGTCATTTTTAACAAATAGTATGTCAGCTCCCCCAGCAGGAACCCTTCTCTTTCAGTCACTTCCTATTCCCTTCTACCAGTCTCAGGAAGACTCCCTCATCTCTGCCTGAACCCCTGAACAAACAAGGGCCTCTAGTCATTCCTCTTACCAAGTTCCCTATGCCTGGTAGAGAGCCACTGATCTGACTATACTGTTAGCCTCCTCAAAACCCTTCCAAGTAAAAATAAATTTTCTGGGCCGGGTGCGGTGGCTCACGCCTGTAATCTTAGCACTTTGGGGGGCCAAGACGGGCAGATCACGAGGTCAGGAGTTCGAGACCAGACTAGCCAACATGGTGAAATCCCATCTGTACTAAAAATACAAAACTTAGCCGGGTGTGGTGGTGCATGCCTGTAATCCCAGTTACTCAGGAGGCTGAGGCAGCAAAATTGCTTGAACCTGGGAGGCTGAAGTTGCAGTGAGCCAAGATCTCACCACTGCACTCCAGCCTGGGTGACAGGGTGAGACGCTGGTCTGAGCTACAGAGCGAGACTCCATCTCAAAAAATAAATAAATAAAAAATAAATAAATAAACTTTCTTTTTTTCTTTTTTTTTTTTTTTTTTTTTTGAGACAGTCTTGGTATATTGTCTAGGCAGGAATGCAGTGGTGCAATCTTGGCTCACTGCAACTTCCGCCTCCCAGGTTCAAGCGATTTTCCTGCCTCAGCCTCCCCAGTAGCTGGGATTACAGGCACCCGCCACCATGCCTGGCTAATTTTTTTGTATTTTTAGTAGAGATGGAGTTTCACCATGTTAGCCAGGCTGATCCCGAACTCCTGACCTCAGCCAACCTGCCAGCCTCTGCCTCCCAAAGTGCTGGGATTTACAGATGTGAGCCACCTAGCCCAGACGTAAAAATAAATTTTCTTTTTCTCTTTTTCTTTTTTTTTTTTTTGAGACGGAGTTTCACTCCTGTTGCCCAGGCTGGAGTGAAATGGCGCAATCTTGGCACACCACAGCCTCGACCTCCCGGGTTCCACTGATTCTCCTGCCTCAGCCTCCCTAGTAGCTCGGATTACAGGCATGGGCCACCACACCCAGGTAATTTCTTATTTTTAGTAGAAATGGGGTTTCTCCATGTTGGTCAGGCTGGTCTCGAACTCCCGACCTCAGGTGATCCACCCGCCTTGGCCTCCCAAAGTGCTGGGATTACAGGCATGAGCCACCGTGTCCGGCCGTAAAAATGAATTTTCTAACCTTGCAAGTTTACAAAAGATATTGCTTCTATCTACCAGTTCTGAAACAGACTCTCACTCACATACGCACCTGTACAAAGCCCTAGTCTAGGCTGAGTAGAGAATGTTAAAAATCATTAGAGTTTACTCAGGTGTGCTTATAGATTGTCATATCATGCCTTCCTATAGTAATTAACAAGCCATCCATTCAGCAAAATCGCCAGGCACCAGGCAAAACACAGAAAAGAATGAGGATGGAGACAGAAAGGGATGAGGTCTGTCTTCACCTTCCGAGCTGTCTAGAGGCTGAACAAACTTCAATATAAAAATGTACACAAGGGCTGGGAGTGAAAGTTCACACCTGTAATCCCAGCACTTTGGAGGCGGGCATATCACTTGAGGCCAGGAGTTCAAGACCACCCCGGGCAACATGGTAAAACCCCATCTCTACTAAAAATACAAAAAATTAGCCAGGCGTGGTGGCACACGCCTGTAGTCCCAGCTACTAGGGAGACTGAGGCAGGAAAATCACTTGAACCTGGGAGGCGGAAGTTGCAGTAAGCCGAGATCATGCCACTGCACTCCAGCCTGGGTGATGGAGTGACACAGGAAGAAGTAACTAACTCCACCTGGGTTAATGAGCAATCAGTTTCCCAGAAAGGGGGAGAGTTAAGTCTTATAAGAAGGTATGGGAGTTGGCCAGACAAGAGAAAGGGCACTCTAGGCAGCAGAAATATCTGGAAGTACTGCTGGAACGGAGAGGAGTTTAATAATGTGTCTGGAGCACAGAAAGGAAAGACTATAGGAGATCAAAGTAGGAAAGTAGGCAGGTTTTACTATGAAAACACAGGCTTAATCTTGCTGTCAATAAACAGGATGATTCCTTCAGCAAACATTTATTGAGCACCTATCATGAGACAGGCACACAGAATGCAAAGGTAAGTAAGAAGCACTAAAGTGGCTACCTCAGGAAGAAGTCCCACCCCTACCTTCTTCTAAATCCATTAGGACCGGGCATCTGACAGCACAAACAACAAATCCTCCTGGAACAAAGTTTTCATCTTTTTTTTTTTTTTTTTTTGCTGAATTTAATCTGCCTGACAGAAAAATTGGAAGTGAGGGATGGCGCAGATAAAAGGGTGAAACGTTATGAGATAGTAACAGGTTAAAACAGAGCAGGGCTGGCCACGGCTGGGGCTCATGCCTGTAATCCCCGCACTCTGGGAGGCCGAGGCAGGCGGATCAGTTGAGGTCAGGAGATGGAGACCATCCTGGCTAACATGGTGAAACCCCATCTCTACTAAAAAATACAAAAAAAAACAATTAGCCAGGTGTGGTGGCAGGCACCTGTAGTCCAAGCTACTCAGGAGGCTGAGGCAGGAGAATGGCATGAATCCAAGAGGCAGAGCTTGCAGTGAGTGCGCCTAGATCACGCCACTGCACTCCAGCCTGGGCGACAAAGCAAGACTCCATCTCAAAAACAAAAACAAAAAAACAAAAAAAACAGAGCAGGGCTACAGATAGTGATGTAGTCATTATTTGTTTAAAGAAAGTTTGGCCGGGCGCGGTGGCTCACACCTGTAATCCCAGCACTTCAGGAGGCCAAGGCGGGCGGATCACGCCACCACACCCAGCCAATTTTTGTATTTTTAGGGATGGGTTTCGCCATGTTGGCCAGGCTGATCTCAAACTCCTAACCTCAGGCAATCCCACCTGCCTCGGCCTCCCAAAGTGCTGGGATTACAGGCGTGAGCCACCGTACCCAAACAGTTGTGAGCCACCACACCCAGCCTAGAAAGTTTAAATGAGCATCTATCTCACAATGTACACATAAGGAGGTAGGAGATACATAAAATTTAAACCTCACTACCCTTTAGGAACTTACAATCCAAAGGAGAAAATAATCTGCACAAAAATATATTAACACATGGTAGAAAATATTCTGAATTCTCCCTGCCTCAGGCAGGGGGCTTGCAACAGGGAAAAACCTTCCAGGCTACATTTCTACATGCCTCTGTTCACGTGTAGACAGGTACACACTCCCAAATTCATGGGCTTCAGGATAGCAGCCTCACTCTATATAGTAAACACACAGTCCTTTAGAAGCATCTGGATCTGGTCCAGGCACAGTGGCTCACACCTGTAATCCCAGCACTTTGAGAGGTCGAGGCAGGCAGATCACTCGAGTCCAGGAGTTGGAGACCAGCCTGGGCAACATGGCGAAACTCTGTCTCTACAAAAAATACAAAAATTTGCTGGGCGTGGCCAGGCGCAGTGGCTCACGCCTGTAATCCCAACACTTTGGGAGGCTGAGGAGGGTGGACGACCTGCGGTCGGGAGTTCGAGACAGCCTGACCAACATGGAGAAACCCCGTCTCTACTAAAAATACAAAAATTAGCCAGGCGTGGTGGCACATGCCTATAATGCCTATAATCCGAGCTATTCAGGAGGCTGAGGCGGGAGAATCGCTCGAACCCAGGAGGCAGAGGTTGCAGTGAGCTGAGATCACGCCATTTCACTCCAGCCTGGGCAACAAGAGCAAAACGCCATCTCAAAAAAAAAAAAAAAATTACCCAGGCGTGGTGGTGGGCACCTCTAGTCCCAGCTACTCGGAGGCTGAGACGAGAGGACTGCTTTACCACTCCGGGGGGCAGAGGGTGCAGTGAGCCAAGACTGTGCCACTGCACTCCCACTCTAGCCTGGGTGAAAGAATGGGACCCTGTTTCAAAAAAAAAAAAAAAAAATCTGGATCTGGCCCTCACCTAACTACTATGGCCTCGTCCATCACCACTGTCTGCACTGTACTTTATGCTCCAACAATACTCACTGACTTGTGCTTCTGTAAACAAGCAAAGCTTTCTGTGTTTCTGCACGTTATTCCTTCCCCTCACAGCAGCCTCTGCCTGCTTCCTCACCTGACAAACTCCTGCACATCCCTGAGATTCCTAATCCTCTGGAACAGGCCTGCCTGACCCATCACTGTGTTCCCAACTCCCTCTCTGCGTTCATTATAGCAGTTGCCTGTCCCAACTGCTGGCACTTCCAACCACCCACTGAGCCATCAGCTCCTCCAGGGAAATGCCGGCTCGCCACCTCTTTAAGCCCTAGCATACAGTCTGGCACCCCAGCCTGGCTCACAGTATCTGCTGCAATAATTATTTGCCAGCTGAATGAAGGTGTAAGTGCCAAATTGTTAACGTATTTACATAATGATACCAAATTCAGGAAAAGGAAAGCATTAGTCCCAAACACAGAAAAGTTACTTAGAAAACAGATTCACTTGCATCACTGGTAAAGAATAATGCAACAGAAAAATCTGGGCAGCGAGAACAGGGTAGAAGCCCACAGATCACCTTTGTAGGAACATTTGGTACACAGAAGGCAGTGTTCATCTTCGACAGGCTAAAGAACAAGGGTGGCCTGAGCATTTCTCTAGGCAGAGAAGAAGCCACTAGGAAAATGGAAATCATTGAGTCATTCAACAAATAGTTATTGAATGCCTAACTGCTGGGCAGTCATTCACCAGGGAACAAAGTCCTGACACTAATGGAATGAAACAGACAATAAAAAGTACATGCTATGAAGAAGAACCAAGGGTAAGGGGATAGACTGCAAAGGGGAAGGGTGGCTATTTTATACAGGGTAGGCAAGGGAAGGTACTTCCGAGGAACAAAGGGCTGAAGGAGGCAATTGATCATACAGATACCTGGAAGAAGAGCATTTTAGGCTGAGGTAACAAGGAAAGAGACTACCGGACTCTTCAAGGAACAGCAAAGAGATGCGTGTGGCTGGAACTCAGAAGGAAGGAGGAGAATGGTGAGAAATGAAACTGGGGAGAAAAGGAGTTTGGCATTTACTCTGCATGAGATGGGAACTGATCCTGGGGTTCCTCCCCTTCTTAGTTATCCAGTTCTTGGTACTCAAACATCCATTTCCCTTTAAGGAGATAATGGCTGTCTCTAAGGAAACTCTTCTGGACCATCTGAAGCAGAGAAATGAGCTGGCTCACATATTGTAAATCACATTCTGGCTCTATGTGTCAAAAAGGACAAGGTTGGAAGCAGGGAGGTCAACAAGGAGGCAATTTACACTAACCCAGGCAAGTTAAGATGGTAGCTTGGACCATGATGGGCAGAGGGAAATGGTCAGATTGTAGATTGCAAATACATTCTGAACAAAATTTCTTGACAGAAGTAAGAGAAATAGGAATCAAGATTTCTGGTCTAAGCAACAGAAAAATGGCTCTGGGCCTGGGCATGGTGGCTCACACCTGTAATCCTAGCACCTTGGGAGGCCTAGGCCAGGCAGATGACCTGAGGTCAGGAATTTGCGACCAGCCTGGCCAACATGGCGAAACCCTGTCTCTACTAAAAATACAAAAATTAGCCGGGTGTGGTGGTGCGTGCCTGTGATCCGAGCTACTAGGGAAGCTGAGGCACAAGACTCACTTGAACCCCGATGGCGGAGGTTGCAGTGAGCCAAGACGGTGCCACTGCACTCTAGCCTGGGCAACAGATAAAGACCCCGTCTCAAAAAACAAACAAATGAAAAATGGCTCTGACAAGAAATTGAGGCACAGAGATTGTTAAGACATGCAGCAAATTAGTGGCTACTAGAATTAAACCTAGCCCTTGACCTAGTTTGCTAACTGGTCTAGGAAATATACTCTGCCAGTTTCTAGCATCACTACTCCCTTGATTACACAAAACTATTTCTACCTACAAATCAGATATATGGATTAAAGACCTGGGTAGCTTAGGTTTTAGACCTTTTTCAATCTTTGAAGTTAATATAGGATAATCATAAAATTTTAAATATGTTAAATGATCTAAAAAGTTAACTTTCACTACACCACCCAGATCTTTGCCAATATGATAGGCAAAAAAGTATGGTTAAGTTTCATTTATTTGATTCTTAGTGACAGTGATCATTTTTGAACACACATAGCCATTTTCATTTCTTTTTTTGGGAGGTGCCTACTTACATTCATTACATTTAAAAGGTATTTATATTAATAAATGTTGCATTCCTTGAGTTCTTCCTAATCCATATTTATCATTACTAAACTTAATCATGCTACAATTAAATCCCCAGTCCCTCTTGTTTCTCTTTTACCTTTATTTTTCTGAACCAAGAAGAAACAGAAGTTTAAAATGTTCTTCCAGTAATGTTTCCAAGTCATAGGAAGATAAGTGTATCTTAAAACAAGCACCACTATGATTTTTAGCTGAAGGTGATAATCATTTTTTTAAATGCTACCCTTCTTTTGACTGAGTCCCCAAAGTGAGTGACAATACTCTCTCTGAAGGCAACTGTTATCTTGCTTCCACAGACCTAGTCTTCAATGTTTCTGAGACCACCTACAGCAAAAACGATATTTATAGCAAGTACCCTAAGAATTTTTTTAATAAGCTAAAGACCTTTCCATTCAATAAAGTCCAGCACTAACTCATATAACAACCCATGTTTGTTTCTGAAAATTTTTACATTATGATAAAGGACAAACATCTACTCTCCTTGTTCTAATGAGAACGTGTCTTTATTTGGTAATAAAAAAGAAACCGAGTCTGATGCTTTCCGGCCAAATGTAATACTCTACCCAACATTGCCTTCCTTCCCTGTCTACACCTGTGTTTCTGACTTGTATTCTCTTAAACAACTTCTGCGGGAGGAGTAAAAACTGACAGCTCTCATTGTGTATTAGTTTCTTCAACAAAGCCTGCCAAAGAACTGATGTGCACTGCTAACTGCCTCTGAAGAGAACAGTTCAGTATCTACTTTAAAACACAGCCCTCTAGGAACCTAAGCACTCACAGTTAGCAGACCATGTCTCTGGCTAGAAAAAGAAGGATTCTGGGCCCTACCTGAGGTGATGGAGTCTGGCCTTTCAATCCCAACACTCAGCACACTGGGTGTGGCCTCACAGGAGCCAAGCAAGCTTCTGCTCTGCACACTGCTTTGGTTGGGCATTGTTAGGGATTGACTTGTGTCCCCCGCAAAAGACACGCTGAAACCTAACCCCCAACACCTGTGAATGTGGCCTTATTTGGAAATAAAGTCTTTGCAAATGTAATCAAGTTAACATGAGGTCATATTTGATTAGGGTCGGCCCTGATCCACTATGACTGGTGTCCTTTTAGGAAGAGAAGAGGCCAGGCGCAGTGGCTCATGCCTGTAATCCCAGCACTTTGGGAGGCCAAGGTGGGCGGATCACCAAGTCAGGAGTTCAAGACCAGCCTGGCCAATATGGCAAAACCCTGTCTCTACTAAAAATAGAAAAAAATTAGCCAGGCATGGTGGCGGGTGCCTGTAATCCCAGCTACTGGGGAGGCTGAGGCAGGAGAATCGCTTGAACCCAGGAGGCAGAGTTTGCAGTGAGCCAAGATCGCGCCACTGCACTCCAGCCTATGTGACAGAGTGAGACTCCATCTCAAAAAAAAGAGGAAGAGGAGAAGAGACAGACACAGGAAAGAGTGCCATGTGAAGATGGAGGCAGGGACTAGAGTCATGCAGCTGCAAGCCAAGGAATGCCAAGGACTCCCAGCAAACACAAGAAACTACAAGAAAGGCTCTAAGCAGATTCCTGCCTAAATCCTTCAGAGAAAACATGGTCCTGCCAACACCTTGATTTTGGCCTTTAGCCTCCAGAACTGTGAGAGGATAGACTTCTCTTGTTTTAAGCCATCCCAGTTTGTGATAATTAGTTACATTAGCCCTAGGTAACTAATACAGGCATGAAAGGCCAGACTGGAGGGAAAGGAGAAGTGGACCACATTCTCCAATCTTAGCTTTATAAACAGCAAAGCTCCTAAAACTCTGACTTTTCATCTAACTTCATCCTTCTCAAATGGTTCTAAACTGGGGAGGAAAAGGGAAGTCGCAGGCCACCTCCACAACTCTCCATTAATCATTAGCACATCTACCCAGTTATTGAACCACAAGAGGGCTTGAAAGGGCCCCCCAGGCCTGGGCCCCAAGTTAGAAAGCAACACAGCAAAGAAACTCCCTGAGCCTCCTGACCATTTTTGCCTGAGCCAGGACTCATTTCTCTCTCAGAAGTCCAAGCAGCTTTTATTTCATCCCTTTCATCCCATTCTGAGGGATGGATTCTGCTGAGGCCAGGGATAGGAATGGAAGAGCAGACTCAAGGAGATAGTTCTGGGACAGAGCTCCTTGGATCCTAGACCGAAAGGAATTTTTTTTTCCTCTTTTCTTTTGCTATAAAGAATACAGTGGGCCGAGTGTGGTGGCTCACACCTGTAATCTCACCACTTGGGGAGGCCAAGGCGGGTGGACCACTGGAGGTCAGGAGTTCACAACGAGCCTGGCCAACATGGTGAAACCCTGTCTCTACTAATAATACAAAAAAAATTAGCCAGGCACGGTGGCATGTACCCATAGTCCCAGCTACTTGGGAGGCTGAGGCAGGACATAACAGACCTAACCGGATTTTTATTTTCTCCTCAGGACCAGAAACAAGTAACTGGATTTTAATCCCTCCCACATGCCTCCTCCACTTAGTAGCTGTGTGACCTCAGGAAAGTTACTTAAACGAGGCCTCTGCTTCCCCATCAGTAAAATGGGGTAACATTACCTAACCAACTGCATTGTGATGGGGATCCAATAAGCCACTAAATGTAAGAATTTAGCATATTGCCAGGCTATAGTAACATCTGCATGCTGGCTTTGAAAGAAAGAAAAAAAAAACATTCAAATTAAGTATCTTCCATGAGCTTCTTCCTCACTGCCTACAGATGATCAAATTTCTCCCATATAAATTTCAAAGGCTTCCTGTATGTCACGTCCCCTCCTAGACTCACCCAAGCTACAGCCTTCTCTCCCCAACCTCTCACAGACAAACCCCAACAGAGAATGGGGTTTCTTTGTCCAGTTCACCTCCTAACTCAAATCTTCATCCACACTGCAATCTGATGTCTGCCTCCACTAGTGGATTGAAATCACTCCAGAAAAAGTTGCCAGTAACTTTTTAATTGCTACAATCAATATGTTGTTTTTAGTCCTCTTACCAACCCTTCTGCAGCCTCTGAAACCGGAAAAGCCTCTCCAGGCACAGCTTTTGTGGGTGGTGGGCAACTAGCTCCTCCTCACTCTCTGATGGTCACTGCACTCTCTGGAACTCCTTTCCATGCCCCTACTCCTCAGCCAACCCCTCCACTATTGGTATGCTGCAAGGCTCTTTCTGCAGTTATCTTCCCTTTCCACCAAACACAGACACTACGGGAGATTTCATCCATGCTGGCCTCAACTGTCCTTCCCAATGCACCTCGGAAAAATGCTACATGGGCCTCTCTCCCATGAATCTCAGTCCAGTCTGCTAGGCACAGTCATTTGAAGATGAATATAAAGCTGTATAGAGACAATTATGAATCTGAAACTTAACAAGGATAAAAACAAATCTGTCCTTCAAAATCTGCTTCTCTATCCCAGTCTTGGTCCTTATTCATTCAATCCATCCACAGTTTAGCTTGCCTCTTTGTGGCTAGCACTGACCACAGCTAATCCTCAAAGAGCTTACAAGTGCAGGAAAGAACAAGTACACAGGCAGTTATTATATCACAGGTCAGGTGCTGCAATAAAGGGAAGCACAGAGGACCACAAAAGTCTTTAGAACAAGAACTGTGGGAGCTACCTTTTACCAGGGTAAAGGTGGAGAAAGAAGTGAAAAGTGAAAGCATCTCCTACACACCAAGCCCGTCCTCTACGGCAAGGCCAACATCAGAATCCCAAAAGCCTTCCCAAGCCTACCTTCTCTTACTCTCCACTCCTAAGTGGTGACCTTTGTAGTCAATTCAACAACCTGAGCATCTTTCATATCCATTCTCTAGTCTCCATACCAACTATTACTATCCTGAGTGACTTTTGTCGTTCTTTTCTTCAACCACCCCAAGAGTCTTGGCTGATTTTCCCACCTTTAGTTCACCACCCTCAATTCTCTTCTATACATCTATATAAACACAAAGCAAACTTTCTAGACACAAAACTGATGATGCTATCCCTCTTTTAAACCCTTCAATAGCTCAATATCGTTCCAGTATGGAGCCATGAATCTAGTTCCTGCCTTTCCCCTCCCTCCTCAAAGACCCCTTTTGCCCACTTGAAACCTTTGCTTCACTTTAAACCACTCGATGTTCTCAAGGGAGTGAAGCCATTTCCCTCCTTTGCTGTGCTGTATGTAGACATATGTGTTACGTGTACGCCATTACGAATACCTTCTGTGAGCAAGACATCTGTTAAGTGCATTAATGTTCATTCTCTTAATTAAATCTCATAAGAACTCCATTGAAAGAGTGACCATGAATATCCCTATTTCACTAATGACGGAGAATAAAATGCTTGCTCAAGGTCCCAAGTTAGTAGGAGCAGAAGATGGGAAATTAGCCTAATCTGAGATTCTACTCATAACTGCTTTGATATTTGCTTGTCCTATCCTCAGTGGTGCCTACCTGGAAAAACTCATCTTTCAACTTTATCTTACACATTGACTCCCTTACGAAGCTTTTCGGGCAACACTCGCCACCAGCTGACAATGTCCTTTTTAATTGCTCTCGGCACTCCATACACGTCATCAACCTTCATTATTCACAGATTCCGTATCTACAAATTTACCTACTCACTAAAATTTATAACCAGGCCGGGCATGGTGGCTCACACCTGTAATCCCAGCACTTGGGAGGCCGAGGTGGACAGATCACCTGAGGTCAGGAGTTCGAGACCAGCCTGGCCAACATGGTAAAACCCTGTCTCTACTAAAAGCACAAAAATTAGCCGGGCATGGTGGCAGGCGCCCGTAATCCCAGCTACTGAGGAGGCTGAGGCAGGAGAATAGCCTGAACCCAGGAGGCTGAGATTGCAGGTGAGCCGAGATAACGCCACTGCACTCCAGCCAGCCTGGGCACAAGAGTGAGGTTCTGTTTCAAAAAAAAAAAAAAATTATTTATAACCCCAAAATCAGTACTTGTATCACCATTTGTATGGTCATTCACAGACACGCACAGAGCAACGAAAAATTTGAATTGCCCAATGCACACATTCCCAGCTGAGGCCAAACAAAGGCTTTCTTGTTTCAGCTCTCATAATGCAAACAAGTGTCCATTCTATGGTCTATTTAGTGCCATGATTTTTGCACTTTTGCACTGTCTGTTGGTGATTTAGCTGCTTAAAATGGCCCCCAAGCATAATGCTGAAGTGCTGTCTTGTGTTTCTAAGTACAAGAATACTATGGTTTATGGCTATAGCTATATGGCTTATGATAAAAATTCATGTTACATGAGGTTGGTTCAGTCATGAGTTACAATGCTCTTGGCCACAAGTTTAATGTTAATAAATCAACAATTATATTTTGAATACAGTGTCTTTAAAAAGAAACACACAAAAACAAGATTATGTATTGATCTGTTGATGAAAATGTTCTGACCAGAGGCTGACAGGAACCTAAACTTGTACTTCCACTAGGAGCAACATTTCAGTATTTACTAGTTCATTGTTCATGATGACTTTATAGAACATAACTACTGCAAATAATGAGAATCAACTATACCTTGGCCCTTGTAATAAGACCATTCAGAAAAAGTCCCCGCCCCAAAGAAGCTTCCCAGCCTACAGTGGTAAATTCAGGCAGCCACTCCTACAGACTACAATTGACTAACCTGGTGCAATCACTTCCCCGGGACTCAGAACTAGAGAGCAGAGACAACGTCATGAGGGGCTACAGCAGCCACTGTCTGCTATATGCATAAACAGAAAATGAGAGAAGGAAAGAGATCAGCAGAGAAAAGTAGAATCAAGAGAATGCAAGGCCCCAAGAAAGATGAAGGGACCAAAAAGCCAAGACTGAATCATCATAGGCATAATGAAATCATGAGCTCAATGCCTGAAGAACCCGCACCTTCAAGAGACTGCATTCTGGAGAGCTGAAATCTACATTATATGAGACATTCCAAATAGGATTAAAGTTGCTTTTTTTTTTTTTTTTTTGAGATGGAGTTTCACTCTTGTTGCCTAGGCTGGAGTGCAAAGCGGAATCTCGGCTCACTGCAACCTCTACCTCCCAGGTTCAAGCAATTCTCCTGCCTCGGCCTTCCCAAGTAGCTGGGATTACAGGTGGACAGTACCACACCCAGCTAATTTTCGTTTTTTTGTTGTTTTTTTTTTTTTTTTGAGACAGAGTCTCGCTGTTGCCCAGGCTGGAGTGCAGTGGCACGATCTCGGCTCACTGCAGGCTCCATCCCCTGGGGTTCACGCCATTCTCTTGCCTCAGCCTCCTGAGTAGCTGGGACTACAGGCGTCCGCCACCTCGCCCGGCTAATTTTTTTGTATTTTTAGTAGAGACGGGGTTCCACCATGTCAGCCAGGATGGTCTCGATCTCCTGACCTCGCGATCCGCCCACCTCGGCCTCCCAAAGTGCTGGGATTACAGGCGTGAGCCACCACGCCTGGCCAATTTTCGTATTTTTTGTAGAGACAAGGTTTTGCCATGTTTCCAGGCTGGTCCTGGACTCTTGAGCTCAAAGAGATCTGCCTGCCTTGGCTTCCCAAAGTGCTGGGATTACAAGTGTGAGCCACAGCACCTGGCCAGTTTCTCTTTCGTTTTTTTGTGGGTTTGTTTTTAATAATAGTATGAGAATTAGGATACTTGAGAAGCAATATGAGCCAGAATCCTTGCAGATGTTTACAAATTCCCGATCTCTTAACTTTTTACTGTTATAATTCCCACACCTCGTTCGAGATTAAAAATAAATTACCTCATCTTTAATGGTGCTTTCCAAAGGATTCAACTTAAATTTGGTAGAAACAATAACACTGTTGTATTCGCAGCTAATCTATTTACATAATTTTTAATTATATCTCATACTTACACAGCTGGCATAAACTGGATTGGAAATATTGTTGACTTGCTGAGTATTCAACTGGTACTTGGATATATTAACAACAGGCATAGCCTACTTAGCCCTGTGTGTGAGGTCAGTGGTGTTCTTTAGAGAGAATGTATGGTATCCCTTATCTGGTTAAGATAAGGGTGAGTCAGAGCTACTACAGTAGGCCAGTAAGATTAAGTAGCTGTAGATGGCTGGCTAGTTTGCTTAAATAGCTCAATTAGTAATTGCATTCAGTGCTACAAAATGAATTTTGAGCCATTCAGGTTAATTTCATAAAGATTACACCAATGAACCAATTATTAGAAAGGATTATTATCAAAACGCAAATAGGAGTGAATAAACCTCCATGTGACACACATCTGGTATTTGTAAAACAGCAGGTTTCCCACTTGCCATTGTCATCGGTTTATATTTGATAATAGCATCAGTCATGATTCAATTACCCATAGACAGTGCTCTGGTTAACTTAAGCAGAAAGGGATTTGATAATGACTGGTGTTAGAGCACTGTTGAAGGTTCCAAGAGCAGGCTCTCAGCTCAATCCCCAGGGATGTCTCCCAGAACACTGCTGCAGCAGGAGCTGTCAAGGGAACTGCTACTGCTACTACAAACAGAAGATCAGGGTCCAAGTTCATAGCACCTTGACTGAGATCTGGGGAGGAGGAAGTTGCTGTGGCATCTGTTTGTTTCACAAACACACCAAATGAGTTATGATCTGCGGGTCAGGAATCGTGCCAGAACTATTTCTTCAGACCCAAGCTACTTCTGCTAGATCTACTCCAGCAAAAATGCCTTACAGGTTTCCACTCTCTCCTTACCCTGCTCAGTTCTGAATCTAAGTCTTCTCATATTAAAAGACTTTAATCAGCCAGGCGCGGTGGCTCACGCCTGTAATCCCAGCACTTTGGGAGGCCGAGGCGGGCAGATCACGAGGTCAGGAGATCGAGACCACGGTGAAACCCCATCTCTACTAAAAATACAAAGAACTTGACGGGCATGGTGGCGGGCGCCTGTAGTCTCAGCTACTCGGGAGACTGAGGCAGGAGAATGGCTTGAACCCAGAAGGCGGAGCTTCCAGTGAGCCAAGATCACGCCACTGCACTCCAGCCCGGGCGACAGAGCAAGACTCCATCTCAAAAAAAAAAAAAAAAAAGACTTTAATCAGGCCTGGTGAGGTAGCTCAGGCCTGTAATCCCAGCACTTTGGGAGGCCAAGGCGGGTGGATCACCTGAGGTCAGGAGTTAAAGACCAGCTTGGCCAACATGGTGAAACCCTGTCTCTACTAAAAATACAAAAAATTAGCCAGGCCACTGCACTCCAGTCTGGGCGAACATGAGACTCCTTCTCATAATTTAAAGAAAAAAAAAAAAAAAAAAAAAAGGCACCAAATCTCCACCTAGATAGATGAATCTCACAAATGTAACACTGTGACACAGAGTCTTACTCTGTTACCCAGGCTGGAGTGTAGTGGCATGATCCCGGCTCACTGCAACCTCCGCTTCCTGGGTTCAAGAGATTCTCCTGCCTCAGCCTCCCAAGTAGCTGGGATTACAGGCATGTGCCACCACGCCCAGCTATTTTTGTATTTGTAGTAGAGGCGGGGTTTCACCATGTTGGCCAGGCTGGTCTTTAACTCCTGACCTTAGGTGATCCTCCCAGCTCAGCCTCCCAAAGTGCTAGGATTACAGGCGTAAGCCACCACACCGGGCCTTGGAAAAATCTGATAAACCTTTGTATTTAGCTGTGGAAGCAAAGAGCTGTCACTTGAGTGAATAAGTTATTTAGCTACAAAGGCCTGAAACCCAGGAATGGTGGGGTGGCTCATGCCCATAATCCCAGGACTTTGGGAGGCCCAAGTGGGAGGATCACCTAAGGTCAGGAGTTCGAGACCAGCCTGGCCAACATGGTGAAACCCTGTCTCTACTAAAAATACAAAAATTAGCCAGGGGTGGTGGCAGGTGCCTGTAATCCTAGCTACTCAGAAGGTTGAGGCAGGAGAATTGCTTGAACCCAGGAGGCAGAGGTTGCAGTAAGACGAGATCATGCCACTGCACTCCAGCCTTGGCGACAGAGCAAGACTCTGTCTCAAAAAAAAAAAAAGAAAGAAAAAATTAGGCAAGCATGGTGGCATGCCTGTAGTCCCAGCCACTCAGAAGGCTGAGGCAGGACGATTACCTGAGTCCAAGAGTTCAAGGCTGCAGTGAGCTATGATTTTGCCACTGCACTCCAGTCTGGGAAAGAGTGAGATCCTGTCTTTATGGGGAGAAAAAAAAAAAAAAAGGCCTGAAAACCTGTATGTTTTAAAGAAAAATGATGGAATGATGGGACTAGTTATCTTGACTGTCAAATTGAAGAACTTCAAGTTTTTATGGCTTGCAATTGGAAACCATTTTAGTTTGCAATTACAAACCATTTTAAATCTAGAGGACGGCTTGTTAAGAACGTTACATTTGATTAGCCAAACATGGTGGAGGCAGGTGGAGGTTGCGGTGAACCAAGATTGCGCCACTGCACTCCAGCCTGGGCGACAGAGCAAGACTAAGTCTCAAAAAAAAAAAATTTTAACTTCAAGGACCTGGGGGCAATAAGGAGAACAGATATAACAACTTTCTTGTCTTAGACAGGTAAAGGGAACAATCTCAAAAATCTAAAACACAGGCATTCACTACTGAGAGAGCTACACTCACTACAGAAAAGATAAAATGAGGCAGACCACATTGTCATTCTAAAAGTCCTCCCATCAGCCCCGGAGATGTGCCCAGCTGAAGCTAAAGGAAGAATCTTTGCATGACTTAACAGCTGGGGCAGCTAACATTTAAGTACTTAACATGAACATCAAGAGGTTAACAAACTCACTCAAAAGCAGCTTTGAAAAGATAAAACCTAGCAGTTACTGAGGTTTTGCTGAGAACGTAAGTGGCAGAAAGGTGTAGAGAGCTTTGGGTGCTTAAGGTCTGCTTCCACCCTGCTGTAGATGAAAACACCAAAAGTATAATATTAATAAAAAGAATTCTTCCCAGATAGCTGCCTAAATTGACCAAAATCCAAAGGAAATCAACAACAGCAATACGGATTAGACAACTGACTACAGATTAAGTGAAAATCCATTGTTTCCTTACTTGGGGGTAGGAGGTGAAAATACAGAAGGGTGAGGAATCCTGGAAAAGTTGACAATACAAGACAATAAAAACTTCAGGGTCAAACTCAATATACAAACCTAAGTGCTATAGGAATTCCTGGGGAAAAGATAAGACTACAAATGGGCACAGTAGGAGAAGCCTTTAAAAAGTGGGTTTGAGGCTGGGCAAGCGGGCTCACGCCTGTAATCCCAGCACTTTGGGAGGCCGAGGCGGGTGGATCATGAGGTCAGGAGTTGGAGACCCACTGGCCAAGATGGTGAAACCCTGTCTCTACTAAAAACAACACAAAAATTACCCGGGCATGGTGGCATGCGCCTGTAATCCCAGCCACTCAGGAGGCTGAGACGAGAAGCGCTTGAACCCAGGAGGCGGAGGTTGCAGTGAGCTGAGATAGCGCCACTGCACTCCAGCCTGGTCAATAAGAGCCAAACTCCATCTTAAAAAAAAAAAAAAAAGTGGGTTTGAGACAGGCCTTGAAGATAAATGGGACTTGAGCCAAAGAAAGATGTGTTGAGGCTGGGCACAGTGGCTCACGCCTGTAATCCCAGCACTTTGGGAGGTCAAGAGATCAAGACTATCCTGGCCAACATGGTGAAAACCCTGTCTCTACTAAAAATACAAAAAATTAGCTAGGCGTGGTGGCATTTGCCCGTAGTCCCAGCTTCTCCGGAGGCTGAGGCAGGAATCACTTGAACCCGGGAGGCAGAGGTTGCAGTAAGCCGAGATCGTGCCACTGCACTCCAGCCTGGCAACAGCGCGAGACTCCATCTCAAAAAAGTAAAGAAAGATGTGCTGAGCTGGGCATGGTGGCATACACCTGTAAAGCCTGTAGTTCCAACTACCCAAAAGGCTGAGGCAGGAGAATACCCAGAGCCCAGGAGTTCAAGGCTTCAGTGAGCTATGATCGCACCACTACATTCTAGCCCAGGAGACAGAGTGAGGCCTCCATCTCTAAAAAGAAAAGAGAAAGGTGTGTTATCCTTCTATGGGATATACGGAACACACAAAAATAATTTTTAACTGTTCATGTATCAAAATTAACAATGGCTCTCAACCAGGGATGATTTTGTATCCTTGGAGACACTGGCAATGCCTGGAGACATTTCTGTCACAAGAGGAAGAGGTCAAATTGCTTCTAATGGGTAGATGGTGTTAAACATAAAAAAGTCCCCACAACAAGGAATTACCAAGCACCAAAACATCAGCAGTGCAACTGTTTAAAAACCATTTGCGGCTGGGTGCAGTGGCTCACGCTGTAATCCCAACACTTTGGGAGGCCGAGGCAGGCGGATCACCTGAGGTCAGGAGTTCAAGACCAGCCTGACCAACATGCAGAAACCCCGTCTCTACTAAAAATGCAAAATTAGCCGGGCATGATGGCCCATGTCTGTAATCCCAGCTACTCCAGAGGCTGAGGCAGAAGAATTGCTTGAACCTGGGTGGTGGAGGTTGCAGTGAGCCAAGATTGTGCCATTGCACTCCAGCCTGGGCAATAAGAACGAAACTCCATCTCAAAAAAAAAAAAAAAAAAAAAAAAAAACCATTTGCTAGGGCCTCAAGAAATTCTAGCATAAGTTCAACAATAGACATGTACAATGATGTTCATTACAGCATTTTCGTAAGAACTAAAAACTGAAAACTCAAAAGTCAATCTACAAGAAAATAAATGAATCACAATATATTCACCCGATGGAACTACACAGCAGTGAAAATTAACAAATCATAGCTACTCCCAGAAATATGGATGAATCACCAAGCAGGATGGCTCATGCCTGTAATCCCAGCACTTTGGGAGGCCGAGGCAGGCTGATCACTTGAGGTGAGCAGTTCGAGACCAGCCTGGCCAACATGGTGAAACTCCATCTCTACTAAAAATACAAAAATTAGCTGGGTATAGTGGCACATGCCTGTAATCCCAGCTACTCGGGAGGCTGAGACAGAAGAATTGCTGGAGTCCAGGAGGCGGAGGTTGCAGTGAGACAAGATTGTGCCACTGCACTTGCACTCTGACCTGGGCAACAGAGCGAGACTCCATCTCAAAAAAAGAAAATAAATATAGATGAATCTCAGAAAGTCTTGAACTAACCAAAGCGTAAGTCCATTTTCACAAATCTAAAAATTAAATTTAATCTACTCTTTAAGGATAAATGCATAAAAGACAAATCCATTTTTTTTAAAGCAAGGGCATATGGAACACAAAAATCAGGACATGGTTGCCAAGGAGAGAAGATGGATGAGATAGAAGAGAAACATACAGTGATATCTGGGTGAATTCATAGAACTATACCATGTCTTTTGCATGCCCCAAGTATCATATAAAACCTTTTTTAAGATGAAACAATCAATATAGGTAATATATTTCTATAAATATCTGCAAGAAAATGTTTTAATTCTATGTTAAAACTTTTTTTTTAAACACTCTGTCACCCATGCTGGAGTGCAGTAGCACAGGTCTCAGCTTACTGCAATCTCTCCACCTCCCAGGTTCAAGTGATTCTCCTGCCTCAGCCTCCCAAGTAGCTGGGATCACAGGTGTGTGCCACCACACCTGGCTAATTTTTGTATTTTTAGTAGAGACGGGGTCTCGCCATGTTGCCCAGCCTGATCTCAAACTTCTGGGCTCAAGTGATCCGCCCACCTCGGCCTCCCAAAGTGCTGGGATTACAGGCATGAGCCACCACGCCCAGCCTAAAACTGTTCTTTAAGAAATCCCTCTGTATGTCAAGCAATTACTCTTGAGTTTTTAAATTTGACAGTTCCATATGTTTGTATATTACCTAAAGGAAGACAAACCTGCATGCCTAGTGAAGGACTGTGAACCCCAACAGGACTGTAAACTGTTTTTTCATTGTATTTTGTTACATTAATTTAAATGACTAGGGTGGCCAGGCACGGTGGCTCACACCTGTAATCCCAGCACTTTGGGAGGCTGAGGCAGGTGGATCACTTGAGGTCAGGAGTTCGAAACCAGCCTGACCAGTATGGTGAAACCCCGTCTCTACTAAAAGTACAAAAATTAACCAGGTGTAGTGGCATGCGCCTGTAGTCCCAGCTACTCAAGAGGCTAAGAAAGGAGAATTGCTTGAACTCGGGAGGCAGAGTTTGCAGTGAGACTCCATCTCAAAAATAAATAAACAAATAAATAATAAAAATAAATAAAATAAATGCCTAGGGTTTGGTTATGCATTTGTATCCAAGCCCTTAAAATGGAAATAACTTGCCTAGGTCTCTTTCCCCAATCTTACTCTAATATACAACCAGTAACACATCTACAAATACCTACACTTTTTTTTTTTTTTGAGACAGAGTCTCACTCTGTTGCCCAGGCTGGAGTGCCGTGGTGCGATATTGGCTCACTGCAACCTCCGTCTCCCGGGTTCAAGCAATTCTCCTGCCTCAGCGACCTGAGCAGCTGGGATTATAAGCGTGCGCTAACACACCCAGCTAATTTTTGTATTTTTAGTCAAAACAAGATTTCACCATGTTGATCAGGCTGGTCTCGAACTCCTGGCCTACGTGATCCGCCCGTCTCAGCCTCCCAAAGTGCTGGAATTACAGGCATGAGCCACCACGCCTGGCCTATGAATACCTACACAAATTAAACTGACAGATTAAATGGACAATCAAGTGTAGCTCATTTGGTAAAATAACTTTTAAATAATCATAAACTATAACATCAACAATGACACTGGCATTAAATAAATAATTTGTCTAAAGTATCTGCTTCCGTTTTTTAAAAAATGGTAATTTATGGTAGCATTTGCACATTGTGGCTGGGCACAGCCTGTAATTCCAGCACAATGGGAGGCTGAGGCAGGAGGATCACTTAAGCTCAGGAGTTTGAGACAAGGCTTGGCAATATAGGGAGACCCTGTCTCTCCAAAAAAAAATTAAAAAATTAGCCAGGTGTAGTAGTGTGCACCTGTAATCCCAGTTACTCAGGAGGCTGAGGCAGGAGGATCACTTGAGTCTGGGAGGTCGAGGCTACAGTGAGCCATGATCTCACCACTCCACTCCAGCCTGAGTGACAGAGTGAGACCTTGTCAAAAAAAAAAAAGAAAAAGAAAAGCCAGGCACTGTGGCTCACACCTGTAATCCTAGCACTTGGGGAGGCCGAGGCGGGTGGATCACCTGCGGTCAAGAGTTTGGGACCAGCCTGGCCAACATGGTGAAACCCCATCTCTACTAAAAATACAAAAATTGGCCAGGCATGGGGGTGGCACGCACCTGTAATCCCAGCTACTCAGGAGGCTGAGGCAGGAGAACCACTTGAATCTGGGGGGCAGAGGCTGCAGTGAGCCAAGATAGCGCCACTTCACTCCAGCACGGGTGAAAGAACGAAACTCCGTCTCAAAAAAAGAAAAAAGAAAAAAAAATGAAAGAAAATAATTTGTGCCAGGCGCAGCGGCTCACACCTGTAATCCCAGCACTTTGGAAGGCCGAGTTGGACAGATCACCTGAGGTCAGGAGTTCAAGACCAGCCTGACCAACATGGAGAAACCCTGTCTCTACTAAAAATACAAAATTAACCAGGCGTGGTGGTGCATGCGTGTAATCCCAGCTACTTGGGAGGATGAGGCAGGAGAATCGCTTGAACCCGGGAGGCGGAGGTTGCAGTGAGCCAAGATTGTGCCATTGCACTCCAGCCTGGGCAACAAGAGCAAGACGCCGTCTCAAAAAAAAAAAAGACCAGTCTGGCCAACATGGTGAAACCCCGTCTCTAATAAAATACAAAAATTAGCCGAGCATGGTGGCAGGCACCTGTAATCCCAGCTACTAGGGAGGCTGAGGCAGGAGAATTGCTTGAACCCAGGAGGCGGAGGTTGCAGTGAGCCGAGATCACGCCACTGCACTCCAGCCTGGGCAACAGAGTGAGACTCTGTCTCAAAAAAAAAGAAAAACAGACTGTTCTCCTACGAATATTAATTTAGAAACCTAACTCATTCACTTTCTAAATCCTTGTTTTTATGTAACTGGACTGATAAAGGGAGAAGGCAGCCAAACAAGGCCATTCCAACAGTTTCCAAAATTTGCATTTCACAGGATTGTAAGTTCACACTACAAGCCTGCTGGGCTTGCACTGTCTCCCTCAGGGGGCTGGAATGGGGAGAGGCTTCCCAACACCTGCAAGAGCTACCTGAGTCTCCTAGGTAGGTCACAACCCCCTGGGCCTGCTGTGGCTTCCTGGCAACTACCATCCAGGTCACCCACTGAGGCCCTCCAGCACTCAGCCTGGGCAGCAAGCCCCTCACCAACTACCGGACTGTACTGCCCCTGCACCCACCTGTTGCCTGGACCATCACTTTCCAGCAATTCTACATTGTGACTTTTATGAGATTACCCAGTCTATTTAGTCCTATGAGAAGGACTCATGGGAGGCCATGTAGACTACTCATTCTTAGTTTCAAACATAAAAACTAAGCCTTAAATCTGAAATACTGGCCGGGCGCAGTGGCTCACACCTATAATTCCAGCACTTTGGGAGGCCAAGGTGGGTGGATAACCTGAGGTAGGGAGTTCAAGACCGGCCTGACCAACACGGAGAATCCCCGTCTCTACTAAAAATACAAAATTAGCCGGGCATGGTGGCACATGCCTGTAATCCCAGCTAGTCGGGAGGCTGAGGTAGGAGAATCACTTGAACCCAGGAGGCGGAGGTTACAATGGGCTGAGATCGCAACATTGCACTCCAGCCTGGGCGACAGAGCAAGACTCTGTCTCAAAAAATAAATAAATTTAAAAAATTGAAATACTTAGAAAACATATTTCAAGACAATTTAATATGCAAACTTTCCAATTATTCCTAAAGATTCACAATCAGGCCAGGTGCAGTGGCTCACACCTATAATCCTAGCACTTTGTGGGGGAGGCCGAGGCAAGAGGATCATTTGAGCTCAGGAGTTTGAGACCAGCCTGGGCAACTTGGAAAGACCTCATCTCTTAAAAAAAAAAAAAAAAAAAAAAAAAGATTAATGGTCGGGCGCAGTGGCTCACGCCTGTAATCCCAGCACTTTGGGAGGCCAGGGCGGGTGGATCACGAGGTCAGGAGTTTGAGACCAGCTTGGCCAATATGGTGAAACCCCGTCTCTACTAAAAATACAAAAATTAGCTGGGAGTGGTGGCATGCACCTGTAGTCCCAGCTACTTTGGAGGCTGAGGCAGAAGAATCGCTTGAACCGGGGAGGCAGAGGTTGCAGTGAGCCAAGATTGCACCACCGCACTCCAGCCTGGGCGACAGAGCGAGATTCCATCTCAAAAGGGAAAAAAAAAAAAAAAGATTCAAAATCGCAAAAACCATATACGATACCGGCTATATTGAAAAAAAAAAAAAAAGAGGTCGAAAAACATCAAACAATAATCTGACCATCCTTGCTTTTTTCATTATTAATGAATGCAAGAAATACTATTTTAGAGAATTATGGCAATTTGCACATTTTTTGTTAACTACCTGTCAAAAAAAAAACCAAATTTGAGGGAAACGAATTTGATGTATTATCATGCCATATGCAATCTGTGACACTGAAACTTGCAGAAGTATTTGTTGATCATGTATTCCCTCAATCCTGATACCAATACACAGCTTCCTTGATGTGAAATACACAGATATTGACATGTATTTTCAATATCTACAAAATGAAATAGGAAACCATAAACCCAAACTGATAAGTTGACAGCTTGACAAGTTTAATTTCCCCAAAGTCTCAAATATTTAACCAACTTATAATAAAATTAAATACAATCATGATACAAGCACAAAGTAAAGTCATAGTCTGTTACCCAACACTTTTCCTTGATTTACAACACATGGGGTTTTTTTTTTTGGTGTTTTTTTGTTTTGTTTTGTTTTTCCTTTTCGAGACACAGTTTCACTCTCGTTGCCCAGGCTAGAGTGCAATGGCACGATCTCAGCTCACTGCAACCTCCACTGCCCAGGATCAAGCGATTCTCCTGCCTCAGCCTCCCAAGTACCTGGGGTTACAGGCATGCACCACCATGCCCGGCTACTTTTTGTATTATTAGCAGAGAGGGTTTCGTCATGTTGGCCAGGCTGGTCTCAAACTCCTGACCTCAGGTGATCCACCCGCCTCAACCTCCCAAAGTGCTGTGATTATAGGCATGAGCCACCGGGCACGGCGTTAACACATGGTTTTACTAAATACATGACCAAACCCTCATTAATGTTCACAAAAATAAATTCTATCTAGACTACATTTTGTCTAATTCATAATTTTTCTTTGTTGTTAAATAGCAAAACAAATGTGTCCATTGACCCTTTCTCCATGTGCTTGCTCTTGGAGCAGAGGAGGCATTGTCCATATACATAAACTCCTTCAGTAGCATGATACTGAGATCTATCCTCATTGACAACTCTTTGAGTACTGACATCTTATTAAAAAGAACTTTCTTATTAAAAAAAGTCTTGCATTTGCTTGGTTCTTTACTGTGCTTTAACATATGTTACTTCATTTTCATTCTTAAAAGTTCTCTGTCATGTTAACAGGCTGAGATTATTCCCATTTGAGAAATGATGAAACCAAGACTTAGAAATGGAAACAAATTTTCTAAGGTCAAACAGCAAATAGGTGCAATGAACTGACTGCAAGTTTTGTATCCCGGACCCAGATCCCCAATATAACTGACCTCTTTGCTAGGCTCTCCAGCTGCCAAAAAAAGAAAAGAGAAGAGAAGAAAAAAAGAAAAAAGATCGCACCAAAGCCCACTAAATAAGGAACAAATCTTCTCTCCACTAGATAAAGAATTCTGATCAATTTTTAAGAAATGTATGACATGTTATTTAAGATGTTCCAGATTGCATGGAAAAAAAAAATAGCAAGCTTAGAAATCCTTTCTTAAGAAGCCTAAAATGAGTAACAAAAACGACCCAAGAAAACTGCAAACCACCTTCACTTAAGAGTACTGATGAAAATTTCCTTTTTTAAAATGAACAAACTCCAGGCCAGGTGCAGTGGCTCACACTTGTAATCCCAGCACTTTGGGAGGCCGAGGTGGGTGGATCATTTGAGGTCAGGAGTTCGAGACCAGCCTGGCCAACATGGTGAAACCCCGCCTCTACTAAAAATACAAAAATTACCCAGGCATGGTGGTGGGCACCTGTAGACCTGGCTACTCAGGAGGCTGAGGCAGGAGAATCACTTGAACCCAGGAGGTGGAGGTTGCAGTGAGCAGAGATTGCATCACTGCACTCCAGCCTGGGCAACAGAGTGAAACTCCATCTTTAAAAAAAAAAAAGAAAGAAAAACAAAAAGTGCCAAGATCATGAAAATCAAGACCATGAAGATCAAGGAAAAAAAAATCAAGATCATGAAAATCCTTCTCAAATCCATATTTGAGATTGAAGGATGCTTAAAAGACCTAAAACAAGAATACATATTGCACAATTCTGGACTGGATACTTCTGCTACGAAGAACGTTAATTACTATAACAAATAGTGAAATATGAAAAATCTAAAAATTAGATGACAGTAATGTATCAGTGTTAATTTCCTGATTTTGATGGATATACCGCAGTTATGGAGAAAATGTAGGAAATACACATTGAGTTATTGAGGAGTGAGGGAGCATGAAGACAACCATTTGTGTAAAAAAAACGTAAACATACACATAAATTTATATAGAATATCTCTAAAAGGAAATTTTAGACAGAAGGGAACTAGCTGTCTAAAGGCTAAAAGTGAGAACCATGTACACATTTTACCTTTTAATACCTTCTGAATTTTATATCTTGTTACATACCTTGTATTGCCTATTTGAAAATAATAAAAGAAATATTATGTGTGTATATATAATACAAACTTAGAAAAATAAATAAAATTATCAAAAAAGAAAGGAAAATGAATTTGCCTATCTCAAGGCCAGATTCTTCCTGCTAATGAAAGCTGCCTGAATATGATAGACTGAGAGGTATCACTTTATGTGCCCAAATTTTAGGGAAGGATTCCTTTTTGAAAGTTAAATAGATGGCCAGATGGCCGGGCACAGCAGCTCATGCCTGTAATCCCAGCACTTTGGAAGGCTGAAGCGGACGGATCACCTGAGATCAGGACTTCAAGACCAGCCTGGACAACATGGCAAAACCCCATCTTTACTAAAAACGGCAAAACCCCATCTGTACTAAAAATACAAAAATTAGCCAGGCATGGTGGCAGGTGCCTGTAGTCCCAGCTACTCGGGAGACTGAGGCAGAAGAATCGCTTGAACCCGGGAGGCAGAGGTTGCAGTGAGCCGAGATCATGCCATTGCACTGCATCCTAGGTGACAGATCAAGACACCGTCTCAAAAAAAAGGGGGCCGTGCATGGTGGCTCACGCCTGTAATCCCAACACTTTGGGAGGCTGAGGCAGGCAGATCACAAGGTCAGGAGTTCGAGACCATCCTGCCGAACGTGGTGAAACCCTGTCTCTACTAAAAACACAAAAAAATTAGCTGGGCCTAAGGTGAGGGGCGCCTGTAGTCCCAGCTACTCGGGAGGCTGAGGCAGGAGAATGGCGTGAACCCAGGAGGCGGAGCTTGCAGTGAGCCGCAATCACACCACGGCACTCCAGCCTGGGCGACAGAGCGAGACTCCATCTCAAAAAAGAAAAAAAAAAGCAAAAAAGAAAGTTAAATAGATAAAAAACAAAATGAGATAAACTACCTGCAAAAAAAACACTTCAGTTCACCCACTCAAAGGGATGCCTGTGACCATTCAAAGTATCTGGTGGACTCCCAGAACAGAACAGAATCAATAATATACTAATGATCAGACAAAGCCTGTCCTCAGGACTGGAATTTAAACAAACATCTGGTACAAAAAACTAATGCAAAGATGGAGGTAAAAAGGGAGCCAAATGAAGGAATTTATCTGCTTCTTTAACCTTATTCAACAAGAGAAAACGTACTGGCAGAGAAGAATGTTCTGATAAGCAGAGGTGAATGCTCAAGGGTCAGGGAAGCCCAGCAGGTTAAAAAAAAAAAAAAAAAAAAAAAAAAATCCTGTTCAGCACTACCCATCAGCTGGGGCCTACCTGTCACCAAAAACTATGTGATCATTTATGTGCTTTCCCAGGGACCGAGGCTTTCTAGAAAGAGCCCTAATGAGCAGACACAAGCACTTCAGATCCAGATTCTAGTTCTTCTTGCCAGTTTAATTAGGGAACCACACTGAAGACATTAGTCTTCCAATGCCTGACACTCTCGGTCGACTGAAAAAGTTCATATTTCTAAATGTACAATGTTAAAAATGGAAGCAGGACTATGAACTCCCCTAAAATGTCCCACACAGAGACCCCCGCTAAAGGGGGCCAACTGTCCTAAGTCTGACATTTCTAATTTCAAAAATTTTCCCATTCTTTCCCAGTAAACAGCAAATCAATACTTGAAATTATAGCTTTTTGTACGATTATCATACATAAGTCGAGCATCTCAAACCAAAAATCTGAAATACTCCAAAATCTGAAAGTTTCGAGGGCAAACATGACACTCAAAGTAAATGCTCATTTCAGATTTCAAATTCTCAGATTACAGATGCTCAACTGTAAGTATAGCATCTGTAATGTATAGTATAATGCAATATTCCCAAATCTGAAAAAAATCTAAAATTCATGTATTTCAGATAAGGAATACTCAACCTATAAAATATATTTTCATATATTTTAAAATATTTACTTTGCCAAGCACAGTGGCTATTGCCTGTAATCCCAGCACTTTGGGAGACTGAGGTGGGCAGATCACCTGAGGTCAGGAGTTGGTGACCAGCCTGGCCAATATGGTGAAACCCCGTCTCTACTAAAAGCACAAAAATTAGCCTGGTGCGGTGGCACACACCTGTAGTCCCAGCTACTCGGGAGACTGAGGCAGGGGAATAGCTTGAACCCAGGAGGTGAAGGTTGCAGTAAGCCGAGATCACACCACTGCACTCCAGCCTGGGTGACAGAGAAAGACTCCATCCCCCTGCAAAAAAAAAAGAAAAAGAAAATAGAGTACTGCACAGTTGGTAAAGTTTTGTGAAACTTTTGTTTCAATTTTATATATTTATGTGTGTTGGGTCACGATGGGTAAGATGTATTTCCCAATGTGTGTCCTGGTTTTACAGTTTCTTCAATTTTTGCATATATGTAAAAGTCATTAATTTGCACAATAAATGTTTGTTGAGCACCTATACTATAGTGCTAGTGAGGGAACAGTGTGCTATATAGAATAGAAGGAAATAAAAATACTTGGTCTCTGCCCTTGTAGAATCTTTACAGTGTAGAAACAATCAAATAATCACAAAAATATACAATTATAAACCACTAAGTGTTAGGGAAAAATACAGGGAATTAAGACAGCTCATCATTAGGGAAGCTGATTTAATCAGAGAAGAGAAATGAGTAGCAGGTCAGGTTTCTCTGAAGAAGTACTTTCAAGTAGAGATCAGAAAGATGTATGAAAAGGGGGGAAATGAGAGGAGAAATCAGTCAGGCAAAAAACAGCACATTCAGGAAGGTTGTATACAGTTTGAAGAAAAGAAAAGCCAATAGGTAGAGAGAAAATGAAAAACCATCTAGATAAGACTTGGGTGGAGCTTGGAGTAGAAAGAGACATGGCAGGAATTTTAAATATCCTGAGGCCTATGAGAACAATCCAATAAGGCAATAGGCCTTAAAGATCAGGTTGGAAAGAGATTGGAGGGAGGCTGGGAGTGAATGGTAGGATAATGCACTGGAGGTGGAGACAAGCGGATTGATCCCCACAATGTTATTCCTGAAGCAGAAGTGACAAGGTGTAAGTGATACTTCGGATGTGAGGGCTGAGGAACCATGAAGTGTTGGATAACTCATAATGAAATGAGTGAGCAATGAAATGAGATGAGATGCATGAGAAATCCCAGAGAAGCAGGGCTGAGAGGAAAGATCAGAGTTCCATTTGTTATAGTTAACAAGTAGAGATGCCAAATTAATACCTGGAACTGGATGGAGATATAAAAAAAGAAGTCATTAGCACAAAGGCTTTGATGACTTATCATTCTGCTCCTTAAATATCCACCCATAGTAATACACAATATAAACCCAGAAGAATCCAGAATAAATTTGAGGCTTTATGCAGTAGCAGTTCATAAATACCACAGTAGCTGAAATACCATGTGTATCTGAACAGTATACAGTGTAACAGTTAACTAAACATTCACACTCAAAATAATCCACTTCCATGAAATCATAGGGAATCCAGTCTACTGTGTTCACTGCTGTCCACATCTGACACAGTGTATGGCACATAGTACAAGCTAATCTACTGAAGAAATGTATCCACTACTATGCAAAATAAACCACCCATCAAAAATAAAACAAACAGTACAAATAATGAGCAACTGTGCAAGGGAAATCTTTGTACTATGAAACATACAAACGAACCAATTAGGACATTTTTCAAGGAAAAAGGGAAAAGAGTTATTTAGCACTTAGTGCTCATACCCTAATAGTCTATATTCTGTTCTATGCTACATATATCTAATGCTATATTCTGTTCTCTAATAATCAGCTGAATTTCAACATCAGAAATTCCAACTGGGTAGCCTATTGTAAGTACTCCTACCTTTCTCTAGAAATCTCTGAGTAATACAAGAAACAACTAAAATGTAATAAAAGCTTGATGCTGAAACTATAACAAAATCTCATCTAAGTTATTAAAACAAAACAAAAACTGTTAAAAGTGTATTCTGGCCTGGAGCGGTGGCTCACTCCTGTAATCCCAGCACTTTGGGAGGCCGAGGTGGATGGATCACCTGAGGTTGGGAGCTCGAGACCAGCCTAACCAACATGGAGAAACCCTCCGTCTCTATTAAAAATACAAAATTAGCCGAGCATGGTGGCGCAGGCCTGTAAGCCCAGCTACTCAGGAGGCTGAGGCAGGAGAATTGCTTGAAACTGGGAGGCGGAGGTTGTGGTGAGCCAAGATCGCTACATTGCACTCCAGCCTGGGCAACAAGAGTGAAACTCCATCTCAAAAAAAAAAAAAAAAAAGTGCATCCTCCAATGTGAAAAGGGCAATAACTGATTATTTTTCTTTTTCCTCTATCTTCTCCTGTTTCCCAGCTTTTCTAACAAACATGAATTTTTATTAACTTATTTTCCCTATTCACAATGGTAACACTGATTCATAGGAGAAAATTTAGAAAATGCACATAAACACGAAGGAAACAAATTATCCACAATTCCATCACCCAGAAGTTACTAACTACTGTCAATATTTTTGTGGGAATCTTTCTCTGGGCATGCATGAGGGTAAGGAGGGAAGAGAGATACACAAGTAATGGCATGATTGCTTAAGACTATGAAGGAGACTACAGAATGCTGCTATGGCCAGTGTGCAGGATTGAGAGAACACTAACTTGAAGAAGGTGACAAATGAGCTAAGCTTCCTGAAGAATGAGATGGAATCAACCAAAGAAGTGCAACTGGGGTAGCAGTCCAGGCACAGGGAACAACAGCATGGGCAGAGTACCAAGCCCATTCAGGGAACTAGGAAGAAAGATGAGTTTGGTAGGAAGGAGACTGGCTGGGCAGTCACACACACAGCTGAGAGTTAGGACTTTTTCCCTAGAGAAAGCAGCCTTGAAGCAGGAGCAGGGGGGATAGGCTTCCTTAAAGGAATTATTCTGACTGTTAGTATGGGGAAAGGATTAGGCCCAGAAAGTGTGGATTTAGAAGATCGTAACCATGCCCCCACTCCCCCCCGATCCATCCCCCCCACCAGCGGAAGGGTAAGGAGGATGAGGAAGTAGGGAATCTTTAGAGGGTCGGGGAGTAAAAAAGACAATGACCTGGCTGGGTGTGGTGGCTCATGCCTGTAATCCCCCAGTAATTTGGGAGGCTGAGGCGGGTGGATCACCTGAGGTCAAGAATTCGAGGCCAGCCTGGCCAACATGGTGAAACCTCATCTCTACTAAAAATACAAAAATTAGCTGGGCGTGATGGCAGGCGCCTGTAATTCCAGCTACTTGGGAGGCTGAGGCAGGAGAATCGCTTGAACGCAGGAGGTGGAGGTTGCAGTCAGCCAAAATCACACCACTGCACTCCAGCCTGGGCAACAAGGGCAAGACTCCATCTTAAAAAAAAAAGACAATGACCCAATATATTATATTATATATTATATAATATAAAGACAATGACCTAATATATTATATATTATATTTATATTATAAAATTATATTTTAGGCTCCACAAAATGGTCTAGATTTGTAGCGATAAAAAAGATACAGTGACTTTAATTATGATACACCTCCTAAGAAATCCATAACAGAAATAGAGCTCGCAGGCCAAGCACAGTGGCTCACGCCTGTAATCCCAGAACTGTGGGAGGCCAAGTTAGAAGGATCACTTGGGCCCAGAATTTTGAGACTAGCCTGGGCAACACACTGAGACCCCATCTCTACAAAAAGAAATTTTTTTAACTGAAAAAAAAAAGAAGGAACAATGAGAACACATGGACACAGGGAGGGGAACATCACACACCAGGGCCTGTTAGGGGGTGGGGGGCTGGGGGAGGGATAGTGTTAGGAGAAATACCTTATGTAAATAACGAGTTGATCAGTGCAGCAAACCAACATGGCACATATATACTTATGTAACGAACCTGCACGTTGTGCATATGTACCCTAGAACTTAAAGCATAATAACAAAAGAAAAATGGCCAGGCATGATGGCTCATGCCTGTAATCCCAGCACTTTGGGAGGCTGAGGCAGGCGGATCACAAGGTCAAGACATCAAGACCATCCTGGCCAACATGGTAAAACCCCGCCTCTACTAAAAATACGAAAAAAATTAGTTGGGCGTGGAGGTACATGCCTGTAATCCCAGCTACTCGGGAGGCTGAGGAGGAGAATCGCTCCAGGGAGTCGGAGGTTGCAGTGAGCCGAGATCATGCCACTGCACTCCAGCCTGGGTGACAGAGGGAGACTCCGTCTCAAAAAGAAAAAGAAAAAAGAGGCAGAGGTTGGGGGAGAAGCATTAAATATTAATATTTAACAAAAGGGAACATATTTTTCAGTAAATATTGAGCTTAATCAAAGCACAGAATGTACCTATTTTATCACTAAATATAGAGCAAATAAGTGAGTATCGGGAATAACCATGAGCAGTATAAAGACTGTGCTAACAGGAAGGGATGATCAGGCCAGGTGCAGTGGCTCATGCCTGTCATCCTAGCACTTTGGGAGGCTGGGGCAAGCAGACTGCTTGAGCCCGGGAGTTTCAGACCAGCCTGGTACCATGGCAAGACCACAAAAATTAGCCAGGCGTGATGGCATGCACCTGTAGTCCCACCTACTTGAGAGGCTGGGGCTGGAGGATTGCCAGAGCACAGGAGGCAGAGAGGTTACAGTGAGCTGAGACTGTGCCACTGCTGCACTCCAGCCTGGGCATCAGAGTTACACCCTGTCTCTTAAAAAAAAAAAAAAAAAAAAAAAAAAGAACAGGATGATCTTAATACTGACATCCAGAGGCCGGGCACAGTGGTTCATGCCTGTAATCCCAGCACTTTGAGAGTCCGAGGTGGGCAGATCACCTGAGGTCAGGAGTTCGAGACCAACCTGGCCAACATGGTGAAACCCTGTCTCTACAAAAATACAAAAATTAGCCAAGCATGATGGTGGGTGCCTGTAATCCCAGCTACTAGGTTGGCTGAGGCAGGAGAATCGCCTGAACCTGGGAGATAGAGGTTGCAGTGAGCCGAGATCACGCCATTAGCACAGAGTGAGACTCCATGGGCAACAGAGCGAGATTCCATCTCAAAAAAAAAAAAGACATCCAGGAAAGGAAAACACAGCACTAACCACAGAATAAAGCCCCACTTTAGAGAACTGGAGAACTGAAGTTGGCAGTGGAGTAGGGAAAGATCAACAGGCCCCTTCAATGCTTGAAAAAGTATCACCAGGCCAGGCGCGGTGGCTCACGCCTGTAATCCTAGCACTTTGGGAGGCCGAGGCGGGCGGATCATGAGGTCAGGAGATCGAGACCATCCTGGCTAAAACGGTGAAACCCCGTCTCTACTAAAAATAAGAAAAAATTAGCCAGGTGTGGTGGTGGGCACCTGTAGTCCCAGCTATTCAGGAGGCTGAGGCAGGAGAATGGCGTGAACCCGTGAGGCGGAGCTTGCAGTGAGCAGAGATTGTGCCACTGCACTCCAGCCTGGGCAACAGAGTGAGACTTCGTCTCAAAAAAAAAAAAAAGAGTATCACCCAAGACTAACTATCCCTCCTTACGCATGCAGTCATTCAACAGAAGATGCTTAACCTAGCAATTACATTATATATATATATACCCAAGTGTAAAGAAAACACACATCCACATAAAAACTAGTTCACAAATATTCATAGCAGCATTACTCAGCCAAAAGCACAGATAACACAAATGTCCACCAAGTGATGAATAAACAAAATGTGATGTATCCATAATAGAATATTAGCCATTAAAAGGAATGAAGTACTGATACAGGCTGCAACATGGATGAACCTTAAAAAACATTATGCCAAGTGAAAGATGTCACTCACGGAAGACCAGATAGTATATTATTCCATGTATATAAAATGTCCAGAATAGCCAAATCTATTGAGACAGACAGCAGATTAGTGGTTGCCTAGGAATAGAAGGGGATAGAATTGGAAGGAACTAGGCAATGAAAGCTAATAAGAATAGAGCTTCTTTTGGGGATAAAAAAATATTCAAAAATTCATTGTGGTGATGGTTGCACAAGACTATTCATTTACTAAAAACTTTTATTTATTTATTTATTTATTTGTATTTTTACCTCTTTTTTTTTTTTGAGATGGAGTCCCAGTCTGTCACCCAGGCTGGAGTGCAGTGGTGCCATCTGAGCTCACGGCAACCTCCACCTCCAAGATTCAAGTGATTCTCCTGCCTCAGCTGAGCTTACAGGCGCCTGCCACCACGCCCGGCTAATTTTTGAATTTTTAGTACAGACGGGGTTTCGCCATTTTGGCCAGGCTGGTCTTGAACTCCTGACCTCAGGTGATCCACCCGCCTCGGCCTCCCAAAGTGTTGGGATTACAGGCAGGAGCCACGGCGCCGGGCCTGATTTTCAACTTTAGAAAAGCAACTGACTAAAGTCTGTTAATAAAAAGAAATAAGTCTTCGGTTTAAATTGTACTCTATTACTAAGTTTGTGGGATACTGTAAATCTTATGTGAAAACTTTTCATAACACTGAAATTGGGGGAAAAAGGACCTAAAAAACCCGAACAACCGTGTAATCCGTTCCAAAACAAACTATGGGCGGGTTGCGCGGAGGCCAGCAAGGTAAGAAAACAAGCGATAATCGCAAAGCAGAGCCGACTGCTTCCTAATAAAAAATGGACCTTTAAAAATTAAAACCACTAGTTTTCAACCACAACACTTCGAAATGAGAATATTAGTCACCGTTGCCATAGAAACAGTAAAGCCAAGTTGCCCGGAATTTAAACATTTTTTTAAATACCGCAAAGTGAAATGGGTGAAAATAGGGCAAAGTTTAGTGTGAATCTAAGTGGCCGGAACCTACTAGTAACTTTCAACGGGATAAAGGTGACTCTGCTTTTCTAACCTACATTTCCGAACAGTGCTTTATAAATCACCTCTCGGGGTTAGTTTATCAAGTGCAAAAAAAGTTTACCTTGTCTCTTCCGGAAGAAGGAACCTGACAAACCCCCTCCCGGTATCGCCCACAATCAGAGCCAGCCAGCTCAGGCTTGCACCGCGCAGCGAAGGGGGAGTCGAGCATCAAGTCCGCGCGGAAAGCATCTGAATCCCGCCTGCTGGCTTTACTGGCGGAGCACGGAGGAAAGCCCCAAGCTCCAGCCTACAGCCCCGGCCTGTCTGGCTCCCTCCTCCAAGTCCCCACTCCACGCCACGTTCTGTGCCTGGCAGTCCACGCGCCCTAATCCAACTCGCACTGATTAAGCACCCGCCGTCTACACCGCATCATGGTTCCTCCAGGCACTGCAGAAGAAATGGCCCCATGCCGGGGAAAAGAAACACCAAAAGGACAGCCGCGAGGGCTGAAGACGACCCCGAATGACGGGCTGACTGCTTGCAACGGGTGGTCAGGAGAGGAGCTCCCACCCTCACCCCGCGGGTCGTGACACTCCCAGGGAAGGGAGGGCCCCGAGGGGTGCACCAGGCCCGGCCTTCCTGGAGTCCGCCACAGACCGACTGGGGGCGTTAAGAGGTCCGCATCCCAGGACCGCCCGAGCGCTCCTCTGCCCCAAGGAGGCGACTCCGACTCCGGATCCCGGGAAAACGGCGAGTGCGGGTACCGAACCCCGGTAAGGGCCGGAGCGGGCTGTCACCAGCCCCCGCATCCCTCCATCCCTCCCCTGCGGCCGCGGCCGGCCGCTCCCTCCCCAGCGTGACAGTCGCTGCAGTCACGGACGGAGCGTCTCTGCCCCAGCGTCGCCGCTCGCCCGGACGCCCGCACTCCCCTGCCCCACGCGGAGGAGGGCAGTGCCGGGAAGACCTCTCCGGACCCTCCCCTCGCCCCGGCCCCCGGACTCCGGAAAAGCGGTTACCTGGCGCGTGGGTTGGGGCGAGAGCACGACTCGGTGGAGGAGGAAGAGAAGAAGACAGTGGCCTTCGGCCCAGGGAGATTTGGGAAATTTGGGAGACTTGTTCCGCACTAGGTGACAGCTGTTCGCTGCGCACGCGCACAGGACCCCGGCCGCCCGATCACTGCGCCGCGCCTCACCCTCCCGTCGAGGGGGTGGGTGGGAGGCAGCGGCGAAGGCGCGCGCACCGCCGACTCTCCCTGCGCGAGGGCGCGCGCGCCGTCACGTGACCGCTGGGGCCCGCACTTGGTGAGTCACGTGAGCTTACAAACAGCTTAAAGGTGCCCGGCACGCTCTTGCTTTGGGCTCAACTTCCGCGCTGTGGTTAACTTAGGCTTGCTGGCGCGCATCTTCTTGTCCTTTGGACACAGGCATAACCCATTCTTTCCGGAGGGGAAAGATACTCGCGTAGAAGGAGAAAACAGGTGCACAGAATCTTGCCCGGAAGCGCCTGCTGGGGTCCCGCAGGGCTGGACCTGATGTAGTCCACGCGCCACACGTCCTCCTGGGCTCCGACGCGCACCTATGGCGGCCTCCGACGCGCGGACGTCAGCGTGGCGTTACCAGGGGTGGAGCCTCGAAATGTACTGGACAGCCTGGCGAGAAAGTCCGGGCTTGCAGCTGTCCGGCGGTGACAGCGCTGTGTGCCCGTTCTCCCTTCACCCGGTAGCCGGGACCACTGAGCCTCCTTCCCACAATGGGAGATCCCGAATGGGCGAAGAGTATCTTCGTGTCCCAACCCTTTAACAACTACCGCGCAGGAGCGTGTCAGCCTCTGGAAGCAAAACTGTCCGGTGTTGAGTCACCTACACCGAGCACGTCCCGTCCCGACCCGCCCAAGTGTGCTCTTAAGATACGGAGGCACAAAGGTGACCCCAATAGGAATCCTGGGCTGGCGGTCCCTCAAAAACTGGAGTTGATAACAATTTGGCCAGAATTGAAGGGACTAGAAATGCAGGTGCCTCCAGCGTCTGAGACTTAGATAAGTTAACTTCGTACAACTTGTTGCTTCTCCTCTGTAACTCCGCCTTCCGAGGTGTCAGAAGGAACCAACCAGACCTTAAGCCCCTGTACTGCCAAAGACAGATGGTTGAGCATCAGATGTTTTGCAAAGCTGAATGATTTTTTTTTAAACTTCCTGCAGAGCTCCCAGCTGGGTCCCTTGTGGCGTTTTCTCTAACGTCTTAGCTAAGAAAGATTGGACATATCTTCACACCAGTGAGCAAAGCTGGGCTAATATGCCGAATTTTCTGTTACATTATACTGATAACAGAATTTTTAAAATATATCGACACCGCTTACCACGCGCTTGAACTCGTTTCTCACTGGGGTGAACATTGTGAGGACAGATGGAATGCGATTAATTGAGCTAAGGCTAACGGGATTATTGGGTCACCATATTTCTTTAGTTGTTAAAAACAAAGTTCTGCTATACACACACACACACTTTTTTTTTGAGACGGAGTCTTGCTGTGTCGCCCAGTTTGGAGT
Source organism: Pongo abelii (assembly GCF_028885655.2). Lineage (NCBI taxonomy): Eukaryota > Metazoa > Chordata > Mammalia > Primates > Hominidae > Pongo > Pongo abelii. Next base: position 51,777,084 of record NC_071998.2, read on the forward strand.
GCAGTGGCGCTGTCTCGGCTCACTGCAACCTCCGCCCCACGGGTTCGAGAGATTCTCCTGCCTCAGCCTCCCGAGTAGCTGGGATTACAGTCGCCTGCCACCACGCCCAGCTAGTTTTTGTATTTTCAGTAGTGACAGGGTTTCGCCATGTTGGCCAGGCTGGTCACGAACTCCTGACCTCAGATGATCCGCCCGCCTCGGCCTTCCAAAGTGCTGGGATTACAGGCGTGAGCCACTTCACCCGGCCACACACACTTCTGAATTTGCCTAACGTATACTCAACTGGGAATTTTCCAAATGTGTGCATGTAATGTCAGGATCCCAACCATCCTTACAAGTAAATTGGATATGCTAAAATAATAAATATGCAACCTAACACTTATTTAGAACTTACTGTGAGCTAGACACTGTCTTAAGACCTTCACATGTATTAATAAATACTTATAATAATTCAATGAATAGGTACTATTAATACCTCATTGTTACAGATGTGGAAATTGAAGTATAGCGATTAAGAAATATGTCCACAATCAAGCAGCTAGGGTCTTTTGGAAGCCATATGCTATATTAGAAATCTTGTGCACCAGAATAAGAAACCTGAAATCCATTTTCTTCAGAATTTGCAGATGCACAAATAACATTTCTTTACCATTGTGAATTAGAGTATGACTTTTTTTAACCTGAAGAACTGAAGTGGATATACTAACCTTGCTGACTTCACTGAGCACTTTTTAATTTTAAGGAAGATAATGTAAAATGTCAAAACACTTCAAAAGCTGTAAAGCACTGTGTGAATCCATTAAGTGCTTCATAGTCTTGGAAACTGAAGAGACCCTACTAGAAAATCAACTGGACTCATGGCACTGTGGGCAGTGTTGTGTCCCTAATGTATCAAAATACCTCCATATTGTGAATTATCGTGAAAACATTTTAGCCGTAAATTTTTTATTTAGATTCAGTTGTTTAAATCCCAATTGCAATATATTAATGGAAGGCTGTATGAACAATACATAGATTCCCCTTGAAATTTACATGTAATGTGAACTAATGTCCAGATCATCAGATCACCTCAGAGACAATACTTGTTTTTATTTTATTTATTTATCTTTTTTATTTATTTGTTTTTTGAGACAGAGTCTTGCTCTGTTGCCCAGGCTGGAGTGCAGTGGCGCCACCTCGGCTCACTGCAGCCTTGACCTCCCAGGTTCAAGCAATTCTTGTGCCTTGTGCCTCATTCTCCTGAGCAGCTGGCATTACAGGCGTGTGCCATAATGCCCAGCTAATTTTTGCATTTTTTTTTAATTGAGACAGAGTCTCACTCTGTCGCCCAGGCTGGAGTGCAGTGGCGCGATCTCAGCTCACTGCAACCTCCGCCTCCTGGGTTCACGCCATTCTCCTGCCTCAGCCTCCCAAGTAGCTGGGACTACAGGCGCGTGCTACCACACCTGGCTAATTTTTTGTATTTTAAGTGGAGACGGGGTTTCACCGTGTTAGCCAGGGTGGTCTTGATCTCCTGACCTTGTGATCCACCCACCTCAGCCTCCCAAAGTGCTGGGATTACAAGCGTGAGCCACCATGCCCGGCCTGATTTTTGTATTTTTTGTAGACAGGGTTTTGCCACATTGGCCAAGCAGGTCTCAAACTCCTGAGCTCAAGTGATCTACCGGCCTCCACCTCCAAAAGTGCTGAGATTACAGACGTGAGCCACCATGCCTGGTCAATACTTGTAAGTTTCTTAAAATATATATAATGCAGCAAATTTATATGCTTCTTTTTTTTTTTACTTTGAGACAGGATCTTGACTCTGTCGCCCAGACTGGAGTGCAGTGGCACTATCACGGCTCAATACAGCCTCCACTTCCTAGGATCATGCAATCCTCCCACCTCGGCCTCCCATGTAGCTGGGACTACAAGCGCACACCACCACACCTGGCTGATTTGTTTATTTTTTTGTAGAGTCAGGGTCTCACTATGTTGCCTAGGCTAGTGTCAAACTCCTGGGCTCAAATGATCCTCCCGCCTCAGCCTCCCAAAGTGGTGAGAATACAGGAGTGAGCCACTGCCCTGGCTGCGAATTGATATACTTCTAAATAATAGTCTAATTTTGAATCTGTTGAAGTACACTACGCTTTTTACAAATATAAATAATTGAGCTGGGCACGGTGGCTCATGCCTCTAATCTCAGCACATTGGGAGGCCAAGGCGGGCAGATCACCTAAGGTCAGGAGTTCAAGACCAGCCTGGGTAACATGGTTAAACCCTGTCTCTACTAAAAATACAAAAATTAGCTGGCCATGTTGGCAGGTGCCTGTAATCCCAGCTACTCGGGAGGCTGAGACATGAGAATCACTTGAATCCAGGAGGCAGAGGTTGCAGTGAGCCAAGATAGCACCACTGCACTCTAGCCTCAATGACAAGAGCAAAACTCCATCTCAGAAAAAAAAAAGAAAAGAAAAGAAAACAAATATACAGAATTGAATGAGGCTGGGCTCGGTGGCTCACGCCTGTAATCCAAACACTTTGGGAGGCCGAGGCGGGCGGATCACCTGAGGTCAGGAGATCGAGACCATCCTGGCTAACACGGTGAAACCCTGTCTCTACTAAAAATACAAAAAATTAGCCGGGCATAGTGGCGGGTGCCTGTAGTCCCAGCTACTCCGGAGGCTGAGGCAGGAGAATGGCATGAACCCGGGAGGCGGAACTTCCAGTGAGCCGAGATTGTGCCACTGCACTCCAGCCTGGGTGACAGAGCAAAACTACATCTCAAAAAAAAAAAATTCAATGATAGTAATACTTAGTGTTTTTATTTACCTTTACCTTTATCAAATATGTATGTTATTTATACAGGAATAATGAGAGATGATTAGTCCATGAGGGCTCTGCCCTCATTAATGAATTAATGCCATAACTGCAGGAATGGGTTAATCCTCTTCTCTCTTGTCCTTTGTCCTTCTGCCATGGGATAATGCAGCACAAAGTCCCTCACCTAATACAGCCCCTCAGTCTTGGACTTTCTAACCTCTAGAACTGCAAGCCGATAAATTTCTGTTCATTATAAATTACCCAGTCTGCCAGGTGAGATGACTCATGCCTGTAATCCCAGCACTCTGGGAGGCTGAGGCGGGAGGATCACTTGAACCCAGGAGTTCAACACCAGCCTGGGCAACATAGTGAGACCCCCATCTCAATTAAAAATAATAATAAAAATAAATTACCCAGTCTGTGGTATCCTATTATAGCACCACAAAATAGACCAAGACACGATAGATAAAAGAGGTCACTGTTTATAGATTTAATAATCATGGAACAAGTCTATTATTTCAGGTAAATGCCTGGTGTGCTTACTCTTAGGCCTGAGTTGGAAGACTTTCAGAAATAAGGGTAGAAGAAAAGTTTTAGGTCCATGAAATCGTTATCATTGGAAAGACAGTCCAAACTGACTAGGAAGAGGTAGAAGTTCTGCTCTAGGTGAGCTTATCATGGCCATTCCTGATAAGGATTAGGATTTGTGCCAGATTCAACCAAGCCATCCATTGGGGTAGAAGGAGAGGAACTTCTTGAGATACTGATTAGTATTGTAGTTACATCAGAGCTCAGATCAAAAGCAGCTGACTCCTTAGTGGTCCCCTAGAACTAGGGTGAGGCATGGGTTTCAGTCCAAGAACACTTCTTCCATTAATGATCATAGAGTGCCTGGAATATCACAGGACATCTTTCATCGCTGAGGGATAAAATGCTCCTCCACCTCAGGCATGAACTTAAAAGATCTCTTCATTGAGGAACACAGATATTTTATTGCTATTTTCATAAAGTCTCTGATTATAATAGGAAATAGAACACTTGGCATATATAAATGAAATTCATATATTAGTTGGAAAGAGACCACAATATAACTTTTTTGGAAGTTGCTTTAACAATCCCTGGTTTTAGGCTGAGCGCGGTGGCTTACCTCTGTAATTCCAGGGAAGGCGAGGTGGGCGGATCTCCTGAGGTCAAGAGTTTGAGATCAGCCTAACCAATATGGTGAAACTCCGTCTCTACTAAAAATACAAAATTAGCCAGGTGTGCTGGCGCATGCCTGTAATCCCAGCTACTCAGGAGGCTGAGGCAGGAGAGTCGTTTGAACCCAGGAGGCGGAGATTGCAGTAAGCCGAGATCATGCCATTGCATTCCAGCTTGGGCAACAAGAGCGAAACTCCACCGGAAAAAAAAAAAAAAAAAAATTCCTGGTTTTGAGAACATTACCAATTTTTTGTTTTACCTGTTCCTCCATTAATTTTTAACTCAGGAATGTGACTTGCTTAATCTTTCCAGCAGTAGCTCCTTTGGTATCACAAACAAGGACCCAATTGTCATGGGCTTTCTTCTGCAGAACAAAATGTTGCCTTGTAAGATATTTTCACATTCTGTAGTTTACCTCCAATTTATCGAATTCAGTGATTTTAATATTTCCCTTTCTCCATACCTAATTGCTCTGATTTTTCTTTTCTACTCAAATTCTTCCAGAAGGTATTCTGTCTGATCAATGAGCTCAATTTTCAGCTTGCAGCTTTATAATACATTTTCTAGGGGCCTTGAGCTGACTATAGTGAACAACTATCCTGTTCCATCTTCCTTAACTGTTCTGATTATGCATAATTGAGATCTCATTACTCAGCTAAAGTTGTAAGTGGCTTCTCTCTTCTTGAACTAATGTTAATACAGTTTGGGTCCTTGTCATATCCATTCCCTGTTGTGATAAATTGTAAAATGTAGCCACAAGATCCTCCCATGATCGTTTGCAATGTGACTTTGCCCTTCCTTCCATCAAGAGATCAGCTATATCCCCACCTGCTGAATCTAGGCTGATGATGATGATGATTATTATTATTATTATTATTATTATTTTTAAGACAGGGTCTGGGTCTGTTACCCAGGCTGGAGCGCAGTGGTGCAATCTTGGCTCACTGCAACCTCCACCTCCCAGGCTCAAGCCATCCTCCCACCTCAGCCTCCCTAGTAGATGGTACTACAGGTGTGCACCACCACGCCTGGCTAATTTTTGTATTTTTTGTAGAGACGGGGTTTCGCCATGTTGCCCAAGGTGGTCTCTAACTCACGAGCTCAAGTGATCCGCCAGCCTCAGCCTCCCAAAGTGCTGGGATTACAGGCGTGAGACACCATGCCCGGACTAGGCTGATCTTTTGACTTGCTTTGATCAACAGAATGTAACAGAAGTGATGTGATGTGACTTCCAAAGCTAGACATTAGATACATTGCAGCTTCTGCTTTCACTCTCTTATGATACGGTCCTGCGACTGTCATATAAGGAAGTTAGTCTAGCTTACCAGAGAATGAGAGGTTTCTGAAAAAATAACCAAGGTACCCACCCAGTGGACTGCCAGCACCATCTGCCAGATGGGTAAGTGAGGCCATCTTGACCTTCCAGCCCAACCACCTCCTACTGAATGCAGCCACAAGAGCAAGCCTAGGCAAAACCAGCAGTTAACTGTCAGCTAACCCAGAGAATAGTAAAAAATGATAAACCACTGCTGCTCTAAACCACTACGTTTTGAGGTTATTTATTATGCAGTAATAGCAGCTAGAACTGCCTTCTCTGTCTTTCACTTTCTGACCTTGTTGAGCCCCTGGCTCTCCATTGACTAATCCAGATAATACAATTTCTTCTCTATTACTTTTCTCCTCAGTTTCAAACTTAAGAGAATTATTCATAACTTTAGCATCATCATTTTTATAATCAAGAGATTCTTTCCTCTCCTTTTGGAAACCTATGATGTACTTTCAGTTGTTCCTGAATTTGGTGTTTTGGCTATTCCAACTTCCTATAAGACAGAAGCTATGCTTTACTTTTGCTTCAAGTGCTTTTGCTTCGTGAAGAGCTTTTTTTTTTTGAGACAGAGTCTCAATCTGTCACTCAGGCTGCAGTGCAATGACACGATCTTGGCTCACAGCAACTTCCACCTCCCATGTTCAAGCGATTCTCCTGCCTTAGCCCCCTGAGTAGCTGGGGCTACAGGTGCGTGCCACCATGCCCAGATAATTTTTGTATTTTTAGTAAAGATGGGGTTCCACCATATTGGTCAGGCTGGTCTCGAACTCCTGACCTCGTGATCCACCCACCTCAGCCTCCCGAAGTGCTGGGATGACAGGTATGAGCCACCGCGCCCGGCCATGAAGAGCTGTCTTACCTCTAAGAAATTTTCTAAACTCTTGTTCATTATTTTAATATGAACTTAAACTTTTCTACAAATTGCCTTACATTTTCTTCTTGGCCTACACCACAGCAAGTACATTTTCCTCTGGCTTTAGGTTACTTTTTTTTTTTTTTTTTTTTTTTTTGAGAAAGAGTTTCACTGTTGTTGCCCAGGCTGCAGTGCAGTGGCACAATCTTGGCTCACTGCAACCTCTGCCTGCCTGGTTCAAGTGATTCTCGTGCCTCGGCCTCCCAAGTAGCTGTGATTACAGGCATGTACCACCACACCCGGCTAATTTTGTATTTTTAGTACAGACGGGGTTTCACCATGTTGGTCAGGCTGGTCTTGAACTCCTGACCTAAGGTGATCCTCCCACCTCAGCCTCCCGAAGTGCTGGGATTACAGGCATAAGCCACCGCGCCCAGCCAGGTTATCTTTTTTTAATTTAATTTTTTTTTTTTTTTTTTGAGACAGGCTCTCACTCTGTTGTCCAGGCTGAAATGCAGTGGTGTAATCATAGCTCATTGCAGCCTTGAATTCCTGGGCTCAAGCAGTCCTCCCACCACAGCCTCCCAAGTAGCTGGGACCACAGGCATGCACCACCATGTCTGGTTAATTTTTTTTAATTTATTTTTTGTAGAGATGGGGTCTCACTATATTGCCCACATTTAGATGACTTTATTAGTGTTACCTGATTTTATCCAGCTCCATCATGAGAAAGATACATGTAGTCCTATTTTGTTGGCTGTTCTCTTCAAATTAGTTATTAGCTCATGAAACATCTATTGATATCCTGACACCTTTTTAAGGATTCCTGGCCAGGCTTGGTAGCTCACGCCTGCAATCCCAGCACTTTGGGAGGCTGAGGTGAGTGAATCACCTGAGGTCGGGGGTTCGAAACCAGCCTGGCAAACATGGCGAAACCCCGTTTCTACTAAAAATACAAAATTAGCCGGGCGTGGTGGTGCATGCCTGTAATCCCAGCTACTTGGGATGCTGAGGCAGGAGAATTACTTAAACCTGGGAGGCAGAGGTTGCAGGAAGCCGAGATCACGCCATTGCACTCCAGTCTGGGCAACAAGAACAAAAAAACTCCATTTCAAAAATAAAAATAATAATAATAAGCATGAGAGTGTGCTCTTTGTGAAATTCCACCATGGCATACCGTGGCCAGGGCCAGAAAGTGCAGAAGGTTATGGTGCAGCCCATCAACCTCATCTTCAGATACTTACAAAATAGATCGCGGATTCAGGTGTGGCTCTATGAGCAAGTGAATATGCAGATAGAAGGCTGTATCACTGGTTTTGATGAGTATATGAACCTTGTATTAGATGATGCAGAAGAGATTCATTCTAAAACAAAGTCAAGAAAACAACTGGGTCGGATCATGCTAAAAGGAGGTAATATTACTCTGCTGCAAAGTCTCTCCAACTAGAAATGATCAGTGAAGTGAGAAATTGTTGAGAAGGATACAGTTTGTTTTTAGATGTCCTTTGTCCAATATGAACATTTATTCATATTGTTTTGATTACCCTTATATTATTACAAGATGGCAATAAATGCTGTAGGATTGTTTGTATTAAAACTAATAATACTAATAATAATAATAAATCTTTTTTTTTTTTTTTCTGAGACGGAGTTTCGCTCTTGTTGCCCAGGCTGGAGTGCAATGGCACAATCTCGGCTCACTGCAACCTCCACCTCCCAGGTGCAAGCGATTCTCCTGCCTCAGCCTCCCTAGTAGCTGCGATTACAGGCATGCGCCACCACTCCTGGCTAATTTTGTATTTTTAGTAGAAACAGGGTTTCTCCATGTTGGTCAGCCTGGTCTCGAACTCCCAACCTCAGGTGATCCACCTGCCTTGGCCTCCCAAAGTGCTGGGATTACAGGCGTGAGCCACCACGCCCAGCCAATTCCTGTTTTTTTTTAATTGTTGTTTTTTTTTGTTGTTTTTTTTTTTTTTGAGACCAAGTCTTGCTCTGTTACTCAGGCTGGAGTGCAGTGGTGCCATCTCTGCTCGCTGCAACCTCTGCCTCCCGGATTAAAGTGATTCTCCTGCCTCAGCCTCCCTTATAGGCGCGTGCCACCACACTCAGCTAATTTTTGTGGTTTTAGTGGAGGCAGGGTTTCACCATATTGCCCAGGCTGGTCTCGAACTCCTGGACTCAAGTGAGCCACCGGCCTCAGCCTCCCAAAGTGCTGGGATTACAGGTGTGAGCCACAGCACCCAGCCTCTGTTCTTTCCTAGAAAGAAATCCTCCGCAGACTAAAGGGCAAATGCCAGTAAGGCGGTGATAGGGACGGCATTCCAGGGCACTCCCACTAAATTCCGGATCACAGCGGGCTGCTCAAGCAGCAAAGGCCCTGCTCTAAGTTGTGCAGGCATAGATTTTCTGGAGCAGTGGTTCTCAAAATTTGTTCCAGAAACTGGCAAGGTTAAAACTATTTTTATAATAATACTATGACATTATCTGACTTTTCCATTCCCATTCACTCAGGAGCATACAGTGGATTGTTTCCAGAAAACTCCATTGCCCTGAAAGCTAAGATAATGTGTATTTCTATTTTCTTTTTTTTTTTTTTTTTTTTTTGAGTCGCCCTGTCGTCCAGGTTGGAGTGCAGTGGTGCGATCTCGGCTCACTGCAATCTCTGCCTCCTGAGTTCACACTATTCTCCTGCCTCAGCCTCCGGAGTAGCTGGGACTACAGGCGCCCACCACCATGCCCAGCTAATTTTTATGTATTTTTAGTAGAGACAGGGTTTGCACCGTATTAGCCAGGATGGTCTCGATCTCCTGACCTCGTGATCCACCCCTCTCGGCCTCCCAAAGCGCTGGGATTACAGGCTTGAGCCACCGTGTCCGGCCATCTATATTCTTGTGTCTTAAATTGTTCTCAGGTTTTTTGGTTGGTTGGTTGGTTGGTTGGTTTGGTTTTTTGGAGACAGAGTCTTGCTCTATCACCCGGGCTGAAGTGCAGTGGAGTGATCTTGGCTCATGGCAGCCCCAACCCCCTGGGCTCAAGCGATCCTCCCACCTCAGACTCCTGAATAGCTGGAACCAGAAGTGTGCACCACCACACCTGACTAAATTTTTTCTTTTTTTTTTTTCTTTTTGAGTCGGAGTCTAGCTCTGTCACCCAGGCTGGAGTTCAGTGGCAATCTTGGCTCACTGCAAGCTCCGCCTCCCGGATTCACGCCGTTCTCCTGCCTCAGCCTCCCTAGTAGCTGGGACTACAGGCACCCACCACCACGCCCGGCTAATTTTTTGTATTTTTAGTAGAGACAGGGTTTCACTGTGTTAGCCAGGATGGTCTCGATCTCCTGACCTCGTGATCCACCCACCTCCGCCCCCCAAAGTGCTGGGATTACAGGCGTGAACCACCGCGCCCGGCTTATTTTTTTCTTAGAGACGAGGTTTTGCCATGTTGCCCCGGCTAGTCTGGAACTCTTGGGCTCAAGCGATCCTCCCACCTTGGCGTCCCAAAGTGCTGGGATTTTGGGCGTGAAGCACCACACTTGGCTTAAACTTTTCTGTTTTAAAATATAAAATGGGCCGGGCGCGGTGGCTCACGCCTGTAATCCCAGCACTTTGGGAGGCCGAGGCGGGCGGATCACCTGAGGTCAGGAGATCCAGACCATCCTGGCTAACACGGTGAAACCCTGTCTCTACTAAAAATACAAAAATTAGCTGGGCATTGTGGCGGGCGCCTGTAGTCCCAGCTACTCGGGAGGCTGAGGCAGGAGAATGGTGTGAACCCGGGAGGCAGAGCTTGCAGTGAGCCGAGATCGCGCCACTGCACTCCAGCCTGAGCGACAGAGCAAGACTCGGTCTCAAAAAAAAAAAAAAAAAAAAAAAAAAATATATATATATATATATATATATAAAGGCTGGCTGGGCACAGTGGCTCACACCTGTAATCCCAGCACTCTGGGAACTCTGGGAGACCGAGGTGGGCAGATCACTTGAGGTCAGGAGTTCAAGACTAGCCTGGTTAACATAGTGAAACCCCATCTCTACTAAAATATAAAAAGTATGCTGGGCGCGGTGGCTCATGCCTGTAATCCCAGCACTTTGGGAGGCTGAGGCGGGCGGATCACCTGAGGTTGGGAGTTCAAGACCAGCCTGACCAACATGATGAAACCCCGTCCGTACTAAAAGCACAACATTAGCCAGGTGTGGTGGCACATGCCTGTAATCCCAGCTACTCAGGAGGCTGAAGCAGGAGAATCACTTGAACCCGTGAGGCAGAGGTTGCAGTGAGCTGAGATCACACCATTGCACTCCAGTCTGGGCAACAATAGCGAAACTCCACCTCAAAAAATAAAATAAAATACAAAAAGGAGCCAGGCATAGTGGCATGTGCCTCTAGTCCCAGCTACTGGGGAGGCTGAGGCAGGGGAATCTCTTGAACCCGTGAGGTGAAGGTTGCAGTGAGCCAAGATCACACCACTGCACTCCAGCCAGGGCAACAGAGTGAGACTCCGTCTCAAAAAAATAAAATAAAATATAATGTAATGTAACATAATACAATAAATATAGTATGGCAATTTTTTTTTTTTTTTTGGAGGCAGGACCTCACTCTCTTGCGCAGAGGTGCCATCACAGCTCCTCTGTGATCCTGAGCTACAGTGATCCTCCAGCCTCAGCCTCCCAAGTAGCTGGGACTATAGGCACACAACAGCACACCAGCTAATTTTTTATTTTTTGTAGAGACAGGGTCTCACTATGTTGCCCAGGCTGGTCATGAACCACTGTGCTCAAGCGATCTTCCTGCCTTGGCATCCCAAAGTGCTGGGATTATAGGTGCGAGCCACCATCCCTGGCCTAAATTTTTCTCAGTTTTAAAATATAACAAATACTGATGGAAATACCCATGAAGACAATTTTCAACATTAAGAAGGTTTGAGACCAGAAAGTTTGAGAACTGTGGATTGGAGGGAACATTATCATAATAAAGATCAAATTTTCCTTGACTCTCAATCCTGAGATGTTCCTTTGATTCTAAGGCCCTCCTTGAGGCTCCCTCTCCTTCCTTGGGATGTTTGACCCGGAAAATGGGGTCAAAAACTGCTGCCGCAAACATCTCCAGTGCCACTACCCGAGGTCTGGGGAGACCCATGGGGTCAAAGGTGAAAGGGCAGGGGAGGAGAGGGACCAGGAGGTGGAGGAGGAGGAATAGGAGGAGGAAGAGGGCTGGCCGTGCACCTCCATCCCATATATCTGCTGGAGGCATGTTTCTGCAGGGTATTAGCCCCACCTAGCTCTCTCAGTGCCCCAGGTATCCCCTGCCCTCCCCACCCCCCACCTTGCCCTGGTGCCTTCTGCAGTCCTTCTCCCTCTCAGCATCCCAAGGACTCTTCTGCTTCCCCACAACCCTGGAGCACACCACTCCTGGAGTCTGTGTGCCCAAACCTCCATCAAGGACAATAAAGACAGCCTTACCTGGCAGAAATTAAGCTGTTGGCTGAGGGTGGCAGCTCATGCCTGTAATCCTAGTATATTGGGAGGCCAAGACAGGAAGATTGCTTGAGGCCAGGAATTGAAGACCAATCTGACCAACATAGTAGACCCTGTCTCTATTATAAATATTTTTTAAAATTAAGCTGTTACTAGTTTTTTCTTTTTTTTTTTTTTTTTTTGAGATGAAATCTCACTTTGTCGCCACACTGGAGGGCAGTGGTGCAATCTCAGCTCACTGCAACCTCCGCCTCCTAGGTTCAAGCAATTCTCCTGCCTCAGCCTCTTGAGTAGCTGGGATTACAGGCGCATGCCACCATGCCCAGCTAATTCTTGTAGTTTTTAGTAGAGATGCGGTTTCACCATGTTAGCCAGGATGGTCTCAATCTCTTAACCTCGTGATCTGCCCGTCTCAGCCTCCCAAAGTGCTGGGATTACAGGCATGAGCCACTGTGCCCAGCAGCTGTTACTAGTTTTTTAAGGAGATCACATGTGAATTAGATCCTGAGTTCTCCTATGTTTGGAAATAATTTTTTTCCAAACGCTGTTGCTATTAAGGCTCCAGAAGTCGGTCTGCCTCCCCACCCACCCCACCCCTTAGAGGTAACAAAGTGTTGTTATCTGGATGAAGCTGATTTTTTACATAGAACTGGAGAGGGGCCGGATATGGTGTCTCACACCTGTAATCCCAATAATTTGGGAGGCCAAGGTGGGAGGATTGTTTGAGCCCAGGAGTTTGAGACCAGCCTGGGTAGCACAGCAAGACCTTATTTCAAAAAAAAAAAAAAAAAAATTGGAGAGGATTTTCACATTAGTGAGTCACTTAGCTGTCAGGTGTCCCCCACCCCAACAAGTCAAGTGAATTTGACTAGCTGCGGATTCCATATAGAAAGCAGAAAATCTGGGATAGGCATGGTGACTCACGCCTGTTACCCCAGCACTTTGGTAGGCCAAGGCAGGTGGATCGCTTGAGACCAGGAGTTCCAAACCAGCCTAGCCACATGACAAAACCCTGTCTCTACTAAAATACAGAAAAATAGCCAGGCTTGGTTGTACACACCTATAATCCCAGCTACTAGGGAGGCTGAGGCAGAAGAATCGCTTGAATCCAGGAGGCGGAGGTTGCAGTGAGCCAAGATTCCACCACTGCACTCCAGCCTGGGCGACAGAGTGAGAGTCCCTCTCAAAAAAAAAAAAAAAGGAAGCAGAAAATATTGTGTTATTCTTTGTTCTAGCTTCTCCTTACTTAATAACAGTTAACAACAACATAAGATAACTGTGAGACTAAAGATGCACACTCTTGATAATCCTTGTTGTTCATTAACTCGGTAAATGAAAATGTGCCTCATACCTCCCTTGTGCCCTGAATTGTGCGGGGTGCCGGTTATAGTTATGTGCAAGGTAGATGTAATTTTGCTTGAACGAAGTGCCTCAGTGATGTCGTTGAAGGGGTAAAGCCCCCACCACTGACAAAACCATTTCAGTCGACCTAATTTCATTAGCTCTACTTAAGACAAGAGGATTAATTGATTACCTAGCAGCCGTATTGTTTAGTCTGTTTCATCCCTTATTATTTTCATATTAGTAATCCTTTGTCAGCACCATTTTTTTCTACAAGGATGTCTCTTAAAAGCCACATTTATGTTTGCTGATTGATTTTTTCCTTTTTAGACCTAGACCTAGGTTTTTTGTTTTATTTTTTAAACAGAGCCTCGCCCTGTCACCCAGGCTGGAGTGCAATGGCACAATCTCGGCTCACTGCAACCTCCACCTCCTGGGTTCAAGTGATTCTCCTGCCTCAGCCTCCTGGTGAGACCCCATGGGTCTCCCCAGACCTTGGCTACTGGCACTGGAGATGTTTGCGGCAGCAGTTTTTGACCCCATTTTCTGGGTCAAACACCCCAAGGAAGGAGAGGGAGCCTCAAGGAGGGCCTTAGAGTCAAAGGCCCCTGGGTTCAAGCGATTCTTAGATTGCCCCACTGCCCTCCAGCCTACTCAATTGAGCGAGACTCTGTCTAAAAAAAAAAAAAAAATTCCCCACCCCACCAAAATAAAAGGAGCCTCAGGAATCTGTGAACAATACCAAAGGGCTGATATTCATGACATCAGAGTTCCAGAAGGAAAGGAGAAGAAGTGCAGTACAAAAAAAAAAAAGTTGAAGAAACAATGGCTAAAATTTTCTAAATGTTGGCAAAAGACAATAACTGATATTCACTAAGGCCAACAGAACCTTAACAGAAAAAACCCAGAGAGTCTCTCTGAACTAACTCTGTTTCAGGGGGCTGCTAGATAATAAAATAAATAAATGAATAAAAAAGAAAGACCCAAATGAATCCAAATTGAGATAGATTACAATCAAACTTTGAAAATATAGACAAAGAAAATCTTGAAAATAGCCAGAGAAAGACAATGTATTGCCCACTGCATTCCAGCACTCTGGGGGGCCGAGGCGGGTGGATGACGGGGTCAGGAGTTCGAGATCAGCCTGACTAACATGGTGAAACCCCATCTCTACTAAAAATATAAAAATTAGCCAGGCATGGTAGCACACACCTCTAGTCCCAGCTACTCAGGAGGCTGAGGCAGGAAAATCGCTTGAACCCGGGAGGTGGAGGTTGCAGTGAGCTGAGATCACTCCACTGCACTTCAGCCTGGGCGACAGAGCAAGACTCTGTCTCCAAAAAAAAATTAATAAATAAATAAAAACATTTTATTATTGTTTTTGAGCCAATTAGAAAAAAAAAAAAGAAAAAAATGTATTTGTGTGTCTGTGTGTGTGTAACAACATTTTAAAATGCTTAACAGCCCGGGCATGGTGGCTCACATGAATAATCCCAGCACTTTGGGAGACCAAGGCAGGTGAAAGGTAAACCCCTTGAGACCAGGAGTTCAAAATCAGCCTGGGAAACATAGTTAGACCCTGTCTCTATTATTTTTAAAAAGTAAAAAAAAAAAAAAACTTTAAAAAGTGCTGAATAAAAAAAGGTGTCACTAAAAGACAAAAAAAAAAGAGAGATGTCACCTCAAAATTCAATGAAAATATTCTTTAGGAATAAAGATGAAATAAAGACATGCTTAGATACAAGGAAACTAAGAGAATGTGTTGCAAACAAAACTCCTCTGAATAAATTGCCGTAAGTTCAGATATAAGAGAAATTATATCAGAAGAAAGCTAGGAACATAAGAAATGAATAAAGAACAATAAAAAGGCTAAATACCAGAGTAAATAGCATGTACCCAGGTAAATAGAATATTCTTTTCCTCTGGAGTTTTTGTTTTTGTTTTTTGTTCTTTGAGATAGAGTCTCGCTCTGTTGCCCAGGCTGGAGTGCAGTGTCGCAATCTCGGCTCACTGCAACCTCCGCCTCCCTGGTTCAAGCGTTTCTGCTGCCTCAGCCTCCTGAGTAGCTGGGACTACAGGCACGCACCACTACCCTGGCTAATTTTTGTATTTTTAGTAGAGATGGGTTTTCACCATGTTGGCCAGGATGCTCCCAATCTCCTGACCTCATGATCTACTCGCCTCGGCCTCCCAAAGTGCTGGGATTACAGGTGTGAGCCACTGTGCCTGGCCTGAGTTTTTAAAAATATATTTCATAGTTGAAAACAAAAATTAAGGTAGCTGGATCATGAGGTCAGGAGTTTGAGACCAGCCTGGCCAACATAGTGAAACCCTATCTGTACTAAAAATACAAAAATTAGCTGGGCATGGTGGCGTGTGTCTGTAGTCCCAGCTACTCGGGAGGCTGAGGCAGAATCACTTGAACCTGGGAGGCAGAAGTTGTGGTGAGCCGAGATCCTCCCACTGCAATCCAGCTTGGGCAACAGAGTGAGACTCCGTCTCAAAAAAAAGAAAACAATAATTATACTACTGGCTGGATACAGTGGCTCATGCCTGTAATCTCAGCACTTTGGGAGGCTGAGGTGGGCGAATCACTTGGGGTCAGGAGTTCAAGACCAGCCAGGCCAACATAGTGAATCCCCATCTCTACTAAAAATACAAAAATTTGCTGGATGTGGTGGCATGCGCCTGTAATCCCAGCTACTCCGGAGGCTGAGGCAGGAGAATCGCTTGAACCCAGGAGATGGAGGTTGCAGTGAGCCAAGATCGTGCCACTGCACTAGAGCCTGGGCAACAGAGCAAGACTCCATCTCAAAGATAAATAAATAAAAATTAGGCCGGGTGCAAGGCCAGGCGCAGTGGCTCACGCCTGTAATCCCAGCACTTTGGGAGGCCGAGGTGGGTGGATCACAAGGTCAGGAGATCGAGACCATCCTGGCTAACACGGTGAAACCCCGTCTCTACTAAAAATACAAAAAATTGAAAAAAATACCTCTCCCTCTCCCTGTCCCTCACCCCCTCCCTCTCCCCTTTCTTCGGTCTCCCTCTCCTTCTCTCCCCTTTCTTCGGTCTCCCTCTGTTGCCAAAGCTGGACTGTACTGCCGTGATCTCAGCTCGCTGCAACCTCCCTGCATCGGGCTCCTGTGATTCTCCTGCCTCGGCCTGCCGAGTGCCTGGGATTGCAGGCGCACGCCGCCACGCCTGACTGGTTTTTGTATTTTTGGTGGAGACGGGGTTTCGCCATGTTGACTGGGCTGGTCTCCAGCTCCTGGCCTCGAGCGACCTGCCCGCCTCGGCCTCCCGAGGTGCTGGGATTGCAGAGAGAGTCTCGCTCACTCAGTGCTCAATGTTGCTCAGGCTGGAGTGCAGTGGCGTGATCTCCGCTCGCTGCAACCTCCACCTCCCAGCCGCCTGCCTTGGCCTCCTAAAGTGCTAAGATTACAGCCTCTGCCCTGCCGCCACCCCGTCTAGGAAGTGAGGAGAGTCTCTGCCCGGCCGCCCATCGTCTGGGATGTGAGGAGCTCCTCTGCCCAGCTGCCCCATCTGGGAAGTGAGGAGCGCCTCTACCCAGCCGCCCCCTCTGGACAGTGAGGAGCGCCTCTGCCCGGCCGCCCCGTCTGGGAAGTGAGGAGCGCCTCTGCCTGGCAGCCCCGTCTGGGAGATGAGGAGCGCCTCTGCCCGGCCGCCCAACATCTGGGAAGTGAGGAGCGCCTCTGCCCGGCCGCCACCCCGTCTGGGAGGAAGTGAGGAGCACCTCTGCCCGGCCGCCCCGTCTGGGAGATGAGGAGCGCCTCTGCCCGGCCGCCCAACGTCTGGGAAGTGAGGAGCGCCTCTGCCCGGCCGCCACCCCGTCTGGGAGGAAGTGAGGAGCACCTCTGCCCGGCCGCCCCGTCTGGGAGATGAGGAGCACCTCTGCCCGGCTGCCACCCCGTCTGGGAGGAAGTGAGGAGTGTCTCTGCCCGGCGGCCCCATCTGGGAAGTGAGGAGCGCCTCTGCCTGGCCACCCCGTCTGGGAAGTGAGGAGCGCCTCTGCCCAGCCGCCCATCGTCTGGGAGGTGAGGAGCGCCTCTGCCCGGCCGCCCCGTCTGGGAAGTGAGGAGGACCTCTGCCCGGCCGCCCCATCTGGGAGGTGAAGAGCGCCTCTGCCCGGCCGCCCCGTCTGGGAAGTGAGGAGGACCTCTGCCCAGCCGCCCATCGTCTGGGATGTGAGGAGCGCCTCTGCCCAGCCACCCTGTCTGGGAGGAGTACCCAACAGCTCCGAAGAGACAGCGACCATTGGGAGCGGGCCATGAGGACGATGGCGGTTTTGTTGAAAAGAAGAGGGGAAGTGTGGGGAAAGGAAGGAGAGATCAGATTGTTGCTGTGTCTGTGTAGAAAGAGGTGGGCATAGGAGACTCCATTTTGTTCTGACTAGGAGAAATTCTTCTGCCTTGGGATGCTGTTGATCTATGGCCTTTCCCCCAGCCCCGTGCTCTCTGAAACATGCGCTGTGTCAACTCAGGGTTAAATGGATTAAGGGCGGTGCAAGATGTGCTTTGTTAAACAGATGCTTGAAGGCAGCATGCTCTTTAAAAATCATCACCACTCCCTAATCTCAAGTACCCAGGGACACAAACACTGCAGAAGGCCGCAGGGACCTCTGTCTAGGAAAACCAGAGACCTTTGTTCATGTGTTTATCTCCTGACCTTCTCTCCACTATTATCCTATGACCCTGCCATATCCCCCTCTCCGAGAAACACCCAAGAACGATCAATAAATACTTTAAAAAAAAAAAAAAAGAATCAAAATTGAGGCCGGGCGTGGTGGCTCACACCTGTGGTCCCAGCGCTTTGGGAGGCCGAGGCGGGCAGATCATGAGGTCAGGAGATCGAGACCATCCTGGCTAGCATGGTGAGGCCCCGTCTCTACTAAAAATACAAAAGATTAGCTGGACGTGATGGCGCCTGCCTGTGGTCCCAGCTACTTGGGGGGCTGAGGCGGGAGAATTGCTTGAGCCTGGGAGGCGGCGGTTGCGGTGAGCTGAGATCACGCCACTGCACTCCAGCCTGGGTTACAGAGTGAGACTCTGTCTCAAAAAAAAAAAAAAGAATCAAAATTGAATCACTTGTGTTAAAAATTCTCACAAATGGAGCTGGGGAAGGTTCTCATGCACAAATGCCTGATAATGAGAACTATTAGAAAAGAATCTGCAAAAACCACAATCTTTTACAAAGGCCATCGCAAACTTACACAAAAAAATACTTTTGTGAGGACATCTGCCAGCAACTGCCTGTCCAACTTGGGACTGGTGCCACTAGTGTTATTGATCCTTGTAGCCAAGGATAATTGATTCAAAACAATTATGTAATCCCCCTCTTTTATCCTTTAAAAATCTTTATCTTCCTTTACCTCCCTGAATATGCACGTTTACTATGGCATGTGTATTCCCATTGCAATGCCCATTCCCAAATAAATGATATAATATAAAAAAATAAATAAATAAATAAAATAAAATAAAATCAAGAAGAAAGAATAATACTCGAAAAATAAAAAAATAAAAATAAAAAAATAAAAAAATAAAAAATTAGCCAGGTGTGGTGATGGGCGCCTGTAGTCTCAGCTGCTGGGGAGGCTGAGGCAGGAGAATGGCGTGAACCCGGGAGGCGGAGCTGGCAGTGAGCAGAGATTGCATCACTGCACTCCATCCTGGGCAACAGAGCAAGACTCCGTCTCAAAAAAACAAAACAAAACAAAACAAAAAATTAGGCCGGGTGCGGTGGCTCACACCTGTAATTCCAGCACTTTGGGAGGCCACGGCAGGCAGATCACCTGAGGTCAAGAGATCGAGGCCATCCTGGCCAACATGGTGAAACCCCGTCTCTACTAAAAATACAAAAATTAGCTGGGTGTGGTGGCACGTGCCTGTAGTCCCAGCTACTTGGGAGACTGAGGCAGGATAATCACTTGAACCCAGGAGGCAGAAGTTTCAGTGAGCCGAGATCACACCACTGCACTCCAGCCTGGCAACAGAGCGAGACTCCGTCTCAAAAATAAATAAATAAAAATTAATTGTGAGATAGCTTTTACTTTGCTATTTATTCATTTTTATTTATTTTAGAGATGGGGGTCCTGCTATGTTGCCCAGGGCAGTCTCGAACTCCTAGCAATCCTTCCTCCTTGGTCTCCCAAAGTGCTGGGATTACAGTTGTGAGCCACATTCCTTCCAGCTTACTGGGCTATTTAAAGGTTTCTCATACTACCGTATCCTGCTGATCAAAAGCTCTAACTTGCAAAAAAAAAAAAAAAAAAAAAAATCTACCTTGCATATGAATATACTCATATCTATCTATCTATGTATCTAAAACTGTGAGTAAAACCAAATGGGTAACCAAATTTAATGCTACTTTACTGGATAATGTTATTTGATGCTGAAAAGTTTTAAACCTGGTGTCCAGGAGGGAAGCCTTAGTGTAAACACATGATTGTGTCCAGTGATTTGTCATTTTACAAATCCCACACTAGATGGCAGATTTTAAACAGGATTTTCTGGGTCACAAATTAATTAGGAAAAAACGGCTAGGCATGGTGGCTCACACCTGTGATCCCAGCACTTTGGGAGGTGCAGGGGGGCAGATCACCTGAGGACAGGAGTTCAAGACCAGCCTGGCGAACATGGTGAAACCCTGTATCTACTAAAAATACAAAAATTAGCTGGGCATGGTTGTGGGCGCCTGTAATCCCAGCTACTCGGGAGGCTGAGGCACAAGAACCGCTTGAACCCTGGAGGCAGAGGTTGCAGTGAGCAGAGATTTCACCACTGCACTCCAATTTAGGTGACAGAGTGAGACTCTGTCTCAAAATAATAATAATTAGAAATATCTATATCTATATCTATATATAGATCTGCAAAGGAAAAAATCTGGGTATGGAGGCTCATGCCCGTAATCCCAGCACTTTGGGAGGCTGAGGCGGGAGGCTGAGGTGGGAGAATAAATTGAGCCCAGGATTTCAAGACCAGCCAGGGCAACATGGGGAAACCCCATCTCTACAAAAAATATAGAAATTAGCTGGGCGGCCAGGCGTGATAGCTCACGCCTGTAATCCCAGCACTTTGGTGGATCACCTGAGGTCAGGAGTTCAAGACCAGCCTGGCCATCATGGTGAAACCCTGTCTCTCAAAAAAAAAAAAAAAAAAAGAAAAGAAAAGAAAAGTTAGTCGGGCCTGGTGACGTGCACCTGTAATCCTAGCTACCCAGGAGGCTGAGGCAGGAGAATTGCTTGAACAAGATCATGCCACTGCACTCCAGCCTGGGTGACAGAGCTAGACTCCATCTCAAAATAAGTAAATAAATAAATTAGCTGGGCATGGTGGTGCCCACCTGTGGTCCCAGCTACTCTAGGGTGCTGAGGCAGGAGGATCACCTGATCCTTGGGAGGTCGAGACTCCAGCGACCTGTGATCTTGCCATTGCCCTCCAGCTTAGGGGACAGAGTGAGGACCTGTCACCCAGGCTGGAGTACAGTGGCACGGTTTCTGCTAACTGCAACCTTCGCCTCCCGGGTTCAAGCAATTCTCCTGCCTCAGCCTCCCAAGTAGCTGGGATTACAGCATGTGCCACCATGCCCAGCTAATTTTGTATTTTTGGTAGAGACGGGGTTTCTCCATGTTAGTCAGGCCAGTCTCAAACTCCCAACCTCAGCTGATCCATCTGCCTCGGCCTCCCAAAGTGCTGGGATTACACGTGTGAGCCACCAGGCCTGGCCAGCATCTGTTTTTTAGTTTAGTTTAGTTTAGTTTAGTTTTTGAGAGGGAGTTTTGGTCTTGTTGCCCAGGCTGGAGTGCAATGGCGTGATCTCCCTCACTGCAACCTCTGCCTCCCAGGTTCAAGTGATTCTCATGCCTCAGCCTCCCAAGTAGCTAGAATTACAGGCACCTGCCACCATGCCTGGCAAATTGTTGGTATTTTTAGTAGAGATGGAGTTTTGCCACGTTGGCCAGGCTCCGAACTCCTGAACTCAGGTGATCGCCTGCTTCGGCTTCCCAAAGTGCTGGGATTACAAGCGTGAGCCACCTTGCCCGGCCCAGCATCTGTCATTTTTTGACTTTTTAATAATAGTCATTCTGACTGGTGTGAGTTCGTATCTCATTGTGGTTTGCATTTCTTTAATGATTAGTGATGTTGAACATTTTTTCTTGTTGGCCAAGTGTATGTCTTCTTTTGAAAATTATCTGTTCATGTCCTTTATGTCCTTTGCTCACTTTCTTTTTTTTTTTTTTTTTTTTTGAGATGAAGTCTCACTCTTGTCCCCCAGGCTGGAATGCAATGGCGTGATCTCGGCTCACTGCAACCTCTGCCCCTCAGGTTCAAGCGATTCTCCTGCCTCAGCCTCCTGAGTAACTGGGATTACAGGCGCCTGCCACCATGCCCAGCTAATTTTTGTATTTTTTTTTTAGTAGAGATGTGTTTCACCAGGTTGGACAGGCTGGTCTTGAATTCCTGACCTTAGGTGATCCATCTGCCTCCCAAAGTGCTGAGATTACAGGCATGAGCCACTGCACCTGACCGTCCTTTGCTCACTTTTTAATGGGGTTGTTTGTTTTTTGGCTTGTTAATTTGTTTAAGTTCCCTATAGATTCTCGATATTAGACCTTTGTTGGATGCATAGTTTGCAAATATTTTCTCCCAGTCTGTAGGTTGTCTTTTTATTCTGTTGATAGTTTATTTTACTGTGCAGAAGTTCTTTAGTTTAATTAGGTCTCATTTGTCAATTTTCTGTTTTAATTTAATTTATTTGTTTTTTTGAAAATAGAGACAGGATCTCACTATGCTGCCCAGGCTAGTCCAGTGGGACTGAAAAACTTTTTTTCTTTTTTTTGGAGACAGAATCTCGCTCTGTCGCCCAGGCTGGAAGGTAGTGGTGTGATCTTGGCTCACTGCAACCTCTGCCTCCCAGGTTCAAGCGATACTTGTGCCTCAGCCTCCCAAGTATCTGGGACTACAGGTGTGTGCCCCCATGCCCGACTAACTTTGTATTTTTTGTAGAGATGGGGTTTGGCCATGGTGGCCTGGCGGGTCTTGAACTCCTGGTCTCAAGTGATCCCCCAGCCGAGGCCTCCAAAAGTTCTGGGATTACAGGCGTGAGCCACTGCTCCTGGTGGATACTGATTTCTGTATACTGATTTTGTATCCTGAAACTTTGCTGAAGTTCTTTTTCAGATCTAGGAGCTTTGGGACAGAGCCTTCGGGGTTTTTTAGGTATAGGATCACATTGTCTACAACAGAGATAGTCTGACTTCCTAATTGAGGTTCCCAAACCTCAATTCTTGACTTCTGTGCACCCACAGGCTCAACACCACATGGACGCTGCCAAGTCTTAGAGCTTCCACCCTCTGAAGGAACAGCCTGAGCTGTATCTTGGCCCCTTTTAGTCATGGCTGGAGTGTCTGGGACGCAGGGCAACAAGTCCCTGGACTGCACATAGCACAGGAACTCTGGGCCCAGCCCACAGAACCACTTTTTCCTCCTAGGCCTCTGGACCTGTGATGGGAGGGGCTGCCGTGAATAGTTCTGACATTCCCTGAAGACATTTTCCCCATTGTCTTGGGGATTAACATTCAGCTCCTCATTACTTAGGCAAATTTCTGCATCCAGGTTGAGTTTCTCCACAGAAAATGAGATTTTCTTTTCTGTTGCATTGTCAGGTTGCAATTTTCCAATCTTTTATGCTCTGCTTCCTTTATAAACCTGAATGCCTTTAACAGCACCCAAGTTACCATTTGAATGCTTTGATGCTAGGAAATTTCTTCCACCAGATACCCTAAGTCATCTCTGTCAAATTCAAAGTTCCACAAATCTCTAGGGCAGGAGTAAAATGCTGCCAGTCTGTTTGCTAAAACATAGCAAGAGTCACCTTTGCTCCAGTTCCCAGCAAGTTCCTCATTTCCATCTGAGACCACCTCAGCCTGGACTTTATTGTCCATAATACGATCAGCATTTTGGTCAAAGCCATTCAACAAGTCTCTAGGGAGTGCCAAACTTTCCCACATTTTCCCGTCTTCTTCTGAGCCCTCCAAACTGTTCCAATCTCTGCCTGTTACCCAGTTCCAAAGTAGCTTCCACATTTTTGGGTATCTACAGCAGTGCCCTGCTCTACTAGTACCAATTTAATGTATGAGTCCATTTTCATGCTGCTGATAAAGACATACCTGAGACTGGGAAGAAAAAGAGGTTTAATGAACTTACAGTTCCACATGGCTGAGGAGGCCTCACAGTCTTGGCAGAAGGCAAGGAGGAGCAAGTCATGTCTCACGTGGATGGCAGCATGCAAAAAAGAGAGGGCTTGTGCAGTGAAACTCTGGTTTTTAAAACCGTCAGACCTCATGAGACTCATTCACTATCAGGAGAACAGTGCTGGAAAGCCCTGACCCATAATTCAATTACCTCCCACCAGGTTCCTCCCATGACATGTGGGAATTATGGGAGTTACAATTCAAGATGAGATTTGGGTGGGGACACAGCCAAAGCATATCACTGCTGTCAAGCAAAGCTGAGAGATTTAATTGGTAAAGAAACAACAAGCCCTTTTTAGATTCAGGCAGTTTAATATTGACAGCAATAGTAAGATTGGCAAAGATGCCAGCGTCCTGTGTCCATTTTCCTACCAGAAAACACCAAAACAAAAGAGGCCAGGTGATAATGCAACATGGGTGATGGGAGCTCTGTTTCTGCAGAGCCAATTTCACACTAAGCAGTTTGATGGGATGCTGGTGGGGGTGGGGTGGGGACAGGTGTAACCTCTTTGCCTAATTGTCCTCTAGCAGTGCCCAGTCATTGCATAGGCTGCTGGAACCATGAAGATTTGAACTTTGGAGCATCTCTTTGACCACCCATGAGAAACTCTTAACAACAGCTGCAATGCAGTAATACCCAAACCCTATGAACTTGAGTGTGGTTGGAGTTGATGTGTTAGACAGACATATAGATCCCTCTGAAAAGTTGCCCAGCCACAGACTTAGCACAGACTGGGGACTACCTTCCATTGTGAAGTCTCTTATTGGTGCAAGAAACAAAATATTTGTGTAAGAACATATGGTAGTTGATCCTGTAGAGAAAACAATGGAACAGGAATCTACCAACACTTCATTTACAAACATATTTTAAGTAGGTGAGAGGCTTATATACAAGTCACATCCTCAGGACACAGAAAAAATCCTATTTTGACTCAGGAAGCCATAATCACTGTGAAAGGAGTCAGCCTCGGCAATTACTTTGCAGGACTGATGGCAAGTATGTTATCTCCAAGTGCTAATAAAGGGCAAGAAACAGAGGAGTGCAGGCCAGGCGTGGTGACACACGCCTGTAATCCCAGCACTTTGGGAGGCCGAGGCAGGAGGATCACCTGAGATCAGGAGTTCGAGACCAGCCTGGCCAACATGGAGAAACCCCATCTCTACTAAAAATACAAAATTAGCTGGGCGTGGTGGTGCATGCCTGCAATCCCAGCTACTCGGGAGGCTGAGGCAGGAGAATCATTTGAACCCAGGAGGCAGAGGTTGTGGTGGGCCGAGACCGCGCCATTGCACTCCAGCCTGGGCAACAAGAGCGAAACTCCGTCTCAAAAAAGAAAACATGGGTTTACATAACTTTCCACTCTTTTTTCATCCTGATCACTTATCCAGGTAGCAGCCTAGAAAAGATCAATCTCTTTCTGGGGACAGCTGCATTTAATCACTAAATTAAGGTGCCTTGCTAAGTTGTGTGTGTCAGAGGCATTTGAACCAGACCAACTGCATCTTGAATAGGGGCTGGTAAAATAAGGCTGAGACCCACTGGGCTGCATTCTCAGACGGTTAATGCATTCTAAGTCACAGGATGACATAGGAGGTCAGCACAAGATACAGCTCATAAAGACCTTGCTGATAAAGCAGGCTGCAGTAAAGATGCCGGCTAAAACCCACCAAAACCAAGATGTGAGCGTGACCTCTGGTCATCCTCACTGCTACACTCTCACCAGCGCCATGACAGTTTACAAATGCCATGGCAACATCAGGAAGTTACCTTATATGGCCTAAAAAGGGGAAGCATAAATAATTCACCCCTTGTTTAGCATATCATCAAAAAACAACCATAAAAATGGGCAACCAGCAGCCCTTGGGGCCGCTCTGTCTATGGAGTAGCCATTCTTTTATTCCTTTACTTTCTTAACAAACTTGCTTTCTCTTTACTCTACGGACTCTCCCTGAATTCTTTCTTGCACGAGATCCAACAACCCTCTCTTGGGGTCTGGATCGGGACCCCTTTCCTGTAACATGTATACCAGGAGAAAGGAAGTAGAGTCAAGGTATCAGTTAACTGTTGCAAACTGCATCTAATACCAAAAGCGAAATGCAAGAAGTTAGCAGCAGTAAGATGGCCCTGAGACAGGGTCCAGAGTCTGATCTCTCAGTACTGGGTGGAAGGGTCACACTTGCTGAGATGTACCCTCCCACAGTGTGCAGCTTTAGCAGGAATCACTACTTAGAAATGCAGTCTCTGTAACAGAAACAAAGAGCCAATGAGCAGATCAATTTCAGATGGTCCCATCAGAAATAAGCCCTTTTCTGTACGCAATTGTGACCCAGCTGGTCCAGCTAGCATCCATGATGTTTTCACAGCTTTGTCTTTTGAGTCAAATCTGCAACTGTCCCAGAGCCTGAGTTTTGTTTTTTAAGCAGAGCAACTTTTTCAAATTTGGTTTGTCTTAGCTAGCTAATAGGCAAGCCAGCTCAGAAAACTTGTCAGTTACAAACTTTCTCTAAAAACAAAACAAAACTGGATGAGGTCTCTATCTTCTTTTATGTCCTTGGGAGCTTGACCTTGTAACCACATGGTGGTACTTTCTTTTTTTTTTTTTTTTTGAAATGGAGTCTTGCTCTGTCACCCAGGCTGGAGTGCAATGGCACGATCTCGGCTTACTGCAACCTCCGCCTCCCGGTTTCAAGCTATTCTCCTGCCTCAGCCTCCCCAATAGCTGGGACTACAGGCGTGTGCCACCACGTCCAGCTAATTTTTGTATTTTTAGTAGAGACAGGGTTTCGCCATGTTGGCCAGGCTGGTCTTGAACTCTTGACCTCAAATGATCCGCCCATCTCGGCCTCCCAAAGTGCTGCAGTTATAGGTGTGAGCCATCACGCCCAGCCACCACATGGTGGTACTTTCTTTTGGTCTCTGCCATTTTACAATAGAGGGCCGGGTTCAATCCCGGCTTAGGAAATGAGTACTTTCTGGCTGATACCTGTGTGACCTTTACCATTTGTTGATTCTCTTCCCCTGCATGAACAGTGTCTGGCTTCCCTTCTTAACCTTCTTAAATTTTCCTTTCTGGCTGGGTGCGGTGGCTCACGCCTGTAATCCCAGCACTTTGGGAGGCTGGTCTCCAACTCCTGACCTCAGGTGATCCACCCACCTCGGCCTCCCAAAGTGCTGGGATTACATACAGGTGTGTGAGGCACAACTTCCGGCCTCATTCTTTTTTTTTTTTTTTTTTTTGAGACAGTCTTGCTCTGTCGCCCAGGCTGGAGTGCAGTGGCATGATCTCAGCTCACTGCAACCTCCGCTTCCCGGGTTCCAGCGATTCTCCTGCCTCAGCCTCCTGAGTAGCTGGGACTACAAGTGCCCGCCACTACACCCGGCTAATTTTTGTATTTTTAGTAAAGATGGGGTTTCACTGTGTTAGCCAGGATGGTCTCAATCTCCTGACCTCATGATCTGCCCACCTTGGCCTCTCAAGTGCTGGGATTACAGATGTGAGCCACCACACCCGGCCCCGGCCTCATTCTTTGATCTATTTGATTTTAGGTGGTTTGGTCTATGGGGACCCTGGGTAAGGAACATACTCCAAACTGTTGGTATTATCTTCCTGATAGTAATAATAATAGTCTCCCTGGTGCACTGTATTCTCCCAAAGGTTTTAAATGTTTACATGCAGCCATCTCTAGAATGTCAAATGGTCTCTGTTCAACTGGAATGACAAGAGCTGAAAGAAATGTGCGACCATGAGGACACAGTAACCTATAAATGACACACTGAGGCCGGAAACCCAAAATGGTGGTAATGGAAAATGGCGCTAAAGCCCTAAGTTCTGGTCACACTGTCAGCTAAGTGAGAACCTGACAAGAAAGGGGTAATTTTTTTAAACAAAATTATGGAAGGCCATTGTTTTGGACTGAGCTTATGCGCTAGGCCCCAACAGACCAAACTAAACAAAAATGGAGTTGCTCGGCCGGGCGCGGTGGCTCATGCCTGTAATCCCAGCACTTTGGGAGGCCGAGGTGGGCGGATCACCTGAGGTCAGGAGTTCAAGACCAGCCTCAACATGGAGAAACCCCGTCTCTACTAAAAATACAAAAAAAAATTAGCTGGGCGTGGTAGTGCATGCCTGTAATCCCAGCTACTCAGGAGGCTGAGGCAGGAGAATTTCTTGAACCTGGGAGGTGGAGGTTATGGTGAGCCGAGATCGCGCCATTGCACTCCAGCCTGGGCAACAAGAGTGAAACTCAGTCTCCAAAAAAAAAAAAAAAAAAAAGCAAAAAAAAAAAAATGGAGTTGCTCTTGTTAAATGTGACATAATCAAATTAAGACTTTAAGGAAACTCATAGATCCTAGAACAGACCAGGTTTTGTTTTTCTCCTGTAAACAGGACATTCCCAGCATAAGAAGGTACCCTCTACTGAGTCCTTGTTCCCACCTTGCAAAGCCCACAGTGTTCTGTTTCCCAGTGAGTTTCAATATCAAATAAGTACATTTATGATGGTGATAGTGACATCAACAACTCAAGTTTTGGTCAATCTCTAAAAACTGAGAAAATGACCAAAAGGGGGTGATTGTTAAAGCAAACTAAAGATGGCCTGAGAAGGACTCTGTACTTCTGTATTTGAGTCCTTTTGGTCAAACTGCAACCTAACTAAATAGGTACACAAGATTGAAAACTAAATTAGGAGTATTTGCCTGTAACAAGAGCTGAGTCTTGGCCCATCCCAGCAGCCATACTTCAACCACTCATACACTGTGGAGTGTTCAAACTGTGTTCAAATAAGGCAAACGCGGAGCTGTAACAAATCCACTTAAGGACCTCACCTCTGATTTCTATAGTCACTTCTCTTTTTTGTCTGTAAATTTGTTCCGACCATGAGGCATCCCTGGAGTCTCTCTGAATATCTGCTGTGATTCTGGGGCTACCTGATTCATGAATCATTCATTGCTCAATCAAATTATTATTATTATTACTTTTTTTTTTGAGACAGAGTCTCGCTCTGTTGCCCAGGCTGAAGTGCAGTGGCGCGATCTCGGCTCACTGCAAGCTCCGTCTCCCGGGTTCACGCCATTCTCCTGCCTCAGCCTCCCGAGTAGCTGGGACTAGGGGTGCCCGCCACCACGCCCAGCTAATTTTTTGTATTTTTAGTAGAGATGGGGTTTCACCATGTTAGCCAGGATGGTGTCGATCTCCTGACCTTGTGATCCTCCCGCCTTGGCCTCCGAAAGTGCTGGGATTACAGGCGTGAGCCACCACGCCCAGCCGCTCAATTAAACTATTTTAAATTTAATTCAGTTGAAGTTTTTCTATTAACAAGCCCATACTATAAAATATCAAGTTTCAGCTTAGAATCAGGTCCAGGAAATTAGGATCAGGATTCCAAAAAGCCCTGTTGCTTTTTCTTCGCAAAGCCAAAATGCTGCAAGGCCTGATGGCCATATTCCAAGTGCAACTGACAAGCCTTTTTTTTTTTTTTTTTTAAGACTGAGTCTTGCTTTGTTGCCCAGGCTGCAGTGCAGTGGCACAATCTCGGCCCACTGTAGCCTCCATTTCCTGGGTTCAAGCGATTCTCCTGCCTCCGCCTGCAGAGTAGTTCGGACTACAGGCGTGCGCCACTGCATCCAGCTAATTTTTGTATTTTTAGTAGAGATGAATTTTCACCATGTTGGCCAGGCTGGTCTTGAACTCCTGACCTCAGGTGATCTGCCTGCCTCTCCCTCCCAAAGTGCTGGGATTACAGGCATGAGCCACCACGCCCGGCCTAAGGAAGGCTTTATTAAGCCTTTTTTATCTCGTCAGTATTTCGGCCCAAAGTGACCCACTCAGAAATATGCACATCTGGCTGGAAATCATTAGCTTTTATGGGTCAGACATCTGATTTTACAAGAGCTCATTAGCAACTAAAATCAGTTTTTTAAAACGCTAAAAGTATATTTCTATGTGGAGAGTACCTCCTTTTTAATGTTATTTCCTTTTTTCCAGAGGCTCCAATAGGCAAGACATACAGCAAAAATAATCAGTTATGGAGATTTGTTTTTTTGTTTTTGAGACAGGGTCTCTGTCATCCAAGCTGGAGTGCAGTGGTGTGATCTTGGCTCACTGCAACCTCCGCCCCACTCCACTGGGCTCAAGCAATCCTTCCACCAAAGCCTCCCAAGTAACTGGGACAACAGGAGCATGCCAACACACCTGGCTAGTTTTTTGTATTTTTAGTAGAGATAGGGTTTCACCATGTTGCCCAGGTTGGTCTTGAACTCCTGTAATCAAGCATTCCACCTGCCTCAGCCTCCCAAAGTACTGGGATTGCAGGTATAAGCCACAACGTCTGGCCCTGTTTCTTCCATTTTTTTATTTTCTTCCTTTTTTTGAGACGTAGTCTCACTCTGTCGCCCAGGCTGGAGTGCCGTGTCGTGATCTCGGCTCACTGCAACCTCCACTTCCCGGGTTCAAGCAATTCTCTGCCTCAGCCTCCCAAGTAGCTGGGATTACAGGCACCCACCACCTCGCCCGGCTAATTTTTTGTATTTTTAGTAGAGGTGGGGTTTCACCATCTTGGCCAGGCTGATCTTGAACTCCTGACCTCGTGATCCACCCACCTTGGCCTCCCAAAGTACTGGGATTACAGGCGTGAACCACCGCGCCCAGCCTTCTTCCTTTTTTTAATACAATTTTTTTCTGGCCACACATTAATGAGAATACTTTTTGTTTGTTTTGTATTTTGAGATGGAGTCTCGCTCTGTCACCTACGCTGGAGTGCGGTGGTACGGTCTTGGCTCACTGCAACCTCTGCTTCCCGGGTTCAGGAGATTCTCCTGCCTCAGCCTCCTGAGTAGCTGGGATTACAGGCATGCACCACCATCCCTGGCTAATTTTTGTATTTTTTAGTAGAGATGGGGTTTCGCCATGTTGGTCAGGCTGGTCTCGAACTCCTGACCTCGTGATCCGCCCGCCTCTGCCTCCCAAAGTGCTGGTATTACAGGGGTGAGCCACTGAGCCCGGCCAAGAATACTTCGTTTTTTGTTTGTTGGTTTTGTTTTTTTCCAAGTAGGAGTCTTGCTTGCCCAGGCTGGAGTGCAGTGGTGCGATCTCAGCTCACTGCAACCTCCGCCTCCTGAGTTTAAGCAATTCTCCTGCCTCAGCCTACTGAGTAGTTGGGATTTCAGGCACATTCCACCACGCCCAGCTAATTTTTGTATTTTTAGTAGAGACAGAGTTTCACCATGTTGGCCAGGCTAGTCTCAAACTCCTGACCTCATGATCCGCCCGCCTTGGCCTCCCAAAGTGCTGGGATTACAGGTGTGAGCCACCGCATCCGGCCAAGGATACTTGGTTTTTAATACTCAGAGAATTTAAATACGAACCCACCCACCAATGGCAAGAAGCAATTATTTATGTATCCCACTAACACTTTTTCTTTGCAGCTGTCCCTGATTGGGATGGTTCCCGTAGCATTCATAAAATTACAAGCCTATAAACTTTTTTTTTTTTTTTTTTTTTTGCAGCTTCATGGTTGGTTTTGGCCAAACTTTTTATTTAGTATTCTGTAGTTGTTTAACACACACTTAAGTGGTCTTATTGCGGGAGCGGAAAGGGGAGGTTCTTGCAGATTCCCAAGGAAATGTCAGAAAGGCAAAATGGCCAGCATTATCCATTTGCTTTTTTGGGTTTACTGGGTGAATAGCACTTTCCTTACATAGGCATGTGATTTCAGGTTTTTCATACTGAGAACATTGAGATTTCAGTTGGAAGACACCCTGAAATCTTATGAGTAGCATACCCCAACCACCCTCTAATAACTAGCTTGTTTGCATAGGTAGAATGATTCATCTCTCCATTTTAGATGGCTAGATGTTTTGTGGAAGATCTTAGAATTGCCTGCCTCATTTACTGGGAAAAATCATATAGGAAGTGGCCTTTAGGGATACTTTTACTTGGAAAGTTACAACACTAGTGCAAGTCTTAACACATTTAACATTTGCTTGTTGAAAAGCAATGCAAAAGTCAAATAAAATTAAACATGTTTTACTTTTTTCCTCACAAGAACATAAAAATTATGGAGGGGAACTTAACAGGGAATTTTTAAAAAGTAACAATTTTTCCTTTTAGTAGTCCTTGGGTAGTTATGATAGAATAGTTTCCACTTTTTGTTTCTTTGAACTGGGATTTTGGTCCAAAATTTTGTTTGTTTCTAGTATCCGCTTCTGCCTCCCCATCTATCAGATCGGCTTCCTCCATGGCCACCACCTGTTGGTGCTCCGCGGCTTGAACTGCGGTAGGAATCACGTGGAGGAGGGTGTCCCCTTTCCATAGAAGGGGGAAGCCCTCTTTCTTGTCTGCCAACCCGATCACGAGCACTTGAGTAGAGATCACTTCGGCTGCTTGAGTAACTGTCTCGATTTCCACCATATCCGTCACGTGAGCTGCTGTAATAATCATAGCGACTGCTTCCACCATAAGATGGCAGGGGCCCTCGTGTAGGTGGAGCACTAGTGAGTTACCATAACTCTCATATGAATCTCTGTAGGAACCTCCACTTGGATGATCTGAATAGTCACGATCACGACCATAGCCATCTCTATCGCTATAGCCTCTTGATGGATAGTCATCACGTGAACTGGGATGACCATAATCATGGTAAGTATAATCTCGTGGTGGTGATGCATAATCTCTAGTATCACGAGAACTTGGGTAATCTCCGATTGAATAGCTGTCTTTAGTAGAATACCCATCATCTCTTGGGGACAAATAAACATCTCCAGGAGAGGGCAGCGGTTCCCTTTGAGGTGGACCTCTGTAACTATCTCTTCCACGTGATACAGGAGGTCTACCTCCCATTCTACTGCTACTGCGAACTGGTCCTGAAGGTGCAGATCTCTTAGGAGGAGGACCCCCACTTCTTGGTGGTGGTCCTCTTTTTACTGGGAGTGGTCCCCTGGAAGAACTCATGTTAAAATTCATGGAATATCCACCGTCATCCATGTGTCCTCCCCGTGAGGGAGGTCCCCTGGTTCCTCGACTTCCTCCTCTTCCACCTCTAAGACCTCTTGGAGGGCCTCTACTTCTTGGAGGTGGAGGCGGTCCACGTCTACCACTTTCAAATGATGGTTTGGTGGCTTGTTCCACCTTGATGGCTTTTCCATCTAATGACTTTCTCTGGCTGCATCCTTAGCGTCTGCTGGGCTTTCAAAGGTGACAAAAGCAAATCCTCTTGATTTGTTGGTTTCATGGTCTTTCATCAAGAGTACTTCCACTATTCGTCCTTATTTGCCAAATACTGCTTCAAGAGCTTTCTCATTTGTTTCCATATTAAGCCCACCAATGAAGAGCTTTCCTGGGCGATCTGCTTCAACCATTTTTTTTTTTTTTTTTTGCCGGTGAGTCGGAGGGGTGACAATGGGTTCAAGCTCCAACGAGCTCGCCGATAGGGGCTTCCTAGCAGCTCAACACCAGTGGCGGCTGCCGGGTCCGAGGACCGAACCGCGAAGCCGCTAGCACTACTGCGCAACGAGAAGTGTATAACGCTTTACGTCAATTTTTATCTTACTTCCAGATGCAATAGCCACAAAACACAAAGCTACTTAAAAAAAAATCCCTATTTTTTTTTAATTATTATTATTTTTTTTTGAGACGGAGTCTCACTCTCACCCACGCTGCAGTGCAGTGGCGCTATCTTGGCTCACTGCAAGCTCCGCCTCCCAGGTTCACACCATTCTCCTGCCTCAGCCTCCCGAGTAGCTGGGACTACAGGCTCCCGCCACCATACCCAGCTAATTTTTTTTTATTTTAGTAGAGACGGAGTTTCACCGTGTTAGCCAGGATGGTCTCAATCTCCTGACCTCGTGATCTGCCCGCCTCGGCCTCCCAAAGTGCTGGGACTACAGGCATGAGCCACCGCGCCGGCCTTTCCTTTTATTTATTTATTTAATGATACAAAGTTTTGCTCTTGTTGCCCAGGCTAGAGTGCAATGGTGCAGTTTCGGCTCACTGCAACCTCTACCTCCCAGGTTCAAGGGATTCTCCTGCCTCAGCCTCCCAAGTAGCTGGGATTACAGGAGCCCACCACCACACCTGGCTAATTTCTGTATTTTTAGTAGAGATGGGGTTTCTCCATGTTGGCCAGTCTGGTCTCGAACTCCTGACCTCAGGTGATCCACCCACCTCAGCCTTCCAAAGTTCTGGGATTACAGGCACAAGCCACCATGCCCGGCCGTGTATTACCATCTTATATGTGTAAAGGACAGGCGTGAGCCACTGCCCTGGCTGCAAATTATATACTTCTAAATAATAGTCTAATTTTGAATATATTGAAGTACATTACGCTTTTTACAAATATAAAGAATCGGGCCAGATGCAGTGGCTCATGCCTATAATCCCAGCACTTTGGGAGGTTGAGGCAGGAGGACCACATGAGGTCAGGAGTTTGAGACCAGCCTGGCCAACATGGCGAAATCCTGTCTCTACTAAAAATACAAAATTAGCCAGGCGTGGTGGCGTATGCCTGTAATCCCAGCTACTCAGGAGGCTGAGGGAGAGAATTGCTTGAACCTGGGAGGCAAAGGTTGCAGTGAGCCCAGATTGAGCCACTGCACTCCAGCCTAGGAGACAGAGCAAGACTCCATCTCAAGAAAACCCCCCAAAACCCAAAAATGGATAAAAAGATTAAGGCAGTTCTTTTAGTAGTGCAAACATGATTGTCAGTGATGAATGGCACCTTGGGAGGTAACCTTGGAGGAGGAGGAGATATTAATGGGACCACCTGCCCAAGAGTTAAGGAAAGCAATGTGGAGGGTGACCATGGTAGCCAAAGAGAAGCGGAGGAAGGCAAAGGTGTTTCCAAGGCAGGAGAGCACTGTGGTCTTGAAGCATTCCCTGGTAAAAGTGGTTGAGGAGACAGCTTTGAGCTGGTGATAGCCAGATGTGTCATCACTGACTTAGCTGGCCAGAAGGAGAGGGAAAGAGAACTTGCTGACAGTGGGACTGACTGAGCGAGCAGTGTCAGGGGGACACAAACTATTAGAGATTCTTGATCACATTGAGTCAGTCGAGAAAACCTTCAAAACATTTACACTTCAGACAAATAGAGAATCTCAGAAGTCTCTCTGAACCTATTCTGGTTTGAGGGGCTGACCAGTTTTAAAAAGAGAATCTGGCCAGTTGTGGTGGCTCACGCCTGTAATCCCAGCACTTTGGGAGGCCGAGGCAGGCGGATTGCCTGAGGAGTTCGAGACCAGTCTGGCCTCGATGGTGAAACCCCGTCTCTATTAAATATATAAAAAAATTAGCTAGGTGTGGTGGTGTGCGCCTGTAATCCCAGCTACTTGGGAGGCTGAAGCAGGGGAATTGCTTGAACCAGGGAGGTGAAGTTTGCAGCGAGCCGAGATCGCACCACTGCACTCCAGCCTGGGCAACAGATCCAGACTCTGTCTCAAAAAAAAAAAGAAAAGAAAAGAAAGAAACCCCATCTCTACTAAAAATATTTTTAAAAGTAGCCAGATGTGGTGGCAGGTGCCTGTAATCCCAGCTACTTGGGAGGCTGAGGCAGGAGAATTGCTTGATCCGGGGAGACAGAGGTTGTAGTGAGCCAAGATGGTGCTATTGCACTCCAGCCTGGGCAACAAGAGCAAAACTCCATCTCAAAA
Source organism: Pongo abelii (assembly GCF_028885655.2). Taxonomy (NCBI): domain Eukaryota; kingdom Metazoa; phylum Chordata; class Mammalia; order Primates; family Hominidae; genus Pongo; species Pongo abelii. The sequence continues at coordinate 51,811,989 of NC_071998.2, forward strand.
ACTAAAAATAAAAAAGAGAGAATCTGTGACATATGACAGAGAAGATGGATAATTATTCAGCAAAAGAAACATTATACAAGGCAATTACCACTATCCAGAAAAATATCATAAAGGTTATAAGCAAGTCTCTGATACTAGAGTGGAAACAGAGAAAGCCACACACACACACACACACACACACACACACACACACTAGATGCACTCCAGCAAGAGCCCAATGTGTTCACCCTCAGTTGCTGCAAGTCAAACTCGTCCCTCCTGCACCATCTCCAAACACACTGCTCTACCCCTGCAACATGCTACCTGGTGGAACATTGTCACAGCGGCCTCAGCCTCGATCTCCCTCAAGGATAAGGGGATCACATTAGATTTTTTAAAACAAAGAGGCAGAGGGAGATTTGACTCCAGAAGAGGAAGTAGGAGATGTGATGATGAAAGCAAGAGATTGAAACAATGTGAGGAAGGTGTCATGACCCAAGGAATGAGGAAAGCCTCCAGAAACTGGAAAAGGCAAGGAAACTGATCCTCCCCCAGAGCCTCTGGAGGGAGTGCAGTCCTGCCAACACCTTGATTTCAGCCCAGTGAAACTCATTTTGGACTTCTTTCAGAACTGCAAGACAATAAATTTATGTCGTTTTAAGTCATTAAATTTGTAATAGTGGCAATAAGAAAGTAATACACCCAGAGGCCGGACGCTGTGGCTCATGCCTGTAATCCCAGGACTTTGGGAGGCCGAGGTGGGCAGATCACGAGGTCAAGAGATCGAGATCATCCTGTTCAACATGGCGAAACCCCATCTCTACTAAAAATACAAAAATTAGCTCGGCGTGGTGGCGCGTGCCTGTAGTCCCAGCTGCTCGGGAGGCTGAGGCAGGAGAATCGCTTGAACCTGGGAGACAGAGGTTGCAGTGAGCCGAGATCATGCCACTGCACTCCAGCCTGGGCGACAGAACAAGTCTCCATCTCAATAATAATAATATGCCCAGTTTACTTCTTTCTTGGATATACCATTTCCATTAAATAATGGATGCTCGCTGAGCATTACCTTCTTTGTTGATGTTTTTATTTTTGATCCATCCAAGAATGGACATATCAGAATATAACAATACCTGCTGATGCTTTCTTTATTAGTGTCTAAGTGTCCAAAAGCACTCACTAACAAGCCAACAATTGCTGCTTAAATGGAGTATACCAGGCAGCGGTGTCAGGCAAATGCTGTGCCCAAAACCCTAAATGGCACTTACTGCCTATTGCCACAGGCTCCAATCAGCATAACTGTCAGTCACCATCACTTGTAGCTGAAAAGGCTCATTAGAACTGTTCCAAATGAGAGGTCAGTCTGAACAGCCTGCTGGATAGTTTCCTTAAGCACTCCTCTTTCTTCTAGCTACTTCAACAGTATACTGGTATTATCCCCTCTCCTCCCTTCCTTCTGGCATCCTGTACTGTTTTACTAATATGAAGGTAAGCTCTTAATTGTGTATTCATCCCACGATCACTGTTTTAATTATGGCATTTCCCCACTGGGAACATTCCTTACAATCAAAAGAAGTGTTATACATACTTAACACTTCTGTTCTTACAATATATTCAGCAGTATCAGTTACAACCATTTAGGTATGTGAACTGTTCACTAAATAAAACATAATACAGTAAGTTTCAAGGGCCACAATGGTATGGCCTCTTCTACCACAGACAAATAGATTAATTTTGGCAGGCGTTGGAAATCTGGCAGGTCATGGTAGCTTTATCAGAAACATGCAGTCCTTTCCTTTGTAAGAGGCATCAGTTCTTAGACTGCTGGAGGGCTTCAGTGTAGTAAATCTATATACTTAGTCCCCCTTTTTTTTTTTTTTTTGAGATGGACTCTCGCTCTGTTGCCCAGGCTCTCTTCAGGGAGTGCAAGGCAGTGCAGAGGACACCAGCAGTGGAGTTGACTGGAGCAGAGTGGACGTTTCTTTCCTTAAAGGAACAGAGGTCAGGGTAAGAGAGAGGAAGAGATCGGGGGTGTAACAGGAGCAGTTCCACACCAATAAGCACAGTTTTGGACTTACTTTCAGATTTAAGTTGCCTTCTGCTCAGCATCTAGAAACTTTTTTTTCTTCTTTTCTTTTGAGACAGAGTTTTGCTCTTGTCACTCAGGCTGGAGTGCAGTGGCGTGACCTCGTCTCACTGCAACCTCCACCTCCCAGGTTCAAGCAATTCTCCTGCCTCAGCCTCCCGAGTAGCTGGGATTACAGGTGCCCACCACCACGCCTGGCTAACTTTTTGTATTTTTAGTACAGATGGGGTTTCTCCATGTTGGCCAGGCTGGTCTCGAAATCCTGATCTCAGGAGATCCACCCACCTCGGCCTCCCAAAGCGTACGGCGCCCAGCCAACCATCTACAGACTTTTACAACTAAGACACCATTCAGGCAGCTGCTTCAATCCTACCACTGTAAATCTCTTGCTGTTTGAGTTTTGTTGTTTTTGTTTTTGTTTTGTTTGTATGAGACAGTGTATTGCTCTGTCGTGTATCGCTCTGTTGCCCAGGCTAGAGTGCAGTTGTGCAATCTCGACTCACTGCAACCTCAACCTCCTGGGCTCAAGCAATCCTCCCACCTCAGCCTCCCAAGTAGCTGAGACCACAGATGTGTGCCACTACACCCAGCTAAGTTTTTAAAAAATCTTTTGTAGGCCAGGTGCGGTGGCTCATGCCTGTAATTCCAGCATTTTGGGAGGTGGAGGCAGGCGGATCACCTGAAGTTGAGAGTTCGAGACCAGCCTGACCAACATGGAGAAACCCCATCTCTACTAAAAATATAAAATTAGCTGGGTGTGGTGCATGTCTGTAATCGCAGCTACTCAGGAGGCTGAGGCAGGTCAATCACTTGAACCCGGGAAGCAGAGGTTGCGGTGATCCGAGATCGCGCCATTGCACTCCAGCCTGGGCAACAAGAGTGAAACTCCATCTCAAAAAAAAAAAAATTGTAGAGATAGGGTTTTGCCATGTTGCTCAGGCTTGCGTCAAACTCCTGGGCTCAAGCGATCTGCCCGCCTCAGCCTCCCAAAGTGCTAGGTTTACAGGCATGAGCCACCGAGCCCAGCCTCTGAATCTCTAAATATTCACTGACGGGTAGTATGTACTATCAGACCCGGGGAAATCTTTTCATTTCATCTAACCCAGCCCACACAGTCTAGTAACAACTAGGACACTGGGAGGAAACTTAATCCTCCCAATTCACTGCTTAGGCAAGAACATGAACTACAAGATCCCAGGGAGTCTTATCATAGCCCTTAACCTGGCCCACATCCCTCTTTCTGCCAAAAAGGCTTAGTGACCTTACCAGACTCAGGTTGGATGCCAAATTTGTCAAGGCTAACAGAGTTGTCCAGTAACAATATCTAGGCTATTGGGGAACCAGCATGGAGCAGTTCCTCTACAACTACAAAAACAAATTCTAATTTTTAATTGGATTTAAGCATTGCTTTTAGGCCAGGCATGGAGGCTCATGCCTATAATTCCAGATCTTTGGGAGGTCAAGGCAAGAGGATTGCTTGCACCCAGGAGCTCAAGACCAACCTGGGCAGCATAGTGAGACCCAATTTCTGCAAAAATTAAAAAATGGGCCAGGCGCGGTGGCTCATGCCTGTAATCCTAGCACTTTGGGAGGCCAAGGTGGGCAGATAATGAGGTCAGGAGTTCGAGACCAGCATGGCCAACATGATGAAACCCAGTCTCTACTAAAAATACAAAAAATTAGCCGGGCGTGGTGGCAGGCACCTGTAATCCCAGCTACTCAGGAGGCTGAGGCAGGAGAATTGCTTGAATCCGGGAGGTGGAGGTTGCAGTGAGCCGAGACCACGCCACTGCACTACAGCCTGGGCAAAAGAGCGAGACTCTGTCTCAGGAAAAAAAAAAAAAAAAAGAGGGCCGGGCATGGTGGCTCATGCCTGTAATCCCAGCACTTTGGGAGGCTGAGGCAGGCAGGTCGCTTAAGGCCAGGAGTTTGAGACCAGCCTGCCCAACATGGCAAAACCCTGTCTCTACTAAAAATACAAAAATTAGTCAGGTGTAGTGGCACATGCCTGTGGTCCCAACTACTTGGGAGGCGGAGGCACAAGAATCGCTTGAACCTGAGAGATGAAGGTTGCAGTGAGCCCAGATTGCGCCACTGCCCTCCGTCCTGGGTGGGAGAGAGAGAGACTCTGTCTCAAAAAAAAAAAAAAAAAAGTTAATTTAAAAAAAAAAAAAAAAAAAAAGCCAGGCATAGTGGCATGCACTGGTAATCCCAGCTACTTGGAAGACTGGGGTGGGAGAATCACCTGAGCCTGGGATATTGAGGCTGCAGTGAGCTGTGATTGCACCACTGCCCTCCAGCCTGGGCAACAGAGACCTTGATTCTAAAAAAATAAAAATAAAGAAATTAACATTGCTTTAAGTGTGACAGAACCACCAACTATGTACAAAGTGCCCTGGATTATATTCAGAGCAGCACTCACCTGCAGCTGCTTCTTCAGTCCTCTTCCAGGGCAGCCCATAGTGCTTCATCAAACATCCTTTAGCCTCTTCCACATGAATGCAGAACACTCCAACTATTCAACAACCTTCAGGTCACAGACCATCACGTCAGCCATATGTGGAGTGAGGGGATTGTATTTGTCCTTGGTTAAGCTTCTCAGTAGTACAGGGTTACACTTCAATTTTGGTTCCAAGAAACAATGAGTCGGTGAATTATCTCAGGTACCCACTTTTCACATTTTCAAATGAGGACAGAAGACCACTAGAAGATAAACCATAAGGCCAGGGGCGGTGGCTCACACCTGTAATCCCAGCACTTTGGGAGGCTGAGGTGGGCAGATCACCTGAGGTCGGGAGTTCGAGACCAGTCTGACCAACATGGAGAAACCTGGTCTGTACTAAAAATAGAAAATAATCCAGGAGTGGTAGCACATGCCTGTAATCCCAGCTACTTGGGAGGCTGAGGCAGGAGAATCACTTGAGCCCAGGAGGCAGAGGTTGCAGAGAGCCGAGGTTGCAGAGAGCCGAGGTTGCAGTGAGCCGAGATCACACCATTGCACTCCAGCCTGGGCAACAAGAGCAAAACTCCATCTCAAAAAAAAAAAAGAAGATAAACTATAAATATTAATACATCTGGCTGGGCACGGTGGCTCACGCCTGTAATCCCAACACTTTGGGAGGCCGAGGCGGGCAGATCGCCTGAGGTCAGGAGTTCGAGACCATCCTGGCCAGCATGGTGAAACCCCGTCTCTACTAAAAATACAAAAATTAGCTGGGCATGGTGGCAAATGGCTGTAATCCCAGCTACTTGGGAGGCTGAGGCAGGAGAATCGCTTCAACCCGGGAGGCGGAGGTTGCAGTGAGCTGAGGTCGCGTGCCATTGCACTCCAGCCTAGGCAACAGAGTGAACTCCATCTCAAAAAAAAAAAATTAATACATCTGATTGTGGATAGCTGTGGGGGTCATTCTGTTATAATCTTTTTGCCCTGCAGGACTGAAAAGTGCAAGACTATATGGCTTAACAATAACTGTGACTGCACAGTTTTCAAAAAATCACTGGTATATCTGTCAGGGCAAACTGTTGGTAATGAAAAATAAGAAAAAGGGGCCGGATGCAGTGGCTCATGCCTGTAATCCCAGCACTTTGGGAGGCTGAGGTGGGCAGATCACCTGAGATCAGGAGTTCGAGACCAGCCTGGCCAACATGCTGAAACTCCATCTCTACTAAAAATACAAAATTAGCTGGGCGTGGTGGCAGGCACCTGTAATCCCAGCTACTCGGGAGGCTGAGGCAGGAAATTGCTTGAACCCGGGAGGCAGAGATTGCAGTGAGCCAAGATCGTGCCATTGCACTCCAGCCTGGGCTACAAGAGCTAAACTCCATCTCAAAAAAAATAAATAAAACAAAAGAAAAAAAAATCACTTGTACATATTCAGACAATTTGTTTGTTGTATAGGATATCAAGACATATATTACCAACAGCTTCATTATTCACAATTGTCTGCATTGCTGAAATATTTTTGAATCCACTTTAAATATTCCAAATTTGATTTTGACTTGGCATTTCCAGTCGGCTTTAAAGACCTAAGTATTTTTATCAGCTTGAGGGGTGCTAGCAGGAAAGGGAGTAAAAGAGTGTTTAGGCCCTCATAGGTGGTTGAGGAGGTGGTTCAAATTGACTACATGGTGGTAGTGGGTAAGATCGCCTGCCAGGAAGTACTGGAACCCAGGGTCCTCAGGTTTTCAGGTTTTTGGGTATACGACGTAGAAACACTGTAACCCAGGGCCCTGGGTTTTCAGGTTTTTGGGTATACAACATGAAAAAATACCCACTTGAGACCCTTGAGTGTTGTTTCAAAAAGTTCCAGGAAGAAGCCGAGCTCAGCGAAACAAAAACCAGCTGGATCCAGAGATGCCTGAGATGGATACGAAATGTGGCTAAGTCTTATTGTCATACTAAAAACCCTCGCCCAGGTGTTATAGAACCTAACTGGGGTCCACTCACCTGCCTGACACAGTGAGGTTGTGCAGCAGTAGAAAGGAAGGCATGTATGTATTTTTTGTTATTTTTGGAGACGGAGTCTTGCTCTGTTGCCCAGGCTGGAGTGCAGTGGTGTGATCTCAGCTCACTTCAACCTCCACCTCCTGGGTTCAAGTGATTTTCCTGCCTCAGCCTCCGGAGTAGCTGGGACTAGAGTTGCCAGCTACCACACCCAGCTAATTTTTGTATTTTTAGTAGAGATGAGGTTTTGCCATGTTGGCCAGGCTGGTCATGAACTCCTGGCCTCAAGTGATCCGCCCACTTTGGCCTCCCAAAGCGCTGGGATTACAGGCATGAGCCACAGCACCTGGCCTTGTTATTTTTTAAATGTTTTGTTTTGAGACAGGGTCTCATTCTGTTTCCTAGGCTGGAATACAGTGGCACGATGATGACTCACTGTAGCCTCAACCTCCTGGGCTCAAGCAATCCCCCTGCCTCTGCCTCTCAAGTAGCTGGGACTACAGAAGTGCACCATCATGCCCAGCTAATTTTTAAATTTTTTGTAGAGACAGGGTTTCGGCATTTTGCCCCTGATCTCGAACTCCTGGGATGGAGCAATCCTCCCGCCTTGGCCTCCCAAAGTGCTGGGATGAGAGGTGTGAGCCATCATGCACAGCTGAAGGCATCTATTTGCAAAGATGCAAAGCAAGGAGGACCAGGCAGCTCATGCTCAAATTCTGACCTCCCTGATGCGTTGCAGTTTTCTTTTTCTTTTGTTTTCTTTCTTCTTTTTTCTTTTTTTTTTTTTTTAAGGCTGGGGTAAATTTCAGGAAAGCCAAAGTTACAGGCAAAATTGTAAATCAATAGATGGAGATTACACTTTGGTTTTGGCCCAAAAAGGCAGGATATCTTGAAATAAGGGCTTACAGTCATAGGTAGATTCAAAGATTTTTCTCATTTGCAATGGGTTAAGAAAGAGAAGCTTCGTTTAAATTTTGGGGTCAGCAGAAGAGAATGTTAGCTCAGGATGTAGATGTGATCCCTCCAAGCCCCTCAGAAAGAAATTTTCAACAAAGAACAGTCGTCAGACTTCAGTCTTCAGTTCCCCCTTCTCTGAGGTCTAGGTGCCAGCAGATCCATTCAGTACGGGTCCAGGTTTCTGAAAAACAATTGAAAGACCTATGTTAAAATGTTATCTTTCATTTCTACAGAAAACCAAATACCCCATGATTTTAACTTCCTTGGCTATCATTTTTTTTTCTCCTTATTAAGTGCTTTTATTCATTTATTTTACTTTCTTAGAAATAGTCTTTTTCTTCCAGAAGATGAATGCTGTGATTTCTTTACAACCTTTCCATTCTTAGTTTCTGGTGGATCCATCATCAGGTTGTAATTCGACAAGTAGCTGGGTGGGTGCATTCTGTGTGGAGCTAGTTTTGCAATAGGCCTTGTGAAATAGGCGAGAAGCTGTTAGGAGAACAGATCTCTAAACACCATGGGACTGAAAGGACAAAGTTAGTGCTGTATGAATGGAGGTGACAGTGCATCTGTAGGGGTTCAGAGGAGGAGAAGTCAGTATGAGCTGGGAAGGTCTGGAAAGATATGGGACTCAAGGTCATTGAAGGATGGTGGGTGGTAATTTATGGAAAGAGGCAAGGAGGGCGGGCATTCCATATCTAGTAAGCTTTCCCTCATTCCTAATTTCGTGCATTCCTACCTGGCTGTGACGACCATTGCTCTCTGCTGATGTCTTTCCTGAGTTCTTAGGAATTCTACAAACCTTAGGAAGAGGATTTTGAAGGCAGGAGTGGTCTATTTCCTCATTCCATGTAGTTTTTCTTTCTCCCAGACAGGGCGGCCGGGCAGAGGCGCTCCTCACTTCCCAGACGGGGCCGCCGGGCAGAGGCGCTCCTCACTTCCCAGACGGGGCGGCCGGGCAGAGACGCTCCTCACCTCCCAGACGGGGTTGCAACCAGGCAGAGGCGCTCCTCACCTCCCAGACGGGGCGGCCGGGCAGAGGCGCTCCTCACTTCCTAGACGGGGCGGCCGGGCAGAGGCGCTCCTCACTTCCCAGAGGGGGCGCCCGGGCAGAGGCGCTCCTCACTTCCCAGACGGGGAGGCCGGGCAGAGGCGCTCCTCACTTCCCAGACGGGGCGGCCGGGCAGAGACGCTCCTCACTTCCTCCCAGACGGGGTGGCAGCCAGGCAGAGGCGCTCCTCACCTCCCAGACGGGGCGGCCGGGCAGAGGCGCTCCTCACTTCCCAGACGGGGCGGCCGGGCAGAGGCGCTCCTCACTTCCCAGAGGGGGCGACCGGGCAGAGGCGCTCCTCACTTCCCAGACGGGGCGACCGGGCAGAGACGCTCCTCACTTCCTCCCAGACGGGGTGGCAGCCAGGCAGAGGCGCTCCTCACCTCCCAGACGGGGCAGCCGGGCAGAGGCGCTCCTCACCTCCCAGACGATGGGCGGCCGGGCAGAGACGTTCCTCACTTCCTATATGGGATGGCGGCCGGGCAGAGGCGCTCCTCACTTCCCAGATGGGGTGGCCGGGCAGAGGGGCTTCTCACATCCCAGACGATAGGCGGCCAGGCAGAGACGCTCCTCACTTCCTAGACGGGGTGGCGGCGGGGCAGAGGCTGTAATCTTAGCACTTTAAGAGGCCAAGGCAGGAGGCTGGTAGGTGGAGGTTGTAGCGAGCCGAGATCACGCCACTGCACTCCAGCCTGAGCACCATTGAGCATTGAGTGAGCGAGACTCCGTCTGCAATCCCAGCACCTCGGGAGGCCGAGGCAGGCAGATCACTCGAGGCCAGGAGCTGGAGACCAGCCCGGTCAACACGGCGAAACCCTGTCTCCACCAAAAACAAAAACCATTCACGCGTGGCGGCGCGCGCCTGCAATCCCAGGCACCCGGCAGGCCGAGGCAGGAGAGTCACAGGAGCCTGAGGCAGGGAGGTTGCAGCGAGCGGAGATCACGGCAGTACAGTCCAGCTTCGGCAACAGACGGAGACCGAAAAAAGAAGGAGAGGGAGACCGAAGAAAGGGGAGAGGGACAGGGAGGGGGAGGGGAGGGGGAGGGGGAGGGGGAGAGGGACCCTTGGCTATCATTTTAAGCTACTATTACCTTTTTATTAAGTTACTTATTTACTCTCAGGGCTAGCTATGTGCTGGTAATTTCTCTTGAAAGAACTCAAGACTTTTTTTTAATTTCTATGCTTAGATACTCAGCAAGCCTTTAAGAGGGGGTCCCTGCCCTGTCTCACATGGAGGAGCTTCTTTTTCGCCATTTTCTTTCTCTTTCTCTTTTTTTTTTAAAATATCGGCTGGGTCTCCCTATGTTGCCTAGGCTGGTCTTGGGCTCCTGGCCTCTAGCGACCCTCCCTCATCAGCCTCCCAAAGTGCTGGGATTACAGGTGTGAGCCACTGCATCCCGTCCCTCTTTTCCTCCCCTCCCCTTCCCCTCTCCTTTCCTTTCCCTTCTTTCTTTCTCTCTCTCTCTTTTTTTTCTTTTCTGAGATGGAGTTTCGCTCTTGTTGCCCAGGCTGGAGTGCAATGGCGCAGTCTCGGCTCACAGCAACTTCCGCCTCCCGGGTTGAAGCGATTCTCCTGACTCAGCCTCCCGAGTAGCTGTGATTACAGGCATGCGCCACTACGCCCGGCTACTTTTGTATTTTTAGTGGAGACAGGGTTTCTCTCCATGTTGGTCAGTTTGGTCTCGAACTCCCGACCTCAGGTGATCCGCCTGCCTCAGCCTCCCAAAGTACTGGGATTACAGGCATGAGCCACTGCGCCCAGCCTTATTTGCTATTTTCTATGCTTGCGAGGTATGTAGAAACATGATGGAAAACTGCACCAGCACGGCTTTTGCTCCACCTCTACATACGACTCGGCCTAATAAAAGCACTGTTTTCACCTTTGTTCAGGGAGGCACTGCTTTAAGAATTACCCCCAGTGTTTTCCTTGCTTGTTACAAGTAATAACATCCCCTTGTCAAATCCTTGGTTGTGGTCACTGTACTGTCACCCACCAAGTAAGCAAACTCACCCACTGGATGGGGAATAGTCGTACAAGAAAAAGTCTTGGCAGGAGGGACAAAGGTCAGCCAGAGGCTCACTCCACCATACTCACAGTCTCAACAAGAATAGGGAACACAAGAGAAAACTGCCCTACTGGCCATTGCTTTCCCTATCTGCGGCCTCCGGAATGCGGTGTAGAAGAAGTGTTCAGAAACTGTGCTGAGGCCCTTCCCTATTCCCCCACGCCATCCACCTTACCCCAATGGCAACTTTCTGGCCGGAGAGGTCAGGAGCCCAGCTAAAAAGGTGAGTGGGCCATCAGCCTATACAGGTAATGAGAGTGTCAACCGCCAGATTACTACTGTCGGTTACGAAAAAACGGTCCTCTGGAAGCGACGCTCTCTGTGCGTCACGTAACACGCTGCAGGAAAGGTACACTGGGGGGTATCACGTGACCGTCAACCGCTGGGGCGAGCAGGCGCCTAGAACCCAACGATCGTCCATGGCCAGGGAGCTTCCAGCCACGTTCCTCTCTCTAATACCATCCTCCGCGCCTCACCTAAGCAAGCGCCACCTTCTCGCAGCTTCCTGCCCCCTAAAGCCTCCGAAGTCCTGGCCCTCCTAAGGTGGGGAAACGGAGGAACGGACGTGAAGGGAGCTGTGGGACGCGCGGCCGTGGAGCTGGACTGCACCGAGTCCCAGCGCGCATCCGGGCTCCGGGAGTCCCACCGAGCCGTGACGTCAGAGGCGGGGCCGAGCACTGGGCGACATCTGAGCTCGGAGCTCCGCGGGTCCGGCAGCCTCTTGTTTCGCCTTCTTGCTCTTGGGCCATCTTCCCTAAGTGGGAAGACCTAGGTTTTGCCAATCGGTTACCCGAGACCTTGGAGTAACTGCCGCGTTTGTTTGCAAAACTCGCCTCATTTTGTGGCACCCGCCCTGCGCAGGTGGAGCCTTTAGATGGGAACACCTGGACGAGGCTCTGATGGGAAATGGGGGCTGGAAGTTTGTCAGGAGCACGGAGACAGGTCGCCCTTCGGCCTGAATTTGGCGTAACTAGGACTGTGGGTACCTCCTGGCCCCAGACTGTTTACCAAAGCAAGCTTGCTGCAAGCTGTTGTAGATGAGCTTTAACCTCCGCTGGTCCGAGGTGCTATGAAGACCTTCGGCTTGTTGTTATGTTATGTTATGTTATGTTATGTTATGTTATGTTATGTTAGTTATGTTATGTTATGTTATGTTATTTTTTGAGACAATTTCGCTGTCGCCCAGGCTGGAGTGCAGTGGCGCCATCTCGGCTCACTGCAACCGCAGCCTCCTGGGTTCAAGTGATTCTCATGCCTCAGCCTCCTGAGTAGCTGGGATTATAGGCATGTGCCACCACGCCCAGCTAATTTTTGCATTTTTTGGTAGAGACGGGTTTCCCTATGTCCAGGCTGGTCCCGAACTCCTGGCCTCAAGTGATCCGCCCGCCTCGGCCTCTCAAAGTGTTGGGATTACAGACGTGAGCCACCGCACCCAACCTGGAAACAGTTTTTTTTTTTGTGAAGGAGTCTTGCTCTATTGCCCAGGCTGGAGCGCAGTGGCGCTCCAGCGGGCTGATCTTGGCTCATTGCAACCTCTGCCTCCCAGGTTCAAGCATTTCCCCTGTCTCAGCCTCCCGAGTAGCTGGAACTACAGGCGCCTGCCACCACGCCCAGCTAATTTTTATATTTTTAGTAGAGACGGTGCGTCACCTTGTTGGTCAGGCTGGTCTCGAACTCCTGACCTCAGGTGATCCACCTACCTCGGCCTCCCAACGTGCTGGGATTACAGGCGTGAGCCAGCGCACCCGGCCTTCAAAACACTTCTTTATAAACAATTTGCAGTGTTGCAGCCTGGTCATCCAGGGCTTTGACCTAACATTTTTTATGCTAAAATGTTAGGTAACTCCATATGCTCATTAATGGATTTGGTCTGAGACTAATTGCATAGTTTTTATTTAAAATTATGTTACACTTTGATTCGCGTGTGTCCTGTTTTAATACTCCAATACTCTTGATTTCAGCTTCTTTAATAATTAAATATCTGAGTAGTGCTGATCCCAGGGAAGTATTCTTGGCACAGTTTTGACATGTTTACTTGGTTGGAAGGACATTATGGGACTATAATGAAGCCGAAAACATGGGAATATTGCGAGTCAAAAATATGGTTTTCCCTCTATTTCAATATCCACAAAACTTCTGAAACATGCCCTACATGTGTCCTTGAGTATATTACTAATAAGGTATACAATATAAGGCTTCCATCTCAGAAGTTAAAGTGGTGTAGAATTGCCAACATTTATACAGAACTTAGTATTTGTCCAGCACTGTTCTAAGTGCTCCACAGGTTTTAGCACCTATTACCCTCAGTGAAGTTATTACCCAGTGAATAGTCCCATATTACAGATAAACTAACTGCCTCACTATGAGATTGAGTGATTTGCTCAATCACTATGAGATTGAGTAATTTGCTCAAAGTCACACAGAGCCAGTATCAGCTTCTCTCTCTCTATTTTTTTTTTTTTTTAAATAGGCGGGGTGGTTATGTTGCCCAAGCTGGTCTCCAAGTCCTAGGCTCAGATCCTTTGGCCTCAGCCTCCCTGGAGTAGCTGGGGACTAGGGTACACGCCATCACACTGGGCAGGATCTGCTTTTTAAAGTAGTCTTCTGTACTCTTAGTGCAAAGGAGAACTGGACTGGAAGTCCGGAAGCCTATACTTCAGACCTAGCTCTACTATTTACCCAGTTGTTTGACTTATTTATTTATTTATTTATTTTATTTATTTTTTTTGAGATGGAGTTTCGCTTTTATTGTCCAGGCTAGAGTGCAATGACGCGACCTCGGCTCACTGCAACCTCTGCCTCCCGGGTTCAAGCAATTCTCCTGCCTCAGCCTCCCAAGTAGCTGGGATTATAGGCATGCACCACCACACCCTGCTAATTTTTGGTATTTTTAGTAGAGATGCGGTTTCACCGTGTTGGCCAGTCTGGTCTCGAACTCCTGACCTCAGGTGATCCACCCGCCTCGGCCTCCCAAAGTACTGGGATTACAGGCGTGAACCACCGAGCCTAGCCTCAGTTGACTCTTGAATGACATGGGTTTGAGTTGCATGAGTCAACTTATACACTGCTTTTTTTCAACCAAATGCAGATTGAACATACAGTATTCATGGGATGTGAAACCCTGTATGGGGAGGGCCCACTTTTCCTATACTCTTATTCCTCAGGGCCAGCTGCGGGACTTGGGTATGCTTGGATTTTGCTATACTTGGGGGTCCTATAATGGTTATAAGACCAATAACCAATCCTCTGTGTATACTGAGAGACAACTGTACTGTAGAGCTGTGTCTCAAGTTTCTTCACTTGAAAAACAAGGATTCTACATCAGTGCTGTTGACTTCCCTGCAGAGTTATGAATATCAATACAGTGATTTTTTAAAGTAGAAGCATTTGGTTGGGCGCGGTGGTTCACGCCTGTAATCCTAGCACTTTGGGAGGCTGGGGTGGGTGGATTACCTGAGGTTGGGAGTTCAAGACCAGCCTGACCAACATGGTGAAACCCTGTCTTTACTAAAAATACGAAAAATTAGCCAGGTGCAGTGGCACACACCTATAACCCCAGCTACTTGGGACGCCAAGGAAGGAGAATCGCTTGAACCCGGGAGGCAGCGGTTGCATTAAACCAAGATTGCGCCATTGCACTCCAGCCTGGGCTACAGAGTAAGACTTCATCTCAAAAACCAAAAAACAAAACAAAAACAACAACAAAAAAGTAGAAGCATTTTTAAAGCAGTAAAACACTGTATGAAACAGATGTTATATTGCAATTATTTCAGTCTTGGCTATTGAAGTAGGCCAATTAGGCAATTTACTAAATTATGACCCGGATGACTATATTTATGTCCCTGAAGTAGAATTACCTTTAAATTTCAATTGTAATTAACATTTTTTTGCCAGATGAAATAATTCATTCAGTTCTGATAATAAACCACATTTGCACAATAGCTGTATCCTTTTAAAGACAATTATGTAGATGATTACCTTTGAAATCACCTCAGAGACACTAATTACTAGTAAAAAATGAGTTTCTCAGTTGCTCATAATACTAACAATATAGCAAATTATAGAGTCAAATTTTATGTTTTAAACTCCAGTGGACTCTGGAAAATATAGACATAGAATGACAGTAATCATTCATTTTTTTTTTTTTGAGACAAAGTCGTGCTCTTGTCACCAGGCTGGAGTGCAATGGCACGATCTCGGCTCACTGCAACCTCTGCCTCTCGGGTTCAAGTGATTTTCCTGCCTCAGCTTCCCAAGTAGCTGGGATACAGGCACGCGCTACCATGCCCGGCTAAATTTTGTATTTTTAATAGAGACGGGGGTTTCACCATGTTGGCCCGGGATGGTCTTGATCTCTTGACCTCGTGATTCACCCGCCTCAGCCTCCCAAACTGCTGGGATTGCAGGCGTGAACCACTGCGCCCAGCCTTATCATTGATTTTGAAAAACAATTCTATATTGACAATAATTTTGCCTTTTTATGAGCCAATAAATTCTTATTGTTTATGACTGTTTACATTTAGTTACATTACTTGCATCAGACAAGTACTAGTAGTTATACTGAACTATGCTATGGCCACAGACTCTTCTTCTGCTTACCTTGGAATTCTAAATACCAACCCCAGCTGACATGGAATAGGGCTCTGTATCTGGCGGATGCTCATTAACAGTTGTTAGCCAACTCTGAAAGGTGTCTTCTTAGCATGCAAATACTTGTAAAAATTTTACAGAAGGGTGACAAATTCTAACAGTCTACCTTCAGTTGATTTTCTTTTTTTTTTTTTCAGACAGAGTGTTGCTCTGTCTCCCAGGCTGGAGTGCAGTGGCTCACTGCAACCTCCACCTCCCGGGTTCAAGCGATTTTCCTGCCTCAGCCTCCCAAGTAGCTGGTGCCTGCCACCATGCCCAGCAAATTTTTTGTATTTTTAGTAGAGATGGGATGTCACCAAGTTGACCAGGCTGGTCTCGAACCCCTGACCTCAAGTGATCCACCTGCCTTGGCCTCCCAAAGTGCTGGAATTACAGGTGTGAGCCACTGTACCCAGCCCAGTTGAAATATTTTAATCTCCCTTGATTCTCTGGAGAAGAAATGACCTGTATATTTTCTCTTTTGCTTTACTTTTGGAGGCTGGCTGTTGTGTTTCTGAACATGCTCTGTACTTCTTGTGGTCTCCTAATGAATTTTAAGTAGTTATTACCATGATAGTTTACATTAATTTGGGCTGACTCACTATGTGTGTGTGCCTGTTTGCTTCATATTTTATCATCAGCAAAAAACTGGTGCAAATGCATGGTGGGGGCACATGATATAAAACATCAGTCTCTAACTTGTATTATGGCTTTAATTTTTTCTATGTCTTCACTTTATGATCAAAAGCAGAGTGGATTTTCTTCTTGCTTTTTATTGGAATGTTGGGAGTGATTAAGGAACTAAGACATATTTTGAAAAAATCTGCCTTTGATGTGAAGTGATACTTACATGAATTAATATTGTGCATTTATACAATTAAAAAACCTATGCATTTAACTTATAAATGCCTTCAAGAATCACTGGTGCAATTCAACACATCATTATATATAATATATAATATATAATAATATTATAATATATTATAATATATAATAATATTATAATATATATTATAATAATATATTATAATATATAATATTATAATATATTATTATAATATATATTATAATATATTATTATAATATATATTATAATATATTATTATTATATATTATAATATATATTATAATATTATATATTATAATATATTATTATAATATATAATATTATAATATATTATTATAATATATAATATAATATATTATTATAATATATTATAATAATATATTATATATTATAATATATTATAATATATAATATATAATAATATTATAATATATTATTATAATATATAATAATATTATAATATATATTATTATAATATATAATAATATTATAATATATATTATTATAATATAATAATATTATAATATATATTATTATAATATAATAATATTATAATAATATTATTATAATATAATAATATTATAATAATATTATTATAAGATATAATAATATTATAATAATATTATTATAAGATATAATAATATTATAATAATATTATTATAAGATATAATAATATTATAATAATATTATTATAAGATATAATAATATTATAATAATATTATTATAAGATATAATAATATTATAATAATATTATTATAAGATATAATAATATTATAATAATATTATTATAAGATATAATAATATTATAATATATAATAATATTATAAGATATAATAATATTATAAGATATTATTATAAGATATAATAATATTATAAGATATTATTATAAGATATAATAATATTATAAGATATTATTATAAGATATAATAATATTATAAGATATTATTATAAGATATAATAATATTATAAGATATTATTATAAGATATAATAATATTATAAGATATATTATTATAAGATATAATAATATTATAAGATATATTATTATATTATATAATAATATTATAAGATATATTATTATATTATATAATAATATTATAAGATATATTATTATATTATATAATAATATTATAAGATATATTATTATATTATATAATATTATAAGATATATTATTATATAATAATATTACAATATATATTCTTATATAATAATATATATTCTTATATAATAATATTATAATATATATTCTTATATAATATTATAATAATATTCTTATATAATATTATAATATATATTATTATATAATAATATTATAATATATATTATTATAATATATAGCAATATTATTATAATATTATATATATATATATAGTGTGTATGTGTGTGTGAGAGATAGGGTCTGGACAGGTCTGCCCAGGCTGGAGTGCAGTGTCACCATCTCAGCTCACTGCAGCCTCAACCTCCCAGGTTCAAGCAATCTTCCCACCTCAGCTTCCCAAGTATCTGGGACTACAGGCATGCACCACCAGGCCTGGCTAATTTTTGTATTTTTAGTAGAGACAGTGTTTTCGCCATGTTGCCCAGGCTTGTCTCAAACTCCTGAGCTCAAGCGATCCGCCTGCCTCGGCCTCCCAAAGTGCTGGGATTACAGGCATGAGCCACCGCGCCTGCCCTGAAATGTGTACACTTTTTAATTTAAGAATGAAAGAAGACCGGGTGCGGTGACTCATGCCTGTAATCCCAGCACTTTGGGAGGCTGAGGCAAGTGGATCACCTGAGGTCAGGAGTTTGAGACCAGCCTGGCCAACATGGTGAAACCCTGTCTCTACTAAAAATACAAAAAGTAGCCAGGTGTGGTGGCAGGCGCATATAATCCCAGCTCCTCAGGAGGCTGAGACAGCAGAATTGCTTGAACCCAGGAGGCAGAGGTTGTAGTGAGCCGAGATTATGCCATTGCACTCCAGCCTGGATATCCAGCTGTATGTACTCCACTTGCACCACAGCTGAGAAATACCAGAAAGCAGCCCTCTCTGGGTTATATCCTCAGGGGCCACAAGACTTGCTGGGCTAAAATGTTGGAGGACATGTCGCTTCTAGGGGGAAAAGAAACAAAGTCTAGGCTGTTCCAGCCAGTTCCTCCCCTATCTCAGGATATTGCATTCCAAGCATATTCTATAGTTATTCTTTTTTTTTTTTCTTTGAGGTGGAGTTTCATTCTTGTTGCCCAGGCTGGAGTACAATGGCACGATCTTGGCTCACCGCAACCTCTGCCTCCCAGGTTCAAACAATTCTTCTGCCTCAGCCTCCCAAGTATCTGGGATTACAGGCATGTACCACCACGCCCGGTTAATTTTGTATTTTTTTTTTTAGTTGAGACAGGGTTTCTCCATGTTGGTCAGGCTGGTCTCAAACTCCCAACCTCAGGTGATACGCCCGCCTCGGCCTCCCAAAGTGCTGGGATTACAAGGTGTGAGCCACCGCGCCTGGCTCTACAGTTACTCTTGAAAACCACGGCCAGGTGAAATGGTTCGTGCCTGTAATCCCAGCACTTTGGGAGGCTGAGGTGGCTCACTTGAGGTCAGGAGTTGGAGATTAGCCTGGCTAACATGGTGAAACCCCGTCTCTACTAAAAATACAAAAACTAGCCAGGTATGGTAGTATACATCTGTAGTCCCAGCTACTCGGGAGGCTGAGGCAGGAGAATCACTTGAACCCAGGAGGCAGAGTTTGCAGTGAGCCGACATTGTACCACTGCATTCCAGCCTGGGCAACAGAGTGAGACTCTGTCTCAAAAAAAAATAGTAATAATAATTAAACCACAAGCATGAAAAGAACTGAGTTGGGGTCTAAGGCCACCCAGAGAATTGTTCTCTACCGCAGCTCAAAACTTGGTCTTATTGTTGTTTCATCATGATGGATGTCTTCGTTGCTCCTCACAAGCCCACTGACTTTTGGAATACCCACTTCTCTCTCTGGAATGTCCACTTCACAGAGATACCATGGCTATTCTTCCCTTTCTGTCAGTTCTGGCTTGCCATTCATTCCCACCCAATTGCAACATACCAGCTAGTAGCTGTTTTTCTCAAACCACACTCATGGACTACATCTCAAAAATAACTCCATTCTCTGAAGTATAGAACAAAGAAGGTCCAAATGGCCTCACTCCCAAGGCTGAAAGTTGTTCTGTAAGCTCAGCTAGGACTGTCAGGCAGGGGCCTCAGTTCTCCAGATGGGTTTGCGAGGGGAAAATAAAATTTGGGGCCCCAAAAATCACTAAGCTAAAGAGAAGAGTGAAGCTAGGAACTGCTTAGGGCAAAACTGCCTCCCATTGTATTCAAAGTCATTCCTCTGCTCACTGAGATAAATACACATCTGATTGCTTCCTTTCAAAAGGCTAATCAAACTCAAAAGAATGCAACCATTTGCCTCTTATCTGCCTATGACCTGGAAACCCACTTCCCTCTTTGAGTTGTTCTGCCTTTGCCTCGAGTCTGCCTTTGCGTCAAATTGTCACACCTTTCTGGACCAAACCAACATTCATCTTACATATATTGATTGATGTCTCCCTAAAATGTATAAAAGTAAGTTGTACTGGGACCACCTTGGGCACATGTAGTCAGGACCTCCTGAGGCTGTGTTATGGGTGTGCATCCTTAACTTTGGCAAAATAAACTTCCTAAATTGACTGAGGCCTAACTCAGATATTCAGGGTTTACAGGCTTCTTGGGCTTCCTCATGGTGGCAGCTGAAGTCTAAGCAGGAGCCTTCAAAGAGTTCAGAATTGCATAATGCCAGGGCAGTTCAAAGAAAAATATTGTTTGGTAAAATTGCTTAACCTATACACCAAAGGAAAACTTATAGCTGATGTTGTTTTTTTGTTGTTTGTTTGTCTGGTTTGAGACAAAATCTTGCTGTGTCACCCAGGCTAGAGTGCAGTGGTGGGATCTCAGCTCACTCCAACCTCCATCTAGGTTCAAGTGATTCTCCTGCCTCAGCCACTCAGGTAGCTGGGATTACAGGCGTGCACCACCACACACGACTAATTTTTATATTTTTAGTAGAGATGGGGTTTCATCATGTTGGCCAGACTAGTCTCGAACTCCTGACCTCAAGCAATCTGCCTCCCTCAGCCTCCCAAAGGGCTGGGATTACAGGTGTGAGCCACCGCGCTGGCCTGTACCTAGTTTTGAATCATGCGTTTCTACAAAGCAGCTTGAGGAAAGCATGCCAAACAAACCTCCACCCTGAAAAGGAGAAGATGGCCCTAGGATGGGTTAATAATCAAGGGCCATGAGGAAAGGATAACCTAAGGTGGAGCCCTAAAGGCCTAAAAAGGTGGGATCAGGTTAATGTATACAGTCTTTTTTTTTTTTTGAGACAGAGTCTGGCCATCACCTAGGCTGGAGTGCACTGGCTCAATCTCGGCTCATTGCAACCTCCGCTTCCCAGGTTCAAGCGATTCTCATGTCTCAGCCTCTTGAGTAGCTAGGACTACAGGCACCCACCACCATGCCCGGCTAATTTTTATATGTATTTTTAGTAGAGACGGAGTTTCTCCATGTTAGCCAAGCTGGTCTTGAACTCCTGACATCGTGATCCGCCCGCCTCGGCCTCCCAACGTGCTGGGATTACAGGCGTGAGCCACTGCGCCCGGCGGATGATCCATTTTTACAGATGGGAGGCATGTACTGTCTTAAGCGTGAGAGACAGGCTACTAGAAAGGCCAAGACCATGGATTTCAACAAGTGGGGAAAAGTCCCAAAGGCCCAGATGGTTATAAAGGCCCTCCTGGGATAAGATACTTTGACTGTAGACGCTGTAGAAAGTACTGGCCCCAGGAAGGAAAAATGGAAAAGCTGGCTGCAGGGTCTGGGGATATCCTAAGAGAACTTTCTGCGGCTGTAGGCTTTGGGAAAAGGGCCCTGAGGGCTGAGGGACAGAGCTGGGTCTGTCATCTAGTGACATCCGCACACACCGAAGCTCCGCTGGGCTGCACCGCCAACTCTGGTCCTCCAGAGAGCTGCGAGGATGGGGATCAAACACTCAGTGGGGCCAGGCTGTCAGTGTCCGCAGCCCGCTCAACACAACGCCGGCATATCGCAGCGAACATGAGAGGAGACGTCGCAGTCCCAGTAGTCTGTCTCCGCGTCTCTTCGGTGCCTGGTCCCGGCCCTGGTGCAGGGGGAGGACGATTACTTGGGATCTTGGGTCGGGACTCGGAGGGGCAAGGTAGAAGGGCAAAGGGGGCCGGTACTAACAGTGCCATTTGAGACTGTTCTACCTAAGCGACAGCAGACGCTGGCGCACGCGCCGAAAGACTTGGATGCCGCGCTCCCTGCTGCGCCCGAGGACCTCACGTGACCCCGAGGTCCTCACGTGACCTCCCAGCAGCTAGCAAAGCGGGATAGTCAGCCTCTCCGCAACGCATGTGGGTCAGCTGGCTGTGGGGACCAGGATCTTCCCCGCGGCTCAGCGTAGTCGCTGAGCTAACGCCACAGTCTGGAAGTTGCCTGTTTCGTCAGAGCGGGGGAGATACTTGGGCAGGAAAGAGGAACTGAGACCCAAGCATCCGCGGGACTCCTTCAGGGCGGGACCTGCTGGTGTCCACTCGCCCCACTTAGTAATAGGTTTCCACGCCGGCCTGGAACCTTCCGGAGCGGTGACCTCAGAGGCGCGGCCATGGAGGTACCAGTGCAGGTGTCCCCAGCCTCTGGGCGGTCCTTAAGGATTTTTTTTTTTTTTTTTTTTTTGAGATGGAGTTTCGCTCTGTTGCCCAGGCTGGAGTGCAGTGGCGCGATCTCGTCTCACTGCAACTCCCTCCTGGGTTCAAGCGATGCTCCTACCCCAGCCTCCCGAGTAGCTGGGACCACAGGAGCGCGCCACCACGCCCGGCCAATTCAAGGGGAGCACTTCAACGATGACCATGTTGTAAGCTTCCGGGAGCGCAAATTCCGTGTGTTAGAGGCACCGGTGTGGAGTGTGTTCTACTCCCGCAGGTGTGAGCCTTCAGATGGGGAACGTGCGCTGGAAATTTCTGAGGAATGCTTGAACCAGGCCGGCTTTGGGCTGAAATTGAAAAAATTAGAAGTGCAGGTGTATCCTGGTTCTTTTCAGTGTATCGGAGTCAGGCTGTTACAACCTTCGTTTTTGCACTTTAACATTAGCTCTTCAGGGTATTAAATTTAGGGCTTTTGTGCTGTCAGAGGCAGATGGCCAAACGTACCAAACATTCCGCAAAGGGGAAATGAGTTTTCTCAACTGCCTGAAGTGTCTCAACTGCCAGGCCCTTGCGGGCCTTTGTTCCATAACGTTCTCAGCTAAGAAAGATTACACGATCAATGGATTTGGGCAGAGTAATTGCTAAGTTTCCTCTTTCAAGTTATACTTTGATGTAAAGACTCCATTTCAGTGCTACAAAACGCTTAATTTCAGCTTATTTGAAACATTCTACGAGCTCTACTCCCAGATGTTTTCTTGGTTTTGAGGGACACAGTGAGGATAAAGGGAACATGATATTCATGGTGGTAAGGGCAAAAATGTTGTTTACTCCACACACAAGACAAAGTTTTCCTATACTAGAAGACAATTGAGTATATTCCTAATAAGGTGTACAATATCGAGCTTCCAAGTCTACTTAGGAGACAAGATGATGAGAGATTATGATAAGAGCAACAAGTCGTAAACATAATGGTGACTGAATTATCTATAATCACCAAAGACTCAATGACTCATATCCCATGCTATCTCAAAGACATTTCACCCAGTTTTTCCCTCCATTGGTTCAAAATAAGATCATTGTCCTCTCCCTGACATGCTTCTTCTTTTTTTTTTTTTTTTTTTTTTTTGAGACTGTCGCTCTGTCACCCAGGCTGGGGCGCAGTGGCTGCAAGCTCCACCTCCCGGGTTCACGCCGTTCTCCTGCCTCAGCCTCCCGAGTAGCTGGGACTACAGGTGCCCGCCACTACACCCGGCTAATTTTTTGGTATTTTTAGTAGAGACGGGGTTTCACCGTGTTAGCCAGGATGGTCTTGATCTTCTGACCTCGTGATCCGCCCACCTCGGCCTCCCAAAGTACTGGGATTACAGGCATGAGCCACCAGGCCTGGCCTTTTTTTCTTTTTTTTTAAATTTAGATGGGGTCTCACTCTGTTACCCAGGCTGGAGTGCAGTGACCTGATCTTGGCTCACTGCAGCCTCCACCTCTCACCTCACCCTCCTGAGTAGATGGGACTACAGGCACAGGCCATCATGCCTTGGTATAACATGCTTTTTAAATTTGACTTCTAGGACACCCATTCTCTTGGTTTTCCCCTACTTCTCTTTCTGCTCCTTCTCAGTGTTTTTTGCTAATTCTCTCTTCTCACCACCTTTTAATTTGGAGTGTCCCCAAGTGTAATTCATGGTCCTCTTCTGTATCTAACCCTCACTTTCTTGGTGATGTTACCACGTCTCATGAGTTTAAATTTTATCTGCCATGCATCTCTGGTTATACATTTCTCGAATGCATACTTTTACACATCCAACTGAATTTGGAGTGTCCCCAAGTGTAATTCATGGTCCTCTTCTGTATCTAACCCTCACTTTCTTGGTGATGTTACCATGTCTCATGAGTTTAAATTTTATCTGCCATGCATCTCTGGTTATACATTTCTCAAATGCCATACTTTTACACATCCAACTGCCTTCTTTTTTTTCTTTTCTTTTTTTTTTTTTTTTTGAGATGGAGTCTTGCTCTGTCGCCCAGGCTGGAATGCAGTGGCGTGATATCAGCTCACTGCAAGCTCCAAGTCCTGGGTTCATGCCATTCTCCTGCCTCGGCCTCCCGAGTTGCTGGGACTACAGGCACCCACCACCATGCCTGGCTAATTTTTTGTATTTTTAGTAGAGATGGGGTTTCACCATGTTAGCCAGGATGGTCTCGATATCCTGACCTTGTGATCTGCCCGCCTTGGCCTCCCAAAGTGCTGGGATTATAGGCGTGAGCCACCACGCCTGGCCCCAACTGCCTTCTTGACATCTCTACACAGATGTCCAATAAACATCTGAAAATTGATGTGTCAATACTGAACTCATGATCTTCCTCTCTACACCTACTCCACCATGGCCTTTCCCATTATAAATGACAGCAATTCCATCCTTTCAGTTGTTTATGCCAAAGCCTGCTTTCCTGCATTCCTCCAGTCATCAGGACGTCATGTTGGCTCTACCTACAAAACATGTCCCAAATCTGACCTTTTCTCAACCACCTCCACAGTGAATACCTTAGTTAGCTGTATTGTCATTGCAGGAGTCCCCTAACAGCTGTCTCTGCCTCTACCCTACTCCCCTCCCTGCCCCAGCCTCCCAGTGTCAATGCAGCAGCCGGAGTGACTGTTTTAAAAGCTAAGTCAGAGCACATCAGTCTTCTGCAGAAAACACTATCATGGCTTCTGGTTTCATTCAGAGTAAAAGCCAAAATCCTTAGAATAGCCTTCAAGGCCTGAAATGACCTGAATTCTGTTAGTCATGGTTCTAGCAGGAAACAGCTGGCATGTTCAAATTAGGATAGTTTAAGGAGAATTTTAAAAAGGGGTTATTTTAAAAGGTGTGAGTAGAGGAAAAGGAATGATTGTGCAGCAACCTTGGGTCTAGTAACAGCAGGGCTTTTATAGCATCCCTACGCTGGAAGGGGCAAGGAACTGAGTGGTACCAGATCCCCAAAACAGAGAGGACTGAGGCGATAGCCACCTGTCAGGAGTTGAACCCTTCAGTTGATGGATAGGGATGCAGCCAGCCAGTGAGCATCTTGCTTAGAGAGAGCAAGAGCAATGAATACCCAGATCCCACTCTCCTCACTTGCTCTCTTTTGTAGGTACCCTGTTAGGAGATCCAACAGCCAGATGGCAAGGGTGTAGTCCCTAGAGGGCACCTTCCTGGGCTCACAGCAGGATGGAAGAAGGTAAAGCGTGGTCTGGAGGGCCACATATGGGATACCGAGCACCCTCTGTAAGCTCAGCCTGACCCTCCGCTTCCATTCATTCCCTCAAACCACACTGGCCTTGTTATCCTACAAGATCCCCATGCTTCTCTCTTAGGGCCTGTTTTAGCTACCCCCTCTGCCCGGAATATTCTTTCTCACATATTTTTGGGGCTAATGTCCTCATTTCCTTTGGCCTTTGCTCAGCTATCATTATCCTCTCAAATAGGACATCTTGGCCGTGCATGGCTGCTCATGCCTGTAATTCTAGCACTTTGGGAGGCCGAGGCAGGTGGATCACCTGAGACAAGGAGTTTGAAACCAGCCTAGCCAACATGGTGAAACCCCGTCTCTACTAAAAATACAAAAATTAGCCAGGCGTGGTGGCGCATGCCTGTAATCCCAGCTACCCAGGAGGCTACTCCTAGCTACTCAGGAGACAGGCAGGAGAATCGCTGGAACCCAGGAGGTGGAGGCTGCAGTGAGCCGAGATCACACCACTGCACTCCAGTCTGGGTGACAGAGCGAGACTCCATCTCAAAAAAAAAAAAAACAACAACAAAAAGGACATCTTGATCACCCATTCAGCACTGCCACCCACCACCCAGCACTCCTGATCCTGCTACGCTGTTGTACATTTTCTTTCATCCATAGCACTTAACTTCCTGCATACTCTATCCTTCACTTATTTATTTTGCACTGTTTATTTCCTCCATCCCTCCACTAAGATTGAGCTCCACAAGTGGAAGAATCTTTGTCAGCTTAGTTGAGTGATGTATTCTAAGTGCCTAGATCACATAATGTTTGTTGAATGAATTAACGGTCCTTTAGTACTTACTGAGTTCTAAGTTCTTTAAATGGATAGCGTTACATACAAAGAGAAAGGAACTATCATTATTCTATTTTTCAGATGAGGAGACTCTACTTTTTCACATTTTTCTTTTTTTTAAATTTTTTCAATATAATTTTTCCTTTTTTTTTTTTTCGAGACAGGGTCTCACTCTGGTTGCTCAGGCTGAAATGTAGAGGCACAATCTCGGCTCACTGCAGCCTTGACCTTCCAGACTCAGGTGATTCTCCCACCTCAGCCTCCTGAGGATCTAGGATTACATGACCAGCTAATTTTTTGTATTTTTAGTAGAGGCAGGGTTTTGCCATGTTGCCCAGGCTGGTCTCGAACTCCTGGGCTCAAGTGATCCTCCTGCCTTGACCTCCCAGAGTGCTGGGATCACAGGCATGAGCCACCACACCTGGCCAGAATTTTTCCTTCTTAGCGATATCTTCAAACACTTGGTCTATTCCGTGCTTTTTTTTTTTTTTTTTTTTTTTTTTGAGACGGAGTCTTGCTCCGTCACCCAGGCTGAAGTGCAGTGGCACGATCTTGGCTCACTGCAACCTCCGCCTCCTGGGTTCAAGCAATTCTCCTGCCTCAGCCTCTCAAGTAGCTGGGACTACAGGCACACACCACCAGCCCAGCTAATTTTTGTAGTTTTAGTAGAGATGGGGTTTCACCATATTGGTCAGGCTGGTCTTGAACTCCTGACCTCAGGTGATCCACCCGCCTCGGCCTCTTAAAGTGCTGGGATTGCAGGTGTGAGCCACCACGCCTGGCCTGTTAAATATTTTTGTAAAAATAAAACTAACATGATTTCAGCATTCAACATCCATTCCATAGCCAGCGTTAACAGCATCATAGTTTTTTTTTTTTTTTGAGACAGAGTCTTGCTCTGTTGCCCAGGCTGGAGTGCAGGGGCGTGATCTCCCGCTCACTGCAAGCTCTGCCTCCCGGGTTCACGCCATTCTCCTGCCTCAGCCTCCCAAGTAGCTGGGACTACAGGCACCTGCCACCATGCCCAGCGTGAGCCACCGCACCTGGCCAACAGCACCATATTTCATATATTAGATCTTTTTTTTTTTTTTTTCGAGATGGAGTCTTGTCTCTGTCAGGCTGGAGTGCAATGGCATGGAGTGCAATGGCATGATCTTGGCTCACTGCAATCTCTGCCTCCCCCACTCAAGCGATTCTCCTGCCTCAGCCTCCTGAGTAGTTGGGACTACAGGCCCATGCCACCATACCCGGCTAATTTTTGTATTTTAGTAGAGACAGGGATTTACCATGTTGGCCAGGCTGGTCTTAAACTCCTGACCTCAGGTGATTCGCCCTCTTTGGCCTCCCAAAGTGCTGGGATTATAGGCATGAGCCACCGCGCCTGGCCTCATGTATTAGATTTTGACAGGTATATATACAACTTTAAAGATAGTATAAATTGCTTAATATTCCTAAAGTTTCTCAACCAAAGGTGTTGAAAATACTGTGCTAAGTGAATTCATGAGTGATCCTGGAACTACTCATTGAAATATGAAGAGAAGCACAAAAAATCCCTTGCAATCACACTATCTGAAAGGAAGGATTTGATAAAATAATTTATCAAATTATTGCCTGCTGGATTCAAGCAATTCTCCTGCCTCAGCCTTCCAAGTAGCTGGGACTGTAGGCACCCGCCACCACGCCCAGTTAATTTTTTGTATTTTTAGTAGACATGGGGTTACACCATGCTGGCCAGGCTGGTCTCGAACTCCTGACCTCGTGATCCACCCACCTTGGCCTCCCAAAGTGCTGGGATTACAGTCGTGAGCCACTGCGCCTGGCCAACAAAATAATTTTTACAGTCTCCTGCTTAAGTACTTCTGCCACTCAAACCCTCTCCAGTCTTTGAAGTAGTATCTGTCTCTGACATTGGCCATGCATAGCTGAGGAGCATTTATACATTTGGACACAGTTGTGGGTTTTTTTGAGGACATAAAGCAAGAGATATGCTGAAGTGTTTATCTTCCTAAGGCCTTAGCAGTTTAGTATGTGTTAAATGAGATTTATAGGATGCCATTGTTTTAGACTGACCTCCTGCACTAGGCCCCAGCAGACCAGACCAAATCAAAATGGAGTCACTCATGCTAAAGTTTATATGACCTTTCAAGAAACCAGGAGAGATAGGCCAAGTGTGGTGGCTCACGCCTGTAATCCCAGCACTTTGGGAGGCCAAGGCGGGCGGATCATGAGGTCAAGATTGAGACCATCCTGGCCAACATGGTGAAACCCAGTCTCTACTAAAAGTACAAAAATTAGCTGGGCATGGTAGTGCGTGCCTGTAGTCCCAGGAGGCTGAGGCAGGAGAATCGCTTGAACCTGGGAGGTGGAGGTTGCAGTGAGCCAAGATTGCACCACTGCACTCTAGCCTGGCAGCAAAGCAAGACTCCCTCTCAAAAAAAAAAGAAAGAAAGAACTCAGGAGAGATATGACAGCAAAATCCCTAAACAGGCCAGTTTTAGCCAGCATGATAAGGCAGTCCTCTCTACTTTAACTCTTACAAGAAAAGTAACCTGGGCCAGGGGCGGTGGCTCACTCCTGTAATCCTAGCACTTTGGGAGGCCAAGGCAGGTGGATCACCTGAGGTCAGGAGTTTGAGACCAGCCTGGCCAACATGGCGTAACCCCGTCTCTACTAAAAATACAAAAAAATTATCTGGGCATGGTAGCCGGCGCCTGTAATCCTAGCTACCTGGGAGGCTGAGGTAGAATCGCTAGAACCCTGGGGGCGGAGGTTGCAGTGAGCCGAGATCACGCCACTGTACTCCAGCCTGGCCTGGGTGACAGAGCGAGACTCCATTTCAGAAAAAAAAAAAAAAAAAAAAAAAGTAACCTGAAGTAACTTGGTGTTAACCATTCTGGTTTTTGTGTTGTTCTATTTCCTTGTTCCTGTTCAAACTACCGTTTACAAACTGTTCTGCCATGCCCAGCAGAGTACCTTTTCTAAATCTTTAGATGAGATGTTGCCTAAATAAATCTCTAACGAAAGCCAATTTGATCTTCAATTATGTTTTTTATGTGTTAAAATTTTGTTTTTTAAATTTATGTTTGTGATATGTAGGGGCCAGTGAAGTGCAAGGCCCTCTTACCAAGTCTGGGTGTAAATATTGCCTTATCGGGTATCTATGAAAAGCCCCAAGTACAGGCTGCATCTTTCCACTGGACCATGTAGCATAAATATAACCACAGTAAAGCATGACCACTGGAAAAAATGAATGTCCAGATAAACCTGTGCAATCCCCCTGTGTTGCTGTTAACTTAAAACCTCCTTTGTATTGATTCACAAGCCTCTGAATTTCCTCTGAGGATGCCAGGAACAATTTGATGACCAGAATCATCAACTTAATTGCTTCAATATAAGCCTAATTACTTGGTGCATTATTGTTAAAAGTCTGTAACCTTTCGGAGGACCCACCATAGAAAGGATGCACTTGAGCACCCAGCTACTGACCAAAACATCTGTATTATAATGGACGCCATCTCATTCAAGTTAAGTTAACTAAAGGCTGCTCCACAGATGTCTGTTAATGAATTTAACTCTTTTACTGCCCCACATCTAACTTTTGAGTAATTGGAAATACATAAAAATAGGGTAATTTCACTCTATTTAAAGGAAACCTAAATTAGAGGCTAGGGAGTAAAAAATGTGTTTGCATTTGTAGAAAGGATCTTAGTCTAGCAGAAGGCATTGAGTAAATCTTAAAATTTAAATGTATCTTAGTCTCTTTGTGCTGCTATAACAGAATCCCACACACTGGATAATCCATAAACAGAAATTTATTCACAGTTCTGGAGGCTGAGACGTCCAATATCAAGGCACTGGCAGGTTTGGCAATTCTGATTCCAAGATGATGCCTTGAAGATTGCATCCTTCAAAGGGGAGAAACACTTTGTTCCACATGGTGGGGATAGAAGGGCAAAAGAAATAGCACAAGCTCCCTCCACCAAGCTCTTTATAATGGCATTAATCTGTGAAAAGAAATTAAATTTTGGGACCCCAAACTCATTTAGCCAAAGAGAAAAGTCAAGCTGTGAACTGGGTCACGCAAACCTGCCTCCCGCTTTTAGTTCCTAAACAAGATAGCTACAAGATGAAAAGTTACATGCCTCCCCCATATTTTGCCCACAAGGAAATTCCTGGTGAGTTCTTAGAAGTTCACCATGGCAGCCGGGCGCGGTGGCTCACGCCTGTAATCCTAGAACTTTGGGAGGCCGAGGCGGGTGGATCACAAGGTCAGGAGATTGAGACCATCCTGGCTAATACGGTGAAACCCCATCTCTACTAAAAATACAAAGAATTAGCCGGGTATGGTGGTAGGCGCCTGTAGTCCCAGCTACTCGGGAGGCTGAGGCAGGAGAATGGCGTGAACCCGGGAGGCGGAGCTTGCAGTGAGCCGAGATCACGCCACTGCACTCCAGCCTGGGCGACAGAGCGAGACTCCGTCTCAAGAAAAAAAAAAAAAAAGTTCACCATGGCAATGCACATTTTTTTTTTTCTTGAGACTGGAGTGCAGTGGTGCGATCTCGGCTCAGTGCAACCTCCGCCTCCCGGGTTCAAGCAATTCTCTGCCTCAGCCTCCCGAGTAGCTGGGACTACAGGTGCCCGCCACCACACCTGACTTTTTTTTTTTTTTGTATTTTTAGTAGAGACTGGGTTTCACCACCTTGGCCAGGTTGGTCTCAAACTCCGAACCTCAGGTGATCCACCCGCCTCAGCCTCCCAAAGTGCTGGGATTACAGGCGTGTGCCACTGTGCCCAGCCGACAATGCAAATTGATAGCTTAGCTTTACAGGTGTGGTCACCCCAGCCCACCAGACAAAAATGTATACCTGATTGTTCCCCTACCCCATTTTGTCCGTATTATCTTATGTAAAATGCAGATTCCCCACATTTTTTCCCTGCCTCTTTTGTTTATGTAAAAACTGAGTGCTTCTCAATATCCTGCCCTTTCCCCTTTAAATTTGGAACCCTCAAAATCATCTTCGGAGAAAGCATAGACCTGTCTCCTGGGCGCTTTCTTAACTTTGACAAATAAATCTTCTAAAATGATTGAGACTTGTCTCATCATTTTCCTCGACTGACATCTGGTAATCAGGAAGGGATCCTAGATGAAAGTGGCCCAGCCTGCGGCAGTTCGCCTCTTGGTACTTGGTGTTGGCTTGGGCACCTTAGAGCCCAAACCGACAAGACAATTTGCCAAAGTCCAGGACCTCTTTCCTCTAGGAATCTCTGATCTTCCAGCATTTTTCAGCTGGGGGTCTGAGGTGTATTTGCTGTTTAAAAAAACAAAACAAACAAAAAAAAAATCCCTTTTTGTGGGAGTTTTTCCATTCGCTTCCACCAAGGAAGGCGAGTTCATCTGCTTCTGCATCAGTGGAGAGCGATCTCCGGCTTGGGCCCCATCACTAGGTAAGAAACTGGTTTGGGATTCTGTCTTGCAAATTCTTTTAAATGACTAAAATTAGCATGAACAACCAGCTGGTGTTAACTTCTGCTTACACTTAGAGCGCCCAGAAACAGTATAATTTGTGTCATCATTGTTAGTTGTGCTTAACTGTTTTGTTTCTGTCTTGGTCAAATCAGAAGGGGAACCCTAAATTACTGGGAACAAGGCCTCTGAAGTGGGAGGAAAACAGCCAACAAGAGGGAAAAAAATAAGAGAAAAGAAAAGATTTTAAATTTTAACTACTAAAGGGGCTCTATTTACATAACAAGGCCACCTTTTTGCCAGCCAGACCAAACTGAAAGAGCGATGCCTGTATTTCTGAAGTAACAGCATTTTGTCTTAGCTGAAATATGGTAATAAGATTTTAAAAAGGCTGGGCGCGGTGGCTCACACCTGTAATCCCAGCACTTTGGGAGGCTGAGGCAAGTGGATCATGAGGTCTGGAGTTCAAGAGCAGCCTGACTAACATGGTGAAACCCTGTCACTACTAAAAATACAAAAATTAGCTGGGCGTGGTGGTGTGTGCCTGTAATCCCAGCTACTCAGGAGGCTGAGGCAGGAGAATTACTTGAACACGGGAGGCAGAGGTTGCAGTGAGCCAAGATCACGCCATTGCACTCCAGCCTGGGCGACAGAGAGGGACTCCGTCTCAAAAAAAAAAAAAGATAAAAAAAAATTTTTTTAAAGGAGCTCAATGGTTAAAAGTCAGCTTAATTAAAAAGTTAACATCCCAGATGTGTGTGTGTATGTGTGCATGTGTGCATGTTCGTATTTGAAAGGCCTTTGTGTTTTTGTTTTTTGTTTTTCTCTCCTAAGACCTTGTCTTTTTTTTTCTTCTCAGTTGACTGAGTTCTGTTTTCACCTGATTTTTTGACTAAAACAGTTATTGTAACAGAAGCTCCTCTTAATTTTTTTTGTTTTTTGTTTTTTTTGAGATGGAGTTTCACTCTTGTCACCCAGGCTGAAGTATGATGGCATGATCTCGGCTCACTGCAACCTCCGCCTCCCAGGTTTAATCGATTCTCCTGCCTCAGCCTCCTGAGTAGCTGGGATTACAGGCACCCACCACCATGCACAGCTAATTTTTGTACTTTTAGTAGAGATGGGATTTCCCCATGTTGACCAGGCTGGTCTCGAACTTCTGACCTCAGGTGATCCACCCGCCTCGGCCTCCCAAAGTTACGGGATTACAGGCCTGAGCCACCACGCTCAGCCTACTCTTGGATTTTTAAGGAACAATGAGACAGAGTCTCACCATGTTGGCCAGGCTGGTCTCGAACTCCTGACTTCATGTGATTGACCCACCTCAGCCTCTCAAAGTGCTGGGATTACAGCGTGGGCCATCACGCCTGGCCTAAAGTTAAATGATTTTATCTGGAAAAATCTTTGATAAATCTTTGTATTTTGCTATGGAAGCAGAGAGTTGTCACTTAAATGAATAAATTATTTAGTTACAAAGGCCTAAAAACCAGGATGGTTGGGGTGGGTCATGCCCATAATCCCAGGATTTTGGGAGGCCCAGGTGGGAGGATCGCTTGAGGCCGGGAGTTCAAGACCAGCCTGGGCAACATAGCAAGACTCTGTTTCTGTAAAAATTTTTTAAAAATTGGCCAGACATGGTGACTCCCGCCTGTAATCCCAGCAATTTGGGAGGCCGAGGCAGATGGATTACCTGAGGTCAAGAGTTCGAGACCAGCCTGGCTAACATGGTGAAACCCCGACTCTACTAAAAATACAAAAA
Source organism: Pongo abelii (assembly GCF_028885655.2). Lineage (NCBI taxonomy): Eukaryota > Metazoa > Chordata > Mammalia > Primates > Hominidae > Pongo > Pongo abelii. Next base: position 51,845,053 of record NC_071998.2, read on the forward strand.
TTAGCTGGGTGTGGTGGTGCACGCCTGTAGTCCCAGCTACTCAGGAGGCTGAGGCAGGAGAATTGCTTGAACCCAAGAGGCGGAGGTTGCAGTGAGCCAGATCACACCACTGCACTCCAGCCTGGGTGACAAAGCAAGACTCTGTTTTAAAAATAAATAAATAAAAATTAAAAATAAATAAAATAAAAATAGCTAGGCATCGTGGCATGCTTGTAGTCCCAGCCACTCAAGAGGCTGAGGCAGGATTCCCTGAGCCCAACAGCTCAAGGCTGCAGTGAACTATGATTGTGCCACTGCACTCCAGTCTGGGAGACAGAGTGAAATCCTGTCTCTAAGAAAAAAAAGAAAGGCCTGAAAACCATTTTTTTTTTTTTGAGACAGAGTCTCATTCTGTCACCTAGACCGGAGTGCGGTGGTACGATTTTGGCTCACTGAAACCTCCACCTCCTGGGTTCAAGTGATTCTCATGCCTCAGCCTCCTGAGTAGCTGGAATTACAAATGTGTGTCACCACACCCAGCTAATTTTTGTATTTTTAGTAGAGACGCGGTTTCACCATGTTGCCCATGCTGGTCTTGAACTCCTGACCTCAAGTGATTCACCCGCTTTGGCGTCCCAAAGTGTTAGGATTACAGGCATGAGACACTGTGCCCAGCCAATAATTAAAAATTTAAAAAAGAACACACACACACACACACACACACAATAAAAAGAGCCTGGAATGCTACAAGTGTATTGTAGTTTATTGAAGTAAAAATTATATTTATGACATCATGAACAATTGTCTTATGACTCAGTGACAAGGCTTGAAATTTAAAAAAGGAAAAAAGGGAAAAATTGTCTCTTTGCCGGTCAACTAAAATACATACTGCTGGCCGGGCATGGTGGCCCATGCCTGTAATCCCAGCACTGTCAAACCAATGATCTCTTTTTTTTGATAAATGATTTATTAATGAATCACATTCTCTAAAATATTCCAAATCAGAAAATGTTGTGTTAAATACTTGTCAAGTTTCACAAGGTGATTAAATATACAGTTGTGGGGTCCCACTCAGAACACCGGAGTTAGTATAAAGATTATTTTAAGCTGAAGACATTTGAGATGGAACAGATGCAGAAAGAAGCTTCCTTGGGACTTCCCTTATTTGATCAAAAGTAGAAACTTCTGAGAAATGAGGACGGACATAAATTTCCTGTTTGGGGTGGTTTCTACTCTCAGGGGAGAGACCAAGAATAAACCTACCATAAATCCCCTCTCTGGCAGTTTTATGACCCTGAAAAAGACCACTCACACGTATAAAAGAAAGTCTGGTTTGTGATAATGTTTGCATGTCTCCCATTTGTTCTTCTAAAAACACATTTGTCTTTTTTAGAGAAACCTATTTGTCCTTCCTATAGAAGTCCTTTTTTGGCTAGGCGTGTTGGCTCACGCATGTAATCCCAGCACTTTGGAAGGCTGAGGCAGGCAGATCACCTGAGATCAGGAGTTCAAGACCAGCCTGGCCAACGTGGTGAAACCCTGTCTCTACTAAAAATACAAAAATTAACTGGACATGGTGGCAGGCACCTGTAATCCCAGCTTCTTGGGAGACTGAAACAGGAGAATCGCTTGAACCTGGGAGGCAGAGGTTGCAGTGAGCCGAGACTGCGCCACTGTACCCCAGCCTAAGCAACATAGTGAGACCCTGTCTCAAAAAAAAGAAAAAAGTCTAGGCTGGGCACGGTGGCTCATGCCTGTAATCCCAGCACTTTGGGAGGCTGAGGCAGGAGGATCACAAGGTCAAGAGATTGAGACCATCCTGGCCAACATGGTTAAACCTTGTCTCTACTAAAAATACAAAAATTAGCTGAGCGTGGTGGTGTGCACCTGTAATCCCAGCTACTCAAGAGGCTGAGGCAGGAGAATTGCTTGAACCTGGGAGGCAGAGGTCGCAGTGAGACGAGATGGCACCACTGCACTCCATCCTGGTGACAGAGTGAGGCTCCGTATCAAAAAGAAAAAAAAATTAGCAGGGTGTGGTGGTGCACGCCTGTAGTCCCAGCTACTTGGGGGGCTGAGGTGAGAGGATCACTTGAGCCTGGTCGAGGTTGAGGTTGCAGTGAGCTGTGTTTGTACCACTGCATTCCAACCTGGGCAACAAAGTGAGACCCTGTCTCCAAAAAAAAAAAAAATGTAGGTAAATACCATCATTTGTGACAAGATGGATGAATCTGGAAAACATTATGCCAAGTGAAATAAGCCAGGTACAGAAAGACAAATACTACATGATCTCACTTATATGTGGAATCCAAACACGTCAAATTCATAGCAGCAGATAGTAGAATGATGGCTACCAGAGGCTGGGGAAAGTGGAGACGAGGAGAATGGGGAATTGTTAATCAAAGGGTGCAAAATTTCAGATAGAAGGCTTTGAGATTTACTGCACAATAGAGTGACTATAGTCAATAATGATGTAGTTTTATCTAGCCATCTAAAATGGAGAGATGAATCGTTCTGCCTATACAAACAAGTCAGTTATTAGAGGGTGGTTGAGGTATGCTACTCAGAAGATTTCAGGGTGTCTTCCAGCTGAAATCTCAATGTTCTCAGTACGAAAAACCTGAAATCAGATGCCTATGTAAGGGAAGTGCTATTCACCCAGTGAACCCAAAAAAGCAAATGGAGAATGCTGGCTATTTTGCCTTTCTGACATTTGTTTGGGAATCTGCAAGAACCTCTCCTTTCCCTTCCCTCAATAAGACCATTTAAGTGTGTGTTAAACAACTACAGCATACTAAATAAAAAGTTTGGCCAAAACCAACAACAACAACAAAATAATAATAACGATGTAGTTTCTCTTTCTTTTTTTTTTTTTTCTGAGATGGAGTCTCCCTCTGTCGCCCAGGCTGGAGTGCAGTGGCATGATCTCGGCTCACTGCAACCTCCCACCTCCCAGCTTCAAGCGATTCTCCCGCCTTGGCCCCCGCAAGTAGCTGGGATTACAGGTGCCCACCACCACGCCCAGCTAATTTTTGTATTTTTAGTAGAGAAGGGGTTTCACTATGTTGGCCAGGCTGGTCTAGAACTCCTGACCTCAGATGATCCACCAGCCTTGGCCTCCCAAAGCGCGGGATTATAGGCATGAGCCATCATGCCCAGCCATAGTTTCTCTTTCAAAATAACTAAAAGAGTAAATTTCAAATATCTCACTATTAAAAATGATGGATCAGCCAGGTGCCGTTGCTCACGCCTGTAGTCCCAGCACTTTAGGAGACTGAGATGGGTGGATAGCTTGAGCCCAGGAGTTCCAGACCAGACTGGGCAACATGGTGAAACTCCATCCCTACAAAAACATTAAAAATTAGCCAGGCATGGTGGCACACACCTGTAGTCCCAGCTATGCAGGAGGCTGAGGTGGGAGGATCACTTGAGCCCTGGCAGTTGAGGTTGCACTGAGCCAAGATCACATCACTGCACTCCAGCCTGGGTGACAGAACAAGACCCTGTTTTAAAAAAAAAAAAGATAAAAAATAATTTTAAAAAGAGAGAGAGAGGGGTCCCACTCTGTTGCCCAGGCTGGTCTCAAGTGGTCCTCCTGCTCTAGCCTCCCAAAGTGCTAGGATTACAGGCGTGAGCCACCATGCTGGGCTGTAAGACTCCTGTTTTTACAGAAAATTAAAAATTAGCCAGCATGGTGGCATGTACCTGTAGTCCCAGCTACTTGGGAGGTTGAGGTAGGAGGATTGCCCGGGCCCAGGAGGTCAAGGCTGCGGGAAGCTGAGATTGCACAAGTGCACTCCACCCTGGGCAACAAAGCAAGACCCTTCCCAAAAGATAAAATAAAAATAAAAATGAAAAATCAATTGGAGTCAGGCAAGGTGGCACATGCTTGTAATCCCAGCACTATAGGTGGCTGAGGCAGGAGGATCCTTTGAGTTTGGGAATTTGAGACCAGCCTGGGCAGCATAGTGAGACCCTGTCTCTACAAAAATAAATTTTAAAAGTTAGCTGGCCACGATGGTGTAGGCCTATAGTATCAGCTACTAGGGAGGCTGAGGCGGGAGGACTGCTTGAGCCCAGGAGATCTAGACTGTGGTGAGCCATGCTTGTGCCACTGCAAAATCAGACCTGGGCAACAAAGTGAGATTCTATCTCAAATAAATAATTGCTGGCCGGGCGCAGTGGCTCACGCCTGTAATCCCAGTACTTTGGGAGGCTGAGGCAGGTGAATCACCTGAGGTCAGGAGTACGAGACCAGCCTGGCCAACATGGTGAAAGCCCATCTCTACTAAAAATACAAACTTAGCCAGGCCTGGTGGCGCATGCCTGTAATCCCAGCTACTTGGGAGGCTGAGGCAGGAGAATCGCTTGAACCCGGGAGGCGGAGGTTGCAGTCAGCCAAGATCGTGCCACTGCACTCCAGCTTGGGCAACAGAGTGAGACTCTGTCTCAAAAAAAAAAAATAAGTAAAATAAAATAATAATAATTGCTATTATGTCTGTTGATCCAAAGTCCTCTTTTGGCAGTATTATGTGTCTTGTGATAAAACCAAAGTGAAAACCATAATTATTTTCTAAGTTGTGTTTCTTTGGGTAGTCAAATGGTCTTGAAATCTGGTGCGTAACAATAAAATCAATAAAAACAGTTCTTGGGACAGAAAACCTCAGGGTTATTGTGTCAGGACATATTTTCAGAAATGAACACTAGATGTCAGCTTTTAGGCAAGCTTTTCTGAGTCACTGACCCATTTTTCCCTCCTGACAAAACCCAAGCCAAGTCTTTTCTGAATGTAGAAACTTTCCTCCTCAGGGAACCCCACTTCCCCAGGGCTCTCCCACTGACACCCCTGACAGGGTAACATTTGAGCTATTAAAATTAGCAGGAACTAAACTAGAAAGTGAAGCACCTAAGGAGGTTTCTGGGGAGACATTATATAAAAAACAGAGAAACAAACAAAAAATCTAACCTGCAATTCTCTCCCTCTATTGTACTTTACTATCATTTAAAAGAATAAACACAGGCTGGGTGCATCGGCTCATGCCTATAATCCCAGCAATTTGGGAGGCTGAGGCTGGAGGATCACTTGAAGCCAGGAATTCAAGACCAGCCTGGGCAACATGGCGAGACCCCATTTCTACAAAACGTAGAAGAATTAGGCAGGTGTGGTGTTGTGTGCCTGTAATCCCAGCTACTCGGGAGGCTAAACCATGAGAATTGCTTGATCCCAGGAAGCAGAGGTTGCAGTGAGCCAAGATCGTGCCACTGCACTCCAGGCTGGCTGACAGAGCAAGAACCTGTCTCAAAATAATAACAATAATAATAAATACACACCTGTAGTCTCAGCACTTTGGGATGCCAAGGCAGGCGGATCATGAGATCAAGAGATTGAGACCATCCTGGCCAATATGGTGAAACCCCGTCTCTACTAAAAATACAAAAATTAGCTGGGTGTCGTGGCGTGCGCCTATAATCCCAGCTACTGAGAAGGCTGAGGCAGGAGAATCGCTTGTACCCGGGAGATGGAGGTTGCAGTGAGCCAAGATAGCACCACTGCACTCCAGCCTGGCAACAGAGCAAGACTCTGTCTCAAAATAATAATAATAATAATAGGCCATGGCTGGGCGTGGTGGCTCAAGCCTGTAATCCCAACACTTTGGGAGGCTGAGGTGGGTGGATCACCTGAGGTCAGGAGTTCAAGACCAGCCTGACCAATATGGTGAAACCCTGTCTTTACTAAAAATACAAAAAATTAGCTGAGTGTGGTGGCGGGTGCCTGTAGTCCCAGCTACTCAGGAGGCTGAGACAGAAGAATTGCTTGAACCTGGGAGGAGGAGGTTGCAGTGAGCAAAGATCGCGTGACACTGCACTCCAGCCTGGGCAACAGAGCGAGACTCTGTCTCAAAAGAAAAAAAAAAAAAAAAAAAAAAAAAAGGCTAGGTGCAGTGGCTCACGCCTATAACGCCAACTCTTTGGAAAGGCAAAGGCAGGTGGATCACCTGAGGTCAGGAGTTCGAGACCAGCCTGATCAACATGGCTAAACCCCATCTCTACTAAAAATACAAAATTAGCTGAGCATGGTGGCGCATGCCTATAATCCTAGCTACTTGGGAGGCTAAGGCAGGAGAATCGCTTGAACCCAGGAGATGGAGGTTGCAGCGAACCGAGATCATGCCATTGCACTCCAGACTGGGCAACAAGAGCAAAACTCCGTCTCAATAAATAAATAAATATTAAACACAAAAATAATTTCATCTTTGTAATGAAGAGGGTGGAGCATGGGGAGAAGGAAATCTTCCTGAACCAATTACAAAGACCTCATGTCGTGCGTGCATGGTAACAGCAAGTTTTTTCAGCATTTGCTTTCTTTTCCCCTTTTTTGTAAAAAAACAAACAAAAAACAAAAAAACTCTACTCTCTGCCTATTTATGCCTTCAATAACTATTTATGAAGTATTTACAGGGTACAACTTAGTACATGTGTCAGTCTGTGGCAGATGATGGAACCCTAGAAAACACATTTGGACAAGGTCAATCCTCTACCCTTGAGACCACTGCAGTCTCATGGGGGAAATAAGACAGTTACATAAAATGTCATAGTGTAAAGTACAGTTTCTAGCATACACATTTTTTGGTGGCACAGCACAAATTAAGAATTTTTTTCTAATTTTTTATTTTGTTTTTTTGAGGCAGATTTTTGCTCTGTCACCCAGGCTAGAGTGCAGTGGCGCCATCTCAGCTCACTGCAACCTCCATCTCCGGGATTCAAGTGATTCTCATGCCTCAGCCACCGGAGTAGCTGGGATTACAGTCACCGCCACCACGCCCGGCTAATGCTTTTTGTATTTTTATTAGAGACGGGGTTTCACCATGTTGGCCAGGCTGGTCTCGAACTCTTGACCTCAGGTGATCCACCCGCCTCGGCCTCCCAAAGTGGTGGGGTTACAGGCATGAACCACCATGCCCGGACAGAAATTAAGTCTTACTAAGAGGCATTTTAGGCCAGGCGCAGTGGCTCATGCCTGCAATCCCAGCACTTTGGGAGGTCAAGATGGGTGGATCACCTGAGGTCAGGAATTCGAGACCAGCCTGACCATTATGGCGAAACCCTGCCTCTACTAAAAATACAAAAATTAGCCAGGCGTGGTGGCAGGCACCTATAATCCGAGCTACTCAGGAGGCTGAGGCCGGAGAATTGCTTGTACCTGGGAGGCAGAGGTTGCAGTGAGCCGAGATCGCGCCACTGCACTCCAGCCTGGGCAACAAGCGAGACTCCATCTCAGAAAAAAAAAAAAAAAAAAAAAAAGAGGCATTTTACTATTTTATATTGGGTAAGCATGGAAAAGGAGGCAAACTAATTTATTTGAGTGTGTAGAGAAGAAAAAGCAAGTTTTCCTTACCCACTGTAAGGCTCATGGCTGAGACTCCTATAACAAAATACAGATTAACAAGAGAAAAGCATACAAATTTGTGTAATGTAAGTTTTACATGATGGGGAGTCTTCCTAAGGAAATGAAGACCCAAAGAAAAGTCTGTGTACTTTTATGCATAGGTTTGAGAAAGTGGATAGTTGTGCAGAAGTATGATTGAACAAAACGGGTATGATCTCACGGTAATAAATTGGGAGCATGAGATTAGCAAGACCTGTTTGTTCAGATTATTCTTGGCGTCCCTGTGTGAGATTCCTTCCACCCTGATATAGGGCAGGACACCTGCCACATGAGGGTTTTCAAGAGAGATAAGAGGACGACCTTCCTAGGCTTTATGGCCTGCTTCAGAGAAGGGTGAGGGAGATGTGACAGTGGCCTTCCAGTATATGCTGTTTTCTCAACTTCCAAGGTGCTATGCTTGGGGGTTGGGTTTCCTATGCCATATCAGTGCTTACAGTATGACAAGCAGCATGATGAGTGCTTTACAAAGCCTGCACTACATGTCAGGTAGTTTTTACTCATTTGTAAAATGAGCAAGCTTCATTTTAGAAAGACTGACCAAAGGCCCATAGTCATACACATAGACGGTAGAATCCGGAATTGAAACTAGTTTCCTAAGCTACAATGGAGTGAAGCAAAAAAAGGAACTAAAACTAGGTCTAGGCTGCTAAACTGGGTGCAGTGGCTCACGCCTGTAATCCCAACGCTTTGGGAGGCCGAGGCAGGTGGATCACGAGGTCAGGAGATCGAGACCATCCTGGCTAACACGGTGAAACCCCGTCTTTACTAAAAATACAAAAACTTAGCCGGGCTTGGTGGCGGGCGCCTGTAGTCCCAGCTACTCGGGAGGCTGAGGCAGGAGAATCACTTGAACCCGGGGGGCGGAGCTTGCAGTGAGCCGAGATCGCGCCACTGCCCTCTAGCCTGGGTAACAGAGCGAGACTCCGTCTCAAAAAAAAAAAAAAAAAAAAAAAAGATTTTGAAGCATATGTTTCAACAGAGCAGATGGAGAAAGTTACGTCAAACGTCTTGAGAGGAGGACATGGAATGCCAAACACAAGGATCTAAAAACGGTAGTAGTGCTTTAATCCCACTGCCTTGGGACAGTGACAGAAATCAGGGACAAGAAGAAACACATTTCTTGAATTGGGCAGCTGAAAACCTAAAAAAATCGCTATCAAGTCCATTTATTTGTGTGTGTACATTTATTTATTTGTATTATTATTATTATTATTTGAGACGGAGTTTCGCTCTTGTTGCCCAGGCTGGAGTGCATTGGCTCATCTCGACTCACTGAAAGCTCCGTCTCCGGGGTTCAAGCGATTCTCCTGCCTCAGCCTCCCGAATAGCTGGGATTACAGGCATGTGCCACCACGCCCAACTAATTTTGTATTTTTAGTAGAGATGGGGTTTCTCCATGTTGGTCAGGCTGGTCTCGAACTCCCAACGTAGGCCATCCGCCCACCTTGGCCTCCGAAAGTGCTCGGTTTACAGGCATGAGCCACTGCGCCCTGCCTGCATTATTTTTTAATGAGACGGGGGTCTCACTATGTTGCCCAGGCTGGTCAGTAACTCCTGAGCTCAAGCAATCCTCCTGCCTCGACCTCCCAAAGTGCCATTTATATTTTATATACTCTAAAGGACCATGGGGCAGATACAGCACAGGCGGAAAGTCACCTTTGAGTTAAGCCTGTTGGAGATGTAACAATACCACGCAGAAACCCAGAAAGATGGGGCGTAGGGCTGGGTGCAGTGGCTCACGCCTGTAATCCCAGCACTTTGGAAGGCCAAGGCAGGGGGATCACTTGAGACCAGGAGTTGAGACCAGCCTGGGCAACATGGCGAAACCCCGTCTCTACCAAAAATATAAAATTAGCAGGGCGCGCACCTGTAGTCCCAGCTACTCGGGAGGCTGAAGTGGGAGGATCGCTTGAGCCCGGGAGGCGGAGGTTACGGTGGGCCGAGATCGCGCCACTGCACTCCAGCCTGGGTGACAGAGTGAGCCCCTGTCTCAAAGAAAAAAAGAAAAAAAAAGAAAGAAATGGAAGCGGTGTAGGACCGAAGCCGTCTGGGACGAAAACTCACCCTCAGGAAGGCCTAGGGAGAGAGGCACCGGCGACGTCTCTGCACCACGCGTCACCTGCACGCTCGGTCCACACTCCTGCGCCGGCTCTCGCGAGAGCCCCAAGCGCGGAACCGAATCTGCAGGCGCGCCACCCTTTGCCTGCGGCACCCTTCCTCCCGCTCTCAGTGTGATGGTCGCGATAGTTGCACCAGCAGATGAGGGCGAAAACCTCTTGTGCTGCCTCCCCGTGACCGCCAGTTCCCGGACCACGTTCTCCCCAAGAGCCCAAGAAGGGCAAACAGCCACGCGCGCTTGGCTGGTCTCGGGAGGAAAAAGTGGCGGAAGTGGGATTTGGGAGACAATCCTGGAGTCGGTGTGCTACGCATGCGCCGAGGGAAGCGGCTAGGCGGGTGGAGGCGGTGACCGCGCGGAGGCACCGGCGTCCCAGAGGCCTATAGTCTCGCGCGCTACCCGGCGGTCACAACACAGCCGATCCAGAGTCCAGTCACGTGACCTGCTCGTGGCAGTCCATGTTGGGCGCTGTAGTAGCATTTAGTGAGTCAGGCGAACCTAGCGGGCTGCAGCCCCAGATCAGTTTCTCCGTCAGATTCCATTCCCTCCAGCCGCACCTGAACCGGCGCGGTCCTCTGCGTCTTCTTGCTCCCTGGGGATGGGGCCCGGAGCCCCCTTTTTCATAGAAGGGAAAGAGATTTGAGCAGGTGGAAGGAACAGGTGCCCAGGACGCTGTCCTGACGCCCACACGATGCGCTGAGACCTGAGCTTACCCTCACTTGTCCCATCGTGCGGTGGTTCTGTCGCGGCCCTATGGGGACTCTGTCAGACGGGGACGTCACGAGGCGGCCTTGCCGGGCAGGGTATTGGGGGTACCGGCTGCATAGTTTAACTCCGCCTAGTAGTGACCGCGTCTTTTTGCAGTTTTCCTCAGTCATGTGGCGGGAGACCTCTGCAGTCTCCCTCCCGCAATGGAGACGTCCTAGGAGGTCTTCTGTTTCCATGTTTAGGGAAATGGGAAACCTACATAGTTTAGTAACAAATTGAAAGAGTAGGCCAAAGTCTTCCCACAAAGACGACTCCAAGCCACCATGGCTTCCCTGGCAAATTGAACGATATATAAGAGGAAAACATAATTCCAGTCTTAAATAGTTCCAGAATAAAAGGGGAAAGGAAGATGAGAGCGGGTAACACTTTTAAACTTTTTAATGGCCTAGCATAACCCTGTTAGGAAAACCTGACGAGAACAGCGAATGGAAGGAAAAGTGTGTGCAAGTTTTGCTCATGAGTGTAGACGGAAAAATCTGTAAGCAAAATATTAGCAAAATCTAGTATTATGTGAAAGGAATAATACCATAGCCAAGTTAGGTGGTTTTTTGTTTTGTTTTGTTATGTTTTGTGTTTTTTCTTTTTTTGAGACGTTTTGTTCTGGTTTTTTTTTTGAAACCTCCACCTCCTGGGTTCAAGTGATTCTCCTGCCTCAGCCTCCCCAGTAGCTGGAATTACAGGCGTGCGTCACCGCGCCCGGCTAATTTTTTTGTATTTTTACTAGAGACGGTGGCGGGGTTTCACCGTATTGGCCAGGCTGGTCTGGAACTCCTGACCTCAAGTGATCCACCCGCCTGCCAAAGTGGTGGGATTATAGGCGTGGGCCACCTCGTCCGGCCAAATTAGGTTGTTTTAACATTAGAAGACAAATTATTGTAATTGAAGATACTAATTAATGGAGAAAAATCATCTTAATAAATGTAGAATAAATTATTAAATTTAACACTTATTCATGATAAACACTCATGGAAAACCAGGAATAGAAGAGAAATTAAACTTATAGAGGGTATCTGCAAAACACCATACACCAAACATCCTACTTAATGGTAAAGCATTGAAAGCGTTTAAGAACTTGGGGCCTTTAACTCTGTGAGTTTCCCACAGTTGTGACTTTGCTGATTCCATATACATAGACCATTTCAACATATTTCTCTGTCCTATTTCCTGCTAATTGGTATGGTTGGATTATTTTATTCCTTGGAACATAGTTATCATAATTATTTTGTAATCTGTATTATGATAATTCCAGTGTCTGAATTTTTTTCAAGGCTTTTTTTTTTTTTTTTTTTTGAGACAGAATCTCACTCTGTCACCCAGGCTAGAGTGCAGTGGTTTGATCTCAGCTCACTGCAACCTCCCTCTCCAAGGTTCAAGCAATTTTCGTGCCTCAGCCTCCTGAGTAGCTGGGACTACAGGTGTGTGCCACCATTCCTGGCTAATTTTTTGTTGTTGTTGTTGAGACGGAGTTTTGCTCTGTTGCCCAGGCTGGAGTACAATGGCACGATATTGGCTAACTGCAACTTCTGCCTCCTGGGTTCAAGTGATTCTCCTGCCTCTGCCTCTCAAGTAGCCGGGATCACAGGCGCCTGCCACCACACCTGGCTAATTTTTATATATTTAGCAGAGATGAGGTTTCACCATGTTGGCCAGGCTGGTCTCAAACTCCTGACCTCAGGTGATCCTCCCGCCTCAGCCTCCCAAAGTGCTGGGATTACAGGCATGAGCCACTATGCCCAGCCTTTTTCAAGTTTCTTTCTGATGTTTATGTTGTGTATCATCCATGGTGTCTTTTCATTTTGCCCAAGCTGGACTCAATCTCCTGGGACTCAAGAGATCCTCTTTAGCTTCTCTAGTAGCTGGGATTACAGGTGCATGCCAGTGCACCCACAGTGTCTTGTTTCCTTGTGTGTTTACTTTCTGTTCTTGAAAAAATATTTGTGAGAAAAAGTACTTGTGGCTTCATTTGGAGAAGATCTTTGTTTGCTTCTGCTAGGTGCCTTGAAGCCCTTTCAATCTGAGACTAGCTTTCATGGGTTGAAGTTCTTTGGATCAAAGCAAATGCAGGTTACAAACCTGGGCGAAAGCTGCCCAGTGACCACATCTACTCAAAGACAGGATTTTATCGATTGATTGATTGATTGATTGATTGAAACAAAGTCTCACTCTGTTGCCCAATCTGGAGTGCAATGGTGCAATCTCCGTTCACTGCAACCTCCCAGGTTCAAGCGATTCTGCTGCCTCAGCCTCCCGAATAGCTGGGACTACAGGCATGCACCACCATGCCCGGCTAATTTTTGTATTTTTAGTAGGGATGGGGTTTCACTAGTTGGCTAGGCTGGTCTTGAACTCCTGACCTCATGATCCGCCCACCTCGGCCTCCTAAAGTGCTGGGATTACAGGCATGAGCCACTGCACCCGGCCAAAGATGGGATTTTAAAATTTTTGCTTTGCCTCCTCCCCACTCCCATTATAGTCAGTGCAAAAGCAACCTTTCCCAATGTTCTGAGATGCTGGTCCACCTTCACTCTTAGGGCATAGCCTATGGTGTCCCAACTTAATATGGGAAGGGTCACCTAGTAACATTTTTACCATGGAAAGCCCTAGACGTTGGATGCTATTTCCATGCCCTGTGAGGCTACTAAAAACAGAGCTAGATGTTGCCTGACTAGCAAATATCCTGGGGGCAAGAGTAGCTTTTGTACTTCTCTGTTCCATTTTCTTCTCTGGGTTCTCACCTTCTCTTAGCTTTTATCCTAATAATTTCTTACTATCATATCAGCAACTCGATCTTTTGGGAAATGTGCCTTATATTTTACTCAGTCTCTTTATTTTATTTTATTCTTTTGTTTTGTTTTGTTTTGAGACGGAATCTCACTCTCTCACACGTTCTGGAGTGCAGTGGCGCAATCTCAGCTCACTGCAACCTCCGCCTCCCAGGTTCAAGTGATTATGCTGCCTCTGCGTCCCGAGTAGCTGGGATTATAGGTGCCCGCCACCCCGCCTGGCTAATTTTTGTATCTTCAGTAGACACGAGGTTTCACCGTGTTGGCCAGGCTAGTCCTAAATTCCTGACCTCAGGTGATCTGCCCGCCTTGGCCTCCCAAAGTGCTTGGATTACAGGCGTGAGCCATTTTGCCCGGCCTGTTCAGCACCTTTAGTCATTATCAATGGGCACATTGGTTGAATAAACCAGCCCATCATAACTGGAAATAGATGTTTGACATTTCATTCATTTTCTTCAGTCTATTTTATATCTGAAGATACATTACTGAAGACTAAGTTCCTGTATCTTTTTTTTTGAAATGGAGTCTCGCTCTGTGGCCCAGGCTGGAGGACAGTGGTGTGATCTCAGCTCACTGCAACCTCTGCCTCTCTGGTTCAAGCGGTTTTCCTGCCTCAGCCTCCTAAGTAGCTGGAATTACAGGCGCATGCCGCCACACCTGGCTAATTTTTGTATTTTTAATAGAGTCGGGGTTTCACCATGTTGGTCATTGAGTTTTGATAGGGAAATAGCCAAAGTCACACTGATTTTCCTTATCCTTTTTAGTTGACACGTTCTTTTTATATGGATAGGCCGTTTTTTTCAGGGTCAGACTTGGAGAAGATTTACTGTAATTAGTCTCTTAGATGTTGGGTCCCTCTCCCACTAGCTAAGTAGGCAAAGAACAACCCCCAACTTCCAGGGAGAATGCAGGAAATCAGCTAATTTTTTTTTGTTCTAGTTTTGTATGTTTTAGTGTTCACATGTGCATATACACGTAGATATGATTGACGATGCAATATGGGTAATTATGGACATTCATTAATTACCAGGTCCCTACTATGTGCCTTAAACTGTGCTGTGCGCTTGATTTATACCTTTGAACGTAAGTTCTTGGACTTATGAAGCAATTAAAGAGCTAGATTTTCGAGAATAATGAAGCCAATTAAAGAATAGCGAAGAATAATGAAGTCAATTTGTGAAGAATAATGAAGTCAGTAATTAGTGAAGAATAACAATGAAGAATAATGGAGTCAATTAAAGAGCTAGACTTTCGAGAATAACGAAGCAACCTATTTTTTTCTTTTTAAGAGAGGGTATGGTTCTGTTGCTCAGTCTGGAGTGCAGTGGTGCCAGTCATGGCTCACTGCACCCTCAACCTCCTGGGCTCAAGTGACCCACCTGGGCCTCCCAAAGTGATAGGCATGAGCCACCACACATGGCCAAGCAACTGTTATTTAATTAGAATTGTCACAAGTGCAGCTGTGACAAAGTACAGGGTGTTATAAAAGTATAAAACAGAAAGACATAACCTAATTTGGAAGATTTGGGTAGGTTTCAATGAATAAGTTACAAATTAGTGAGAGAACTGAAGGAGGAACTGGCTAGGTGAAAAGTTGTGAAGTGAGCCTTGTGGGCAGAGGGAATGTAATGTGCAAAGGTCCTGAGATTGAACAGAGCTCGAAAACTTACAGGAATTGGAAAAAGGTTAGTGTTGTTGCAGCATTCTGAGCAAAGAGGAGAGTTGCCAAGATGAGTCTGGCCACATCATATAGGACTTTGTGGGCAATGTTAAAGAATTGTGACATTGGCTGGGCACGGTGGCTGATGCCTGTAATCCCAGCACTTTGGGAGGGCCAGGTGGGCGGTTCACCTGAGGTCAGGAGTCCGAGATTAGCCCGACCAATATGGTGAAACCCTGTCTCTACTAAAAATAAAAAAAAATTAGCCAGGCATGGTGGCTCATGCCTGTAGTCCCAGCTACTCAGGAGGCTGAGACAGGAGAATTGCTTGAACCTGGGAGGCAGAGGTTGCAGTGAGCTGAGATCACACCACTGCACTCCAGCCTGGGCGACAGAGCGAGACTCCCTGTCAAAAAAAAAAAAGAAAAAGAGAAAGAAAAAGAATTGCGACATCATCCTGATAATAGAATTATTAGAAATTGTTTTAAGGTAGTAAGTTTTTTAATCCACTTAAAAATACAAGAGCACAGGCCAAGTGTGTTAGCTCGTGCCTATAATCCCAGCACTTTGTGAGGCTGAGGCAGGTGGATCACGCGGTCAGGAGTTCGAGACCAGCCTGACCAGCATGGTGAAACAACGTCTCTACTAAAAATACAAAAAAAATTAGCCAGGCATAGTGGCGCGTGCCTGTAATTCCAGCTACTCGGGAGGTTGAGGCAGGAGAATTGCTTGAACTCGGGAGGCAGAGGTTGCAGTGAGCTGAGATCACACCACTGCACTCCAGCCTGGGTGACAGAGTGAGACTCCATCTCAAAAAAAAAAAAAAAAAAAAAAAACAAGAGCACAAATCCACGTTTATTTATTGACTTTTCATTAGTTTAAATCCTTGAAGGGTCCAGCATCCTCGGATTCTGTGTCCAATAGCCTTAGCAGGAAGATTGCTTCAGAATTTGCCACGAATCAGGCCACCGTTTCCGTGGGCCCAAGTTACCTTTACCCAGATTACTCTGGTTTTGTTTGGTTTGCTGCCAGAAGTCACTGTGTTGTTCTTTGCTTTGTGTACACAAGCGCATTTCTTGCCCAAATAGACTTCTGTTTCATCATGGGCATAAACATCTTCAATTTTAAGAAGAGCGGTCTGCTCCCTTTGGTTCCAGAGACCCTGCTTATAGCTGGCAAAAATGGCCTTGGACCACAGCTCTCCAGACATAGTTCCTTTTAGAAGTCCTGTTCCTGTTCCCAGCAGGCCTCCACAGGAACCAAGATGGTGGGAACAGAATTATTAGAAATTTTTTAAGCCAGGGGAAGATGTGCTCAAATAATGTTTTTTTGTTTGTTTTGTTTTGTTTGAGATGGAGTTTCGCTCTTGTTGCCCAGACTGGAGTACAATGGTGCGGTCTCTGCTCACTGCAACCTCCTCCTCCTGGGTTCAAGCGATTCTCCTGCTTCAGCCTCCCAAGTAGCTGGGATTACAGTCATGCACCACCATGCCAGGCTAATTTTGTATTTTTAGTAGAAGCGGGGTTTCTCCACGTTGATCAGGCTGGTCTCGAACTCCTGACCTCAAGTGATCCACCCGCCTCAGCCTCCCAAAGTGCTGGGATTACAGGTGTGAGCCACTGTGCTCGGCCAAATGTTGGGTTTTATAATGCAGTATTACTTAGCTGAAAATGGAGGATGGGCGTGGGCACAAGTGGAAATGAAGACTCCAGTGAGATGACAGAGAGTCTAGCAAAAGATGAAGGCATTTTGAATAATAGTGATGATAGTGAAGTCTAAAGAAGTGTATAGATTCACAAAGCATTTAAAAGGTAGCATCAGGCTGGGTGTAGTGGTTCATGGCTGTAATCCTAACACTTGGGGAGGCTGAGGTGGGAAGATTGCCTGAGTCCATGAGTTTGAGACTAGGCTGTGCAACATAGGGAGACCCTGTCTCTACAAAAAAAATAAAAATATTAGTCAGGCGTGGTGGTGTGTGCCTGTAGTCCCAGCTACCCAGGAGGCTGAGGTGGGAGGATCACTTCAGCATGGGAGGTTGAGGCTGCAGTGAGCCATGATTGTGCCACTGCACTCCAGCCTGGGTGATGGAAGGAGACACTATTTCAAAATAAAATAAAGTAGGCCAGGCGTGGTGGCTCACCCCTGTAATCCCAGCACTTTGGGAGGCCTAGGCGGGTGGATCACGAGGCGGGTGGATCACGAGGTCAGGAGTTCAAGACCAGCCTGGCCAAGATGGTGAAACCCCGTCTCTACTAAAAATACAAAAATTAGCCGGGCATGGTGGCGCATGCCTGTAGTCCCAGCTACTTGGGAGGCTGAGGCAGGAGAATCACTTGAACCCGGAAGGCGGAGCTTGCAGTGAGCCAAGATCGTGCCATTGCACTCCAGCCTAGGCGACAAGAGCGAAACTCCGTCTTAAAAATAAAATAAAATAAAGTAAATGAAAAGGTAGGATCCTGGGAGTGTGAGGATAAATTTGATATGATGAGATGATCAAGAGAGCTGCCATACTTTTCTGAAGGAATCTAGATTCCTCTCACTCCTCCCAGGAAAACAAAAGATTTATATTCTCTTTCTGGAATAAGACTATACTATTCAGGAAGCAGAAAGTAAACATTGAAAGTTTGGACAACATGAAACATAACCTAGGCAAACATAGTTGGAGGAGAGAGGGAAATGCCTACAAAAGGAGCTAAGTAAAAGCTGTACAGGTCTAGGGGCCTTTTGGGGGAATCAAAGGAATTAGAGAAGTTTCCGTTGAGGACCTTCTTTTTGGACTCAACTCATGGCTGTGCTCCCCTGTGTCCCCTCACCCTTCATGGGCCTCATGGGTCACCCTGGTTTCTGAGACCTAGCTTCCCATGTTCTGACCCTCACCACTGTCACCTGCATCCCCTTTGTGAGCTTTGGGATTGAGGTCTATCTAGTTTCAGCCTCTGAGGCCAAACCACAGTGCCTCTTCTACCCTAAGTAGATAAAACTATGTTTCCTGGTTAATAGCTGTCAGTTATTGAACACCCACTCCATGCCGTCCACTTTACTCTTCACATGGAAGCTGTCCCATATCACATTTAATCCTTCTAACAACTTTGAGGAAGATTCATTATCATTCTGCATTTTAAGATGAGGAAATGTGGAAAAATGAAGGTCAAGGAGTTTAAATGTCTGGCTCAAGTTAATAATTCCTGTAATCGGCAGATCTGAGATTCCAACGCTGATCTACCCAACTCCACAGCCCAGACTTTACGGGGTACTGTGTCTGGTTTAGCCTCCCTGCTTTACCTCAATCTTAGCTCTGCCTAAGATTTGCCAGCCTGTCTAGAAACATTACTTGGATTTCTGATCATTTCCTTTGCCCGGCAGTGTTGAGAAGTGGGGCCTATAAGAAGTGATTATGTCATGAGGGCTGTACTCTCATGAATGGATTAATGCCATTATCTCTGGAGTGGGTTAGTTATCATGGAGGTGGGTTTCTGATAAAAAAAATGAGTTGAGGCTGGGCGCAGTGGCTCATGCCTATAATCCCAGTACTCCTGAGGTCAGGAAATCGAGACCAGCCTGACCAATACGGTGAAACCCCCGTCTCTACTGAAAATACAAAAGTTAGCTAGGCATGGTGGCATGTGCCTGTAGTCCCAGCTACTAGGGAGGCTGAGACAGGAGAATTGCTTGAACTCGCGAAGAAGAGGTTGCAGTGAGCCGAGATTGTGCCTCTGCACTCCAGCCTGGGTGACAGAGAGAGACTCCATCTCAAAAAAAAAAAAAAAAAAAAAAGAGTTGAGACTGCTTCCTCTTCCCATCTCTTAACCATCCAACAAGGCCCTCACGAAATTCTGGCACCTTGATATTAAACCTTCCAGCCTCCAGAACTGTGATAAATAAATTTCTTTTTAAAATAAATTACCAGTCGGTGGCATTCTGTTATAACAACACGAAACAGAGTAAGAGAGCTTGCCGTTCTTGTATTGCATCCTGATTCCTTCCAACTTTGCCATGATGGCACGCAGGAAGAGCCAGAGCCCAGTCTCTGAGAAAACAATTTCTGTCAATGTAACTTTAATTGGAATATTTAGGGCAAGAGGATTAATTATTGGGCAGCTTTACTGCTTAGTCTACTTTTTTTTCTGACACAGAGTCTCGCTCTGTCACTCAGGCTGGAGTGCAGTGGCGTGATATTGGCTCACTGCAAACTCCACCTCCCACCACCTAAGCCTGGCCCTGCTTAGTCTGCTTGATTATTTGTTATTTTTCTCTTAAGTCTTTTCCTGTATGCTTTGTTTTCTTCAAGACCATTTTGATTAAAGCCACTTTTTGTTTCACTGCTGTTTTTCTCTGAATGTGAACACAGAAATATGTGTTAGGTTTATGTATGCAGCTGTTTACTCCTGCATTATCTTGTATTGGTAAAAATCTGAAATAAACTACATGTCCATATTGAGTCTGGTTAAATAAAAGATAACATATGGCCCAGAGTGGTGGCTCACACCTGTAATCGTAGCACTTTGGGAGGCCGAGGTGGGCAGATCACTTGAGCTAAGGAGTTCAAGACCAACCTGGCCAACATGGTGAAACCCCATCTCTACTAAAAATACAAAAATTAGCCAGGCGTAATGGTGCATGCCTGTAATCCCAGCTACTCTGGAGGCTGAGGCAGAACTTGGGAGGCAGAGGTGAGCCAAGATCGCACCACTGCACTCCAGCCTGGGCGACAGAGTGGGACTCCGTCTCAAAAAAAAAAATTATCCAGGTGTGGTGGTGTGTGCCTGTAGTCCCAGCTACTCCAGAGACTGAGGTAGGAGGGTGGCTTGAGCCCTGGAGGCAGAGGTTGTGGTGAGCCAGAATTGTATTGCTGTACTCCAGCCTGGGCAACAAAGCAAAGCCCTGTTTCAAAAAAAAAAAAAAAAACAGAGAGAGAGAGGTTATTGGACTTTAGATTGACTGGAGCTTCGAGATTTTTGTTATTTTTTTAGTTTCCTTTTCTTTACCCCTTAAAAAAAAAATACCATTGACATCAAGCTTATTTTAAAATTAGATTTTTTTGTTTGCTTGTTTTTGTTTTTGTTTTTGTTTTGAGATGGAGTTTTGCTCTCGTCACCCAGGCTAGAGTGCAATGGTGCAATCTCAGCTCACTATAACCTCAGTCTCCTGGGTTCGAGAGCTTCTCCTGCTTCAGCCTCCCAAGTAGCTGGAATTACAGGCGCCTGCCACCAAGCCTGGCTAAATTTTTTTTTTTTTTTGAGACAAAGTCGCTCTCTGTCATCAGGCTGGAGTGCAGTGGTGCGATCTCCGCTCACTGCAACTGCCGCCTCCCTGGTTCAAGTGATTCTCCTGCCTTAGCCTCCCGTGTAGATGGGATTACAGGCATCTGCCACCATGCCCAGCTAATTTTGTATTTTTAGTAGAGAGGGGGTTTCTCCATGTTGGTCAGGCTGGTCTCGAACTCCTGACCTCAGATGATCCGCCCACCTCGGCCTCCCAAAATGCTGGGATTACAGGTGTGAGCCACCGCACCCAGCTGCCACTACTTTCAATGTCAAAAACCACAATTACTTTTGCACCGACTACACCTAGTATCTACTGTTTCTAACTTACATATCTAAAACTCTTGGTTCAGGTCTCAATGGTACAATTTATTCAATGACAATATGCAAAGGGTTTTGTGTTTCTGTATTGCAGTGGTTCTCAAAAGACATTGTCAAAATCTCTAAGGAGATTAACCCAAGTTTGTGGGCTGTTTCTGGGATTTCCAAAATTTAATAGGCACTGGGGTACAGAAGAAAAAGCATGAAGGTTGAAGCTGATAGACATGGATACAAACCCTAATTCATCTCTCAGCTAGTTTCAAAACAGAAGCCAAGTTAAACTGTCTAGGCTTCATTTTCTCATCTTTAATGGGGAGAGAAATATTAACTCAGAGGGTTGTGGGGAGACCTGAATTAGAGTATGCCCATGGAGCAACTGGTGGATGGAAGGTGCTCAAGTCCACAGGTGTGTTCTCACTCCCTCTAGTAACAAAACAGTGCAGTCGGCCTGCCACACTTGCAGTTTACATCCTAGATCCAACCAACTGCAGATCAAAAATGTTCAGAAAAAAACAAATAATTAAAAGCAATAATACAACAATAAAAACTATACAATTAAAAAAGCACAGTACAACAACCATTTAAATAGCACTTACATTGTATTAAGGTATTATAAATAACCTAGAGATTTAGAATATTTGGAAGGATGTGCGTAGGTTACATACAAATTTGACACCATAGTATATGCACCAGAGTATATTAGGCACTTGAATATGCGCGGATACCCGCAGATTTTGGTATCCGTGGGGAGAGAGGGGGGTGTCCTGGAACCCTGGAGGCTTGTGTTAAAATGCTCTTTGCGGCTCACCATATTGTAAGGCGGCGCCACAGCTGATTACCCGAATCTCGCTCCTGCCACGGCCAGCGAGCCCCTGGCTGGGGAGGGAGCCTCAATGTCAGGCTGTGCAGACAAAAGGAACTCAACCATTAAGCAAAACATGGGAACTCAGTTTATATGAGTTACAATGAACACCTCAATGACTCTCTTACAGAAGGCAATAACAGATGGCTTAGAAATTGTGGTTTCACCTCGAAGTCTGCACAGTGATTTAATGTGCCCAATTTGTTTGGATATGTTGAAGAACACCATGACTACAAAGGAGTCTTTACATCGTTTCTGTGCAGACTGCATCATCATAGCCCTTAGAAGTGGCAACAAAGAATGTCCTACCTGTTGGAAAAAACTAGTTTCCAAAAGATAACCAAGGCCAGACCCAAACTTTGATGCACTCATCAGCAAAATTTATCCAAGTCGTGATGAGTATGAAGCTCATCAAGAGAGAATATTAGCCAGGATCAGCAAGCACAATAATCAGCAGGCACTCAGTCACAGCATTGAGGAAGGACTGAAGATAACTGCAGAGAGGCAAGAAACAATAGATTGAAAATGGTAGTGGAGCAGAAGATAATGGTGACAGTTCACACTGTAGTAATTCCTCCACACTCATGAAGCAGGCCCTAGTAACAAATGAACAAAAACAACTGATGATTCTGGGCTTGAGCTTGATAATAACAATGCAGCAATGGAAATTTATCCAGTAATGGATGGCGCTAGTGAAATCGAATTAATATTCAGGCCTCATCCCACACTTATGGAAAAAGATGACAGTGCACAGACAAGATACATAAAGACTTCTGGTAACACCACTGTTGATTACTTATCCAAGTATCTGGCTGTGAGGTTAGCTTTAGAAGAACTTCGAAGCAAAGGTGAATCAAACCAGATGAACCTTGATACAGCCAGTGAGAAGCAGTATACCACTTATATAGCAACAGCCAGTGGCCAGTTCACTGTATTAAATGGCTCTTTTTCTTTGGAATTGGTCAGTGAGAAATACTGGAAAGTGAACAAACCCATGGAACTTTACTACGCACGTAAAAGGGAGCACAAATGAGCTTTTAAAAACCAATTCTGAGACTGAACTTTTTTATAGTCCATTTCTTTAATATTAAAGATGTACCAGCCAGGCGCGGTGGCTCACGCCTGTAATCCCAGCACTTTGGGAGGCCGAGGCAGGCGGATCACAAGGTTAAGAGATCGAGACCACGGTGAAACCCCGTCTCTACTAAAAATACAAAAAATTAGCCGGGCACATTGGCAGGCGCCTGTAGTCCCAGCTACTTGGGAGGCTGAGGCAGGAGAATGGCGTGAACACGGCAGGTGGAGCTTGCAGTGAGCTGAGATCGCGCCACTGCACTCCAGCCTGGGTGACAGAGCGAGACTCCATCTCAAATAAATAAATAAATAAATAAATAAATAAATAAATAAATAAATAAAAATGAAGATGACTGGCATTACTTTTATGGACAGATCTTAGATATGTTGTTCAGTTTTCTTTCTGAGCCAGACTCGTTTACGCTATTCAAATCTTTTCCCCTTAACTTAAGATTTCCTTTTTGGAAGGGACTGCAATTATTCAGTACTTTTTTCTTTTCTTTAAAAAAAAATACCTGAAGTTTCTTTTGTGTTTTTTTCCCCCCCACAAAGTGTGGTTCTGCTTGGAGCACCCTTTGACCCAGGAATTTTTCATAGTTTCTGTATTCTTAAAGATTCAGTTGGCTGTCCTTTTCCCGCTCCCCTCAAAAGATTTTTAGTCATACAGAATGTTAAATATTATATATTCCGACTTTTTTCCCCCAGAGTCTTGTATATTCATAGTTTTCTATATAAACTATAGTAACTTCATGAAGACCCAAGGCTCAAATTTACTGTCCTTAAAAACAGTTCTCATAGGATTATTCTTTTCATGGTATTTCTTTCATAATATCTCATTTTAAAAAGAAGTTCTTTATGAACTTAGTGTCCATTGTCATGCAATGCTATTTTTTTTTTCCCATTTTTTTCCCCATAATTTTGGAATTTCTGGTACTGGAAAGAATCAAACAAAATCTTAAGTTCCATGAGAACTTAGTTCATGAACAGATTTTGCTGAAGAAAGAAAAATTAAATTGGTAGTAAAATATAGTCTTCAAGTGTAAAAAAAATGCTCTTTGCTGAGGGAAAACACTGAATTAGTTTGTTAGGGCGCATCTAATTTTTTAATGTGACCATTAGATGGCAGCATTCAGGCGGAATTTCCTGTATCAGACCAAACAGGCTTCTCCCCTCTCCCCACTTCTACCCAAAACACAAAAACAAGCTATCCTTCTAGAGTGCCTCAGTTGGAACAGCAATTGAGGGATACTGTTTGGGAATGCGATTGCCAAGGGCAAAACTAAAGAATTCTACTAGGTAGAGGAGGGGAATAATAATAAGAGTTGATAGTATTTACATGCACTAGGCATTCACTGTTCTAAGCACTTTTATATATGTTAAAATAAAGTGTAGGTAAATAAATTAACAAAACTCCAGTCCACAAACCCCCGTCTGATATAGAGGGGAGCTATAAAACTTTTTTTTGTTGTTACAGACAGGTCTCACTCTCACCCATGCTGCAGTGCAGTGACATGTGCTTGTAACTCATTGCAGCCTCCAACTTTTGGGCTCAAGCAATCCTCTTGCCTCAGCCTCCTGAGTAGCTGGGACTACAGGTGCCTGCCACCTGTAATAAATAAAATAAAAAATGCCGGCTATTTTTTATTTTATAATAAAATAATAAAATACATAATATATATTTTATATTGTTAAATATAATATTTATATTATATATAAATATAACATAAATACAATGTACTATTAATAACATTAATATAATTAAAATATAATATTTATATATTATAATATAATATAATAATAAGGCTGGGTGCGGTGGCTCATGCCTGTAATCCCAGCACTTTGGGAGGCCGAGGCCAACATGGTGAAACCCCATTTCTACTAAAAATAGAAAAAGTAGCTGGGTGTGGTGGCAGGCGCCTGTAATCCCAGCTACTCCGGAGGCTGAGGCAGGAGAATCACTTGAAGCCGGGAGGTGCAGGTTGCAGTGAGCCGAGATTGCGCCACAGCACTCCAGCCTGGGCGACAGAGCAAGACTCCATTTCAAAAATAATAATAAAAATAAAATAAAATAAAAATAGCCATCATGGTGCCAAGCACCTATAGTCCCAGCTACTCAGGAGGCTGGGCAACCACCTTGAGAAAAGGCTATCTAGTCACAACTGCTTTTTTTTTTTTAATAGAGACAAGGTTTTGCCATGTTGCCCAGACTGGTCTTAAACTCCTAGGCTCAACCTATCTGCCTGCTATGGCCTCCCCAAAGTGTTGGGATTACAGGCTTGAGCCACTGGGCCCGGCTTACAAATATTATTATTTTTTTTTTTGAGATGGAGTTTTGCTCTTGTTGCCCAGGCTGGACTGCAATGGCATGAGATCTAGGCTCACTGCAACCTCTGCCTCCCAGGTTCAAGCGATTTTCCTGCCCCAGCCTCCCGAGTAGCTGGGACTACAGGTGCGTGCCACGACGCCCAGCTTATTTTTGTATTTTTAGTAGAGACAGGGTTTCACCATGTTGGCCAGGCTGGTCTCGACCGCCTGACCTCAGGTGATCTGCCTGTGTCAGCCTCCCAAAATGCTAGGATTACAGGCGTGAGCCACTGCACCCGGCATGAAAGAGTGACCTTTGGAAACTGACTGAGTCTGTTCCTCTTCTTGGGAGCTGCTGCTTTTCTTTTTTTTGAGACAGAGCCTTGCTCTGTCATCCAGGCTGGAGTGCAGTGGTGCGATCTCGGCTCACTGCAAGCTCCACCTCCCAGGTTCACGCCATTCTTCTGCCTCAGGCTCCTGAGTAGCTGGGACTACAGGCGCCCGCTACCACACCCGGCTAATTTTTTGTATTTTAGTAGAGGCGGGGTTTCACTGTGTTAGCCAGGAGGTCTCGATCTCCTCACCTCATGATCTGCCCGCCTCAGCCTCCCAAAGTGCTGGGATTACAGGCGTGAGCCACCGTACCCAGCCAGAGGAAGACTCTTAACAAATCTTGTCCATTGGAAAGGCACTGACTCAAATCTGCAGAACAAATCTTACTAAACAAGCATTGTTTACTATACTTTCACTGGTCATCTCCCCACTACTTGCCTCCCCACTCCCAGAAACCCAAAACTCCTTTTCTTCTGTTTAGTCTGAGATGTTATATCAGTCCCAGTTCTAACCAGCCCTTGGGGTTACTCATATGGGTGTTTCCACGTATACATGAAAGATGCACAAGTTAGTGAACTTCTGTTTGCTTTACTCATGCTAATCTGTCTTTTGCCAGACTAGTTTACAGGGACTCAGCTGGAGACCCTAAGATGAGTAAAAGAAAATTACTTCTTTTCTCCCATGCATATGTTTCATCTTGACTCTACTTGGCCTTTTTCCTCTTCATTTTTTGTGAAGACTGTATGTGTCTGGGCTTCAATATTTTCAAATGTATGGATGAGTGGTTCGTCTTCTTGCAGTATCTTTTTTTTTTTTTTTTTTTTGAGATGGAGTCTTGGTATGTCACCCAGGCTGGAATGCAGTGGCATGATCTTGGCTCACTGCAACCTCTGCCTCCCGGTAACCTCTGCCTCCCGGTTTCAAGCAATTCTCCCATCTCAGCCTCCTGAGTAGCTGAGATTAAGGACACCTGCCATCATGCCCAGCTAATTTTTTGTATTTTTGTAGAGACAGGGGTTTCACCATATTGGCCAGGCTGGAACTCCTGACCTCAGGTGATCCACCCACCTCGGCCTCCTAAAGTGGTGGGATTACAGGTGTCAGCCACTGCGCCTGGCCGTTGCAGTGTCTTTATATCCAATGCACTCACTTTCTAAAATGCATAGAGGATGTTCTATGTGCTATTCCAGAGGTCATTTTTGCAGAGATAATGGCATTTGAGATAAAACACCCATGGTTTATTTGCTCTTTTCACAAGCTGGCCACTGAGTGAACTTTGGAATTGACTCTGATACCTGTTGGTGTAAAGCTCTGTCCAGGCAGTGCTGGATTACACCACCATGGCCAGCAAAGCCAGGAAACTCCATGTGGAAGGGAAAGGCCTCAGTGAGGTGACCCACTTAAGTGTATTGCCCAATGCCACAAGGGGGGGTCAAAGTCTGACCATTCCAAAAACTTGTTCCTGTTTCCTTGAGCCACCATGGGATTTCCTTCCATCTTTAATCACTGGCCATCATAAGCAGTGATTGGAATTGGGTGCATCCCTTCCTTGTCATTCACTCTGTAGCCTTGCAGAAATGGGCTGACCTGGGGGTAATTGTTACCTCAGAGGTCACAGGGATCTCCTGGGCACACATTCCATGGAGTCTTTTCCTGTTTCCCTTCCCTCTGACCTCACCGGGTTGTCTGGTCACAGTGTCCCCACCCCATTTATGACATTTTCTCCTCTTTGGTCTCCAGGACTCTATGCTGCCCTGCCTTCTCTCTCTCAAGACTTCTTTGCTTCCTTAAGGAGCTTTGCTCTCGCTCCTCAAGTATAGGTGACCCTCAAGATTTGGTTGGATCTGTGTGGTTGAATCCTTTCCCAAACAGCCTGCTTGAACACTGTATGCTAACTCACTTCCCCTCACCCCACCCCTGGAGATAGCTCTGGAGCTCAGAGCCTTCAACCTGACCTCTGACCTCCACCACACAGTAGCAAGTGGCCTGCTCTGTCCTTCCCCTTCGGTGCTCCCACCAACCCCCAAGCTCACCTTTCTGGAGCTAGTCAGCTTCCTACACCCTGGACCCACTCTCTTCACGGATAGCCCTGTTTCCATTATGGCGGCCAAAACCCTCCCATTTGTTAGACTCAAATCTCAGGAATGACCTTTGATCATTCACCTGTAAGTAGCAGTAAGGGTCTTCATTGCATTTTACTAATATCAAGTAACTGTTTTTTGTTTTGTTTTGTTTTAGACGGAGTCTCACTCTGTTGCCCAGGCTGGAGTGCAGTGGCACTATCTTGGCTCACTGCAACCTCCGCCTCCTAGGTTCAAGCATTCTCCTGTCTCAGCCTCCCGAGTAGCTGGGACTACAGATGCTTGCCACCACACCTGGCTAATTTTTGTATTTTTAGTAGAGATGAGGTTTCACCATCTTGGCCAAGCTGGTCTTGAACTCCTGACCTCAGGTGATCTGCCTGCCTCGGCCTCCCAAAGTGCTGGGATTACAGGCGTGAGCCACCGTTCCTGGCCAAGTAACTGGTTTTTGTTTGTTTGTTTGTTTACAAATAGGACTTTTTGTCACTACTAAAAGTCTGAATTTTAAACAGATTCTTGAATTGGTGGTTCATATCTATCAGCTCATTCAACTTTAGCACCTGTCTTGTCCCCAGGAGCTTTTCCAGAACTACTGCCTTGACCATGAAGCTCAATGAATTTTCCCAATTCAAACTTGGGCCGGTTTTTTTTTGAGATGGAGTCTTGCCCTGTCGCCCAGGCTGGAGTGCACTGGTGCTATCTCAGCTCACTGCAACCTCCGCCTCCCGGGTTCAAGCGATTCTCCTGCTTCAGCCTCCTGCATAGCTGGGATTACAGGCATGCCATCACACCTAGCTAATTTTTGTATTTTTAGTAGAGATGGAGTTTCACCATGTTGGTCAGGCTGGTCTCGAAATCCTGACCTGGTAATCCGCCCGTCTCGGCCTCCCAAAGTGCTGGGATTACAGGTGTGAGCCACTGCGCCCCACCTGCATTTTCACTTTTCTAATTAGGACATCAGGGAGAGGATAAATAGACTGGTAAGCCTTTTCTTTGTCTTTTCCAATGCTATCTGGAATCAATTTATTGACCACCTTTTCAAGTCACTTTTCTGCACCTCTCAGGTCATGTTTTCAGTCATCTCCTTGGCAGACTTGTTGGTATGAGTGTAAGAGGTCTTCTGTATCTGACTGGTTTTTTGTTTTTGAGACGGAGTCTTGCTCTCTTGCCCAGGTTGGAGTGCAGTGGTGCGACCTTGGCTCACTGCAACCTCTACCTCCTGCGTTCAAGCAATTCTCCTGCCTCAGCCTCCCAAGTAGCTGGGATAACAGGTATGTGCCAGCACACCCAGCTATTTTTTTTTTTTATTTTTTAGTAGAGACAGGGTTTCACCATGTTAGCCAGGCTGGTCTCGAACTCCTGACCTCAGGTGATCCACCCGTCTCAGCCTCACAAAGTGCTGGGATTACAGGTGTGAGCCACAGTGCCTGGCTGACTGTTGTGTTTTTTACCAACACAGAATAAGCAGCAAAGCAAATAGTAGTAGTCTTGGTAAGCAAGACATTGGTAGTCTTGACATTAACATGAGCTGCAATCATTGCCCTTTTCTCACCA
The DNA here is from genome assembly GCF_028885655.2 of Pongo abelii. Classification (NCBI taxonomy): domain Eukaryota; kingdom Metazoa; phylum Chordata; class Mammalia; order Primates; family Hominidae; genus Pongo; species Pongo abelii. The sequence goes on from NC_071998.2 coordinate 51,873,596, forward strand.
TGGAACACATTTTGTCACTGCTAAGATCCATGCCATGCAAGTTAGGCGTTTTTGCTCTGAACATCCTCAATAATAAGCTTGACTTTTCTAAATGCAACTTCATCTTTCAGCAAGGCTCACTTCAAACAAATGACCCTTGAACAAACAGAGACAATTTTCGTTTCTTGAGTCCTGGTGACTAGTATTTCCCAATATTTCTTACACTGAACATAGCAGGTGCTTCCACATCATACCAATCTTTCTTAGAAGATGGATCAAATATCTTCTTCTTGGCTCCCTTTTTGCTGCCTTTCATAAGGAGCTCGTTCTTGCCAACCACCAGGTCACTGCCCGAAGAGCCAGAAAGGTGGAAATGCAACTCATATGAGAATTTAGGCATAGAGGGCAGGGTGTGCCATCTATGTGACCTCTCATGTAATATCTTCACTGTTACATTTTTATTTGTCTTTTTTAAGCCTTGCCTAACTAAGCAAGACCTTAAGAAATTTGGCTACCAACTCACAACTGTTCTTTTCAATATTTTTGTTTTAAAAAATTTTTCGGGAGTGTATTCCTCCACCATGATCCCCTCCCCCCACTAATATTAGGCTTAATTATATATATTTTAAAACTTAATTTTGGCCAGGTGTGGTGGCTCATGCCTGTAATCCCAGCATGTTAGGAGGCCGAGGCGGGCGGATCACCTGAGGTCATGAGTTCGAGACCAACCTGGCCAACATGTTGAAACCCCGTCTCTACTAAAAGTACAAAATATAGCTGGGTGTGGTGGCGCGTGCCTGTAATCCCAGCTACTAGGGGGTGCTGACACAGAATTGCTTGAACCCAGGAGGCGGAGGTTGCAGTGAGCCAAGATCACACCACTGCATTCCAGCCTGGGCGACAGAGTGAGACTCCATTTCAAAAAAGAAAACCCAACTTAATTTTATCTATTTTTTTTTCTTTTTTTTGAGACGGAGTCTCTCCTCTGTCACCCAGGCTGGAGGGCAGTGGTGTGATCTTGGCTCACTGCAACCTCCGCCTCCCGGGTTCAAGCAATTCTCCTGTCTCAGCCTCCCGAGTAGCTGGGATTATAGGTGTGTGCCACCACACCCGGCTATTTTTTGTATTTTTAGTAGAGATGAGGTTTCGAACTCCTGACCTCAGGTAATCTGCCTGCCTTGGCCTCCCAAAGTGCTAGGATTACAAGCATGAGCCACCGTGCCTGGCCTATTTTTTTTTTTTTTTTAAGAGACAGAGTCTCTGTTGCCCAGGCTAGAGTGCAGTGGTACAATCACAGCTCACTGCACCCTTGAACCCCTGGGCTCAAGTGATCCCCCACCTCAGCCTCCCAAGTAGCTGAGACGACAGGTGCATGTCACCAAGTCTTGCTAATTTTTTCTTTTTCTTTTTCTTTTTTTGAGAAGGAGTCTCACTCTGTTGCCCAGGCTGGAGTTCAGTGGCACTATCTCAGCTCACTGCAAGCTCTACCTCCTGGATTCACACCATTCTCCTGCCTCAGCCTCCTGAGTAGGTGGGACTACAGGTGCCTGCCACCACGCCCAGCTAATTTTTTGTATTTTTAATAGAGACAGCGTTTCACCGTGTTAGCCAGCATGGTCTCGATCTCCTGACCTCGTGATCCACCCACCTCGGCCTCCCAAAGTGCCAGGATTACAGGCGTGAGCCACCGCGCCTGGCCTTTTTCTTTTTTTCTTTTTTTTGAGATGGAGTTTCACTGTTGATGCCCAGGCTGGAGTACAGTGGCATGATTTCGGCTTACTGCAATCTCCGCCTCCTAGGCCCAAGCAATTCTCTTGCCTCAGCCTCCCCAGCAGCTCGGATTACAGGCACCCACCACCATGCCTAGCTATTTTTTGTATTTTTTAGTAGAGATAGGGTTTAGCCATGTTGGCCAGGCTGGCCTTGACTTCCTGATCTCAGGCAATCCGCCCAATCCGCCCTTGGCCTCCCAAAGTGATGGGATTACAGGCATGAGCCACTGCACCAAGCCAATTTTTTCTTTTTTGTAGAGATGGGGTCTTGCTATATTGCCCAGGCTGGTCTCCAACTCCTGGTATCCAGCAGCTGTCCTGCCTCAGACTCTCAAAGTGCTGGGATTACAGGCATGAGCCACTATGCCTGATCAATCTCTCCTTTTTAAAATGATTGAATTATTAGCATTTAAATGTATAACCATATTAACTTATTCTGACTTAAGAGAGTCCCAACTTTCTTCTCCTTGACCTATCTGTAAATACAGAAGCTAGAAAAGTACAACCCGAGGCCGGGTGTGGTGGCTCATGCTTGTAATCTGAGCACTTTGGGAGGCTGAGCTGGGCAGATCACCTGAGGTCGGGAGTTCAAGACCAGCCTGACCAACACAGAGAAACCCCGTCTCTACTAAAAATACAAAATTAGCTGGGCATGGTGGCACATGACTGTAATCCCAGCTACTCTGGAGGCTGAGGCAGGAGAATCACTTGAACCCAGGAGGCGGAGGTTGCAGTGAGCTGAGATTAGGCCATTGCACTCCAGCCTGGGCAACAAGAGCAAAACTCCGTCTCAAAAAACAAAAAAAAAAGGCCGGGCACAGTAGCTCACGCCTGTAATCCCAGCACTTTGGGAGGCCGAAGCGGGCGGATCACGAGGTCAGGAGATCGAGACCATCCTGGCTAATATGGTGAAACCCCATCTCTACTAAAAATACAAAAAAAATTAGCCGGGCGTGGTGGCAGGCACCTGTAATCCCAGCTACTTGGGAGGCTGAGGCAGGAGAATGGCGTGAACCCGGGAGGTGGAGCTTGCAGTGAGCAGAAATCGCCCCACTGCACTCCAGCCTGGGCGACAGAGCGAGACTCCGTCTCAAAAAAAATAAAAAAAAAATAAATAAAAATAAAAATAAAAAAGAAAGAAAAGCAGAACCTTCCCGGCATATAGGTGTGTAAGTGGGTCTTTTTGAAAACCTGTGTAAAAGGATGCCTAGGTGCTGGCTTGTTTCTTCCTAATGGTCCAACCTCTAGGATTCGTGCTCAGCCTAGGGTTTGAGTGGCTGCTCCTGACCTGGATCTTGCAGGAGGAGTTTGCGGAGGTTACACAACTTGCTCAATACCTAGGGGACTGGCATCAAATCAGCTTGAGGCTGCCCATCCATGATGTTTAATATAAAGATATGTATCAGAGATTAGGGGGTGGCTAAAGTACCCCCAATTCTCTTATTCTGTACCAGACATTACTCTGGATTTATAATACTCAGATCTTTTGAATGATATAGTTTTTGTCATTTGATATCTTGTGAGCATTTATTACAAGATTTCAGCCCAGTAAAAGACCAAAGAGGTCTTGATCTTATTGCATCATGTTGATTTACCCAAGTTAGGAACATTGGGATAAAAGCAAATAAAAATAGCAGTCTCTTTAAATATTTGGGTTTGCAAAGACTAACACTCTGGTAGTATAAGAAGAAGAAGGGAAGGAAATGATGACTTATTCAAAACTCACAATGACTGTATTTTACAAATGAGAAACAGAGGCAGAATAAAGTTAAGTAAGCTGCTACAACGTACATTTTCAGTAAGTGGCAGAGCCGGGACTCATCCACGGGGATCTTGGTCAGGACTGAGATCCAGCTCCCATTCACACAGCAAATCGCCATTTACTTGGGGTAGCCCCGTGGCTTGGCCAGGGCATGAATGTCTTCTGTGTGATTTTTTTTTTTTCCATTAAAAAACACATTGGGCCAGGTGCAGTGGCTCACACCTGTCATCCCAGCACTTTGGGAGGTCAAGGTGGGCTGACTGCTTGAGGCCAGGAGTTCGAGACCAGCCTGGGGAACATGGTGAAACTCCATCTCTACAAAAAATACAAAAATTAGCTGGGCATGGTGGTGAGCACCTGTAGTCCCAGCTTCCCGGTGGGGAGGGCAGGTGCTGCTGAGGTGGGAGGATTGCTTGAGTCCGGGAAGGTAAGGTTGTGGTGAGCCAAGATCGTACCGCTGCACTCCAGCTTGGGCAATGGAGCAAGACCCTGTCTCAAAACAAAACAAACTAAAAAACCCATTGCATTTAAAAAAAGTTTTATTAAAAAAACAACAACAACAACACACTTCAAAGCTGGGAGTGGTGGCATGTGCCTGTATTTCCAGCTACTTGGAAGGCTGAAATGGGAATATCTTTTGAGCCTAGGAGTCAGAGGCTACAATAAGCTATGATCATGTCACTGTACTCCAGCCTGGGTGACAGAGGGAGATCCTGTCTTTAAAACCAGACAAAAAAATTGGTTGGGTGCGGTGGCTCATGCCTGTAATCCCAGCACTTTGGGAGGCCGAGGAAGGCGGATCACCTGAGGTCAGGAGTTTGAAACCAGCCTGGCCAACACAGTGAAACCCCGTCTCTACTAAAGTACAAAAATTAGCCAGGTGCGGTGGCATGGGCCTGTAGTCCCAGCCACTCGGGAGGCTGAGGCAGGAGAATCGCTTGAAACGGGGAGGCGGAGGTTGCAGTGAGCCGAGATCACGCCACTGCGCTCCAGCCTGGGCAACAGTATTTTTTTTGAGACACAGTCTTGCTCTATCACCCAGGCTGGAGTGCAATGGTGCGATCTTGGCTCGCTGCAACCTTCGCCTCCCAGGTTCAAGTGATTCTTCTGCCTCAGCCTCCTGAGTAGTTGGGATTACAGACGCCCACCACCATGCCCAGCTAGTTTTTGTATTTTTAGTAGAGATGGGGTTTCACCATGTTGGTCAGCCTGGTCTCGAACTCCAAGCCTCAGGTAATCCACCCGCCTTGGCCTCCCAAAGTGCTGGGATCACAGGCATGAGCCACCGGGCCTGGCGCTAAAAAATTTAAATATAAATAAAGTTTCAAGGAAAAGAGCTAGAACCAAAAAAGCAGTCTATTTTCTATTGGATCTGTAGAAAGAGCAGTACCTATTATTTATGCAGTGAAACTTACAATTTGAATGAGACAGTTCAGAGTCATGGGGTTGTGTTGAGTCACTGGCCAGCTGTACATTAAAATCCTGATACACACACACACACACACACAAACACACAAAATAATAGCCAGGTGTGGAAGCAAATGCTCTATGCACATTGCCTGTGTGTCCTTAACAGTAAATTAGTGGCCTCTGGGCTTTGAATCAGTCTTTGGCTTTCTGTCCTTTCACAATCATGTGCTGGTCAATGAGATACTTGAAGGCGGGTCCTCCTCTAGTGCCATTTTCTCTACCACCTGTGACCACAGTTATCTTTTCGAATCTGCCTTCCCTCTTTAATTGTAATAAACGAAGAAGTATGTACTTCATAAATTTGCTCTTCGGTAAATCCAAAGACTCTAGCTGGACCCTCACAGGGCCAGTTAAGAGCTGAGTGGATTTTCTCTTTAAAGGAAGTCATACTGAGTTGTTAATGAGGCTTGGCATGGCAGTAATTGCTTTCAAAGGAGAAACTAGTTAACACAAATGTATCTTTAATTAGCTTATAGTGGGAAGTGATATTTTTGGACAGGGCCCCTGGTATCCCTCCATTCCCTCCTTCCCCACTTCACACTTAGCCAGCCAGGAAAGAATATTAAGGTACCAACCTTGCATCTAAATCCTTTATAATTCTGCTTCTCTTGGGAAAGAAAGTATCACCTGGGAGCCAGTCCTGCTTGGCTCTTTTATTAGGAATCTAGAATCTACATATGTCATATCCCATCTTTAGTAAAAGAATCTGAGAGGTCACAGCATGGCATTAAACCTAGTGCAATAACATTGACATTCATATAGAAACTTCACTTCTGGCTGGGTGCAGTGGCTCACGCCTGTAATCCCAGCACTTTGGGAGGCTGAAGCAGGTAGATCACTTGAGGTCAGGACTTTGAGACCAGCCTGGCCAACATGCTGAAACCCTGTCTCTACTAAAAATACAAAAATAAGGCCGGATGCGGTGGCTCACACCTGTAATCCCAGCACTTAAAGGAGGCCGAGGCTGGTGGATCACCTGAGGCTGAGAGTTCGAGACCAGCCTGACTAACATGGAGAAACCCCGTCTCTACTAAAAATACAAAATTAGCTGGGCATGGTGGCATATGCCTGTAATCCCAGCCACTTGGGAGGCTGAGGGAGGAGAATCACTTGAACCTGGGAGGCAGAGGTTACGGTGAGCTGAGATCGCGCCATTGCACTCCAGCCTGAGCAACAAGAACAAAACTCCGTCTCAAGAAATAAAAAATAAAATAAAAATACAAAAATTAGCTGGGTGTGGTAGTGTGTGCCTATAATTCCAGCTTCTAAGGAGACTGAGGCAGGAGAATCACTTAAACCCCAGAGGCAGAGGGTGCACTAAGCTAAGATCGCACCACTGCACTCCAGCCTGGGAGACAGCGAGACTCCATCTCAAAAAAATGAAAAAAAAAAAAAAAAAAAAGAAGAAGCTTCTTCAATTCTGCCTAGTATCTCACATTCATTTAGGAGCACTCTTAGAAAAATAAAAAACGGTAATGTGACAGAAATTGTAGGGCTTGGGATCTACATGCTAAATCCTGGCTTCCACCCCTCCTTCCTGTCTTTGTGGTCTCAGAATCTTAGGCAAGTCACTTCACTTCTCTGGAATTTATTAATGTGTTTAAAAGTACTGGGCACATAGTAGGCCCTTTGTAAATACTAGTCTCTTTCTGCCTATAATTGGGATCTGCAAGGAAATCCAAAAGATTGGATTAAGAGTCCTTGTTGAGTGCTGTAGGGGAGGAAAAATAATTTTCTCTCGGCATTTCACTGTTCTTAGTTGGAATGAACCCCTGTAAACAAAAACCAGATGAATAAGAGAAAAACAGAAGTTCATTAACCTGAATATTTTATGTATATAGGGGAGACATGCAAGGAAAAATGAGTAAATCTCCCGGAGTAAAAAAAATCTCAAAGAGGTGGCTTTGAATTCAGGCTTAAATACTTGAGACAAAGAAAGAAAGGTGTGGGTACAGTCCTGGGGCAGGTGACCAGGAAAATCACCTAAAGGGTAAGGTTTGTTACACAGATTTAAGTTGATGCATTCTCCATTGATTAGTTTCTAGAGGGCGCTGTGGCCCATGCCAGTAATCCCTGCTACTCTGGAGGCTGAGGTGGGAGGATCTCTTGAGGCCAGGAGTTCAAGACTGGGCTGGGCAAGATGGTAAGATTTACCCCCACTACTACACAAAAGATGACATGGATCAATAGATGTTTTCTTCTAGCCATAAGACAATGACAATCTCTAATGAGATAAAATAGTGGTACATGAAAAGCATATGTATTTTTATAAGAAACTCATGTCAGCTAACTGTATGGTAAAGTTAGGCTACCTTCTTTCTTCTAGATTCTCAGACACGTAAGAGCTCAACCTAAAGACTCAGGTTATTAGAGTTTAAACAGTTCAAGCCAACTACACACAGGGGATTTTTGAAACTTGTGCAGAAACTATAAGCTACTAGGAATTACTCCCCAAATCATGGCTGTAATGAGCTTTAGATGTGTTCATTTGACATAAGAGAGGAAATTCATCAGAGTTCAAGTAGAAAAACAGAAATCACTCTGGGTATTTCAAGCAGAGGGTTTGAACTGGGGAATCAGGTGTTTATAATAATGTTGAAGAACAGGAAGTCAAGGGAAGCTGCCAATGGCTTCCAAGTTTACAGTGTTGCTGTGGTGCTAAAAGTCAGTCAATTGTAGCTGTCACACAAGAAAAAAAAAACCCAAAACAAAAAAACAACTAGATTGACATTTCAACCACAGCCCACAGAAGTGGGCCAGGACATGTATTCTGAGCATAAACAGTTTGACTGTTGGGAAAAACACTGTTCCCTCTACACTTTTTTTTTTTTTCAGACGGAGTTTTTCCCTGTCGCCCAGGCTGGAGTGTAGTGGCACGATCTTGGCTCACTGCGACCTCTGCCTCAGCTTCCCAAGTAGCTGGGATTACAGGCACCTGCCACCATGCCTGGCTAATTTTTGTATTTTTAGTAGAGACAGGGTTTCATCATGTTGGCCAGGCTGGTCTCGAACTCCTGACCTCAGGTGATCCACCCACCTCAGCCTCCCAAAGTGTTGGGGTTACAGGTGTGAGCCACTGCGCCAGGCCTCTTTCCTGTATACTTTCACACAACACTTGTGACATCAGATATGTGGGGGTTTTTACCACCACATCAGGCAATTCTATGGCAAACACCAATTGCGTGGCTTATAATTCACTTCAATTCTGAATATATCTAACTGGAGATAGTGTCAGATCCCACAGGTTAAGGGCTCAGTCCCACAAGCTGCCTCCACTTCAGACACCAATTGCAAGTCCCACTTGCAACCTACTGGCTATAAATTGGGGGTCCCACGATCCCTTTCTAAGGTTCAATAATTTGCTATAACCCATATAACTCAGGAAAACATTTTATTATATTGACTGGTTTATTGCATAGGGTGTTATAAAGGATATGGATGAATAACTGGATGAAGAGGTACATAAAGCAAGGTCCAGAAGGGCCCCAAGCACAGGACCATCTGTCCCTGTGTACTTGGGGTGCACCACCCTCTCATCACCTCCACCTGTTCAACAACGTGGACGCTCATAAAAATCTTGTCTTTCAAAGTGTTTGTGGAGCTTAATTAAACTCTAGCTCCCTTCCCCTTCACTCTTTCCTGGAGGTTGGTGGGTGGGCTCAAAGTTTCGACCCTCTAATCACTTGGTCCATCTGGTGACCAGCCCCATCTTGAGGCTATCTAAGGACACCCATCTTAAGCCACCTCATTAGCATCAACTCTGGTGTGATCAAAAGTGGCTCCTTATAAATAACAAAAGACACTCCCAGCACTCAGGAAATTCCAAGGGTTTTAGGAACTTTGTACCAGGAACCAGGTAAAATATTTCTTATTATACCAGAATTCTCTTCTAAACTAGAAGACTTAAATAAGAACCAGAGTCTCATAGTACTCAGAATCATATCAAGGGCCAGGTACCATGGGCTCATGCCTGTAATCCCAGCACTTTAGGAGGCCCAAGCAGGAAGGTCACTTGAGGCCAGGAGTTCAAGACCAGCCTGGGCAACAAAGCGAGACCCCTGTCTCTACAAAAATAAAAAACAAAATAAAATAAAAACAAAACCCAAAGAAACAAAAAACCAAATTTTATGAAAAACCAACTCAAATTGGATGAGAAAGAAGAACAGATGGAAATTTTAGAACTGAAAAATATAGACACATAAATAATTAAAAATCAAAATCTATGACTGGGCTTAACAGTAGAATGGAAAGGACAGAGGAAAGAATCAGTGAATGCATATATAAAGCAATAGCAATTACCCAATCCGAACAACAGAGAGAAAACAGAAAAAAATGAAGAGATCTTCAGGGACATGTGGGACTGTAACAAAAGATCTAACATTCACGCTACTGAAGTCTCAGAACAGAGGACAAAGAGGGCAAGGCTGAAAAAGTAATCAAGAAATAATGATTGAGGCTGGGTGCGATAGCTCATGCCTGTAATCCCAGCACTTTAGAAGGCCCAGGTGGGCAGACTGCTTGAGCCCAGGAGTTCAAGACCAGGCTCCGTCTCTAAGAAGAAAAAAAAAAAAAAAGACGAAAACTAGTCAGGTGTGGTGGCATGTGCCTGTAGTCCCTGAAACTGGAGAAGCTGAGGTGGGAGGATTGCTTGAGCCCAGGAGTTTGAGGCTGCCGTGAGCCACAATCACACTACTGCACTTTAGCCTAGTGATGGAGCACGACCCTGTCTCTAATGTAAGAAAACAACGACAACAACAAAGGCCAGGCACAGTGGCTCACACCTGTAATCCCAGCGCTTTGGGAGACCAAAGTGGGCAGATCACCTGAAGTCAGGAGTTTGAGACTAGCCTGGCCAACATGGTGAAACCTCGTCTCTACTACAAATACAGAAATAGTCGGGCATGGTAGTGCATGCCTGTAATCCCAGCTACTCTGGAGGCTGAGGCAGGAGACTCACTTGAACCCAGGAGGTGGAGGTTGCAGTGAGCCAAGTTCATGCCACTGCACTCCAGCCTGGGAGACAGAGTGAGACTTTGTCTCACAAAAAAAGAGAGAGAGAGAAGAAATAATGGTTGAAAGTGCCTGAAATTTGGCAAAAAATAAATAAACCTACAGATGTAAAAGCTCTAAATGAACATTAGACAACATAAGCCTAATGAAATCCATGCCAAGTTACATCACAGTCAAACTTGGCATGAACTTCAAACTCTTGAATACTAAAGGCAAGAAGAAAATCCTGATAAGAAGCAAAAGAGAAATTACATCCCTAGAGGTTAAACTATTTGAGTGACAACAGATTTCTCATTAAAACAATGGAGGCCAAAAGGAGGTGGCACGGTGTTTTTCAAGTGCTGAAAGAAAATAACTGTTAACTCAGAATTCTATATCCCACAAAAATATCCTTCAATATAATGAAGGGAAATTGAGTCATTCTCAATTGGTCGCCAACTTTAAAAAAAATGTCTAAAGGAATTTCTCTAGCCAGGTGAGGTGGCTCACGCCTGTAATCCCAGCACTTTGGGAGGCTGAGGCGGGCGGATTACCTGAGGTTGGGAGTTTGAGACCAGCCTGACCAACATGGAGAAACCCCATCTCTACTAAAAATACAAAATTAGCTGGGCATGGTGGCGCATGCATGTAATCCCAGCTACTCAGGAGGCTGAGGCAGGCAAATTACTAGAACCTGGGAGGCAGAGGTTGCAGTGAGCCAAGATCGTGCCATTGCACTCCCGCCTGGGCAACAAGAGTGAAACTGTGTCTCAAAAAAAAAAAAAAAAGAAAGAAATTTCTCTAGACAAAAAGCAAATGACAAAAGAAGGACTCTTGAAACATCAGAAAAGAATAAAAAACAATAGCGAGAAAAAGTAAAATACAATAAGCTTTCCTTCTCTTGCATTTTCTAAATTATAGTATAGTACCTCCTTATCCTTAAAGGATGCATTCCAAGATCCCTAGTCAATGCCTGAAGCCTTGAATAGTACTAAACTCCATATATACTATTTTTGCTTTTCTATTTATTAATTATTTTATTATTATACTTTAAGTTCTGGGATACATGTGCTGAATGTGCAGGTTTGTTACATAGGTATACATGTGCCATGGTGGTTTGCTGCATCCATCAACCTGTCATCTAGGGTTTTTTTTTTTTTTTGAGATGGAGTCTTGCTCTTGCTGCCCAGGCTGGAGTACAGTGGCATGATCTTGGCTCACTGCAACCTCTGCCTCCCAGGTTCAAGAGATCTTCCTGCCTCAAGCCCCCTAGTAGCTGGGATTACAGACACACACCACCACACCCAGCTAATTTTTGTATTTTTAATAGAGACGGGGTTTCACCATGTTGGCCAGGCAGGTCTTGAACTCCTGACCTCAGGTGATCCACCCGCCTCAGCCTCCTAAAGTGCTGGGATTACAGTCTGGGCCACCGAGCCCAGCCCCATCATCTAGGTTTTTTTTTTTTTGAGACGGGGTGTCGCTCTGTCACCTAGGCTGGAGTGCAATGGCGCGATCTTGGCCCACTGCAAGCTCCACCTCCCAGGTTCACGCCATTCTCCTGCCTCAGCCTCCCAAGTAGCCGGGACTACAGACGCCTGCCACCACGCCCAGCTGATTTTTTGTATTTTTAGTAGCAACGGGGTTTCACCATGTTAGCCAGGATGGTCTCGATCTCCTGACCTCGTGATCCACCCACCTCGGCCTCCCAAAGTGCTGGGATTACAGGCGTGCCCATCATCTAGGTTTTAAGCCCTGCATGCATTAGGTATTTGTCCTCATGCTATCCCTCCCCTTGCCCCCACTCCCTAACAGACCCCAGTGTGTGATATTCCCCTCCCTGTGTCCATGTGTTCTCATTGTTCAACTCCCACTTATGACTGAGAACACGTGGTGTTTGGTTTTCTGTTCCTGTGTTAGTTTGCTGAGAAAGATGGTTTCCAGTTTCATCCATGTCTCTGCAAAGGACATGAACTCATTCTTTTTTATGGCTGCATAATATTCCATGGTGTACATATTATTAAGTCAAGAACTTTCACCTTTTCACTTAAAGGAAGTGCTTTACAGCTTCTCTGTGGCATATCCAAATTGCCAGCATCACTATTCTGAAATTTTGGGCCATTATTAAGTAAAACACAACACTGCAATATCCTGACGGTCAATGTGAGAATGGGACAAATGAGAAAGCTATGAAGTGACTGAGGGTGCACAGCATAAAGAGCATGGATACACTGGACGAAGGGATGAATCCATCCCAGGTGCGATGGGGCAGGACAGTGTGAGATTTTGTCATGCTCCTTGGAACAGCATGTAGCTTAAAACTTATCAACTGTTGGCTGCGCACGGTGGCTCATGCCTGTAATCCCAGCACTTTGGGAGGCTGAGGTGGGTGGATCACCTGAGGTCAAGAGTTCGAGACCAGCCTGACCAACATGGAGAAGCCCTGTTTCTACTAAAAATACCAAATTAGCTGGGCATGGTGGTGCATGCCTGTAATCCCAGCTACTCAGGAGGCTGAGGCAAGAGAATCGCTTGAATCCGGGAGGCGGAGGTTGTGGTGAGCTGACATCGCACCACTGTACTATAGCCTGGGCAACAAGAGTGAAACTCTGTCTCAAAAAAAAACAAAAACAAAAAAACAAAAAACCCCAACAACTTATGAACTGTTTATTTCTGGAATTTTCCATTTATGGTTTCAGAAGGTGGTTGACTGCAGGTAACTGAAACCATGAAAAGCGAAACCACAAATAAGGGGGTCTACTGTACTCTTCCTCAGGGGCAGTCTGTGTATTGCAGCACCTTCAGTTGTTACTATGAAAGCCCTGCTGGTGCTGTAGTTAAGTTTTGGAAACAGGGTGTGTTCTATAATGTTCCGATTAAATACTGGTGTTTTCACAGCCCTCTGTCTTGGGCTATGAACTTCACAATTGTTTTTCCAGTGATACAGTTCCTTTCTCTTCTGCCCTGTACTCTCTGGCTGCAGAGTCGCTGGTGGATTTCCTCTAAGCCCTGACCCCTGTTTATTCTGTTTTCTTTTGTTTTGTTTTATTTTTCCTTCATTATGTAAGACAAGAAGGCTGGAGGAGGCTAGAGTAGGAGGCATTCCATTCCTCAGCTGGGATAAAGCTCTGGCAAAGTCCCTTCCTTTGGAGAGTAGGCTTTTGCTATGAAGAAAGCTCTGGACATCCCCTTCAAACCTGTCCACACTCAGCCTTCCTTAATTTATCAAAAATATTACCATTTACGTGTTCCTACCTAATGTGTCAAAAAAAATTTATTGATTTTCAATTTGTTCATTTTTTTTGTTTTTGGAGATGGAGTCTTGTTCTGTCGCCCAGGCTGGAGTGCAGTGGTGCGATCTCAGCTCACTGCAACCTCCACCTAGTAGCTTCGAGAGATTCTCATGCCTCAGCCTCCTGAGTAGCTGGGACTACAGGCACATGCCACCATTCCCAACTAATTTTTGTATTTTTAGTAGAGATGGGGTTTAGCCATATTGGCCAGGCTGGTCTCGAACTCCTGACCTCAAGTGATCCACCCACCTTGGCCTCCCAAAGTGTTGGGATTACATGTGTGAGTCTAGCCTTTATTTTTATTTTATTTTTAAGAACGGGTCTTGCTCTGTCACCCAAGCTGGAGTGCATTGTCAAAATCATAGCTCACTGAAGCCTCAAAATCCCGGGCTGAACTGCTCCTCCTGCCTCAGCCGCCTGTGTCCAGCCCAGAGTGGTTTTAGATATGTAGGGTTTACCATTATCTTAGGTTCTAGTAATCCACTCAATGCCTAGGTATTTTTGTTTCCTTAGTAAATGGCCACAGGTATCTTTGGGGGAGTTCAGGAGGAAGATTTATAGTATATTCTCATAGCCGGGTAAGATCTTTTTTCAAGAGTCCTTTTTCAACCTCCCCTTCATCTGGGTCTATGAACTCTCTGAAGTTAGGGAATTGGTTGAAAAGCTGGGTCTCTCAATTTTGGTGACTCATATCGAGTTTTTGTTCACCGGATCAAGTTACATCTTTAGTAGTCTGCCCATCAATTTGTGAACACCAAAAAAGACCCCCGTGGATCACCTGACGGGTTACCCCTCTGATCCACTGCCCATTATGACAACATTGCTCATCTTCCTCCATTGACTAGTGCTGCAACTTGGCTTCTACCACTCCAGGATTCCATCATTAACATTAGAATCAAGGAGCCCATCTCAACAGTTCCATTGTGCACCACCATCTTATACCTGTAGAGGACAGCAGCCACAGGACTTTTCAAAAACACTGGTGCTGCTCTTACCAATGGACTTCTCAATACTCTGGTGAAGGGATTGTCCTCTGGTTTCTTCTGAGGGATACACTGAAAGGGTGGAAGAGTGTGTTACTCATGACAAATCTACTTCAACATTCCTTTCTCACCAGGACTTAGATCCTTCTCTATTATTCCAAGGATGTTCTAGGATTTTTTTTTTTTTTTGAGACAGGTTTTTTTTTTTGGGGGGGCAGGTCACCCAGGCTGGAGTACAGCGGCACAATCATGACGCATTGCAGCCTCAACCTCCCAGACTCAAGCAATCCTCCTGCCTCAGCCTCCAGTATAGCTGGGACCACAGAGGCATGTGACCACACCCAACTAATTTTTATATTTTTTGTAGAGACAGGAGTCTCATCATGTTGCTCAGGCTGGTCTAGAACTCCTGGGTTCAAGTGATCTACCCTCCCCAGCCTCCCAAAGTGCTGGGATTACAGGTGCAAGCCACTGTGCCTGGACAGAAGTCGTGGTATCTTAACCTAATTTAATGAAGGCACTGTTAAGTATGGTTTCATCAATCATCTTAGCAAACTAAAAAGCCACTCCTGGCTGATTGAGCTAACACACTGAATCCAGAATCTCTCGTACTACAAATAAATCAATAATTTCAACTTTATATTCCTTTTTGTCTGGTTTAGAATCCACTCCCATGGAAATCCTCTGGTGATAATATATACTAGCAACATTTTGCAATTCTTTCCTTGTGTAAGCTTCTCCTCTGGTGTCAAATGTTCTACTCATCTTCTTGGGGTATGGTAAGATCTGGTTCTGGTTGTGGATCTGAAAGCAAAGAAGCATTGACATTCCATTGCAAGGTTAGTGCCTTTAGCTAAGTCATTACAGGATCTTCATGCAAGGTATTGCCAGTTTATGAAAGAGGGCAGGAGGAATGGGTTTACCTATCAAAGGAGACTCAGTGGGATTTGGGGTTTCAAGATAATAAAATTCATTCCAAGCTACAAAAATGTTCCCATTCCAAGTTCGAGGATTTCTTTCTTTCTTTCCTTTTTTGTCTTTTTTTTTTTTTTCCTTTTTGTGGAGAATGGGGTCTCGCTATATTGCTCAGGCAGGTCTCGAACTCCTGGGCTCAAGCTATCCTCCTGCCTCTGCCTCCCTGAGAGCTGGGATTACAGGCGTGAGCCACCGTGCCCGGCCCTTTCTTTTTTTGAAATGGAGTCTTGCTCTGTTGCCCAGGCTGGAGTGCAGTGTCTCAATCTTGGCTGACTGCAACCTCCGCCTCCCGGGTTCAAGCAATTCTCCTGCCTCAGCCTCCTGAGTAGCTGGGATTACAGGCGCCTGCCACCATGCCCGGCTAATGTTTGTATTTTTAGTAGAGATGGGGTTTCACCATGTTGTCCAGGCTGGTCTCAAACTCCTGACTTCAAGAGGTTCACCCACCTCGGCCTCCCAAAGTGTTGGGATTACATGCGTGAGCCACTGCACCTGGCGATTTCTTTCTCATTTAAGAGCTGGAGTCTTGCTGTCGCTCAAGATGGAATGCAGTGGTGTGATTATAGCTAGGACCACAGGGTATGTGTCACAACACCGGGCCTTTTTTTTTTTTGAGATGGATTCCCACTCTGTCACCCAGACTGGAGTGCAGTGGTGCGATCTGGGCTCACCGCAACCTCCACCTCCCAAGTTCAAGCGATTCTCCTGCCTCAGCCTTTCGAGTAGCTGGGATTACAGGTGCCCGCCACCATGCCTGGCTAATTTTTGTATTTTTAGTAGAGATGAGGTTTCACCATGTTGGCCAGGCTGGTCTCAAACTCCTAACCTCAGGTGATCCACCCACCTTGGCCTCCCAAAGTGCTGTGATTACAGGCATGAGCCACCGTGCCCAGCCCTGGCTAATTTTTAAATTTTCTGTAGAGACAGTCAGACTATGCTGCCCAGGCTGGTCTCAAACTCCTGGTCTCAAGCAATGCTCCTTCCTCAGCCTCCTGAAGTGCTGAGATTATAGGCCTGAGCCACCATGCCAAACCTTTTTTTTTTTTTTTTTTTTGATTTTTAAATAGCTAGGACTCCTGGAGCAGCACCCCCAAGACCTCATGGATACCAAGGGTTTCCAATTAATTCCAAAATTTCACATATGGTCCAATTGCATCAGTGCCTAAGAAGAAGTTCATCTGAATTTATGCCATATTATCCATAGCCAGAATTCAGAGCAATTCTGGAATCAGACAATTTGACACCTGTAAACTGTTCAAGTCTAGGGTCCGCATCGACTCCCCCTGACATTTTTGAGATTGGGTCTTGCTGGGCTCCCCAGGCTGGTCTAGAACTCCTGGGTCCTGGATAGGACTACAGGCATGTGCCATCATGCTCAGCCCCATAAACAACTTCTGTATGTATAGCTCTGTGTAAAAAGACCATTGTCAACTGCACGTATATAAGTTTATTTATTTATTTATTTATTTAGAGACAGAGTCTCACTCTGTCACCCAGGCTGGAGTGCAGTGGTGAACTCGGCTCACTGCAACCTCCACCTCCCAGGTTCAAGCGATTCTCTGCCTCAGCCTCCCAAGTAGCTGAGACTACAGATGTGTGCCACTGTGCCTGGATAAGTTTTGTATTTTTTGGTAGAGATGGGGTTTCACCACGTTGGCCAGGCTGGTCTCGAACTCTTGACCTCAGGTGATCCACCCACCTTGGCCTCCCAAAGTGCTAGGATTACAGGTGTGAGCCACTGTGCCTGGCCCCTTTATTCATTTCAAGGGCTATGGTTCCCGAAATGTCACCAAGTTTGTTACATTATTGTCCACCAGATTCTAACAACATCAAATTGGGTTTCTTCATCCTCTTCTCTTTTTCTTTTCTTCTCTTTGCTTTTTTTCTTATTTTTAAGTCTTCATTCTTTTAGACTTTACATAAGAATATTCTGATGAATGCCAGTTGCGGTGGCTCATGCCTGTAATCCCAGCACTTTGGGAGGCCGAGGCAGGCGGATCACAAGGTTAGGAGTTCGAGACTAGCCTGGCCAACATGGTGAAACCCCATTTCTACTAAAAATACAAACAGTAGCTGGGCATGGTGGCGGGTGCCTGTAATCCCAGCTACTCAGGAGGCTGAGGCAAGAGAATTGTTTGAACCCGGGAGGTGGAGATTACAGTGAGCTGAGACCGCGCCATTGCACTCCAGCCTGGGCAACACAGTGAGACTCTGTCTCAAAAAAAAAGAAAAGTATTCTGATGAGACTTCTGAATAAGAGGTGGAAGCTGGCTCAGGACAAAATATTTGTACCAGAGCAGAACAGGCAGAGGAAGAACAAAAGTGGAGGCAGGCCAGGTGCGGTGGCTCACGCCTGTAATCCCAGCACTTTGGGAGGCTGAGGCAGGCGGATCTCCTGAAGTCAGGAGTTTGAGACCAGCCTGACCAACATGGAGAAACCCTGTCTCTACTAAAAATACGAAAAAATTAGCTGGGTGTGGTCACGCATGCCTGTAATCCCAGCTACTCGGGAGGCTGAGGCAGGAGAATCGCTTGAACCTGGGAGGCGGAGGTTGTAGTCAGCTGAGATCGGGCCATTGCACTCCAGCCTGGGCAACAAGAGCAAAACTCAAAAAAAAAAAAAAAAAAAAGTGGAGGCAAAGGAAAAAACTCCCTGAAAGCTCATACAATGGCAGGGACTGAATGTGTCTCTCAGGAATCTCTTGCCTTTTTCACCCAAACGTTAAGCCCTCCTCAATCTGCTTTTGGCTTCCATTATAGCCTTTGTTTGGGTTTATTCAGGAAAAGTAACTGTTTTGAAAAAGCACTATAACTGTGCTTCCTCTGGTCTCACACCACACTACAACAATCAACACAGAGGATTTCCATGATCTGGCTGGGCGTGGTGGCTCATGCCTGTAATCCCAACACTTTTGGAGGCCAAGGTGGGCGGATCACTTGAGGTCAGGAATTTGAGACCAGCCAGGCCAACATGGGGAAACTCCATCTCTACTAAAAAAAAAAATACAAAAGTTAGTGCGTGTGGTGGCATGTGCCTGTAGTCCCTGCTACTCCAGAGGCTGAGGCAGGAGAATCGCTTGAAACTATGAGGTGGAGGTCACAGTGAGCCGAGATCGCACCACTGCACTCCAGCCTGGGCAACAGACCAAGGCTCTGTCTCAATGGAAAAACGAAGATGACTTCCGTGATCCCGAAATATGTGGGGATTTCTCCTCACCAACAAGCAAGCAGTCAGTTCTGAGGCAGACACCAACTGGGTGCACTCCACTTCAATTCTGACACTCTATCTAGGGATACCGCCAGATCCCAAGGGTTGAGGGCTCAGTCCCCAAGACAACAGTTGCAATTCTAGGCCTCCAGAACTTCTGACAGATCAGCTTCAAGCAGGGGTTTCCATGATCCCTTCTTTGGGTTTGATTAATTTGATAGAACAGCTCACAGAACTCAGGGAAACACTTATGTCTACTGATTTTTTATAAAGGATATTACAAATAACATAGATGAAGAGATGCGCAGGGCGAGGTAGGTATGGGAGAAGGGGTGAGGACCTTCTATGGCCTCTCCACATGTGCCACTTTGTGTGTATTCAGCTATCCAGAAGCTCTCTGAAACCTGTCCTCTTGGGTTTGTATGTGTGTGTTGTTTTTGTTTTTTTTTGAGACAGAGTCTCGCTCTGTTGCCCAGGCTGGAGTGCAGTGGCACGATCTTGGCTCACTGCAACCTCCACCTCCCGGATTCAAGTGATTCTCCTGACTCAGCCTCTTGAGTAGCTGGGACTACAGGTGCCCGCCACCACGCCCGGCTAATTTTTTGTATTTTTAGTAGAGACGGGGTTTCACCATGTTAGCTAGGATGGTCTCGATCTCCTGACCTTGTGATCCGCCCACCTCGGCCTCCCAAAGTTCTAGGATTACAGGTGTGAGCCACTGTGCCCGGCCAATTTTTGTATTTTTAGTAGAGATGGGATTTCACCCTGTTGGCCAGGCTGGTCTCAAACTCCTGACGTCAAGTGATCCACCAGCCTTGGCCTCCCAAAGTGCTGGGATTACAGGCATGAGCCACCACGCCCGGCTCTTGGGTTTTTATAGAGGCTTTATTAGGAAGGCATGATTGATTAAGCATTGATCATTGACCCTCTGCCCTACCGAGAAGTTGAGGGTGGGGCTGAAAGTCCCAACTCCCATTATGTCTTTGTCTTTCCAGTGACCAGCCCTATTCTGAAGCTGTTAGTCACATTAGCATACAAAAAGGCAGGAGTCTGGAGATTCCCAAGACTTTAGGAGTTGTAGGCCAGGAAATGGGATGAACACCAGATACCTATTTCACAACATCACACACACAAATAAACAAAAAACACTCAATGCATTTCAAGCAGAGGAGAATTATATGTCAGGAATAGGTGCATACAAAACCACTGGAAGAACTGGAAGAGCAAAAACCAGGGAATACCAACGCTATCTTCAGGTCAACCACTGAAGCTCTAGTCTAGTACACAGAAATTCCTGCTGAGGAACTGCAGGACATTCCCATTGGTGGACACAGCTTCCCAGCTACCTCAAGGTGGGGTGCTGGTAAGGAAGCACGTCATGTCTGCAGTGGTCCATGCATCTGTCTGCTGCAGTCAGAAAATAAGAAAACAGTTTTTACCTTTGTTCCATTTCCCAATTCTCTCTCTTTTTTTTTTTTTTTTTTTTTTTTGAGGCAGAGTCTTGCTCTATCACCCAGGCTGGAGCGCAGTGGTGCGCTCTCGGCTCACTGCAACCTCTGTCTCCCAGGTTCAAGTGATTCTCATGCCTTAGCCTCCTGAGTAGCTAGGATTACAAGCACACCCACCAAACCTGGCTAAATTTTTTTTCGTATTTGTAGTAGAGATTGGGTTTCGCCATCTTGGCCAAGCTGGTCTTGAACTCCTGTCCTCAAGTGACCCACCCGTCTCGGCCTCCCAAAGTGGTGGGATTACAGGAGTGAGCCACCGCACTCGGCCCCAATTCTCATATACATATATGTGTGTATATATACTTTTTTTTTTTGGCAGAAGGCAAATAACATCCATCACCGCGGAGCCAAAGGGATCTGGGAATTATTGTTCCCTGGCTTCTAGTCCCTCTGATACACAGAAAGAACATAGACAGGAATAGGAATAAATGCAGATTACCTCTTCCTTCCAATCCTTCCCCACAACCCCCACCATCTGGCACTGAGAAGATCTCCCAACTTTTATGAAGGTTGTAATTTCTTTTTTTTTTTTTTTTTGAGACGAAGTCTCGCTCTGTCGCCCAGGCTGGAGTGCAGTGGCCCAATCTCGGCTCACTGCAAGCTCCGCCTCCCGGGTTCACGCCATTCTCCTGCCTCAGCCTCCCGAGTAGCTGGGACTACAGGCACCCGCCACCACGCCCGGCTAATTTTTTGTATTTTTTAGTAGAGGCGGGGTTTCACTGTGTTAGCCAGGATGGTCTTGATCTCCTGACCTCATGATCCGCCCGCCTCTGCCTCCCAAAGTGCTGGGATTACAGGCGTGAGCCACCGCGCCCGGCCGAAGGTTGTAATTTCAATTCCAAACGGCCGAAAAACTTTTTGGAGACATTCAGCCCAGCCCTCCTAGCTCACCACCCGCCTCCACCTGTCACACAGACATTTTACCTACTGTTCTTTGTGGTGTATTTTCCTGCCCTCTTTTCCATCTCTACTTTCCTGCCTCTCTGGATAGTCTGTGCCTCCTGGGTACAGAGCCCAGAATCTGTTAAGGGTGATTGGAGGAGGAAACTTAGCAGATAAGCAAGAAAGAGAACAGGTTCTATTTTCCCCTAGTCTAAGTACAAGTAATGTTCTGATTACTTCTGTCCTTTCTTCCCCATATTAGAACAACTGGAATTTTAAAAGTTCATTCTCTTGCTAAAACTGTCATGAGACAGCTGGAGATGGTACATTTACAAAAAATCCAGTTCTAGATGGCTAACTTTCAAAGTAAGACGACAGTGAAAAATGTCTATCTTAATATCTTTTGTACTTTTGCTGGGCGCAGTGGCTCACGCCTGTAATGGGGGATCACGAGGTCAGGAGATCGAGATCATCCTGCCTAACACGATGAAACTCCGTCTCTACTAAAAATACAAAAAAATTAAAAAAAAAAAAAAATGGCCGGGCGTGGTGGCACGTGCCTGTAGTCCCAGCTACTCAGGAGCCTGAGGCAGGACAATCGCTTGAACCCGGGAGGTGGAGGTTGCAGTGAGCCAAGATCGCACCACTGCACTCCAGCCTGGGCGACAGAGCGAGATTCCGTCTCAAAAACAACAAAATATCCTTTGTAGTTTTACACACACACGTATACGTATATACAGTACATATATTTAAAAAAACTATATACACACACACACACTTCTTTTTTTTTTTTTTTTTTTTTTTCTGAGTCTCGTTCTGTGGCCCACGCTGGAGTGCAGTGGTGCGATCATATCTCACTGCAGCCTGAAACTCCCGGACTCAAGCAATCCTCCCACCTCAGCCTCCAGAGTAGCTGGGACTTCAGGCGCACGCAACCACGCCCCACCAATTTTTGTATTTTTTGTAGAGACAGGGTTTCACAATGTTGCCCAAGCTGGTCTCGAACTCCTGGGCTCAAGCTATCCTACCGCGTCGGTTTCCGAAAGTGTTGCGATTACAGGCGTGAGCCATAGCGTTACATATTGTGGGGGGGGGGGGGAGAGAGAGAAAGAGAGAGAGAGAAGAAGGAGGAGGAGGAGGGGGAGGAGGACAAAGAAGAAGGAAGAAATAGAAAAGAAAAGAAATACAGACAGGGTGTTCAAATCTACTGTTCAAGTGCTTTCCATGTACATATAATCTCTTTTTAAAATCCCATCCAGCTCTGTTGAGATGAGAAAACTGAAGCTCTGAGAGGTTAAGTAACTTTATCACGCTCCCGCAAAGATAAAAGAACCGCCATCTGCGCATATTAATTTCCCTGAGATGAAATGTGACAGGGAAAGATACCTCAAAATTAAGGAAATGGAGAGCTTCGAGAATCATCTTCCATCTCCGCCGAGTCCCCCAGGAACTTGGCCCGGAGTCTTTGGGCTGTCCCAGCTGATCTTGCCCCAGTGCGGCTCCACACCCTGGCGGGGGGCGTACGGAGCGTCCCGGTCCCCGGCACCAGCCAGCGTCGGACTGGGTAGGACTGGAGATGGCAACCTCCGGTCCAGGGGAAACAGGACTCTACGGAAGGGCTGGGAAGAGGGTAGGGAGAGGGGGCGGGGGCGGGAACTGTTCCGCCCCCTCCCCTCTGTCTACTTTCATTGGCCAAGGGCTTCCTGGCCTCAACCCACCTCCCGCCTCCAGGGCGCCGCTTAAAGTGTGCGGAGCAGGTGCCTTGGGTGGAGCCACAACTTTGTGCGAGTGTCTTGGTTGAGCGCAGAGCCCATTCATTGCCCGCGAGCGTCCATCCATCTGTCCGGCCGACTGTCCAGCGAAAGGGGCTCCAGGCCGGACGCAGCCGCCACCCGGGGGACCGAGGCCAGGAGAGGGGCCGAGAGCGCGGCTGACCCTTGCGGGCCGGGGCAGGGGACGGTGGCCGCGGCCATGCAGTCCTGTGCCAGGGCGTGGGGGCTGCGCCTGGGCCGCGGGGTCGGGGGCGGCCGCCTCCTGGCTGGGGGATCGGGGCCGTGCTGGGCGCCGCGGGGCCGGGACAGCAGCAGTGGCGGCGGGGACAGCGCCGCGGCTGGGGCCTCGCGCCTCCTGGAGCGCCTTCTGCCCAGACACGACGACTTCGCTCGGAGGCACATCGGCCCTGGGGACAAAGACCAGAGAGAGATGCTGCAGACCTTGGGGCTGGCGGTAAGGACCTCCACCCGGCCCTCCGCGGCCTCCCCTCCGCCCTGCCCGGGTTCTGTCTGCGCGGCCTCCCGGCTCCTACCCTGAGCTCTGCTGCGCTCCGCAGGGTCCCCGCACCCTGGGTCCCGGGCCGTGGCGTGGAAGCAAATTCGTGCCTTTGGTCCTCGTGCCTTCTTACTTCTTAACTGCTTACTTTCTCCTGCACCCAGTCTTCGTGCCTCAAAAGTGTACATTTTTAAACCACCCCCAGCCCAAGTGGCCCTGTGAATGGACCTTAACTTTGCAAGAAGAGGAAGACCCCCCGATTAAGAGTGGGCTTACCGGTTAGCTCCGGTTGCAACTGAAATCCAACCCCGAGTGGCGGAATCTCCACCCCACTTCACGATTTTCTTTCCTCCAAATCATTCTGGCTTGCTCAGAGTTTTCCTTTTCTTTTAAAAAGAACCCTAATGAGGCGATTTAAATGAGGTTCCCACAAGGCTTTGTAGTCGCAAAACACAGAGGTGACTCTTTTAACTCAGAGGCACTTTCCTCTGCCTTGCGTTTTAATTTTAGAGCATTGATGAATTGATCGAGAAGACGGTCCCTGCCAACATCCGTTTGAAAAGACCCTTGAAAATGGAAGACCCTGTTTGTAAGTGGCCGAGAGGGCTCCCTTGGACTTAGATTATTCTGGCCTATTTGTCTTTTGTGGTTCCCTGAAGATCCAGCTCTGGGGTTAGGATTGCTCAGGACTGGGAATGTGTGGATTGAAATAAAACAGTGGCGGGTACCTCCGGAGCCGCGGGAAGGTGGGATATTTTGTTCTCGGAGCAGTTAGTTTTGTGTTAGGAGAGAATCGATGTTGTGCGGTTCTTGGTCTTTATCCTAGGGCCCCCCGCTAGCTTCCCCTGCGTTTTGTAGCAGATTCCCCACTTCCCAGGCACCCTCTCACCGGCCAGGGTGCTCTCATACTTTGGGTTGAGAGGTGTCATTACCTGCGCAGACCTGGATAGACTCAAAGGATCTAGGAATTGCCTAAGGTCGTGCAACTGGGGAAGTGACCAGACATCTGGCCTCCCTCCCCCACGCTTCTTTAGATCGCAGTAGCTTCCAATTGTTTTCTTACCTCACGTCCAAATTTTATTATTTACCAACTGAAAGACAGCAGTACTTTTCGAGTCCGAATGGTTTTTCTTTTCTTTTCTTTTCTTTTTTTTCGTTTTTTTTTTTTGAGACAGAGTCTCTGTCACCCAGGCTGGAGTGCTGTGGCTTGATCTCGGCTCACTGCAACCTCCGCCTCCCTGGTTCAAGCAATTCTCCTGCCTCAGCCTCTTGACTAGCTGGGATTACAGGGGCGCACCACCACACCAGGCTCATTTTTATATTTTTAGTAGAGACGGGGTTTCTTCATGTTGGCCAGGCTGGTGTCGAACTCCTGACCTCAGGCAATCTGTCTGCCTCGGCCTCCCAAAATGCTGGGATTACAGGCACGAGTCACTGTGCCCTACTCTGAATGGTTTTTCTAGAAAAACACACAAATAAGATTTACATTTGTTTAAGAAAGGTCAGTTTAGTCATAGACTTTCTTAGAATTTTATTTTAGGTTTAAAATATTTTTAATGGTCCAAGATTGCTTTTCACGGGTATTTTTATGTGGGTATTTGACTTCTATGGGGTGGGGGGACAATCCATAAGTCGGGGGGACAATCCATAAGTCAAGGGCACAGGCAGAGCTCTTAAAAAAAATCTCATCTGGTTATCTCACTTTCAGTCATGGAGATACTTATCTCTTCTAGAGTCAAATGAAGAGAGAGCAGCTGTTTTATTTTGTTGCTATGATAGAAAGGATATAGTGTGCAGATGGCAAGCTTTATTTTGTTTGAAGGTGGACATTTGAGGTATGGAGCCTATCTGCTTCAGGTTGGCTGCTCAGGCTATGCTGAGGGCTGCTGCCTTTGTTGGTTTCAAATCTGATGGTCATTGAAAACCTGCATGTTTTGTTGAATTGAACTAATTGAGATTTAGGGATGGTCGGAGGGAAGCCTTATCTATTTCCAATTTAGAAAATCAGAATCCTGGCTGGGCATGGTGGCTCATGCCTATAATCTCAGCATTTTGGGAGGTCTAGGCAGGTGGATTGCTTGAGGCCAGCAGTTTGAGACCAGCTTGGGCAATATGGCGAGATCCTATCTCTACAAAAAATACAAAAATTAGCCAGGTGTGGTGGTGTGCGCCTGTAATCCTAGCTACTCTGGAGGCTAATGTGGCAGAAACACTTGAGCTGGGCAGTGGAGGTTGCAGTGAGCCAAGATGGCTCCACTGCACTTCAGCCTGAGTAACAGAGTGAGACCCTGTCTAAAAAAAAAAAAAAAAGAAAGGAAGAAAAGAAAAGAAAGTCAGAATCCTAATTCATTTGATGTGTGAAGAGTGAAGAGTTGTGTATCTTTAAAGCAGGGTATTTTAGGTGAATATTTGAACAAGTGAATCCCTTCCTGAGACTTTCAAAGTCAGGGAGCCTTTAGGTTAGCTATTTTTATAATATATATACTCTAAAATAAAATGTTCTTTTCAGAGCATTAGAGCCTGGGAAACATGGCAAAGTTGTGTATCCTTTTTTAGTTTAGTTCTTGGTTCCAGCTGAATAATTTGAACATCAAGGGATTCTGATTCTTCACTGTGGAAGTGGGCTCCTGGAAAGTAATTTGCAACTTGAATATAAACTTAATTTTTTTATTTTTTATTTTTATTTTTGAAATGGATTCTTGTTCTGTTGCCCAGGCTGGAGTGCAGTGGCATGGTCTCTACTCACTACAACCTCTGCCTCCTCGGTTCAAGCCATTATCGTGCCTCGGCCTCCTGAGTAGCTGGGATTACAGACGTGCACCACCATGCCCGGCTAATTTTTTGTATTTTTAGTAAAGATGGGGTTTCTCCATGTTGGCCAGGCTGGTCTTGAACTCCTGACCTCAAGTGATACACCCACCTTGGCCTCCCAAAGTGCTGGGATTACAGGCATCAGCCACCATGCCCATGCCATATAAATTTTAAAACTAGCAGCTTCTGTGACATTTTGAGCTTGTTCCATCTAGTTTGGGATGATTCATGCAGAAAATATTGCACAATCAGAAGTCACCCCATTCCCTGAAATGGACCAGTTCTCCAACAAAGCTTGTTTCTTGGAATAGTGAGCTGGAGATGTTGGGAGAGTGGAGGAGGATGCATCTGCAAAGGATAAATTTTGACTCTGAGGTGTGCACGTGTCATGGTGAATGAATATTCTCCAGGTGGGGAGAGCAAATTGGTGCATGTAAGCTCTGGTAGTAGCATCTCCATTTAATAGTGGAGCACCGTTACTCAAACTTGGTTTCATGTGAATGCCTGTGTGCTAGTGTAGTCAGAGAGGAGTTCTGGATTAAATATTTGTTTGCCACGTACAGAGAAAACTGTAGTGAGAGCTAGTTATAGGAGTGTTAAATGTCCTCATTGCAGAGTAAAGATTGTGATCAGTTTGGAAATACTTGGGTTACTTATTACACATAACTCAGTAATCTCAGACATTTATGTAGTGCTTACCATGTACTGGACACTCTTTAACGTGCTTTCGTGTATTAATGTATATTACAACCCTATGAGGAAAATACCGTTAATACTTCTGTTTTAAAAATGAAGAAACTGTGATACTCAGATGATGCATGACTTGCCCAAGGTCATAGCTGGTAAATAGTGGAGGCAGAATTCAAACCCAGGCAGCCCAGCTCCACTGTCCACACTCCATCCACTACTTTGCTTTCTCTTCATTTTGTCCTTTGCAAGGTCGTGGGTGTACAAAGTGGAAAACTTCTGTCCTGACTCACCTGGAATATCCAGTTTACAGATGTGCACAAACCCAATTGCACTAGAATCACCCTGCCATATGCCAACTGCCCCAGTGGAAACGCAGCAGCTTCCTGGCAGCACAGACATGGGAACACTGAGGCCTGCTGCTAGGGCAAGGGAAGGGGTCACGGAAGTGCAATACTGAAGAATGAGCAGTGATGCTCTGCTAGATAAATCTAGGGGAGGCTGCTGGAGGTAGTGGGATTAACATGTATAGGACAGAATGGCCAGACAGAACCAGGGAAGGACGGGTGGTTCATCAGTCACAAAGGATGCTCCCCCTCTTCTTGGACAATTCAGAAAGTGCCTTGAAAAAATACTTTGATCATGAACTGGCTGCTAAGTAAGTCATTATTCAGAGAAACAAGCAAAGCTATTCAGTTCAAAATCCTATCCTGTTCAAGTGAATCCCCCATTCCCCATCCACACGCACTCAATAACAACAAAAGGACTAGAAGGATATGTGACACTGGCAACACTGGTTTCTCTGAATGGTGCCCTTATTAGTGGTTTTAGCTTTCTTTTAATTACTTTGCAGTTTTGGAATTTTCTGCAGTGTAGGTATTCATTTTATAATTAATTCAAAGTTAAAAATTACTTTATGACCAAAGCCAGTTACTTTTAGCTATGGTATGCCTCGCTGTGTAGTCTTTTCAGTGAATTCATCTCAAGGCAACTAGACTGAACTAGACTGAACTAATCTTAGATAAACTGCAGGGATTAAAGTTTACACAAAATTGCACATTGCTTGTGGAAGAGAGAGGAGAAACTAAACCCTCCAATGTTCACATTCAACTAGAACTGAGGAGATGAGTTGTCAGAATGATGGACTTGTGCCAGCTGAATGTTCCAGAGTGATTTCTACTAAATGGTTAATGGAGGGCAGTGAGCGGAGGGAGGGAGCATTGTGTAATGCAGCTGCAGGTGTTGGCTTTGTCACCCTAGTTGGGTTGCGCGCTCTCCTGAACTGACCCCAGGGGCAACTAGGCCGTGGCAGCTGTTCCCCAGGCCGAGGCCACGACTCGTCTTTAGCCAGATGATGCCCATTGCCAGGTCCTGCCTGTAGGCCCCGCAGTCCGCAGTCCATGACAAGGCTTTCCTTTGGCCATTCCTGACTCATTCAATTCCCAGCTTATATGAATTGTTATTTCTTCTTTAGGATGATTCCAGTAAATTTCCATTAAATGACGGTAGCAGTAAAGACTAACTAAATGAGAGAAACAAAGGCTGTAATGAGCTTGCTATAGCAAGGGAGTCAGACTTGCATTTTGACAGAGGAGAGGAAAGCTTTACTGTGGAAAAAAGGGAAGCCTTTAGGTATGTTCTGATTGGAGGTTTACAAGGGAAGCTGTCTGAGGGTTTACTAGAAGTCGGGCATCTGATGTGATTGGTTATGGGTACATATTTGGCTTAGCCTGGTTGGTCCTATGTTGGAAGTGGGACAAAAATTAGGGAAGCTGTCAGTTATTAATCAAGTTCTGGCCATTTGGGTCCAATTGTTAGGGAAGTTGTTGTTCGGTTTCCTGGATTGTCACTAGAGATAGCAATCTGGCTTTCTCTGTAAGTCTAACTTGTAGCAGGCTGGCTTCCTTGATTGTTTATTCTGAGTAAGCAGGTTAGTTTCCTGGACAGGTGTGGGTGAAAGTTCTATTTTTAAATATGGTCTGGTAATTGCCTAGTTGTATATGTAGTCCCTCACAGCAGAATCTGTTTTGTCCATATATATATATATATATATATATTTTTTTTTTTATGGTGAAAAGATATATATATATATTTAGAATTAGGCAGCTGGACTCAGTTTAGATGATCCCAATTTTGTTGGCAACATCCAAAGCATCATAATCAGGAGCCAGTCGAACATAGACCTTCTTCTCTCCATCAGGCCGAATCAGGGTGTTGACCTTGGCAACATCAATGTCATAGAGCTTCTTCACAGCCTGTTTAATCTGGTGCTTGTTGGCTTTAACATCCACAGTGAACACAAGCGTGTTGTTGTCTTTTATCTTCTTCATGGCAGACTTAGTGGTCAGTGGAAACTTGATGATAGCATAGTGGTCAAGCTTGTTTCTCCTGGGGGCGATCTTCCGAGGATATTTGGGCTGTCTGTGGAGTCGCAGGGTCTTGGACTGCCGGAAGGTGGGTGATGTGCGGATCTTATTTTTTTTTTGTGGCTGTGGACACCTTTCAACACAGCCTTCTTGGCCTTTAAAGCCTTTGCTTTGGCTTCGGCTTTAGGAGGGGCAGGAGCTTCCTTCTTCGCTTTCTGCGCCATCTTGTGAAAAAGCTCTATTTTTGTCATTAATTCTCAATAGGCAGATACCTGACTGATAACCTTGGACAGTCACCTTGTTGCCTAAATTGTTAAATGTTTACTGACTACTATTGAAAGACACTCTGAGGATATACATTTTTTTTTTTTTCTGAGACAGAGTCTCGCTCTGTTCCCCAGGCTAGAGTGCAGTGGCACGGTCTTGGCTCACCACAACCTCTGCCTCCTGGGTTCAAGCGATTCTCCTGCCTCAGCCTCCCGAGTAGCTGAGACTACAGGCACGCACCACCATGCCCAGCTAATTTTTATATTTTTAGTAGAGACAGGGTTTCACTGTGTTGGTCAGGCTGGTATCAAACTCCTGACCTCGTGATCTGCCTGCCTCGGCCTCCCAAAGTGCTGGGATTATAGGCGGGAGCCACCGTGTCCAGTAAGGATATACATTTGAATAAACATAGTCACTATCTCCAAGGAGCTTACATCTTACCTTCTTAATATAAACAGATCAGACAGACAGTTAAAAAGCTAGGTGCCATGAAAGGTGTGGGTAAAATGTCATGAGCGTTCAGAAATGATGTGAAATGGGATGGAAAGACAGAGTTAAGAGTTGGAATATATCTTCTCAATGTAAAGAAGCAAAGATGAAGCTGGGAGCAGTGGCTCACGCTTATAATCCCAGCACTTTGGGAGGGCGAGGCGGGTGGATCATCTGAGGTCAGGAGTTCAAGACCAGCCTGATCAACATGGTGAATCCCCGTCTCTACTACAAATACAGAAATTAGCTGGGCTTGGTGGCGCATGCCTATAATCCCAGCTACTTGGGACGCTGAGGCCGAGGCAGAAGAATCGCTTGAATCCAGGAGGTGGAGGTTGCAGTGAGCTAAGTCGCGCCATTGCACTCCAGACTGGGCAACAGTGAGACTCTGTCTCAAAAAACAAAAAACAACAAACAAACAAACAAACAAACAAACTCAAGCAAAGGCAGTACCTTCACTGAGAAAAAGGAAATGGAAAAATGCAATGTGCAAGACATAATTCGGCAAGCACTTGAATATTGTTGCAGGATCATCCCTGATGGAATCTTAAATAATTATGCTATCAATTAATTGGGGGATATTCAGATAAATGTCGAAGCATATCATGGTAAAAGTGGAGGGGAGAAAATATTTGTTTTAAAAGTGATGAGATTACAGGCTCACACCTGTAATCTCAGCACTTTGGGAGGTTAAGGTGGGTGGATTGCTTGAGCCGAGTAGTTCAAGACCAGCCTGGGCAACATCCTGTCTCTTTAAAAAAAAAAGTAAAAAAAAAAAATTTTTAATGTGTTGAGTCCTAAAATAAATTATGATCAGTTTTTCCTCTCTTATTAAAATTAGAATCCCAAACTAGAAATCTCAGTCTTGGCTGGGCACAGTGGCTCATGCCTGTAATCCTAGCAGTTTGGGAGGCTGAGGCGGATGGATCACTTGAGGCCAGGAGTTCAGCATCAGCCTGGGCAACATGGCAAAACCTGTCTCTACTAAAAATACAAAAATTAGCTGGCTGTGGTGGTGCATGCCTTTTGTCCCAGCTGCTCAGGAGTCTGAGGCAGGAGAATCGCTTGAACCTGGGAGGTAGAGGTTGCAGGGAAGAGAAGGTTGCAGTGAGCTGTGATTGCGCCACTGCATGCCAGCCTGGGCGACAGAATGAGACTTCATCTCAAAAAACAAAAAACAAAACAAAATTTAAAAACCCTCAATCTTGATAAAGTATCTTTTTTTTTTTTTTGAGAGAAGTCTCGCTCTTATCCCCCAGGTTTGAGTGCAATGGCTCGATCTCGGCTCACTGCAACCTCCGCCTCCCGGGTTCAAACGATTCTCCTGCCTCTGCCTCCCAAGTAGCTGGTATTAAGTCGCCTGCCACCACGCCTGTCTAATTTTTGTATAGGTTTCGAACTCCTGACCTCAAGTGATCCGCCTGCCTCGGCCTTCCAAAGTGCTGGGATTTTCCAAAGTGCTGGGATTACAGGTGTGAGCCATTGTTCCCGGACTTTTTTTTTTAAAAACAACAACAACAAAAAAAAACAGTTCTGCTTTGTCACCCAGGCTGGAGAGCAATGGCACGATCTCGGCTCACTGCAACCTCCACCTCCTGGGTTCAAGCAATTCTCCTGCCACAGCCTCCCGAGTAGCTGGGATTACAGGCGCCCACCACCACACCCAGCTAATTTTTATATTTTTAGTTGAGATGGGGTTTCACTGCGTTGGTCAGGCTGGTCTTGAACTCCTGACCTCAAGTGATCTGCCCGCCTCAGTCTCCCAAAGTGCTGAGATTACAGTTGTGAGCCACTGCGCCCGGCCTATTTTGGGTTTCTTAATTTTATTTTTGAGATAGGGTCTCACTCTGTTGCCCAGGCTGGAGTGCAGTGGTGTAATTACAGCTCACTGCAGCCTCGACCTCCTGGGTTCAAGTGATCTCACACTTCAGCCTCCTGAGCAGTTGAGACTACAGGTGCATGCCACCATGCCCGGCTAATTTTTGTATTTTTTCTAGAGACAATCTTACTGTGTTGCCCATGCTGCTCTTGAATTCCTGGGCTCAGGAAGAAATCCTTCCAACTCTGCCTCCCAAAATACTAGGATCATAGGCGTGAGCCACCTTGCCCGACCAACTTTATTTTTTAGAGCAGTTTTAGGTTCATGGCAAAACTGAGTGAAATCTACAAAGATTTCCCATTAAACCCACTGCCCCCACACAAGCGTAGAGTCTCCAATTATCAGCATTGCCTACCAGAGCATTTGCTACAATTGAACCTACATTAATGCATCATTATCACCCAAAGCTTTTTTTTTTTTTTTTTGAGACGGAGTCTCACTATGTCACCCAGGGTGGAGTGCAGTGGTACAATCTCGGATCACTGCAACCTCCGCCTCCTGGGTTCAAGCGATTCTCCTGCCTCAGCTTCCTGAGTAGGCGAGACTACAGGCATGAACCACCACGCCTGGCTAATTTTTGTATTTTTAGTAGAGACGGGGGTTTCACCATGTTAGCCAGGCTGGTCTTGAACTCCTGACCTCAGATGATCTACCCACCTTGGCCTCCCATAATGCTGGGATTATAGGTGAGCCACTGCGCCTGGCCTCACCCAAAGTCAAGATTGTTTACGTTAGGATTCAGTCTTGGTGTTGCACATTCTAGGGGTTTAGACAACTGTGGTATAACATCTATTCATTATTATCATTTTTATTTTAAAACATTTTATTTTTATTTAATTTTATTTATTTTATTTGAGACAGTATCTTGCTATGCCACCCAGGCTCGACTACAGTGGAATGATCACAGCTCTGTGCAACCTCGACCTCCCCGGCTCAGGCAATCCCGTCACCTCAGCCTTCCAAGTAGCTTAGACTACAAGGAGGACCACCACACCTGGCTAATTTTTTAAATTTTTTTGTAGACATGGGGGTCTCAATATGTTGCCCAGGCTGGTCTCAAGCTTCTGGGCTTAAATGATTCTCTCATTTTGGTCTGCCAACATGCTGGGGTTATAAGTGTGAGCCACCATGCCCAGATCCTATTATTATTATTATTTAGAGACAGGGTCTTGCACTGTTACCCAGACTAGAGTGCAGCGGTATGACTATAACTCACTCTAACCTCAAAACATATTCAGTGCTATCAAACTGAAATCAATTATACTGTATTATAAATATAGTGCTATTCTTGAGGACTATTACGTTACATAGGACCATTTGCCCATACATAAAGTGCCCTAGACTACTCAGCTTTTGGTTTTTGGACTGGTGTTTGCTATCACCTTTGTTATCAGTGGGTTATTAAGCTACTATTGCCAAATCTCCTTCTACAGCTTCCTCCATCTGCTTCCATTCTGCATTTATTGAGAGTCTCAGTTGTAGAAGATAAGATACTGCTTCAGGAGGTAAAAGACGATAAAGATATCCCCAGCTATAGGTTATAACTTATAAGGAAATAGATATTGAATAGTTTGATGGGTCTGCAAATAGGATGGAGACTTAGTCTGAAGTTATGGCATGAGCAGAGGCATGGAACTGTGGAAATACATGGTTATTTGAGGGATGGTGAATAGACCACGTGGTTAGAATATTAGATTGCAGAGGGACATGAAAAACAAGGTATGGGGCCACAATATGGAGGGCTCAGAGCCAAAAGGGATTTATTTTCCCCCCTCTAACTAATGGGTAGACAGGAAAAGTTACTATAGAGGGAAGTGGAAGGATTGATCCTGTGTTTTGCAGAGAGCCTCTGAGATCAGAGGAGAAGGAGGGGGAGAAGCAGGAGAGGGAAGGGGAGCCTCCAAACTAATGCAGGTCTAACTTTGGTGGAAGGGGAGAGAAGTAGAATGAAGACTGGGTAAAAAGAGTCTTACAGTACAGAACAGATCTAAGAGAGTTTCCATCAGGCCCACATGGAGTCCTGGAGCTACGGCTGCCCATGGGAGGAGTCTCATGTCTCCAGAGAATGAATGAGTCTGCATTAGTTTTCTGGCAGAGCTTAGTCACTGGCTTCGGGCAGCCCAGGAGAAGCATGGCGGGTTTTTTTTTTGTTTTGTTTGTTTGTTTGTTTTGTTTTTGTTTTTTTTTGAGACAGGGTCTGGTTATGTCACCGAGGCTCAAGTGTGGTGGTGCGATCTCGGTTCACTGCAACCTCTGCGTCCCAGGCTCAAGCGATCCTCCCTCCTCAGCCTCCCTAGTAGCTGGGACTGCTGGCGTGAGCTACCACGCCCAGCTAAATTTTGTATTTTTTGTAGAGATGGAGTTTCGCCATGTTGCCCAGGCTGGTCTTGAACTCCGAGCTCAAGCAACCCGCCTGCCTCGGCCTCTCAAAGTGCTGGAATTAGAGGCATGAGACTCATGGTTTTGGGTTTGTTTGTTTTTTTCTTTTTGAGACAGAGTCTTACTCTGTTGCCCAGGCTGGAGTACAGTGGTGCAATCCTGGATTACTGCAGCCTCCACCTCCCGGGTTCAAGATTCTTCCGCCTCTGCCAGGCGCGGTGGCTCACGCCTGCAATCCCAGCACTTTGGGAGGCCGAGGCGGGTGGATCACAAGGACAGGAAATCGAGACCATCCTGGCTAACACGGTGAAACCCCGTCTCTACTAAAAATACAAAAAAATTAGCCAGGCGTGGTGGCGGGCGCCTGTAGTCCCAGCTACTCGAGAGGCTGAGGCAGGAGAATGGCGTGAACCCGGGAGGCGGAGCTTGCAGTGAGCTGTGATCGTGCCACTGGACTCCAGCCTGGGCGACAGAGCGAGACTCCGTCTCAAAAAAAAAAAAAAAAAAGATTCTCCTGTCTCAGCCTCCCAAGTAGCTGGGATTACATACCTGGCTCATTTTTGTATTTTTAGTAGAGATGGAGTTTTGCTGTGTTGGCCAGGCTGGTCTCCAGCTCCTGACCTCAGGTGATCCACCCTCCTCGGCCTTCCAAGTGCTGGGATTACAGGTGTGAGCCACTGTGCCTGGCCAGAAGCATGGTTTTTGTACAGACATGGTGGTTGATCCAGAGAGGCAGGAGGTGAGGCTGTCAGTCAGTTTCTAGATGGGGTAGTGATGTTGATGTCATTGATTAACAGAGGGGGAACAGGGAGAAGTGGAAGAAGAGATTGGGTCTTGCTTGAGCAGAATTGGGTTTGAGGTATTTGTGGAATATGCATTTGGAAAAGTTGAAGCAAGAGTTGGAAAGTAGAGTCTAGAGATCCAGAGAGAAGAGATGGAGTTGCAGATTTAGTGAGTTTTCTGAATAAATTAATGAGAATTAGTGAAATTTCCCAGGGATGGAGTGTGGGGAAGAAAGAAAAGCCAGGATACAGGGAAATAAAACATGCAGAAGGAGAGAGGCAGGGCATTCTGAGATGAAGTCATCAGAGGCAGGAGGATATATTTTCAGGCAGGGAATTGTGGACCCCTGTGTCGTATTCTGGACCTTTCTTAGGCAGAAGAGGGAAGAAAGTCTGCATAAAGATATAAGGATCCTCCGAGATGGGAGGAGATGAGGGGCTGCATTTCTGACTATCTCTCTGCATGAGAGACAGGAAGGCTGAGACTGAGCACTAGGGAAAAGTGAATTTCAGAAGAGCTATTGTGTGCATCTGGGTGGCGAGGACCCTTGATCAGCCTGCAGACAGGGTCTGTTGAGAGCATCTGGGTGGTAAGGACCCTCGATCGGCCTGCAGGCAGGGTCTGCTGAGAGCATCTGGGTGACGAGAACCCTTAATTGGTCTGCAGGCAGGGTCTGCTGAGAGCATCTGGGTGGCAAGGACCCTTGATTGGTCTGCAGATAGGGTCTGCTGAGAGCATCTGGGTGGCGAGGACCCTTGATTGGTCTGCAGATAGGGTCTGCTGAGAGCATCTGGGTGGCGAGGACCCTCAATCGGCCTGCAGGGAGGGTCTGCTGAAATTGAATAGCGGGAATTTGTAAGGCCTGTTTGAGTGTCCTCCACCCCACCATCAGTCAGTGACTTGGAAGCAGGAACAGAGAAATGTGGTGACTGAGTTCAGCTGAGGGGAGGACTTCAAGGTCCACTAGTCAGCTCAGTGAGGTTGAGACAGAGGTGGGGCAGCCCCACCCACATTCTGCCTGGAAGCTCAGTGACCCGCCTCAGGAGGCTGGGAGTGAGGGCCCGGGCTGCACCGGGGTGGGTGCTAGAGAACAGGGATGTGAGCCGCTGTGGGCGAATCTGTGTTGTGACTTCCATTCTTCATGTCCTCTTCCCCACTCCATCAAACAGCACTGTGCCTTGCTTAAACAAGTCTCACTTATACAATGTATGAATAACTTTGATCTCATTTTGACTCAAGTTTGCTTTACTTTTTGTAAGTCCAGAATATTCATACAAAAATGCAAACTGAGAATTTTAGTAAGAATTCTCAATGCCTGTATCATCAACATACTAACTGACTGAACAATGAAGAAATAAAATTTTGGAAAGTCTGAAATTATTGTAGACACTGCATTATTTTATACAACTTTCTTAATGGCTGCGGGTTTCCACTGATAAATGTTTCTCTGAGGCTCACGCATTTTGGGATGTAGTTGAATCAAATGTGAGAACAATTTGTGCATTGATTCATCATCGTGAGTCTGTGATGGGTGAGTTCCTGGGCTAGCCGTATGTGAAAGTTTAGGTGAATTTTCATTGCAACACATGATTCACCTGTATTTTCTGAGCATTTACTATGAGAGATTACAATTTACTTCGTGTGATTCTGGGTTGGACTGCAAATTTCTCCATGTGACTTTTTTTTGAGGTAGGCTCTCACTCTGTCACTCAGGTTGGACTGCAGTGGCATGATCATGGCTCACTGCAGCCTCAACCTCCTGGGCCAAAGAGATCCTCCCCCTTCAGCTTCCTGAGTAGCTGGACTACAGGCATGTGCCACCACATGCACTAATTTATTTCATTTTGTAGAGACGGGGGTCTTGCTGTGTTGCCTAGGATGGTCTCAAACTCCTGGGTTCAAAACATCCTCCTCCCTTAGCCTCCCAAATTGCTGGGATTACAGGCATGAGCCACTGTGCCCGGCCCATATGCCTTTGATCTATAAAAAATTATCTTTTTCTCAAGCATGACACATTGTTTGAGTTGGACTCTTAGGACATAGTCTTCCCTTCCTGTTCTTGCTCTGTAGGCCATGAAAATATACCTCTGGGGCAGCAAAGAGGGAAAACAAATCCTCTGGGACTTGCACTGATTTTCATTTCAAACTCAGCATTTGGCCTGAATGCATAGGTCAGCTGGTATTCCAGATAAATGCTATGAGTTGCAATGTTTCTCTGTACATTTCTTAACATTTGTAGATTAAATGAAAAGGGGCCTCCCACAGGAAGGAGTATGATCCAAGTTCAAGGAGTAAAATAACAGACATATCATCCCTTGTCCCACTCCCCACTGTCAATGTTGTTTTGGTTTTGCTACAGCTGGTAGGGTCTTGAAGCTGTGCATCTCTCGGGTGATCAGGAAGAGCTGCAGAGACTGCTCACTCATATGGAGACAAGGGACCAAGGAGTCACCAGAAACATAGATGGGACATGCCTCAGCTCCTTTTGAGTGGAGGTGTCCTGAGGAGGGTGGTAACTCCTGAGGGTCATGAAGGACTGAATGAGGTGTGGTATTAATTGGCTGAGCAAGAAGACAGGGAAGAGCCTGGCAGGATTAGAGCAAAGAGACTCAGAGCCCTAGGTTGGGCCTGCATGCTGCTGCCCTGACAACATCCTCACACATGGCACAGCTCTGCTGGTCTGCAAGGGTTTTAGGTTCAGTTTCCTCTGTACACTGTGCAGAGCGTAGCGTATGGATTGGCTTGGCTTCCTGGAACAATTCAACACATTCCGTGATTCAGCTGACTTTGGTAGTGAAACCCTCCTCTGCCCAGGGAGGAAACTTGACAAATAACAGGGAGTTGGGTCTATGGACTGGGTAAGTGGGCTTGATCCAGGTGTCTATGGGGGAGAGAAAGGAGTGCTATAAATGACTGGGTGATGTTGGGGAAAGGATCAGCATGCAGATGGAATTTGCATCCAAATTCTGACTTCCCTTCAGAAAGATGAGAAAGTCCTGCCATGCTGTCATTCATGGTCTGTTTATCTTGATTGACACCCTAGCCCCACCCCATGGTTCCCTCGCAGCTTTACAGCTGAGGATTAGGATGTTGGCAAGAACAATCTGCCCAGGCAGTCTCTGTCCTCACATTCTGGCCCCAGCTTTCCCCTTACCCTCTAGCAGAGAAAGGCCTTTCTCAAACTGGTGACACTGGGCAAATTCAAATATGAGTGTGTTGGTTTTCAGTCCTGATGCTTTCCTTGGAGACATTTTCCTAGTGTCTTGCCAAGCACATGGAGGGCGAAGAGTGAGGGAGGCTCTGACGCGGTTAGTGGCTGCTGTGTGTGAGGCGCTGCTGGCTGGGCTCCCCAGAACATGGTCTGTGGATGGCCTACTGATGCCTGGGACCGATGGGATGTACACCCATGTACCCATGTATTTTACAAGGAGGATTTCATTCTACATGCAACATTTTAATTTTATTTATTTATTTTTTTTCTGAGAAAGAGTCTCACTCTGTCACCCGGGCTGGAATGCAGTGGCGCGATCTCGGCTCACTGCAAGCGCCACCTCCTGGGTTCACACCATTCTCCTGCCTCAGCCTCCCAACATTTTAATTTCAAATACACAATATAGGCACATTGTTCAAAACTCAAAAGCACAAAAATATATACAGGGAGACCAGGTGGGGTGGCTCATGCCTATAATCCCAGCACTTTGGGAGGCCGAGACTGGAAGATTGCTTGAGTTCAGGAGTCTGAAACTAGCCTGGGAAACACAGTGAGACCTTGTCTCTCTTTAAAAAAAAAAAAAAATATATATATATATATATATATAGAAAAGCAAGCTTCCCTCCCACATCTATTATCTTGTATTTATTATCAATTTCTTGTGAATCATCGCAAAGATGTTCTGCTAATATATAAACATATGCACATATAATTATTTTTAAAATATAAATGATAACATAATATTGTGGGTGTGTATATATATATATAGTGTAAAACTTTAGGTATAGCATTTTTAGATTGTCAAAGAAGCAAAAAGCAAAACCTGAATACATTTTCCCTTACAATTGAGGTCAAAAGAAATTGTAGGATTATGTTTGGGGTAATGGGTTAAGGATGGGAAACAATGTGTGTATGTGTGTGTGTGTGTTTAGTTGTAGCAGGTATCTTGACTCATACAGATTGCCTGTCCATTTTAATGACATTTTTCCAGTTCTTGTGGAAATTCACATAAACAGGATATTAAAACCTAGTCCTAGTAATGTATTGAAAATTTAACAGCTACTAGGGGGCGGAGGCGGGCAGATCATCTGAGGTCAGGAGTTCAAGACCAGCCTGTCCAATATGGTGAAATCCCGTCTCCATCAAAAATACAAAAATTAGCCGGGCATGGTGGCGGGTGCCTCTAATCCCAGCTATTCGGGAGGCTGAGGCAGGAGAGAATCGCTTGAACCCAGGAGGCGGAGGTTGCAGTGAGCCGAGATCGCACCATTGCACTCCAACCTGGGTGACAGAAGACTCCATCTCAAAAAAAAAAAAAAAAAAGAATATTTAACAGCAAAATCATCTTATTGCTATTGGAAAGTATTTATTTGATGCAGTGGTTAGTGCAAAATTGTTGCTATTTTAGGCGCAGTGGCAAAGGGGTTGCTGTAGAAGGGCTCTTATGTGGAATGATGTAAAGAGGAAGCATTCATTCTAAATTCTGAGAAGCAAAATTTAGCAAGCAGAAGCAGTGCAAGTTCTTACCTGCAGATTCTTAGGAAGTGATGCCCAGAGGCCACTGAACTCTGTTCTTGGTACATTAGGACCAGGAGATTATGCAATGCTCTGAGGCAGAAGAATAAACAAGGTCAGAAGCAGGCATTTATTCTGCAAGAAAAGAACTTACTGTGTAGGTTCCTGAAGGATTGCCTGAATTCCTTCATGGCTGAGAGTGCAAAATAATGCACAGCTGCTGGCTGCCCTGCATAGCTGTAGGCAAGGATCTGGAAGATGCCATCTTGTCTCCAAGTGTTTCTTTCTTTTTCTTTAGGCAGGGTCTCACTCTGTCACCCAGGTGGGAGTGCATTGACGCAATCACTGCTCACTGCAGCCTCCACCTCCTGGGCTCAAGCAATCCTCCTGTCTCATTCTTTGACTTTTTTTTGTAGAGACGTGGTCTCACTATGTTGGTCAGGCTCGAACTCCTGGACTCAAACAATCCTTCTGCCTCGGCCTCCCAAAGTGCTGGGATTACAGGCATGAGCCACTGCCCCCAGCCTTCAAGCATTTCTTAATGGACGCCCCCTTTTCTCATTTGGGCTCTTTCCCCCTGGTTAGTTTCATTGTAGTTCATGTTCAGGAATTAGGCTTGTGCACAGGAGCAAGCTGGTTTTGTCCAGTTGAAAGGAAAAGTGTGAGGAATGTGCTTTTCTGTGAGCTTTGCTCTGGGGGGAATATCTAGTTTTCTTTTTCCCTTTTCCCATTTGCTTTCCAAGGTTTGCATGGCACAATCACCTTCTCAGAATGCTTCTTTTGCTACTCAGGAGGAAAAGGCTGCCACTTTGGGATTAAGGACCCCATACTGTTTCCTCTAGAAAGGGAGCTCTTTTCCACGGGAGAAGAGGTGTACAGTGATAGGAATTGTGTGCTTAGTTAGGATTTGGGGTTTTATTTACACATCATCATGTCCCTTAACTTGGACTTAGAGACTGGATTCTGTGAAGTTCAGTTTCAGGTTGGTTCAGCAGGTAGATCTCTGATCATGGACTTCTCTGTTTTCTCTCCTTTTCTCTGCATCTATTGCTATCTTGACATCAAAGTAACTCAAACTCTGGGCTTCTAGGTACACTGGGTTTGTTCTCCTGCAGATCTGGCCAAAGTGAAATTTCATGAGTGGGTCTGAGAAATGGCAACCAGTGAACAAACATTTGAAACAATTCAGACACTCACTAGGCTGTATGTTTGGGGAATTCTTTTTATTATATGTGGGTGTGGAAGCCTGAGGTCTTAGATTTTATCAAGTAAGAAGCAGCTTACCCCTCTGTTCATCAAGTCACAGGCTGTCTTGGCTTCTAGCTGGGAAATTTTTGTTGGGAAGTTTTGTAGTGTTGGGTGATGGATGAGTGAATGGAAAGAAGCATGACTAGGGACCTACCCTTAATGGCTCAAAAATGTCCATTAACTTGTTGTATAGGGGACAGCTCATTCTATTAACTCACTTTGTTCTCAACAGAAGGTAAAATTGGGCATAACTACCAAGCTATCATGAGAACCAATCCAGGAAAACTCATTAGTCCCAAGCTGGATAGGGACAGAGTCCACAGGTGCTTGAGAAGTTTGGCTGGTCCTATGGAGACTAGAGTATATATTTATCACCTTAGAAACTTCTTTGTCTCATGTTTGACAGTTTTTATGCTTCTAGGTCTTACAGATAATTAATATTTTGTTCTTTATTTAAGCTAGTTTGCCTTTGTTTTGTTTTTTTTTTTTTTGAGATGGAATCTCGCTCGGTTGCCCAGGCTGGAATGCAGTGGCGCGATCTTGGCTCACTGCAAGCTCTGCCTCCTAGGTTCGCTCCATTCTCCTGCCTCAGCCTCCCAAGTAGCTGGGACTACAGGTGCCTGCCACCACACCTGGCTAATTTTTTTGTATTTTTAGTAGAGACTGGGTTTCACCGTGTTAGCCAGGATGGTCTCGATCTCCTGACCTTGTGATCCACCCGCTTCAGCCTCCCAAAGTGCTGGGATTACAGGCATGAGCCACCGCGCCCGGCCCACTAGTTTGCCTTTTAAAAATTTCAGGTATTTGATTAAAGTGTGTAAGACATCAGTGGCTGCTCTGCAGGATGCTGATTTGTATCTGGAGACCCAGAACTGATAAATTGGGCCAGTGGGTTCCTGGCTGGTCTAATGTGGCATCTTCTCTTCCTTACTGTTTGAGGACATGGGGCAGGGCAGGACCAGTGCCTGAGTGGCAGGTGGTGACTGAAGGGAGGGAGATGGGAACTGGGCTGTAGTCAGGGCTCTCTCGCAAGGAGCTTGACCTTTGCCTATTACCTCCTGGACACCTGTGCGGAGAGGTATGAGAGAATGGGTTTTCTTGTGAAAGGAAAATTCAAATCTCTCTTCTGCTTGAGAGTCTAAAGACTCCAGACATCACCATCCCCCATAGTAGCTCTGATGATTTTCACATTTGAATGAAACACTTGAAATTTTTAAAAGGCCAATTAGTATAAATGAAGAACAAAATAATTAATTATAAAGACCCATATAAGTGGTCAGTCTTGAAACACAGTGGCAGGCACCATCTTAGTTCTTGTGTTTCTTCTTCTGTCAAGTGAAAAAATAAACTACCATTTTTATCTTCCGCAATACTCCCATTCAATTGAGCTGCTTCTTTTTATTTTTTATTTTTTATTTTTCATCTTTTATTTCAATCCTGCTCCTTCTGTAGTCAATTGAGCTTCTTGACTGGTCTCCTGGAGCTAATTGTCAGGACTGGGGTGGTGCCCCACCCCCTTCCTGGGATCCTAGCCTCCTCCTTCCTTTGGGTGAGATCCTATCTACTCCTTCCCAGGAGGTGTCCTCTGCTGCAGACCCATAAAACTTTAACCCTACCTTTCCTATCAGTGAGAATTAACATAACAGCTAGGGCTACTATCACAGGAGTGGAAAATAAAACCATAGTAAAGAGACCTTTCAAAAGTCTGCAAGCAAAATCTAAACACATTTGAGCACCTCTCTATGGGACGAGAGCATAGATTTTTGCTGAAGGCAGGCAGAGGGGTGGCATTTTGTGTTCTCAGAGGGAAGCGATCTAGAGTTTAATTTAGTTCAGGATTCTTCTCAGCTTCTAGCCCCAAGCTCCAGGGCTTCTATCACCTCCATGACTTTCCTGAATCTGAGTCCTTGAAGTGCATTTTTCAGAAAACTTGGATCCTACTCTTCCCTTCCTTTGGGTGACAGCCTATCTACTCCTTCCCAGGAGGTGGCCTCTGCTGCAGACCCATAAAACTTTAACCCCACCTTTCCTATCAGTGGGAATTAACATAACAGCTAGGGCTACTATCATAGGAGTGGAAAATAAAACCATAGTAAAGAGACCTTCCAAAAGGCTACAAGCAAAATCAAAACAACACATTTGAGCACCTCTATATAGAGCGAGAGCTAGATTTTTGCTACAGTACCTAGTGAGGGACTGTAATTGTGGCTCTTGGCACAATAGCCAAATTCCTATCTCTCTAATCCTATTTTGTCTCCTGGGGCTGGGTATGAGGAAGGAGAGTCCTGCCCTGGAAGAATTACGTTAGCAGTTTCACTTACTATGAGGACTGTTAGTTTAAATAACCCTTTTGGCTCCCACCAATGTCCATTTAGCTATTTCTAATTATTTCAACTACTATAATATTATTTTTCTCCAGGCATGCAGCCAATTAAAAGTCAGCCGTTGAGTTGGTTCTCTCAGCCGTGCTGCTTGTGGAACAACATGACTGCAAGGCTATATTGCTTTCCTTTCCCATGCCAGGCCGTGTGAGTGAGAGAGCAATCAGTGCAAATCTTTGGGCTGGATAACTGGCTGTGCTGGTTTGACCTCCAGCTGGGTCACTCTGAGGGACTGTGGGGGAGGCTGCTGCACCCCTCTGCACAGACTTCCAACACATCCCAGAACCGTAGCACCAGCTCTCTTAAGCCAGAGGATAATGTTAGTTAGTAAAGAGAATGATGTTATTGGGGTCGATTACTTCCACTAGTAGAATCTTAATGATGTGTGGGAAACCGTGTCTGGCAAAGTGCTGGAGTTCACGTGAGGCTTTTTTTTTTGTCTCGCTCTGTCGCCCAGGTTGGAGTGCAGTGGCGTGATCTCAGCTCACTGCATCCTCCGCCTCCCTGGTTCAAGCGATTCTCCTGTGTCAGCCTCCCAAGTAGCTAGGATTACAGGCACACGCCACCAGGCCCAGCTAATTTTTGTGTTTTTAGTACAGACAGGGTTTCACCATGTTGGCCAGGCTGGTCTTGAACTCCTTGACCTCAAGTGATCCTCCTGCCTTGGCCTCCCAAAGTGCTGGGATCACAGGTGTGAGCCACCGCGCCCGACCAACCTGAGTCTTTTTTAACTGGCCAGCTGGGCCCAAGAGTATTACCGTGTCTCCTAAAAATGACTGATATAGTTTTTTTATTGGTTTCCTATGGCTGCCATGTAATATAGTACCACAAACTGGTGGCTTAAAACAACAGGAACCTGTTCACTCCCAGTTCCGTAGTCAGAAATCAAGATGTTGGCAGGGTTGGCTCCTTTCTGGAAGCGCTGAAGGAGGATCAGTTCCCTGCCTCTCTCCCATGTTCTGGGGGTTGCTAGCAGTCCGTGGCACTCCTTGGACTGTGGATACATTGCTCCAGTCTCTGCTGCCATCATCACATGGCATTCTTCTTGCATGTGTGTCTGTGTGTCCCAATTTTGCTCTTCTTATGAGGACACCAATCATTGGATTACGGCTGACCCTAATCCAGCATGATCTCATTTTAACTTGGTTACATCAGTGGAGACCCTATTTTCAAGTAAGGTTATATTCAGAGGTACCATGGGGTTAGGATTTCAAAGCATCATTTTTGGGAACACAATTCAACTCGTAACACTCCTCTTACCCATCTCCCTCCTGGACTATAGTGCTGGCCTCTTAGTGTACCTCCCTGGGCTGGGGTCTCCCCTCAGTGACCTTTCCACACCATCAGTAGAATTATCTTACTGTATTGTAAAAAGAATCATATCATCCAGCTTGATTTCCAAAGGCTAAGCTCAGTTTGACAGACAGAGCCCTTCACAGGCTGTTGTCATTGGAGAGCTGGACCAACGCAGAACAGGGACCTGTCCCCCCTGCACAGGATCATAATTGAAGCCGGACTCGCCTATAAGGCACTGCTAATTAATCTTTCCTCCTACTGGGCATCTGAATCATTCTGCCCCTAAGAAGATTATTTGGGAGGTGATTGGACTTTTTGCATGATTGTTCCTAGGGATGTTGTCCTTGCCTGTCTTCTCAGATGTGGGTTTATTGCATTTTTACTTATTTCCTAAACTTTCAATGGAAGAAGGCAAGATCATCTTCCATAAGGTAGTTAGATT
The DNA here is from genome assembly GCF_028885655.2 of Pongo abelii. Classification (NCBI taxonomy): domain Eukaryota; kingdom Metazoa; phylum Chordata; class Mammalia; order Primates; family Hominidae; genus Pongo; species Pongo abelii. The sequence continues at coordinate 51,918,439 of NC_071998.2, forward strand.
ATATTACTCATGAAACTAATACCTTCAAGACTCTCTTTCCTTACTCTATTGTGGCAAAGTACCATATCTCTTGTGAATTTATTTCCTGGGAAATCATGTGGAGTGCGGAGTGTGTGTGTGTGTGTGTGTGTGTGTGTGTGGTGTAGGGTGAAAGTATTTTACTTGAGGATAAAGATTGATGCAAATAATATTCAGATAGAGTTCAATAGGGTTAAAACAATGTTAAGTGTCTTTCTTGCCAGTTTGCTGTCTTAGGTTTTGCTGTACCTACGTTTTTCTCTGATAGAGGAACAATAAAATAATAATTCTCAGGGTTAAGTGACTGAGTCCCCAAGAAGATCTTAAAGAAGACAGCCATTTGCCTAAGTAGTTAAATCCCAGTTAAATTTTAGTAGCATGGTCTATCTCTATGCAGAGAGGTAAAGAAAGAACAATATGATGTCATTTGTATCTAAAAAGTACCCTTCAGTGGCAGGGCGCAGTGGCTCACACCTGTAATCCCAGTACTTTGGGAGGCCGAGGTGGGCGGATCAAGAGGTCAGAAGTTCGAAACCAGCCTAGCCAATATGGTGAAACCCCATCTCTACTAAAAATACAAAAATTAGCCGGGTGCGGTGGTGTGCGACTGTAGTCCCAGCTACTCGGGAGGCTGAGGCAGAAGAATCGCTTGAACCTGGGAGGTGGAGGTTGCAGTGAGTCAAGATCGAGCCACTGCACTCCAGCCTGGGTGACAGAGCAAGACTCCCTCTCAAAAAAACAAAAAAGGACCCTTCAGTATAAGAGCTGTCCATGTAGCAGCTCTCAACTTAGTCCAGTGAGTTAAAGTGTGAGACTGGATTAGTAATCCTTTAATTTAAAGTCGTGTGACCTTGGCCAAGTGACTGTCTTCAATCCTCAGTGCCCTAGGCTGCGCGAAAAGCATATGGTACAATTCCTGGCGGAATAATGTTCAATAAATGTCAAATGCTGTTATTATTTTGTGATTATACGAATGACCCGAGAAAGGGTCCCACCTGCATCCAAGTACGTTTATACTTCTTAATAACCAAAGTGCCTTCATGAGAATGCTGGTAGAAACTGCATGAGGGTGTGTTTTTTTGTTTTTGTTTTTGTTTGAGATGGGGGTCTCACTCTGTCACTCAGGTTTGAGTGCAGCGGCGCCATCTTAGCTCACTACAATCTCCACCTCCCAGGCTCATGTGATCCTTCCACCTCAGCCTCCCAAGAATCTGGGACCACAGGTGTGAACCACCACGCCTGGCTAATTTTTTGCCTTTTTTGGTAGAGACGGGGTTTCACCGTCTTGCCCAGGCTGGTCTTGAACTCCTGACCTCAGATGATCTGCCCACCTCAGCCTCTCAAAGTGCTGGGATTGCAGGTGTGAGCCACTGTTCACAGCCCTGCATGAGGGTCTTTGATTACAACTGATATTTTCTATTGTTGGGTGATGGCCTTTTTATAAGTTGCCCTTTCGGTGACACAAAGGAGGAATGTGCAATTGAGTAGAACAATTTTAGAGAAAATGTAGATTATGTGTTAATTAGACTGAAGCCGTGCCTACTTCCAGAGAGTATAAGGCAGTTTAGGAGGTAAAACACAGTATTTTACTGGGAGTAAGACAGAATTTTTATTTAGCTTATATACAGCAGAAATAGAAATGGAACAGAAAAAGCCTGGAATGAGGCAAGTGTTAAAATGGGCAATTCTAGCAAACAGAACCGAATAAGGAACAGTCAAAACAATGATGAGGGGCCAACCTTGAGGAGAAACTGAGTGTTGTTTGGGGATTTTTTTTTTTTTTTTTGAGATGTCACATACAGTACTTAGTGTTGGTTGGATGGATGACTTTTACATTTTCCATATAGTTATTCTGTCATAAATACTCAAACAAAATGAGGGATTTAAACTGTAATTAGAGCTCTTTTCTGAGACATCTTCTCTCTGTAACATTTCTCTTTTTCCCACAATCAGGTGAAAATGAAATCCTTGCAACTCTGCATGCCATTTCAAGCAAAAACCAGATCTGGAGATCGTATATTGGCATGGGCTATTATAACTGCTCAGTGCCACAGACGATTTTGCGGAACTTACTGGAGAACTCAGGATGGTAATGTATTTCTCGGTTCAGGAACAGGACGACTGTGATTTGCATAATTCTCTCCATCCTCCATCTGTCCCCTTGCAGTCTCAGAGCCTCCACACTGACACCCACCTCCCAGTGCTGTCTCCAACCTCCGGGAACCTACCAGGTTTCTCTGGATCGGGAAATGTTCTTGCTCAAATGTTGAGGAAATAGAAGTTTCTTCCCACTTCCAGTCCCATAAAATCTACTAGGATGCTAAATTGTGGATCTGGTCATCTCTTCCTCTTCTGCAGCTTAATTTCTGTGCTGTATTTGAGTAAGGTGTGAAACCTGCAGGTGGGCAGATTCAGGCCTTTACTCCTCCTTGGAGACCCTGGGACATAGGCTACTTCTGAGCTATCTCAGTGAGTCAGTGGTGGAGTCTGGGAGAGAATCTTGGTCCACTGTCTTCTCTCAGGACTCCCCTCGACCACCCTGCCCAGACAGAGTCTTGCTGTGTATCCCAGTCTGGAGTGCAGTGGTGCGATCTTGGCTCACTGCAACTTCTGCCTCCCAGGTTGAAGCAATTCTCTTGCCTCAGCCTCCCAAGTAGCTGGGATTACAGGCGCCCACCACCACGCCCGGCTAATTTTTGTATTTTTAGTAGAGACGGGGTTTCACCATGTTGGCCAGGCTGGTCTTGAACTCCTGACCTCAGGTGATCCGCCCGCTTCAGCCTCCCAAAGTGCTGGGATTACAGGCGTGAGCCACCGCGCCTGGCCCTTCTGTCAGGATTTTTAAGGGGGACAGATAATCGTGTTTCCTTCTCCTCCCACCCCCAGAATTTTTGATTCACAACTGACTGACAAAAAGACATGGTGTTGGAGATCATAATATCAGCTTTATTGCTAGCACTTTCTAGAGAAGGAGAACATGTGCATTCTGTAGACAGGCTCTTCTAGAAAAGATATGAGAGAGGCCTGAGCTATGCATGCTCAGTTACTTATTCCAGTCTCACCTCAACAGTTAGATAAGTCACTCCTACCTCTTCTTCTTTTTTTTTTTTTTTTTTTTTTTTTTTTGCCTGAGACAGAGTCTTACTCTGTCGCCCAGGCTGGAGTGCAGTGGGATGATCTTGGCTCACTGCAACCTCTGCCCTCCGAGTTCAAGTGATTCTCCTGCCTCAGCCTCCCAAGTAGCTGGGATTACAGGCGCCTGCCACTGCACCTGGCTAATTTTTTGCATTTTTAGTAGAGATGGGGTTTCACCATCTTGGCCAGGCTGGTCTTGAACTCCTGACCTCATGATCCACCTGCCTCGGCCTCCCAAAGGGCTGGGATTACAGGCGTGAGCCACCGCGCCCAGCCAAGTCACTCCTACTTCTAGGTGTGTGTGTGTGTGTGTGTGTGTGTGTGTCCATCTGTGTCTGTCTCCTGTCCACTCTGGTCCTCACTGATTGTGTGGTATGTGTGTGTGTGTCTGTCCATCCATGTCTGTGTCTCCTGCCCACTCTGGCCCTCACTGATAGAACAACACTGAAAGCATTTCTCCTGCATTTGAGAAAATACTTCTAGTCCACTTCCACACTATTTTGTTGTTTTCCATTGCTGTTTGCTGTATGATGTAAAGAATCAAAAAGGCCAGGCACAGTGGCTCACACCTGTAATCCCAGCACTTTGGGAGGTTGAGGCGGGTGGATCATCTGAGGTTGAGAGTTTGAGACCAGCCTGACCAACACGGAAAAACCCTGTCTCTACTAAAAATACAAAATTACCTGGGCGTGGTGGTGCATGCCTGTAATCGCAGCTAGTTGGGAGGCTGAGGCAGGAGAATTGCTTGAAGCTGGGAGGCGGAGGTTGTGGTGAGCCAAGATCGCAGCATTGCACTCCAGCCTGGGCAGTTCAGGACATCTGCCTCTGCTGTTCATTGGGAAATAATGTCTAACTGTAGAGGAGGAAAGGTGGGGCCTCCTAGGCTCTTTTTTCCCATCTTTTTGGATTGGTGCCATTTTATACACCAGAAACACTGAGTTGAAATTTTATTTCAAATGATGAATTAGTCTTAAAAGGAAGACATCTTATTTGAAAATATAGGTGTCCACTTTTCGTTTCCAGCATGGAAACAAATCAAACATAGATGGAGTATGATGATAATTCCTAGGTGATTTTTTAAAAGTTAGTTTGTGGAAGAGGTAACTTTAATTTCTAGCAGGATCATCATGACACGAGGACAGAGTAAGTTGTTGCCTCTGCAATTCAAAGTATTCCTAGCAAGGGGCACAGATTGACTTTCAGATTAACATATGTAAAAACCAACTTTACTAAAGGGAATGCAGGCTTCACTAAATGGGAAATCATAAGTTGTACCAACAGGAGCTTTTGAAATACCCAAGTACATGCTCCCAATCAATGAGCGTTAACAATTTGATAAACACTTTGCATCTTTGTCTGCTTTTCCATCATTGCAAACGTAATCCTGGTGCATGTATGTGCTTTGTCCTAGATGCAATTCTTTTTATCATATAGGAGCCAGATCTCTCAGCACAATCATTCCTGTATTGCTGTCCCTGTACATAACTCTTAGTTTCAATATGCTCCACTTTATTAATAAGGGGACAGGAAAATCAAAGAACTAGTTTCTCTGTAGTGTATGTGAATGCGTTTGCATTGATGAAGGCTTCTTTTTCATTGTGGTATTGGTAAAAATTTGAACGGTAAACTCCAAGGTTAATTTCAAAAGAAAATGGCCTGTTTCTCTTCCCCCTTAAGAAAAGCCTCAAAAGTACATGAACGGGCTGCAGCATTCCAGCCGTCTGAATACTGGCCAGCAGTCTTTGCTCTTGGTGGCCGTACAGAATATTCACCATATTGCTTTCTGGCTGTGGGTGGATGTTAATTTACCATAGGAGCAGCCAGTGTTTTGAGAAGGAGATGATGTTGTCCTGTACTTTTCATTTACTTTTTGGGTGCATTTTAAATACTGTTTCTTTCTATTCTCTGAAAGCTGATCTGAACCAGAGAGTGGTATTACACCCCACCAGCACTGATAGGGAGGGCTTTGCACATGTGGGTGGTAGATTTCACATTATCATCCTTCTGAATGGTTTCCATAGAGATGGAACCAACAAATTCCGGAGACGTGAGGGGAAAATAAATGGATGACATAGCCTCGGAATAAAACAAACATTTGGGCTCTTGAAAGAAAATTTACATCAGGTCTAGAATTTATTTTACGGGGTTCACTATTCCAAATTTTCAACTACTGATAACATCAGAACATTTACATTTTCCTTGTAGCTATTTCTGTTTGGTATATTTTTGGCAGCAGGAATAAAATGAGAGAATCTCAGGAGTGTTTGTCCTGTAAACCCCCATGACCCCCTTTCCCAATTCCAAAAGAAAGTCACAGCCAAAATGATAGAGAACACTAATTTTTTGGGGTTAAATATTAATGCCATGTTGAATATATCAAGCATCCTATTTGAGCTGAACTAAATGCCTTCTTGGATGTGCAGATACCTTTTAATATGTTAAAATACACTTAGGAACAAACCAGTTGAGTTAGTCATTTGGAACATAGACATTATAGATCACAGGCACATTTTCTTAATCACTATGTTTTACCTAATTGAGTCAAACTCTTGTAAACATGATGGCAGGCCTTTTGATAGCATTTTTCTCCTGAAATGAGGGTTATTTATCCTCTCTCAGATCCAAGGCTCACTGTCCTTTAACAGATAATTGTTAAGAGCATTAATACCTGTTTAATTTCAGTAGTGCCAAAAACCTCTAGACTAATACAAGAAGTTTACATGTAAAAGGAGTGAGATTACATATTTGGCATCTTTGCAAGACAACAATTTTAAAGGTCTCTACCTTTAGCAGTGCTAAATAACATTAACCTCACCTTGGACATATAAAAGGGTTGAGAGAGAAATATTACATAAGGGATGAAAAAGATGTAACTAATTTGAATAAATAGTTTTTAAGTGGAAATATGTAATAATATCTAAACAGAATTCTGCAGAAGTCCTTTTAGGAAAGGTCTATCAGCATATGCTTTAAAAACTTTTTTGAAGATGAAAACGAAAAAAACTCCAACTTTTCAAGAGCCAATGGGTCATTGAAAATACTGATCCTAAGCCAGGCATGGTGGCTTGTGCCTGTGGTCCCGGCTCCTTGGGAGGCTGAGGCAGGAAGATCACGTGAGTCCGGAAGTTTGAGGCTGTAGTGCCCAACCATTGCACAGGTGAACAGCCACTGCACTCCAGCCTGGGTAGCATAGCACAAGCCTGTATACAAACAACAGAAAAGAAAATCCTGATTAGGCCAGGTGTGGTGGCTCACACCTGTATCCCAGCACTTTGGGAGGCTGAGGTGGGCAGATCACTTGAGGTCAGGTGTTCAAGACCAGCCTGGCCAACATAGCGAAACCCTATCTCTACAAAAAATACAAAAAAAATTAGCCAGGCATAGTGATGGGCACCTGTAATCTCAGATACTCGGGAGGCTGAAGCAGGAGAATCACTTGAACCCAGGAGGAGGAGACTGCAGTGAGTGGATATTGCGCCACTGCACTCCAGCCTGGGTGACAGTGAGACTCTGTTTCAAAAAAAAAGAAAATACTAGTTATATACAAAGTCTTTTTTTTTTTTTTTTTTTTAAAGACAGGGTCTCCGTCTGTCACCTGGACTAGCGTACAGTGGTGCCCTAATAGCTCACTGTAAACTGGAACTCCTTGGCTCACATAATCCTCCCGCCTCAGCCTCCTGAGTAGATGGGACTTACAAGCCCCTCGCCAGGCTAATTTTTTTTTTTTATTATTTTTAATAGAGACAAGGTTTCTCTGTGTTCCCCAGGCTGATCTTGAATTACTTGCCCCAAGAGATTTTCCTCCCAAAGTGCTGACAGGTGTGAGCCACCACACCTGGCCTGTATACTGTCTTAAAACATATACAGACACATATAAACAGAAAGCTAGGGATTTTAAAAGTTTTTGAATGTCTTATGAATTCAAAATTACAGATGCTAATTTACAGTTGCTATTATTTACTTGAATAACCTTTGGACAGTACGTTAGTCTGATTTGAGCATTAAGAAAAATCTCTCATATAGGTGATGTTATTTCCATTGAGAGCCAAGAGATATTGGCTAGAGCGACGTTTAGTTATTTGTCCCAGTTCACAAGTACACTCATGCCCTGTGTAGTGATATTTTGGTCAGTGACAGATTGTGTATATGACAGTGGTCCCATAAAATTGTAATTCTGTATTTTTACTGTACCTTTTCTGTATTTAGAAACACAAATACTTAACCATTGTTTTACAATTGCCTATAGTATTCAGTACAGTAATATGCTGTGCATGTTGGTAGCCTGGGAGTGATAGGCTATATTACGTAGCCTAGGTGTGTAGTAGGCTATACCTTCTAAGTATATGTAAGTACACTTTATGAGTGTACTTACACTCATTGTTGTGTGAGGTTCACACAACAATGACTAAATCACCTAATGATGTATTTCTCAGAACATATTTCTGTTAAGCCATGCATGAATGTAGAAAATTAGTAAGATTAAGGCTTGACACAGTGGCTCACTCCTGTTATCCCAGCAATTTGTGAAGCTGATGTGGAAGGATCACTTGAGCCCAGGAATTTGAGACCAGCCTGGACAACATAGTGAAACCCTGTTTCTACAAAAAAAAAAAAAAAAAAAAAAGATTGAAACCCAGGGCTTCAGCTGGGCGTGGTGGCTCACGCCTGTATTTCCAACATTTTGGGAGGCTGAGGTGGGTGGGTCGTTGAGCCCAGGAGTTTGAGACCAGCCTGGCCAACATGGTGAAACTCCATCCCTACAGAAAAATATAAAAATTAGCTGGGCGTGGTGGTGCATGCCTATAGTCCCAGCCACTCGGGAGGTTGAGGTGGGAGGACTGCTTGAACCCAGGAGATGGAGGTTGCAGCGAGCCAAGATCAGGCTACTGCACTCCAGTCTGTGTGACAGAGCAAGACTCTGTCCCAAAAAACAAAACGAAAACCAAAACCCAGTGCTTCTTAATACTTAGCAGTTTTGAAGATTCAGGGATATCTGTGAATCACTGTAGTGTTTAAGAGAATGCAGACAGATATGCTCTTTCTGGAGAGAAACATGGCACTATGCGCTGGGAGCCTTAGAACTAATTATCAGGCTGGGTGTGATAATTACACATGACTCACGCCTGTAATCCCAGCACTTTGAGACGCCAGGGTGGGCGGATCACCTGAGGTCAGGAGTTTGAGACCAGCCTGGCCAACATGGTGAAACCCTATCTCAACTAAAAATACAAAATTTAGCTGGGTGTGGTGTCACGCACCTGTAATCCCAGCTACTCAGGAGGCTGAGGCAGGAGAATGGCTTGAACCCAAGAGGTGGAGGTTGCACTGGGCCAAGATCGTGCCACTGCACTCCAGCCTGGGCGACAGAGCAAGACTCTATCTAAAAAAAAAAAAAAACCCAAAAAACTAGTTATCGTATATAATTTGGAATTCTACTTCTAAGAATGTATCCTTAGACAAAGATAAAAATCTTAACTACTATGCTATTTCTAATATTTGAAATCAAAAGTAATATTCAACTGGAAGGAACTCACTAAATAAATTAAGATTTACATGAAGAAATTATAACTTAAATAATTTATTTCATAAATTATTTAACACCATAGAGCAGTTAAAATCATGTTTTTGAATAGTATTTAAAGATGTTATGTTCGATATTGTTCATGGAATAATATTAACTGAAAAAAGTTAAGATACAAAAACTTCTTTTATTTTTAGTAGAGACAGAGTCTCGCTGTGTTGCCCAGACTGGTCTCGAACTCCTGGTGCAAGTGATCCTCCCACCTTGGACTTTCAAAGTGTTGGTATTACAGATGTGAGCCTCCACGCCTGGCCAGTACTACTTTTAGTATAAATAGATTATGATGTAGAAAAGAGATTGGAAAAAATGCACCTGAATGTTAACTGTAGTAATGTTAAAGTTTGGAAATTGAGTGATTTTATTTTCTCAATAGTTATCTGGGTTTTCCAACTTGTTACAAAGAACATGTATAACATAATCATAAAAAAGGTGGTAAATGTGTTCCTGACACATAAGAGATGGTTAATGAACGGTAGCTGGTTTCTTTAACATTTGGAACATACAATAAAAAGAAAATTTAGTGTTAATCCGCATATTCTCACTCATAGGTGGGAATTGAACAATGAGAACACATGGACACAGGAAGGGGAACATCACACTCTGGGGACTGTTGTGGGGTGGGGGGAGGGGAGAGGGATAGCACTGGGAGATATACCTAATGCTAGATGACGAGTTGGTGGGTGCAGCGCACCAGCATGGCACATGTATACATATGTAACTTACCTGCACATTGCGCACATGTACCATAAAACCTAAAGTATAATAATAATAATAATAATAATAAAAGAAAAAAATAATAAAAGAAAATTTAGTGTTAATCATCTCACCTCCCAGAGAAAACCAGCTTACATTTCGGTTCATCTACTTGTTTTTACAAACTTATAAAAACGAGAACATTTTGTATTTTACGTATTTATTTTTTGAGACAGAGTCTCACTCCCGTCACCCAGGCGGGAGTGCAGAGGCGTGATCATGGGCTCATTGCAGCCTCAACCTATCCTCCAGCCTCATGGTTATTTTTTGTTTTTTGAGACGGAGTCTCACTCTGTCACCCAGGCTGGAGTGCAGTGGCATGATCTTGGCTCACTGCAAGCTCCGCCTTCCGGTTTCAAGCGATTCTTCTGCCTCAGCCTCCCAAGTAGCTGGGACTACAGTGCCACCATGCCCGGCTAATTTTTGTATTCTTAGTAGAGACGGGGTTTCACCATATTGGCCAGGCTGGTCTCGAACTCCTGACCTCGTGATCCGCCCACCTCAGCCTCCCAACGTGCTGGGATTACTTACAGGCATGAGCCACTGTGCCTGGCCTGATTTTTTTGTAGAGGTGAGGTCTCATATGTTGCCCAGGCTGGTCTCGAATTCCTGGGCTCGAGTGATTGCCCACCTCAGCCTCCCAGAGTGCAAGGGTTACAGGTGTGAGCCACCGTGCCCAGCCTCCATCTACTTTTCTTTCATCTACTTTTCTTTCTTTCTTTTTTGAAAGCTTTGAAACCAACATCTTCTTATCTTTGACAGGGAGTGTGGTGGGGAGGTTGCCTTTCCAAGCAGTACAGTATCGAGACTTTGAAATAATTTCCTGAGACTTGTATTGGGGTGTTGGTGTGTGGCTATGTGTATGTGTGTGTGTGTGTGAGAGAGAGAGAGAGAGAGAGAAACAGTGTGTGTGAGAGAGAGTGTGTGTTTGTGTGTGTGTGAGAGTGAGTGTGTGTGTGTGTATACAACAGAATGGATTTTTGCTTGAACAGACTGGCTTAGCAACTGTAAATTAGTTTGCCAGATTCTAAGTGGGTGGTGAACTGGAATGAATGAGGCACACAATACATGGTGTAGGCAAATAGAAAGGGAAATCTGAACAGAAATGGGGTCATACAAAAGGCATAGACAACAGGCAGGCAGTTGTGATCTTGAATCAGACGAGATCGACACACATGGCTTGATACCGTGAAGACAGATGTGGCACTACTCCAGACAAGTGCTTAGATTGCTTGGCTAATAAAAAACTTTCATTTTACTCAGAATCATTATTTGTCGTGTAGAAACACATACACATGCAGGAATACACACATACAAGCTAGTCCATCTGATAAACAGGAAAGACTTAGTATATCCATAAAGACAGGCACAGGATATACAATAGGAAGAGAGAGAATAATGTTCCAAAGAATTCATCACAGCACAGAAAACAACAGAAAAAACAAGCAGTGTCTGCTAAAAAGGAAATGATAATTAGACAATATGAATATAATACTATGCATTCATTGAAAATGATGCTGTAAAAAATATTTGCTGATGTGGGAGATGTTCATGATGTACTAATTTTTTTTTTTTTTTGAGACGGAGTCTTGCTCTGTTGCCCAGGCTGGAGTATAGTGGTGTGATTTCAGCTCACTGCAACCTCCGCCCCCTGGGTTCAAGTGATTCTCCTGCCTCAGCCTCCCGAGTAGCTGGGACTACAGGCGCATGCCACCATGCCTGGCTAATTTTTTGTATTTTTAGTAGAGACGGGTTTCACCATGTTAGCCAGGATGGTCTCGATTTCCTGACCTCGTGACCTGCCCGCCTTGACCTCCCAAGTAAAATAGGTGAGGTGTGGTAGCTCTCGCCTGTAAGGATGAAGGAACTAAACTGGCTAACTCACATATCCAAAGCCACATTCTTGGCTAATAATTGAAGGAGATAAAGTTAGAATCCATGTTTACGTTGCCTTCTAAACATTTCCATCCTGGAATTTCAATAGCCATAGAGTTAACTGCCATGGACTCTTAGTAACTGGATAATGAGAATTCTTAAGTAGACCTCTATTAATTTCTTAGCATATAGAACTTCTCCTGGTTAACATAAAACAAATATCCAAATAAATAAATAAAACGTTTGAGTATTACATGTTAGATTCTTGGATGCTTTCCTATTGTAAAATGTGAATGAGGTCTTTTACCTAGGGGAAAGATAATAGCAAATGAAATTTCTGTTTATAAGATTATAAGTAGCCTCAAGTGCGGTGGCTTATGCCTATAATCCCAGCACGTTGGCAGGCTGAGGCAGGTGGATTGCTTGAACTCAGGAGTTCAAGACCAGCTTGGGCAACATGACAAAACCCTGGCTGTACAAAGAATACAAAAATTAGCCGAGCCTGATGGCATGTGCTTGTTGTCCCAGCCACTTTGGAGACTTAGGCCAGAGGATCCCTTGAGCCTTGTACGTTGAGGCTCAGTGAGTCGTGATCATGCGATTGCACTCCAGCCTGGGTGACAGAGTGAGACCCTGTCTCAAAAACAAACAAAAAACAAGAAAACCAGAGAGATAGAAAAATAAGTACTGCTTATCCCCAAACAAAGGGTAATATTGTTATTATGATTTAATTCTAAGCTTCTTTACAAAGGCCAAAAAGAAGCTTACTGATGCCTTATGTAATTTTCCTCAAGATAGGCAAATTATTTTCAGGTACTGAATTCTAAAATGTTAGCATTTTGTGTGCTTCTCTAAACAGCAGAGTCAGTTTGGACAAGACCTTTTGTTTCCCTTGCAGGATCACCCAGTATACTCCATACCAGCCTGAGGTGTCTCAAGGGAGGCTGGAGAGTTTACTCAACTACCAGACCATGGTGTGTGACATCACAGGCCTGGACATGGCCAATGCATCCCTGCTGGATGAGGGGACTGCAGCCGCAGAGGCGCTGCAGCTGTGCTACAGGTGAGAGGCCTCCCAAAGTGCTGGGATTCCAGGTGTGGGCCACCTCACCCAGCTTTGTTTTCTTTTTATAGTATATTGTGAATATTACTTTAGTCAGCTTTCTAGGCTATGACTTTTTAAAGAAACTGAAAAACTCAAGAGGTTCAAAAACCTAGAGGTTGGATATTTCCTCTCAGGGTCCTTCTTGGTGTCTCCACCCGGATTTTGGTTGAGGTTGGGGAAGATCAGATGGGAGGGCTGAGGTTGGCAGGCGAGGGGTAAAGACATCTGCACATTTGGTGAGGGGACTATTTTGGGAGGAACGACAGGGAGCCGGTGCCAGGTCCCCCACTGGGAAGTGCTGGCACAGGGAAGCAGCCAAGCGCAGGACTGGGGGCTGCGAGGGTGGCTCCAGGGGCCAGCAGGGTTGTTCGGGGGACAGGGTGAGGTCTCTTAAGGTAAGGCAGTGAGGCTAGGATGGCAACGTGACCTTAAACAGCTGACTCGGCACCTAGCTTTGGGAGGGCAGAGGGCGGGAGCAGGGGAGGGGGAAGCTCAATTAGGAGTGGACTTTGGATAGATGTGGCTGGGGGTGGGGATGAGGGTGCTTCGAGGGCAGGTGTGGGTCAGACGTGAGGATCCCCCCATAACACACACACATGACTGAGTGCCCAGGAGCCTCTCCATTGTTCCAAACCTTGGCAGCATAGCTGAGTGTAAAAGCGTGAGGGTCTCCGTTTGGTGGGGTTGTAAGAGGGTAGTGACAAAGGTCCTGGCACTGTGGTCAAGGGTGGATTCTCAGGCCCATAGAGTAGGACTTCTATTATCTCCATGGCACTTGCATGGAAGTGCCATAATTTATTTAATCTGTCATCTATTACACATATAGTTTATTTCCGTCTCTTACTGTTATTAATAGTACTTCATGTGCATCCTTATAATAAATCTTTGTCAAAACTTCTGATTATTTCCTGAAGAGCCATTTCTAGAAGTGGACTTACTGAATCAGGATGGTTCTCCAGTTCTTCGCCTTCCCTCATTTGCCTTGCCAGTACTTAGGAGTGTACCTTCCTGGTAGAATTCTCATGTAGATGGTCATCTGGTTGGGAAAGATGCACACATGCTTGCTGTGTCTTAGGTTTTGTGCCCCTAGCCCTGAATGCCCATGTAAGCCTCTTTTTTTGGCTTATGCAGAGTTGGGATGGGGAGTGAGCTCCATACTTGGTCAGCAGGTTTAGAGGCCTCTAGTGCATTCCAGCCATAGGTCTTTCTGATTCCAGACCAGCCGTTGGGGGTGGGTTCAGGTTCTCCTTTTTGTCAGGGACACACAGCAACAAAAGAGTGCCGTCCACCCGCCTCTCTGGTTATTATTCTCAGCTTTTCGCTAATTTTCATCTTCCCTTTTTTTTTTAAAAAAAATTGCTTTTTATCTTATTTCATTTATTTATTTATTTATTTGAGACGGAGTCTCGCTCTGCCGCCCAGGCTGGAGTGCAGTGGCGCGATCTCTGCTCACTGCAAGCTCCGCCTCCCGGGTTCACCCCATTCTCCTGCCTCAGCCTTCCAAGTAGCTGGGACTACAGGCGCCCGCCACCGCACCCGGCTAATTTTTTTTTTTTAATGTGTTTTTAGTAGAGACGGGGTTTCACCGTCGTCTCGATCTCCTGACCTCGTGATCCGCCCGCCTCGGCTTCCCAAACTGCTGGGATTACAGGCGTGAGCCACTGTGCCCGGCCGAGTTAATTTATTTATTTTAATTTTTTTTTTTTTGAGACGGAGTATCGCTCTGTCGCCTAGGCTGGAGTGCAGTGGCCCTATCTCGGCTCACTGCAAGCTCCGCCTCCTGGGTTCACGTCATTCTCCTGCCCAAGCCTTCCGAGTGGCTGGGACTACAGGTGCCTGCCACCACGCCCGGCTAAGGGTTCTTTTTTTTGTATTTTTAGTAGAGATGGGGTTTCACTGTGTTAGCCAGGAGGGTCTTGATCTCCTGACCTCGTGATCTGCCTGCCTCTGCCTCCCAAAGTGCTGGGATTACAGGCGTGAACCACCGCGCCCGGCCCACAATTATTTTTTTGAGGCAGGGTTTGACTTTGTCACCCAGGCTGGGGTGCACGATCTCAGCTCACAGCAGCCTTGACTTCCCCAGTTCAAGTAATCCTCTTGCCTCATCCCCCCAAGCAGCTGGGACTATAGGCCCGTGCCACCACGCCCAGCTAATTTTTGTATTTTTTGTAGAGATAGGGTTTTGCCATGTTGCCCAGGCTGGTCTTGAACTCCTGAGCTTGAGCAATCCACCCACCTCAGCTTCCCAAAGTATAAGGATTACAGGCATGAGCCACCATGAACGGCCAATTTTATTTTTTTAATACAAAAATTGGCTGGGCATGGTGGCACATGCCCGTAGTCCCAACTATGTGGGGGCAGGATGCTGAGGTGGAAGGATCACTTGAGCCCAGGAGGTCAAGGTTGCAGTGAGCTGTGATGGCGCCACTGCACTCCAGCCTGGGTGATAGACTGAGACCCTGCTTCCCCTCACCAAAAATAAAATAAAAATAAATAAATAAACTTTTATTGATTAATTCATGTATGTATGTATTTATTTATTTAAGACAGTCTCGCTCTGTGGCCTAGGCTGGAGTACAGTGATGCGATCTTGGCTCACTGCAACCTCTGCCTCCCGGATTCAAGCAGTTCTCCTGCCTCAGCCTCCCGAGTAGTGGGATTACAGGCGTGCACCACCATGCCTGGCTAAGTTTTGTAGTTTTAGTAGAGCTGGGGTTTTGCTATGTTGGCCAGGCTGGTCTTGAACTCCTGACCTCAGGTGATCCACACACCTTGGCCTCCCGTAGTGCTGGGATTACAGGCGTGAGCCACCGCACCTGTCCAGTTTACACTTGTATCTAATCACTGTCCTTTGCTTTGTTTTCTTTTTCCTCATGGTATATTTGAAACATTTTGAACCATTTTTTAAAAATTGTTATTGAATAAACATAGAAATTGAACCATCTTAAGACTGACTTTCTAAATGGGGTTAGAATGGGAATTGGATCTATAAGGAATGCTAATCAGTAAATGCCATTAGTTATTGATGACTCAATTTTTTTTTTTTTTTTTTGAGACAGAGTTTTGCTCTTCTTGCGCAGGATGGAGTGCAGCAGTGGTGCAATCTTGGCTCACTGCAACCTCTGCCTCCCTGGTTCAAGCGATTCTCTGGCCTCAGCCTCCCAAGTAGCCGGGATTACAGGCATGCACCAGCTAATTTTGTATTTTTAGTAGAGACGAGGTTTTATCATGTTGGCCAGGCTGGTCTCGAACTCCTGACCTCAGGTAATCTGCCCGCCTCGGCCTCCCAAAGTGCTGAGATTACAGGCGTGAGCCACCGCACCCGGCCTACTCAGTATTTTTTATACCGTGCTTAGACTTACCCTCGGTACTATGTTTGCTTTGCATTCTTAGAAGATAGTCCTATTTATTTAATGTTCATGTTGGAATGTGCTTTTTCTTTTCAACAGACACAACAAGAGGAGGAAATTTTTTGTTGACCCCCGTTGCCACCCACAGACAATAGCTGTTGTTCAGACTCGAGCCAAGTAATTAATTTTATTCGTGTTTTAAACTTCAGTATAATGTCATGTTCATCTCTGCTGTTTCTTTCTCTTTCTCACTTCCAAACTGATTGGAGATGAATCTGAAACAGGGTTTTTTGCTATTTAAATCAGGGTTGCTGAGTTTTGCCTTATCTCTCACTTTCTTCTGGGGATCTCTCTGGTAAGTAAACTGTGTCAGAATTGAGTGGGGAAATACACAGTTGCCATTGCTTTACAGTAAGTTGTTGTGTTTTGTTTTCTTTTTTTTTTTTTTTTTTTTTTTTGAGACGGAGTCTCGCTCTGTTGCCCAGGCTGGAGTGCAGTTGCGCGATCTCCGCTCACTGCAAGCTCCGCCTCCTGGGTTCACGCCATTTTCCTGCCTCAGCCTCCCGAGTAGCTGAGACTACAGCGCCCGCCACCACGCCTGGCTAATTTTTTTTGTATTTTTAGTAGAGACGGAGTTTCACCGTGTTAGCCAGGATGGTCTTGATATCCTGACCTCGTGATCCGCCCGCCTCGGCCTCCCAAAGTGCTGGGATTACAGGCTTGAGCCACCGCGCCCGTCCCGTTTTGTTTTCTTTTTGTAGAAAGAATAAAAATATTGTTTTGATCAGGTTTTGCAACGTTTGAAAAACAGAGAAAAATGAGACTCACATACAACTGTTAAGATTTTGTGTGTATTCCTTGCAAACGTAGTTTACAGAGGGTGTGCAGAGTCCCTAGGTGAGATGCGATGTAGTTTAAAGTGTAGTACTTTTCTTTCGTGCTGTAATCAGGTAAAACAAACCTCACAACAACCACTATTTGTAGATATTTGCTTTCCCTTTGTAAAAGTTGAGCATTCTTCCCCGTACCCATACCATCATCCCTTCAGAGGGGGGATTTCTGACATATAATTGGCATTAGTTTCAGGAATCTAAGGAAGTTCTTCCTCCTTGTCTTACTGATGGTTTTCCATTCACTTAAGAGTGATCCCAGGTGGAAGAGGTGATGGCTCTGTTGTTAACAAATATTGGCTCATTAGCCCTAGGAAGCAATGCTCCTGGGCCTCGCTCAGGAGTAGATTGTGTGACAGGAAAGGGCAAAGGGGAGTCATAGGATAGAAGAGAGGAACAGAAGCAGAGCTTTTGGATGCGCTTGAGTTGCTGTGAGGCAGTTACCACTGAAGGGCCTGGTGTGGGATGCGATGTGGAGAGGGGTGGGAGGCCACTGTGGGAGGGCACAGAAAATGAATGCTGTCTTACTGAAAAAGAAACGTTAATTAATTTTCCCTTATAAACCAAAAGCACGATTGTTCTTTGTTGTCTGTCTTTCCAGATATACTGGAGTCCTCACTGAGCTGAAGTTACCCTGTGAAATGGACTTTAGTGGAAAAGATGTCAGCGGAGTGTTGTTCCAGTACCCAGACACGGAGGGGAAGGTGGAAGACTTTACGGAACTCGTGGAGAGAGCTCATCAGAGTGGGGTAGGCATGCCTTTCTTGTGGGGGTCCGTGGAGGTGTATCCCAACTTGTATCTGTCTGTCTACCTCTCTCTATGTCTTTTCATGTGCCTTAATTTCTTTACCATTATCACATGGAATGGTAAAACTCTTCTTCCTGTCGCCTTGCTGCTACTTTGCTCTGTTCCCTGATTCCTGGCACACGGTGGGCACTCAGTACGTATTTACTGAATGAATGAGCAAATGGAGTTCACAGGATGTGAACACACTCTGCCAGTCCTCCTGTAGTTAAGATAATTTGCTGCTCTCCCACTACTCTCAGGGAAAGGTAGCAACTTGTTCCTTTTCTCTCATTTCCTTTCTAGAGCCTGGCCTGCTGTGCTACTGACCTTTTAGCTTTGTGCATCTTGAGGCCACCTGGAGAATTTGGGGTAGACATTGCCCTGGGCAGCTCACAGAGATTTGGAGTGCCACTGGGCTATGGGGGACCCCATGCAGCCTTTTTTGCTGTCCGAGAAAGCTTGGTGAGAATGATGCCTGGAAGAATGGTGGGGGTAACAAGGTAAAGGGGCTCATGTTTCTCTCCTTTTATTGTGATTATGATTTCCCTGATTCCTTCTGATCACAAATGTTGATTTCTATCTGAATTCAACTGGGCCATGTTGAGTCAGTTAAGGAAATATACAACATAGATTCAGAAGAACAATTCTGCTTGGGATATGAGCTAGTACTTCTCAAATAACATAAATTTGTAAATTTTTGAAAAATTTTGTGTATAATTTACAGTGTATCGAAGTCATATAACACATTTGCTTAGGTTGATGGAAGCCTTGAAAGACTAAATATTTTAGGCATGTTTTGTGTCTAGACAGTTTCGTTTTCAAAAGCATTATGCCACATGGCTCTGTAAAGACAAAATTACTGAAAGACTACAAAGCACACACTGAGTTTGCTCCACGTTCCTTCCTAGAGGCTTCCGCCATGTGGCCATTTGAGTAATTTCCAAATTTCCAAATGTACTTTCCTGATTGCTTCTCCTTGGTGAAACTTCTCAGATTAAAAACGTAGATGTTCAGAAGTAGTCTTTGTTCCTTAAAAAAAAAAAAAAAAAAGAAGAAGAAAAAAAGGGCTGGGTGTCGGGGCTCACACCTGTAATCCCAGCATTCTGGAAGGCTGAGTCAGGCAGATCACAAGGTCAGGAGTCCCAGACCAGCCAGGCCAATATGGTGAAACCCTGTCTCTACTAAAAATACAAAAATTAGCTGGGCGTGGTGGCGGGCGCCTGTAGTCCCAGCTACTCGGGAGGCTGAGGCAGGAGAATCACTTGAACCATGGAGGTGGAGGTTGCAGTGAGTCGAGATCGCGCTGCTGCACTCCAGTTTGGGGGACAGAGCGAGACTCCATCTCAAAAAAAAAAAAAGGAAAAAAAAGGAGCGGGGGACCTAGATGCATTCCAGGATTATTACCAGGGAAATTTAGAAAAAAAAATTATCTTTTTGACCTTTGATAAAAGCTGGACTTTAACATAAGTGAGTAGGCTGAATTAGTGAATGATGTGATGATAATGTGAAGTGTGTTTTTTTAAATTTTATTTATTTATTTATTTATTTATTTTGAGACCAAGTCTCTCTCTGTCACCCAGGCTGGAGTGCAGTGGTGTAAACATGGCCACTGTGTCCAACTAATTTTTTAAATTTTTTGTAAAAACAAGGTTTCACCATATTGCTCAGGCTGGTCTTAGGGCTCAAGTGATCCGCCCACCCCAGCCTCCCAAAATGCTGGGATTACCTGGTGTAAGCCACCATGCCTGGCCCCTGTATACTTTAAATCATCTTATAACACCTGATGTTATGCAATAGTTGTTACACTGTATTGTTTTTAAAATTTTGTGTGATTTTTTTTTTTTTTTGAGATGGAGTCTCACTCTGTCACCCAGGCTGGAGTGCAGTGGTACGATCATGGCTCACTGCAACCTCTGCCTCCCAGGTTCAAGTGATTCTCGAGCCTCAGCTTCCCAAGTAACTGGGATTACAGGTGCCTGTCACCATGTCTGGCTAATTTTTGTATTTTTAGTAGACACGGGGTTTCACCATGTTGGCCAGGCTGGTCTCAAACTCTGGACCTCAGGTGATCTGCCCACCTTGGCCCCCCAAAGTGCTGGGATTATAGACATGAGTCACCATGCCCAGCTCATAAAATTTGTGTGATTTTTAATTGTTGTATTATTTTTTATTTTTTCGAACGTTTCAGTCCGTGATTGGTGGAATCTGTGGTGCAGAATCCACAGAGAGCCAACTCTTCAATTTTGTCAGATATTTCCACTTTTCCTGTGTCTCCTAAGAAGTTCAGAGTGAAACTTAATCCTCCCAGTCACCACTATTATATTTGTCTGGGAAATTCCTGCAAAATTTTCTTTCAAAATTCCTAGACTTATTGTATATATCTTGGTGTCTCAGAGTACAGTCTAAAAATCAGTAATCCTGCTGGGCACAGTGGCTCATGCCTGTAATCCCAGCACTTTGGGAGGCCAAGGCGGGTGGATCACCTGAGGCCAGGAGTTCAAGACCAGCCTGGCCAACGTGGTGAAACCCCGTCTCTACTAAAAATACAAAAATTAGCTGGGCGTGGTGTCAGGAGGCTGATGCAGGAGAATTGCTTGAAACCGGAAGGCAGAGGTTGCAGTGAGCCGAGATCGCGCCATTGCACTCCAGCCTGGGTGACAGAACAAAACTCTGTCTCAAAAAAAAAAAAAAAAAAGAAAATCAGTAATCCTGTTTAGATGAGGAACGTTTAGAAATTGTTTCTTTATGAATTTGCACCCAAATACATTTGCTGAATTCACTTCAAGCTGGGAAGGAAAGAAGTAATTCTATTTATAGCATCCCCTAGTGCTGTGATTATCTGTGCTAACTGGATGCCTTATTCTTGGTATAGAGACGCCACTGGGAAAGAAGTGTATCGTCTTGCTCTTCAAACCAGGGAGCAACACATTCGGAGAGACAAGGCTACCAGCAACATCTGTACAGCTCAGGTAAATCACATGTCTCACCTGACTACTGAATGCCTTACGATATACAGAAATGAGCTACTCATTCATTCATTCATTTGTTCATTTATTCACCACCTCCTGAGCAGTGAGCACACCAGAAATGGCAAGATCTTATTGGTGTAGGAGGCTCGTTGTCTTATGAGAACCAAAATGCAGTGTTGGCTGGGTGTGGTGGCTCATGCCTGTAATCCCAGCACTTTTTGAGGCCAAGGCAGGCAGATTGCTGGAGCCTAGGAGTTGGAAACCCGCGTGGGCAACATGGCGAAACACCGTCTCTATGAAAAATAAAATAAAATAAATTAGCTGGCAGTGGTGGTATGCTCCTGTAGTCCCAGGTGCTAGGGAGGCTCAGGTGGGAGGATCACCAGAATCTGGGAGGTTGAGGCTGCAGTGAGCCATGATTATGCCACTGCACTCCAGCCTGAGTGACATAGGGAGACTCTGTCCCCAACTCCTGCCCCCACAAAAAAAGTTAAAAAAAAAAACACTATGTTTTACTGGTGTTCTTTATACGCACACCCTTTGCCTATGCTTTCTCTTCACCATACATGTTTTAATATTAAAAAAATAAAAAGCATTATTAGTTTCATTTTACCCATAATCACATCTTCGGATCCTGAGCAGGCAAAGCGTTAAGAAAGGACAAAAGAGGCCACTCTTCACTATTATATAGACACTTAAAATATATGTAAATAGAAAGATGGATATCAGGGTCTCTAGTATTCTTGGCATTGGGCCAGGTTTGTTATGGGTGGCAGTTGAGACACCCTCTCTTAGGAATGAGAAGGAGCCTCTCCAGGAATGGGTTGGGGAAGGCAAAGCGAGGGCATTTGAGATGACTGTGCTTGAGGGGATGGTGGTAGTCATGAGGCACTCTTACTGGGAGATTATGACTGGCATTCTTTTTTTTTTTTTTTTTTTTTTTTTTTGAGACAGAGTCTTACTCTATCGCCCAGGCTGGGGTGCAGTGGCGCAATCTCGGCTCACTGCAACCTCTGCTGCTGGGTTCAAGCAATTCTCCTGCCTCAGCCTACTGAGTAACTGGGATTACAGGCACCTGCCACAGCGCCAGGCTAGTTTTTGCATTTTTAGTAGAGATGGGGTTTCACCATCTTGGCCAGGTTGGTATTAATCTCCTGACCTCATGATCCACCCACCTCGGCCTCCCAAAGTGCTGGGATTATAGGCATGAGCCACTGCACCTGGCCATATCTGGCATTCTTTAAAAGGATAGGATAAAGCAGGAAGAGCTTCCTGGGTTCTGACCAGGGTTCTGGGTTCTGCTCCTTGAAGTTGCTCCAGGGCTTAGGTCGAAGTATTTGTGAAACCCAGCCAACCCCTAGGATCAGTTGGAGGCCTACTCCTGAGCACAGGATCCATTCTAAGTGCATCTCTTTTTTTTTTTTTCTTCTTTGAGACAGAGCCTTGTTCCTGTGTCACCCAGGCTGGAATGGGGTGGCGCAATCTTGGCTCACTGCAACCTCTGCCTCCCGGGTTCAAGTTATTCTTGTACCTCACCCTCCTAAATAGCTGGGATTACAGGCCACCACACCCAGATAATTTGTGTATTTTTAGTAGAGGCAGGTTTCATCATGTTGGCCAGGCTGGTCTCAAACTCCTGACCTCAAGTGATGGTCCTGCCTGGGCCTCCCAAAGTTTTGGGATTATAGGTGTGAGCCATGGCACCTGGCCTCTTTTTTTTTTTTTTTCTTGAGACAGATTCTTGCTCTGTTGTCCATTCTGGAGTGCAGTGACATGGCCATAGCTCACTGCAGCCTCAACCTTCAACCTCCAGGGCTCAAATTATTCTCCGGTCTCAGCCTCCTAAGTAGCTGGGACTATGGGTACATTCCACCATGCCCAGCTAATTTTCAAAAAAATGTTTTGTAGAGACGAGGTCTCGCTTTGTTGCTCAGGTTGGTCTCAAACTCCTGAGCTCAAGTGATCCTATCTTGGCCTCCCATAGTGATAGGATTATAGGCATGAGCCACCGTGCCTGGCCATTGTAATTGCATCTCTTCTATGAAGTGTCAGAGAGAGATATCACAGATGCTTCAATGGGAAGTAGAGTGCTCTTTCATCTCAGGGCTTTGGCATCTAGAACCACCTCTGAAAAGCTTCTCCAGGAAGGCAGTGGGCAATAAGATCTTCTTATAGTTGGTTCTGTAGCCACGGTTCTTTGGAGCCATTTCCTCAGTTGGTCCTTTTGTATTATGTTTTGCCTCAGTAAGGTGCCACCTCTTTTCAAATAAGAGCTCTTTCAGTATCATAGGAAGGAAAGCTGGTTGGCACAGGCTTTTCCTCTGTTGAACAGCAAGCTGATCTTTATTTATTTATTTGTTTTTTTGTTTTGTTTTGAGATGGAGTCTTTCTCTGTCACCCAGGCTGGCGTGCAGTGGCCCAATCTCAGCTCACTGCAACCTCTGCCTTCCAGTTTCCAGCGATTCTCTTGCCTCAGCCTCCTGAGTAGCTGGGATTACAGGCATCTGCCACCATGCCCAGCTAATTTTTATATTTTTAGTAGAGACAGGGTTTCACCATTTTGGTCAGGCTGGCCTTGAACTCCTGACCTCATGATCTGCCAACCTTGGCCTCCCAAAGTGCTGGGATTACAGTCATGAGCCACTGCGCCTGGCCACATGATGATCTTTATATGATGGCCTCCCTTTCTGTAGCTTACCCTCTGTTTGTTGAATTCTCTGCTTATATTTTCCCATTCGGTGCAGCTGACTGCTCCTGTCTTGCTGTTTCTCCCTAGGTTCTTCCAGGTTTCCCTCTGATCATAAGTCCATTTAGGGCCTCAGTTTTCTGCCTCTAGGTTCATTTTCCAGGTGAACTTGGGCTGTCTGTAGTGAACCAGTTATGTTCCTGTTTCTTTTTTTTTTTTTTGAGATGGAGTCTTTCTCTTGTTGCCCAGGCTGGAGTGCAATGGCGTCATCTCGGCTCACTGCAACCTCCGCCTCCCAGGTTCAAGCGATTCTCCTGCCTCAGCTTCCTGAGTAGCTGGGATTACAGGCACCCACCACCATGCCTGGCTAATATTTTTTGTATTTTTAGTAGAGATGGGGTTTCACCATGCTGGCCAGGCTGGTCTCGAACTCCTGACCTCAGGTGATCCACCCGCCTTGGCCTCTCAAAGTGCTGGGATTACAGGCATGAGCCATTGTGCCCGGCCTTATGTTCCTGTTGCTTAATTTCTTCCAGTTCATGTATAGCTGATAATTTATTATTTAACTTGGGTTGAAAGGTCTGTATCTTTTCCAGCAATTGTTAAAATGTTTGCCCTGAAGATGGCCATACTCCAGCTTGTCTGATTTTCATCCTCTTATTTTGATGATCTTCTAACTCTTCACTGTCTATTTCACTGCATATGTGCTTTTCATAGTTGATTGCATAAAAGAATTACTCATAACTCCAGTTTCACTCTTTGTAAGCATGCAAGTCTCCCTGTTTTGTTAGGAGATGACTGGTGTCTTTTGAGTTGTTCCTTTTGTGTTGTAGGTCTTTGACCCCCGCCTTCTGTTGTAGCAGCTGTTCCACATTCTTCTCACTCTTGCTCTTCTCTCTTGTCACTGGGGCGGGTGGCGGGGTCCACTCTTAGTTTCGCATCATGGATGGGGCATGAGTCTTTTTTAATCTCTGAAAGTGTGTTAATGATTCTTTTTTAAATAAATTTTTCTATAGGGAGTCTCTCTGAGCCTATTCTGGCTCAGCAGGCCCCATTCTAAAACAAAACTGAAAAAACAGGGTGTGGTGGCTCACACCTATAATCTCAACACTTTGGGAGGCCAAGGCAGGGGATTGCTTGAGTTCAGGAGTTTAAATCCATCCCAGGCAACATGGTAAGACTCCTGTCTATATAAAAAAGTACAAAAATTAGCCAGGTGTTGTGGTGCACACCAGTATCCCAGCTACTCAGGAGGCTGAGGTGGTAGGAGTGCTTGAGCCTGGGAGGTCCAGGCTGCAGTGAGCTGCGATCACGCCACTGCACTCTAACCTGGGTGACAGAACCAGACCCCACCTCTACAAAACAAAAAGGAAAAGAAACAATTTTTCTATAACTTTGTGGCATTACTACAGATGTCTGAATTTTCTTTATGTTCTGTTCTTTATATTCTCTTATTTCTTTTTTTTTTTGGAGATGAGTCTCACTCCGTCGCCCAGGCTGGAGTGCAGTGGCACCATCTCGCTCACTGCAAGCTCCGCCTCCCAGGTTCATGCCATTCTCCTGCCTCAGCCTCCTGTGTAGCTGGGACTACAGGTGCCTGCCACCATGCCTGGCTAATTTATTGTATTTTTAGTAGATACAGGGTTTCACCGTGTTAGCCAGGATGGTCTCGATCTCCTGACCTCGTGATCCGCCTGCCTCAGCCTCCCAAAGTGCTGGGATTACAGGCGTGAGCCACCGTGCCCGGCCATATATTCTCTTATTTCTTAGCTTCTACCACAATGAGCAGCTCTTTCATTAGCTTTTCTTATTTTTAACGTAAAAATCTTTTTAAAATAGAGATGGGAATCTTACTTTGTTGCCCAGGCTAGTCTTGATCTCCAGGCCTCAAGCGATCCTCCTGCTTCAGCCTCCCAAAGTGTTGGGATCACTGGTGTGAGCCACTGCATCCAGCCTTGTTGGCTTTTCTAAAGTCAGGTGTAGTAAGGAATAATTTACACTTTATTAGCTTTTTTTATTGAGATGTAACTCACCATAAGTTTCACCAATTGCAAGTATACAGCTCAATGGTTTTTACTCTATTTACAAGGTTGTGCAACTATCACCAGTATTTAATTTCAGAATATTTTTATTACCCCAAAAAGAAATTCTATTCCTATGAAGTAATCACTCCTCATCCCTCTCCCCTTCCTATAGCCCCTGGCCACTACTATTCTGCTTTCTGTCTCCCTGGATTTGCCTATTCTGAATATTTCATATAAATGGGATCATACAATGTGTGGCCTTTTGTACCTGGCTTCTTTGCATAAGGTTTTCAAGGTTCATCCATATTGTAGCATGAATGTGTACTTAATTCTTTTCTATGGCTGGATAATATCCCATTGTTTGGACATGCCACATTTTGTTTATCCATTCATCAACTGGTAAACATTTAGGGTGTTTCAAATAAGCCTGCTGTGGACACTTCTGTGTAAATTTTTGTGTGGATGTAATGTTTTCAGTTCTTTTGGGTATATTCCTAGCAGTGAAATTGCTGGGTCATATAACTCTACATTTAACATTTTGAGGAACTTCCAGATATTTTTCAAAATGGCTGCATTATTTTACTTTCCTACCAGCAGCATATGAATATTCTAATTTCTCTGTATTTTCACCAATGCTTGTTACTTCCTATCCTTTGGTTATAGCCATCCTATTGGATGTCAAGTGATAATCTCATTGTGGTTTTGTTTTGTATTTCCCTAATAACTAATGATTTTGAGCATTCATTAGCTTTTGATGCTTTTAAGTACCTTAATTGTATTATTGTTATTTTATTTATTTATTTTAGAGATGGGGTCTTGTTATGTTCTTCTTGCTGGTCTTTAACTCCTGGGCTAAAGCAGTCCTCCCACCTTAGCCTCCCAAAATCTTGGGATTACAGGCGTGAGCCACCGATTCAAGCCCATTGTATTTTTAAGTTTGTCCAATTTGTGAAAGAAATTGTCATTTTCTTGGTCTCTATTTTAATTTCTTGGTTCTTCTTTTGATATTCTAATGCCCCTTGAAGTTTTTAAAAAGTGGTTTTATACTTCTCATCAATTTGTTGTTCAGCCGTGTGATATAGCCTCCTGATTATGGAAGGAATCATCTCTAGATTAAAAAGGGACATGAACCAACCTCTACAATATTGTGGTGGAGGCTTCCAGGGCATTCTGTGAATGTCAGGCCTGGGTTTCTGTTTCCAGCAACACAGCCATGAGCATTTGGGCACAGTGTGTCACAGATTCTTTACCTCAGCCTTGCCTTCTCCACAGCTGTAAAGTTCTGTGGATTTTCTGTATTTATTTCTGATTGTTGTAAGGAGTCCACAAGACTGTTTACACTTTGTCTAGGACTTTTAGTACAAGAATGTCTATTTCTGTGTTTTCTGATGTCTCTTTCTCCTCATTTACTTCCTTGTTTGCTGACTTCACCTTTGGAAACTGTTTCTTATTTTGCATTGGCTCCATAGAGACTTCCTCTAGTAGTCTAGCAGAAAAAAAGATGTACCTAACAAAATGGACCCAGTATTGAACATCAACTGTATTTTGCAGAGACAGGGTTTCATATTGTCAACTGGGCTGGAGTCCAGTGGCGCAATCATAGGTCACTGTAACCTCGAAATCCTGGGTTCAAGTGATCCATCTCGGCTTCTGGAGTCACTGGGACTACAGTTGCACACCACCCCACTCCCAGCTGAAGTGCACATTTCCATTTTTGCCAGTCCTTTGCCACAAATTCTCCATTCAACTCTTGGTTGGCAGAAGTTCAGCCTCTAGTGTTTTATTTAAGTTCTTAGGAGAATTTTATTCCTGAAGTTCTTGAATGTTTGAAAATTGCTTTTTCCTTTTTATTCTTGAAGAATTGCCTGGTTGAGTGTAAAATTCTCAGATCTCACTTTTTCTCCCTGAGGTCTTTATTCTTCACTGTCTTCCAACATTAAATATTGCTTCTCAATGTCTGATGGTAGTGTGATCTTTGCCCTTAAGGGTGACATGATTTTGTTGCATGGAAGAAGCCCTTTGTAATGGTCAAATGTGAAGGTTTAGTATAGTAATAACTCCAGGGTGTCTTGGATGATGGTTCCTTTCAGGTAGTCAGGCAGGTTATACATTAATTGTCCCCAACTATCAAAGAATGTAGGAAATCTTATCATTTTGTTTTGTCCCTGTCTTCAGTTTCGACATCCCTAGTCAAGTAATTACACCCTCCCACTAATTGTCCTCCATCACATGATTCTTTAAATGTTCTTATCTTTTAGGCCCTCTTGGCGAATATGGCTGCCATGTTTGCAATCTACCATGGTTCCCATGGGCTGGAGCATATTGCTAGGAGGGTACATAATGCCACTTTGATTTTGTCAGAAGGTGAGTTGGTAATCTGTCTAAAACATTTGGGCATAATAAAATTGATAAAGTTGAGTAAAGTTGAAAATATTGCATGTCCAATACTATATGCAAAATTAAAAGTCAAATGAGAAACCAGGAAAAATACTTTCAACATCTATGATTGAGTATTTTGTTGTTTTGCTTGCTTGCTTGCTTGCTTGCTTTCTCTTTCTTTTCTTTTTCTTGCTTTCTTTCTTTTTTTCTTGCTTGCTTGCTTTCTTGCTTGCTTGCTTGCTTGCTTGCTTTCTTGTTTTCTTGCTTTCTTGCTTGCTTGCTTGCTTGCTTGCTTGCTTGCTTGCTTGATGGAGTCTTGCTCTGTCTGTCTCCCAGGCTGGAGTGCAGTGGCACGATCTCAGCTCTCTGTAACCTCCACCTCCCGGATTCATGTGATTGTCCTGCCTCAGCCTCTCGGGTAACTGGGATTAAGGTACACACCACCACGTCTGGCTAATTTTTGTATTTTTGGTAGAGACAGGGCTTTGCCATGTTTTCCAGGCTGGTCTCGAATTCCTGACCTCAAGTGATCCGTCCGCTTCGGCCTCTCAAAGTGCTGGGATTATAGGCGTGAGCCACCATGCCTGGCCTAGACTGAGTGTTAATATTTTTTTCTCTTTGACTCCTGGCAAGCTATGATATTTTTAATATATAGAACTCTTACTTTCCTACCGGCCCCAAACATAAGAAGGATGAACACCCTAATAGAAAAATAGGCAAAAGACATTAAAGGTAATTTTAAAAGAAATAAGTATACAAATAAATGGTCAGTAGACATAGAATTTTAGCCTCATTATTAATGAAAGAGATACAAAATAAAGCAATAAACTAGTATTTATCCCATTACATCGGCAATCAGAAGAATGCTGCTATGTAGTGAGCTGGACATGGTTACTCGTGTATGTAATTTCAGCTACTCTGGAGGCTGAGCCAGGAGGATTGCTTGAGGCCAGGAGTTCAAGAGCAGCGTGGGCAAAAGCGAGACCGCATCTCTATAAAAAAATAAAAATAAGCCAGGCACAGTGGCTCATGCCTGTAATCCTAGCACTTTGGGAGGCTGAGGCGGGTGGATCACTTGAGGTCAGGAGTTCAAGACCAGCCTGGCCAACATGGTGAAACCCTGTCTATACTAAAAATACAAAAATCAGCTGGGAGTGGTGGCACACTCCTGTAGTCCCAGCTACTCGGGAGGCTGAGGCAGGAGAATCGCTTGAACTTGGGAGGCAGAGGTTGCAGTGAGCCAAGATTGCTCCACTGTACTCCATCCTGGGCAACAGAGTGAGACTCTATCTCTCAAAAAAAAAAAAAAAAGGTGATTAAATCATGGTGCATCCATATGTTTGACTATTGTACAGTCATTAAATATGATTTAAGATAGTGATCTATAGGAAAGCATAGATGAGACCAGGTGTGGTGGTTCACACCTATAATCCCATCATTTTGGGAGGCTGAGGTGGGAGAATTGTTTGAGTCCCAGAGTTCAAGGCCAGCCTGGGCAACATGGCAAGATCACTGTCTTCAAAAAATTTAAAAAATTATTAGCCAGGTGTGGTGGCATGAGCCCTTGATCCCAGTTACTTGGGAGGCTGAGGCAAGGGGATTGCATGAGCTTGAGCCCAGAAGTTTGAGGATGCAATCAGCTATGATCACGCCACTGCATTCCAGCCTGGACAAGAGTGAGACCGTATCTCTTAAAAAAAGGTATAATTATATAATTTTATATATATATATATATATATACGATATTACCTGCTCTCCCATTTCTTGAGAAATAATACACCAAAATATAAGCAGTAATGCAATTGTATGGTGATTTTTCTTACTCTTTTATATGTAATTCATAATTTTCTACAGCATAATAATAAACATGTTTAGTTTTTTAAAAAGCAATCACCAAAGCACTCCCCAGGACCAACAAGAGTCTAGTAGAATTTATCTCTTTATTATTCTGTGACATGTCAATGGCTGAGGAGCAGGTTTCTATATCAGAGTTTGGGAGCTCTCCTATCTTGTGTAGGTCTCAAGCGAGCAGGGCATCAACTCCAGCATGACCTGTTCTTTGATACCTTGAAGATTCAGTGTGGCTGCTCAGTGAAGGAGGTCTTGGGCAGGGCCGCTCAGCGGCAGATCAATTTTCGGCTTTTTGAGGATGGCACAGTAAGTCAAATTTTCAGTATTTTTACCAGTTTTTCAAATTTTCACATCCTTTCTCATTAAAAGCTTTTCTCTTTGTTTTTAAAAAATCCAAAGGAAAACTTTAGCCACAGTCCTATTTTTTCATAAACAAGTGTTATTTACGTTATGCAATACTGTGGTCTTTTCAGTAAAGGATCATTCACCCTTTGCTTTCTTTTAGACTTAGTGTTTTCATATGTGGGACTGAAATGCACATATTTTGCTCATAATACTTCTCTCTTCACAGTATGACTGACTTTAAGATAAAGGCTCTGATAACTGATATGCAGATTAAGGGAATAAAATCTCCCCAATCTCTGATAAGTAGGTTAAGGCAAGAAAAAGATAAGCATGTCTAGCTTCAAAAGGGGTGTCCTGCAGCCATGGAATGTTAGAGTTCAGAGGTGGCTGGCAAAACTCGAAGCCTTGTGAAACCTGGGACTGGTCTAGCCACCTTCCTCTAAGCCTTAGCGTGGATATAATTGTACCCTGATATTTTGGAATGACGGGATTTTGTTTAGCACCATCTCCCCTTTGACCTCTCTTGGGATTCCTCCAGTGATCTGGAGTTTAGAGTTGATGTTTTCCATTTTGTTTTTGTTTCTGTAGCTTGGTATTTCTCTTGATGAAACAGTCAATGAAAAAGATCTGGACGATTTGTTGTGGATCTTTGGTTGTGAGTCATCTGCAGTAAGTAAAATAAAAACATGCATTCCTCGTCATAACTATTGGAGGTAGTAGCAAAAGTAGCTTATCCCCTGAGTGTGAGGGAGAAGGGGCCCAAGTGTGACATTGGTAACTTGTTGTTAAAATTATTCCACTGACTGTCCCTTGCTAGTCACTGCTGACAGCTGGAGGTCACTGCTGCAGGGCTCCAGCCAGTATTATGCACCCAGGCTAGTTGGAAACACCAGGCTAATGGTGTTTCATTGAAAGTGCCTCTAGGCTGGGGATGGTGGCTCACGCCTGTAATCCCAGCACTTTGGGAGGTCAAGGGGGTGGGGGCAGATCACCTGAGGTCAGGAGTTCGAGACCAGCCTGACCAACATGGAGAAACCCCGTCTCCACTAAAAATACAAAATTAGCCAGGCATGGTGGCGCATACCTATAATCCCAGTTACTCAGGAGGCTGAGGCGGGAGAATCGCTTGAACCTGGGAGGTGGAGGTTGCAGTGAGCTGAGATCATGCCACTGCACTCTAGCCTGGGCAGCAAGAGCAAAACTCCATCAAAAAAGAAAAAAAAGGAAAAGAAAAAAGAAAGAAACTGCCTCTAATACAAAGATGCAAGACACTGGTATCTTGGTTATGTCATTCATTGGAAAATTATGATATTCATTTAATACATCTTTATTGAGGACCCAGTATGTGTCAGGTGCTATGCTAGGCCCTGAAGACACAGTGGTGCATTAGACATGCTTCTTGTCCTCATGGTGCTTACAGTTTATTAGGGATTCAGACAAACAAGCTTAAGATTAGAATCCAGGTGAGTGATGTGTGAAGATGTTCTGGGAGCTCACAGGATGAGCTCCTTACCAAGAAGATGAGCAGGAGTTATCTAGACCAAGATGGCACAATAGAGGGAAAGGAAGATGGGTCCGAGTGTTCTAGACACTGGAGAAAGCAGTCACAAAGGCTGGGAGAGGGAGTACATGAAAGCTATAAGCAGTTCAGTGTAATGAGTTGCTTTCTAAAATAATGAAGTAGTGGGGAAAAGCAAGAGAAAAGTTACCATTCCATGGGATGAGAGTGAAAGAGAGCAGACGGTAGCTACCTAGACCTGTGGCAAGGTGTTAATCACAACAGCCTACACTGCCTGGTGTGTATTAATCAGTAAGTAAATATTTGTTAAATGGATAGATGAAAGGAAGTAGAAATGCCTTCCAGAGTACTGAGTGGTGCTGTCTTGCTTATCTGTGCCCTCTTTGAGAGAGGACTTCAAAGGGTTATACCAGATAACATTCATAAATGATCAAAGAAGCATCACAGTGTTCTCTTTTAAACCTCAATTAATAAACAGGACTGAGTTAGCTCCTTCTCTCTAGAACTCTGCACTAAATTTAATCACAGATATTTGGTTCATGCATTTGAGAAATGTTTCTGGAGCATCACTAAGGGGTCAAGAGGGCCATGATTTCAGTTCATTTGCATTGGAGTACCTGAGGCTAAGTAATTTATAAATAAAAGAGGTTTATTTGGCTCATGTTTCTGCAGGCTGTGCTGTGCAAGAAGCGTTTGCTTCTGGTGAGGGTTTCAGGAAGCTTCCTCTCATGAAGGAAGGGGAAGAGGAGCAGGCATCACATGGCGAAAGAAAAAGGAAGAGAGAGAGAGGAGGGAGGTGCCAGGCTCTTTTTAACAATCACTTCTCATCAGTTCTCATGGAAACTAGTAGAGTGAGAACTCACTCATTACTGTGAAGACAGCACCAAGCCCATCTTCAACATTGGGGATCACATTTCACCCTGAGATCTGGAGGGGACAAGTATTCAATCTGTATTAGTCATATTATTAGCCTGGCAAGGAATGAGGATCAAGCCATGTATTAATTATATATTCTGGATATTAAACCCTTATCAGATATATGACTTACATATATTTTCTTCCATTCTGTGGGTAGTCTCTTAACTTTCTTGATAATGTTCTTTGATGCACACACATTTCAAATTTTATAGAAATTCAATTTATCTAATTTTTTTGTATGTTTATTGTTTATTCCTTTGGTGTCACATTTAAGAAACCATTGCCAGATCCAAGGTCATGCAGATTAGCCCCTATATTTTCTTTTTTTTTTTTAAGATGGAGTCTTGCTCTGTCGCCCAGGGTGGCGTGCAGTGGCGTGATCTCAGCTCACTGCAAGCTCCACCTCCCGGGTTCACGCCATTCTCCTGCCTCAGCCTCCCAAGTAGCTGGGACTACAGGCGCCCGCCAACATGCCCGGCTAATTTTTTTGTATTTTTTAGTAGAGACGGGGTTTCACCATGTTAGCCAGGATGGTCTCGATCTTCTGACCTTGTGATCCACCCGCCTCGGCCTCCCAAAGTGCTGGGATTACAGGTGTGAGCCACCGCGCCTAGCCTATTTTCTTCTAAGCTTTAGTAGTTTTAGCTTTTAAATTTACATCTTTGGCCAGGCACAGTGGCCCATGACTGTAATCCCAGCACTTTGGGAAGCCAAGGCAGGCAGATTGCTTGAGCCCAGGAGTTTTTGACCAGCCTGGGCAGCATGGTGAAACCTCGTCTCTAGAAAAATACAAAAATCAGCCAGGTGTGGTGGCATGCACTTGTAGCCCCAGCTACTCAGGAGACTGAGGTAGGAGGATTGAGCCCAGTAGGGCCGAGGCTACAGTGAGTTGAGATCGTGCCACTGCACTCTAGCCTGGGTGCTAGAGAAAGACCCTGCCTCAAAAAATATTAAATAAATAAATTAGTAAAATTATATATTTGATCCATTTTGAGTGCTTTGTGGCCCAGCCCCCAGAAGCCTGGATTCCGCATGTGGCTCCAGGCACAGCTCTGGCCCTATCATCTCTGTGTTTCTCCTTCAGGAACTGGTTGCTGAAAGCATGGGAGAGGAGTGCAGAGGTATTCCAGGGTCTGTGTTCAAGAGGACCAGCCCGTTCCTCACCCATCAAGTGTTCAACAGGTTTGTGTGTCTTGTGTGGCTTCTGTGTTTTGTGCTTTGGTAATCAGCTAGGGAGCTGGGCAGAGTGCTGCTGCTGATTTCACCTGCTGTGGCCTGGTTATTGTGGCTCAGCTGTGGCTCACAAGTATCTCATCCTCATAAGGATCCTGTTCCTGACTTGGGAAAAGCACACTTTGTTTCCTGGTGGCTCTGCTCCCTTGGCACAGTCAGGAAGCAGGGGTGAATAATTGCCAGGCTGAAGTTCACTCCCAAGAGCCCTATATCCTCTTCTTCCCAACCTTCAACTCATACCCACAGTCAGCTTCTTGTCCAAGACATCCTCTGAGGTTTGTGGGGGTCTGTGCCCTTCTGTCTGAGTGTAGTTGACATATTGTCCATGGCCAAAATTGATCTGCATTTTGAAAGTAGATTTTGGTGTGTCTTATATTTCAGGAGGATGTGCGTGGACTCATATCTACTTTTGGGGCCCCTAATTCTGTGTTTTGTGTTCACAGCTACCACTCTGAAACAAACATTGTCCGGTACATGAAGAAACTGGAAAATAAAGACATTTCCCTTGTTCACAGCATGATTCCACTGGTAGTTATTTGTGGCCTTTTTTCTCATTTCCAAGCTACCCCAATCCCACCTCTCTTGGTCCTACCTAATATGCTCCAAGAGCAACAAAGGGGTGGCCATGCTGGGAGGATGGAGGGTTGATTGATGGACTATACAAAATCACTAATGTGATACATTTTGGATGTTCTTCTTAAAGGGATCCTGCACCATGAAACTGAACAGTTCATCTGAACTCGCAGTAAGTAGCTCACTTCTATAAGTGGATACTCAGCAAGGGGCAGTGTTCTAGCTTCCACCTAAGCCCAGAACTAGTGAAATCTACTGGGACTGTGATTCTGTGATTGAAGAACTATTTTAGTAATTCTTTACCTTGCTGTTCACCAATCTTGGGAGTAACCCTGTATTTCTCACGACTTCATCATTTAAATGTATGGGTAAACTTATTGTTTTTTAATAAAATTAATTAAATGTATATGGTATTTATGCCTTTCTATCCTATCCCTCCCCCACCCCCACCCCCTTTTAAACCTGTCATATTAAAAGCTTTTTTTAAAAAAATTGTTTATAGTTCTAAATCTCAGGTAGAATTAAGAACCTTAAGCCTTCTTTCTAGAAATCCATTCCTGTATCAGAAAGATAGGGATTCAAGTCAACGGAAGATTTGTGCAACTCACTGTTGTGGTTGGCAAGTATCTCTACTAGGCCAGGATCCATTTTAGTAAAGCTTTTTTTTTCTTTCTTTCATTTCTTCCATTTATTCTGATGTGACATATCATATCAGACAAAAGAAATCATTTTATATCATGATAAGAAGATTTCCCTCTCCATTTTTTTAAAAAATAGAGTCAAGGTCTTGCTATGTTTGCCAGTCTGATCTCAGACTCCTGGCCTCAAGCAGTCCTCCCACCTCAGCCTCCCAGAGTTCTGGAATTATAGGTGTGAACCACTGTACCTGGCCTTCCCATTTACTTTTGTGTTTGTTTCTTGTTCCACTTAGTGAAGAAAGAGAACAATATATTGCTATATAAGAGTTTATGCCAACCATACCTGAAGCAACTCATTGTGTTTCATGGAAAGAAATCTATTTTGGGGGCTTTTTTTCCCTGAAAAGTTAGCAAAACATTGTAATTTTGTATAAGTTCCCTTTTTGGACAACTATGTCCCACTTTTAAATGAAGACAGTAATGGTGCTTACCTTATAAGGTTGTGGTGGAACTTAAATAAATTAACATATGTATAGTGCTTAGAACAGTGCCTGGCACATAGCTTTTCTCATCATTATCATTATTATTAAAGTTATTATTGCTATTGCTATTATAATATGTATATATGCATTTTTGTTTTCTTTCTTTTCAGCCTATCACATGGAAAGAATTTGCAAACATCCACCCCTTTGTGCCTCTGGACCAAGCTCAAGGATATCAGCAGCTTTTCCGAGAGCTTGAGAAGGATTTGTGTGAACTCACAGGTTATGACCAGGTCTGTTTCCAGCCAAACAGGTAAGGGCATTTCTTTTCTTGTTGTTTCAGCAACCTATTGTACAGCATACACCATAAAACTTAAAGGCTTAGAACAACAACTTGTTATTTGTGTTATTCTGTGACTTGCTAGGCAGTTCCACTCCACTGGGGAGAGCATGGCTAGAAGGTGCATCGTGTTCTCCCTCACATAGCTGGTGAGGAGCTGTGGGCTGGGAGTGCATTTGAGGATGTTCACTAGGGCCATAGTTTTTCTCCATATGGGGCTTTCCTTGTAGTTCCTTGAGCTTCCTTGTTCCTTACAGCACAATGTCAGGGTTCAGAATGCGCGTTCCCAGATGAAGCATGCAGAAGCTGCAAATCTCTAATGGCCCAACCTCCTAAGTTACACTGCATCCCTTCCAGATTAGTCTATCTATTAAAGCAAGTCACAAGGCGAGCCCAGATTGAATCGGGGAGGGGACAACACCTTGGTGTGAATGTTGGGAGATGTGGTTCATTGCGGGCTGTCTTTGGAAGCTAGCTTACTACACCTGTCAGTGACACAGCATAAGAAGAAGGATCAAGCACACATGCTGAATTCCAACAAGTGTCTCAGTTTAGCAGGGCCAGGAGAACCTGGATCCTGCTTTGGTAATGTCACTAACTTTGAAAGGTCCCTTCTCCTCTTCTAGCCTCAATTTCTTTGTAAAGGAAAAACCTTGAAGAAGAACAGTGATTTTCAAAAGCAACAGTCTCCAGCAAAATCTCCTGGGCACTTGTTAAAAATAAAATTCCAGGCCCTACTCCAGACGTACTGATCATAACCTCCAGGGGTTGAGACTAAGTCTCTTTATTTTTATTTTCAAATTTATTTTTATTTTTATTTATTTATTTATTTTTTGAGATGGAGTTTTGCTCTTGTTGCCCAGGCTGGAGTGCAATGGCGTGATCTCGGCTCACCGCAACCTCCGCCTCCCACGTTCAAGAGATTCTCCTGCCTCAGCCTCCCGAGTAGCTGGGATTACAGGCATGTGCCACCACACCCAGCTAATTTTGCATTTTTAGTAGAGATGGGGTTTCTCCATGTTGGTCAGGCTGGTCTCTAATTCCTGACCTCAGATGATCCGCCTGGCTCGGCCTCCCAAAGTGCTGGGATTACAGGTGTGAGCCACCACGCCCGGCCTAGAATCTTTATTTTTAAGACAAAACCAAGTGATTCTAATACACAGTCAATTTGGAATCCCCTGGATTTGTGGTCTCTCTGCCTTCATGATGATAGATGACAGATGGACAGATGATAGATAGGTAGATAGATACATAGATACATAGATAGATGAATGATAGATGGGAAGGAATCATGTTATCAGTGTGTGAGTTTACATTTTAGAATATCTTTAGAAAATGAGTTATGGTATCTGCCCCTAGGTTCCCCACCTCCTACTACTCAAAGTATAGTTCTCTACCAGCAGCCTCAGAGTTGACCCCTCTGGGAGCTGGTTAGTAATGCAAAATTTCTGTTTCAAGATGCCCTACCTTCTGTTTTGTAACATAGACTACACAGTAAAGCCATTTACTTTGTAAAAACAATACACCCTATAAAATACAATCCCTTTGGGAAGAGGGTATGTGGCAATGAAAGGACACAGTGCTCTCAATTGTGTCTTAAAGTCTCACTTCATAAATAGGTAGGAGCTGATAGCATGAAAGTCAAGCTTTAGTGTACCTTCGTTAGAACTTCAATTACTCATTTTTGTTTTGTTTTAAGAGACAAACCTCAGTGAATTCTTAACCTTGAGTCGATGATAGTTATTAAATGTTGAAAATTAAGAAATTTCGCCCTCTAGTGACGAATATAATCACATCTTCACTGTCATATTGGAAAGTGATTTTTCAAGACTATTTTAATTGTGGTTATTAGCTCTTGCAGTAAATTGTGATCCCAGCCGGGATCCCAGAAGACTGACCTAAGAATCAGGAAATTTGTCTTCTTAAAGCAGTGGTTTACAACCTTGGCTAGGAATTAGATCCCATGGTGGCTTTATAACATTCTTGACGCCCACATCACAATCCCAGATTGAATCATAATCTCAATGGAGAATGACTGGGGTGAGGGAAGGGACCCAGGTGTGAGTATTTCTTTAAAGTTCCCTACATGATTCCAACTTGCAGCCAAGGTTGAGAACCAGCGTCTTAGACATTTCTCCGCTGCTTTTCCCTACATACCTGGTGTTCTTTCTTTTTCCTAATTTTTCTCATTCATATGATGGACAGTGAGACACCACACCCTATCCCAATCTTGCAGAGGGTAAGAGATCTTCATCATGATGTCATTCCTGGCAATGATATCTTCTCCAGTTCCTGAGATTCCCAGCTATACCATCCATTTCCAAGAGCTGATTTGAGCATGGCAGCGGCTTTGCACAATGTTTAGGCTTAGATAAAGGAATGAAGGATGTTTCTGGTCATGAGCAGAAGCTGCTGTGACAGATGGGAAAATGCCTTATTCTTTGTTGAGAAAGTACAAGGGCCATGCTTCTGGTGAGTAAAGCAATTTGATGTCTTAATTCGCAGAAAAAAGGAAGGGATACACCACGTATTCCATATATAAGTGATTTTTTTAACCTTGTTTCAATCCTATTTTGGCTTATTTGTGCTAATCTCTGCACAAGTGGATGACAAATTCCTTGTCTTATAATTATTCTGTGTCTACAACAGGGCTTACATATTGGCTAATTTGTCATGATTTACTGCTGGCTAGAGTCCAGTGAGATCTAGGGGACCTATATGCACTTCACGTTTTTTGTAAGAAGAAACAGGTTTCTTGACTACTCTGCACAGTGGGAGAATTTTGAATACCATGTCAGTCACTGATGTTATACTCAAAATAGCAGGTGCAGCCACAGGTGTCATCAAGGAACCATTTCCTGGTCATTTCATTTATACCTGACTAATTAGAGTCAGTCAGTGTGTCTGTAGAGTTCTGTAGTCACAAAAAGTTTTGAATCTGAATGTTTCCTTTCCCTTTCATTATTGTATGGTATTTCAGATATAACCATGACATAATTTTTAGGAAGTAGCCTTAGTAGTATTTCACAGCTCTGAAGTATTTTTTATTGTGAAAATATACATAACACAAAATTTACTGTTTTAAGTATTTTTAAGTGTACAGTTCAGAGGCATTAAGTATATTCACACTATTGTACAGCCATCACCATTATCCATCTGAGAGCTTTTTGATTTTCTCAAATTCAAGCTCAGGACCTGTTAAACAGTAACTCTTCATTTCCTCTTTCCCCTTTTCCCTGGCCCCTGGCGGCCTCCGTTCTACTTTCTGCCTCCATGAATTTGACTACTTTAGGAACCTCGTATAAGTGGATCATACAATATTTGTCCTTTTGTGTCTGGCTTATTTCACTTAGCATAATGTCTTCAAGGTTCATCAATGTTGTGGCATGTGTCAGAATTTACTTCCTTTTTTCTTTTTTTTTAGACAGGGTCTCATTCTTTTGCCTAGGCTGGAGTGCAGTAGCAGGATCTTGGCTCACTGCAACCTTGGCCTCCCAGGCTCAAGTGATCTTCCTGCTTCAGCCTCCCGCTTAGCTGGGACTGCTGGCACGCACCACTATGCCTGGCGATTTTTAAAAGTTTTTGTAGAGACAGGAGTCTCGCTACGTTGCCCAGGCTGGTCTGGAAATCCTGACCTGAAGTGATCCTCCTGCCTTGGCCTCCCAAAGTCCTGGGATTACAAGCATGATCTCCCGCACCTGGCCTACTTCCTTTTAAGGCAGAATATTTCATTGCATATATATAGCACGTTTTGTTTATCCATTTATCAATCGAGGGACATTTGAGTTGTTCCGTCCTTTCAGCTATAGTGAATAATGCCACTTTACATTGATGTACAAGTATCTAGTTGAGTCCCTGCTTTCAGTTTTTATTTTGGTATATATTCAGAAGTGGAGTTGTTGGATATAGGGTAATTTTATGTTTAATTTTTTGAGGAATTGCCATACTGTCTTCTGCAGGGGTTGCACCATTTAACATTCCCACCAGCAGTGCACAAAGGTTCTGATTTCTGCACATCCCCCACCAACATTTGTTATTTTCTGTTTCCTGAAGTAATAGCAATTCTGATAGATGTGAAGTGGTATCTCACTGTGGTTTTGATGGACATTTCCCCAATGATTAGCAATGTTGAGCATCTTTTCATATGCTTACCATGCATTTGTACATCTTCTTTGGAGAAACGTGTATTCAAGTCCTTTGCCCATCTTTTAATTGGGTTTCTTGGGAGATTCGTTGTTGAGTAATAGCAGTTCTTTTTGAAACGGGGTCTCACTCTGTCACCCAGGCTGGAGTGCAGAGACGTGATATCGGCTCGCTGCAACCACCACCTCCCGGGTTCACACCATTCTCCTGCCTCAGCCTCCGGAGTACCTGGGACTACAGGCGCCCACCACCACACCCGGCTAATTTTTTGTATTTTCAATAGAGACAGGGTTTCACCGTGTTAGCCAGGATGGTTTCCATCTCCTGACCTCGTGATCCACCCTCCTCGGCTTCCCAAAGTGCTGGGATTACAGGCGTGAGCCACCGTGCCTGGCCCAGCAGTTCTTTATATCTTCTTCTTTTTTTTTTTTTTTGAGATGGAGCCCTGCTCTGTTGCCAGGCTGGAGCGCAGTGGCGCCATCTCGGCTCACTGCAGCCTCCACCTCCCAGGTTCAAGTAATTCTCATGCCTCAGCCTCCCGAGTAGCTGGGATTACAGGTGCCTGCCCCCGTGGCCAGCGAATTTTTTTGTATTTTTAGTAGAGACAGGATTTCGCCATGTTGGCCATGCTGGTCTCAAACTCCCGACCTCAGGTGATCCGCCCACCTTGGCCTCCCAAAGTACTGGGATTACAGGCGTGATACACCATGCCCGGCTTTTTTTTTTTTTTTTTTTTTTGAGACGAAGTCTTGCTCTGTCGCCCAGGTTGGAGTGCAGTGGAGCGATCTTGGTTTACGGCAACCTTTGCCTCCCAGGTTCAAGCAATTCTCCTGCCTCAGCCTCCCAAGTAGCTGGGATTACAGGTGCCCGCTACTACACCTGACTAGTTTTTGTATTTTTAGTAAAGATGGGGTTTCACTATGTTGGCCAGGCTGGTCTCAAACCCCTGATCTCAGGTGATTCTCTTGCCTCAACCTCCCAAAGTGCTGGGATTACAGGCGTGAACACCATGCCCAGCCTATATATTCTTAATTCCTTATCAGATATATGATTTGCAAACATTACCTATCATCCCATGAATTTCCTTTTCACTGTTTACAGTGTTTTTTGATGCACAAAGGCAACTCTAAAAATACAATAAACATAAAAGATTTGCACCTTATCTAGCATAATGTCTGTGGCCTTCTCTGGTAAATATTATCTTTTAGTCAACCTGGATAGTCTAACCTTTACCCACTCTTAGTCCATTTTTATTTACATTAACTTTTTCATTCCTACTATTCATGATCTACCATGGTGCAATTTAGATTTATATTCTGTATTATCTGCCTTGACCTGACTCATGAGAGAGACATAGACCCTGACTGGAGAGGAGGGCTTTGCACTGGAAATGCTATGTTATTGACCCAGATACAAGTTGGCCCTGAATGCTGGTAACTGTCTGTCAGAGACGCCACTATGCCTCTGGTATGCTTGTGTCTTATTTGGGGTTTCCCAAAATCAGACCCTGAAACAGGGACTTCAGTACAAGAAGTTTATGTGGTTGCTGATCCTGGAAAGCACAGTGGAGAAGTACAGAGGTGAGACAGGGAAGAGAGGAAAGCTGGAAAAGGTTGTATTAGTGACCAGGTTATCACCATCACTGTATGGGCTTCTAGAGCTCAGTCCCATTGGGGGCACTGTGGGATACTGGATGGAACATGCCTCCGATTTGTCCCAGTGAAGAGCTGAGGAAGCCAGAGTATTTACCAACTGCTCCTTCATTGCCTGGGAAGGACTGAGAAGCTGGAGTTAGCAACACTTGTTCTTCATTTGTTGAGGGCTTCACCCCGGGGGCCTTAACCCCTCAATACTTGAGGCTTGGTAGTTATGGGCTGTCTTTCAACCAAGAACGTGCCTGGCAGAGAACATCCTCAGGTGGAGAGACACAGATGCTTGAGTTCAGATACGGTCATTTCATATCGGAGCTGTCCACAGAAGCTGGAAGTGAGCTTCAGGATGAAACAAAGACCTGTGAGCAGGACAATGATCCTGTCTGCTACAGGTTGCCTATAGTAGGCATGGCCTTTGGCAAACGGATAATAAGTATTATATAACTAGATTAAGGAAGAAGAAGAGATGCCAGCGCCTTTCAGGGGAAGATGGCAGCCTGAATGGGTCCTGAATGGAGAAGTGGACTGATAGGCAGGTAGGATCAGGAAGTGTTATTGAGCAAATGGGCTTGCTGCCTGATGTGCACAGAAGCCGATAACTATGGCACCAGCTTTTGAGAAAAGAAGGGCTTTATTTATTGCAAAACCAGCCCGCAAGGAGACAAGAGTCAGCTGAAATTTCTCTCCCTGATTTGGGGTCTGGGGCAAGTTTTAAGGGATCAGAAGGCAGGGGAAGGGATTTGGGAATGCTGGCTTGGCAAGGTCTAATTAGAGGGCTTCAGATTTGACACCTTACGGTAAGGTATGCTGAGCCCTACATCTTCCAGATCAGTAGACCCCTCACTTCTGAAGGAGTTCTGGCATGCAGGGTCTGGTTCTTTTCCAGTCTTGTTGGTTCTGAGGGGAGGAATCCCTGGTTCTGGGTGTTGTTAGAAGTCAAAGCTTTTTCTATTGCCCATGCCCAGGCTACATGACTTGCAACTGTGGACTCTGTTATAAGGTAACTCAACATTTTGTTATCAACAGAACAGGCCCAGTGTGGGCTGGTCCTGCAATTATAGAAGCAGAGAGCCTGCAGGAGTCAAGGAGCCCTAGGGTGAGGGTAAGAATTCTTTGGGGCCTGAAGAGAACTTGGCTTATGGAGATCCACAAACCCTGAGATGAAAGGCAGTTGTCTGAAGGAATGTTCCTGGGTTGAAGGTCTCTCTGGCCCTCAGGGTGCTTCAGGGGAAATGAAGAGTGGGGCCAGGTCTTCCGTAGTTCTGAGACTGTGTGGATTCTAGCCTTTGTAGGTGAGGAGATTCTCCCAGTGATGCTCCCACTGCTCCCAACAGAGGACTGACAGCTTGCAGACTGGTTCTGCTGCTGAAGATGTTCCAACAAGCTGAACTCAGCCCTAAGGGTGAATGGAGCCATAGCCAGCAAAGGGAAAATAGCTGCGCACCTCACTGGACCCAGCAACAGAGAGGAAGCACAGGGAGAGTGCTCAGAGCAGGTTGCCCGGGCAGCCAGCATTATTATAGGCACTGGTGTGAGGCAAAGTCAACTAGTTATAGCAATACAACTTTGATCTCAGAGCTGGCTGACATTCAGTATTAAGTAAAAAGGACATTCTGGAACTAAAACTATGAGTTTTAATTTTAAACAATCAGGACTGGGCACGGTGGCTCACAATCCCAGCATTTTGGGAGGCTGAGATAGGAGGATCACATAAGGCCAGGAGTTTGAGACCAGCCTGGATGACATAGTAAGACCCCATCTACAAAAAAATAATAAAATTATCAAATAAATAATCAGGATGGGATACTCTTGAAAACAAAATTAGTGACTTGGAAAGTTACTTGGAGGAAATATTCCAAAACAAAAACCCAAAATATACAGATTAAGGCTGTGAGGGAGAAGTTAAGAAACTCAGAAGACAGATTCAGAAGACTCAGCATTTGGGGATGATAACATGGAAGAGTTAATTAATATTCATCTGAGGAAGTGAGAAAAAAATCATATAACCAAAATAATGGTAAAAAATGAAATGATTAAAGATGAAAGCTAGAATGAATGACCTAGAAGATAAAATAGTCACAAGGATTAATAAATACAAAAACTGATTATTTGAAAGATCCAGTGAAATCAGTTAACTCTTTTCTTGCCTAAGGAAAAAAATATATATACAAATAAGAAATGAGAAAGAACATACCCAGATATAGATAAGATCAAAAGAATTATAAAGGAATAGTATATGCTACCCTGTGTCAACAAATTTAAAAACATAGAGGAATAAATGATTTCTAAACAAACATTTAGGAACATAAGGGCATGTTGAAAACAGATTAACAGAGGCTGATCACATGGAGTGAAACTAGAAATAACAGAAAGATGAGCAAAATTCACAAATATGTGGAAATTAAATAACACCCTTATAAATAACCAGTGGAACAAAGAGGAATCACAAGGAAAACTAGAAAGTACTTTGAAGCCAGGTGCAGTAGCTCATGCTTGTAATTGCAGCACTTTGGGAGGCTGAGGCAGGAGGATGACTTGAGCCCAGGAGTTCAAGACTAACCAGGGCAACATAGCAAGACCTCATCTCTCCAAAAAAATTAGCCTAGCATGGTGGCAAGCACCTGTGGTCCCAGCTACTCTGGGGGCTGAGGTGGGAGGATCACTTGAGTCCAGGAGGTTGAGGCTGCAGTGAGCCGTGATCACGCCACTGCACTCCAGCCTAGACAACAGAGTGAGACTCTGTTTCTAAGAGAAGTAAAAAAAGAGAGGAAGTACTTTCCAACGAATTAAAATGAAGATACAGCATATCAAACATAATGGGCTGTAGCTAAACAGTGCTAACAGGAAAGTTTATAGCTATAAATAACTACATTAAAAAAGAAGAAAGAGCTGGGTGCCATGGTACATGCCTGTAATCCCAACACTTTGGGAGTCTGAGGTGGGAGGATCACTTGAGCCCAGGAGTTCAAGATCAGCCTCAGCAACATAGTGGGACCCTGTTTCTACAAATTAAAAAATTAGCCAGGCGTGGTGGCATGCATCTGTGGTCCCAGTTACGTGGGAGGCTGAAGTGGGAGGATCACTTACACCCGGAGGTCTAGGCTGCAGTGAGCCATGTTCACACCATTGCACGCCAGCCTGTGACA
The DNA here is from genome assembly GCF_028885655.2 of Pongo abelii. NCBI lineage: Eukaryota > Metazoa > Chordata > Mammalia > Primates > Hominidae > Pongo > Pongo abelii. Next base: position 51,962,831 of record NC_071998.2, read on the forward strand.
CAGCAAGATCCTGTCTCGAAAAAAAAAGAAGCCTGGACCAGATAGTGAGACTTAGTCTCTACAAAAAATTTAAAAAGTAGCTGGGCACAGTGATGTGTTTCTGTAGTCCCAGCTACTCGAGAGGCCGAGGCCAGAGGATTGCTTGAGCCCAGGAGGTTGAGGCTGCAGTGAACTGTGATGGTGCCACTGCACTCCAGCCTGGTTGACCCTGTTTTGAAAAAAGAAGAAAGATCTTAAACCAACCTAATCTTCCACCCTAAAACAACAGAGAAAGAAGTAAATTAAGCTCAAAGCAAGCAGAAGGAAGGAAAGAATCAGGATTCGAGCAAAAAAAAAATCAATAACGTAGAGATGGGGAGCAGGAGAGGAGGGGAATTATAGGAAAATAAAATATAGTGAAATAAAATAAAATTTAGAACAACATATGTTAGCTGCGTAAAACTGCATGTGCGTGTGCACAGGGGCATAGGTGGAAAGATGTATGAAAGGATGGGACTCAAACAGTTGTCTCTAGGTGGTAGAATATCAGGTGATTTTACTTTTTGTCCTTATGTTTTTAGATTATTTAAAATTTTTAAAGCCTTGATCATATGTTATTTAGTCAATTCAGAAAAGAGATATTTTTACGGTGGAGAACATGCGTATTGTGAAACAACTAAATGCATAGTAAGTTGGTTACAGGCTCATTTGCACCTGGTTCTCCTGATCTCAGAGAGTTTCTCCATCAGCTGATGGATATGGGATAAAGTTGGCTTTGAAGCTTGCCCTGGGGCTGGAGGCAAAACATACCACCTCCAACTGCCTTAGCAGCACCTCCATCCTAATAAATAAAGTGAGGAAGTCTCCCAAGGTTCCCAGTTCAAACTCTGCAGAATAGGATAATATTTAACATCAAGTGGACTCAGAATACAACTCTCTGGTTCTCAAATGACCAAGTAGCAGAATGAAATGTAACTTTCAGGCCCGCATCTGGATTTCTCTGCGTGTGGCCCTGCTGGCTCAGCCTCATCCTTACTGCTGCGCCTTTCCACGCTGTCTTCTCATCCAGGGCATTTCTGTGTTATGCGCACAGAAGGCTTTTGTTCTTTCTGCAGTCATTCCCTGCCCACATATATGCTGCAGCAGGGACCTTTCTCTTCAGTGAATTTTCTTTCTAAGAGGGAATTCATCAGCTCAAGGGAAAGGTTAAGATCTAGAAAATGGGAGGTTTTTGAAGGCTCTGTTATGTGGCTTCCTACCAAGTCATGTTGTAGGTTTCTCTCCTAGCAACAGAAAAGTGAATGAGATTTAATTCAGGAACAGACAGTCAATGTGGATCATAAAAACGTTTTATAAGTCCTATAGATAGAATGTTTGCATTCCTTCAAAATTCACCTATTGAAATCCTAACTCCAGGCCAGACGCGGTGGCTTATGCCTGTAATCCCAGCACTTTGGGAGGCTGAGGCAGGCGGATCACCTGAGGTCAGGAGTTTGAGACCAGCCTGGCCAACGTAGTGAAACTCCATCTCTGCTGCAAATACAAAAATTAGCCAGGTGTGGTGGCAGGCGCCTGTAATCCCAGCTACTCAGGAGGCTGAGGCAGGACAATTGCTTGAATCTGGGAGGCAGAGGTTGCAGTGAGCCAAGATCACATCACTGCACCCCAGCCTGGGCAACAAGGGCGAAACCACATCTCAAAAAAAAAAAAAAATAAGAAAAAAATAAATTCTAACTCCAAGTGACGGCATTAGGAGGTGGGAGCTTTGGCAGGTAATTAGGTCATGAGGGTTGTACGCTCCTGAATGGGATTAGTGCCATTATTTTAAGAAAGACCCCAGACAGCTCCTTACCCCTTCCACCATGTGAGGACACAGCGAGACCACAGCCGTCTCTGAACCAGGAAGTGCGCCGTCACTAGACACTAAGTCCGCTGGCTTCTAGGATCTTGGACATCTCAGCCTCTAGAACAATGGGAAATCGCTTTCTGTTGTTTATAAGCCACCTAGTTTTTGGCATTTTGTTATAGCACCTGGATGGATTAAGACAATAACCATAAATTTTGTCAAGATAACTTTGCTTGATGTAGCCAAGCCTTCACTGGTCTTCCTAGTTCCTTAGGACATTTTGATCCCAAGGGTGTTTGAAGGGCCTGAAAGAAAAAATGTCGAGAAGCTTATCCATATTTTCTCCTATTTATTTGTTCAACCCATAAACCCCGGGGAGGGTTTCCAGCTTGGTGTAGAAAACAGCCAAATAATATTTAATTACCTTTTCATTTCCCACTGAGCCCAGCGGGGCTTGCTTCAGCTTTTTCTCCATAACACTTTGCCACTCTTAAAATCATTCAGCAGCTCATAAGTACATTCTAGGAATTGCTCGTTTAGAATTATGATGTGATGTTTAAGGCAGACAGAAAGAGTAATTAACACCTCCCATGGATATGTAAAGTGAAAGACAAGTTGGAATTATTATTAGCTCACTTGGCTTAAAAAATTGAGGAAGTTGTTTTTGTCCTTAAAAACTGCAAACTGTGATTGTTAATGTAGATAGAGCTGGCCATTGCTTTTCCCAGAATCTCCTTCATGGGAAGATTCTTAAATCGAGGTGTGAACAGGGCTCTCAATGGCTGTCAGAATTAATTGTGCATGAGAATCACCTGGAGGGCTTGTGCAATTACTAAGCCTCACCCTACAGAGTTTCTGATTCAGTAAGTCTGGAGTAGGGCCCCAGAATTGGCATTTTTAACAAATTCCCAGGTGACGCTGAGGCAGCTCATTTGGCCACCAGCCTGTGAAAACCACTAGGTTTACCAGAGGTTCTTGGACTTGGCTGCATGTTAGATTTACCTGGGGAGACTTTGAAGAACACAGATGTCCTACCTACTGCACAAACCAGTTCCATCAGAATCTTCGCTGGGGGTGGAGCCCATATGGGAGAGTTTTGGGGTTTTTTTTTGCTTCTTTTGAGATGGAGTCTCACTCTGTCACCCAGGCTGGAGTGCAGTGGCATGATCTCGGCTCACTGCAATCTCTGACTCCCGGATTCAAGCAATTTTCCTGCCTCAGCCTCCCAAGTAGTTAACCGACACTACAGGTGCCTGCCACCACTCCTGGTTAAGAAGTTTTTTGCTTAAAAACTCTCTAATTATAATGTGCATCACTGGGTTGGAGAGCAATTTGGCCTGGAGGAACACCAAAGAGAGAGGTTTAGCAAGATGGATGTGGCTATCAAGCGCATATCACAAATAATTTAGTGCAGGGAGGGTCAAAAGCCCGCTATTTGCCCTCTCCCTCCCCTCCCTTCCTGAGCTCATGGTTGACGTCATTGATCATTTCTGGTAAGTTTTCCACTGAGCCTAGTGCAGCTTGAGAAACAGAATGCTCTGGGGGCCAAATATAAGAGACCTGTAAGCCCTCTCTGATTTCCCAAAGAAACACTCAGAATGCCAGGAAGAAGAGAAAGCAGGGTGAGGGATGAGGAGAGCCGTCTTTGGGGAAATGTAAAGCAGTGAGAAGGAGCTCCTGTCTCCCAGTTTCCTTAACTCTCAAGAGTATATTTTGATTTTTGAAGTTTGTTAGACTTTAGGGCAGTGGTTCTAACATTGGACTGCACCCCAGAATTTCTGATTCAGTATTCCTGGAGTGGAGCCTATGAATTTGCATTTCTTCTTCTTTTTTTTTCTTTTCTTTGGTTTTTTTTTTTGAGATGGAGTCTTGCTGTGTTGCCCAGGCTGGAGTGCCGTGGCATAATCTCAGCTCACTACAACCTCCACTTCCCAGGTTCAAGCCATCCTTCTGCCTCGGCCTCCCAAGTAGCTGGAATTACAGGCGCCCGCCACCATGCCCAGCTAATTTTTGAATTTTAGTAGAGATGGGGTTTCACTATGTTGGCCAGGCTGGTCTTGAACTCCTGACCTCAGGTGATCTGCCTCCCAAAGTGCTGGCCTGAATTTGCATTTCTAACAAGTTCCCAGGTGACGTTGATGCTCTCTGTCATCTGGGAACTAGACTGAGCGTGAGAACCACTGCTCTGAGGCGCTCTTCTGATACCAGCTGATTTATCTATGTTTTTTGACTAGATAGCAAAGGTTAATTATGGAACTAAACTTATGTCAAATTAATACAGGTTGGTAAGAACATTACAGAATGACGTGTCGAGGGGTTTTGATTTTAAATCTGTAGAGATAGAGACCTGGGTAACGTTAGGGTACTTGAGACATGCAATACATGGAGTTTCACTGGTTAAAATCATACCGTTTGCAAGGTATTTGTACTGTTAAATTGTTAGTCACCTGTTTTTTCCACCCAGAAGATAGGAATCTGCACCCATTTTCCCCTTATTTTCTTGAGAGTGGTCCTCTGAAGGTGCCATGAACTGAAGTGGGTCATTTCGACAGTGGTTGTTAGGATCATTTTACTGCCATCATTTTCACTGTATCAGTTTCTTAGCTGATGTTTCACTTGCATCATTTTTGTTTCTCAAAGTAAAGGAGAGTTTGGATGAGGGGAGTCTGACATCAAAGATGTCCAACACCAAACCCTTAGGTATCACAAGCAACTGTGAAACATTTCCTTCTCGGCGGGGGTGACACTGGGCAGGATGGATGGGAGTTGCTTTTTTCTTCTTCTTCTTTTGCTTTATAACCCTTCTGCACTGATGATGGATCTTTTTTTTTTTTAAACCACATAAATGTATTCTTTTATTTATTTTTTAAGATAGAGTATTGCTCTGTTGCCCAGGCTGGAGTACAGTGGCACGATCTCAGCTCACTGCAACATCTGCCTGCCGGGCTCAAGCGATTCTTGTGTCTCAGCTTCCCGAGTAGCTGGGATTACAGGTGTGTGCCACCACACCCGGCTAATTTTTGTATTTTTATTAGAGACAGGGTTTCTCCATGTTGGCCAGGCTGATCTTGAACTCCTGACCTCAGATGATCCACCTGCCTCCACCTGCCTCAGCCTCCCAGAGTGCTGGGATTACAGCGATTCTTGTGTCTCAGCCTCCCGAGTAGCTGGGATTACAGGCATGAGCCACCATGCCCGGCCCACATAAATGTATTCTATTATAAAAATTTTAAGTTCACCTGTGAAATAGGTAACATTATGTGCATGTGACAGATGAGATCCAGAGGAATAATTTGCTTGGAGACAGACAGCTTTGAAAAGGGCAGGAAATAAAAAAATAACGTTGATATTAGAGGCGAGAGAAACTCCTGGTGGCTGCGGGAAATATGTGTTTGTGAGATCTGCCTGGGAATGAGTGACTTTAACATGATCTTGTTGTAGGAAACATTTAACAATATGTGCCACCTAAGGGCTCCTGTTTGCAAACAAGAGAAAATGGCTTGTGTTAACTTCAGCAGAAAAATAATTTACAGGGAAGTTATTGGGCAGTTCACAGAGTTGATGGAAAAGCTGGAGAATTAGACTTCAGCAGTGAGCAAGACCCAAGAAAGGCTGGCAGCAGAGAAGAAAATGGAGTCTCACCATGGGAAGAGTCACCATCCTCACTGTGGAAAATATTTAACTTTCCCATTCCTTCGGTCCGTCCATCCAGATTCATAATGTCCTGGCTGGAGTATTGCACAGGCTGTTTCACACCTCCATGTCTTATTAGTGTTTGGTGACTGGGAATGTCTAATTCTTTTTGCTTTCATAGGGGAGTGTGGGACCCTGTCTCTCCCATAGACTCACACAAAAGAGGGAATTCCCCCAGATAATAAAGCCAATGAAAGGCTCTGCATTCCCATACACACCTCTAAACTCAGCACCAATGAAAACCCAGTGGATTTTCAATATCCTAATGTAACCCTCCTTCGTACTTCTAAGCACATTGACAGCATGTCCACATGTCATCCTCCCAGCATCATTTTCTGAATTGCATTTGCCCTTACTGTTCGTCGGCTATGGTAGTTTGCAGATACTTTCTCCCGTTCTGTAGCTTGTCCTTGTATCCCTAATGGGAACAAAAGTTTTTTAATTATGACGGACTTCAATTTATCAATTTTTTTCTTTTATGAATTGTGCTTTGGGTTTCAAATCTACCCTAGATCCCAACAATTTTTATTCTGTTTTTTGTTTTTCCCAGAAATTTCATAGTTTTATGTTTTACATTTAAGTGCATGATCCATTTACAGGTGATTTTTATATAAGCTGTGAGACTTAGATTGTGCCTATGGATGTCTAAGTGTTTCAGTTCCATTTATTGAAAAGGCGATCTTTCCTCCATTGAATTGCTTTTGCAACTTTGTCAAAAATAGTTGGGTATATTCGTGTGGATCTATTTCTGGATTCTATATTCTATTCCATTGATCTATGTGTGATCTGTGTGTACATAGGCTTGATTATTGTAGCTATATGTGATAGTCGCCACTTATTTGCAGTTTCAGTTACCCATGGTCAATTGGCTCAAAAATATTAAATGGAAAATTCGAGAAATAAGCAATTCATCCTAAGTTTTAAATAGTGCACCACTCTAAATAGTGTGATGAAACCTTGCAGCATCTTGTTCCATCCCACCTGGGAGGTGAATAAGCCCTTTGTCCAGCATATCCACTGTGTATATGCTACCCACCCATCAGTCACTTAGTAGCTGCCCTTGGTTATCAGATCAACTGCTATGTTATCACAGTGCTTGTTTTCAAGTAACCCTTATTTTATTTAGTAGTAGTGTACCCAAAGCACAAGAGTAGTGATACTGGTATAGTGTTACAATTGTTCTATTTATTCTTAGTTATTGTTGTTAATCTCTAAGTGTGCCTAATTTATAAGTTAGATTTTATCATAGGTATGTATGTATAGGAAAAATCATAGTATACCTGGGGTTGGGTGCCATCCATGGTTTCAGGCACCCACTGGGTATCCTGGAAGATATTTCCTGCAGATAAGAGGGGGCTACTGTTAATAAGCCTTGCCATCAGATAAACTGATTTGTGCCAGTTTCTTTTTTTTTTTTTTTTAAAAAAAGTAGCTATTCCAGTTACTTTGCCTTTACATATGCATTTTAGAATAGTCTTGCTTATGTCTACAAGAAAATCATTATTTTGGGGGAGGATGATGTATATTTTAGCTTCTAAATGTTACATTTTGTACAAAGGGCTGTATGCTAGATGCTATAGATATTATAGATAGTTGAAGGGAACAAATTCACCTCATATTTAAACTTATAATTTATCACTCATAAAATAAATATTTTTCATGAAAAATTATCATTTTAAATGTAATAAAATATTTTTTAAAAAACATACCCTGAGAAACTTTTTTTTTTTTGAGACAGAGTTTTGTTCTTGTTGAGCAGGCTGGAGCGCAGTGGTGCGATCTCAGCTCACTGGAACCTCCACCTGCTGTGTTCAAGTGATTCTCTTGTCTCACCCTCCTGAGTAGCTAGGATTACAGGCACCTGCCACCACGCCCAGCTAATTTTTGTAATTTTAGTAGAGACGAGGTTTTGCCATGTTGGCCAGGTTGGTCTCGAACTCCTGACCTCAGGTGATCTGCCCGCCTCAGCCTCCCAAAGTGCTGGGATTACAGGCATGAGCCACCATGCCTGGTCAAGAAACTTCTTAAGAAGTTCAAATATAAGAAGTAAAATAGGTCCACTGCTTATAAATAACTTCAATGGGAACTTCACTGAAATCACACACTAAAGGTGGCCATCCGTGCACAAACTATAATGGTGTGTTAAAAACTATAAAATGATTTTCAGAATATTTAGGGAAAATTAAAACAAAAATAGATATGGTCAATCTAGATATTTAGTAATTCAAAAATATATAAATCTTAATTTCTTGGTGCTATAATTTTTAAAACTTTAGAATCCACAGCGTGGTCTTTTCTTATGGCACATTTTTAACATCTTTTGACTTGTATAAAAATACAACATTCTACTTGAGAACACAAATACTGTTTTCTCCATATAATTACAATGTGATTCAGTGGGAGTTTTGGTGACTGCTGGTTTTCACCATAAATTATTGCTTTAGTGCATTCTGCAATCTTGCAAAATGGGTTTCATGTTACTTTTTGCATATATAAAAAGCATGCAGCTACAGCGACCCATCTCCAAATATTCCAAAGCAGTCACCATCTGAGAAATTGCTTATGGTGTCTATAAAGTTAGCCACAATGTTTTTTCTCCCCCCCCCGCCATGAGACTGAGTCTCACTCTGTCGCCCAGGCTGGAGTGCAGTGGCGCGATCTTGGATCACTGCAGTCTCCACCTCCTTGCTTTAAGCGATTCTCCTGCCTCAGCCTCCCAAGTAGCTGGAATTACAGATGCACAACACCACACCTGGCTAATTTTTGTATTTTTAGTAGAGACAGGGTTTTGCCATATTGGCCAGGCTGGTCTCGATCTTCTAACTGCAGGTAATCTGCTCGCCTCGGCCTCCCAATGTGCTGTGATTACAGGCATGCAGGCATGAGCCACTGTGCCTGGCCTGCAACATCCATTTCTTTTTGTTTGTTTGTTTTTGAGATGGAGTCTCACTCTGTTGCCCAGGCTAGAGTGCAGTGGTGCGATCTCAGCTCGCTGCAACCTCCGCCTCCCGGGTTCAAGCGATTCTCCCGCCTCAGCTCCCTGAGTAGCTGGGACTACAGGTGCCTGCCACCACACCCAGCTAATTTTTGTACTTTTAGTAGAGATGGGGTTTCATCATATTATCCAGGCTGGTCTCGAACTCCTGACCTTGTGATCCATCCACCTCGGCCTCCCAAAGCGCTGGGATTACAGGCGTGAGCCACCACGCCTGGCCACAACATCCATTTCTAATTCTCAATATGTTTGGCTAGGGTTCTTAGTAAAGGGAAAGATAAATTAATTTTTAAAATCTTTAAAATTTGTTTTTTCTTTGAACTCCTGTTCTAACCTTGGCAAAAGAACTTTTAGCTCTTCTGAACTATCACCCTCACCCTATCTCTGCCATGTCATCTACAAATTCTTTTCTTTTTTTAAGTTTACATTGAGTATTTCTCCTGAACTTGCACACCTGTGATGATACACTGATACTGAAAGGGCCTAGGTTATAGTCATCACAATACTGTTGAATTCCATCAACTCCAACTATTTTCACCTTGTGGGTTCTTATACCTATTATTCAGTTGTTCTACTTTTTCTAGTCTATTGAATTTCTTGTGGATTCTTTGTAGAATGAATCTGAGTTTTGGAAGAAGTTGTTTGCTCAGTTTCCCCATTCTGCATTAAACAGCAGCTCCTTAATCAGCCTGAGTAAATGCCATACACTGGAGGGGCTTGTTTTTTTTTCTTCTTTTTTTTCTTGAGGTGGAGTCTCACTCTGTGGCCCAGGCTGGAGTGCAGTGGTGTGATCTCGGATCACTGCAACCTCTGCCTCCCAGATTCAAGCGATTCTCCCACTTCAGTCTCCCAAGTAGTCTGGATTACAGGCATGCACCACCATGCCCGGCTAATTTTTTGTATGTTTAGTAGAAATGGGGTTTCACCATGTTGGCCAGGCTGGTCTCGAACTCCTGACCTCAGGTGATCCGCCCACCTTGGCCTCCCAAAATGTTGGGATTACAGGTGTGAGCCACCACGCCCGGCATGAAGGGCCTTGTTTTTCTAAGACAGTTTAAGCTGTGCTCACATAAACTTGGTGTTTCTGAGGCTCCCTGTTCACTGGCCAGCCCTGCAGCTCCAGACCATTCACTGCACTGACCTAGCCTCTCCTCCATATAGAATAGTTTGCTGATGGTTGCTTAGTCTGGGTTATGTAGATAAGCAGTTATTTTTCATAAGACTTTTCTACCAACAGGTGGCACTAACAATTTGTTTTAATAATACACCGGTAGTAATCCTTGTGTCACATTTGAATATATCATTTGCATTTTTTGAGTTGAAACATAGCTGATTTTATAGATGTTTAAGGCCAAAGAGAGAGAGAGAGAGAGAAATCCAGCATTTCTGATCAAGTCTTTAGCATGTTGTCTTTCTCCTACACTACTGGCTCATAGTCAGTAATCTGCCTCTTCCTTCATTCCTAGTCTACACCTTGATTGGCCTTTCAAGAAAGTCAGATGAATAGAATTCATGAGAAAAACATAGGGGTAAATATAAAATGTTTTTCTTGAGGTTCCTTACCGTAGGGGAAAGGATGACATTCATATTGATTGCCTGTGCTGGAGGAATTCAATTTTTAATATATTTACTAAATACTTATTGCGGAACTACTACATGCAGAGTATGGTTCTATATATTCCCTGTTGAAGAATATACAGAACTCTGAGAATTAGACCCTACTTTCAGAGCTTATGCTCTAATTGAGATAAGACAGGCATACAAAGTAAATGTGAAATCGGTAATAATTTTCTATGTCCAGTACATGTATAGGATGTTAATGTCAGATAAGATTGCAGAGTAAACTGCTATGATAATTTGGAGGAGGTAGAGGATTGTTTCTTTAATCAATCTATCAAATATTTTTTATGTCAGTGTTCTTGGAATAGAGAATACAATTGTGAACAGGGTTGACAAGATTCTTGCCTTCAAGGAAGGCCTCTCTGAGGAAGTGACAGAGCTGGATTGGTGGCTTTGGGGAAGGCTTTGCAGAGAGTTGTAGCCAGTTGAAGAATGAGCAGGATTTGGCTGAGAAGCATTTGACCTTGATGATCTCAGTACTCATCACATCTGCCCTGTGCGATGTGTACCATTACTATCCCCATTTTACCCATCTCTCAGGCACATAGGCACAGGGAGATGAAGTTCCTAGTGATGTGAGTGGTTTCCTGAAGCACGGCATATTCATTTTCTTGTCCTCAAAATAAAAAAATCTCAAATAGGCTAGGAGTTGTTTTTCAGAAGCCAGGAAAACAGAAGAGCAGTCTTTGCCTTTCTTCTTGGAAAAGAGCGGAGAGAGCTGCAGCTGACTCAGTGCGGGTGACGAGGAACAGGGTGACTCAGGTCTTGTAAGACAGGCTTTCTTTCTTCTTTTCTTTCTTTTTATTTTTTATTTTAGCTAAACCCCCCAATTCTATCAATCAGACAAGAATTCTGCTATGAAAGAAAATAAGCATTTGCTCCCACAACTCTCCGTCCTTGGAGAGCACAGTGTGCTCAGAAGAGCAGCACTGCTTGCAAAGGGAGCCCGTAGCTCTGGGAGGCAGGCTGACTCCACACCCAAGTCTTCATCTGTCACTATTGGCCATTTGGCATGTAGCACTCAGACCTCAGTTTCTTTGTGTGCAAAATGGGGGTGATGGCATGGAGAACATACACATTTTTTAAAATTCTTAACTATGTTCTGTGGCTAACATTAAAAAAAGTTATTTTATTTTTAAATTTTCATTTGTTTAAAGTTTAAATTTTTGTTTCTTTTTTTAGTATTTAATTTTTGCCTTCAGCTTTTGCAGACGTACACATTTTGAATGGGACTGATACATCTATTACTCATTTCCCTTCCCTTCCTGCACGGGGTACTGGGAACATTAAATAACAGTCTACAATTGAGTCAGCATTGCTCACCGGAACGTTAGTCATTGCATATGCCCTGAAAGTGGCGCCTTCCAGGACCGTTGAGATGAGGATGGCCAGCCCCTAACAGCCATCTGCATCCGGGGCCTGGGAGAGCCGAACCTGAGACTGCCAGGAATGGTGTCACATTAAAAGTGCCTCATTCTTTTGGGGCTGATCAGGCCCCTGACTCGATATTTGGTGATACTAAGAAATTATAGAGTGATGATTTGTTTTCACCTCATAGGTGTGCCTTTCTTAAACCTTGTTAAGATGTGGACACATTACCCATTTAAAGGGGGAAAGAAAAGGGAAAAAAAGGAAAAAATTGAAGTTCATTGTTCTAGGTGTGACAATTGTATTTGTAGTTATTTATTTATTTTTTGAGACGGGATCTCTCTCTGTCACCCAGGTTGGAGTGCAGTGGCACCATCTCGGCTTACTGCAGTCTCCACCTCACAGACTCAAGTGATCCTTCCATGTCAGCCTCCCCAGTAGCTGGTACTACAGATGCATGCTATCACACCAGGCTAATTTTTTGTACTTTTAGTGGAGGCACTGTTCCGCCATGTTTCCCAGGCTGGTCTTGAACTCCTGAGCTCAAATGATCTGCCCACGTCGGCCTCCCAAAGTGCTAGGGTTACAGGCATGAGCCATTGCACCCGGCCTGTAGTTATATTTTTAAAAACAATAGTTATCTTTGAAGGCTGCATATTGACATTTGAACTGATGATAGGACGTTTGAAATTTGCTTCAAAATATATAGTTCAGCATGAAAGTGGTTAGTGAGAAATATAATTGGAAACAAGATTGACCGTAAACCAAATTGTTATAGCTGGCTGACACACATGTGGTAGTTCCTTTTGTTCTTCACTGTATTTTGGTATAGTTTTGAAATTTTTCATAATAACAAAAGGCTATTTTCAATTCGTGGTCCTGAGCAAGGGTATAGAAAGCTCCATCTTTGGGTAGGAGTGGTTGAGCTGTAGTGCACAAACTGGATGCTGTTGCTTTGATTGTTTTGATTGTTCAAGACCTTTTGACTCCAGCAGAGCTCCTTGATGAGCTTCTCTCAGTGTCTGGACAGTGGCCATGTGTCACGCACTGGTGAACCCCTGGCCAGGGCCCAATAAATATTGAATGAATAAATGAAAGCCAGAAGACCTAACCGTGATCCTTTTCTTGTCTTTGCAAGCGGAGCTCAGGGAGAATATGCTGGACTGGCCACTATCCGAGCCTACTTAAACCAGAAAGGAGAGGGACACAGAACGGTGAGTATGGCAGGAGGTGGTGCTTGCTCACCATGGGGCATAGAGGTCCTGGCTCTCAGGGTCCCTTCTGTGGGACACTCCCTCCAGGCCTTCTTGGAAGCAGATGAGGGAACATATAGTCAAGAAACAAATTTCTGTGAACGAGCCATTATGATCCTTGCTTCCAAGACATCCCACTTGACCATTTTGAGGAAAAACATTCAGAGATAAAAGACTTTTGCTCAAACCCAGAATGCAAACATCAGCCAGTTGGCTGTGGAACTGCTCTCTAGGGAGCAGAGGGAGGAAGAGGGCAGGAATGTTGCCATTGCAAGCATCCTCTCCTTGGCTCAGCCCTGGCCCTGGGCCTGGATGAAGGGCAGAGACCATGCTTTAATTCTTCAGTAACCCCTGTTGCGCTGAAGCCCAGTTCTGGTCATACGTATGCTCAAAAAATATTTGTTGAATAAATAAATTCTCCATTAGATGATTCTCAACTTCAAGCACCAAAAAAGGCGTAAAGCAGAGTTCACAGTCCTGCTTCATTGTTTGCTTTGGATATGAGAACCTGGTCTCCAGGATCCCAACCGCCTCTTGGGGACCACTGTGGGGACCAGCAGGTACTAATGGACACCACTCGCCCCCAGGGGCAGTGCCTGTAGCAGTGACCTAACTCAGGCCTCAGCTTGTGCCAGAGGAGGCCTGTGTTCCTGGTTCCTTCATTTTGATGGCCAGTGCGCTAGAGTTTCTACTGAGCTGTGGAGTGGAAGTCCTTAATAGGAGCATTGCCTAGGAGCCGAGAGCAGGGCAAAAGCATCTGCTGATATCAGAGAGTTGCAGACAAAGGGTGTAGGGTGGTGCTGGCTGGCTAAGTAAGTAGGGTGGAGTGGTAGTGGCCTGATCTTAGTCCATTTCTGGTTTTATTACCACTGGAAGGTTACTTATGGCTAGTTGCCTGGAATTTGCAATAAAGAATGCTGAAAGTATTTCACTTCCCTTTCATAACAGGGGAAAAGAAGGAACATTTATTTCCCTTCTTCCCTTGCGTAGGTCATCCTGATTCCACAGGTGTGTCTTTCCAGGCTTTCATCTTGGTTGAGGAATAGAATTTTTCTATTTTTTTATTTTTTTTGAGATGGAGTCTCGCCCTGTCCCCCAGGCTGGAGTGCAATGGCTCAATCTCGTCTCACTGCAACCTCTGCCTCCCAGGTTCAAGAGATTCTCGTGCCTCAGCCTCCTGAGTAACTGGGATTACAGGCATGTGCCACCATGCCCGGCTAATTTTTGTATTTTTAGTAGAAACAGAGTTTCACCATGTTGATCAGGCTAGTCTTGAACTCCTGACCTCAGGTGATCCACCCCCCCCTTCGACCTCTCAAAGTGCTGGGATTATAGGCGTGAGCCACTGTGCCCGGCCCCCCCCCCCCTTTTTTTTTCTCTTCATAGCTCACTGCAGCCTTGAACTCCTGGACTCAAGGAAGCCTCCCAAAGTGCTAGGGAGACCAGGATTACAGGCATGACCCTCTGCACCTGGCCCTAGAATTCATGTCTAAAGATCTTTGAAAAACAGGCCATTTGTGAATTGAATAAATGATTAAACCCTGGTCAAGGACTGCTTGCCAGTCCAGAGAGAAGCGAAGTGGTCAACCAGACAGACACAGACCCTGAAATTCCCCCACAGTTTGTTCATTTGTGGTTCTGAATTCTCAGCTTTCTAGGGAATGATTAGTTTAGAACTATAATTGCTCTTGGGACCTGAGAGTCTCAGCACTTTCACAGAATCAGAAAGGAAACTTTGGAGCTCCAGGTGTCCAGCCAGTAAAACAATGCCAGATTCTCTCCTGTCTGTTTTTCCCTCACGGCTTCTATGTTCTGAGGTCGTCTCTGGAGTTCCTCTTCATTAGTATCTTTCACCACCAGGTGCCCAGGAGCCTGGGGATGCTGGAAAGGGGCAGCCTGTCCTGTGTGACGTCTCCACCCTACTCCTCCACTGCTTAGCGGACAGGCCGCAGAAAGCAGTGTTTGGAGAAGGCAGGTGACTAGCTAATGGCAAAGGGCCAGCTAAAATCCAGATTCTTTCCACACAGTGATGCTTCCCACCCCTCGCCATTTCCCAAATTCCCCAATCTGACACCAGGAAGTAGCTGTGAATGTCCAGGAGCTGGGGACCAAACTGGAAAGGCCAAGGAGAAAGACTGAGAGGCCTTTGGGTTTGGCCTGGGCGGGGTTCTTCCGTGACTCGTGGATTCTTTCTGGTTCCTGTTCCCTCTCTTTGTGTTTTCCTGTCCTCCTTCCCTTCTCCACCCATTGTGTGTGATGTTTCTCTTGGCCCCATTGCCCATCCTGCCATCACCGAAGTGTCATGAGAGGCCATTTCATTCTGCAGGAGGGAGAGGGGCTGGGTGCTGCGCTTCAGGGAGGGGGGAAAGGGAGAGGCAGGGAAGCCCTCCAGCCACTGAGCTGGTAGAAATACAAAGCTCATAAGCCTGGAAATGTTGGCATCCTTCTGGATCAGAAATTTTAATTAGCTTGGGCGTGGTGGCTCATGCCTGTAATCCCAGCACATTGTGAGAGGCTGAGGCAGGCAGATTACCTAAGGTCAGGAGTTCAAGACCAGCCTGGCCAACACAGCAAAACCCTGTCTCTACTAAAAACACAAAAATTAGCCAGGCATGGTGGTGCATGCCTGTAATCCCAGCTACTGAGGAGGCTGAGGCAGGAGAATCACTTGAATCCAGGAGGCAGAGGTTGCAGTGAGCTGAGATTGCACCACTGCACTCCAGCCTGGGCAACAGAGTAAGACTCCCTCTCAAAAAAAATTTTTTTTTAATTAAAACCAACTTTCTTAGAGAAGAAAATGATTTAGTATTCACTAATCAGGGAAGATTTTTTTCACATCACTGATGTCTGAGGCAGCTGCTCCCACACAATAGATTCTAATGGAATACAGCAAAATATATCCTTCTTTTTTGAAAGGGAGTGTGGGGAAGTCATGTGCTACAGAAGTGCCTGGGCTTCTGATGGGTCTTTCAAGCTGCTTTTTGAAGTTATTTTCACACTTTCTCTTAGGTTAAATTTCAGAGGTTCCTAAAATGGAATGCCTAACTTCTTGATTTATGAGTTTATTTTGGGAAAATACAAATTTATTTAACAAACACTTATATGGCAATTACCATGTACCAGGCATGGCCTTGAACACTTTATAATTGATATTTCAATTTGTTAGTCAAATCCTGACTTATTCAGCAGACCTCCAGATCTTACGAAAAAATAAAAACTCTAAAGAAAAACAATTAAGTTTGCTGTTCAGAGTCTGAGTTTCCTATACAAAGAGAAAACACTGACCAAAGGAAACAAATTATGTGTATATGTAAATCAACAAAGAAAGCTTAAAACCTGTATGGGAATATTTTTTTCTTCCCAACTGCCTGAGACAAAGTAGTGGCCTTTGGTTGTTAGATTTTACCAGTGGTAAGACATTAGTTTCCCTTGCACAGGAGATCTCCTTAACCCTTCACTCATTCGACAAGTCTAAAGATGACCTTATGCCTATTCTATGCCATGCGGCACCCTGGGGAGTTTAGAAAACATAGCACCCCCCTAAATGGGCATCAATGCACCAAAAGCTGGATTTGCTTTGGATAAACCAAAACTTCAAATTTGGGTCCTGTTACTTCCATATCCCTCACAACAATATAGTTTTTTTC
This sequence comes from Pongo abelii, assembly GCF_028885655.2. Taxonomy (NCBI): domain Eukaryota; kingdom Metazoa; phylum Chordata; class Mammalia; order Primates; family Hominidae; genus Pongo; species Pongo abelii. The sequence continues at coordinate 51,979,232 of NC_071998.2, forward strand.
CCCCGAGAGAGTCTGGCTCTGTCACCCAGGCTGGAGTGCAGTGGCATGATCTTGGCTTATGGCAACCTCCGCCTCCCGGGTTCAAGTGATTCTCATGCCTCAGCCTCCCGAGTAGCTGGGACTATAGGCGTGCACCACCATACCTGGCTATTTTTTGTATTTTTAGTAGAGACAGGGTTTCACCATGTTGGCCAGGCTGGTCTTGAACTCCTGGCCTCAAGTGAACTGCCTGCCTCAGCCTCCCAAAGTGCTGGGATTACAGGCGTGAGCAACCTCGCCTGGCCAACACTACAATTTTAAACTGAGGAGAAACTTAACATTATAAAGAATAATTAAAGTCCTCTAAATCCTCATAGAAAACCAGAAATGTCTGACAGCAACATATAAATGAGTGCTTCACAAAGCCACTGTGATTCTCTTTCCATTGCTGCTTGTACCAGGATGTGTATTAGTTTCATATGGCTGCTATGATAAATTTCTACATTCGTAGTGGCTTAAAACAACACACATTAATTTTCTTATAGTTGCAGAGGCCAGGTGTCAGAAATTGGTTTCACTGGGCTAAAGTCAAAGTGTTAGTAGAGCTGATTCCTTCTGGGGGAGACGGGAGAATCTGTTTCCTTGCCTTTCCTGGCTTCTGCAGGCCTCCTCTGTTCCTTGGCTCGAGCTTGCTGCTTCAGTCAGCACATCTCCTGCTCCCTCTGTGGTCCCATCTCCCTCTGCTTCCCTCTGATGAGGACACTCAAGAATATATTTAGGGCCCAGCCCAAAATCCAGAATAATTTTTCCATCTCAAGATCTTTCTTTACCTTAATGCCATCTGCAAGTCCCCCTTGCCATATAAGGAAACACCCACAGGTTCCGAGGATTAGGACAGGGTTGTCTTTGGGAGCTCGTTATTCAGTGTACCACAGGGTGGTTGATGTTTTTACATATTTGTGTTTCAACAGAACTCACCTGGTATGAATTCTTCATTTTGGCTTTCTATGAATATTTTATATTTATTTTTAATATTCCCCTTTCTCCTTCTTATCAATATTCTGCCCTGAAGGGATCCCTTCATCCAACGATCCTTTTGTAGACTAACAATACCTGTGAGAGAGGACAGTGCTTCCAGCTTGGGTCCTGAGAAATTAAAGAAAAAAATTAACTACAAAAGGGAAGCATTCAAACAAGAAAACGGATTTGAGGACAACGTGACATAACCAGTATGAGACCAACAGCCGTTCTAAAGGGGCACAAACCTTCTGACAGTAGAAGAGTGCAAAGTAGTCCACGTTTGCCTTTGGCTAATGTTTTCTTTTTGTACACGTTTATTTTTCTTAAGTAGACTCCTTTGCTGTTTTTGAGGAAAGAGCTGTAAGCTAAGATTTAACTTCATAGCCTATTTTCAATAATGCCCATCCATTTCTCTGTGGGATAAAATATAGGAGGATTATTTTCAGGGTAATCATGGCTTCTCCTTGATGCTTTTTGTTGGGGAAAACCTTGTGACTTACTTTCCCATTGGGACACATCATCAGTTCTACAAGAGCCTGTGTCCACATGGTTGTTTGGAGGAAATGAAGGATGATTTGAGTCTGAGAATTCTAGCATTGCACCTACTGTCCAGCTTCCATAAAAATTCAATGCAGCTGTAAGCTCTAACTTAGGCTCAGCTCTTGAGGCACTTTCCCTTGATTTCCTTAACCTGAAGCTACATCCCCTTCTCCATGTTTCTGCTGCATCCCTGGACTCTAGACAGTCATTCACAGGCCACCACTGTTAGTGAGTGAGTTGTGTGAACCCAGGGTAGGGGTTGATCATTTTTATTTTTATCTGTTTTTTTTTTTGGGATGGAGTCTTGCTCTGTTGCCCAGGCTGGAGTGCAATGGTGCAATCTCGGCTCGCTGCAACCTCCGTCTCCTGGATTTAAGCGATTCTTCTGTCTCAGCCTCCTGAGTAGCTGGGACTACAGGCGTGCATCACCACGCCTGGCTAATTTTTGTATTTTTAATAGAGACAGTGTTTCGCCATGTTGGCCAGGCTGGTCTTGAACTCCTGACCTCAGCCTCCCGAAGTGTTGGGATTACAGGCGTGAGCCACCAGGTTGATCTTTTTTTTTTTTTTTTTTTTTTTAAATATGGAGTTTTACTCTTGTCGCCCAGGCTGGAGTGCAATAGCGCAATCTCGGCTCACTGCAACCTACACCTCCTGGTTTCAGCCAATTCTCCGGCCTCAGCCTCTCGACTAGCTGGGATTACAGACGCCTACCACCACACCCAGCTATTTTTTATTTTTTGTATTTTTACTAGAGACGGGGTTTCACCATGTTGGCCAGGCTGGTCTCAAACTCCTGACCTCAGGTGATCCACCCGCCTCGGCCTCCCAAAGTGCTGGGATTACATGCGTGAGCCACTGCACCTGGCTGGGTTGATCATTTTTAATGCTTAGTTTATGGTTCTTATAGAAACTAATAATTTATTACAGAGTAAACATCCAATAAATATTGATATACTTGGTGTATTGGTACTGGGAGGCCTTGGAATTATGTCTGTCATTATCATCTGTCCTGGATAAGCCAAGCAGAGCACTGAAGCTGTGATGTGGGCCCTGAGTCCTTGAGTTTAACTTCCAATCTCATGTTCTTCTAAGGTGCTTTCTGTGTATCCTAACTGAGACAAGGTTAGAAAAAGTCCAGGCCTATTTTTAGTGTACTGGGATAAGGGAAGATTGTATTGATTTCCTGAGCATCTTTAGGGAACAATATTTAGGGATTCATATGGAAACTCTTTTTTTGGACATTGTTTTGCAATGACAAATAATTAAATTGTAGCAGATTTTAAAGCACTAGTGTTCAGCTTAAATAAAAACAGGTGGTGTCTAATTTGTGCTACAAGCGTGTTGTAGTACTTTTCTCTCATTATTCATAGTCTGATGATGATTTTTCTCTTTCTTTGCTTCCTTTCTATTCCGCAGGTTTGCCTCATTCCAAAGTCAGCACATGGGACCAACCCAGCAAGTGCCCACATGGCAGGCATGAAGATTCAGCCTGTGGAGGTGGATAGATATGGGAATATCGATGCAGTTCACCTCAAGGCCATGGTACTTGTCTTCTCCTTAGCAGATGGGAGAGGCCGGGGTGGGGGAGCGGTGCTGGGGATCAGGGACTTGATGGATTATGTAAATGTCTTCTCTTGCATTCTAATGAAAAGTCTGCAGTTCTTCCTTTGACCAGAGTCTACTCTACCCCTCCCATCACCAACAGGGAGAAATCCCCGTTCTCTAATTCCGGCTTGTGTAAAAAACTGAATGAATTATTCATGGTGGTAGTAAGAGTACTCCTTGCAGGACCTGCCTGCCTCTTTCTGCCTAATCTTCCCTCTCCTTCTCCCCTTCCCCACTTAATAATCAAAATGGCAGTCACACTTACACTTAATCTTTGTGTCAGGAATTGTAACACAAATGTCAGCTTTGCAAGTATCCATGACTGTGCCGGCCCCATCATGCTGAATTCCTGGCATCATGCAGCTTGGTTTCCACCAACCCCCACTCTCAACCTCCCAACCTCCAGGAAGAAGTTGCTTAGCAACCGTATCTGCTTCCCACCAGCGGACTGGCGGCTGCATCTTAAGCGGGAAGGAAATCAGTGGAATAGCAATGTGATTTTGATGGTGGTGTTATTAGGCATGGAGACTGGGAACTCTGTGCAGTTGCCTTCTAAAGGAAGCTGAAAATCCACAGTGCTGCACCTCTCTTCGATCCACCCCTACCCTTCCATTACTCCCCAAAGCTTTTTTCCAACAAGTGTTCCAGGCCAGTAGTTGAAATTATTAAGTCCCTCCATTATAGTAATATAGGACATGACTTCCCTGGCCACCCCATGTTTTCAAACGTGCCTGCTCTGATATGCTGGCCAGGAAAACAAACAGGGACATGACTTTTATATATGCTTGCCTTCTGTAAAAGGAAAGAATGAAGAAGACTTTTATTTACAGAAACACTCCTTGTGGGAATTCTTTTTTTTTTTTTCTTTCAATTCCTGTTCTTTATCTTTTTGTTTCTTTGTTTTGAGATGGAGTCTTATCCTGTTGACCAGGCTGGAGTGCAGTGGCACGATGTCGGCTCACTGCAGCCTCCGCCTCCCGGGTTCAAGCAATTCTCCTGCCTCAGCCTCCTGATTAGCTGGGACTACAGGCGTGTGCCACCATGCCCAGCTAATTTTTTGTATTTTTAGTAGAGACAGAGTTTCACCGTGTTGGCCAGGATAGTCTCAGTCTCCTGACCTCGTGATCCACCCGCCTCAGCCTCCCAAAGTGCTGAGATTACAGGCATGAGCTACCACGTCTGGCCTCTGTTCTTTATCTTTTTAAATGACAATAGTTGTACATAGTCATGGGGTACATAGTGATGTTTCTATACATAAAATGTATAGCGATCAGATCAGGGTAATCAGCATATCCATCATCTCAAGCATGTATCATTTCTTTATGTTGAGGGAACGTTCAATATCCTCCTTCTAACTATTTGAAATTATATATTGTTAAAGATAGTCATCCTGCAGTGGTATAGAACTCTACAACTTACTCCTCCTATCTAGCTGTAATTTGGGAATTTTAACTTCAACAGAAGGCAAGGGAAAGGAATGGATATGAGAAGATGAGCAGAGAGATTAACTATGAGAATGGACGCACCTAGAACCACAAACATCTGAAATCATTATTGAGATGACTTGAACCAAGGGAAAAACCACCTTAGAGAGATGGGCCCGAAATATCCAAAAATCTTGTGAATAGTCCTTTTGGTCTGGACCATAGAGACCTAGACTGAAAGGATCTTATTATTTCTTTTTTCTTTTTTTTTTTGACCTGGAGTCTCGCTCTGTTGTCCAAGCTGGAGTGCAGTGGTGTGATCTTGGTTCACTACAACCTCCACCTGACTGGTTCAAGCAATTGTCCCTGCCTCAGCCTCCTAAGTAGCTGGGATTACAGGCACTCGCCACCATGCCTGGCTAATTTTTGTATTTTTAGTAGAGACGGGGTTTCACCATGTTGGCCAGGCTGGTCTCGAACTCGTGACCTCAGGTGATCTGCCCGCCTCAGCCTCCCAGAGTGCTGGGATTACGGGCATGAGCCACCACACCCAGCCAGGATCTTATTATTTCTTTGGAATGATTTGTGAAGGGAGTAATGGCTGTGGTTTTTTTATTGCTGTCATTGTACTTTGAGACAGTTCCAGGAAAGTAAAGACCGAGACTTCATCTTTCTTCATCCTTTAAAATAAAAGGCGAGGATTTGGCCAAGAAACAAACATATCCTCCCTCCATGTCCTTCTCTACCCCTTTTCTTTCACAGGTGGATAAGCACAAGGAGAACCTAGCAGCCATCATGATTACATACCCATCCACCAATGGGGTGTTTGAAGAGAACATCAGTGACGTGTGTGACCTCATCCATCAACATGGAGGACAGGTCTACCTAGACGGGGCAAATATGAACGCTCAGGTGGGAACTGGAGAGGCCTGCCCTTAGTTCCCACTGAGAAAATGGATATGTGAAAAAAAAAAATTCTGACTTCTTGAGAGGCTTCCTGTCTGAGGGAACTCAGACCCACGACCTGACCACTGGTGGTTGTTGATCTCTCATGGCCTTGGAAAGCCACTTATCCTGGCATCAGCTTTATCAGCTGTGAAATGGGGGCTCAAAGGGCCCAATCCTGATTACTTGGGGGACAGAGGATCTGCGTACTGTGAACCTCTGAAGAAATGCTGTTGGGAGCCCCTGCAGGAGAGGAGTGACACAATCTTTTTGAGACTCTTATTGGTGTTTGCTTTTTGCCTTTTTCTTTCTTTCTTTCTTTCTTTCTTTCTTTCTTTCTTTCTTTCTTTCTTTCTTTTTCTTTCTTTCTTTTCTTTCTTTCTTTCTTTTTCTTTCTTTCTTTCTTTAGAAGGAGTCTCACTTTGTCGCCAAGGCTGGAGTGCAGTGGTGCGATCTCTGCTCACTGCAACCTCCACCTCCTGGGTTCAAGCAATTCTCCTGCCTCAGCCTCCCGAGTAGCTGGGACTACAGGTGCATGCCACCACACCCAGCTAATTTATTTTTATTTTTATTTTTTTTTTGTATTTTAGTAGAGAGTATTTTAGTTTCACTGTGTTGCCCAGGCTGGTCTTGAACTCCTGAGTTCAGGCAATCCACCTGCCTTGGCTTCCCAAAGTGCTAGGATTACAGGCCTGATCCACCATGCCCGGCCTCTTTTTTTTTTTTTTTTTTTTTTCCTACCATTTTAGGCTCTTTCTTTGGTTCCGATTCATTTCACAAGTGTAATCCAGAGATTATCTATTGATTCTGTAGCATAAATGAATTCTGTACCTTTGGTCACCATCAAAATTAGTCCTAACACCTAAGTGGTGGGAAGGCTAGTGGGATATCATGCCTGGTATCTGGATCATCTCAGGAAAACTGCCAGCCTTGCTTTCCCTCTCTCAGTTCAGCCTCCTCCCTGGTGCCCCTGCAGCCTCTGCCATCATTGTGCCCAACAGGGCCATTTGGTAACGTGCATCATACTAGAGCTGACCATGCAGGGGAAGGTAGCACTGCTCAGGGAAGAGTTGCCTATTTCAACAACATGGAGGTTCTGCCCTTTCTTGTGTTAGAGACACTTCTCTTCTGTTGTGGTGTGGATAATTAGGAAGAGACTGTGTATTCAAATCCATATTTTTAAATCTAAATTGGGCTAAATGGTCAGTTGCTATTTCCATAGCAGCCACAAGCACTCTGCCTATAGGATGCCAGGTTGTGACTACGGAACTGGGCCAGTATAGAGGACGTTTCTGTGAACACCATGGATGTGGCTCTGCCTGCTTTTCCCCTGAGGGGAGAAGGCAGCACCAGCCAGCCATGGCCTTCACACTGGAGGGTGTTTCCAAGCTCTTGACTTTTGCTTTTGGCCCTTGCCTTTGTGGTAGGTGGGAATCTGTCGCCCTGGAGACTTTGGATCTGATGTCTCACACCTAAATCTTCACAAGACCTTCTGCATTCCCCATGGAGGAGGTGGTCCTGGCATGGGGCCCATCGGAGTGTGAGTTCTGGGCTGCTGGTTTCAGGATGGCTTTGGAGACAGAATGAAGGAGTGGCCCTAAATAGACTACTCATCCCATCAAAGTCTTCATGTGTTGAGGATACCCTCATTGGTGTAGTGCACTTGTAGGGGCTAGGGGAGGAGCAGTGAAATGGGTGCTTTTAGGGGATTTCCAAAGAAAAGCGTAATTAGATTTTATTAACCATAACATGTGGCCTCACTGAGCTTCCAGATGTGCATAGACAGCAGGTTTATTAACAGAATAATGAATAGGGAACTTTACCTGAGCATGTGTATTGTAACTGGAATATCGGCACTAGACAGTGCCTTTTGGACTTTTGGATTTCCAAGCATTTTTTTTTTCTTTTTTAAAATCAGCTAATGGTTCCATTGAAAGTGAATTAGATATAAGGTGTTGAGATAAGTAACACATAAGTAAGGAAGAAACAAACCTGGTTACTAGAAATAATTGGATGAAGCCAGAGTAGGACTGAAGGAATATTTCTTAGCTGTGGATAACTTTTTACACTGAAATCAAATCATCTTGGGAAAATGATGATGAGAGCAGCTGTTTTCCTGAGCTGCTTCAGTCTCCCAAAAATATGCTAAAGAAGCCAGTTTTCAGAGTTGCTGGAAGCTTGGCCTTCTTACTTTTTTCTTTTTTCTTGTTTTTTGGGTTTTTTTTGACTACTGTTAAAGTGAGATTCATTTTGATGATGATTATTTCTAGTAAATGTGTGAGCTCCAGTGCTTCACCTGTCAGGGAGGTGGGGAGAATGATGTACATGTCAGCCCATGGGGCATCTTCTCATCAGCCCCTCCTATGTCCATCTTGGGAAAGTGTATAGGGGTGAGGGAATGGGGCTGGGAGGGGGAGGGAGGGACATGGAACTCCACTGTTTCATGGCTGCCTGCCTCTATCAAGTCCTCCACCACAGTTCTTGGGTGAGCCCTGGGACACTGATGGCTGGTGGACCTCCACCAGAGGAGGAAGGAAGGAAGGATCGCTTCCTGAACATCTGCCTCCCAGCAGGTGGAGAGTCCCTTCCACTGTCAGAGCTCCTCTGCTAAGAACAAGACTTTCTGGGAGGGCCCAGAACCTTCCCATTAGATTAAACTGAATCGTTTACATTTTCTGAATTTGCACTTAAAAAAATACAGGAAGAAACATCTTGCCCCGTTTTTGCCCAATCATCCCATCATTTCACTAAAGCGGAATGAGGATGCCTGTCCTGTGGGAACCGTCAGTGCAGCCCCATGGGGCTCCAGTTCCATCTTGCCTATTTCCTGGGCTTATATCAAGGTGAGGCCTGGGAGTATGTGCAGGTGGGTGGGGGCGTCAGGTATGGGTGGGGACCGGATACTGCAGACTTCTTTCTTGGCTTAAAAACAAATAAATTCATGATCTGAGATGTGGTTCAAAGAATATTGCTGATGACCTCGGTGGAAGAAACCTTCCTAAAGAGATGAGCTAAAAATCATTTCATCTCTTCTTCATTACACTACTTATTTTGGGTTCTCAGAGTAGGTTTAACATCAGAGAAACTGAAGCACCAGATATATTTTTCCAGACACAGCTCAGTTCCATGAGTCATATGGATGTTCTGGCCGCATCCTTTGGTTTCCTGCAGGATTTATATAGCCCCTTCCGAGTGAAAAGCAGTGCACGTACTAATTATTCCACTGTGCTGAGATCCTGCTATATATCTCACTTTGCTATATATTTCTTGGGGGGGCCAGAGGAGAAGATGAAAAGTAGCGGAAATTTGCTTCTCTGGTGGTTTCCCAGAGCTCTTCGGCCTTTAGGGCTTGTGGCACTGTGCTCTCTGCGTAATTAGTCAGAGTACAGGCTTCCTTCCTTTGTCTTACTCCAAATAACACCAGGGCCAGAGTTGATTTTCTACTGTTCTTGTTCACACTGCCCTGCCCACCTCCTGGACTGACAAGACTGTGAATAGGAACACTTGTTTGGCTGCTAATTAGAGCAGTCTCCCCAAAGCAGTGCCCCTCTTTAAAGGAAGGGGGGCTCCCACTGAAACAAAACTCCCAAAACGCAGCTATGCCAATCATTTCAGAGGACTCTGTAGAGCTGGCTGTTTATTTCTGGAATAGCATGGCATTTATGATTCTTCACGAAAGGTTTCTTGGAAGCCGGAATAATTCTGTACCTCAGAGACTAACACTTGCTTTTAAAAATGATACGCAATTTGTTTTGCAAACAACACAAGCAATCAGAATAAAGGTCTGCTTCTTTGTAAGCAGAATCAAATTCCCACTTCCCTTTTGATCTCTGGGTTCTGTAAATCTAGGTTATTTGTATGAACATATTTGGGTTGGAGATGACTTCCCACATATAGGAAATAAATGCCCCAAGGTTGGTTTGGCTACATGCCTGGAACACCAGCTGGTGCCTCAGTTTAAAAACTAAATAAATAAAGTAGGGTTTAAGCTGCCCCCTCTGGCCTTGGCCCTTCTCTTATTTCAGGCTGTTGTTACTTATCCCCTGGACTCTAGCTTTAGCTGCTTCTCTCCCTGCTGCAATTCCACAGGCGCACCTACAGGACTGCTAGACTCACCCTAGACACCCACATATCTCTCCTGGCTTCCTGTTGCTTTACCTGGTTCTCACTAGCCTGCACAAAATCCTTAGGGGATTCTTTCAGAATGCAAATGCCTAGGCCGCATTCCAGGGAGAACCAAATTGAGCATATGTAGGGTTGGACTTAAGCCGTCTGCGTTTTAAAGAAATCCCCCCATGAGACATAGGTTGAGAGCCAGTGGTTGGCTGGACAAACTCGAAGTCCTTCCTAGAGAAGGTTTGGGCTTAAAAATGGAGTCACAATTCAGCTTGGCCTACATCCACTCCCAGATGACAGTCATGTGCCCTCCCCTTCCACGCCTTCATTTCTGCCATTCTTCTCACTGGTATACCTTCTCCTTTCTCTTTCCCTATCCAAATTCTACTTATTGCTAAGTTTCAAGCCAAGTTCTGGCTCTTCATCTAGGAACCCTTCTTTGACCAGCCTGGAGCAATGTGGCCCCTTTTTACTTTGGACCCCCTTAATGATACCAAAGTACTACTGTTGTTTGATTTGGTGCTCTCTCATTCTTTTTACATTAGTTATGTATTTAATATATATGCCAACTCCATCACATGTGAGGTACTCTGGGAAGAAAGTAAGCCATCGGAATTGGTGTAGTCTTGATTTGAAGCTCTTTGCAGTGATGACGTGTATCCCTTATGATCACAGGGACTCTTACCTACCAGGACAAGATTGAGCAGTTTTTAAACATAAGCAGCCTCTACTAGGGACAATGGAAAAATAAACCATACAAAATTGCTTCCGTGGAGATATTGGCCCAGATCCCATCGGATTCCTGGCAATTATCAAGACCTCTCAAATTCATAGGAAACAAACAAAAAATCACAAAACACATGTAATTTAAGAACAATTCTTTTCTCTCTTTAGATAACACAGTAGTCAGTAGTCAACTTGCCCTGTTGTGGGCTTTGCTACTACAATAAAGAACATAAAACTACTATTAAAAGAAGAAAACAAAAATGTATTACAGGCTTAGAGGGATCTGACAGATGTCCTTGTTGGAATTTTCCACTCATCTCTACTCCAGAGTCATGGTGGGCTGCCTTCCTTTGTGGGTGGAATTTATCTGGGGGTGTCTTTTGGTTGGTGTCTTGACATTTGTGTTTGCCTGTTCAACGGCTAATGGCTCTTTTTCCTTCTGTTGCAGATGATGGGAGGCAAGGGTCTTAAACAAGCCACGGAAACTGCGATATTAAATGCCAATTACATGGCCAAGCGATTAGAAAAACACTACAGAATTCTTTTCAGGGGTGCAAGAGGCAAGTATCAACTTTAGTCTATCATTACTTTGGTTTTTTTCTTGGCCAAACTAAGTTTGACCTAGATGTGCTTTTCTGACATGGGCAAGAGACTTCTGTTTCTTAGCATATATCAGAAAATAGTGTAGAGTTCTTGGAAATAACTCTGGTTTATTTTATTTTGTTATTTTTGAGATAGAGTCTTGCTCTGTCACCCAGGCTAGAGTCCAGTGGCAGGATCTTGACTCACTGCAATTTCTGCCTCCCGGGTTCAAGCGATTCTTCTGTCTCAGCCTCCAGAGTAGCTAGGACTACACGTGTGCACCACCATGCCCGGCTAATTTTTATATTTTTAGTAGAGACAGGGTTTCACCATATTGGCCAGGCTGGTCTCGAACTCCTGACCTCAGGTGATCCACCTGTCTCAGCCTCCCAAAGTGCTGGGATTACAGGCGTGAGCCACCACGCCCAGCCATAACTCCACTTTAGTTAACTGTTTAGGGGCATTACTATATGCAGGTTTCTCCTAGGCTCCTAGTCTACACAGCAGCCCAGGTCAATAAAGATTCCACAACACTGAAATGTGTACATAAATACCATGAGCTAATTATTTACAAAGTGCTATGATATGCATTGAAAGAGTAGAGTAACTCAGACTGGATAGAAAGGTTGAGAGCGCCTTCTCGCTGGAGCCATTTGAGATGGGCCTGGAAGCCAGCATAGCCGATGAGAGCCTGAGTAAGCAGAGACACAGGAGCAAACCAGAGAAAAGAAAGCTGTCTGGTCTGGAGTGAAGGATGGGATAGGAGAGAGGGAGCAAATGACAATGAGGCTGGAAATGTATCGTGGTGCCTTGAAGGTCTTGGAAGGCTCTGGACTTCACCCTTGAGCTGGACAATAGCCATTAAAGGTTTTTGAGCAGGGGAGGGTAGGGATTCATGAAGAGACTGTTACAATCATTAAGACAGTGGCAAGGGGGAAACATGCCTTAGAGGTAGCAAGGGGCTGGGGTGGTGGCTCACACCTGCAATCCTGTAATCACACCTGTGATTGAAGGTTAGCTAGCCTCTAGGGCTTACAATAGAGGGAATAATAGGCAGAGGAACAAAGTCACCCTGGAAGTGATGGGAGGGAACTAAAAACCAGGCATCCTTTTACACATTGGGCTGTGGGCTCAGGACCTAATAGCTGAGTCTTGGAAGTGGTGAGGCCCCAGGAAAGAGTATTGAAGGTGAGAAGCCAGAACAAAACGCCTCAAGTAGATGGCTACATTAAGAGGGAGGCAGAAGTCGGGTGCCTGGTGAGGGGCACTCCACACCTGAGGCAGCTTTAGAACCCTGGCAGTGCTTGGCACAGTGCCTCTCCCTCAACACCCCTGCCTGGCCCTCCTGCTGCCGTGTGGCTCCGCCTCCTCCCTGCAGCCTCCACTCCCTCCTCTTGCTCACCCCCGACCCCACCCCGGAGCACTTGGAATTGTCTCCCACTTGGTATTGTCTGGCTCTGTCCATCTGACTCCAGGGTCCAGGAGAGGGTGGAGACTGCACCTGCTTTGTTTCTCTGGCAGTCAACAAATGCACGTGATGACACATAATAAGGAGAGGCACTGTAAAGAGCGGGTGGCTGATTTAATCTTACTTAAGTTTATTTAGATTTTTTCTTTTACTGAGGTATGATTGACAACTGATTTTAAATTATGAGTCTTAAAAGGAACCTTTGTCTATAACAATTAGGAAGCCTTTGGTAGCCTTTGAAAGTAGTTTGGGCACAATGGTGAGGCAGACGCTGGATGTTTGAAACGGGCTGAGATGTGGATGGAGGTCGGGAAGGAGAGGGGAGAAGGATTCCATGTTTGCAGGTAGTGAAGGAGGAGGGGGCTGCTTCAGTAGGATGTAGTTATATTTTCTTTTTAACTATGAAAACAACATGATTTTAAGCTGTCAGAAGGGAGAGCGAAGATACCTTTGAGAGAAAAACAGATGGGGGAACAAAGTCACCCTGGAAGGGAAAGGCTGGAACTGAGAACCAGGTACAAGTCCTTGCTATGGGCCCAGAGTGAGAGCAGGACAGAGACCGGGACCTGGAGCTTGGATCAGAGGCAGACGTCAGGAACCAGCCCACCCGCCCGCACCTGGGCAACAGCAACAAAGCGCTTATGGGATCTTGGTTTCTCTGGTCCAGGTGGAATGTACCTCTATAGCTGTGATCTTTAATTTAACGGCTGGTCTTACCTTATAAATCAGTATCCAAAGGGGTGGTTCCACAGTTTGAAAAAGAATAGGACCGAATAACCAGAAGTGCTGGTTAAAATGCTCCCCAGAGAACAGAAAACACAGTTGTGGGCAACATGTCTCTAAGCAACATAATAAAATGCTTCTGTGAAGTGGGTACTAAAGAAGTGACAAGAGCTACTAATTAATTCAAATCTAGCTTAGCTCCTGCTCTGTGAAATGTATCCTGCTTGTGTATTGGCTTTAAGGAATAGCTTCAATATTTATTTTGTCAGATTACATAAATAATGTATATATGCTCAACATGGACATTTTGGAAAATAATAAAGCATGACAAAGAAAATGTAAATGGTCCATGGTTCCATCAATCAGTTATAGCCATTACTAATATTTTCTGTATTTCTTCTCCTCTTTGTTTGTACAATTGATCATACTGCAGATTGTTTTATTAGTTTGTTGTCCAGGCTGAAGTGCAGTGGTGCCATGGCAGCTCATTGCAATCTCCAGCTCCTGGGCTCAAGTGATCCTCCTAACTCATCCTCCCAAGTAGCTGGGACCACAGGCACACACCCGCTACACCTGGCTAATTTATTTTTATATATTTTTTTGTAGAGACGGGGTCTTGCTCTGTTGCCCAGGTTGGTCTTGAACTCCTCTGCTCTAGTGATCCTCCCACCTCGGCCTCCCAAAGTGCTGGGGTTATGGGTGTGAGCCACTGCACCCGGCCTACAAATACAGTTTTTAGCTTATTTTTTAACTGTATATTATGAGCATTTTCCCGTCACTAAATATTCTTTGAAAGTGGCACTGTCAATTCCATTGTATAGATGTGCCATGATTTAACCAATTGTATAGTTTTTCTTCCCTTTGTTTGAATTTATTACAGTGTGGCAATGAGTATCCTTTGCTTGACATTTTAAAGAATTTTGCCTGATAATTTCCTTAGGAGAGAGTCATAGAAAAAAATTATTATCTCAGAGGATATAAATGCACTGAAGCTTTTGACATGTATGGCTTCAATTTTTTTCCCAAAGACTTTGTGTCAATTTATCTCACAGTGATAACATATGAGAGTGGCCATCACACAGGGGCCTAGTGAGGACTGAGAACTAGACAGAAGAACAAGAAAACAATATATCATTGCCAATTTGATAGGTGAAAATGACCTTATTGTTTTAGTATATGTAGCCAATGCGCTCAATGTTTCCCTAGTTCTTAGTGCTAGCCTTGTCCATCCAGGGTAACTGTGTTCGCCCATCTGTTCTGTCTACTTCATTCTCCTTCACAGCTGACTCTCTGATTTCACAGCTTAAAATCATGTTGTTTCCATATCTTAAAAAGATATATAACTGCATCCTATTGGTTTTTTCCCTAATTGCTTATTTGTTCATATTTTAAACTTCCTCACGTTTAATTTTATTTAGTAGCAGCCGGATGCGTTGGTTCATACCTGTAATCCAAGCACTTTGGAAGGCTGAGGCGGGTTGTCTAAAAGTATGACACTTACATTTATATATAGTACCTAATAATAATGATAAAGACTATGCTGCTGGTTTATGTATTTACTACGTAATTCTTTTTATCATTATTATTATTATTTTTGAGACAGAGTCTCGCTTGGTCACCCAGGTGGGAGTGCAGTGGCATGATCTTGGCTCACTGTGACCTCCGCCTCCCAGGTTCAAGCGATTCTCCTGCCTCAGCTTCCCCAGTAGCTGGGACTACAGGCGTTCATCACCACGCTTGGCTGATTTTTGTATTTTTAGTAGAGACAGGGTTTCACCATGTTGCCCAGGCTGGTCTCAAACTCCTGACCTCAGGTGATCCTCCCACCTTGGCCTCCCAAAATGCTGGGATTACAGGCGTGAGCCACTGCATCTGGCCCCCATCATTATTTTAGAGTGTATTCCTTCTACTGTAAAAAAAAAATGTTAACTGTAAAACAGCTTCAGGGCGGTCCTTCAAGAGGTGTTCCAGAAGAAGGCATTGTCATCACAGGAGATAGCAGCTCCGTGTGTGTTACTGTCCCTGAACACCTTCCAGAGGACAAGATATCAGAGGTGGGGCTGGGTGCTGTGGCTCATGCCTTAAATCCCAGCAGTTTGGGAAGCAAAGCCGGGAGGGTTGCTTGAGCCCAGGAGTCTGAGATCAGCCCGGGAAATATCATGAGACCTGTCTCTTCCAAAAAAAAAGAAAAAGAAAAAATTAACCACCATGGTGGTGCACACCTGTAGTCCCAGCTACTTGGAAGGTTGAGGCAGGAGGATTGCTTGAGCCTGGGAAGTTGAGGCTGCAGTGAGTTGTAATGGTGCCACTGCACTCCAGCTTGGGTGACAGAGTGAGACCCTGTCTCAAAAAAAAAAAGATGTGGAGGTGGAAGACAGTGATATTGAGCATCCTGAATCTGTAGGCCTAGACAAAGGTGTGTGTTTGTGTCTTAGTTTTTAACAAAAAAGTTTAAAAAGAAAAAGAAATTAAATATAGAAGAAAGCATATAGAATAAGGATATCGAGAAAGAAAATATTTTTGTACAGCTGTACAATGTATTTGTGTTTAAAGTGTTATTACAAAAGAGTCAGAAAGTTTTAAAAAATTTGGTTTATAAAGTAAAAAAGTTACAGTAGGCCGGGCGCAGTGGCTCACGCCTATAATCCCAGCACTTTGGGAGGCCGAGGCGGGCAGATCACTTGAACTCAGGAGTTCGAGACCAGCTGGGCCAACGTGGTGAAACCTCGTCTCTACTAAAAATACAAAAATTAGCCTGGCATGGTGGCAGGCACCTGTAATCCCAGCTACTCGGGAGGCTGAGGCTTAATAATCGCTTAAACCCAGGAATGAGAGGCTGCAGTGAGACGAGATTGTGCCACTGCACTCCAGCCTGGGCAACAGATTGAGACTCTGTCTCAAAAAAAAAAAAAGTTACAGTAAGCTAAGGTTAATTTATTATTGAAGAAAAAAGTTTTTTTAAATAAATTGATATAGCCTAAGTGTACAGCATTCACAAAGTCTATGGTAGTATACAGGAATGTCCTAGACCTTCCCGTTCACTCACCACTCACTCACTGACTCATCCAGAGCAACTTCCAGTCCTGCAAACTCCATTCATGGTAAGTGCCCTACACAGATGTACCATTTTTTATGTTTTATGTCATATTTTTGCTCTGTCTTTTCTATGTTGAGATATGTTTAGATACACAGATTTGGACCATTGTGTTACAATTGCCTACAGTATTCAGTACAGTAGGAGCAAGAGGCTGTACATGTAGCCTAGGTATATATAGTAGACTTTACCAACTAGTTTATGTAAGTACACCATGCTGTTTGCACAATGACAAAGTCATCTCACAATGCACTTCTCAGAACGTATTCCCTTCATTAAGTGATGCATGACTGTATTCTGCTAGAATGAGGAAAGAAAGGAATTACTTCAGGTAAGATGATACTTTTTTTTTTTTCTTTTTTTTGAGACAGAGTTTCGCTCTTGTTGCCCAGACTGGATTGCAATGGCGCAATCTCGGCTCTCCTCAACCTCTGCCTCCCGGGTTCAAGTGATTCTCCCACCTCAGCCTCCCGAGTAGCTGGGATTACAGGCATGCACCACCATGCCTGGCTAACTTTGTATTTTTAGTAGAGACAGTGTTTCTCCTTGTTGGTCAGGCTGGTCTCAAACTACCAACCTCAGGTGATCCACCCACCTTGGCCTCCCAAAGTGCTGGGATTACACAGGCGTGAGCCATTGCCCCGGCAAGATGATACATTTTAAAGGAAGAATTGCAAAAATCCACAGCTGTCTACTTTTGTGGGAGGCAAAGATTTGATCTGAATGGAGTTCCCATTAGTAGGAGGAGATGACTTTGTAGTATCCCAATGTTTTCTTTATGTTTTAATTTCTTATATGCCTAGCCTTTTTTTTTTTTTTTTTTTTTTGAGACATTGTCTTGCTCTGTCACCCAGGCTAGAGTCCAGTGGTGCAATCTCGGCTCACTGCAACCCCCGCCTCCCCAGCTCAAGCAATTCTCCTGCCTCAGCCTCCCACTATGATTACAGGTGCCCACCACCGCACCCGGCTAATTTTTGTATTTTCAGTATAGACGAGGTTTTGCCATGTTGGCCAGGCTTATCTTGAACTCTTGACCCCAGGTCATCTGCCTTTTTTTTTTTTCCCATCAGACAAACACCAACTTTGCCTGCAAATACCTGTCCCTGCGGAGGTTTCCAGGTGGCCCTTGCTGTATGGGTGGGCAGTGGCCTCAGGGGCTGGGCCCTCACATCCTTGGCTCACAAGTGACCCTGCTCGGTCCCACTTACCCGACCTCATTCTCAGGGAAACCTCATTCTAGCTTGAACTACAGGGAAACAGCCAGGAAGTTTGATTCTGTTAGTCATGGTCTATGGATTTCAGCTAAAAGGCTTGACCAAGCATTGATTGCCCAGCAGAGCTTTCCAGAGTAGTTACCTAGTGAGTTCATTTATTCCTCGGCAGCCACCTTGAGGATGGGGGATAAGTAAGGTCTGGTCCCTTCTCTCAATGAGGGTTTTGAAAAGCCGTATTTTTTCACAGCACACTCCCATATTGTTCTTACCCTCAGAAGACAATCAACATATGGGGCGGTGGTTCCCACTTAGATAGCCACCCAATGTTTACCTTGCTTTTCCTCCATCCCACGCCCTCCTGTCCTCCTTGCCCCTTTCATGTGGTACCTTCTCAGCTATAGTTACTGTTAGGTCCAGCAGAGACACCTACTCTGTGAACACTAAAACTTGGTGCTGAGTGGTTTATTCAGTTTCCACTTGATATCGCTCCAACATTGCCCGATAGCAGGTTTGTGTGTCCTAAAAGCTGCAAAGAACATCTTAGGATCTGGCTTCTGACAGCCACCAAGTTGAAATTTCATCCCTTTCAGGGCTCACATAGAGATGGAGAGAGATGCTGGAATTCCACTGCAGTTTCTATTTGAACGCAATAGAGTATGGACTTAGAAAATAACATCTGAACCTCATTTAGAAAATGGAGCTCTTCCTAAACCTCTTGGCTATGGTGGGGGCCTCTTCAGATGGCACTGTGGTATTAGCAGTGCTGTGTTGGGCTTGGCTTGATGGTGCCTTTCAGCTATTACTGAACCTCTGCTTGGAAGACTCTCCTCTTGTGCTGCCAGCAAGAGTGCCTCCTCCCCCACCGTGTCCTTCCCCTCCTCCCCTCCCTGCTGTCTGGTGTCGTTCCAAGCAGCGAGCTTCCATTAGCCTTCGTCCTCCAATCATTGTCACAATCAGGGCATTTTGTTTTGTTTAAGAGATGGTCTTGCTCTATTACCCAGGCTGGAGTACAGTCACATTATCATAGCTCATTGCAGCCTCAACCTCCTGGGATCAAGCGATTCTCCCACCTCAGCCT
The DNA here is from genome assembly GCF_028885655.2 of Pongo abelii. Taxonomy (NCBI): domain Eukaryota; kingdom Metazoa; phylum Chordata; class Mammalia; order Primates; family Hominidae; genus Pongo; species Pongo abelii. The sequence continues at coordinate 51,997,749 of NC_071998.2, forward strand.
CCTGAGTAGCTGGAACTACAGATGTCTGCCACACACCTGGCTAATTTTTAAATATTTTGTAGGATAGGGTCTTGCTTTGTTGCCCAGGCTGGTCTCCAACTCCCAAGCTCAAGCAATCCTCAGCTGAGCATTTAAGAGTCCTGGTATTAATAGTTGATAAAAACTTAGTCTAATGATTTTCACCTTGAACATTCCACTACTATTCTGTTTCAGCATTTTTTTCCTATGTTTACCTACCCATGAATAGGATTTTCTACCTTTTTTTTTTTTTTTTTTTTAAGAAAAGGTCTCACTCCGTCACCCAGGCTGGAATGCAGTGATGTGATCTCGGCTCACTGCAGCCTTGACCTCCTGGGCTCAAATGATTCTCCCACCTCAGCCTTACACGTAGCTGGTACTACAGGCAGGCACAACTGCACCTAGCTAATTTTTTATTTTTCTGTAGAAACAAGCTCTCACTATGCTGCCCAGGCTGGTCTCAAACTCCTGAGCTCAAGCGATCTTCCTGCCTCGGTCTCCTGAAATGCTGGGATTACAAGTGTGAGCTACCATGCCCGGCTGAATTTTCTGCTTTTGAATCATACTCCTTACAATTTATTCCCCATCATTGTTAGAAAGCATGTTTTGTCTGGGTGCACTGTCTCACGGCCTGTAATCCCAGCACTTTGGGAGGCTGAGGTGGGGGGATCACTTGAGCCCAGGAGTTTGAGACCAGCCTAGCCATAGTGAGACCCCATCTCTACAAAAAATACAAAAATTAGCTGGGCATGTGGTGGACACCTGTAGTCCCAGATACTCTCAGGAGGCTGAACTGGGAGGATTGTTTGGGCCCAGGAGGTCAAGGCTGCAGTGAGCTATGATGGCGCTACTGCACTCCAGCCTGAGTGACAGAGCTCTCAACCGTGTCTCAATTTCTTTTTTCCTTGAGACAGAGTCTTGCTCTGTCGCCAGGCTGGAGTGCAGTGGCATGATCTTGGCTCACTGCAACCTCTGACTCCCGGGTTCAAGCAATTCTCCTGTCTAAGCCTCCCAAGTAGCTGGGACTACAGGCATGCGCCACCACGCCCAGCTAATTTTTGTATTTTTAGTAGAGATGGAGTTTCACCATGTTGGCCAGGATGGTCTTGATCTCTTGACCTCGTGATCCGCCCGCCTCGGCCTCGCAAAGTGCTGGGATTACAGGCTTGAGCCACCGCGCCTGGCCCCTATTTCAATGTTTTTAAAGTTTTTAAAAATTTTTTTCTTCAAGCGTGGTTTAAAAATATGCAGTTTCAGTATATTCAGAGTCTTACGCTCTTTATAGTTTTATTTTCAAACAAAACCACTTCTTTTTTTTTTTTTTTTTTGAGATGAAGTCTCGCTTTGTCTCCCAGGCTGGAGTGCAGTGGTGCCGTCTCGGCTCACTGCAGCCACCACCTTCCAGGTTCAAGCGATTCTCTCACTCAGTCTCCCGAGTAACTGGAACTACAGGCACCCGCCCCTACACCTGGCTAATTTTTGTAATTCTTTTTTTCGTAGAGACAGGGTTTCTCCATGTTGGCCAGGCTGGTTTTGAACTCCTGACCTCAAGTGATTTGCCTGCCTCAGCCTCCCAAGGTGCTGGGATTACAGGTGTGAGCCAATGAGCCCAGCCCCACCTCTTTCATATTTATTCATTCTATAAGAAGCAGAGCAGTTTGTAGACTGTCTTCAGGGGCTATTAATTACTGGAGCTATTCTTCACAGGCTTAAGAAGTTATGCTTGCTCTGAGTCTCTGTAAGTGGATTTATTTTTGCTGAGAGTGAGGAAAGTGGGTTAAGAAGAAGGAGTACATCATTATCTCATGAGTAGATACTTTCCTGGAAGGAAATTCATCAGTTGGTGGACCATGGAATTTGGGAAGCCCCGGAGGAATATTGGTCTATTTATTAAAACGCTGACTTAATGGTTTATTCCTGATGATGGTTGTGTGGTCAGTAGCTCATTCTGGGGAGCTACTGGCAGCCTGGACCTAGAGAAGAAGCCTGTTTATGAACTACAGGTCGAATATCCCTAATCTGAAAATCTAAAACTTTTTCTAAAAATTTGTATTTTTTTTTTGAGACAGGGTCTTGCCCCTATTACCCAGGCTGGAGTGCAGTCATGTGATCGTGGCTCACTGCAGCCTCGACTTCCCAGGCTTAGGTGATTCTATTTTTAGTAGGGATAGGGTTTTGCCGTGTTGCCCTGGCTGGTCTGGAACTCCTGATCTAAAACGATCTGCCCACCTCAGCCTCCCAAAGTGCTGGGATTACCAGCATGAGTCACTGTGCCTGGCCTGAAAATCCAAAACTTTTGGGTTCCAACATGAGGCTCAAATAAAGATCTGTAATTTCAAATAAGGGATATGTCATTGGTAGAACAAAGTGAACTTGGTCACACAGACTTTGGCCTCATTAACTCCTTGTTACTTACGGTATATTGTTTGACGTCACGTATTTCTAATTCTTTGTTTGCAGCCTGAAACCAAAACATCAAAAGATCCTTCAAAGAAACATAAAATTCTATATGTGTCTTATGGATATATGTTTAATATATCCATACCTATATATATGCAAAAGTGATTATTTGATATTGAGGGTAAAGTTGCTGAAAAGTGTCAATGGCTCTAGAAATATTTTGTATAAAAGGATCAGGACTATACGACGCATTTAACTGTTCCAAGTAGATTTTATGTCCGCAGAATAGAAATAATCTCATCCCCAGACACCTCTGGTCATATGTTCAGTAATGCCTCCCACCTGCCATTAGCCATAATCAGGTTCACAGGTGTGTAGTGAGCTGAAGATAAGACACATCGGCCAGTGTGCTAAACATTTTTATTTGTAATAAGACTAAATGAAACCTTTATTGCCAATAATAAACTTACCCAGTGCCCATGGCTTCTTGGTCCTCACTGATACACATAAAAAGCTGATGCACTTATTCATTAAATTACTTATTCATTTGTTTGGGTAAAACAATAAGCTGATGCTAATCTTGGGCTGAAACAACTTTCCTGAACAGGTTATGTGGGTCATGAATTTATTTTGGACACGAGACCCTTCAAAAAGTCTGCAAATATTGAGGCTGTGGATGTGGCCAAGAGACTCCAGGATTATGGTAAGTGGCTTTTGACATTCATGCCGCTGCCCATGCTGGCTGTGGACCACTTCCTAAAGCACAAATGGAAAGTGCAGGCACCACAGTAAACTGATCTGGGGGATAAATGGGGAGCTCAGGGTTCTTGGCAACCTCCAAAATAATAGAGAAAAAAGTTTCCTTATGACTGCACTAGTCCTGCCCTTCAGAAGATATTAAAATATGCATCTTGAATCCATTAACAGCCAAGAAAAGTGTTTATGATTAAAATTAAAACCCCTTAGAGTGGCAGTGAGTGCAGTGGTGAAGGAGACAGAGCAAGTAACCCATCGAAGTGGTAGAGACAAATAGCATTGGAGTTTTATAGCCACCTCTGTCATGGCGTAGCTGTTTCAGCTGCTTCTAGAGATGAAGAAATAAGTGTAGTAGTTTTCACAAAGAAAATGCAACTTTCTTTGAAGCATTTTTAAAGACATGGACACTTTACCTGTGCATTAGTGGGTGTTCATTCAGCTCAGCTCACTATATTTTCCTAGTGAACAATGTTATTAATATTATAATATTGAGATCATATTACTTTTTGGGGTGTTGGGGAGACAGAGTCTCACTTTGTCGCCCAGGCTGGAGTGCAGTGGTGTGATCTTGGCTCACTGCAACCTCCACCTCCTGGGTTCAAGTGATTCTCATGCCTCAGCCTCCCACGTAGCTGGGACTACAGGTGCACACCACCATACCCAGCTATTTTTTTATGTTTTTAGTAGAGATGGGGTTTCACCATGTTGGCCAGGCTGGTCTCAGACTCCTGAGCTCAGGCAGTCCACCCACCTCGGCCTCTGAAAGTGCTGGGATTACAGGTGTGAGCCAGCACGCCCAGCCAATATTACTATTATAATAATATGAAAATGATAATAATATCAAGGATCTTTCAATTCTCAGAAAGGCTAAGTTGGGGAGAACGTTGCCATTCAATGGATATGGAGTCCTATCTGAGTTCTAATGACTTGTTTTGGGAAAAAAAGAAAAAAATCTTTTAAATTTAATAGTTTCATTACTGCATCATAATGGGAATCCCATGTGTGTGACTCACTCCTCTCTCGAATGAATGATCTTATTATGCAGTTACACTGATAATAGATGGGAAAGCCAGAGAAAGGCTTCACTAATGAAATTACCAATCCCATCCTCAAGATCTCTGCTTGGCAACTCTTGTAACCTGACAGTAGAACTCCTTTCCCCTGACAGCCTCCCGGCTAGCGATTGGGTAATGGCCGACTCAGGAAAACACACTCACTTTGTGGATGCCTTGCCTACTTCACACAACTAACTGCAACAGCATTTGCAAGGAGAGAGAGGAGGGGGTCACAGGGAGGTGGTAACTGAAGTTACTACCCAGTGTTTCTGAATCATGTTGTCTCCTGACCTCAATGTTATTTTGAAGATTGATAGAACCGTTTCCATACTTGTCCAAAAGCCCAGAATTGTCCAGGTGCCTGGCACATAGTAGGCACTCAACACATAGTGTTAATAAATGAGAGACCAAATGAATAGCTAGTCAAAAAACAATGAACATGACAACACAGTTTCCAGGTCTTAAGCATAACTGCTGAATGTGAATTTTTAAGGAAGAGCGCTAATAATCTGTATATTTAACATGCAGCTTCTGTATGAGTCTTTTCAGGCCATTTTGGGGCATACTGCCTTACACAGCAGTTCCAGGCTAATTATCAGACCAATTATCAGAATCACCTGGCATGTTTTATGACTCATAGATTTTTGGACCCTACCTTGGACTTCCTGAATCAGGGTCTAGATGCAGGAATTTTTTTTGCAAGTTCTCAGGTGGTTCAAAATATGGGGACCACTATAGCAGGATATGTTGGACTGAATTTGCTCACACATGGAATTAAGGGCAGACGTGATAGGTAATCAGCTTGTTCTCTTAAAACAAACAAACAAAAATTCCTGTCTGGTTTGAGTGACAAAGGTGTATGCATTTACCAAAACTCATTAAATGGTACAGTTAGGATTTGTGCATTTCACTGTAAGTTTTATCACAAAAATATGTGAACAGATATTGAATTCTAGTCATGATATATATGCTGAGGGGTTTAAGAGTGAAGTGTACTAATGACTGCAGTGTACTTTGAAATGCATCAGAAAGTAAGACGGATGGGTGGATGAGTAGATATGTGATAAAGCAAACAACAGCATTGTAGAATCTAGGTGGTGGGTGTATGGGTGCTCACCTACAGTCCTTTCAACTCATCTGGATGTTAGTGGTTTTTTTTTTTTTTTTTTTTTTTTTTTTTTTAATAAAGACAAGGTCTTACTCTGTCGCCCAGGCTGGAGTGCAGTGTTATGATCTTGACTCACTGCAGGCTCACCTCATGGATTCAAGTGATCCTCCCAACTCAGCTTTCTAAGTACCTGGGACTACAGGCACATACCACCACATCCAGCTAATTTTTGTATTTTTTGTAGAGACGGGGTTTTGCCATGTTGCCCAGGCAGGTCTCAAACTCCTGGGCTTAAGCAATCCACTGGCCTTGGCCTCCCAAAGTGCTGGGATTATAGGTGTGTGAGCCACAGCGCCTGGCCTGAACATTTTTAAATAAAATGTTGGTAGAGAATGTTTTAAATCATGCAGATGTGACTTTAAAGTACTCCATGTAATAATGATGCTCACCAGAATTTGAGAACCACTGCACATTGGGGCAAGATTAGTTCAGAGGTGTATCAACCTGGGAGTTGTTCTTCAGCTTTTAAAAGTTTCATAGGCCCGGTGTGGTGGCTTATGCCTGTTATCTCTGCATATTGGGAGGCAGAGACAGGCATATCGCTTGAGCTCGGTAGCCTGGACAACATGGTGAAACCGTGTCTATGCAACAACAACAAAATTAGCCGGGCATGGTGGCGTGCACCTGTAGTCTCAGCTACTTGGAAGGCTTAGGTGGGAGGATCACTTGAGCCCAGGAGGTTGAGGCTGCAGTGAACCGTGAGTGTGCCAGTGCACTCTAGCCTGAGTGACAGAGCAAGACCCTGTCTCAAAAAAAAAAAAAAAAAAAAAAAAAAAGGTTTATAGAAAAAATACAAGAAATGGAAAATGTTGTTTTTGATTTTTGTCCTGGAAATCTCTCTCTTGACTACGTATCTTGTTGCATCACCTTACATGTGAAAACCTTTGGAAACAGAAACACACTGAGCCTGTGTTCAATGTAAAGGCAAAGGCTTTCCACATACTGGCCAAACTTCAGTTTCCTTATCATACAAAATGGGGACAATAAGATTTGCTCCAGGGTCCTTAATACTTGTTATCTTATTATTTAACTTTTGATAAGCTATAATATTTTTATTTCTCTTAATTGCATATAATACACGATAATTACTGAAAGATTCTAAAATACGATCGAAGTGAAATAAAAATCCCAGTCTTATTTTCTGGCCATATTTACAGTTAACATTTTATGTTTTCTTCAAGGCATCTTCCCGCATAAAATATACATATGTTATATAAGTACTTTGTCCTTTTATTTATATATAGAAATGGGATATCATTATGTGGCTTGCTTTTTTCACTTAATATTTTTGAATGTTTAGCCAGTTTAACACATTTACATACTTTTGGATGGTTGTCTATTTACTGTATGGGTGCTCTGTAAAATTTGCTTATCTGATCCCCCATTGTTGGATATTAGGTTGTTTCCTAAATTTTTCTTCTATAAACAGCACTGAGATGAGTCCCCAAATACATACATTTGCAAATGTACCTGATGATTTTCTTAGGGTAAAATATAAGAAGGGATAGGAACTTTTCTTCCAAACTGGGTAGGCCACTGACTTTCAGTGAGGCAAGTTCTCCTGTCTCCCTTTGCAGGATTTCACGCCCCTACCATGTCCTGGCCTGTGGCAGGGACCCTCATGGTTGAGCCCACTGAGTCGGAGGACAAGGCAGAGCTGGACAGATTCTGTGATGCCATGATCAGCATTCGGCAGGAAATTGCTGACATTGAGGAGGGCCGCATCGACCCCAGGGTCAATCCGCTGAAGGTGCGTAGGCCCTGGAACTTTGTTTGAAATGTTCCTTAAACTAGAAAATGATGTCTGGACAGTGTACCAGCAACTCCTGAACTCTCAACTGAGGATGATACTCTTCCCTAGAATAAGGTAATTCTTCTGAGAAGATGCAGTTGTTACTTTGAAGTTTCCATCGTCTTGAACAGCATAGCAGTTACTCAAGGATGATGTGGCTGTGAAAGCTGTCCACAACTGTCTAGTTGGAGAATTTGTAACATTCTGCATCTCTGTTTGATGTACTGTAGTGAGAATATGGCATAAATAAAACTCACATATTCACATCACAAACTCTGTACAAGCACACATTCTTATATTAGAGCAGTTATCGCTGAGAAAACTGGATTGATATTTGGACTGGATGTTACAATGTTTATGCCCCATGTTGGGGAAAAGTTGGTTGGGCATTACTCTGCCGCTTCCAAAACATGTTAATTTTACATCTGGTCAGAGTCCTAAGTTTCTTGTTAGTCCAGATATTAAGCTGGAAGATCAGGAGTGGAGAATACCATGAAGGCTGTGGTTGTGTCTTCATGGCTATAAGCCAGAGAACAAGTCTGATATGCCTGCAGCAGCTGGGGCAAGTTCCCAAACTGCCTACCTGTAGGAGAGGGCAGGGACCAGTGACTTGCAGAAGGCAGGCACCTCTCTAGAGGTGAGTTCACAGAGTCATGGAGGCATACAAGATGATTACGCTTACCACCATTTATTTCTCTTTTCTCTCTGAAGACACCTGCTTCTTTCAGGATTTAGGCTATTTTTTTAAATGGCAATAAACATTTCAAAGAGTGTAACAGTGAGTTATAATACAAGTGGATAATACTACTCATAGGATGATATCAGATTTTAAAATGAGCCAAATTATGCTATATGCAGTTTATTAACATATGCAGTAATAGTATAAAAGCATGATGAGAATGGTAAACAGCAAATTCAGAAGAGTGGTTAGCACTGGGACAGGGATATACAGGCAGCGCCAAATGTGTAGGTAATGTTTTCTAAAAGGTGAAGCAAATATGACAGAATGCTCATTAGACTTTGCTGGGTGGTGGATGTGATGATTATTACCATAACGTTCTGATATTTAAAATATTTCACAATTACAAATCACATTGTACCCCCCCTAAATTGAAAGAAAACAACAGCTTTCTCTGCCTGGGCTCCTGTCAGAAGCTTGACGGTTGAGGCGCAGGGTGGGAGGAGAAGACAGTGTATTGCTCTGACCCCTCCTCTGTCCGTGTCTCTGTCTCAGATGTCTCCACACTCCCTGACCTGCGTTACATCTTCCCGCTGGGACCGGCCTTATTCCAGAGAGGTGGCAGCATTCCCACTCGTAAGTTCTCTGAATCTGAATGTGCCAGCTGGGAAGGCACAGGCCAGCTCCTATCCTGAGGGGTGTACGCTCTTAGCCTCATCATTATAGAAACCGTATGTGGGGCACCTTGTGAAATAAGGGTCTTGAAGAGGAATGAGGAGCAAAGAAATTGGCTTTCAGAGGCGAGGTCACACAGTATCAACCACAGATCTGGGAACCCATAGGGAACACAGTGGGGGAAAACTGAATACAAGTCATGCCCAGTGGACCAATGTGTTTCCCTCCACTGTGGGACAGGGAGATGGCACCCAATGCAACCTTCCTTTCCTTTCTGATTCTTATATGGAGGAGAAGGTTCTGTGTAGTCTGTTTGAGTGAGGTAGGGAGAAAGCTAAAAATGTGCCAAATTATGCTATGTGCTGTTTATGGATCTGTGCAGTAATAGTATAAAAACATAATGAGAATGGTAAATCCTGTATTCATTGGAGAGGCGGGCAAACAAAATGATGCTTTTTTTTTTTGCTTTTTTTTTTTTTTTTCTTTTTTTTGAGATGGAGTCTCACTCTGTTGCCCAGGCTGGAGTGCAGTGGCATGATCCCGGGTTCATGCCATTCTCCTACCTCAGCCTCCCGCTGGGACTACAGGCACCTGCCACCATGCCCGGGTAATTTTTTGTATTTTCAGTAGAGACGGGGTTTCACCGTGTTAGCCGGGAGGGTCTTAATCTCCTGACCTCGTGATCCGCCCACCCCGGCCTCCCAAAGTGCTGGGATTACAGGCGTGTGCCATCGCACCCAGCTGATGCTTTTTTTTTAATCGTTCAAATTTTTATTTTAATGCACAGTATGAGAAATTAACTTTTTTTTTTTTTTTTTTTGAGATAGAATTTCACTCTTGTTGCCCAGGCTGGAGTGCAATGGCACAATCTCGGCTCACCACAACCTCTGCCTCCCAGGTTAAAGTGATTCTCCTACCTCAGCCTCCCAAGTAACTGGGATTACAGGCATGCACCACCATGCCTGGCTAATTTTGCATTTTTAGTAGAGATGGGGTTTCTCCATGTCGGTCAGGCTGGTCTCGAACTCCTGACCTCAGCTGATCTGCCTGCCTTGGCCTCCCAAAGTGCTGGGATTAAAGGAGTGAGCCACCGGGCCCGGCCAAGAAATTAACTTTTAAATCAACTGAATTGTATGGAAAATGACATGGCAAATAAATTAGACCTATGTTAAAAGAGAAGGTCAGCTAAATATCCAAACTTAAGGATATAATGGGCACAGAAAAACATAGATTCCAAAGTCTTCTTTAAGCAGTTGAAGTCTTTCAAACACAACTTTGCTATAAACTGGTCCAGAGATCAACAGCACATAGGGATGCTTAACAGGGGTGGTGATCAGCGACACGTCTCCTGGGAAATGCCTCTTTTTTTTTTTAACGGTAATGTAGGGTTGGATTTTAGGTTCTCAGAATATTTGTTGGGCTGATGGTGTCTTAGGTTGTGGGAATAGCATTGCCACCTCCTTTTCTCTAAGAGAAACCTCTCAGAACATTGCACAGCATTTCCATCTTTTGTCCTTTGCAGCCCTTCGTGAAACCAGAGAACAAATTCTGGCCAACGATTGCCCGGATTGATGACATATATGGAGATCAGCACCTGGTTTGTACCTGCCCACCCATGGAAGTTTATGAGTCTCCATTTTCTGAACAAAAGAGGGCCTCTTCTTAGTCCTCTCTCCCTAAGTTTAGAGGACTGATTTGATGCCTCTCCCGAGAGCATTTGATAAGCAAGAAAGATTTCATCTCCCACCCCAGCCTCAAGTAGGAGTTTTATGTACTGTGTATATCTCTGTAATCTCTGTCAAGGTAAATGTAAATACAGTAGCTGGAGGGAGTTGAAGCTGATGGGTGGAAGACGAATTTGCTTTGGTATTCTGCTTCTACGTGTGCCAGTTGCCTGGATTGGGAGCCATTTTGTGTTTTGCATAGAAAGTTTTAGAAACTTTTTTTAATGTGGCAAGTTTGCAGACGTTATAGAGGCTATCCTGGAGACTTAATAGACATTTTTTTGTTCCAAAAGAGTCCATGTGGACTGTGCCATCTGTGGGAAATCCCAGGGCAAATGTTTACATTTTGTATACCCTGAAGAACTCTTTTTCCTCTAATATGCCTAATCTGTAATCATATTTCTGAGTGTTTTTCCTCTTTTTCTGTGTGAGGTTTTTTTTATCTGCATTTATTACTATTCTAATAAAAGCATTTTGATTGGAAGAATGCCTTTCTCTTGGTCTACTTTATAGTTTTACCACCATTACACCCTAGATTCAGTGGGAGCTGAAGGGCAATGAGAACACCCAACCCAGTAGCCATTGTTACATCATCAGTTTTGCCTTTGACTGGCTGAAGAAACAGTTGTCTTGGTCAACAGTGAAGACCACTTTGGCCCTTTTTGTTGGAACTGAGTTATATTGCATGTAACTGTACTCCAGCTATGGAAGTTCAATCAAATAGCAATTTATCTTTTCTCATTTAAGTCCAGAGATAATAAGCCAAGCACTGGTGCTCCTTCAGTTTTCCCACTCTGCCTTCCTTTGCATAAAGTTTTCATCCGCATGGTCTCAAGAAGGCTGTTGCATTTCCAGGCATCACATACCCATTCTAGTTAGGATTAAAAGGGAAGAGCAAAGGCCAGGCGTGATGGCTCATGCCTGTAATCCCAGCACTTTGGGAGGCTGAGGCGGGAGGATCACCTGAGGTCAGGAGTTGGAGACCAGCCTGGCCAACATGATGAAACCCCATCTCTACTAAAAATACAAAAAATTAGCCGGGATGGTGGTGCATACCTGTAGTCCCAGCTACTTGGGAGGCTGAGGTGGGAGAATTGCTTGAACCCGGGAGGCAGAGGTTGCAGTGAGCTGAGATTGTGCCACTGCACTCCAGCCTGGGCAACAGAGTGAGATCTTGTCTCAAAAAGAAAAAAAAAAAAAAAGAGCAAAAGCAGATTCCACCCAAATCTGCTTCTTTTGAAATGTTTTCCAATATGTTCCACTCAGTAACTGCTGCAGCTGGCCAAAATTGGTTCAAATCTCACTCCCAGCTACAAGAAAGTGTGGGGAAGTCTGTTACCTGGGCATGTGACTGCCCCAAACAAAATCAGGAGTATGTTAATTTTTAAAAAGGTGGGGAGAATGGGTTTTAGGTTGGCAACTAGCATGCCTGCCACAAATGACTTTGCCTTAGAAGTAGCAAATGCTCTAATCATGACTACTTGGCTACTTGGTTCCTTGCATGGCAGCTTCCTCCAACATTACTTAGTGTCCCTAGGCTTTAATGCTAGTGATCTGGGTGCTCTACTGAATTATCTGCAAGTATTCCACTTATTTTTATATGTAAAAAGTTTATACAACAATTTACTTTAGCCTAACAAAGCAGTAGAGAAGTGATGGGATTCACGGTTCCTTTTTTACACAATAATTAAATGATATCTATTAAGTACTGCATCTCAGGTATCAGGCAATTTTTTTTTTTTTTTTTTTTTTTTTTTTGAGACAGAGTCTCATTCTTGTCACCCAGGCTGGAGTGCATTGGTGCAATCTCGGCTCACTGCAACCTCTGCCTCCCAGGTTCAAGTGATTCTCCTGCCTCAGTCTCCTGAGTAGCTGGGATTACAGGTGCCCACCACGAGGCCCAGCTAATTTGTATACTTTTAGTAGAGACAGGGTTTTGCCATGTTGGCCAGGCTGGTCTCGAACTCCTAACCTCAGGCCTCCAACTCCTGACCTCAGCCTCTCAAAGTGCTGGGATTACAGGCGTGAGTCACCATGCCCGGCTTGGTATTCTTTTAAGTGTTTAAAATATACTACCTCATTTGACCCTCACAATGTTCCACTCTTACACATGTGGGGAAGGGTATGAAGAGATGCCTAAAGTCCCACTATCAGCCAGTAAGAGGGAGGGGCAGAATTTGGATCCAGCCTTACTGGCTCCAGTACCTATCAGCCAAAACAGGATACCCTGCTGCTATGGCAACTGCAGACCTGGGGACTCTACCCTTCCTGAGTTGGAAACCCTGCTTAGTGCAAGTTAGCCATCAGGGCCTGGGGCGGCCCCTTCTTAGGAAGGACAAGTGTATGACAGTAAATAATGGAAGCAAACAGCAATTCTTTTCTACTTACTTTACACAGTGTTTGTAGTTGAGTGCCAAGGTTGTTTCCATGGCTATTATCCATTACTTGCCCCCAGAACATAGCAGAGCCAAACATAGGCGATTAAGAGTCAAGTGAATCACTTGTCCTTCACTATTAATTGCTCATGTGTTACCTAACACTTGTGCCAGTCTTTCCCTGCCCCGGACCTCATCCTGAAAGGCACTGCCCCTTGGAGCCCTGTCCCCAGTCACCTTGCTTTGCTAGTCGTTCTCTGTATTTCATCCTAGCCATTCTCTGTATTTCATCATTTCAAAAATGCCTTCTTCATATCCCCATGAAATAGGCTTTCTGTTATCTTCTATCTTGGCCCTTGGTTTGTTTCCTCCTGTACCCTGGGCACAATTCGTGATTTTTTTTTTTTTGGAAACAGAGTCTTGCTCTTTTGCCCAGGCTGGAGTGCAGTGGTGCGACCTCGGCTCACTGCAAGCTCCACCTCCTGGGTTCACACCATTCTCCTGCCTCAGCCTCCCGAGTTGCTGGGACTACAGGCGCCCGCCACCATGCCCGGCTAATTTTTTGTATTTTTAGTAAAGGGGGGGTTTCACCATGTTAGCCAGGATGGTCTCAATCTCCTGACCTCGTGATTTGCCTGCCTCGGCCTCCCAAAGTGCTGGGATTACAGGCGTGAGCCACCGCGCCCGGCCCATAATTAATTTTTTAATGTTCACTCAGTTTTTGTCTCTTTGTTTTGGTCTCTCTAGTAGAGACCGTATCTTACCCATTGTTGGATTCTCAGTGCTGAGCCAGGGCCTTCCAAGTAGTATGTGTTCAACAAATAAAAAGAAATATGGGCTGGGCGTGATGATTCATGCCTGTAATCCCAGCACTTTGGGAGGCCGAGGCCCGTGGATTGCCTGAGCTCAGGAGTTCAAGACCAACCTGGTCAACATGGTGAAACCTCATCTCTCCTAAAAATACAAAAAACTAGCCAGACATGGTGGTGTGTGCCTGTAATCCCAGCTACTCAGGAGGCTGAGGCACAAGAATCACTTGAACCCGGGAGGCAGAGTTTGCAGTGAGCCGAGATCACTCCCCTGCACTCCAGCCTGGGTGACAGAGCAAGACTCTGTCTCAAAAAAAAAAGAAAAAAAGAAACAAGAAAAGAAATATGGTGGGCTGGGCACAGTGGCTCACCCCTATCATCTCAGCACTTTGAGAGGCTGAGGTGGGTGGATCACTTGAGGTCAGGAGTTCAAGACCAGCCAGGCCAACATGGAGAAACCCTGTCTCTACTAAAAATATAAAAATTAGCTGGGTGTGGCAGCACGTGCCTGTAATCCCAGCTACTCAGGAGGCTGAGGCAGGAGAATCACTTGAACCTGGGAGGCCCAGGCTGCAGTGAGCTGAGATCGGCCAATGCATTCCAGCCTGGCGACAGAGCCAGACTCCATCTCAAAAAAAAAAAAAAAAAAAAAAAATTGAATGATCTCAAAGAGGCACATTGCCATGGAAACCCGTATTTCCAATGTCTGCTGTGAGCAGTTCTGTTAAAGATATGTACAAAATGCCAGAGCTTGAAGATGGGGCCTCTGAAATGGCTTTGTGTAGACTGTGTCCCCTAAAATTTTTCTGTTTATCATGGAAAAATATACATAATACAAAATGTAGCACTTTAACCATTCTCAGGTATACAATGTATGAGTTAAGTACATTCACAATGTTGTGCAGAATGTGCCTTTTCAGCAGAGGTGGTTTTTTTAGTCAAGTGAAGCAGCGGGAGTGGAGAGGAGCAGTTTTAAGACTGGGAGCCTGAGGCCGTCATGTGCACCCATCCTATGAACTGGGTATCCCCTCTGCATCCTCACAGCCCTGGGCCCTAGCCACTTCCACCTGGGACCCACCACAGGCCACTGAGAGCAATCCTCACCTGGTAGCCTGGTGTGATAAAGAGCAAGAGCCCTGGCCCCATCTGAAAACCCATGAGACCTACATGCTCCAGGAAACAGCCCAAACCCTGGCCAACGTCTGACCAATTGTTCTGTCCCAGAGCCCTGCGAATCACTAAAAGGGCTCACGTTTCAGCTTCTAAATTGTTTGTCTCAGATGGATTCATGCACCCCGAAGTGGCACCTAAATCCTTTTTCTAAATGAGGGGCACTAGTTTTGTCATTGGAAACCTGATGCCCCTTATCCAGATAAAGGGTTGCCTCTCAACTTGCATTGTTCACATTTCAGGGAACTTTCCATAACTCTAGGCCTTTAAGGGATAAGGGTGGACTTAGTTAACCTTACATCTTTTATACAAGTCTTACCATTTTAAGAGAAAGCCCCCTTTTCCCTGGCTTTGGCCAGGGATCCCACAGTTAGTCCCAGACTGGTGCTTTGGCCTTGAGCTCTGATCTGCTTGGCTCCTTGCTCCTGCCAGCACTGAGTCAAGGAAGTCTCTCCCCGACCCTCCACTCTTCCCCAACCAACTAGGCAGCAAGATTGCTGAACTGAGTGGACCACATGGGAGCCCAGATCTGAGACAAGATATAGGGAAGGGAGTGAACATCCCAGGGATTAAAATGTCTGAGAGGTTGAAAATTGTGTTCAGAAGTCCAGGCGTGGTGGCTCACACCTGTAATCCCAGCACTTTGGGAGGCTGAGGTGGGCGGATCACCTGAGGTCAGGAGTTTGAGACCAGCCTGGCCAACGTGGTGAAACCCTATCTCTACTAAAAATACAAAAATTAGCTAGGTGTGGTGACGGGCACCTGCAATCCCAGCTACTTGGGAGGCTGAGGCAGGAGAATTGCTTGAACCTGGGAGGCAGAGGTTGCAGTGAGCAGAGATCACACCACTATACTCCAGCCTGGACGAGAAAGTGAGACTCCAACTCAATAAATAAATAAGGAAAACCGTGTTCAGAGAGCAGTAGCCCCTGAGAGTAGGGCTGGTGGCAACATCCCTGGATCGTTACAGTATCCCAGGATGGGAGGTTGAGGGGTTGGGAAGACTACGTTTTATGGATGCGGGTCACTATCCCTCTACGTAAGATTAATGTAGAGCATGTTTGTGTGTGTGAATATTATTTTTTCCTTACTGTGGCCTTTTTCTTCCTTCTCTTCTGTTCATAACATGTCATTCTCATCCTCTGCTGCTCTGAGTGCTTCATCATACCCTCTCCCTGCTTCTCCTCTAGTCCTGGTTTGGGCCTGCCTCCCAGCTGTTGCTTTTCACCTTGCCAAGCTCTCACTCCCCAGCCTTCAGACAAGAAGCTCCTTTGGTCTGGAGCTTTTCCCACCACTCCCCACCTCCCATACATACAACTCCCTGGGGATGGAGATAAGTCTCTGACATCTCTGTTACGATTCTGCCGTCAAGTCATCCATACTAATGTTTGTTTCAATATGTTGTGAATTTGGGGCAGGGGGTGATCTCTGATGCCTAGAACTGGAAAGAGTTTTCCATAAAAGCCGTACTGCTAAGTCATGGTTTAATAGGCTTTTGTAGGGTAGTCTAGTATCCTACCCTTTTCCTCCATATCAAGCTTGTCCAACCCACAGCCCATGGTCTGCATGTGGCCCAGATGCTTTGAATGTGGACCAGCATAAATTTGTAAACTTTTTAAAAACATTATAAGATTTTGACCGGGTGTAGTGGCTCATGCCTGTAATCCCAACACTTTGGGAGGCCAAGGCAGGCGGATCACCTGAAGTCAGAAGTTCGAGACCAGCCTGGCCAACATGGTGAGACCCTGTCTCTACTAAAAATACAAAAATTAGCCGAGTGTGGTGGCACGTGCCTATAATCCCAACTACCAGGGAGGCTGAGGGGGGAGGATCGCTTGAACCTGGGAGGTGGAGGCTGCAGTGAGCCAATATCGCACCACTGCACTCCAGCCTGGGCAACACAGCGAGACTCTATCTCAAAAAAAAAAAAAATTATAAGGTTTTGCTTTTTTTTTTTTTCTTTTTCTTTTAAGCTCATCAGCTATCATTAGTGTATGTTATGTGTGCCCAAGACAATTCTTCCAATGTGGCCCAGGGAAGCCAAAAGATTGGACACCCTGCATATCATTGTTCCTATGGGAAGTATTCGTACAAATTCATACAAACAAAAGATTATTTCATTTTCAACCTACATCAAGAAAAACATCACGGCTTTCATTCTTTCACAAATTAACTTCTGGAACAAAGCTAGGGATTGCATGCAATTTCTTCTGAATTCAGCAGAATCTATGGAGGACTGAAAAAAAACCTACAAATTCCTTTTTAAGTGGAACTGCATGAAAGGAAACAAGTCTGGTTGCTGTAAGAGGTCTAGGGTTTTCAGAACTGACACAAGTGAAATCTTAGTGTGTTTTTCATCTGTTTGTTCCATTGTTGCATTTAGTTTAACCTCACTAGTAAAGTATTTGTACAGTTCTGGGTGTAACATTTTAAATTTCCTACAAAAGAGTTGTGAAGAACATTTGAAAAATCAAAACAAAAAACTCAGACTCAGAAGATTTAAGTGCATTAAATAACAACCAAAGTCATAAACTCCCAAAAAACAGGGTGGAATCCAACAGCTCCAGAAGTGAGGTCAGTCATCCTAAAAAAATGCAGACTTCCCCCACCGGTGCTGCCACTGGGAACTTGATCTAAAACTGCTACTCGCAGCAGAAGCAGCAAGCAGCCAAAGTTGAACTAGATGCAGATTCTTTCTTTAAAAGTCTGGCATAAAGAATAGGGAGAAAAAAAAAAAGATAACTTGCTTGTGTTCAAGACATTTCATCCAATATGAACTACAAAGGAATATCAATGTTATGCAAAATACAAAATCTAGATGTTTTTATTGGTTAAAAGAAGCTTATTGGTTGTATGCATTCCAAGATACAATGAAGAAAATTCTATCCATGGACAAGGCAGTTGGGGTAGGCTATTAAATAAACTTGCAAATAGCAAAGAAGTGAGTATAGTCTCTGGTATCAGACATGTTGGAGGGTGGGAATGGAGGGTTAGCTAGCAACATTTTTTTTTTTTTTTTTTTAATAAAGACTCTATCAGCCAGGTTGGAGTACAGTGGCTCAATAAGGGCTCACTGCAGCCTTGACCTTCCTGGCTCAAGTGATCCTCCTGCCTCACCCTCACAAGTAGCTGAGACTACAGGTGCATGCCACCATGCCCAGCTAATTTTTTTGAATTTTAGAAGAGATGAGGTCTTACTATGTTGCCCAGGCTGGTCTCAAACTCCTGAGCTCTAGCAATCCTCCTGCCTTGGCCTCCCAAATTGCTGGGTTTAGAAGTGTAAGCTACTGCATCAGTCCAGCAACACTATTTCTGTATTTTGTCAAAAAGACAGCTGTTAGCTTGGGACAGTGTCTGCCATTCATAGAAGTGCTGTCAATCTCAAGCCTAATGCTACTGAGCATGAGGCTATTTCGGGAGAAGAGGCTGAAGGAAGGTGCTATAGTTAAGCAGGCTCAATATAGTCCTTAAGGAATTATTTCCCAGAAGTAAGTTGCATTTAAGAATAAAGCTTGGGGCCGGGTGCGGTGGCTCACGCCTGTAATCCCAGCACTTTGGGAGGCCGAGGTGGGTGGATCAAGAGGTCAGGAGATCGAGATCATCCTGGCTAACATGGTGAAACCCGTCTCTACTAAAAAAAAAAATACAAAAAATTAGCTGGGCGTGGTGACGGGCGCCTGTAGTCCCAGCTACTCGAGAGGCTGAGGCAGGAGAGAACAGTGTGAACCTGGGAGGCAGAGGTTGCAGTCAGCCAAGATTGCGCCACTGCACTCCAGCCTGGGCAACAGAGTGAGACCCCGTCTCAAAAAAAAAAAAAAAAAAAAAAAAGAATGAAGCTCGGCCAGGCAGTGGCTCACACCTGTAATCCCAGCACTTTGGGAGGCCGAGGTGGGTGGGTCACTTGAGGTCAGGAGTTCGAGACCAGCATGGCCAACATGGTGAAACCCCGTCTCTACTAAAAATACCACACACACACAAAAAGTAGCTGGGCATGGTGGTGCACACCTGTAGTCCCAGTTACTCAGGAGGCTGAGGCAGGAGACTCATTTGAACCCGGGAGGTGGAGATTGCAGTGAGCCAAGATTGCACTACTGCACTTCAGCCTGGGCAACAAGAGTGAGACTCAGTCCCTGCCCCCACCCCCCAAAAAAAAATAATAAAATAAAAAAAGAAAAAGAAAAAAGCCCATGGTAATTATAGTATGAAAATAAGGGGAGTCTCTAAAAGAAATATGCATCACGCAACAATCATTGTCAGGTATTTTTAGATGAAATTTAGTCAGGTTGCATATTAGTTCTTTGTTTCTTTTGTAGCAAGGAGGTCTCCCTATGTTGCCTAGGCTGGTCTCAACTCCTGGCCTCAAGCAGGTCTTCCCACCTTGGCCTCCCAAAGTGCTGGGATTATAGGCATGAGCCACCATGCCTGGCCAGGTCTCTTTGGAATACTGTCCAAACCTGATGTCAAGGGCAAAAGGACATAAGATAAAGTAAAAGTAAATTCTTGAGTAAATTAAACGAACAACAGTGAGGCAGAAAAAATAGTGAAAACTAACATATAGCTTTGAATTTAAATTCTAGACCCACTAAGGACTAGCTGTGACTTAAGGAAAGTAACTAACTCTCTGAAATGCTTCCTTCTCTATAAAATGGTGATAATGACATTTATGTGAGTACTGTTGGTATTGTTCAGACATTATTTCACTTATGGAGGTGAATAATACCAACAGCACTCACTTCTCTTTTTGGATACAGACTGAACATGTATGGAAATATTCCCATCCCTACTTCAAAGACATGTACATGCTGGTGAAATATTCCTGCTTTCCTCACTTAAATTTCCTCAGTAAATATTCCTCTTTACCTATTTTCCATAGAAAAAATAGGTTCTAAAAGAAGAAAAGGAAGTCTGCAGGTGGTAGAAATAAAGAGGGAACCCATAGAACTTGAAACCACATGGCCCATTGAGGTCTCTAGACTGGATACGTTGTGCCTTAGGAATTAGGGGGTTTCAATAATGCTGGGGAAGGCTGGGCACGATGGCTCACGCCTGTAATCCCAGCACTTTGGGAGGATGAGGCGGGAGGATCATGAGGTCAGGAGTTCGAGACCAGCTTGGCCAATATGGTGAAACCCCATCCCTACTAAAAATACAAAAATTAGCCAGGTGTGGTGGCACAGGCCTGTAGTCCCAGCTGCTCGGGAGGCTGAGGCAGAAGAATTGCTTGATGTGGGAGGGAGAGGTTGCAGTGAGCCAAGACTGCATCACTGAACTCCAGCCTGGGCGACAGAGTGAGACTCCATCTCAAAAAAAAAAAAAAAAAAAAAAAAAAAAAAGTGGGAAATAGATATTAGGAATTGAGGCTGCAGTCATATTGGATAGTAAGGAGCAGAAATGGGCACATTTAGAATTGAGAAAGCCCTGTTCCAATATGAGGACTGAAAAATCAGTATCTACTAGTCCAGAGTCATTGCAAGAAACAAGTTTCCCATCTCAGGTCATGGGTTGAAACAAAGTCATCCAACAAGAGTCTTGGCTGCATGTGAATACAGAGCTAATTCATACTATCTGCATGGTGAAGGAGTCCCATTTAACAAAACATAACATTTGGTTCAGTTTCAGAAAACCATATAAGGCCCCAGCAGAAATAATCTAAAAACTTCTCCAAAGGAAGCAGTTGCATCCATAACCAAGCCATGAACAAAACCCTCTCAGAAGAAAAGTCCTATAGAAGATAAGCTTGCAGATACAAATTTATTTATTTTTAAATGAAATTCAATGTTAAGGACCAACAAATGGCAAAATTCTCACTTAAAGAATCAGAAATGAGAGAAAGATTAAAAGAACTCTGAAAGAAGTATGTTTTAATGCTCAAAGAGACTAAAATCCATAAATAAGAACAGGAGGTTATGAAACAAGAACAGATAAACTTGAAAACAAGCTTAAAATAGTTCTCGAAAAAAAATTATTTAGATCTTATTTAGACAGGTTAAATTGTGGACTAGACACAATTAATGAGAAAATTTAAGGAAATGGAAGAAAGAAAACTAATGAAGTGGGAAAATCACCTAGAACACAGCACAGAGGGAGGATTTAATAGGATTTAATAGACGTTAACTTGTGTAGGGTAGAAGAAAAACTTGTAAGACATCAAGAAGGAGATAGAATGGGAAAGGAGAAATATATTTAAAAGATAATAAAAAATGTCCGGAACTAAAGATATGCATTTTCAATTTAAAGGGCACAATGAGTCCCAAACAGAACAAATAGATATTAATACACATCTAGATACATTTCAGTGAAACTCAGAAGCTACTAGAAAACACATAGCCTTCAAAGAAAAGACAATCAAACTGACATTCAACTTTTTCAGCAACAATAGATGCCAAAGCAGTGGTATATCTACAAGATGCTGAAGAAAGGTAACTAGCAACCTAGAATTCTAAACCCCGACAATTTAACTTTCTAAAACCAGTGTAAAAAATGAAGACATTTTCAGACCTGCTAAGATTGAGAATATTTGCTGTTCAAAGACTGTCACTGCGAGGCCGGGCATGGAGGCTCGCGCCTGTAATCCCAGCATTTTGGTAGGCTGAAGCAGATGGATCACCTGAGGTTAAGGAGTTCGAGACCAGGCTGGCCAACACGATGAAACCGCATCTCTACTAAAAAGACAAAACATTGGCCAGGCACAGTGGCTCACGCCTGTAATCTCAGCACTTTGGGAGGCCAAGGTGGGTGGATCACGAGGTTAGGAGATCGAGACCATCCTGGCTAACATGGTGAAACCCTGTCTCTACTAAAAATACAAAAAAATTAGCCAGGCATGGTGGCGGGCACCTGTGGTCCCAGCTACTAGGGAGGCTGAGGCAGGAGAATGGCATGAACCTGGGAGGCAGAGCTTGCAGTGAGCTGAGATCGTGCCACTGCACTCCAGCCTGGGCGACAGAGTGAGACTCCATCTCAAAAAAAAAAAAAAAAAAAAAAACCACACACACATACACACACAAAATTAGCCAGGCATGGTGGCACACGCCTGTAATCCCAGCTACCTGGGAGTTTGAGGCAGGAGAATTGCTTGAACCCAGGAAGCGGAGGTTGCAGTGAGCTGAGATCGTGCCACATTGCACTCCCGCCTGGGCAACAGAGCAAGATCTCAAAAAAAAAAAAAAAAAAAAAAGACTGTCACTGAAAGGTCTAATGGCACAAAAACATCTTGAAGTATTCAACAAGAAATAGTGAGCAAAGAAATAGATAAAATGTGTCAGTAAATCAGTAAGTCAGATATTTAAAAAATAACTTGGGATTTTAAAAATAAGCTATAACTAAAATTCTAAACACTGACATGGAAAATAGATCAGAAAAGATAATTTGGACTTCCCTCCAAATTATCTTTTCTGATCTATTGTTCCTGTTTGCAGATGACATGATTGTATATTTAGAAAACCCCATAGTCTCAGCCCAAAATCTCCTTAAGCTGATAAGCAACTTCAGCAAAGTCTCAGGATACAAAATCAATGTGCAAAAATCACAAGCATTCTTATACACCAATAACAGACAAACAGAAAGCCAAATCATGAGTGAACTCCCATTCACAATTGCTTTAAAGAAAATAAAATACCTAGGAATCCATCTTACAAGAGATGTGAAGGACCTCTTCAAGGAGAACTACAAACCACTGCTCAATGAAATAAAAGAGGACACAAACAAATGGAAGAACATTCCATGCTCATGGATAGGAAGAATCAATATTGTGCAAATGACCATACTGTCCAAGGTAATTTATAGATCCAATGCCATCCCCACCAAGCTACCAATGACTTTCTTCACAGAATTGGAAAAAACTACTTTAAAGTTCATATGGAACCAAAAAAGAGCCTGCATCGCCAAGACAATCCTAAGCCAAAAGAACAAGGCTGGAGGCATCACGCTACCTGACTTCAAACTATACTACAAGGCTACAGTAACCGAAACAGCATGGTACTGGTACCAAAACAGAGATATAGACCAATGGAACAGAACAGAACCCTCAGAAATAATACCACACATCTACAACCATCTGATCTTTGACAAACCTGACAAAAACAAGAAATGGGGAAAGGATTCTCTATTTAATAAATGGTGCTGGGAAAACTGGCTAGCCATATGTACAAAGCTGAAACTGGATCCCTTCCTTACACCTTATACAAAAATTAATTCAAGATGGACTAAAGGCTTAAATGTTAGACTTAAAACCATAAAAACCCCAGAAGAAAACCTAGGCAATACCATTCAGGACAAAGGCATGGGCAAGGACTTCATGACTAAAACACCAAAACCAATGGCAACAAAAGCCAGAATTGACAAACGGGATCTAATTAAACTAAAGAGCTTCTTCACAGCAAAAGAAACTACCATCAGAGTGAACAGGCAACTTACAGAACGGGAGAAAATTTTTGCAATCTACTCATCTGACAAACGGCTAACATCCAGAATCTACAAAGAACTCAAACAAACTTACAAGAAAAAAACAAATAACCCCATCAAAAATTGGGCAAAGGATGTGAACAGACACTTCTCAAAAGAAGACATTTATGCAGCCAGCAGACACATGAAAAAATGCTCATCGTCACTGGCCATCAGAGAAATGCAAATCAAAACCACAATGAGATACCATCTCACACAGGGTAGAATGGTGAACGTTAAAAAGTCAGGAAACAACAGGTGCTGTAGAGTCTGTGGAGAAAAAGGAACGTTTTTACACTGTTGGTGGGACTGTAAACTAGTGCAACCATTGTGGAAGACAGTGTGGCGATTCCTCAGGGATCTAGAACTAGAAATACCATTTGACCCAGCCATCCCATTACTGGGTATATACCCAAAGGATTACAAATCATGCTGCTATAAAGATACATGCACACGTTATGTTTATAGCGGCACTATTCACAATAGCAAAGACTTGGAACCAATCCGAATGTCCATCAATGATAGACTGGATTAAGAAAATGTGGCACATATACACCATGGAATACTATGCAGCCATAAAAAATTATGAGTTCATGTCCTTTGTAGGGACATGGATGAAGCTGGAAACCATCATTCTCAGCAAACTATCGCCAGGACAAAAAACCAAACACCACATACTCTCACTCATAGGTGGGAATTGAACAATGAGAACACTTGGATACAGGAAGGGGAACGTCACACACTGGGGCCTGTCGTGGGGTGGGGGGGGAGGGGGGAGGGATACCATTAGGAGATATACCTAATGTAAATGATGAGTTAATGGGTGTAGCACACCAACATGGTACATGTATACATAGGTAACAAATCTGCATGTTGTGCACATGTACCCTAGAACTTAAAAGTATAATAAAAAATAAAAATAAATTTAAAAAAAGATAATTTGGAGGGAAGTAAAACTAGTGTGAGCTACTTGTCTTAAACGTAAAGAGACAAAGCTTACCCATTAAAAGAGAAGACTATCCTAAAGGATAAAGGTGAATGAAAAAAGTTTAGAATACATGCAATGTATCATCTGTGTATGTTTTCATTATAACACTTGAAATACCTACATTTTGTTTATTGAGACCTATACATAGGTGCATTAAGTACAAAAAAAGACTGAAAATGTATCAAGAATTTTGCAGTAATGTCTTGGGTACGGAGGGGAATGGGAAGTGTGACTGAAAGTATGTCAGCTTCGTTTGTATTATTTTATTATTATTATTTTTTTTTCTTTTTCTTTTTTTGAGATGGAGTTTTGCTCTTGTCGCCCAAGCTGGAGTGCAGTGACGTGATCTTGGCTCACTGCAACCTCCGCCTCCTGAGTTCAAGTGATTCTCCTGCCTTGGCCTCTTGGGTGCCTGCCACCATGCCCGGCTAATTTTTGTATTTTTAGTAGAGACAGGGTTTCACCATGTTAGTCAGGCTGGTCTCAAACTCCTGACCTCAGGTGATCCACCCACTTCGGCCTCCCAAAGTGCTGGGATTACAGGTGTGAGCCACCGCGCCTGGTCTTATTCTTTCATTTAAGAAATAAGTACTTAACAATGACTAATACTGAATAGTCTGCATGCTACAGTGTTTGTCGTTTCCATATTTTAAAAACAAAAACCTCAATACGCATAGAGCATAGCATAGATATTACTTTCCTTCTGCTGGCAGTGTTTAGCTATAATAAGAAAAGAAATAGCTTCTTTGTCGCGTTGTTGGGAAGTCTGTCATATACTATAGACACATAGGTGTTTAATAAATATTATTTTTCTTAGGCCACGTGCAGTGGCTCACACCTGTAATCCCAGCACTTTGGGAGGCCGAGGAGGGTGGTTCACGAGGTCAGGAGATCAAGACCATTCTGACCAACATGGTGAAACCCTGTCTCAACTAAAAAATACAAAAAAACAGCTGGGTATGGTGGTGCGCACCTGTAGTCCCAGCTATTTGGGAGGCTGAGGCAGGATAATCACTTGAACCCCGGAGGCGAAGGTTGCAATGAGCCAAGATCGTACCACTGCACTCCAGCCTCGGCGACAGAGTGAGACTCCGTCTCAAAAATAAATAAATAAATAAATAAAATGAAATATCATTTTTTTTTGAAATAGAGTTCATTTGTGGTAAAGTGTTATGGTTTCTTAGATTAAAAATCTGTCTTTGAAGGCTGCTTTGGGCACTTCAAATTCCACACAAGATGGAGCCAAGTATATTCCACCCTATTCCTCTTGCTAATTATAAATAAAATCTAGGTACTCTCGGATATGTGGAATATCCTGGGAGTAAGCTTCCTGGGGTCTTTCCTATACTTACTTTTTGCCTTCTTTTGCTTTCTTTTGGCTTGGGTGCAATGGTCTACAACCAGAAAACATCAGTGGATACAGACAAAGAAAAAAAGCCAAATTAATGGGAAAACGGGTAACCCTGCAGGAGAAAAAAACCTGCCTACTCCACATGAACACCATGGGAGAAAACCACACCCATTCTTCCTGGACACTGGGTCTGGCCAAGACTGTGGAGTGGACCCTTATAGACTATGCCTGCCCTGCAGTGAGTGACTGGCTGCAAAAAGGCAGCATCCCATCCACCCCAAGTAGAGATTGAAGTGGGATTGAAGAGAAAAGGGAGCCAGAGAAATGGATTCTTTAAATCTTTGCAGGAAGTCCTGGGCAGACCCTCAAGTAGACCATGCATCACACCGACCATAATTCAACACAGCAAAACGAACTGTGAGTGGCTATAGTTCAGGTTTCAGATTGGCTTCTGGGTAACACGCAAGCGAGGCTGACTAGAAAAGCACTGCAAAGGCTCTGAAAACTAAATTTACATTGAAACACAGCCCATAAAAGTGGGCTAGAACATGCACTCTGAACATAAACTGCTTGATTTCCTTATAAAATAGAAGATTTAAATAGGAATCAGAGTCTCATAGTACTCACAATGTCCAGTACACAATGCAAAATTACTGATCTTATCAAGAAACAGGACAGTTTCAACTTGAAAGAACATTACAAAGACCCAAATGGAAATTTCGGAACAGAAAAATATACCATCACAAATAAAACACTTACTGGATGGGCTCAACAGAAGAAATGCAGATGATAGATAAAAGAATCAGTGAACTCAATCACTAGAAATTACCCAATCTGAACAACAGAATATAAACCAAATAAAAAGGAACAGAATCTCAGAGGCTTTTGGGACAGTAATGAAATATTTAATATTCATGTCACTGGAGTTCCAGCAGAAGAGGAGAAGGAGTGGAGGGTGGAAACCACATTTAAAGAAGTAATGGCTAGAAACTTCCCAAATTTGACAGAAGATAAACATCTAGATTCAAGAAGCTGGTTGAACTCAAAACAGGATAAACCTGAAGAAACTCATTCTCAAACACATCATAATCAAATTTCTGAAAACTAAAGACAAAAATTCTTGAAAGAAGCCAGAGAAGAGGAATGCATTATCCATAGGGGAAAAACAATATGAGTAACAGCAGATTTCTTGTCAGAAATCATGGAAGCCAGAAAGAAGTGGCAAGATATTTTCAAGTGCTAAACAAAATGCCAACCCAGGAAAGTGAAAATATCCCTTAGGAATGAAGGTGAAATGATGACATTCTTATATGAAGGAAAACTAAGACAAGTTGTTACTAGCAGACCTGATCTAAAAGAATTACTAGAGTAGGTTCTTCAGGCAGAAAGGAAATAATAGAAAAAAACTTAGAAAATTAAGTTTGGAAAGAGCAACGGCAAGGGGAACCATCTGGGTATTAAATGATTCTTGTCCTTCACAGTTTAAAAAATTATGTTTGGGCCAGGCACAGTGGCTTACGCCTATAATCCCAGCACTTTGGGAGGCCAAGCTGGGTGGATCACCTGAGGTCAGGAGTTTAGAGACCAGCCTGGCCAACATGATGAAACCCTATCTCTACTAAAAATACAAAAAAACTTAGCTGTGCGTGATGGTGGTGGGCACCTGTAATCCCAGCTACTTGGGAAGCTGCGGCAGGAGAATCGCTTGAACCCGGGAGGCAGAGTTTGTGGTGAGCCGAGATTGTGCCATTGCATTCCAGCCTGGGCGACAAGAATGAAACTCAGTCTCAAAAAAATAAAATAATGTTTGACACCAAAGTCATGATGCATAAAATAAGAAACTGATGAATCAGACTTCATCAAAATTAAAAGCTTTTTTCTGAAACACCCTACTAAGAGGATGAAAATGCAACTAACATAACAACAACAAAAAATGCAACTAACAGACTGGAAACAATATCTGCAAATCAAATATCTAACAAAAATATATGCTGGGGAAAAGACAGTCTCTTCAATAAATGGTCCTGGGAAAACTGGATACCCATATGCAGAAGAATGAAACTAGACCCCTCTCACCATATACAAAAAGAAAATAAAAATGGATGAAAGACCTAAATCTAAGACCTCAAACTATAAAACTACTACAAGGAAACATTGGGGAAACTCTCTAGGACATTGGTCTGGGCAAAAATTTATCGAGCAATAATCCACACAAGCACAAACAACCAAAGCAAAAATGGACAGATGGGATCATATCAAGTTAAAAACTTCTGCACAGCAAAGGGAACAATCAACAAAGTGAAGAGACAATCCACAGAATAGGAGAAAATACTTGCAAACTACCCATCTGACAAGTGATTAATTATCACAATATATAAGGAGCTCAAACAACTTTATAGAAAAAAAATCTAATAATCCAATTAAAAATGCGTAAAAAATTTGAATAGACATTTCTTAAAAGAAGATATACAAATGGCAAATAGGTATATGAAAAGGTGCTCAACATCACTGATCATCAGAGAAATGCAAATCAAAACTACTATGAGATATTATCCTACCCCAGTTAAAATGACTTTTATCCAAAAGACAGGCAGTACAAATGCTGGTGAGGATATGGAGAAAAAAGAACCCTTGTATACTGTTGGTGGGAATGTAAATTAGTATAAACGTTACGGAGAACAGTTTTGAGGTCCCTCAAAAAACTAAAAATATAACTACCATATGATCCAGCCATCCCACTGCTGGGTATATACCTGAAAGAAAATCAGTATATCAGAGATATCTGCTCTCCTATGTTTGTTGCAGCACTGTTTACAATAGCTAAGATTTGGAAGCAACCTAAGTGTCCATCAACAGATGAATAGATAAGAAAATGTGGTACATATACACAATGGAGTACTATTCTGCCATAAAAAAGAATGATATCCAGTCATTTGAAACAACACAGATGAAACTGGAGATCATTATGTTAAGTGAAATAAACCAGGCACAGAAAGACAAACATTGCATGTTGTCACTTATTTGTGGGATCTAAAAATCAAAATAATTGAACCCATGGACAAAGAGAGTACAAGGATGATTACCAGAGTCTGGGAAGGGTAGTGGGGTCCGGTAGCGGGGAGGTGGAGATAGTTAATGGGTACAAAATATTAGTTAGAAAGAATAAGGCCTTCTATTTGATAGAACAACATGGCAACTATAGTCAATAATAATTGTATATTTTTAAATAACTTAAATAGTATAATTGGATTGTTTATAAGTTGAAGAACAAATGCCTTGAGGGGATGGGTAACCCATTCCCTGTGATGTGCTTATTTCACATTGCATGCCTGTATCAAAACATCTCATGTACCCCATGAATATATACACCTACTATGTACCCACAAAAATTGAAAATTAAAAAAAAAATAAATCTAACAAAAGACCAGTATTCAGAACATATAAGAAATTTAAAACCCAACAGTAAAAATCAATCCAATAAAATGTGGGCAAAAGATTTGAAGAGACACTTCATGGATATGCAGGATAGCAACTAAACACATGAAGTGATGACTAAGTCATCAGCCATCAGAATACAAAATAAAGCCATGATGAGATACTACTACACATCTATTAGAATGGCTAAAATAAAAATACTGACCATTAGTGTGGGCAAAAATGCATGGCACTGGAATTCACACATTACTGATGGGAATGTAAAATGGTACAGCCATGCTGGGAAATGGTTTATTATAAAGCTAATAATATACTTATCATACCACCTAGAATTATGTCCACACAAAAGTCTGCACAGCAATATTTATCAGCTTTATTTATAACAGACAAAAACCAGAAACATCCCAAAAATCCTTCAAGGCATGAGCAGATGAATAAACTGGAATACTACTCAACAATAAGAAAGAAACTATTTGATATATGCAATAACTCAGATGGATGTCAAGGTTATCATGCTGTGGGGAAAAAATCCAGTCTCAAAAAGTTACACCCTATGAAATTCCACTTATATTTCATTCTTGAGATGACAAAATCATAGTGATGGTGAACAGAACAATGGTTGTCATGAGTTAGGGTTGGGGAAAGTTGTGACTCTAAAGGATAGCAGGAGAGAATTAATTTTTTGATGTTGGAACAGTCCATCTTCTGTTATGGTGGTGGTTTATACCACTACCACCCTATGTATATATGTAAAAAATGAATGTATATACGTGATAAAATTCTATAAAACTATACGTACATACACCCAAAAATGAGTTCATATAAAAACTGGTGAAATTCAAGTAAGCTCTTACTTACTATTATTGTACCAGTGTCAATCTCCTGGTCTGGAAAACCTACTATGATTCTGTAAGATGCTATCCCTGAGGGAAACTGGGTGAAAAATACATAGAAATTCTCTGTACTATTTTTGCAGCTTCTTGTGAGTCTATAATTACTTCAAAATTTAAAAAGAAAGGCCCGGTACACTGGCTCATGCCTGTAATCCCAGCACTTTGGGAGGTCAAGGCAGGTGGATCACCTCAGGTCAGGAGTTCGAGATGAACCTGGCCAACATGGTGAAACCCTGTCTCTACTAAAAATATAAAACTTTAGCTCAGTGTGGTGCCACATGCCTGTAATCCCAGCTACTCGGGAGGCTGAGGCAGGAGAATCGCTTGAACCCGGGAGGTGGAGGTTGCAGTGAGCTGAGATCGTGCTATTGCACTCCAGCCTTGACAACAGAGCAAGACTGTCTCAAAAAAAAAAAAAAAAAAAAAAAATTAAAGAGTTTTTAACATGAATTGGGGGGATTGTTCTTTATAGAAATGGAGTATTTTATAATAACTTATGGATTTGGTAAGATAACATTTGTGACACTTTGTTAAATATCTGTGACCCAAATGAAAACATTTTATGTTGGGGGTGGGGGGTAATTTAGTAGTGGGTGGATATAAGCCCAAAAGGTCATCTAAGATTTACTGAGTTCTTAAGTAGACATCAACTAGGTAAATTCAAACAATAAAGTATTTGAACAATCTAGTTCACAATCTTCCACACAAATAGATAAAGGGTAAATGTATGTTGGAAGTGAGGGGCACCTCAAATTTCTCTTGGCATCTAGAAACTGGCAAAGATCTATTTAGAAGATCCTTAGAGTCAAAGAATTTCCAGGCAAAATGCCCATGGGATTACTGTACTTTCTACAGTTACCATTTTCATCTATTAACTAGAGACTTCACTAGAGACTTATTTTAAATGCCTGTATTTTCTCCTAAAGAAAATCAATGAGTTAAAAAATTCTTGGCTATGGTAAGGAAACAATATTTCAGAAATAAAAGTGAATTCACAGTTATGTTATAAAAGATCTCAATTGAGTAAAGAGGGTGATGTTATCCAATCTGGGGCACTTTAAGGAGGAAAAGCAAATGGTATTATTCATAATAATTTTGGAGCAACAAGTGCAAATTGGATCTTTCCTGGGCAAAGTGGCACTCAGGGCCACCCTATCTGTATTAATAATCTTTTGCTGCATAATAATTACCCCACGGCTTAATGGATTAAGACATCAACATTCATCATCTTTCTGTGTCAGGAATCCAGGAATGATTTAGTTGGGTACCTGTGGCTGAAGGTCTCTCACAGGGTTGCAATAAAGGGCTGAAGTCATCTCAAGGACCCTCTGGAGGCGAATCCACTTCCAAGCTCACTTCTGTGGTTTTTGGTAGGCTTCAGGACTGTTGGCGGGAGACCTCTGTTCTTTGCCACATGTGCCTTTCCATTTGGCAGCTCACAGCATGGCAGCTGGCTTCCCCCAGATTGAGAGAGAGGGTGGTCCAAGTAGGAAGCCACAGTATTTTTGTGACTCAACCTCGGAAGTGACATCTGATCACTTCTGCTGTATTTTGTTGTTTACAATACAATTTAGGTCCAGCCCACACTCAAGGGGAGGAGATTATACCAGGGCATGAAGAACAAAAGGTAGGAAATCACTGGGGTCCATCTTAAAGGGTGCCTACTATATTACCAACCAATTTATAAATCGCTTAAGTCAATTGAGTTGGGTATTAAAGAATTAGCTCTAAAACACTGAAAATTTTAGATTCAATATTAAAAGGCCAATTAAATTCAATTCCAGGCCAGGCATGGTGGCTTACGTCTGTAATCCTAGCATTTCTGGAGGCTGAGGCAGGTGGATTGCTTGAGCTCAGGAGTTTGAGACAAGCCTGGGCAACATGGTGAAACCTAATCTCTATAAAAAATACAAAAATTAGCCAAACTGATTTTTCACATGCCTGTAGTCCCAGTAGGTCGAGACTGCAGTGAGCCATGATCACGTCACTGTGACAGAGACTGTCTCAAGATAAAATATAGAATGAATTCAATTCCATATCTGCTGTTAGGCTGAGGAAGCTAGGAATGTTCATATCAGTCAGGATAGGCTAGGTCATGCTCTGTGAACAACTCAAAAACTTTAGGGTCTTGCATTTACATCTCTCTCATGTTGCATGTCCACCACAAGTTATCTGGGTGCTCTGTACCATTCTTATTCTGAGATCTAAGCTGACAGAAAAGTCCCATCTGGAGTGTTACTAGTCTCCATGGAAGAAGAAAGAAAACTCTGAAGGGCAAAGAAATGCCCTGCCTAGAAGTGGTATACAGCATATCTGCTCAAGACTAACTGGCCACCTCATCACATGGCCCTATCCAAACACAAGGAAGCTTGGAAGAACATGGCCCTATCCAAACACAAGGAAGCTTGGAAGAACAATCCTAGCACATGCACTTCTGAGCCGAAGATACCTGGCGAACAGTACAAATGGCTACCACAGTCCACTCTCCTGTCACCAAGTATGCAACCCATTCTTGTCTCTCACAGGAGTTATACACTCTCTAGAGTGGTTTATAATTTTAAAAAACTGACAAAAACCAAGTATTAGAGAGGATGTGGGGCAACCATAAATCTCACACACTGCTGGCAGGAATGTAAAATGGCATAAACCACTATGAAATGTCATTTTTCTTAACAATTAGTGACATTGATGGGTTGTATGGTAAGTACATAATTTTCTAAGTTTTCCAAAGACTGACAATAGCTCACAGCAACTTTGTAACAGCAAAACCCTGTAAACAATCCAAATATCCCTCAGATGAATAAACCGTGGCATATCCATAAATATTAGTCAGCAATACATTCAAATTTTGGCAGTATCTGTTTCATCTGTTGCATCGTCTTCACCATCATGTTTACTTCCGAGAATTTTAATCTCAAATTACTCTTCACATGGCAGCCTGCTTTATTCTGTCAATGCAATGCAATTTCATACCTGCCAATCTAGTCATGAAAGAGTAAGAAAGATCATCTTCATCTTTTTCAATAGCAGTCACTTGGTCTGCCTGCATGGTCCAAGAAGCTTTCGATTTTCTTATATCCAGTGAAGGTATTTCATCTTTTTTCTGTGTAGGATTAGGTTAAGCCAGGTTACTAAATATCACTTCCTTCAGGAATTGTGACAGTCTAGTTGTAGGGACCAGACAGAGTGGGCAAGCAAGGATAACTCTTTCCAGTGTAAGCTCATGGTGAATGGGCCATCAAGCTCAATTCTTGCAATCAGGGCTGTCCTGAAGAATAGGGAAAGGTTTGGTTCTTAATAGGCAAATAGCAGATATTGGGCATCAGAGCAGATCTCTATTCAGCTCTTCCAAGCAGGATCTATACTGAAATCCAAAGCTTTCATTATATAGGTAGGGCCCCTTTCTGTTAGCTGTTATAACAGGGTTATGAGAGAGTTATGGATGTTTAGATTGCCAGCTTCTGAAAGTTTGCCAGCTTCCAAAAGTTTACCAATATACTCAAACACTAGCATGCACATATTTGTTGAGTGAACCATATTACTTAGAAGTGAGTAAAACTAGAAAAAAAAAGTTTAAATCCTATCCAAATTAAAGTGATTGATTACTTCATAGTAATCACTGTAACCTACCAAATGTAATAAATTCCAGTGAAAAAAGCTTCTTTCAAACTTAGGACTAAGAGACAACCAGGTATTATGTACCTCCTGAAGGACAACCACATCACCTATGAAAAAGTCTTACCCATCCCCTGCCCCCAAAAGTCAAGTCTGAATCTGGTCATGCTTTAATTCTAAACTATCAATTAACTGAAAATAAAGAGAAACATGTTAAATTACACCATGTTTGGGTAGTTCCATAAGGGTTCCATTATCTATGTTCTGTCAGAAATGCTTCAGAACAAACAATCCAATTTCAACACACTAATTGCAAAGGGGAAGAGGGAGAAGACTGGGATGTATACAGATTAAAATATTCTTAAGAGATAGCAATTAATCACAATGTGAGGTCTTTATTCGGATACTGATTCAGACAAACCAACTGAAAACAAAACAGCAATTTATGACATTTGAGACTATGGAAATTGGAACATTTACTAGGTATTTGATGATGTAAAGAAACTGTTTAGTATTGTGGTTATGTGTCCTAAAAGTCCCCATTTTCTAGATACCAACTGAAATATTATGTAAAAGAACCTTGATGATTCAAAGGTTCAATAATAATTGCTTAGCTTTGGGCCATTCTTCACATCTGTGAATATGCTAAGCCACAATCAGCCTTCTTTCCTAGTCTATCATGTTATAGCTAGAGTTCAGACAATACAAAGCAGAACTGTGGGAATCAGCTATTTTGCTAATCAAAGTGGTAGAAATAAACCAGTCCAAGTAGCTGGAACTGGAAGATATTTCCCACTCTTCATGCAGAAAGGCGGCCAATACGAGAGGGGATATAGTATGAATGATGCAATTTAATGATTCATTTTAAGAAGTTCCTATTTAAATGAAATGCTTCAAAATAAAAATGATTCTGATGTTTAGCTCTAAGAGACAATAGTTCCAGGCATTTCCCACAACCTGATTTGGAATTTAGTTAAATTCAGGAAAAGCACTGAAACTAGCTGGCCATATATCCAAGAGTGAGGGCCTGCCTATACAGCAAACATCACCAGCTCTGGACACAAGACTGCCTGTTTATGGCACAGATCCACCTTTTGATTGTTGTATGACCTTTGGTCAAGTTACTTAACCTTTTTGCACCACTGATATAGCATTTGTTGTTGGTAGAATTCAATGAACACACATAATACATACAAGTGACTAGTACAAAGTAAGTATTCAATGAATGATATTTATATGGCTGTGAACTTAGGGATGGAAGGACTGACTGGATCACATTAAAACTTTTCTCTGATGAAAACAGTGTAGTTTTTTTGGGGGGTGTGGAGGTCAACAGGGTCTTGTTCTGTCACCCAGGGCTAAAGTGCAGTAATGTGATCATGGCTCACTACAGCCTCAATTTCCTGGGCTCAAGCAATCTGCCCACGTCAGCCTCCCAAGTAGCTGGGACTACAGGCACACACCGCCACACCCTAACTTTATTTTTTGAGAGACAGGGTCTTGTAATGCTGCCCAGGCTGGTCTTGAATTCCTGTGCTCAAGTAATCCTCCTACCTTGGCCTCCCACAGGGATTACAGGTATAAGCCACCGTGCCTGGCCTAGCAGTATAGTTTAGAGAATAGAACAACGTTTTAAAACATTCTTATGTCTGTGAAATAAGTAGCACTGATTAGACTAAAACTGAACACAGGACAGAAACTACAGAAAATGGTCACTAGATTACCATTTTAAATTTTTTTCCTATTAGAATAAACTTAAAAAAAAAAAAACAAAAAAAAAACTGAGGGCCGAGTGCGGTGGCTCATGCCTAAAATCCCAGCACTTTGGGAGGCTGAGGTAGGCATATCACGAGGTCAGGAGATCAAGACCATCCTGGCTAACACGGTGAAACCCCGTCTTTACTAAAAATACAGAAACAAAATTAGCTGGGCGTGGTGGCAGGCACCTGTAGTCCCAGTTACTCGGGAGGCTGAGGTGGGAGAATGGCGTGATCCCAGGAGACGGAGCTTGCAGTGAGCCGAGATTGTGCCACTGCACTCCAGCCTGCGCAACAGAGCGAAGACTCCGTCTCAAAAAACTAACCAAACAAACAAAAAAAAACTGAGGAAGAAATTTGTTCTGAGTGCTTAAGATTTCATTCTGGTTCTCATTACCAGTGCAAAGTAAAAAAAAAATGTTTCAATAGTGATGCACAATGAAAAACTCCAGAAATATAGGATCCTTTAAAAAACTGATAACATAAGCCAGACAAGTGTAAAAAAGTAAAGCAAAATGAGCTGTTTTTCTGATCATAAAATATTTATTAAGGTATACTTTAGGGAATATAGTGAATATAAAATTTAGGATCACAATATGAAGCAATTTCAAATCCTCTCAAAGGTTAGCACAGCCCTGAAAACTCTGCAGATGTAAAACCACTGGTGAGACACTAAAAGCAGTTCGACTAGTACAGAAGTGGATTTTCATGAACATTTACAACTAGAGCATATGAATACCTCTTTTAAGTGCAAAACCACACCACATTACACTAATGCAGCAACAATGCATTCATTATTGTTCTCATTAGTCATTAGTAGTCAACTTGCATAAAACACCAGAAAAAAGCACAATGGAGTTCACAAAGTGGGCTAAAAAAATGAACCTGTCCTTGCAAAACACACATTGTAATGGAAGAAGAGACGTTAAAAAAGTATATGCACACTTTAGAAGCTGTGTTCATTCCAAGGATCTCAAGTGTCATTTCCTTTTCTGTAAAATCAAATTACAAGAACCAGGCACAACTAATATTTGGGAGGCAGTGTGTAGCTAAAATTTCATTTAACTAGTTATTCAATGATTTTTAAAATCCCCATAAATCTTTTCTGTCCTGAGGTAGTTGCAAAATAAATCATAACTTGGATATCAACTAGAGCTGAGGCTTTGACTTTTTACTCATTAAAACTAGTTGTTATAGGAACTACCTTGAGATATTTAAAAGACAGTTGAGAAATGGGCCTCTTACTACACACACAAGATGATGGCTATGTGGGAAAGAGGATTAGCTGCTTCAGAACGTGAGAGATACAGTCCACCATTTCTTCCACCCTCCCCACCCATTTTAGATTCTTTATTGTCCAAAAAGCCACCATGAACAACACAGTGAAAGCAGGCAGATCATCGTCCTTTGCTGTAGCCAGGGAAGAAAAGGTCAAGTAGAGTCTGCAGAATCTCATTGGGAATCATGATGTAATTCTGGCCAAGATCATGCCGGCAAGCAGGGCAGGAGAAAACCTGTGCCTTAAAGGAGCGCTGTAGGCAATCCTATGGTAAAAACAAAAACATCCGATTTAATCTGAGCATAAAGCATGTAAGTACTCAGCAACTTATGCTTTTAAATAGGAACCAGAAACTGGTAATGAGAGAAATGTACAGAATGAACAAACATAAAGGCTTGAATCTGCACTATGGAAAAGGCTGCAGTCATGGCTTTAGTTTCATCTCTGGCAGATATTGGGAGCCTTCAGGTAAATTAGTTATGTAATTTGTGCATCAGTTTCCTCATCTACTAAAATGATGGAGTTAGAGATTACATATGGTTGCCACTAGCCTAAACTTTTGGGTTAGATTTTAACCCTGTCCTTTCTAAACAGCCCTAGAGGGGAAAAAAAAATCAGGATTCCCTTGCTTAGAAATGAATTTTATAATTTACCAAATCACTTAACATATGGTGAGTCTTCCAAAAATATACTTAGCAGCCAGGCATGGTGGCTCATGCCTGTTATCCCAGCACTCTGGGAGGCTGAGGCAGGTGGATCACCTTAGGTCAGGAGTTCAAGACTAACCTGGCCAACATGGTGAAACCCTGTCTCTACTAAAAAATACAACAATTAGCTGGGCAGGGTGGTGCGAGCTTGTACTCCCAGCTACTCTGCAGGCTGAGACAGGAGACTTGCTTGAGCTGGGGAGGCAGGGGTTACAGTGAGCCCAGATCGCACCAGTACACTCTACCCTGAATGACAGAGCGAGATTCCGTCAAAAAAAAAAATATATATATATATACACACACACACGCATATATATATATATTTAGCAGTACTAAATACATTAAATATACAGTTAACTCAAGATCAGGCACAAACTCATATGTAGATTTGTTTCCATTTTATAAAAGAAACTGAAGTTCTGAAGTTAGGGCACATAATCACCACTGGGTAGAGCAAGATTCAAACCTTGGCTTGACTATAAAACACAAACTTTCCTTTTACACCACGCTGAAAACACAATATTCAATTCATCTGGGCATGATGCTAGATATAAACTGTTTTATATTATTTATTAACTAAACATTCCAGTTTGTACTATAATATATAAAACATATAAGCTATTACAGACAAGAGCAATGACCTCTTACCTTCTTTCCCATTTCAGCCCCTCCTCAAAATTCCAAACATAATACGATACCTCAAACAACACCTATTTGAATTATTATTACTATCTAATTAAAACATGCATTTACCACCAAGACGTAACTAAATGCTTCTTAACTAGAAGGTTCCACAACTATCCTGCTTCATGGAAAATGCTTCTTAGCATGCTAAAAACAGGTATAGAGATTAGTGTGCTTTCATGCCTAACAGGGAAAGTGAGGTAGGAATTCTACTTACTTTACAGACATTGTGAAAGCACTCAGTTGTCACAGGCTGGTAAACTAGCTCCTGACAGCAAACGCACATAAAAGATTGTTCCAATTTTTTCAGAAAATTCTAGAACAGTATCCAAAGATAAGGAAAGAAAAGTTAGCAGTTCATAATATGCTAATAAAATTCATCTATTGTATATTTCAAAACAGCTAGTAGAGAATAATTCAAATGTTCCCAGCATAAAAGATACCTGTTTATAGTGATGAACATTCCAATTATCCTGATTTATTACATGTTATATGAACATATCAAAATTTCACCATGTATCCCAAAATATATCCATCCATTATTTAGCAATAAAAATGTTTCAGTCACATTTAATGTCTTCTATTTAGAGGCCGGGCGCGGTGGCTCACGCCTGTAATCTCAGCACTTTGGGAGGCCGAGGCAGACGGATCACAAGGTCAGGAGATCGACACCATCCTGGCTAACACAGTGAAACCCCGTCTCTACTAAAAATACAAAAAATTAGCCGGGCGTGGCAGCGTGCGCCTGTAGTCCCAGCTGCTGGGGAGGCTGAGGCAGGAGAATGGCGTGAACCAAGATGGCGCCACTGCACTCCAGCCTGGGCGACAGAGCGAGACTCCGTCTTAAAAAAAAAAAAAAAAAAAAAAAAAGTCTTCTATTTAAAAAAATCAAGTAGTCTTGATTGTAACTACCTGAGAAGAGCAAACTTATATAAAGAAACCCCATTCCATACACATTAGTTTTAAATCAGTTTTAAATCACAGTATTGGGTAGGAAAAGTTGCAAAGTCAATATATGATGGTAAAAAGTCAATGTCCCCCTAAATGTCACATTCCAGGGATAAACTATTTTTCACTTAAAAAATAAAAAAATCATGGGCAACTTGTCTCAAGATCATTACATACTGACTGCCTTTTTTCAAAAAGCTGTTTTGCACAGTACTCCAGTGTATGAACATGTATTATCTATTCAATCTTCTGCTGTTATAAAACTTGAATATTTGTCTTTAGGAGCTTAAAAAAAAAAACACTAGGAAACAATACTCAATACTCTGTAGTATCTAATACCATAAACAAAACATTTATTTTCCTAGGATTATTCTGTGATATTTTACCTCAATCCTAAAATCCCATACCTTCCTGATGCTAATGTTTACTTACAGTAGGACGAAATTATAAAAAGTAGAGCCACCTAATGTAAACATGATCAAATGGATACCCTGTATTCTTCAAAAGCCATTAC
Organism: Pongo abelii; assembly: GCF_028885655.2. Classification (NCBI taxonomy): domain Eukaryota; kingdom Metazoa; phylum Chordata; class Mammalia; order Primates; family Hominidae; genus Pongo; species Pongo abelii. The sequence goes on from NC_071998.2 coordinate 52,036,983, forward strand.
TGGCTCCATTTAATCTTGGCTGTTTTTTTTCTTAAGCTAGAAGGAAAACTAGTTTTTTTCTAAATAGTCATAAAGATAACCCTTCAGTTATTTTAGGTAGTAAGGGAGTGCATTTCATATTTATTTTTTATATTAATAGAAAAAGTAAGGCCAAGCATGGTGGTTCACGCATATAATCCCAGTACTTTGGGAGGCTGAGACGGGTGGAGACGGGTGGATCATTTGAGGTTAGGAGTGCTAGACCAACCTGGCCAACATGGCCAAACCCGTCTCTAGAAAAAAATACAAGAAATTAGTTGGGCGTGGTGGCAGGTGCCTGCAATCCCAGCTACTTGGGAGGCTGAGGCAGGAGAATCACTTGAACCCAGGAGGTGGAGGTTGCAGTGAGCTGAGATCATGCTACTGTACTCCAGCCTGGGAGACAGACCACAATTCCGCCTCAAAAACAAACAAAGAAACAAAAAAACCTTACAAGTTTCAAATTTAAAAATCGAATGTCACATTTCAAAAGATGTCTCATATTAACTGATTTATGAACATGAATCATTAAAGTCAAATGCATTACAGACAAAGTATTATAAACACATTTTTAAAATATGGCAATTATGGGGAGATGCTGAAAACTTTATAACAGGTACTCTCTCCCTAACAAACTCCTTTGTTAATGACCAATATTTAACCTGGTACTTCCATAGTTCCTATAATATGGGTATATCTAATACAGGTATTTTGAGTTACAGGTAGCTACACTGTGCTAGGCACTCATCTACAGTGGTAATAAAAAGGCAGTCTGTGCTCTCCTGGAACTTACGTTCCTACAGGAGAATAAACAAACAAAAAACAGTTTCAGATAGTAATAACTGATGAAACAGAGCAAAGTGACTCATGCCTATAAACCCAGCTACTTAGGAGGCTGAAGCGGGAGGCTTGCCTGAGGCCAGGTGTTCGAGATCAGTCTGGGCAACACAGTAACCCCATCTGTTTGGATTTTTTAAACTAAATTTTAAAGAGTTGCTATTTTAGAAAGGGTAGTTTGGGAAGATCTCTCTGAGGAATCTATTTATACAGACTTAAAGCATATGAAAGAGTGAGACACATGAAAAGAGAATTCCAGTCAGAGGAACAGTACATATGTATAGGCCCAGGGGTATCAAGACGTCGAGTGTGTTTAAATAAAACAGTGACCACTGCAGTCAAGCAATCTGGGCACAAGAATACTAGTTTAAGAGGAGACTACAGATGTAGGTAGGGCTGCTGATCACCGGGCCTTTGGAAGGAGTTTGGACATAAATACATATACACATATTTATTTATTTAAAGTCACTGTTGGCTAACACCTGTTTTTTTCTGGCTTAATAAATGTCTTCCTGGCCTATCTGAAGAGAATGGGCATGAAACTTGTCCAGGGCAATAGTACATAACATCCAGAGTAATCACTAGCAGCAAGGTCACAATAATATGACCTAGGAAGGTCAGATTCTGTCCCAGTGGGATATTACCCATAGGGAAGACAACTTTCACATCACTCAGGTGGCTTTTTCCTCCATCTGTAATTACTTCTTTCCCACCTACAGTGGAAACTCACCTCAGTTATCACTAACAAGCCCTATCTTTCCCAATAAGAGAATAATTAGGCTGATTAACAACTGCTTTCTGTATCTTAATTTCCTATAAGTGAAAATGAGTGTGACCTAACAAAGTCAGACTCTCCTTATGCCTGGGTATCTTGTCTAAAATACAAGTAAACACTTCTCAAAGTGTAATCACTTTCCCCTGTCCTCTAAACATGTAAGCCTCATTTTGCCAAAGATAACTCAATGTATCACATTTATAAACAAAGGAAGTAACAATTCCAATATAAATCCAAATATTTGATAAATTTCAGCATTTCTAAAAGTTTAAAAATCACATTTAAAAAATTCTTCCTTAATAATAATGACTATCTCTCACAAAGGAAACTAGAGTTTTTGTGTTGCTGCTTTAAGTCTAGATAGAAAAGACATACAGATATAAGGGCACATCAACACTTTGGAGAGAAAGAAAACAGAAAAGTAATTGTATTATAAATGACAAGGGGTCAATATTTAATAGAAGATTCAAATTTATAAGTAAAATTAAAGATACAATAAGTGAGAAAAGAATGAAGAGACAGTTCATATTTGAAGACTCCAACTTTAGGGATTTGATAAGAAAGGCTTGCTTGCAAAACACAGCTTAACACAAAGCCCACACATTAATTAACTATGTGATTCCTTTTTACTTTAAAATTACGTGATTAAGAAAAAATGAAAATTTAAAAACATAAAATACTTAATAGATAATCTGGTTAATTTTACCACTTAGTTTAACATGTAGGTTTCGAAAATTGTGCTGAACTGCTTAAGACTTATGCTGTTAGGTAACTTTCAACTGTAACAAAAACTTTCGTGGTGATTTTTAGATTAAACTGACCATGTTTCGCAACTGAAAATTCTTCTGAGGAACAGTACCTCAAAGTAAAGTAACTTTGGGCATAGAGAAGTCAAAATCCAGCATCTAAGAGGTTTAAAGTAAATTCAGGCGCATGTATATGTGTTGCCTCAGATTATTTCTTAAAGGTAGTGGCACTGAATTAGAAAACCAGGTAGAAGTATGAAGTTTTGACTGATGTGTGAAAAACATACTTCATGAGACAATTATTTATCATTTGTTAATATCAGAATGTTATTATTTAAAAAAATCTTCACATACTGGTCCTTCCACAAGATGTGCAAGCACTTCATCCCACAGCTTCTGGTTCTGACAATCTTCTCTGATGAGATGTTGCTGTTGAGGAGTTAGTTGAAAAGCCTCAATTGCTTCTGCTGAATCTGATGCTTTGTATACTTTGGAGGCGCTTGGACAGCCATCTAGATTTATTTTAAAAATGTATCAGCAGACTTACAAGTGGTTCTAAGCAGAACTATGAAACAAAAGAGTTAACTGGCACAAGTAATGTTTAGCAGAAAGATAACCAACATAAAACAGCATCTAATTTCCCCTAAAATTTAGGATACTGTTATTTCCTGCTATTTGGTTCTGACACTATTAAACAAAAGATCCATCTTCCACCATGCCCCCCCAGCCAAATCCTTTGCTTTCATTTCTTGTAAGTCTCTCAATTTATTTTCTTAATATTTCTCTTTATTAAAAAGTATGTTGGCTGGATGCAGTGGCTTCTGCCTGTAATCCCAGCACTTTAGGAGGCTGAGGCGGGAGGATCCCTTCAGCCCAGGAGTTCAAGACCAGCTTGGGCAACATGGAGAAACCCCATCTTTACAAAAAATACAAAAATTAGCCAGGTGTGGTGGTGTACAGCCGTGGGCTACTTCGGAGGTTGAGGTAGGTGGATCACTTGAGCCCAGGAGGTCAAGGCTACAGTAAGCCAAGATCTTTCCACTGCACTCCAGCCCAGGTGACAAGAGTGAGACCCTGTCTCAAAAAAAAAAAAAGTATGTTATTATTATTTATATTTTGCAATCATTACCTACCATCTGAAATTGGCCTTTTTGTGGTTCCACTGGGCTGCTTCTTTGACTGTCCTTTAGTCTTCTTCCCTTCTTTATCTGAAGGGTAACCTGCTGGATACTGATTGGGGGAGGAGGGAGAGTACAATGCAGATTTAAGCTTCACAGACAAGGGGGGTTTAGATCCTGGTGAGAAATTAAAAGGGAGGGGAAGACTACACTTTCCCCAAACTAAAAAACTTTACATAAAAGAAATAGACATTTAAAGGAAAAGAATTCAAAGCACAGACAACTATTAAAATCCCAATTTATGTAGCTGTGACTGCTAAGAGATTCCATTTTATAATACATTGATCTTAAGTTTCAGATCTAAGAAAGATAAGTCTTCAGGAGTTGTGATTAGATTTCCTTAAAGTTTAAGGAAAGTAGAATACAGAAATGAAGGTAAATGAGAACCAATCATAGAACACAACAGACAGAAAGCAAATAGATTGGATCACAGTAAATTGTGGAGTTGGTCTAAAAAAATATCAAAAACATTAAGGGTCAAACTTCTCATCTCCTAAAGTTAGGGGGAGGAGCTTTTAGAAGACCTAAAGCAACTAAATTACTAAATCCTCCACCAGCTAAGAGCTAGATTTGAAGTAATACATTCTATCTATCATCCTTATGTTTCAATGGCTACCTTCTTTGAGGGGGTGGGTGGGGTGGGAGGAGCATGCTTTGTAATAACAGTCATGCTTAAAGCACTATATGTTTCGGGCCTCAATGACTATTACTCATCATAGCAGATGGGCTCACATGCTTCTGCTCACAGTTTCAAATACAACCTATCTAGAACAATGCTCTCAACAGGGAAATCTGAAAAATCTTCTGAAAGTGAATGTGACAAAGTTGTTTTTATATTAAAAAGAATTATTTTAGTAGTTGTTTTAGCAGCTGATGGTCTTATTTTCAACAATCAATTCTATGAGTTTAAAAAGACAACAAAAACAGAAACAGACTTGCATTAGAAGACACACACTCACCTGCCTGGGTGGTCAGACACTTGCCCATAGTTCAGCCCCTACACATGCAGTGTGGGCAGAGCCAGGGGAAATGATAAAGCTGGCAGTTTTTACGGGAAGCACAACAATGGGGAATGATGGGAGATGAACTCAAACCATGCTCTGAAGTCAGTGTCAGGGACAAATTCTAGGGTATACAGGCAGTGAAGGGATTAATGCAGCCATACCATCCACTATGCACACAAAATCAACGAAGTCTTTATGGGTTAACAGCTGAGCATGGGCAAAGGGGAAAAAAGACAAAGCACTAAAGGTGGTGGCAGGGCAGGGAAGCAGCTTTGCGGGAGAAGAGAGAAAAGGGGTGAGGAAAAGTGAGAAAGGGAGAAGGCAGACCACTCTTATAAAGCTACCTCCCCACCCTTCCCTTACCAGAGAGACACCCCCTGTGCCCTCTAGGATAAGTGTCCTTTTCCAGGGCCTCCTATACCTAAATTTTATGAATCCCTTTCCCTCACACTTCAAGTCATTTCCAAATTGATTTGGAAATATTTTACTTTCATTTAACAAGTCCAGCTTTTCCCAAGCACAACCCTTGGTCCCAGGGCAGTCTGACATCTAGGATACTACCTTTTCTCTCCTTTTCCTCTGTCGATTTGCACGATCTTATTCCTCACCCCTTATAGTCCCCCAGTCAATTGCTGTGGGTTATATCCAGTGTTAAGGGATGTAGATAGAAGAGGTGTATATTTTTATGAACACACAGGAAGCCTAGACGAATGTAATCTAACCTGTAAACGTAAACATAATCTCCTTGACCGTTCTATTCCTTCAGAGGTCCAAGGAGCAGGTTCAACATCATCTCTTCTTAAAAGATAGCGCCAAACCAAGAATCCATGGCTTGATGAAATCTCTGGCCAGTATTTCACCACCTAAATCACAATATTTCAGAGCCAGTTTGAGATTTAAAGTTTTTGACTTATTCATCACATTAGTGGTACCAAAACAATCTTTGCCAGAACTAAATGCAACTTCTGAATATTCTGCTTTGCTGTAAGGACAGTAAGTCAAGAATATTCACTAAAACAGTTTTGACCTTAATTCCTATTATAGACTTCCCATATGAGGACAGACTGCTATAAATTTAATAGAGTAACAAGATTATGCTAATTAATAGAATTTTGTATCATAAAGATGGCAGCAAATGCCTCTTTTAAACAAAGAATGCAAATCGATTACTATGATGTGCTCTGCTTTGAAAATCTATTACAACTAAAATAATTCAAAAAGATATATAAAAATCAAGTTATACAACAGCCAGTTACTTAAACGGCTTTATTATAGAGAACATACACTTACATTAAAAAAAAAAAAAAAATCTTAACCCAACTCTGCCCCTAGGAACTCGAAATAAACCTTACAAGTAAAGTGCTGAAGTTAAGAGTTTGCTTTATGCATCTGTTCAATTTCCAGAAAAAGTAGCAATATAAGATGGCTACTGTTTCCTCGAGCCCACCCACAGTAGTTCCTTGCAACAACCCTGCCTTGAAAGCCCAGGAAGAATGACAAACAAGATGTCATGCCAGATAGAGCACCTTATAAATGCCATCATATCTGTTGCCTTCTTCAGGAGCATATTTGCTGATCTTCCTCCCTTTAAAACTGCGTATCACTCTGACTGGCTTACCAGCTCTCCAATTCCGAGACTCTGCTCCAATTTTATCATCCAATGGAGCATCACAGTTTAGGGCCAATGCCCTAAAAAACAACAAAAAAGTCTTTATACCACGTAATTTTTCTTCAAGTACACAATCGAGTCATTAGCTCAATTAAAAGGTGAATTATACCTTACCTGATGGTTAAGATTCTATGATTCTTTCCATATTATTCCAGATAATAGGATTATGCTTTCCCCCACCAGCAGAGAAGACAAATCAGTTTTCTGATGTCACCCCCAAGCCAGGGGATTGGTTCTCAGATAGCCTGTAGGGTTCTTCTGAAAGTAATAACATCTGTGCCACGTATAATAGAAAACAACTAGAAATACATGGAATTTTTCTTTAAATAACGTTTGTTGGGGGAAGGGAGAACGTTGGAAAACTAAAGCAAATGATTGTTGCAATAGTGATCTTTGGTAAGGGTGTGAGGTGAATTGCTGGAATAATGTAGAAAGAAATCCAAAAATATAAATTTGTCAGCAAGGTACAAATGACCTTCCCAGGTCTACTTTCCACATTCCAGACAATAGAGAATCCTTAAAGTTTAAAAGATATTAAGAATAAGTGGTGTATGAGAATATTCTTTAAAGGTCTCCATAAAAAGATAAATTTCAATAAGCCTGAAGCATCCAAATGCCTGTGCTAATGACAATGAAGACTTCTGGCTGCTTGAGATCACTACATTTTACTGATGATGCATTAATGCATGGTCAAAGAGGAACACTGAATTGGGAGTAGTACCTGACTTAGCTGGAACTTACTTAGTATATGCATTCACCTAATAGTAGTAAATCAATGAGCTTATTAGATGTTAGAAGACCTTATTCTTGGGAGAACCTAGTTGTACCAAAATCTGTACTTAAATTATTTTTACTATTTTAAAATAACAATTTTAAAATCAGTTTACAATTAGCATTTTCCTCTAGAACACCTACATCTTAAGTGAAAATAAAACACTGAGAACACTTAAGGTTTAAAAAACAAACAAAAAACAGAACTATACCCAATCTGGTAAAAGCAGATATGACATAAAATACTTCTTCAGGGTTTGATTCTTTTTATGCAGGCTCAAGTTAAAAAAAAATAGACTTCAAGAATATGACTAACCTATTGAAAAGAAATGTCTTGACCATAGTTATATTTTTAGTGAGTAAATAAACTTGAAAGTATTTTGTTTTAAAAAATAACTTATATAGCTGTGGTCAAAGAGTTGAAGCTTCCCAAGTTACCTTTTTTTTTAAATCTAAAAGGAAGATGCATTAAAATGCTGGGAGGTAGAAAAAAACACAGCCATCAACTCTGGGGCTAGTATTAGGTCTTACTTACAGAATACCTATTGAGATATTACACCTATTTTATCTGAAGAGCTAGGGTAACTTTACCTTCATGTCACTGAATGGAATGCTTTAATGCTCAGATACCTTCAGTCATAATTACTGCCACCACTAACTGGCACTGTCAACTCACTTCTGGCTTCAGATAATTAGGCTATTCAAGTACATGAAAAGAGTCCAAGAGGATGAAACTAGGCAATACAGCAACAAAGCTCCTCCATTAATCTAACTGCCACTCAACCAGTCAGGTGCCTCTGACTGCCCTGTTAAAAGATGGCCAGGTTACTTTGCTGCCCTCTTCAGTTTCTTAAAGTTGGAAGAGCTGGGAAGAAATAGGAATAAACTCAGAACCAAGAAGGTGTCGAACTACCTCTTAGCAAAGAAGCAAAAATGAATTCAACCATACACTACTGGGGAAAGAGTATACTATGGGTCAGAGCAAAGGGCCTTTCACCTCAGTTTTCACGTTTGTTAAACATACAGGTACCTTTGCCCAAGCACTTTTACAATCACAAGGCGTATTCACAACTTAACGTATAAACTGACAGACGGGATGTTAAAGTCTCTCTGATAATTCAATCCTAAATTGTTTTCAGTTGATATTTCATTTTTCACTATCTCCTCTTTATAGCAAACATGTTTACTGCTTGTCAATTATTTTCTAATGAGACTGTAGCGGTACTTATCAGATTGTCCAGAAGTGTGAAAGGAATCTAACATGTACATTACAATGGTGGGTAGTTATGAAGGAAGTTCCTTTCAAGCAAAATTATCGATTATTAAAGGAAAAATAATTTTCAGATTTGACAACTTGAAAGAGTCCTTTTGCAAATTTGAGATACATTTTCATTGACAAAAACACATCAAAATATTTATTTTAAGACATTCTTCTTGAAGGACTGCTTTCTTGCTAGAAAAGAATAGCTAAGCTCCTGTCTCAAGAATGTTTTCACCAGCAAATCTGACCTGTCTCCTCTGCTGGTTCAGTAAAAATAATCCTACTGTCAGAAACAATATAGAACACATAAAAACAGAGATTCTATGTAAATTGATACACATGAAAGTCTTGAAATCATACTGGTATATTCTTTACATCACACAGTAATCAGAAATTAAGGGGACACTACTTAAAACTGAGTGATTTAGACTTTAAGTGAAAAACACTCACTTTTACTCAATCGATAAAATACCCTTAATAACAGGATATAAAAACTGTTAACTTTATGAAATGTTCACAAAAATTTCAGTAGGACAAACTATAATGTGATTTTTGCTATCTGGTGGTCTGGGTTACTTATTAATATTGGTATTAGCATGCATTTATAAAATAAAACATTTTTAAATTAATAAATTTTCTGTACCCATGGGAGCTGAGATGTCATTAGTATTTCTATAGAATAAAGGTCAGCACATGGTGGCTCTTTTGTAATGTCTTAAGGGGATTTAGTTAGAAAAGATCACTTTTGTAACTAAATGAACATTCCCTTTAACAACTCTTAGAAGATATCTGATTAGCAGACATTCTAAAAGCACATTCAGTACAGATCTGATTAAGTTACCTTATATTTCATTTATGTACATAAATGTGGCTCCCAAACATAACTTTATTTCACATTACTGAGTTTACTCTAAAAAGGAGTTTGTCACTTTTAGCTTTGACCAATGGAGTAGTAGACAAGCCACCTTTTTCTCAATTTCACTTAAATTACACAGGTTCCTTTCCTCCAAAGTTGTTAACATTTTCAAATGCATACCACATGTATTCAGTAAGACTAGAAATTATGGCATTTAAAAAATAACAGTATAAAGATATGTTAGGATGCTGATAAACAATTACATAATCAGGCACTGGAATTTTAATTTCAGATCTTTAACTCCCAGTTTGAAATTCTCCTCTGCAACGTAAGTTACAATTTACAGTCCTATAACGAAACTTTTATTCAATGTTCAAATTCTAAAGTGTTTATAGTAGTACCTGTTCATGTTTGTTAATGTTTGATCAGCTGAAGGTGCGCCAATTCTTTTATTACCAGCAAGATTTTTACCACCGCTTCCAGTGTATGTGAACTCATCACCTCGGTCCTGTCAGAGAAGATTTTCTTTATTAAGAAAGCTAAACCCAAGTATAATTTCATCAATTCTTATTTCAGAGTCAAAACATTTCATTTGGATGTTATGAGTTGACATTTTCTCTTGAGGCATCTCCCAAAATAATGCAAAATTTAAATGCAATCTTGTGTGTAGTATACTTTCAAGTTACATAACTTGACCTAACACTTTCACTTTAAATTATACTTTCAACATCTCCAAATATGGTTAGTCTCATGCTATATATGTAGTCAAATAATCAATAGAATGTTACAAACAAGGTAAGGTCTTATGGATTTAAATATTATATTTTATTCAATTCAATGTTAAAACTTATTAATACTAGCTTGTAGGTTCTTTATAGATAATACCACTTCAACAAACACTCCATAACCAAATTTCCAACTGACATCTACACCACACCTAAGTGTGCTGCCTCAAATTTCAAATTCTGGCATTGACAATAAATAAGTACTACAAAAGCAAATTTACCTAAAAACTTCACATTAACTTTTTTTTTGAGACAGCCTTGCTCTGTCACCCAGGCTGGAGTGCAGTGGCATGATCTCGGCTCACTGTAGCCTCTGCCTCCAGGTTCAATCGATTCTCCTGCCTCAGCCTCCCAAGTAGCTGGGATTACAGGAATGTGCCACTACACCTGTCTAGCTTTTGTATTTTTAGTAAAGATGGGGTTTCGTCATGTTGGCCATGTTGGTCTTGAACTCCCGGTCTCAAGTGATCCACCTGCCTTGGCCTCCCAAAGTGCTGGGATTACAGGCATGACCCACTGTGCCCTGGCTTTCATATTAAAATTCTAACAGCACAGTTAAGTTCCCTTTATTTCATATTCTGTGGGTTCACCCATATCACACATTCAGGTAAAATAATCGCCTTCCATTAAGAAGAAATTTGGAAGAAATTTGAAAAATCTAAAAGTAATATAAAGTATCTACTAAATGTAAAAAAAAAAAAAAAAAGGCCAAAAGATGTTACATACACTAGCTCTCCAATTACTTCTATAGCAGCTACAAATTTATATGGATATTATTGTCTCTATCTGATTCAGTACTTGAAACAAATTAAGAAAAGTAACTATCAGTGCACAATTAATTCTACTAACACTAGCAAAATAGTGATTCTTTAATGCAAGATCATTTTAATTAGTTTAGACAACTTAGACAATGTTTTGTGTCTACTAAATTCTTATTGTAGAAGTCAATTATTTATACTTTGTTTTTCCCTTGGATTAAAAGCCACAAATAAACATCTCATGGTCTTAAAGTGTTATTGGTCCAAAAGCCTTAAATTTACTTTCACCTTTTGTTAATCCAATATTAAGGTCTACATATTTTTTAAACAAGTTATTACGAAACTTAATCTTTAGTATGTATTCTATGAGAAGGAATTCTAATAAATACGTACATCTAGAACAGTTTAGAATACTTCTTAAACTGATCAAAACCAGTCTTCCACCCGGTATCTGGACAGACTCCACAATATTCATATTCATAACTCTGTCAACTTTTCAAGTTATTATGGGAGTGCCATAAAGAAAAAGTAATGGAAAGTAAGAGAGCATAATAAGACAAATGTAAGCTAAATAGTATTTAAAACATTTCTGATTATTCTTCAAGCAGCAAATCAAGGAAACATGGCTAAAATTCTGTACCATTAACTCATTTGTACTTTAATCATTACATCAACAAAAACATTATATTATCACGAGGGAAAAAAACTGTCAGACTGTAAGAGCTCAACCATATTATTTCAGGCTATTTTTTCCTATGGAAAGGCCAGGCGCGATGGTTCATGCCTGTAATCCCAGCACTGTGGGAGGCCAAAGCAGGAGGCCTGCTTGAGCCCAGGAGTTCAAGACCAGCCTGGGTGACATAGCGAGACCTTGTCTCTATTAAAAAATAAAAATAAAATATTTTTCCCATGGAAAAATAATCAGCCTAAATTTGTTGCATCTTCTAGTCAATGATCCATTAAATTGTGCCTGGGAGGCAGTAGCCTAAACAAGTTCTGCTGCCTGGGAAGAGCTCACATAAAGCAGCTCTATCTACACAAGGGACACAGCACTGCCCCAAAGTAACTCAGTTCTTCAGTTATTCCCAACCTCTATTCTTCTCCCAAGCTGCTAAAGCAACTGCCTAAGACAACAAGCTGGATGCTCACATTCTTGCCATCATCAAGATCAGGTGGAAGACCTTTATCTCAAACTTCTCAGCCTCTTCCCTACAGACTATCAGATAAATAATTCCAAAGCACAACGAAGACACACATTCCCCAAACTCCTTTAATGATTTAATGCAAGGTTGTCTAGACAATAGCCTCAAATTTTACCAACTTCTCTCATAATACCCTTTACATCCCTGCAAAACTATACCACTGCTAGTGTAACACACATCTACTACTGGGGGGTTAGGTGGTGTTAGGAGAGGCATTTTACATATAATTAATTCATTTAAACCTCACAGCAAGCCTTTAAGTACTATAAATCTTATTTTACAGATGTGGCAGAGGTTCAGCAAATCACCTGAAATCACACAACTAGGAAAAGAGATGGATGGCTCCACACCCAGGACACAAAACCAAACAGACTCTGGCTTCCGAGTCTTCTCCTGAACACTGAGCAAACTCCTTCTCAAGACAACTGAGAGGATGCAGATCATATTTGTGGGTCCTCACTTCTCAAAAGAGGTCACCAAAATACAAGGCACTAAAACTGGCATTTGATTAATTCTTAAGTTACTAGGCTAAAATATTAACTCAGTTATCAGCAGGTATGCAAGAGTATTACATCCATTCATCCAGACAGAACAAAGATCACTGGCTTCATGAAATTTATACCAAATTCAAGAATTCAGGAAACTTTTTTTCTTAAATGTGAAAAGCTTATTCAGGTTTCCTTTTCCTAATCCTATAGATATACTTGCCTACAATAGAAAGATCAAAAAGTTGAAAATGCTTATAAAATATATAAACGTTTCCAGACACATTTTAGCTGTCAATCAAGGCCTATATGTCATCTTAGTCCTAAAATTTTTCTTCACATTATGTAACAGACTTAACTAAGACAATTAGCAGTTCATCAGTACTTATCTCCTCAAATGTTTTAACGTTTGACCAGTAACTATATTTAAAAACATGGAAACAAGAAAATAAACTTCATATATTTAAGATAATATTCTTTTCTTTTTTTTAAAGACAGAGTCTCACTTTGTCATCCAGGCTGGAGTACAGTGATGTGATCTTGGCTCACCGCAACCTCTGCTTCCTGGGTTCAAGTGATTCTCCTGCCTCAGCCTCCCAAGTAGCTGGGATTACAGGCATGCATCACCACGCCTGGGTAATTTTTGTACTTTTAGTAGAGACGGGGTTTCATCATGTTGGCCAGGCTGGTCTCGAAGTCCTGACCTCAAGTGATCAGACCACCTCAGACTCTGCAAGTGCTGAGATTACAGGCATGAGCCACTGTGACTGGCCTTATTTAATATTCTGCTACAGAGAATATAACTAACATTTGAGTCCGTGCTATGTGCAAAGGGCTACATAAATTATCTCAGTTAATGTAATCATCTTCCCGACATAAAATACTATTTCTTCTTTTTACAGATGGGGAAACTGAGTTACCAGAGTTAAATAATTTGGCCGAAGTCTCAAATACAACAAATGTCAGAGACCAGATCGAAAACAATTGCCCAGACACTAAAAACAAATGTTAAAGAGACTACATTTCTAGTTGGTTTATTTACAAAGCCTTTAAAAAATTCCAAGAGCTGACTGTAATAAACTATATAACATCTTTTGTATTTCTGACAAATACATAAAGATATAGCTTCAAAATATGGATGCTAAAGAAGAATGCAAAGGATGAACCTAAATATTTCCATTTACTTTGCCATGTTAATGTAAATGCATTGCCAAATCTGCCTTTCAGAAAGACAGCACGCTTTTCTATTTGTCTGAAAACATACTATATTTTGTGTTCTCTCTCCATAACTACTCAAATTGATTCATCTTTGTAACAATCCACGAAAGCAAGTAAATACCTGAAGACCACATATCTGATAAACAGTTAAAAAAAAAAAAAAAAAACCCATTAGAAAATGGCCAAAAAACCTGAAGCACTATGCTACTAAAGAGGCTATACAGATGGCAAATAAGCAAAAGAATCACGTCCAGCAATAAGATATCACTACACACCTATCAGAATGGCTAAAACAAAAAACAGCAACAACAGCGAATGCTGGTGAGATGCAGAGAAACTGGATCACTCATATATTGCCGAGAGGAATGTAAAATGGTACAGTCACTGGAGAAAACAGTTTGGCAGTTTCTTTAAACAACTAAACATGCAACTGCCACATGTGACCCAGGAATTGCACTTCTGGGGCATTTATTCCAAAGAAATACAGACTTACGTTTACAAAAAACCTGTTCACAAATATTTACTGTAGCTTTATCTGTAATAGCTAAAAACTCAAAAGAACCCAGCTGTTCTTCCATGAGTAAAAAAGATTAAATGAACTGTGGTACATCCACACCATGGACTAGTACTTGGCAATAAAAAGTAATGAACTATTGATACATGCCACAATCTCCAGAGAATTATGCTGAGTGGAAAAAGCCAATCCTAAAGGCATTTATAAAAATTCTTTAAGTGACAAAATTACAGGAATGAAGAAATGAGGCTGGGAGCAGTGGCTCACGCCTGTAATCCCAGCACTTTGGGAGGCTGAGGTGGGCGGGTCACTTGAGGTCAGGAATTTGAGACCAGCCTGGCCAACATGGTGAAACCCCATCTATACTAAAAATACAAAAATTAGTCAGACATGGTGATGCACGCCTGTAGTCCCAGTTACTCGGAAAGCTGCGCCAGGAGAATCACTTGAACCTGGGAGGCAGAGGTTGCAGTGAGCCTCTCGAGATCGCATCACTGCCCTGTAGCCTGGGAAACAGAGTGAGACTATCTCAAAAAAAAAAAAAAAAAAAAAAAAAGACTCAGCACGGTGGCTCATGCCTGTAATCCCAGCACTTTGGGAAGCCGAGGTGGGCAGATCACCTGAGGCCAGGAGTTCCAGACTAGCCTGGCCAATATGGAGAAACCCCATCTCTAGTAAAAACACAAAAATTAACCGGGCGCCTGTAATCTCAGCTATTCAGGAGGCTGGCTGCAGCGAGCTGAGATGGCGCCATTGCACTCCAAGCTGGGCGACAACAGCAAGATTCCATCTCAAAAAAAAAAAAAAAGAGAGAGAAAAGATTAGTGGTTGTCAGATGTTAAGAAGCAGTGGGGGGGCTATGTCTGATAGGTGTAGCTATAAAAGGGCAACACAATAATGGAAACTGTGGTAATATAAATGTTCAGCCCCTGACTGTACAGTGTCAATATCCTGGTTCTGATATTGTACTATATAGTTTTGCAAGATGTCACCACTGGGAGAAACTGGGTAGAGGGCACAGGATCCCCTGCCCGCCTTTTTTTTTTTTTTTTTTTTAAAGGAGACAGGGTCTCGTTCTCTGTCACCCAGGCTGGAGTGCTGTGCTGGCATGGCTCACTACAGCCTCAACCTCCTGGGCTCAAGCAATCCTCCTGCCTCATCCTCCTGAGTAGCTGGGACTACAGGCACATGCCACCACACCCAGCTAGTTTCTCTGTTTTTTTGGTAGGGACAGGGCTTTGCCATGTTGCCCAGGCTGGTCTTGAACTCCTAGGCTCATGAGATTCACCCACTTCAGCCTCTCAAAGTGCTAGGATTACAGGCATGAGCCACTGGACTCGGCCCTCTGTATTGTTTCTAATGCTACATGTGAATCTACAACTATCTCAAAATACTAAGTTTAATTTTAAAAAATAAACTCAATAGATTGATTTAACACTGGAACCAGTTTTTATTTTTTAAAAGAGAAACTTAAAGAAGAATGACAAAAAAAAAAGCTCTATAGAGGATGGGCACCGTGGCTCACGCCTATAATCCTAGCAGTTTGGGAAGCCAAGGTGGGCAGATCATCTGAGGTCAGGAGTTCGAGACCAACCTGGCCAACATGGCGAAACCCCAGCTCTACTAAAAATAAAAAAATTGACCGGGTGTGGTGGCTCACGCCTGTAATCCCAACACTTTGGGAGGCCAAGGCGGGAGGATCACCTGTGGTCAGGAGTTGGAGACCAGCCTGGCCATTGTGGTAAAACCCCATTTCTATTAAAAATACAAGAATTAGCCAGGCGCAGTGGTGCATACTTGTAATCCCAGCTACTCAGGAGGTGGAGGCAGGAGAATCGCTTGAACCTGGGAGAAGGAGATTGCAGTGAGCCGAGACTGAGCCATTGCACTCCAGCCTGGGTGACAAAGAGCAAAACTCCGCCTCAAAAAATAAATACATAAAAATACAAAAATTAGTCAGGTGTGATGGCAGGCACCTGAAATCTCACATACTCGGGAGGCTGAGGCAGGAAAATCACTTGAACCCAAAGGCAGAGGTTGCAGGGAGCTGAGATAGCACCATTGCACTCCAGCCCAGGTGATATAGCGAGACTCCGTCTCAAAAAAAAAAAAAAAAAAAAAGGAAAAAAAATAAAAGCTCTATAGAGAATGTGTTTTCCTTATAATAATCACTTAACAAACACATATAAGTCAAACCAGTACATGTAAAGAATAAACACTGTCAAATGATTTACTTTCTAATTTGTATGAAACTGATTACTTCAACAAAAACTGTGCTAAAAAGACACAACAGTATTTGATGTATCCTAGGCAAAGCTATTGTATTTTACAAATGATCAAGGCAGGTACTAATGAGTAAGGTTGTATAATGACTTACGACTTCATCCGCAAATCCACCAGCCAGTACAAGAGAATAAGCCCCATCATTACTTCGACCATGAATTCCACCAACATGGGGTCTGTGAACACCTGCTTCGCTCACCTATAAAACAATTAAAGAGAGTCTCAAAATACCTCTGAACAGTTAAGGTACATTTACAAAATGCTTTCATATATATTATTGGTACCTAAAGACCCAAGAAGTGAGTCTCACAGAGTTCTATCTTTTGCTCTCTCATTTTAAATCTCCTGGTACCTAAAGATCCAAGAAGTGAGTCTCACAGAGTTCTATCTTTTGCTCTCTCATTTTAAATCTCCTCAAACATATCCTTTAGGTTCTGAGAATTCTAAAACTGATTGCATAGAATTCTGAGTTGCACAATAACTAGTAAACAATCATCTTATGTCTATTGGAACTTCCAGCTCAACTCAGCTAAAAGAGGACTATCAGCAGTCCATACCGTTTCTCTCTTATTTCTAGTCTTGGATAGTGGCCCTGTTGCCTACCTAGTTTGTGAAGTCAAAAATGCAGGAGTTATTTTATCCCCCTTCTTCCCCCTTATTTCTCAAACTCTTTTGGTTACAAGGATTGCTGATTTTACCTCCTAAATTTCTCAAATCAATCTTCTTTTACTTCCACTGTTCAATCTCAGTTTGAGTCATGAATGCTTACAATAGATCCTTTTTTTACTGCCTCTAGTTTTGCTCCTTCAAACCCATCCTATCTATCACAAACTGGATGATTCTTTTAAAAATAATTCTGCTTTTGACTTTCAACTGCTTAAAATATATTAAGTGGTCACACAGTATCAAACCCAAGTCAACGTGATTTATTACCCTCTCTAAATATGGCTCCTATTTTTCCTAGCCTTATCTGCAGCCTCTCCTTCAAAGAACATATATGCCTGAGCCAAAACTACTAAATGTTACCCAAACATGCTATCCATTTCTACTTTACTCATTTCTACTTCAATGGATGACTGCTTTTCCCCTCGTATCTTCATTCCTGCCTCACTGAAACAAGTGTCACTTCTTTGTGAACTTCAAACTCCCTGAAAAAGGTATTGTAGTTCATCTGTTGGTCATACAATTGGTTTTGTTTTTTTTTTTTTTTGGTAGAGACAGGGGTCTCACCATGTTGCCCAGGCTGGTCTTGAACTCCTGGGCTCAAGCAATCCTCCTGCCTCAGCCCCCAAGAGTGTTGGGATTACGGCGTGAGCCACCACCACACCTGGCCAATACAATTGTTCTTAGCAGAGTAAAGGAAACTGAATTCAAGCTTGCACAATAATTTGGGGTGGGGGGCGGGGGTGGAAAGGCACTTCAGAAGCTTTTAGAAGCCAACAAGAAGGTGATAGCAACAGAACCTGGAAAGGTTTTGGCTTTTGAAACACCTCAGCAGAAGGTACCATTTGATCCCCCACCTCATCAACCCTGGCCAAAATAATCTGTTTTTCCTAAATCTTTCCCACTTTCTAAATAGCAAATCCATCTCACTAGTTGCTCAGGAAAACAACCTCATAGTCATCTTAGACTATATAAGGAGGCTTTCAGAGTTTAGAAAATAAATACGTGACAGACAGGTATACAAAAAAAAGATGCAAAAAATAAAGCAATTAGAAATACACAAAGTATATTTTTACTATATTTATAGTATTATATTCAATTTATATACAGTATTTTATTGTATTTATAGATCCAAAGTCATAATAAACTAAACTTTGAATACTGGCTCAACCAAAATTATAATACAACTATTGCAAAGATAAGAGAACACAGAGAGTATTAAACTAAATGTTTCATCTTCCACAGAAAGAAGTTAATATGGCCGGGCACGGTGGCTCACGCCTGTAATCCCAGCACTTTGGGAGGCCAAGACGGGTGGATCACCTGAGGTCGGGAGTTTGAGACCAGCCTGACCAACATGGAGAAACCCCATCTCTACTAAAAATACAAAATTAGCTGGGCGTGGTGGCGTATACCTGTAATACCAGCTACTTGGGAGGCTGAGGCAGGAGAACTGCTTGAAACCAGGAGGCGGAGGTTGCAGTGAGCCGAGATTGTGCCACTGCACTCCAGCCTGGGCAACAGCAAAACTCCGTCTCAAAAAAAAAAAAAAGAAAAGTGAATACAACTAAAAGATGAATTAAAAAAAAAACAGTATAAATACATTATTTATTAATAGAAATAAGAAGGTAGGGCCAGGCACAGTGGCTCACACCTGTAATACCAGTACTTTGGGAAACTAAGGCAGGAGGAATTGACCCCAGGGATTCAAAATCAGTCTGAGCAACACGGTGAAATCCAGACTCTACAAAAAAACACAAAAATCAGCTGGGTGTGGTGGTGTGTGCCTGTAGGCTCAGCTACTCTGGTGGCTCAGAGTAAAGGACAGCTTGAGCTCAGGAAAGGACTGTGATTATGGCACTGCATCCAGGAGGAGAGGGGAGGAGGGAGGAGGGAAGAGACAGGAGGGAGGAGGGAGAAGGAGGAGGAGGAGAAGCTGCTGCCACGCCTGCCACCACCGCTGCCACTAAGCCTATAATCCCAGTGCTTTGGGAGGCCAAGGCTGGAGTAATGCTTTAGGCCAGGAGTCTGAGACCAGCCTGGGTAACATAGCATGACCCTGTCTCTACCAAAAAACAAAACAAAAAAAAACACAGCCAGGCACAGTGGTATACATCTTTACATCTTTAGTCCTAGCTAGGTGGAATGATCACTTGAGCCCAGAAGTCTGAAGTTACAGTGAGCTGTAACTGCTACTGCACTCCAGCCTGGGTGATAGAGCAAGACCCTGTCTCTTAAAAAAAAAAAAAAAAAAAAAAAGAAAGAAAGAAAGAAATAACAAGGTAAATGCATAGGAGACAACTAAAATTTTGAAGTGGCTGCCTCTGAGAAACAGAAAATGATGATGAAGCCGGGTGCAGTGTCTCACGCCTGTAATCCCAGCACGTTGGGAGGCTGAGATAGGCGGATCACCTGAGGTTGGGAGTTCGAGACCAGCCTGACCAACATGGAGAAACCCTGTCTCTACTAAAAATACAAAATTAGCCAGGCATGGTGGTGCATGCCTGTAATCCCAGCTACTTGGGAGGCTGAGGCAGGAGAATTGCTTGAACCCGGGAGGTGGAGGTTGTGGTGGGCCAAGATCGTGCCATTGCATTCCAGCCTGGGCAACAAGAGTGAAACTCTGTCTCCACACACAAAAAAAAAACCATGAAAAGTAGGGTGTGTTTTTAAAATATAAATTATTTACTAGTATTTAATATATACATAACTTTTTAAGCCATTTTTATGTATTACAGTTGGCCCACAGGTTCCACATCTGCCAAGTCAAGAGAGTAGAAAATATTTGGGGAAAAAAAAATAGATGGCTTTGTCTGTACTGAATCTGTCCAGACTTTTTCTTGTCATGATTCCCCAAACAATACAGTGTTAACAACTATTTACACAGCATTTACAATCTATTAGGTATTATAGGTAATCTAGAGATGATTTAACGTATAAAGGAGGATGTGCATAGGTTGTATGAAAATACTGCACCATTGTATAAAGGATTTTTTTTTTTTTTTTTTTTTTTTGAGACAGTCTGGCTCTGTCACCCAGGCTGGAGTACAGTGGCACAATCTCGGCTCACTGCAACCTCTGCCTCCTAGGTTCAAGCAATTCTCTGGCCTCAGCCTCCTGAGTAGCTGGGATTATAGGCGCTTGCCACCACACCTGTCTGATTTTTGTATTTTTAGTAGAGATGGGTCTCACCATGTTGGCGAGGCTGGTTTCGAGCTCCTGGCCTCAAGCGATCTGGCTGCTGCGGCCTCCCAAAGTGCTGGGATTACAGGTGTGAGCCACCACACAAGCCTGAGCTTGTGTGCAATCTGAGCATCCACAGACTTTGGTGTCTATAGGGGATCTTGGAACCAACCCCCAACAGATACCAAGGGATAAGTGTATGTTATCTAAATGTTATATTGTATTAAAGGTCTAAGTACCAGGGCCATTCAATTTAAAAACTAAAGCCAGGCCGGACGCGGTGGCTCATGCCTGTAACGGGAGGCCGAGGCAGGTGGATCACGAAGTTAGGAGATCGAGACCATCCTGGCTAACATGGTGAAACCTCGTTTCTACTAAAAATACAAAAAATTAGCCGGGCGTGGTGGTGGGCACCTGTAGTCCCAGCTACTTGGGAGGCTGAGGCAGGAGAATGGTGTGAACACGGGAGGCGGAGCTTGCAGTTGAGCTGAGATTGCACCACTGCACTCCAGCATAGGCAACAGAGCAAGACTCCGTCTCAAAAAAAAAAAAAAAAAAAAAAAAGCCACTCTTATTTAATGTTCAGAATCCTGGGTGTCTGTAATTGGAAATGGGAAATTATTTTATTCTCGGATTAGCTGGCACTTCCTCTGCCCAACGTCTTAGCATTTGTTCAGGAGGATAAATCCCAAAAACAACACCTGAAACAAGCTTAGAGTTCCACGACATTGAATGAGAATTTGCCACATGATTCAAGTTTAATATTTCAAATGCTAAATTTCTGGCAAGAAAGGCTGTTTAGAAAGCTTAACAATAATGGTTACTACCACAACTAGAACAGTAAAAACAAAGTGATGAAAATGCATAGCTAATGCCCAATTCTGTGATGTATGTTCCTTTGTTAACCTCCAGGAAGAGTACACCCATCCTAAAAAATATATTTCATTCTAACAAGTGAATGTCATGTGTTAGGTTCACTTAAATCAACAGACATTAACATTTCTATAATCTGATAGCCAATTTTCCCCTTTCAACTAAGCCAATGTTAAAACATACCTGAACTCTAAATCTCCAAGTTGATCCAACAGGAATACCAGGAATGGGTCCATAATGATTAGAAGGGACAATAGTACATTCTCTCGTACGACCAACACAAGCCATTCCCTACAAGACGCAAAACAAACTTTGAGAAATCAGTTATGTTAAATTTTAATGAAAGCCCTTAATTCTGAGATGTGAATAAAATAGGAACCCAACTGTTCATGTAATTTAAGTACCACTGATAATAACAAATGATACTGTTTAATCTTTTATACCATTACTACTATTGGTATTAAAACATTATATATTATAACTTGCTATTAGGAAGAAAAGGGGAATTTCTTCTTTACCCTGCCCCAGTCTCTCCGGCTTTCAGTACTAGCTGAAGGCATCTTTGCTTTCTTTTTACTCATCTTGAGTCTTTCACCAGCCTTTACAACTTCACTGGAATCAGTTTTACAAGAAGGACAATACCTTTAAAAGAAAAAAAAGAACGAAGACATTTTCACAATACCATATTAAGGCTAGTAACAGAATATTAGCCTTCCTAGGTAAGAGCAAGTTTTAAGATGTATTATTTGGTATACATTACAGAGCTTTAACTGGCATTAAAATACTAAACTTTTCAAAATATTTACATGGTTAGGCTGGCTTTAAAAATATCCTTGTCATTCCTTTAGATAACTTATAAATCCTCAAATTCAGTTCAAAACTCAAAGCTATGAGATTCAAAATGATACCATTAACTCTAAACTTATCACTATCCCTGAGAATAGAAATTTGAAGTTCCTGTCATTAAAACAAAAGTAGCTAGATCTTCCTAGAACATTCAACTGTGTAACAGATACATCTCCCCATCTAAATTGGTTATTAGAATTCCCAGAGAAAAATGGTAGTTTACATAACAAGTATACAGGACTTCAAGGATGTTCGCTAGCTTCATTTTAATTGCTTATGCTTGTTTGTCCTTTAGCCTATTTGTAATTGATTACCCTACTGTAACTTATATTTCATAAACTGCCTTGAATCTTTTCTAAAAAGCAAGGTTTATGTCTACAGAATGAGATGAGGCTATTTTTATGTCACCAAGCAAAGAAAACTCTGGGAATACCCTAACAAAGATCTAATGGCTACTGCCCAATTAATCTTAAATTTCTTTGCCCATACTTTCTATTTCACAATTATCTATTCTATGCAGCTTTTAGAGCAAAGAAGACTATGCCCACAAGTCAATCCAATTATGAGATACTTTGTTGAGCACTACAGGAGAGAAAAATTTAAATAATTCAGTCCCTGATCTTGAGCAAATTATGTTTGAGAAGGCACTAAATACTATGAATTAAAGTCCTTTCTAGTTGGGAAATCAGGAAGGCTTCCAAAAATAAACTGTCCTAAAGAAAAGCTGTATTTTATCTGATGGGCTCATCTTTATAACTAACTTTATTAAAGATTCTGTGATTTAAAGCAAGTATTATCTCTTTGATGAGAAAATTAGTGCACAGGTTAAATATCCAGACAACATGACTCGGAGAAGCAGAAAAGATTTAAGGTTAAGGAGTTTCAGGTGAAGTGAAAGACCTTGATACGAATGTAGAGATATACCCCAGAGTAATACAAGACACTCTTCTAATTATATCATCCTAAAGTCATCTCTGAGATTGATTCACTCCTTCAACAGGTTTGTTCAGAACCTCCTACGTGCAAGGCACTATTTTCGTGCTGGGGATAAATGTTTGTGATAAAAATGTTTGTACATAGTAGTTAAGGAAAGCCAGAACGTACACGGAAAGAATTTCAGAAAGTGTTAAGTGGAAATACATCAGGGTTATATGTGACAAGAGTGACTAGAAATCGTATGCTTCTTACAGTAGATAACCTAAGAAAAGCATTCCTGGCAAAGAAATAGTTAAGTGCAAAGGTCCTGAGGCATAAAAAGAAATGGTATGCTTTGAGGAAGATAAAGGTGGGTAGAGACCAAGGTTAGTAAGTAAACAGGTTAGTGATAAGCAACCGAAGTTAGAGAGTAGACATGGACCAGGTCATAAATGGTAAGGGCTTAGATTTTTTTTATTCTAAGTGAAATAGGAAGACATTAGAGGGTTTCAAACAGATGAATCATCGAATTCAGGCCTTTTAAAGCTAATTCTGCTGCTATGGGAGAACGGACAGTACATGGAAGCAAAGAGTCTAGTTAGACATCTGTTACAGAAGTTCAAGGAAGAGATGGTAGTTTGGGCTAGGAGGTGAGAATGGAGAAATATTAAGAACTGTCAAAATCTATTGAGGTAGAGTATGTGAAAGAACAAAAGAAGAATTGAGGATGAAGTTTAGCTTTTTGGCATGAACAAGTAGATAAAATGATTAGTACTATTTAATGAAGACTGGAGGAGGAGCAGGATTTTAGGGAGTTTGTGGAAATCAAGAACTCCATCTGGACTAATTTTGTGATGCCAGTCAACTAACCAATTGCATATAGGAACATAAAGCCCAGGGGAAATTAGATATGAAGACATAAATTCAGAACTATTAGCTTGGTATTTAACATCTCATAATTGGACGACATCATCTAGGGAACAAGCATAGTTCCCTAGCATAGAAAAGAAGTGGATGGTGCTTTGGCAGGGTTGTGGGGGGGGGGGGGGTGAGTGGGGCGCTCTGAAATCTGGTAGGTGACGGGAACCCAACAAGAGACTAAGAAGGAAAGGCCAGTGAAGTAGGTAGAAAATCGGTATTACCTGATCTCAAATCTGTAAAACAGAGTAACCAGCTAAGCAGTTGAGTAAGGAATGATAACTGACCCTTAGGTTTAGACATAAAGTGTCTGTGAACCTGACATAAGCAGATACAGTGGAAGGAAAGCTAGACTGGAGTGCTGAAGTATGAATAGGAGAGGAAATGGAAACAATTAGTAGAGATAGCTCTTGAGAATCTTTGCCATGAAAGAAGCAGAGAATGGAGTAGGCAGCCGGTGGGAGAAATGGGATCAAGGCAGGTTTGTGTGTATTTTGAAAATTCAAGAGATTCTAGAATGCTAATGAGAATGATCTAGTAATGGCAACTTGGGAGAGGAATTAACTGAAGAAGTGAAGTTTCTGGAAAGACTATGGAACTGTGAGAGCAGGTGAAAGAGTGTATTTTAGAGAAGCAGGAATATGTCATCCATTGAACAAGAAAGAAGGAAAATATGAGACTTCAGAGGAAATAGTTATTAGCGATGGTAAAATTCAGAGTGTGATCATATGAGGTAGTAGTAGGAGGTAAAAGGAAGAAGATATAGCCTTTCCCCCTTTCTCTCACCTCTACAGCCTGTCATAATACAGCAATTGCCTTCCCAACAGGTTAGGAAGAGATCAAAGGAACAATCTATTTTTCACAGATACCAATTAACCACTTGTGACATCAGTTATTTCTGACTCAGTCGTCCGTGTTACTTAAAAACGCTCACCAGTAGCAATATGGCACATAGTTTAAAAAGAAAAAACCTCCTTAACATGGTATTAAAAGGTTCAACTTTGGACACATTTTTCCCAGTCTCTTTTCTAATAACTTCTTTTTGTAGTTATCACCATGCCATAGGAGAAGAATAGATTTTGGCAAGTATAATTGGAGCCTTCTTCAATGTATCAACGTCACAGGATTAAATACAGTAATCCATATAAACCACTTTGTTAGTGTTTAGTAAATATTAAGTACTATTACAGAACATAACAAGGATATCTAACATGGTTAGGGGTAGAGGACCATCCACAAAGGATTACCAGAGGAAGCCACATTTAACTGAAAAGCTGAAAGATTAGTATCATCTTGAAGTTCAGCAAAGAGGATAATGTTTCCAAGATAAAAATATGTCAAGTTTGACAACCTGAAAAAGAACATGGCTTACTTAAGGAGTTGAAAGATATTTAATCTGGCTAGAGTGTAGAGTATTTGGGGAAATGAAAGAGGAAAGTGGTAAGAGATACAGCTGGAGAAGCAACTAAATATCACACAGGGTCCTCCTGTAAGGCAACATAAACCATCTGAAGAAACAAAGCAACACATTCAGATTTGCATTTTTTAATGAACACAGTCTATTATCAGAGAAGAAACGGAAGGGATTAAAAAATGGAGCAAGAGATGGTTCAGAGGTTGTTACAGTAATTGAACAGAGCTATGAATGCTAAGTAACCACTGGCCATAACATTTTAAGCACTTTTATATTATGTATCTTTAGAAATCTACTTTTGGTGGTTCAAATACATATTTCATGTTTAATTATTTACACAGCAAGAACAACAACAACAAAAACCTGATAATCATACCAGTATTCCTCTTCTGGGACTTTATCCAAAGGTGGATTCAGACAGTAAATATGATAAGCCACATTACATTCATCACACAGAAGCTGCATGTTGGGTTCATGTTTCCCACCACATACACGACAGGAGCAAGAATGACATTTCTTTTCTGGGTCTCCGCCACACAGGTCACATTCAGGGTCATTTCGCCCTATTAAGAACAAAATTATAGCAAGTCTCGTCTTAAAACATTTTTTATATCTATGAATCTCATAAAGAAAAGCCCATAGAAACAGCATTTTTTTTTTTTTGAAATGGAGTTTTGCTCTTGTTACCCAGGCTGGAGTGCAATGGGGCGATCTTGGCTCACTGCAACCTCTGCCTCCTGGGTTCAAGCGATTCTCCCGCCTCAGCCTCCCGAGTAGCTGGGATTACAGGCATGCCCCACCACGCCCGGCTAAGTTTTTTATTTTTTAGTAGAGATGGGGTTTCTCCATGTTGGTCAGGCTGGTCTCAAACTTCCAACCTCAGGTGATCTGCCCGCCTCAGCCTCCGAAGTGCTGGGATTACAGGTGTGAGCCACTGCACCTGGCCTTTTCTTTGAGGTGGAGTCTCACTCTGTCACCCAGGCTGGAGTGCAATGGCACAATCTTAGCTCACTGCAGCCCCTGCCTCCTGGGTTCAAGTAATTCTCCTGCCTCAGCCTCCGGAATAGCTGGGATTACAGGTGCCTGCCACCACACCCAGCTAATTTTTGTATTTTTAGTAGAGACAGGGTTTCACCATGTTGGCCAGACCGGTCTCAAACTCCTGACCCCTCAGGTGATTCACCAATCTTGGCCTCCCAAACTGCTGTCACCCAGCCAGCATACAGCTTTTCTAATGAAAAGAAAGGAACCAAAAAGAATAATCAAGTGTGAGGTTTTAAGAATAAATGCCTGAGGCCGGGCGTGGTGGCTCATGCCTGTAATACCAGCACTTTAGGAGGCTAGGTTGGGTGGATCACAAGGTCAGGAGTTCGAGACCAACCTGGCCAACATAGTGAAACTCCGTCCCTACTAAAAATACAAAAGTTAGCCAGGCGTGGTGGCCAGTGCCTGTAATCCAAGCTACTCGAGAGGCTAAGGCAGGAGAATCGCCTGAACCTGGGAGGCAGAGGTTGCAGTGAGCCCAGATTGCGCCACTGCACTCCAGCCTGGGCAATAAGAGCAAAACTGTCTCAAAACAAAAAACAAAAAACAAACAAACAAAGCCCCACCATGAATTAAAAGACCTAGAATCTAATCCTATCTGTTACCAAATGTTTGGTAAGAAAAATCTGTAAAATGAAGAGGTACAGCTGCATTCTAACCTTCTAATGTTTATATAAGCCTCATTTATTACCTCCCAGAAATTCAAGACTCAATCAGCACTATAATTCTAAGCCTTTCCTCGTGTAAAAATAAATCTCATTATTAAAAACTAAACTTGGGTTGCTAACAAAATTACAGAAACAGGCTTTTTCTTTGGACAGAATCTATAACAGAGGAAACAGCAGGAAACGCATCAACAGATAAAAAGACAATATGGTATATACATATACAATAAAATATTATTCTGCCATAAAAAATAATAGAATCCTTTCATTTACAACATGGATGAAGCTCAAGAACATTATGTTAAGTGAAAGAAGCCAAGTACAGAAGGACAAATGTGACATGTTCTCTTTCATATGTGGGAGCCAAAAAAAATTGATCTTGTGCAGGTAGAGAATAGAATGATGACGGTTATCAGAGTCTGGAAAGGGAAGTGGGGCAGGGGATAAAGAAGGGTTGGCTATAGGGTGGAAAGATACAGTTAGACAGAAGGAATAAAATCTAGTATTCAGAAGCACGATAGGGGGACTACAGTTAATATTTACTGTATGTTTCAAAATCGCTAAAAGAATAGATTTGGAATGTTCCCAACACACACAAAAAATCGTAAGTGTTTGAGGTGATGAATATCCCAATTTCCCAGATTTGATCATTTACACACTGTATGCCTGTACCAAAATATCACATATACTCCTTAAATATCTACAACTATTATATATCCATAAATATTTTAAAAATAAAATAATAGCAATAAAATACCAAGATAATATATTTCTTCAAAAATAACACTTTATTATTTAGGAAAAATTCATTAAAACAAAATGATCTTAGATCAAAACTGTTGTCTTGAAAATAAATTTGTATGGTCTACAGTTTTATACTGCCTTCCAAGTTATTCACTGACTAGTAAAAATAAAGTTCAATCATGTACAACACATGTAGTCTAAGCCCAAAAACAAAAATCCATACTTAAAAACTTTCCATCTGCAAATGAAAGAGGATGGGCTCCAGGTCTCTCAATCTTGAAGATTTCATCTACAGATATTATCTTGCAGTCATTTAATGTTCCTTCAGAACCCCTGTTTAAAAAAGGAAGAAAGGTTAACTTCTGCCAGCAAAAGCTAAGGTATATACAAATAATAATTAAAAGTTAGTTCGGAATCTCACTGAAATCTGCCTATTTATAAATTCAGATTAGAGCTATTCCAATCATTCTGAACTATTGTTTTCAATAGTAGGAAAAGTCCATAGTGATTAGTTAACATTCATAGTGTAATATGAGAAAAAAAATACAGACTTCATTAGATTATCTGGTAAGAAGTAGCTATCTTGTAAATTTAAAGACAAAATAAAATGGCACTCTATTAAAATGAAAGATTAAATAACTTCCTGTTAAATCTGTGCAATATTAAACCTTTCTATCAAGAAATAAGGTATGTTTTCTGTTTGTTTTGTCTTTTGGTAGAATTTTAACATTTCTTTTATGTAAACAATATATTTTCATATACTTTTGTGAAAATGTAATTACATGGGATAATTTTGTAACAATTTATTTTAAAAATCTACAAAAAATAAATTACCAATAAATATAATTTCTAGGCAAAAATAAGATGCCCTTTTCATAAAGTCTTTCAAATACTAAACCATACTTGTCAGACTCAATTCATATTTGTTTGTATATACTTCTTCAAAGTTTCCTACTTATGGGTGTGGATTCGTACATTTCTCCCTTTATTTATTTGTTTGTTTATGTTATTTACTGAGATGGAGTCTCGCTCTGTCACCAGGCTGGAGTGCAGTGGTGCAATCTCGGCTCACTGTAGCCTCCACCTCCTGTATTCAGGCAATTCTGCTGTCTCAGCCTTCCAAGTAGCTGGGATTACAGGCCTGCGCCACCATACCCAGCTAATTTTTGTATTTTTAGTATAGACAGGGTTTCACCATGTTGGCTGGGCCCGTCTGGAACTCCTGACCTCAGGTGATCTGCCCGCCTCGGCCTCCCAAAGTGCTAGGATTACAGGAATGACTTACCACACCCGGCCCATTTCTCCTTTTAATCTGTTGGCTTTTGCTTTATTAGCTACAGATTTAAGAAGCCTAAATCTTATTGAATATCTTATCTCTAGTAATGCATTCTGAATCAAAAGTTTACTTTCTTTTGGTTAGCACTTGCTTAAAGACTTTTTCCATCCTTCCACCTTTTCTTTAAAAACTTTCAATGTCAAATATATACAAATGCAGAAAACTGCATAAATGCATAGCTTAACCAATTATCAACATGTACATCCTTTGTGACCACCAATGACAGAAGACAGAGGAATATCAACTACCTCAGAAACCCTCACCTTGTCCCCTCACAATGACAACTTCATGTCCTCCCAAGAGTTATATTTACCTTAATTTTTTTCATGTCACTTGTCTACCTCCCTAAAACAGTTTTGCCTGTGTTTGAAAAGTCTCTAATCTATAAATTCACATGTCATCTCTTTCCTCCTTGAAATCTGTTAACAATTCCAACCATTTGTCCTATAGTGTTTCTCAGTGTTGTTTTTGATATTTGCATTCCCAAAGTATGGTTTAAACAGTTTTTTCTGTCATTCGTATTTCTTGTACATTGGTAGTCGATCTGGAGTGTAGGTCACAAAACTTTAAAAACAAAGTTTTATTAGAACTTAGTTATGCCATCTGATTTTTGTATTATCTATGGCTGGTTTCATGCTGTAACAGGGGAGTTAAGTAGTTGTGACAGACCATCTGGCCCCCAAGTTAAACTATTTACTATCTGGCTCTTTACAGAAGAAAAATATTGCCAACTCCTGGGCTAAAGACTCAATCTCAATCAGATTTAGGTTCATTTTCTTGGTAAGATAATTACATAGCTCTATTTCCATCAGGAAGCACCTATTTATCTGTCTCTTTTCCTCTCCTGACGGCAGCTACTAATGCTCAATGCCTATATTAATTCTTTGGGGATTAGAAAACGTTGATATTGCCATTTTATCATTCCCTTCTCATCTCATTTACTTGGCACAATTTTATAGAGAAATGACCTCATTAACTAGTTGGTGACCCAGTAGTATAGCTCATATAACAAAGATAAAATGCTGACTTAGCAATTTTAAGAATAAATCATTCTCTAACAACTTCCATACTGACAAGTTTTTGTGTTACTATGGACTCATGGATTTAAATATATTTGGTATGTCTCAACCCACTTTATTTTTCTTATCAATGTTCAAATTGTCTCATCTTTGACCAGTGGGAGCTTCCAGTTGACTCCCAAACCCTTCTGACGAGAACTTAGCAGACTTTGTGGGATTCCTTATTTGCATGACAAGATATTCCAGGTTCATCTTGCCCATTTTCTGCCCCCAGCCAGGAGTTTCTTTCAGTGGGAAAGGTATTTCGAGACCATAGTTAGGCACCAGGAAAGCTTACTGCAACTGGGTTGATTACTGTTTGTACCCTGTACATTTTAAACATACACATTAATATACACACTCAAACACAAAACATCTCATGAGTTCATGCTAATACTTTTACATTCAAATTCAGGGCTAAAGGATATTTACTTTTTAAAAAAATTATGTATCTTTTTTCCTTTTTCCCCCAACAATAAAAATCCTAGTTCTTAAGGATACCAAAATTAGAATATTACAAATACTCCTTTGCTTTATCCCACATTACACGCAAGACATTGTTGCCAGCTGCCAATTACTGAAAACACTTTAAATTTTTTGCATATTTCCCTTCTATTTTTTAGTTATAATATAGCTAACTGTGTCAGGTCATAGAGCCAGTACATACTATACTTTCTCCTTTATGTTCAGTTAGTTCTGGTTCTAAATGTAAAAATATTTTAAATGTTTAGCACAACTATTTCAAATTATCTTCAAGTCATCTTGATTGAACCTAGTTCTCCTGAAGATTCCTTAGGAAGGGTTCATGAGAACAATATTCCCCAAGTTTTGGAAGTTAATGACAGTTTGTCTATAGCTGTTATACTAAAGGCTAGTTTGGCTAGACTTAAAATCCTTGGCTCTCCTTTACTTGACTAATGCTTTTCTGGAATGTTTTCCTTGTAAGCATGTTATACTGTTCCTTATTTTCTCACTCTCTTCTAACTTCGTACAGAATTTAACATCGAGCCTTTCGCTTATTTTCGTAAGATAAATTTCCTGAACCTAAAGGGTCTAACTTCACTTTTTGCTAGCAGCTATAGAGTAAACATTTCTTGGAGAAACAGTCAAAATTCTGGAGACTAAAATCTAATCTGATAGAAGGCCAATCAGTGGCGGTCTGGGACCAATGCTACAGATGGTAGCGCTGACTGTAATGGGACCCAAGGGAACTTTTGGGGGTGATGAAAACATTGTGTTTTGATTAGTGGTGACATGCGTATATCCATTTGTCGATGTTCACTGTATTTAAGATACACTTAAGGATAAGTACATATTACTGAATGTAAGTTATACTTCAAAAACAATTTTAAAAAGACAGCATGGAAGCTTACTTACTGAAATCTTCTGGCTCTATTCTCCTCCCCTATTTCTAACTGGACCCCTTTTTCCTTTGTCTCTATTCTCCTGGTCCTACTAGTTTGGAACCTATTCCCACCAGTTTCTTCTCAATATAGAGCTTTAGTCCTGGAATGGAGCTTTAACCGACCAATTTAAAGAGTTTAAAGAGTACTCTAGCCCCTTCAGATCTTACCGCAAACTGCTTGTACTTACTCATATGGGGGTGGGTCAGGAATCTGGGAGTAGCTTAGCTGGGTAGTTCTGGCTTAAGATCTTTCATGAGACTGCAGTTAAGCCATTGGCCAGGGGTGCAGTCTCATTTAAAGGCTCTACTCAGGGAAAATAAAAAAGCTGCCTGGATAGCCTCATCATATGCAGCTTGCTTCCCTCAGAGGGAGTGATCCAAGAGGGCGCACCCAAAATGGAAGCTGGTATCTTTTTAAAACACCATCTTGAAGTGGTACAGCATCACTTACACCATATTTTATTGGTCACAAAGAGCCACCTTAGTAAAATATGGCTGAAAACCACATGAGGGTGAGTATTAGTAAGCAGGAATCACTGGGGGTTACCTTAAAAGATGGCTACCATAGCTGCTATTTTCAAATTAGTTTGCTGAGCTAATTCATTATTTGGAATTCTTGGGCCCAACACACATTTCTCTTGCATAGCTACTGATACTACACAGGTCTTGAAGCTTTCCACTGTTCATCCCACCAGCTATTTGGGGGTTATGATACCATACCACCCTGTTTCATTGTAGATGTTGTCCATGAGTTTGTGAATTAGATAATTTAGTAATATTTTGCTCTATATTACCAGGACATTTAAGGGGATTGGAAAAGTCTTTGCTGTTGTCATCTTCTTACAATCCCAACCATCCATCTCTTTTCAACTTTTGTGGCTTTATATTTAAGGAGTCTTTCTTAAGAGTAGCATGTGGATTTTTTATTTTAATCTAGTTTGTTGATCGTTGTCTTGAAATGCTTGACTCACAGTTAATATAAAGGCTGATACAGCTGTATTTGTTTCTGCCATTTTACGGTATGTTTTCTACTTTATGTGCTTCTTTTAGTCACAATTGCCTTATTTTGGATTAGACTAATATTGATTTTTTCATTTTCAGTGTGTTAATTTGTTAAAAATCCTTTATTTTTAGTAGTTGCATTAGAGATTGGGCTGTGCAAACCTGATATAATCTACTTTAAATTTTACTTTCACTACTTCCCCAATGATGCCAGAATCTCACTTCATTTACCAACCCCATCTTCTGCATTATTGTCACGCATTTTTTCTATGTACACTTTAAAGTTCACTATTAAAAAAAATAATTATTTATACTTACTCATACATTTACCCTTTCCCTGCTCTTAATTCTGTCCCATATTTCCATGTTTCCATCTGGAATCTCCTTCCTCCCACTTAAATAACTCCCTTTATTATTTCTCTTAGTGCCTGTCTGTTGATGGTGAATTCTTTCAGGTTTTGTTTGACAATATTTTTATTTTGGCTTTATTTTTGACAGGTATCTTCATTAAAAAATGTATTTTAAGTTGGGAATTTTTTTTTTTTTTTTTTTTTTGAGATGGGGCCTTGCTCTTGTCACCCAGGCACGATCTCCGCTCACTGCAACCTCCACCTCCCAGGATCAAGCAGTTCTCCTGCTGCAGTCTCACAAATAGCTGGGGTTACAGGTGCATGCTACCATGCATGGCTAATTTTTTTATTTTTAGTAGAGACAGGGTTTTGCCATGTTGGACAGGCTGGTCTTGAATTCCTGACCTCAAGTGATCTGCCCGCCTTGGCCTTCCAAAATGCTGGGATTATATAGGTGTGAGCCACCGCGCCTGGCTGGGAATGTTTTTAAATTAGTATTTTCACATGCCATTCCACTGTCTACTAGCTTAAATTGCTTCTAATGAAAACTTGGTCATCTTCCCTGTGTTTTTATCTTTAGTTTTTAGCATTCTTATTTGTGATATACCACTGTGCATTTTCTTTATATTTATCCTGCTTAGAGTTTACAGAACTTCTTTGACCTGAACTGATATCTTTAATCAGTTTTGGAAATTTGGGGCTATTACATTTTCAAATACTGTTTTCACTCTACTCTCTTCTTTAGGAATTCCAAATATAAATATACATATACATATATACATATATATGTATACACACACACACACACACACCTTTCACCAAGTCCTATGTGTCTAACACTCTTGTGTTTTCCATGTTTCAGTATGGGTAGTTTTTATTGACTTATCTTCTGGTTTCCTAATCCTGTCTTCTGCTGTGTCTTATTTGTTTTTTTTTTGTGTTTTTTTATTTTTATTTTTTTTGAGACGGAGTCTCGCTCTGTCGCCAGGCTGGAGTGCAGTGGCACAATCTCGGCTCACTGCAACCTCTGCCTCCCGGGTTCAAGTGATTCTCCTGCCTCAGCCTCCCGAGTAGCTGGGACTACAGGCACCTGCCACCATGCCCAGCTAATTTTTGTATTTTCAGTAGATACGGGGTTTCACTGTGTTGGTCAGGACAGTCTTGATCTCTTGACCTCATGATCCACCCGCCTCGGCCTCCCAAAGTGCTGGGATTACAGGTGTGTGCCACTGCGCCTGGCCCTTATTTGTTATTAAATCAATTTAACAAGGTCTTAGGAAACTATAATTCTCAGGTTCTAGAATCTCCATATAATTATTTTGTGAATTCCAATTCTCAGTTGAAATTCACCATGTTTTCAGCGTATTAATCACAGTTACTTGAAAGTTTCTCCGATAACTTGAATTACCAAGATCACCTACGGGTCTATTCCTATAATTGGTATTCCTTCTGTTTTCTGATTATGTGGCACCGTCTTTTGGCAGAATGGCATTTTTGGCTCCATCATGGAGCCAAAAGCTTCAGATATTATCTTATGTAAAGGAAAGTTCAACCTTGCTACTGCTGGAGAGATACTGTGGTGGTTTAACATTTAATCAGCATCTATGCTGAGTCAAGGCTGGTTTACAGTCTTTAAGTAAGATTTAGTCTACCTGTATGCCTTAGCCATCCAGTTTTCAAACTAAAAGACCTACATATTCTGTGGAGCCATTATACCAATTACCCTAAAATCTAGTGTATGCCTTCTAAGACTGCTGAAAATGCCACTTTTTACTACATTTCCAGCCTCTTGTCCAGCAGAAGTCCAGTATTCAACCAAAGCTCAAAGGTGAAAGCAGGCCATATGCTTGAGGCATCCCAAATATCTGCCAAAAGCTCTGCTGACTTCTCTTTCCATCCTACTCCTAGCTGCTCTGAACTAGATTTTACACTGCATCCAGAATTAGCAGATTCCCTAGGGGCAAAACACAACTACAAAGCTACCTGCCTTATGACATTCTTACCTCTCCAGAGACATACCCACAGTGGTTCTCTTTGATTCTCTGGTGCATTCAAAGAGATGACTATTTGATCGGGCTATTCTAGTTGTTTTAGCTAAAAGCACTAATCTACTGCCAGCTGTCCCACCCTACCTGGAAACAGGTGCTTTCCATGTACTACTTTAAGTGATTCAATAAATGTCACAAATTCAAGGCCAAAGCCACTTTTTTCACTTATTTACCATTTTTGTTAAAGGCTTATCAAGACACTCTTTATGCACAAAACTAAACGCCATTGATCATAATAAAAACATGCATATAATCAATTCATTCCCCAACAAATATCCTATTTCACTGAATCTAATAGGCCGATAATTGTAAAACAATTTATGTGCTAATAAAAAAGAAACTAGACTGAAATCAGGCAGTCTAAGAATTCCCAAATAAAGCTGGGACACCAAATGGTAATCAGCAACTATAAGACACATTATGTAATTTCAAGTAAGAAAAAGACTGTGATGAGGTGTCTAAGGAACACCTTCAAATAAAGCTTAGACACCAACCCGTTCTCACAGTTAAAGTGAGAAATAAACCACCTTGCAGATAAAGAAACATTCTTGTTTCAATACTGCCACTGGGTATAAGGAAAAAAAAGCATCCTCCAAGAATTAAATGATAAGCTAGGATTCAGTCCGGTTCAGAGGCCTGAATTCATGCTACCTATGTGGTCTAAAAAGGCTCAGGCAGAGAATTTAAGTTCAAGTTAAATGGCACTCCTAAGTGGCTAGTAAACAAGCAAATTCAAATCTTTGAAAGAATTCAACTTCTGTCAGCCCAACAGCAAATTTAAGATACATTTTTATTTGAGATGTTAAAATACAAAAAAAAAAAAAAACAAAAAAACAACAAAAAACTATTCTCTCGGAATCTATGAAATACTGTACTGAAAATCTATTGTAACTAGTGCCTAGAACAGGGCCTGGCACACAACAGCAAACAAAACAAACAAAGCATTAACATTCCAGTGGTATGACAGGCAGAACAATGGGCCCCAAAGAGGTTCATGTCCTAATTCCAGGAACCTATAAATATGTTACCTCATATGGCAAAAAAGACTTTGCACATAAAAAACCTTGAAATGGGAAGATTATCCACGCAGATCCAATTAATCACAGGGGAAGGGGAGGCAGAGGAGAGAATATGAAGGGGATGTAGCCACAAAAAGAACTGTCAAAGAGATGCAACATTGTTGGCTTTGAAGGTGGAAAAAGCAGGTAACAAGCTAAGGCATGTGGGAGGCCTCTGAAATATGGTAAAGGGAAGAAAATGGGTTCTCCCTTGGAGTCTACAAAACTGAATCATATCCCTGCTAACAATGATTTTTGCCTAGTGAAATCCAAATCCATTTAACATTTCTAACCTCCAAACTGTAGTACGCTTTATTGTTTAAGCTACTATGTTTGTGGCAATTTGTTGTAGCAGCAATAGGAAACTAATACAAATGGGGTGATAATAAATAAAATAAAGAATTCAGAATTCAGAAGAAGTCAGAGTAAGGGAGAATTTAAGTAGCTTATGTCTGGTATGTATGTGATTTTAAAAAGGGTGATCAAGAAAGGTAACTCTGAAGATACTTTTGAGCAGAGAACTGAAATAAGAGACACAGTAAGCCAAATGAGTATCTGTGTAGGAGAGAACATCAAGTACAAAGGCCCCAAGGCAGGAGCATGTTTGCGTGATCGAGCAACACAAGGAGGCCAGCATGGCCGAAGCACAGTGACCAGTGACTTATAACTTGATATGCACATTAAGTATATATTCTGCAAAAAGGATGTTCAATAAGAAGTATATCACTATAGAAATTTCTTAAGTATGAAAAAAATTTAGTAAATAAATAAAACTCCGTAAAAATGACACTGAATCTAAAATGCATCTGTAGCTTTTTCTTTTTTTTATTTTTTTTTTTGAGATAGAGTCTCACTTTGTCACCCAGGCTGGATACAGTGGCGTGATCTCTGCTCACTACAACCTCAGCCTCCTGGGTTAAAGCGATTCTCCTGCCTCAGCCTCCCAAGGACTTGGAATTACAGGCATGGACCAGCATGCCCAGCTAACATTTTTATATTTTTAGTAGAGATGGCGTTTCACCACGTTGCCCAGGTTGGTCTAGAACTCCTGACCTCAGGTAATCCGCTTGCCTCAGCCTCCCAAAGTGCTGGGACTACAGGTGTGAGCCACCATACCTGGCCATAATTTTTATATTTTTAGTACAGATGAGGTTTCACCCTGCTGGCCAGGCTGGTCTCGAACTCCTGACCTCAACTGATCCGCCCGCCTCGGCCTCCCAAAGTGCTAGGATTACAGGCACAAGCCACCATGCTCGGCCTTTATCTGTAGTTTTAATAAGGTAAATTAATTTTCTTCCTATAGGATTCAAATACTACTTTACTTGGAAATATCTAAATCAGCATAACTTCACATGGTAGTAAATATTATATTACAATAGTAAGTGAACAAATTATTTTTAAAAATGTTTCTGAATCCCAAACTTGTTTTCAATTTTTTTCAAAGCTAAAATAAATAGAAAATGACAACATGAAAATAGAATTTGATAACTAGAATTAGACAGTTCAAGCATATGTACTTTTTGGTACTCACAAATTAAAAACAGAAACAAGCATGAACTTTAACTCCAAGTTCCCTTATCAAATCTCCAAGGCAGATTAAAAATCATGTCCTCTCTATTTGCTTCTTCCTTTGCACCTTCAATACAATAGAGAGGATCAAAGCTGAAGGTTAGTTCTTTGTAAAAGTCTAATAAAACTGATAAACCTCTGGTGAGAATGGTCAAAAAGTCACAAACTAAATTCAGAAATAAAAAACATCGTAACAGATTAACACATTAAAAAGATGTAGGTACCAAAAAAACTTATGACAACAGATTTTAAAATTTAGATGCAATGGATAAATTCCTAGAAAATTAAATTCTAGTTCAAGAAACAGAAAACATGAAAAGTCCTCTGATCATTACAGAAACCGAGTCGAGCATAAAAGAATTTTCCCACAAAGAAAACTCAGCCCCAGATGACTTTATTGAGGAGTTCTACCAAACATTCAAGACAAGGACACAAAACTCTACCGCAAGAAAAAGAAGATTCCAAATCATTTTGTGAAACTAGCATAAATCTGTGAAGGACAGTCAGATAGGAAAATTAACATGCAAATTTCACACATTAATACAAATGTAAAAATCCTACACAGAACACTGTCAAACCAAATCTAGGAGAGCATATCTACAAAATTCCTGTATCAAACACTGTAGTTATTGATGAAATTTTGTGTTTTCTCTTGGAAAGCAGGGGAAAAAGATGCCTGTTATCACTACTTATTTTCAACAATGTAATTCAGGGCCCAACTGGTGAATAAGGACAAGAGGAAGAAATCAAAAGTAAAGAAAAAGACAAAACAAAAATGTAATAATTCACAGATGATTATAATTCCAAACGTTTTGAAACAATCTACATGTAAATTAAAATGAGTAAATTTAGTAAAGCTACTGAATCCAAGATCAAAGGATACTCGTATTCCTATATACCAGAAAGAGAAAAGATGACTGGAAAATTCAAATGGAAGTACACAGAGCTAAGAACATATAAAACCTACTTGAACAAGGCAGGATCATGTGCTCTGTTGTATTATGAAAGTGTGGAACTGATACAAAGATACACAAAAAACAGACCCATGGTACAGAATAGAGAAGTCAGAAGGATTCACCAAATCTAAGATTCTTGATATGACAGAGGTGATACTGAAGATCAATGGGAGGGAAATGGGCTTTTCAAAACAGTGCTAGGAAAAATGTTTATTCATAAGTATTGAGTTAAATTAGACCCTTACCTCACACTGTACACAAAAATCTACTCCAAGTCAATTAAAGACCTAAAGAAAGGCAAAACCACAAAGCTTTTAGAAGGTAATAAAAGAGTATCTTTAAGAAAGACATAGAAAGTACAAGCATAAAGGAAAAAAAACTTTCTTGAACTTTGATAACCTCAACTGCATTAAAATTAAGAAAACTACTATTCAAACATCTTAAGGAGAAAAAGACAAGCCACAGAATTAGAAAAGGTATTTTTGCCACATATAACTGAAATAGTCTAGTCTCCATAATTAGAACTCCTAAAAATGAATCAGACACATTATTTAATTAACAACAAAAAAAGTCACCAAATTGGAACCAGGTCCTCACAAAAGATATATCCAACTTGTCAACAAAAATACGAAAAGATTCTCAACCCCATTAGGAGTCAGAGAATTGCAAATCAAAGCCAAAATGAAATACTATTACATACCCACCTGATTAGTGGAAACTGAAGTCTGAAAAAACTAAGCATGGATGAGAAAACTAACAACAAGAACTCTCATACTGTTGCAGAACTGTAACCTGGTACAGACACTTGTTTCTATCTACTCAAGTTGAAGATGCACAGGTTCTACAACCTAGTAATTTTAATCCTAGGCATGATACATCCTACAGAAACTAATGCACACAAGTGCCAGGATATAGGTATAGGTACAAGAACGTGATGGCAGCACTGTTTCTAACAGCCCCAAAATGCCTATCAACAGCAGAATGCATTTGTTCTTTCAACCTGTTATTTATCCATTCTTACCAGTGAGGATGAAAGATTTCTAATCATTAAAAAAAAAAAAATTTTTTTTCTCCGGACACGGTGGCTCATACCTATAATCCTAGCACTTTGGAAGACTGAGGCAGGCAGGCTGCCTGAGCTCAGGGGTTCGAAACCAGCCTGGACAACAAGGTGAAACCCTGTCTCTACTAAAATACAAAAAATGAGATGGGCGTGGTGGCATGCGCCTGTAGTTCCAGCTACTCCGGTGGCTGGGGCAGGAGAACTGCTTGAATCCAGGAGGCGGAGGTTGCAGTGAGCGGGGATCGTGCCACTGTTATGCAGCCTGGGCAACAGAGCGAGACCCCATCTCCCAAAAAAAAAAAAAATTTCTATCCATAAGCCACACTGGCTCCTTTTTAGCTATTGTGTTCCTAATGTTTCTAGTAAAAACTTTCATGACAAAGAATAATACTTTACATTTTATTGTACTGTTGGGATAGCTATCACATAACCGTTCTCTTTATCAAGCCGGTATTTGCCTATCCATAATTTCCACTCAAGTCTTTTTTTTATTGAGACGAAGTTTCACTCTTGTTGCCCAGGCTGGAGTGCAATGGCATGACCTCAGCTCACGGCAATCTGCACCTCCCAGGTTCAAGTGATTCTCCTGCCTCAGCCTTTCGAGTAGCTGGGATTACGGGCATGCAGGAATACAGCTAATTTTGTATTTTTTAGTGGAGACAGGGTTTCACTAGTTGGTCAGACTTGTCTTGATCTCCTGACCTCAGGTGATCCACCCACCCTGGCCTCCCAAAGTGCTGGGATTACAGGCGTGAGCCACTGCACCTGGCCCACTCAGTCTTAGTTCCACTTCTAAAGCCAGTGTGTTCCCACTCTTAACTATACCTCAGGATCACTTGGGAAAACTTTTTTTTTTTTTTTTTAGACAGAGTCTCGCTCTGTAGCCCAGGCTGGAGTGCAATGGCACGATCTCGGCTTACTGCAACCTCTGCCTCCCGGGTTCAAGTGGTTCTTCTGCCTCAGCCTCCCATGTACCTGAGACTACAGGTACGTGCCACCACACCCAGCTAATTTTTGTATTTTTAGTAGAGATGGGGTTTCATCATATTGGCCAGGCTGGTCTCGAACTCCTGACCTCATGATTCGCCTGCCTTGGTCTCCCAAAGTGCTGGGATTACAGGCATGAGCCACTGCACCCGGCCAGGAAATCTTTTTTTAATAACAAGCTTTTTTAGCTCAATGCTATGTGTGCTGTTATTCTATTGTGTACACATGCTTTCTACTTCCAACACTCAAGTAGGTTATAAGGCTCCTAACATAGCTAGTTTATTTAGGGGCTTTCTCCTTCTTCATGATTTGCATCCATATCAGGGTTTCAAGTTGTTTAGAAGTCTGTGATT
Organism: Pongo abelii; assembly: GCF_028885655.2. Lineage (NCBI taxonomy): Eukaryota > Metazoa > Chordata > Mammalia > Primates > Hominidae > Pongo > Pongo abelii. The sequence continues at coordinate 52,077,793 of NC_071998.2, forward strand.
GAGCTATACCCTCAGTCTAGCAATAGAATCACACTTTTGTTTGTAAGTTCTGAAATCTGTTCTCTAAAATATAAGTTTTCAACATCTCGCATCATTTTTTTTCTTTTTTTTAAATCTCAGGAGTCAGCAAACTTTTCCCACGAAGAGACAGAAAATAAGTAGTTTTGGCTTTGCAGGCTAGATGGTCTCAGTTGCAATTATTCAACAATACTGTTGAGCACAAAAATAGCCACAGACAATACATAAATTAATGGCCACTGTTGTGTTCCAATGATACTTTATTTACAAAAATAGGCAGCTAGTGGGCTATAAGCTTGCCTATCCTCGCTTTAGATTTTTAATCATTGTTTCAAGATTTGTCACCTTGTATCACTAATCCAGTTAATCAGAACTTGACATGAATATTCGTTTAGCTGTTTCTCCCTTTTTTTTAAAAAAAACAAAAATTGTCAGGGTTATTCTAAAATCCTCAATGCTCAATAAAACAAATCTAACAATTTATTCTAAAGAAAAGAAATGCACAAAAATGCATATACAAGGATGTTTATGTAATTACTGATAATAAAGAACTGGAAATGATTAACAGATTTTATTAAAAAGGAAATTAGTGACTATTCAGCAAATTATTCAGAAGCAGCAGACAAAGAAAAAGAGTGACAATGTTTTCCAAAGTGTAAAAAAGTAACTCAAATAATGCCTAGTACTTTATCACTTTGGGAAACATCTGGAAGTATTTCTTAAAAAATTAATGATAGAAAGTTGGGCGCAGTGGCTCATACATGTAATCCCAACACTTTGGGAGGCAGAGGCGGGTACATCACTTGAGGGCAGGAGTCGAGACCAGCCTGGCCAACATGGTGAAACCCCATCTCTACTAAAAATATAAAAGTTAGGTGGGCGTGGTGTCATACGCCTGTAGTCCCAGCTACTTGGGAGGCTGAGGCAGGAGAATTGCATGAACCCAAGAGGCAGAGGTTACAGTGAGCCAAGATCATGCCACTGCACTCCAGCCTGGGTGACAGAACAAGAGATGAGAGAGAGGAAGAGAGAGGGAGAGAGAGGAAGAGAGAGGGAGAGAGGGAGGGAGAGAGGGAGAGAGGGAGGGAGGGAGGGAGGGAGAGAGGGAGGGAGAGAGAGAGGAAGGGAGAGAGGGAGAGAGGGAGGGAGGGAGAGAGGGAGGGAGAGAGGGAGAGAGGGAGGGAGGGAGGGAGGGAGGGAGGGAGGCAGGGAGAGAGGGAGGGAGGGAGGGAGAGAGAGAGAGGGAGAGAGAGAGGGAGGGAGAGAGAGAGAGACAGAGAGACAGAGAGAGAGACAGAAAGACAGAAAAAAAAAGAAAAGAAAAGAAAGAAATGATAGAAATATCTGAATGATTTGATTCAGGTGACATTTTGCATTCTGAATTCTCTTCATTAAGTTTAAATTCTGTAAGTTGAAAAATGACTATGAAGGAAAATTTCAGCTAGTCTTAGAAGTCCAGCAGACAGCCGGTTAAGTAGTCATCCACCGCTATTACATCAACACAGATCCTCATAGCAATTATAGTTATTAAAATGCTTTTATATATGGTTTTGTTCAATCTATAACAATTCTACGAGGAAGAACTTCTGTAATAAAACACTCAGTTATTTCCAACATTCTTCCAAACAGTATCTCCAACCTTAAAGTTGAAGATCTAAGCCATTCTTAACTTTTAAAAATTCTTAAGAATTTATAAAAATATTCTCCTTCAGTATGGAAATTTCCATCTTTTATAGACTCCATCTTTTTTTACTAAGGTACACGTGCTTAATACCTAAAAATACATTCCTTGATCAATTCAGTAATTAAGCGGCACCAGTGAAGACAATCTTACCCCAGGAAAATTTTCACACGAAGTTCTTTTTTGGTCCTTGAGATTGTCTTCAATGTGGTAATTTCTGCATCAAACCAGAATCCTCTTTGTCCAGGACTTTCTACATTATAATTAACCATTACCACATCACCAACATTTAGTTCATTCCATTTCAAAATGGTTCTAGCTCGTGGTCTAAGATCCTTGACATTCATTTCTAGAGTACCGCTTTCTGGGTATCTGAGGAGAGAGAAAACCACATGGCTTATGATTACCAAAGACAACTAAAGTTTTATGCAATGTACAGAAAAACCTAATTTGCTGTGTTAATCATCTAAGAGAAAGAGTAAAATAGGTTGCAGTGTCCTTAAATAGCAGGTGTTACTTCATGTTGGTTTCTCACCTGTACTGTGATACCTACAGGGTAGTTTCTGTAAGTATGAGCATGAACTGCCTCCCCATTCCCACTAGGCCTTGGAGATGTGGATCTCTTCATGGCTTGCAGGTTGTCAGGCAAGTAAGTGTTCAGCCCACATTCAAGAACCACAATCAACTACTTTGAGGGAGCTATATACTATTTTTCTAGAATAAACCATATGTTATGTATCTATTCAGTCACGTATTACTGTTATAATCTAGATATTCGCAATGGGAGACTGAATATTTGTAATGGCACTTAAATGATATACACTCATGATTTGACTTCCCAGAGCAAAACAATTCTTGTTAAAGTCTTATTAAGACATTCATTGCTAGCTGGGAAAGTAGGGGACTGGGGAGGGTGATAAAAACACAAGCTCTTGCTCTACATTTTTTTAACCCATGTTTTGTTTTGGTTTCTGAGACAAGGTCTCACTCTGCCACCTAGGCTGCAGTACAGTGACATGATAATAGCTCACTATAGCGTCAAACTCCTGGGCTCAAGAAATCCCCGAGCCTGAGCTGCCTGAGTAGCTGGTACTACAGGCACATGCCACCACACCCAGCTAACATGTTTTTCTTTTGTAGAAGCAGGGTCTTACTATGTTCATGAGGCTGGTTTTGAACTCCTGGCCTCAAGCAACCCCCTGCCTTGGCCTACCAAAGTACTGCGACTACCGGCGTGAGCCACCATGTCAGGCCTCAATCAAGTTTTTTGTTTTGTTTTATGAGATGGAGTCTTACTCTGTCGGCCAGGCTGGAGTGCAGTGGTGCGATCTCAGCTCACCGCCACCTCCACCTCCTGGGTTCGAGTGATTCTCCTGCCTCAGCCTCCTAAGTAGCTGGGATTACAGGCATGTGCCACCACTCCCGGTTAATTTTTGTATTTTTAGTAGAGACGGGGTTTTGCCATGTTGGCCAGGCTGGTCTCGAACTCCTGACCTCAGGTGATCCACCCACCTCAGTCTCACAAAGTGCTAGGATTACAGGCATGAGCCACCGCACCCGGCCCCAAGTTTAAGTTTTAATAGGACTAGATGATGGCCTCTTTCTGATCTTTGTACAAGTTCATCAAGTTCTGCCATTTGCAATACTTATAAGAACATGAACCTAGCATATTCCAATAGCCTTCATTTTCCCTGAAAGAGAAAGGAAAGATTCCAGTTTCTTTCTTTTTTTTAAATATAAGTTCTTGGATACCTGTGCAGAACGTGCAGGTTTGTTACTTAGGTATACATGTGCCATGGTGGTTTGCTACACACACCCATCAACCCGTCATCTACATTAGGTATTTCTCCTAATGCTATCCTTCCCCTAGCCCCCAACCCTCCGACAGGCCCCCGCTGTGTTATGTTCCCCTCCCTGTGTCCATGGGTTCTCATTGTTCAACTTCCACTTATGAGTGAGAACATGTGGTGTTTGGTTTACCGTTCCTGTGTTAGTGTGCTGAGAATGATGGTTTCCAGCTTCATCTATGTCCCTGCAAAGGACAGGAACTCATCCTTTTTTATGGCTGCATAGTATTCCATGGTGTATGTGCCACATTTTCTTTATCCAGTCTATCATTGACGGGTATTTGGGTTGGTTCCAAGTCTTTGCTATTGTGAACAGTGCTGCAATAAACATATGTGTGCACGTGTCTTTATAGTAGAATGATTTATAATCCTTTGGGTATACACCACCCAGTAATGGGATTGCTGGGTCAAATGGTATTTCTGGTTCTAGATCCTTGAGGAATTGTCTTCCACAATGGTTGAACTAATTTACACTCCCACCAACAGTATAAAAGCGTTCCTATTTCTCCACATCCTCTCCAGCATTAAAAGAACTAGAGAAGCAAGAGCAAACACATTCAAAAGCTAGCAGAAGACAAGAAATAACTAAGATGAGAGCAGAACTGAAGGAGATAGAGACATTAAAAGCCCTTCAAAACAAAAAAATCAACAATCCAGGAGCTGGTTTTTTGAAAAGATCAGCAAAATAGACTGCCAGCCAGACTAATATAGAAGAAAAGAGAGAAGAACCAAATAGACACAATAAAAAATGATAAAGGGGATATCACCACTGATCCCACAGAAATACAAACTACCATCAGAGAATACTATAAACACCTCTACACAAACTAGAAAATCTAGAAGAAACGGATAAATTCCTGGACACATACACCCTCCTAAGACTAAATCAGGAGGAAGTCGAATCTCTAAATAGACCAATAACAAGTTCCGAAATTGAGGCAGTAATTTATAGCCTACCAACCAAAAGAAGCCTAGGACCAGACGGATTCACAGCTGAATTCTACCAGAGGTACAAAGAGGAGGTGGGTACCATTTCTTCTGAAACTATTCCAAACAATAGGAAAAGAGTGACTCCTCCCTAACTCATTTTATGAGGCCAACATCATCCTGATACCAAAACCTGGCAGAGACACAACAAAAAAGAAAACTTCAGGCCAATATCCCTATGAACATTGATGCAAAAATCCTCGATAAAACACTGGCAAATCGAATCCAGCATCATATATCAAAAAGCTTATCCACCATGATCAAAGTCGGCTTCATCCTTGGGATGCAAGGCTGGTTCAACATATGCAAATCAATAAACATAATCCATCACATAAACAGAACCAATGACAAAAATCACATGATTATCTTAACAGACACAGAAAAGGCCTTCTACAAAATTCAACCCCTTCGTGCTAAAAACTCTCAATAAACTAGGTTTTGATGGAATGTATCTCAAAATAATAAGAGCTATTTATAACAAACCCATAACCAGTATCATACTGAATGGGCAAAAACTGGAAGCATTCCCTTTGAAAGCTGGCACAAGACAAGGATGCCCTCCCTCACCACTCCTATTCAACACAGTATTGGAAGTTCTGGCCAGGGCAATCAGGCAAGAGAAAGAAAGTATTCAAACAGGAGAGAGGAAGTCAAATTGTCTCTGATTGCAGATGACATGATTGTATATTTAGAAAACCCCATCGTCTCAGCCCAAAATCTTCTTAAGATGATAAGCAACTTCAGCAAAGTCTCAGGATACAAAATCAATGTGCAAAAATCACAAGGATTCCTATACGCCAATAACAGACAAACAGAGCCAAATCATGAGTGAACTCCCATTCACAATTGCTACAAAGAGAATAAAATACCTAGGAATACAACTTACAAGGCATGTGAAGGACCTCACCAAGAAGAACTACAAACCACTGCTCAAGGAAATAAGAGAGGACACAAACAAACAGAACAACATTCCATGCTCATGGATAGGAAGAATCAGTATTGTGAAAATGCCCATACTGCCCAAAGTAATTTATAGATTCAATGCTGTCCCCATCAAACTGCCATTGACTTTCTTCACAGAATTAGAAAAAATTACTTTAAATTTCATATGGAACTAAAAAAGGGCCCGTACAGCCAAGACTATCCTAAGCAAAAAGAACAAAGCTGGTGGCATCATGCTACCTGACTTCAAGCTATACAAGGCTACAGTAACCAAAACAGCATGGTACTGGTACCAAAACAGACATATAGACCAATGGAACTGAACAGAGGTCTCAGAAATAACGCCACACATCTTCAACCATCTGATCTTTGACAATCTTGACAAAAACAAGAAATGGGGAAAGGATTCCCTATTTAATAAATGGCGCTGGGAAAACTGGCTAGCCATATGTGGAAAACTGAAATTGGACCCTTTCCTTACACCTTATATAAAAATTAACTCAAGATGGATTAAAGACTTAAACGTAAGACCTAAAACCATAAAAACCCTAGAATAAAACCTAAGCAATACCATGCCGGACAAAGGCATGGGCAAAGACTCCATGTCCAAAACACCAAAAGCAATGGCAACAGAAGCCAAAATTGACAAAAGGGATCTCATTAAACTAAAGAGCTGCTGCACAGCAAAAGAAACTACCATCAGAGTGAACAGGCAACCTACAGAACGGGAGAACATTTTTGCAATCTATCCATCTGACAAAGGGCTAATATCCAGAATATACAAAGAACTTAAACAACTTTACAAGAAAAAAAACAAACCACCCCATCAAAAAGTGGGCAAAGGATATGAACAGACAGTTCTCAAAAGGAGACATTTATGTGGCCAACAAACATACGAAAAAAAGCTCATCATCACTGGTCATTAGAGAAATGCAAATCAAAACCACACTGAGATACCATATCATGCCAGTTAGAATGGCAATCATTAAAAAGGAAAAAACAGATTCTAGTTTTTATATGTAGCCAGCTCTCTAGAAACATTTTAAAAAGAAAAAAGCCAAGAAATTTCATCAGAAAGTAAAACCATGTAAAAATTCTAGCAGTATCTTGGCTGTACATATATTTCATAATAGTAAGTGTTACAAACCTAACCTGACCTGAACCTAAAGCTTTATAAGGTTCTTCAATTTTACGTATTTTTATTTATTGTTTTTAGAGACAGGGTCTCACTCTATCACCCAGGCTGGAGTGCAGTGGTGTGATCATGCCTGCTGCAGCATTGGCCTCCCAGGCTCAAGCAATCCTCTTACCTCAGCTTCCCAAGAAGTGGGAGCTACAGATGCATGCCACTACGCCTGGCAAGTTTTAAAACTTTTTGTGGAGACAGGGTCTCACCATATTGCCCAGGCTGGTCTCAGACTCCTGGGCTCAAGCAATTCTCCCATCTTGGCCTCCCAAAGTGCTTGGATTACAGGCATAAGCAATCATGCTGAGCCAGGTTCTTCAATTTTAGGCCTAACTTCCTGATATCATCAGACCAAAGAAATCAGTAACAGTCCACAATGGCTTCTGTAAAATTAAGGCCTGCTGCTCTGCAAGTATGTTCATTGCAGCACTATTCACAATAGCAAAGACTTGGAACCAACCCAAATGTCCATCAATGATAGACTGGATTAAGAAAATGTGGCACTTATACACCATGGAATACTATGCAGCCATAAAAAAGGATGAGTTCATGTCCTTTGTAGGGACATGGATGAAGCTGGAAACCATCATTCTCGGCAAACTATCGCAAGGACAAAAAACCAAACACCGCATGCTCTCACTCATAGGTGGGAATTGAACAATGAGAACACTGAGAACACCTGGACACAGGAAGGGGAACATCACACACCCGGGCCTGTTGTGGGGTGGAGAGAGTGGGGAGGGATAGCATTAGGAGATATACCTAATGTAAATGACAAGTTAATGGGTGCAGCACACCAACATGGCACACGTATGCATATGTAACAAACGAGCTCGTTGTGCACATGTACCCTAGAACTTAAAAGTATTAAAAAAAAAACAAAAAAACTGCTGTTCCTATGTATTTTAGGTAGTAGAGGGACAAAGAAATGAGTAACATCTGGTTCTTACTCTTAAAAAGCGCAATCTATCAAAGGTAGGCCAGGCTACTACAGCAGTGGTTCTCAAAGTATGGTCCCCAGATCAGCAGCATCAACATCATCTAGAAATCCAAATTATTGGGCTCCATCTCAGACCCTTAGTCAGAAACTCTGGAAATGAGGTCCAGCAATCTACATTTACAAATCCCCTCAGTGATTCTGATGCATGCTCAAGTTTAAAAACCCACTGTGCCAGAGAAATACAGGAATTAGTATTTATGATATTAAATATCATATCCTAGTGAGGCAGCATTAAAAAGGTAGAAACTAAGGGAAGAAATCTTGAACCGTTACCCAACTAAGAGTGGCCTGCTCAAAACCAAAGTGGGCCTGAAGTTAGAAGCAGCTAGCTCTGGCTCTTCCAAATCAAATGAGGACTACGTAAGCTCAGGACTCTAATAGTGTACCTAACTCACTTAGATTAAATAGATATTAATCCTGTGTGGGATCTTACAGTAGGTGATGGGGGCTGGGGGGCGTTTTAACTCTAAGAAAAGCCACTCTGTGTTCACATAGTTCTGACATAGGAAAGAGAAGGTACTTGATACTGAATCAAAGATAAGCTTTTGGAACGCATTCTACGCCTTAAGTCCTGAAGAAATCGACACACTCTTGCCACAACAGATCTAACACTTAGCCTAAACGTCCCTCCCAGCCTCAATCACCATCTTTCCCAATTCAAACCATTTTTAATGAATTTCCTTCAACTCATGTGACAAGGTTTTGGATCCTTGTATCAATCCTGGTGTCTTCACTCAAAAGATGTTCTATTTTCAGCCTGCCTAGCTTTAGATTCCCAATTTAGCTTCTCCCTCAACCTCCCACCAACCCCTCAACTTAGCTTCTGGCCACTGTGTATACTTGGGAAAGTTACCAAACCTTTTGGACTATATTCCTAATCTGTAAAATGTACCTAATGGTAACTGTATCTCATATGGTGGTTTTGAGAACTAAAATGAGAAGTCTTTTAAATCACTTAGAACAGTACATAATGGGGGTAAGTAAATGTCAGTTAGTATTTTTTTATTATGCAGAAATAATCTTAAAGAAGGAACCTGACAAGTACAAAATTATGTCTATGGTTCTACTCTTCTCCATTTCAATCCCCACTTTTTTTTTTTTGAGACAGAGTCTTACTCTGTTGCCCAGGTTGGAGTGCAATGGCACGATCTCAGCTCAGTGTAACCTCCGCCTCCCGGGTTCAAGCAATTCTCCTGCCTCAGCCTCCCAAGTAGCTGGGACTACAAGCGCCTGCCACCACTCCTGGTTGGTTTTCTGTATTTTTAGTAGAGACGGGGTTTCACCATGTTAGCCAGGATGGTCTCAATCTCCTGACCCCGTGATCCGCCCGCCTTGGCCAATCCCATTTTTTAATGGTCAAACCTAAATTTAAAGTCTGTAGCCCAACATCTGGTATTTATACATTCATGTTGTTTCACAATGGTTTGGTCAAAAAAATAACAAACATTTTTCTCAATCTATAAAATGAGGTTAAACTAGATCTTTTAGTGCTTTTCTAATTCCACAGTTGTAAATTCATTTCCTGCCTCAATATTCTTAAGTCCATGTAAGACAGAAACCTGTTCTATTTCAGATGATATTCCTTTCTCAGCTGTAAAGTGAAAATTACTTGGACAACACATTATCATCATTCTGTATGTTTTTAAATAACACGGTAAAAAGCATATTTCAGTGGCAAAAGAACCACCTCCATTAACTTAACTTTGTCAAAATTAAATACCCAGAATGGGAAGATTTTGAACTAAGTAGAGAACCTCAACAAAGTTTTAAAATTGTATATACAGTTATGTTTATATGGAGACAGGGCACCACGGCAAGGGAATTTAAGCTATTCCTGCACCAAAACTAAATTTGTACAAACTCAGGAGAGAATTATGTAGTGGATTATATATATTCTATCTGTAGTCACACACATACATAGTTAAGTCTGTAAAAGATAAGTCATGAAAATGAAGCATACATTTTTAAATTCTAGCCAAGGAGACAGTAAGTCAATTGCTAGGGGAAAAAAAACAAAAACAAAAACAGAAAAGGAACATAAAACTACTCTTAAAGTCGGGAACCTATTATGTGCTCAAATGTTACCTAATATTTTCCTGGGCATCTTCAGCTACAGGTATTTTAAAATATACAGTGATAACTCTAAAGCTCCACTCTTGCCCAAACTTTTTGGATTCATATAACCATCTACACCCCGAAATGAAATGTCCCAGAAGCACTTCAAATGCAAAGCATCCAAAATGGAATCCCCCTACCCCATAATCTGCTGGTGCTCAGTATTCTCTGAGAAAAACCCTTCATGCTCTTAGAAGTGTAAGAGTTATCTCCAATTTATCTTATATTGCCTTTATCCAGTTACTTAGTCCCACTTACGATAACCTGTTAATGATTGTTTAACGTAACTCTATCTCCTTAGTTAAAATCTACCTTTCTCAGACTAGGCCCAACACATTTCCCCATCTTTAGGATCACACCTTTCAATCCATATCATACTTCTGCCAAAATGAAGATTCTAAGACACAGACCTACTTAAAATATTTTATGAAGTTTGATTACAATTTGTTGACAGGCTATGGGAAAGCAAGTACTCTCATATATTGCTGACAAATACAAAGTGGTATTTTCCCCTCTTAGAGGGGAATCTGTTAATTACCAGACACACTGTCTACACATTTACTTTCTGACCCAGGAATTCCACCTCTAGGACTCTATCCTGGACATAAAATCCTGATGAAAAGATACACAAGGCTATTTATAGCTGCACTATTTGTAACAGGTCTAAAAACAATCAAACGTCCATAACAGAAACCCTTAAGATAACACGATACAGGTACATAATAGAATATTGTGCTCCTATAAAAAAGAAATGAGAAACATATACTATGAAGTGATCTCCAGGATATACGAACTTAAAAAAAATAAGGTGCAAACGGTATGTGTAGTTTCTATTTTCTATCTAGTGTATATACATATAAATACACATATATACACTAGATATGGGTATACGGCGTATATACAAATGCATATATACACAATACACTTTTATTAAAACAGAAGCATAAACCAAACTAACATTGTTACTTAAATAACTAGGTGGGAGGCTGAGGCAGGAGAATCGCTTGAACCCAGGGAGGCAGAGACTGCAGTAAGCCCAGATCGTGCCACTGCACTCCAGCCTGGTGACAGACCAAGACTCTGTCTCAAAACAACAACAACAACGACAACAACAACAACAACAACAAAACTAGGTAAAAAAACAGGATAGAAGGAATCAGGATGGAAGCTCAATTTCTCTTACTATATTTTGTTTTGGAGATTTAACTACAGAACTATGTAATGTGTCACATAATTATAAACACAATTAACAAAATGTGAGAAATCCCTAAAAACCAAAAGCAAAATGAATGAAACTACACAACTGGTAGCCTAACACCACCAGGATAAACAATTATAAGTTATGTGAAAGCACACCAAGTTCACTAGACAGCCCAAATGATATATTTCCTAAAGACAAAAAAAAAAACCACATAACTTTTCAGTAGTCCTATTGTTTGCAATATGAGAGTATTGTTAGTCTGAAACTACCATGAGTAGGATAAAGCAAATCAGTGATATCATTAGGAACTGTGATTTTCAGGTTAAGAGAAAATAAATATAAAACCACAGAGGTTAAATTATAACCCTTTCCTCCTCTAAATTTAATTGGAAATATCAATATTCACCATGGTATATTTAAGTATTTCCTAGTTCTTTTCCAATGAAAAGACCTAGAAACATGACCAAACACATATCAATGAGCAGCACAGACTGTGTGCTCTAAATACGATTTCCAATTCAAAATAACTGGCATTCCTAGACATGGCTGAACCCAGGGCTGGAACATTCTGTTATACCTGAACACAAAGAAACATTCAAAAACTATTATGTCACTTTAAACTTGAAGGATCTTCCATAGACTAAAGACAAGACAATCTAAGCACCAAAGTAACAACTGGGATAGGTTAAAAATAGGTGTTAAAAGGCACTGGAAGTTCATAATACTACTTAAAAGTATCAATCTCAATGGTCAACCTTTGAAGGATTCTAGGGAATTACAATACAAGCTGGTAACAAATTTTGAGTGTATCAGGCTGACAACACCTGAATCTTACCACAGAAAAGTATTATGTGTCTCCTGATGGTATACCATGCCATAGGTAAACAAACACTCTCTCTCAAGTAGTCCTATTTAACAGAGTTTAAATCAAATCAAACTTTAGATGTAATTATCAGCTTCTCAGGAAACTAACACATAACAGAAGAATGTGTCAAATATCACTACAGGAATGTGATCAGTAAAATCCAGACTGAGAAAATTGTACAAGACAAATGACACAGTTTATTTAAATAAATAGGGGGGGAAAGGGGGAAGAAATCTGTAGATCGAGACTTACCAACTAAATGTAATGGGTGGGGTTTGTTTTTGATCCTTATGTGAACAACCTAAGTACATTTTTAAATAGATAATTAAGGAACTATGAACATTGATTGGTTATCTGATGTTAAGGAATCATTGGGAATTTTATGTGACATTTGTTGTTACACTTTGTATGTCGGCGTTTCCAAGTCCATTCCCAGGTTCAATGATGTAGAACTCACAGGACTCCTCTACACATTACAGCATGAAGCTATACCCATGGCTGAGTTAATACAGTCAAAAAACAAACAAAAAACAAACAACAATGAAAAGCAAAATCAGCAAAGGGAAAAGGCACATGAGGTGACCAGAGGAAACCAGACACAAGCTCTCTAAGACACAAGCTCTCATCTCCTAGTAGTAGAAAAGGCACATGAGGTGACCAGAGGAAACCAGACACAAGCTCTCTAAGACACAAGCTCTCATCTCCTAGTAGAGTCACACAGGGCATGCCTCCAACAACCAACTGTGACAACACATGGGAAATATTGTCTGCTAGGGCAGATGAGAGCATTCAAGGTAATTAGGGGCTGATAACAGGTACTGCCTAGCACATACCAGAATTCCAGACTCCCAGAAGCAAGTGTTCAGCATAAACCATACTGTTTGCAAAAACAGTTTAGGCACAGAGAACTATTTTTAATCAGAAAATAATGGGAATGTTCTTGAAATCTAAGGTTTCCAAACAGCAGGCCAGGGCCAACCCATATAAGCTGACCATTTTAGGGATACCAGTCTCAGATCTGATGTTAACTCTTTTCTGCAAACTCTAAAAAGAATCCTTTTTAAGCCATTTTGTCCGTTGGATACTCTGGGAAACAGACGACAAGATGAAGGCAACACCTATGAAAGATAGGGAAAGAAAGGAGAACTAGGCATTAAAAGCCCTTAGACCATGATGCTGGTCTATCATTTTGAAAGAAGGAAGGGACAGGAAAAGCCTGAGTGTTGTTCAACTCTGACAACATCTTGGCCAGTCTAATGGTAAGCTCAGGTGTGAAATTAACATTGGGCAGAAATTGCCAAATCTAGAAGCATTGTCACACTTGGTCACTGGCTGAGGGAGGCCAAGAAAGAGCACAACTTTGCTTCAAACACTGTGGCAGAGTTAGAAAGTGCTGTAGTTGAAGACGATCAGCTAACTGCACTACTTGCAGCTGGTCAGTAAAGGTCTTTCTTAAGACCTTTACTTCTTAGGATCCACAGTTTCTAGGGCCACATATGAGGCCATTTGCAATGGAAATCATATAAGGTTCAGGACTTGCTTCAAAATAATACAGTGGTGCTTAAAGGTGCTGGTAAAGGTAAGACAAAATTGGCTATGAGTTGATAATGGTTAAAGCAAGGTGATGGGCTCATCATATTGCTGTTCTGAAATGTTTAAAGATTTCCATAATAAACACAAATGCTACGCAATTGAAAATCCAAACACTGGCTAAACACAAAAGGCTCTTCCTATTTTTTGAAGTTTTTCCTTATGTGTACAAACTTTAAAAGGTGACATTCAAGGCTTACAATGAAGACAAGTAGTCTGTCTACTGCCACAACCTACCACATTCTTAACTCCTGTTACTCAAGAGGCAAAAACTTTCCATTCTCATTTACCTCCACATTTTCAAACAGCATGCTTTGTATTTTTTGTTGTTAAACTGTTACTCTTAACATTCACCAAATACAGTTCACTTGCCTCCATCCTCCTCTTATAATTACTAACACATGGCACTGCATTAAGTAAGTGTTCACATATACTTATAACAAACCTTAGGACTGTTTGACATTATTCTATCCCCATTTTACAGATGAAGCATAGAAGTTATTTATTTGGACGGTAATAAAAACAGAGACGTTATTCAAACTGATCATCTGGCTCTAGAATCCATACACTTAACAGATGTTGACAAATTTTTTCTTCTTCTTAAACATAGAAACTATGTAGTTTGTAAAATCAATATTTTTTACATGTTAACTAAATAGTATTCACAGATAAGTAATGAAGTATGCTTAATTACATTTCCTTCCTTCCACAGCTGTGTTTTCTTCGAGTGTTTGCTTGCTCTTTTTGGTTGTTACTATGTACCTATTATTAATTTATCTACATTCCTACACAGTTGTAAAACTGTTCAGACATCTTAGGTACTCTGTCTTTTTGCAACTTTGAAACATTTCTTCTAGAGCCTCTGTCAAATTCCAATCTGAATACCTTGCTTTGTCCAGATTGTAGGCTTTGTAGGCTTTACGCCTGGTCCACAGCTTTCATGCTAGCATCTCCTTCCATTACCTCCTATATTGAATCCTATTTCCTGGAGAGCGTGTCTTCTTTCCTGTTTTAAACACTAGGTAGGGTTAAAAGTGGTTAAAATGTTAATACAAATTAACCAATCCTCTTGTTTTTAGTTCTATTCCACATGCCTTCCTCCAAAATACCTAGTGAATTCAAGGCCTGAGCCTTCCCCAAGGTTCTCCAACACCAATTTGCTTGCTTTGTTTGTTGGCTTCTCGTCCAGAGGTTTCAGTTTTCTCTGGCCTGCTAAACTAGGCAATGTTAATTAGTGTTGTGCCTTCCAAAATCTTGTTGCTTTCTCTTGTGTTTTGATTTCTGTGCCTTTTGTTTGTCCTCAGGGGTTTATGGATTTATTATTCTACTGTCTTCTAGGATGGTTTAGGAAGGAGTGGAAAGAAACATGTATCTTAACCTGCCATGTTTAACTGGAAATCTTTATTTACCTTTAGTTTCATTTCTTCTTACTCACTATATGCTTTCTACACTCCAGCCATATTAATCTACTCTCAGTTAGCCCCATATTTTCTGCCTCTTTATCCTTGTATACTGCTGTTCTCCTTCAGGAACTAAAATATCTCCTCTACCTTTGTACTCTCAAAGCTAGGTATGCATATTTCCATCATACTGTATAACAGCAATTTTTCATTGAGGAGCAAGTACCATGTTCAAAATATAGAGTGTTTGGGAGAGACCAGGCCTACAAATGTTTGGAAACATGTCCAACTTACTAAATAGAAAAATGTGCTTTTATATAAAAAGCTCTTAATCAAATATATAATAAAGTATGACCGCCTGGCATCTATTTTGCTAATAGTAGAAACAACATAATTAGGTTAAAAAAATATGTATGCTGGCTGGGCGCAGTGGCTCACGCCTGTAATCCCAGCACTTTGGGAGGCAGAGGCGGGCAGATCACGAGGTCAGGAGATCAAGACCATCCTGGCTAACATGGTGAAACCCCATCTCTACTAAAAATACAAAAAAATTAGCCGGGTGTGGTAGCAGGCACCTGTGGTCCCAGCTACCTGGGAGGCTGAGGCAGGAGAATGGCGTGAACCCAGGAGGCGCAGCTTACAGTGAGCTGAGATTGCGCCACTGCACTCCAGCCTGGGTGACAGAGCCAGACTCTGTCTCAAAACAAAAAGTATGCCAAAAATAAAACTTCTAAGTATTATTTGTTTGTTTGTTTATTTACTTTTTGAGACGGAGTCTCACTCTGTCACCCAGGCTGGAGTGGAGTGGCGCGATTTCGGCTCTCTGTAATCCCCACTTCTTGGGTTCAAGTGATTCTCCTGCCTCAGTCTCCCAAGTAGCTGGGACTACAGGTGTGCACCACCACGCCACGCAAATTTTCGTATAGAGATGGGGTTTCACCACGTTAGCCAGGCTGGTCTCAAACGCCTGTCCTCAAGTGATCCACCCGCCTTGGCCTCCCAAACTGCTGGGATTACAGGTATAAGCCACCGTGCTCAGATCTAAGCATTATTTAAGAGTATGTAGACCGGGGCTGAAGCAGACGAATCACTTCAGCCACGAGTTTGAGACTAGCCTGGGCAACATGGCGAAACCCTGCTTCTACTAAAAATTAAAAAAAATTAGGCCAGGCATGGTGGCTCACGCCTGTAATCCCAGCACTTTGGGAGGCTGAGGCAGGTGGATCACTTGAGGCCATGAGTGAGACCAGCCTGGCCAACATGCTAAAACCCTGTCTCTACTAAAAATTAGCCAAGTGTGGTTGCACACGCCTATAATCCCAGCTACCTGGGAGGCTGAGGTATGAGAATCGCTTGAACCTGGGAGGCGGAGGTTGCAGTGAGGCAAGATTGAGCCACTGCACTTCAGCCTGGTGACAGAGCAAGACTGTCTCAAAAAAAAAAAAAAAAAAAAAAAAAAAAATTACCCAGGTGAGGTGACGTACGCCTGTAGTCCCAGTTACTTAGGAGGCTAAGGCAGGAGGATCACCTGAGCCAGGGAAGTCGAGGCAGCAGTGAGCCGAGATCATGCCACTGCATTCCTGCCTGGGTGACGGGAGTGAGACTCTATCTCAAAAACAGGAGAAAAAAAAAAAAAAAAAAAAAAAGGGTGGCGGGGGTGAAGAGTATTTACCAAAACAACCTGTCTTTATTAATTAGTAAATAAAAAGCAAAAAGTTTTATCCCATTATCACCAGGTTATTTTCAATATTATTAGAAGAAAAAGCTAGGACCAGTGGCTAATGCCTGTAAGCCCAGCACTTTGGGAGGCGAAGGGGGAAGGACTGCTTGAGCCCAGGAGTTTGAGATCAGTCTAGGCAACACAGGGAGACCCTGTCTCTACAAAAAGAAAAATTTTTTAAATTAGCCAGTTATGGTGGCATGCACCTGTGATCCCACCTACTTAGGAAGCTGAGGCAGGAGGATCACTTGAACCCAGGAGGTCAAGGTTGCAGTGAGCTGTGGTTGTGCCACTGCACTCCAACCTGTGTGACACAGTAAGACCCTGTCTCAAAAATAAAGAGGCTAGGCGTTGGTGGCTCATCTCTGTAATTCCAGGACTTTGGGAGGCCGAGGCAGGCGGATCACTTGAGGTCAGGAGTTCTAGACCAGCCTGGCCAACATGGTGAAATCCCGTCTCTACTAAAAGTACAAAATTAGCCGAATGTGGTGGAACGCCCCTGTAATCCGTTACTCAGGAGGCTGAAGCAGGAGAATCGCTTGAACCTGGGAGGTAGAGGTTGCAGTGAGTCAAGATGATACCACTGCACTCCAGCCTGGGAGACAGAGCAAGACTCCATCAATCAATCAATCAATACATAAATAACACAGGTCAAATAGTTATTTACAGATGAGGAAATTAAAAGCTGAAAAATTTAAGAGAAAACAAAAACCTTAACAATAAACTGAAGACCTGGAATTCAAACCAAATTCTTTTTTTAAATAGAGATAGGGTTTTGCTATGTAGTCCAAGCTGAGCTCAAATGATCCTCCCACCTCCGTCTCCCAAAGTGCTAGGATTACAGGTGTGAGCCACCATGACCGGCCTCAACCCAAATTCTAAATCTAGTGCCTAAACTATATAGCCTGTGACAGAACCACTGCTCTGTATACTTAATGGCCAGCGTGGTACCTCTTTGAAAAGCAGATTCCTAGGCTGGACTTGGTGGCTCATGCCTGTAATCCCAGCACTTTGGGGGGCCGGGGCAGGTCAATCACCTAAGGTCAGGAGTTCAAGACCAGCCTGGCCAACATGGTGAAACCCTGTCTCTACTAAAAATACAAAAATTAGCCGGGCGTGGTAGTGGGTGCCTGTAATCCCAGCTACTTGGGAGGGAGGGGCAGGAGAAATCACTTGAACCCTGGAGGGGGAGGTTGCAGTGAGCTGAGATTACGCCATTGTACTCCAGCCTAGGCGACAAGAGCAAGACTCAGTCTAAACAAAAAAAAAAAAGCAGATTCTTAGGCCCTACCCAAGGCCCACACAATGAGGAAGCAGGGAGAGAGGGTCCCCTCAGGAATCTGTTTTTTAAACACCTTACATGGGTGAAAATGCAGTGTTTCTGACCATCTTCGAGAAACATAAATGTAAAGGGACGATATATAAGTTTGAAGAGGTGAAACCAACTGGTATCTGTAAAGTTCTTTTTCTAAGTACTAAGTGATCTTGTAACACATGAGCAATGAGAAGATCAAATGCATATCTAACTTCTTCCTTCCTCCTTTTGATTACCATCCACTCAGGAGCCTACAAGTCATAGACAGAGGAAATACTCTTAAGTGTTTGGTAAAGACACCAATAACAACCAAGAAGCAATAGCGCAGACAGGTTATTTTACCAGGGTTCTGAAATTAAACAACTCATTCTAGTTCCCTGTACTCAAGACTGACATGACACTTAATTCAAGAAAAATCTACTCTCTCTCCCATCAAAACCTAGAAATAATTACATTTGACACTGTTAAAAACATTTTTGGAACTCTTAGAAAAAAGATCACTACATCAATATACTCAAGAAAATCAGTTTTGTTACTTTTTGGAAAAACTTTCATCTAAAAATACCACTTGATTTTATTCAGAATTGGCTCACTGACTTCTATTTGCAGTAGCCATAATTAAGGCTACTCAAAATCATGTACCACAGACTGAGAATAGCTCCAGAAATCTTAAAGAATGCTGGGAGCAAAGACAACATATTTTAAGACATTTGCCAGATGAGTTTTTAATTATAGCCTAGCCTAAGTTACCCACAAAATTCTAAGTGATGCTGTAACATTTCATTTGATTTCAATCCCATGGTAAAGCCTTGACACTGTATTAAAAGTAGCAGTTGAACCTATTTGGTTTAAGCAACCCTTTTAATACTAAAGAGTATGTGTTCTCCCCCACGGAGAAGTACATACAGGTGTTTATGGACAAGTAAAAGAACTTCTCTGGTTTATAGTATCTGTTCTGTGAAAGCATTCTGACTAGAGAGATAAACACAAATTTTTAAGTTATTTAAACAAACTGATACGCTATAGATAGATGGTGTTTTACAATGGTTTTTTAAAAGCATGCTTCTCTTAAAATGAGAGGTAGTATGGTAGAGTAGTTGCAAGCATGTGCTTTCTGGAATCTGCCTACTATTTACTAGCTCTCTAACACTGAGCAAGTTACTTCTTTAAACCTCAGTTATTCCCACTTTACACATAAGAAAATATCTACTTCACTGAGTTTCTATGAAGATTACATGAGATAATCCAGGTAAAGTATTTGTATACTGCTTGGCACACTGTGTTATTTTAGTAAGAGAATTATTGGATTAAGCTACTTTAATTTGGGCTTCACTATGAAAAGGCTCTTGGCGATCATTTGCCCACAGTTAAAGATAGCAACTTGCCTAGCCAAAGGTAACATTCTTAAGATGAGATACAGACATATTAACTTTCATAAGAATTTTCCTTCTTTACATAGACACTTCCTTGTTCAAACTACTAGGTGTTTTCTAGCTTACTTTTATTCTTACAGAAATCAGCTAAAAGTTATAACCCGAGACCTCTAAATTAGACCACTAAGTTAAATAAAGCAATAAAGGGAAAGCAAGTCACTAACAAGAATAATTTCCTTACACTTAGCTTTTTAACTGAACTGTAAGACTGACTAACAGTACATGTTAAATCCTTGGTTTTAAGAGGATAAAGAGAACAGGTGGTAGTGTGGTAACTATGGCCTAAAAATTAAAGCCTAGACCATATCATTATGAACTTCGTGCCATGCCAGGCACAGTGGCTCAGGCCTGTACTCCCAGGACTTTAGGAGGCCAAGGTGAAAGGATCGCTTGAGCCTAGAGTTCAAGACCAGCCTGGGCAACAAAGTGGGACCCCATCTCTACCCCCCACCAAAAAAAAAAAAAAAATCAAAAATTAACTGGTCACAGTGGTGTGCACCTGTGGTCCCAGCTACATGAGAGGCTGAGGCAGGAGGATCACTTCAGCCCAGGAAGTCGAGGCTGCAGTGAGCCATGTTTGTGCTACTGCATTTCAACCAGGGTGATGGAACAAGACCCTGTCTCCAAAAACAAACAAACAAACAACAAACCTTATGCCAATGTTTAGAGAACTTTTGAACTGATTGAAAATTTATGGGTTGATTATTCTGTAATGACCGGAGACTGAGCTGCTTCATCCACTGGTAACATTTCAAGGAAAAGCATTTTACAATCCGGGAAGAATCTGACATCTAGTTCAATCCCATCTTCCATTCAGGAAGCTTGTATTAGAAGGACTGACTGGAGGTGGTGGCTCACACCTGTAATCCCAGCACTTTGGGAGGCTGAGGCTGGTGATCACTTGAGGTCAGGAGTTTGAGACCAGCCTGGACAACATGGTGAAACCTTGTCTCTATTAAAAACACCAAAACTAGCCAGACGTGGTGCCAGGCACCTGTAATCTCAGCTACTCCACAGGCTAAGGCATGAGAATTGTCGAACCCAGGAGGCAGAGGTTGCAGTGAGCCAAGATCGTGCCACTGCACTCCAGCCTCGGCAACAGATCAAGAAAAACCTTAGGTCTCAGAACAGTCAACTATTACATAGTATTTCCCCCACTCAAGAATTTAACAGACAAATTTCCCCATAAATACATTATGGACATTAATTTCTATGAAAAATTAATATGGGTAAAGACTGTATAGTGGAGAAATGGTCCCTCATTTAAAGTCAACTACAGATCATTTAGCTTGAATGAAATATAATTTTAGAAAAGACTTAGTTCCAATAATTTTGTCTATAAGGAAACAAAATGGAAAAAAAAAAACAGCCACAAACCACCTAGACATACTAAAATAAGAATGAATGCTCAGATTCTTCAGGTATTGCATATCATCTTTGGTCTTTAAAATATATTTAGTTAAACTGTCATATATCAACTCCTTTCCCCCATACTGCTATTTGGCAGCAGCTGCCTGATAGTAATGGATAAGGCTGGGTCAAAAGGAATTTATCAATGATTTGTTCTCAAACTTGAGTATGCATCAGAGTCACTCAAAGGACTTATTAGAACACATACTGCTCAGCCAACTCCAGGACTGATTCATCGTATGTCTGGAGTGAACCCAGGAATTTGCATTTGTTTTGTTTTTAATTCTGCTTTTTTTTTTTTTTTTTTTTTTTGCGGGGGGGGGGGTAGAGATAGGTTCTCACCATGTCGCCCAAGCTGGAGTGCAATGGCACAATCTTCACTCACCACAACCTCCACCTCCTGGGCTCAAGCCATCCTCCCACTTCAGCCTCCTGAGTAGCTGGGACTACAGGTGCACACCACCATAGGTGGCTGAGTTTTTTTTGTAGAGACCGGGTTTTGCCATGTTGCCTAGGCTGGTCTCGAACTCCTGGGCTCAAGTGATTTGCCTGCCTTGGCCTCCCAAAGTGCTAGGGTTACAGGTATGAGCCACTGCACAGGCCAAGAATTTGCATTTCTAACACGTGGTGCTGATGCTCCTGGCCAAGGACCATTATTCTGAGAATCAATGAACTAGGGCAGTGGTTCTCAACCATGGCTAGACATTAGAATCATAGGGAATTATTATCACAGGGAATCACAGGGAATGAAATAGAATCACAGGGAATGATTAGAATCATTAAAACTTTTGAAGACATCAATGCCAAGGAGAGGGAAGGGGGCTCCCTCAGAAGGATTATACTAGAAATTCTGTGCGGAGAGGTCTCATGCACCGATTATTTTGAAAACTTCCTAGACAATGTGTAGCCAGGGTTGAGGAACACTAGTCTAAGTAATTAAAATGAATCTAAATAAAATCCACTGAAAGCAGATGCTTCTTATATACAAAAGCAGGATAAAGATTTTAGCATTTGTCTGCTGATAGAGCAGCCAAATGATGAGTACAGATAAAATTTGGCAGGATAGCCTAAGTTGTTGACATACCTATGGTTTAACTCAATAGAAGTTGCATGTGTGCTTTTTGCTTTAAATGCCAGGCAAAGTCTAAAGCAAGTCTTCAGGTCATACTTGCAATTAAATATTTATATAAAATGTTGACCTCTGAAGGCAACATACAAGCTGGCTACTATCAATTATATATACCATGTCTGTGCTGAATCACAATATCGCATATTGGTTAACTCTTGGGCTCTGGAGTCAGACAGTTTAATAGATGTGACCCTTGGCTAATTATGTAATTAATCCTTGGTTTCCTCATACGAGATTTAATGTAGCTAACATTATAGTCATGCTAAAGATTACGTAGCATCTGTGTAAGAAGTTATGCTCAGAGTCCGGCACATAAGACAACATTCTCTAAAATATCATAAGCTATGCCACAGATATTATTAAAAACACTGATGGAATGACTGCCCTTCAAGACCACTACTTCCCTCAGTCAACATCCTGACTCTTCATCAATAGCTTCAGGGTCTCTACTTGCAAGACTGCTGTCAGTTTTGTGAATTTAGATGTTTAGGGCCCTTAAAAAATGTTAATCTTAACTTTTAATATCTTAACTACAGAGAGGATAATTGATGGGAATACGCAACATTGAGGAAGCTATAAAACTGAACAGTACACACTTACTAAAATGAAACAAGAAAATCTGATGTTTTCTCCCTTTTTTCTTTTATATTAACCACTTAATGATTTATAATTGCCTCTATTACCTTAACATTTTGCTTAAGTCCTCCTCCCTTTTCTGTTCAAAATACCACTAGAAACAAGAGTTTTCATTCAAGTATAGTCTCTCTCCAGCAACCAGGGTTTGGGTAAGGGGAGGTAGTTCTCACGGCCAAGTTGTATGTGCCCACTAAAGGAGTGGTTTTAAAAATGACTTAAGAATTCCTTGAAATCTAGATCTCTAGAGTTTAAATTTAATAATTCTACTGTCAAAGTTCTCCCTGTGTACTGATTAGGTTGAGTTCTACTAAAACAAGGGTAAGGACAGATAAGTGACATAGAACAGCAATCCAGAAAAAAACTTATAAATATCTACTTTGTACATGATGTGAACCCAATGTTTGCTTTGCACTATCTGCATAAAGGTGTGAACCACAAAGTTGACAGCTTAATGTAGGCCTTAAGGCTGACAATCGAATATTCACAAGAAACCTTCAACAATTCAGGAAGGGTGTGGTGGCTCACGCCTGTAATCCCAAAACTGAGGCTTGAGGTCAGGAGTTCCAAGACCAACCTGGCCAACATGGCGAAACTCCATCTCTACTAAAAACACAAAAATTAGCCGGGCGTGGTGGTGCACATCCGTGTCTCAGGAGGCTGAGACAGGAGAATCGTTTGAACCCGGGAGACAGAAGTTGCAGTGAGTCAAGATCACACCACGGCACTCCAGCCCGGGCCATAGAGCAGAGCCGTCTCAAAGAAACAAACAAAAAACAATTCAGCCTATGTTCACCAAGAAATCTATAGAAAAGGACCATTTACAAGCAACTAGTAAAACTCAAATTTTAAAACATTTCAAATCTCTTAACATAACCTGTTTTTCATGAACTTAGTGTTTGTATCTACAATTTTTGAAGGAAAAATGGAAATAAATTAGGAAACAAATTATTTCAGTTATATTTTAGAATTACATCTTCTACTATATCTTAAATTTTTTTGGTTTGGTGTTTGAAACTCCTCTACCTAAGAAGAAACATCATAAATCTATAATGGCTATCATTCTTCATAGACTAAAAATTGTTTTTAACTCTGCTCTGACTGGAGTAGAAGTTGAAAATGCAAGAGAATATCTATTTATCTTGGCCTAATTCAGCAATGAATTCTGTTTTAATGAAGCTTCATTTCAAAGACTGATAATCTCGTCTAGTAATCTATTAGATATGTAGATTACTATAAAAAATAGCTTTTAAACAGCTCCATTTTAACTGACAAACATTGCGTACCCCAGAATAATTCCAGAGGCAGGTTTCTTTTATCTCATGTACAATACATCTCCCTGCTTTTGCTAAATGACAGCTTGTTCAAACTACACTCCTACACTCAGAGGTTTGGAGACACAATTGTGCACAGGTTTGCCAAATAATGCTTATCACTCTAGAAGAAAAATGAAAAAGTAGTTCTTTGAGAGAAATACCATAAAGCCATAAATGCAATAGGATGGTAACCTATAAGTACTTAGAGCCTATTTAGTTAAAGTACAAAAATGTGACTTTGAGAGACACTGGCTTAGAGGTAAAAATGACATGCTGTCGTTAGAGGTCATCTAATACAATTACTAACTTCATAGATTCTCTTTGCAGTGCATCATCTCCAGTAAGTCTTCCCATCTATGGCTGAAAACGGCCAATGCTAGTTTACTGGCTACTTCTCAAGGCAGACCATTCTCCATCTTCAGAGAGATTTGACTGGTAGGAAGTTTATTTTATCCTGAAACTTCCCTTCTGTGTTATATAGAAATTTCTTCTAAGAGCTTTTAAAATATGGGAGCTATCATAATCCAGGTCTTTCAAGCTAAGTATTTAGTTTTTTTGGCTACTCTTCACTGTAGTTTTACATTTTGAGTCCTACTCTGAACATGCACCAGGTCCTGATGGTATTGTTTTTAAGGCATGGGAGTTGGAGGACAATATTCCTAGTAGGGAATAGCCAGTCCAGTACAACAGCAGCATCATCTGGTTTGTACTAGGTATCTTACTTCTAATGAAACTAGCCGGGTGCGGTGGCTCACACCTGTAAATCTCGCACTTTGGGAGGCCAAGGTGGGTGGATCACTTGAGATCAGCAATTCAAGACCACCTTGGCCAACTTGAAACCCAGTCTCAAATAAAAATACAAACATTAGCCAGGTGTGGTGGTGCATGCCTATAATCCTAGCTCCTTGGGAGGCTGAGGCACGAGAATTGCTTGAAACCAGGAAGTGGAGGTTGAGTGAGCTAAGATCGCACCACTGCACTCCAGCCTGGGCCACAGTGCAAGACTCTGTCTCAAAAATAAATAAATAAAATAAAGTAAAACAGGTTTAGAGCATAACTATATGACGACCACATTCTATCGACTCACTTGGAGCTTACTACTCAATAAAAAATCTGGCCAGGTGCAGTGGCTCATACCTGTAATCCCAGCACTTCGGGAGGCTGAGGTAGGTGGATCACCTGAGGTGAGGTCCGGAGTTCAAGACCAGCCTGACCAACATGGTAAAACCCCGTATCTACTAAAGATACAAAAGTTAGCCAGGCCTGGTGGCAGGCACCTGTAATCCCAGATACTCATGAGGCTGAGGCAGGAGAATCGCTTGAACCTGCAAGGCAGAGGTTGCAGCGAGCCAAGAACGTGCCACTGCACTCCAGCCTGAGCAACAGAGCGAGACTCTGTCTAAAAAATAATAATAATAAAATAAAAAATCTGTGTATTACTACTGTTAGGCTATATCAGCTTTCTTCAATGCATCCTCCATTCAAAGAAGAACTTGTTTGATGACTTACTGAAATCAACATGTACTTCATTATATTTTATAATTCATTTTTCTAATGATCACGAAGAATGAAACTTTAACAAGCTTTGTATCACATCCATATCGGGCTCGGGCTCATAATGATTCTTTTATCCAGGAGCTTATTTATTTTATACATCTCATTTTATATAGTTCTTTCCTCCTTTTAAAGAGGTGACATTTACCTGTTACTAAGCTTCTGTTATCCTTCATTTTTCAAAGGAAGTTCAGCTATCGTATCTTTAAGTTGCCAGCATTGAAACATTTAATTCCATCACGTAAAATTATTTAGGGCAGGTAATTTTAGTCTTTTCACACATGTTGGATTTAGATTCCCCTTTACTTAACATTCATTCCAACTGACAAAAAAAGCAGCCAAATATATGCTAAGGTACTGTGTTTTGCGCTCTAAGATACACCAAACTGAAGTGTAGGTCCTATCCATTAGATAGTCTTACTTCAAAAGCAACTTTAAGAGCCCCTAAAACTGTAAAATTTAATAAGCCTTAGTTCACTATTTAAAGTTCCTTATTCTATGTCTATGTTGTACCATTCTGCATAATATTATTTGCCAAACACTAACACTTATTGGCCAGAATCAGATACAAGGTAGTAGTTTTCCTAATTATTTCTCCCCTTTCCACAACAAAACTCAAGAACTTAAAACATTCTACTGACTTACCTCTTTTGACACAGCATTTATAAACCCAGAGACCACTAACTATTAATACACCAACTTCAACCCCTTTCTACCCCAGCCTCAGTTCAGTTCTGGCCAATTCCAGATCTAAATACTCAGATAATCGTTGGTACTATTACCATCTACCATGTCAAGTAAGCAGTGTTGGCAGCTTAACCACAACCACAATAAGTACCAGAAAAGTAAAGATTAAAGGGATCTACTTTTGATTCATTTCCAGATATCCTGGAAATATGAATACTGAAGTGTTGTTACACTGTTTTGTGGTATGAAAAATAATAACCATTCTAGGATTTCGAACTCGTACTTGATAAGAATTTGGTAGCATAATATTTTCCATACATATTAATGTATTACTTGATTAGTGACTTAAGGTCATTTAGTGTGTTTAATATATTAAATCTGTCCCAACAGTAACTTTCGTACTACAATTTTTTAAATGGGTAAAGACAATAGTTTACTGTCAGAATCTAAACCCTCAAGACAAGTTCTTAATACCACTTCCATCCTAACAGTTTAAAACCTATTTTGGGCCAGTCGTGGTGCCTCAGGCCTGTAATCCCAGCATTTTGGGAAGCCAAGGTGGGTGGATCACTTGAGGTCAGGAGTTTGAGACCACCCTGGCCAACATACTGAAACCCTGTCTCTACTAAAAAATAGAAGAATTAGCTCAGCGTGGTACCAGGCACCTGTAGCCCCCAGCTACTCAGGAGGCTGAGGTAGCAGAATCGCTTCAGCCTGAAAGGTAGAGGTTGCAGTGAGCCAAGATCGCACCACTGCACTCCAGCCTGGGTGACAGAGCAAGACTCCGTCTCTAAACAAATAAATAAATAAATCTTATTTTCTTGGGGAAGTGGGATTGGGGAGCGACTGATAATCAATATGAGATTTCTTTTTGGGGGGCTGTTCTAAAATTAGTTTGTGGTAGTACGTCAAAAACAACGAATTATACTCTTTAAACAGGTAAACTGTACATAACTATCTCAATAAAAAGCTGTTTAAAAAAAATTTTGCACTGGGCACAGTGGCTCACGCCTTTAATCCCAGCACTTAGGAAGGCTGAGGCGGGAGGATCACTTGAGTCCAGGAGTTCAACACCAGCCTGGACAATATAGTGAGACCACATCTCTACAAAAAAATTAGCCGGCCAGGTGTGGTGGCTTACACCTATAATCCCAGCACTTTGGAAGGCTGAGGCGGGCCGATCACCTGAGATCAGGAGCTCGAGACCAGCGTGGCCAACATGGTGAAACCCCATGTCTAGTAAAAATACAAAAATTAGCCAGGTGTGGTGGTGCACGCCTCTAATGCTAGCTACTCGGGAGGCTGAGGCAGGAGACTAGCTTGAACCTAGGGAGGTGGAGGTTGCAGTGAGCAGAGACTGCACCACTGTACTCCAGCCTGAGTGACAGAGTGAGAATCTGTCTCAAAACTAAAATTAAAAAAAAAATTAGCCAAGCATGGTAATACATATGCCTGTATTCTCAGCTACTTGGGAGGCTAAGGTGGGAAGATCGCTTGAGCCCAGGAGGCGGAGATTGCAGCGAGCCAGGATCACATTGCTGTACTCCAGCATGTGCAACAAAGTAAGACCCGGTCCCCACCCCCAACCCCCCCAAAACATACACATATAGATGTCACTCTAATGCTATTACACTACATATTATAAAATACAGTTTCCAAAATACTGTTAAAATACATATCAAAATACCTAATAGAGGCCAGGTGCAGTGACTCACCCCTGTAATCTCAGCACTTTGGGAGGCCAAGGGGGGCAGATCACTTGACATCAGGTGTTTGAGACCAGTCTGGCCAACATGATGAAACCCTATCTCTACTAAAAATACAAGAATTAACCAGGCGTGGTGATATGCACCTGTAATCCCAGCTACTTGGGAGGCTGAGGCAGGAGAATCACTTGAACCCAGGAGGCTGAGGTTGCAGTGAGGCGAGATCGTGCCATTCAGCACTCCAACTTGGGCGACAGAGAGAGACCGTCTCAAAAAAAGCCCACCTAATAGAGAAAAAGACAAACAGAAACCCATATACCCTAAATTAAGCCAGTATTATGATACTGAAAAATAAACCACTTAAGAACCAGAGATAATCGAGAGCTAAAAGGCCCTTTAAATTAGAGTACAACCACCAAAACCAGAAAGTAACAAATGAACATAACCTCTAAAGGATTTCTTCAGAAAGACTATTTAAAATACTCTTGAAATAGAAGGCTTTGGTTTCTACAAATGAAAATATGAATAAAGTCCTCAATAGCTTGAGCACTTACTCATCATACTGGATATGGTAAATAACGTCTTCATCAGCAGCAACAGAGTCTGAATTAGACGTAGAGGGTACACTGTCCAATTTATTTGTGTTCTCTTTGGATTTATGCTTTATATTTCCATTAGTCCTTTTACAAGAACTGCCATTCTTCAGTGGAGTTTTGCCACGTGACTGTCCATCAGAAGCTCTAGTAACACTATGTATGTGTGCTTCAAACCAAGCACCAAGGCCGACATCTCTGGCATCCACCAATTCATTTACCTAAAAAAAGTTTAAAATCAGTTAATGAAGCTTAATTTTGTCTATTGCTTCAAAAACCTTAATATAACTCAAGTTATTTGTGGGTTATCATGGTAAACAATATTTGCAGCTACTCATGCTTAAAGTGGTTAATAAGATTAGATCAAAACTATTCTTTCCGATTTGTGCTATCTTAAATCTACTGACTAAGATGAAAACTAACTTTCCTTCTGATTTCCTTCAATGAAATAGGTGTTTTCTTTACGCCTTACTGAAGTATACACTAGACTTTTGAAAATATAATTCTTATGTACCTAAGAGTCATTCTTGCAAGTCATCCAGTAAGAATGACACTAATGAAAAGCCAGGACTTTAAGCTAATATGACTAATCTGTTCCATTAATTTCTTCATAATCCTAAAGATAACTTACACAGTCCAACCAGAAAACAGTAAAGTATTAAAAAGAAAACAAAACTTGAAACTGAGAGAATTATGCACAATAATAAAAAAAGAGTCTAATGAACCCAACTATACAAAATGGTGAAGTTCGATCACTAGTTAGTAACTCACTAGGCAAATACATTTATCTACCACCTCAAAGAACAAAGATAAAATATAAAAATGAACAGGGCTGTAAGACACAAAATGGATGTAGTCAAGTCCAGTGGCTGATCCACAACTAACCCATGCAATCTGACAAAAGGAAGGAGTATTAAAAAACAAGTGTATCAGAGAATTAAGAGTTATGAAATGAAAGGTTAAAAAAAAAATCCTCTCCTTTTAAATGCTGTTTAAAAGATCAGGCCAGGCATGGTGGCTCACACTGTAATCCCAGCACTTTGGGAGGCCAAGGCAGGGGCGGATCACTTGAGGTCAAGACCAGCCTGGCCAACATGGTGAAACTCCGTCTCTACTAAAAATACAAAAATTAGCCAGGCGTGGTGGAGCATGCTTGTAATCCCAGCTATTCAGGAGGCTAAGGCAGGAAAATCACTTGAACCCGGGAGGTGGACGTTGCAGTGAGCGGAGACTGCGCCAGTGCACTCCAGTTTGGGCAACATAGCGGGACTCTGTCTCAAAAAGAAAAAAAAAAAAAAATGGCCAGAGCCCTTTCAGGACAATAACCAAGGGAAATTCCTTCAACTTTCTAAGCCCTTAAAAAGGAAAAAGTGAAATCAACACAAGATCACTATTTCATCAGGTTATCTTTTCCTTGAAGGTAGAAGACACCACTCTTAAGGTGTCTAATAGATGGCATACCTTGTGGGAGAAGTAAGTTAAATATTAGCATGCCAGATATTATGCAAGGTTCTTTACTTAGATATGTCTAACCCTAACAAGTTTAATTCCTGTTTTACAAAATACGGAAACAAAGGCTCTGAGAAATTAACTTCCTCTACGTTAAAGCTAATGAAATGTAAGGTTAGGATTTGAAGACATCTTGACTTTGAAGGTTATGTTCTTGCCATCATACCATGAACCTTGATATAAATGACAAGACAGGTATACAGGAACTTCAAAGGTAAGTGAGGAACTTAGAAATAAGTTACTGAAAATATAAAAAGGTTTCAAACCACAAACTGACAGAGGGTAGAAAGAATACAGACTAAACAAAAACTATCAACTGTCACTACCAGAAGAGGTACATTTGACCAAAGGCAGTGTATGTAATAAACACGGTAGCAATGAAATAGCTTGAAAGACATAAGGTTTAATATTACACAAGAATGAACAGTTTAGGAAAAAATAAAAACCTAAGAGCCAACCATGCTGGGTATGACAAA
This sequence comes from Pongo abelii, assembly GCF_028885655.2. NCBI lineage: Eukaryota > Metazoa > Chordata > Mammalia > Primates > Hominidae > Pongo > Pongo abelii. The sequence goes on from NC_071998.2 coordinate 52,108,106, forward strand.
GAATCAGAGATGGAGCATGTTATACATTACATAAATTAATTCATGTATTAAATAAACATAGGCTCATTTCTCCCATACTAGTCACTGACAAATTTAAAGACATTTAGTCTCTTGTAGACAACACAGTAAAAATGAAAATAATCCATGTTAAGGTCCATCATACTTGGGAGAATAAACTGCGGTTACTACTCTGTTGCAGCAAATCAAAATGTAAGTTTCATATATTACTATAAAAATATTGCGTAGCAGAGAATGCAGCATATAGTTGATACTAAAATGGTAACAGCAAAAACACATTAAGCTATATCAACCTTACTAAGGAACACGAGGTGGCACAAATGAAGTACTGAATGTGCCTATCAAATGTAAGATACTAGCAGGCAGATCTAATAGCTGGCTACCTTAACATCTAACAATAAACTAAAGTTAACAGAAACCTAAATTAACCTCAAAATACTGCCATTGCTTGAACATCAACACATAGAACATATCAGCTCACAAAGGTAGGGCATTCTTTGAATATAGTAAACCTAGATTTACAACTGGACACAAGAATTTTTTTTTTTTTTTTTTTTTAAGACAGGCTATCTGCTGCCCAGGCTGGATGCAGTGGTGTGATCACAGCTCACCGCAGCCTCCTACTCCCAAACTCAAACTCCTGGGCACCTATGACTACAGGTATATGCCACCACACCTAGCTAAAGTTACTTCTTGTAGAGACAGAGTTTGCTATGTTGCCCAGGCTGGTTTTGAACTCCTGGCCTCAAACAATCCTCTTTCCTTGGTCTCTCATAGTGCTGAGATTACATGCACAAGGCACCCTGCCTGGCCAAAAAAAATTATCCTACTAAATATAGTAAGTATCCTACTAAGTACTGCTGTGAGTAACCACTCACAGAAATGCATATAAACTGGGTGGGGACAGAAATGCTCTTAAATTAAAAACTTACTGCACATTGGATAGACATACTAAGTCAAGCAAAATTTGAATACGCCAAGATGCATGCAAGATGTTAAAGCTGTGTTATAAAGCCTGGATTTTAAAGGCAGTTCAGAGGAAAAATACTTAGGCCTGTACGATTAATATGAACACAGAAGATCCTGCCATGGTAACTAAGTAATCTAGTACAAATTAACAACTGAAGTAATTAGCTAAAGGAGTAGCAAAATAGCAGACAAGACAACAAAAGAGGAAAACAGAATTTGCCTATGTGGGAGCATCTGAATTGTACTCATGAGATTTTAATTTACTGATGTAATTAAGTGACAACATGGAGAAGCCAATGCCACTGAAAGAAGAATTACTCATTTCCCAAGAGAAGGAGAAATAGGAAAGCATTACGTTTGGTCAGGAGGAAAGCACTAGGTTTGGACAGGAGGCAGAGGGAACTGGGGAAAATTAGGGCCTGGAGCCTTTATTGTGTTTTCCATGGGAAAGGCAAGGCAGAGGAAACAAGATGGCTAGTTTGAATTATGTCAGTGGGCTTTGGATTGCAGGGGTGGCCTCTAGTTGTTTGGTACCTGGCCGTGGGTGATCAGGGCGGAATATTGGCTTGGTGTTTAAGAGTTAGATAAGGGAGGTAGTTAAGTGCATGGACTCAGGATTAGATGTTTTGTATATGAAAGGCAGGCTCACTGATCAGCTGTTTACTGTCTCCAGGAATAAGCTAGCCCTAGGAAGAAGGGCAGTCTCTGCTTAGCCAGTAAGGCCCCCAAAGATGTCAAAACATCATAAAATATACAATTATTTTTAAAAGATTAATATGGGGAGGAGAGGAGTTGAACTAAAAAGCTAAAAAAAAGTTTAAGCCAACCACATAATTCTACACTTAAGAGCTGCATTTATTCACATCAAAGATATAGCCACATTAGGGGCCAGGCACGGTGGCTCACGCCTGTAATCCCAGCAGTTTAGGAGGCCAGGGTGGGTGGATCACCTGAGGTCAGGAGTTCAAGACCAGCCTGGCAAACATGGGGGAACCCTGTCTCTACTAAAAGCACAAGATTAGCCAGGTGTGGTGGTATGCACCTGTAATCCCAGCTACTTGGGAGGCTGAGGCAGGACAATCACTTGAACCCAGGAGGTGGAGGTTGTAATGGGCCAAGATTGTGCCATTGCACTCCAGGGCAAAAAGAGTAAAACTCCATTTCAAAAAAAAAAAAAAAAAGCCACATTTAGAGAAAAAGTTTCCCCTGTCCAAATATCTAATATTTTTAAAACCTGAAGTATGGGAGGCAAGGAGCAATCACTAAAATAAGAAAATACCAACAGCAAATATTTGATGGTTTTACTATATGCTAGGTACCATTTGTTTTGCAGAAAACACTCCAGCTCTGCAGGTAAACCTAGGTTCAAGTTCTTCACCTATCACCCACTAGGTTTAACCATGAACAAGTTACTTAATTTGTCCCAGCATCTTGCAGTGTATTTAAAATAAAGTGAGAAAATTCATGTAACGTGCCAACCCAGCAAGCATATAGTACACACAAATGAAACAACTGTCTCCTTACTAAGTATATAAGTTCAGTGTTAAGACTCATTAAAATTCAGAGTATAGCCCGGGTGCAGTGGCTCATGCCTGTAATCCCAGCACTTTGGGAGGCCGAGGCAGGTGGAGCACCTGAGGTCAGGAGTTCGAGACCAGTCTGGCCAACATGGCAAAACCCCCATCTCTACTAAAAAACACAAAAATCAGCCAGGCGTGGATCCCGCCACTATACTCCAGCCTGCATTGACAGTGCAAGACTCTGTCTAAAAGAAACAAAAACAAAAAAAACACAAAACCTCAGAGTATAGTCTTATTACCATACTGCTAGTAAACATTAGCAGTTTACCATTACATACTTTACCTCCTTTAATTATAATACAAAATAATTCCCATTTTCTAATGAGGTCCAGACATGAAATACATTTGCTCAAGAGATACACAGGTAAAAAATGTGGGAGTTAAGCTGAGAATACAGGTTCTCCAACTCTGAAAATCGTTCTCTCATTGTACCATCTTCCTTTTTTTTTTTTTTTCCTGAGACAGTCTTGCTCTGTTGCCCAGGCTGGAGTGCAGTGGTGCGATGTTGGCTCACTGCGACCTCTGCCTCCCAGGTACAAGCAATTCTCCTGCTTCAGCCTCCTGAGTAGCTGGGATTACAGGTATCCACCACCATAGTGGCTAACCTTTCATATTTTTAGCAGAGATGGGGTTTCACCATGTTGGCCAGGCTGGTCTCGAATTCCTGACCTCAAGTGATCCACTTGTCCTCCACCTCCCAAAGTGCTGGGATTACAGGCATGAGCTACCATGCTTGGCCCCATCTTTCTTTAATCACAAATTTTAAAATGCAGGGCTGGGTGTGATGGCTCACACTGTAATCCCAGCACTTTGGGAGCAAGTGGCAGGAGGACTGTTTGAACCCAGGAGTTCAAGACCAGCCTGGACAACATAGTGAAACTCTGTCTCTATAAAAAACTGAAAATTAGCTGGGTATGGTGGCACAGACCTGTAGTCCCAGTTACTCAGGAAGCTGAGGCAGCAGGATCGCTTAAGCCCAGAAGGTTGGGGCTGCAGTAAGGTATGATCATGCCACTGCACTCCAGCCGAGTGACAGAATGAGACTGTTCAAAAAAAAAAGCAAAAGCAATATGGTTCCATTTACATAAAGTTCAGAAACCAGAAAATTAGGGATTAGGGTTGAATAAATAAGTTAAAGATTATTAATAGGTTGTTAAAGGTTAACATTAATAAGAAAGTAAAGAACAAAGAAATGATTACCATAGAAGTCTGGGTAGCAGTTACAACTAGGGAAGAGGGAGTTATAATCAGGAGGAGGCACCTGGTAAGTTCCTGGGAGTACTGTTATTCTATTTCGTAACTTGGATGGTGTTTATAGACAGTGATCGTACTCTTTGTATTGTCTAACACATTTCATAATCAAAAAGGTAAAACATCAAGAACTGTACTGTGGACAAAAGAAATAATAAGATATCAATGATAATTCTCCTCTTTCCAGTACTTTCTATTATACAATGAGCATAAGAAAACATGTAAGAAGTTTAACAGTGCCATATGCTCAGCTAAACTGTAAAGGCTTACCATCATCATTCTAAACAGTCATCATTTAGGCCAGGATGACAGCCATTTGAAAGTACGATCTTTCTGGCATCATAAAAAGCTTCCATACACAAAAACCAAAATTAAAACCAACTTAGGTTCGAACGTCCATCTTGCTTCAGAAAATTAGTTCCCAATCTAAACCCAGTGTGATTCAATTTATGTATGGATGGACCCAGCCTCTGTACAATCTTTCATAGGCTCTCCATATGTAGTAGTTGTATCTAGTTTCTTACAATAACATATGAAAATATCTGAAACTGGTTAAATATTGCTCAGTTATCAAATAGAGCAAAATAATGATATTGGGCAATAAATAACTTCAGATTAAAATTTCTCTTTTTTTTGAGATGGGGTCTTGCTCTGTCGCCCAGGCAGGAGTGCAGTGGCACGGTCTAAGCTCACTGAAACCTCCGCCTCCTGGGTTCAAGTGATTCCCCCGTCTCAACCTCCCAAGTAGCTGGGATTAGTCGTACGCCACCACAGCTGGCTAATTTTTGTATTTTTAGTAGAGACGGAGTTTCGCCATGTTGGCCAGGATGGCTGCAAATGCCTGACCTCAGGTGCTCTGCCTGCCTCGACCTCCCAAAGTGCTGGGATTACAGGTGTGAGCCACTGTGCCTGGCCTAAAATTTCATTTTAACATACTGTTTAAATATTTACCTATGCCAGTTTTGAATAAAGTTAATTTGAAAATTCATCTTTTGTACCTGCTTATCATGATGTTCAAACAATATTTCAGTCAGAAGGAAAAGTCCAAAAATGTTTGCTCATCTATAAAGCAATTTCAACTATAGAAAGCTCTACATGTATAAAAAATATATTTTTACCAAGTGGCATAACCAAGAATTCAAGACAAAAGCAATACAATGCCCAATTTTTAAGTGACTTATAATCAACTTAAAAGTTTTTATATATTAACTACTCAGACTTGCACTATGGAAAATACAAAAAACCCAATGCAAATTTAAAACAAACCAATTCAGGCCAGGCACAGTGGCTCATGCCTGTAATCCCAGCACTATGGGAGGCCGAGGCGGGTGATACCTGAGGTCAGGAGTTCAAGACCAGCCTAGCCAACATGGTGAAATCTCGTCTCTACTGAAAGCACAAAAATCAGCCGGGCATGGTGGCGGGTGCCTGTAATCCCAGCTACTCAAGAGGCTGAAGCAGGAGAATCGCTTGAACCCAGGAGGCAGAGGTAGCAGTGAGCTAAGATGGCTCACTGCACTCCAGCCTAGGCAACAGAGTGAGATTCCATCTCAAAAATAAAATAAAATAAAAATAAAGCAAATCATTTCAAAAGTAGCAGCTTCTAAATGGTTTTCAGTTTAGTCAACAAGTCAGTATGTGATAAAAATTCTGTGAAGGCAGAATACCGATTACAAACATATGCTAGATATCCACCTATTTATGGAATAAACTATCCAGAAATATGTACTTCTATCTGAAAAAAATAAAGGCACCAGTCAAAATTTCAAATACCTATGACAATTACTAAGGTTCATCCCCCAAAAAGTAAATAAATCTACAGTAGCTTCAACTAAGATTAAACACAGCTCTAAATTTATTATTGTATGAACAGCAACCTTCTGAGAATTTAATTACTAGATTCCAATGTGCTCCTGAATGGGGAAAGGGCACCTTAATGTAAAATTTACTTGCCAATTTGTATAACCAAGCAGCAGCTGAACTGAAATTTGAAACCAGGTCTCCTGGCAAAGCTCAAGTCTTTAACATCTATACTAAATAGTAATAGGAAATAGAAGAGATGTCAAATAGAGTTTAAATTCTGTAGTTCACAGCCAAAGCACTAACACTGAAAATAAAAAGCAAAGACCTGCTGAGAGAAGTAATTTCTCGTGATGCTCTTCCGAATAAGATTGGGGAGGGAAGAGGAAGGAATAGTGGAGTATTGAGAAGTTTGCTAAACAGAAATTTAAGTTGACCTGAACTGCTGAACCTTGATTAATCTCAGATGTGCAGATACATTAAACTGGCCCTCCTTTGAAAGCAAATTCATCCTGTCACTGCCAAAACAATCAATTCAAAAGCAGCAGCTTCTAAACTCTGGTCAAAGATGAAAAGTAATAATGTAAGCTTAATATACAGATAGTTACATAAATATTCATAGATGCATACATACACAGGTTAGTACAAATATGTATTATTTCCTTGCTGTCTGTTGAAGGCTCTAAAAGCAATGACACACCAATACTAACAAGCATACCTAGAGCCAAGATCTTGGTTTTATTTTTTTAAATTTATTTACTTTGAGACGAAGTCTCACTCACCCAGGCCTGGAGTGCAGTGGCGTGATCTCGACTCACTGTAACCTCCGCTTCCTGGGTTCAAGTGATACTCCTGCCTCAGCCTCCCGAGTAGCTGGGATTACAGGCATGTGCCACAACACCCGGCTGATTTTTTTTTTTTTTTTTTAATTTTCAGCAGAGATGGGGTTTCACCACGTTCACCAGGCTGATCTCAAACTCCTGACCTGTAGTGATCCACCCTCCTCGGCCTCCCAAAGTGCTGGGATTACAGGCATGAGCCACCGTGCCCGACCCCTATCATTTGACAATTAAAGGAACCAGGGAATCTTGGAGAAATGGTTGATTCTAGGACTGAAGCAGGAAATAGACAAGATGTACCTGAAGCATGTTGTAGTGCCAGAAAGTAAGATAATGCTTAAGAAAAACAAAACACCCACAATAATGGGGGTATGTCAAAGGGACATAGCCATCAAATAAATGAGTTTCTAATGGCCAAAAGTGGAACAATTTGAGCAAGAGTCCATACTGATGTAAATGTCTGAATAAATACACCTCCAATGTTGAGTAATTTTAACTAATTTTTTGTAGATACTCTGCCCTTAAGGCAGTGAAGTACATTAACTTCCCACTCCTTAAGTGTGGACTGTACAGTGACTTTCTCTCAAACAGTACAGTATGGAAAGATAGGAAGGAGGTGTGGGAGTAGTTTAATAGTGGAGAAACTTGACAAACACTACCCCAGCCAGATGATTCAGGTTCACATCAGTGTTATTATTGATGTAAAACCTAAGTTATACTTAGCAAATAGAATACTGATAGTATGTGCCCTATATACGTGGTGAAAATACCTCTGCAGTCTTCCTCCCCAAAACAAACCCAGACAAATAAGGAAAACAAATGAATCCTAATAGGGGGAGATTTTACAAAATACCTGACCAGAGCTCCTCAAAATGGTCACGGTAATTGGAAAAAAAAAAAAAAAAATCCTGAGAAATTGTCACAGTCAATGTCAAAGGAGATTTAAAAACTACACACAGTATAGTATCCTAGTGGGATTCTGGAACAAAAAGAGGACATGAGGTAAAAGCTAAGAAAATATGGGTCATTAATTTCAACAAATACACCATACTAACTTAAGATGTTAAGAGGGAAAACTAGGTGTGGGATATATGGGAACTCTACTATCTTCAATTTTGCTATAAATCTAAAACTGTTCTAAAATAAGTTTATTTTAAAAGTAATGACAGAGGCGGTAACACAAATAAAAAAGTATTAATGTAAAAAATGTATTAAATATTGGTATTTAAAAGGGGGATGAAATCGGAGTAATATAGAAAAAATGGCAAGTTGGCTTTCAGTGCTAAAAATTCTCTCTTAATTGTGACCACTACATAGCACTGTTTTAATTTATGTAAGTCTTAACTTATTCCCAGATTCTACCTTTTGTTATTGCAAATTTTTTTCCTGTTCTAATTGACGTATTAATTCCTTGAGCTATCAGTAGCTCAATGTTAACTTTGAAGACAGCCACTTTAGTGATTGCTCATAACTTTCTAAAACATTTTCTCAGCTCTCCCAGGTATCCATAGGCTGTAACTTTGCTTTCTCTAATATTTACACTTTATTTTGTTCTCCTGCATAATTGCATTATCTAGTACTTCCAGAAAGACGTCAAATAAGGAAGCATGAATTGGCTTCCTTGTCTGGCTTCTGTCTTTAAAGGGAATACCGGTATAGAATGTGGTTTAAAATATTAACCTATTCTGTCTATTCCTCTTATCAAGAGTTCCTTTTTTTTTTGATACAGAGTCTCACTGTGTCACCCAGACTGGAGTGCAGTGGCGCGTTCTTGGCTCACTGCAACCTCCGCCCTCCAAGTTCAAGCAATTCTCCTGCCTCAGCCTCCCGAGTAGCTGGGATTACAGGCAACTGCCATTGCGTCCAGCTAATTTTTTGTATTTTCAGTAGAGACGGGGTTTCACCATCTTGGCCAGGATGGTCTTGAACTCCTGACCTCATGATCCACCCGCCTCGGCCTCCCAAAGTGTTGGGATTACAGGCATGAGCCACCACACCCGGCCAAGACTCTTCTTTTTAAAAAAAAAAAAAAAAATCACTAATGACTCAAATTTGTATTTAAATGCAGAAAACATTTTAAATTAATGTGTTTTCTTTGGCCTATTAGTACAATGAATTATATTGAAACATTTTATAATAATGAACTGTCCCCACATCCTGACAAACCATATTTGCTTAAAGTAATATATTTTTAATAAGCAGCCATAATTTTTTAAAAGCAAGTTAAATCAGCGAATACAGCCATAATTCTACCATAATTCTATTTGCTGACTAGAACTTAGGTTTTATGTCAATGTTAGTGAAGCTGATGTGCTTTTTGTCATGTTTTAGTATCAGTATTAAACTCAATTTATAAAGCAATAGGAAACTGTCCTTCTTTATGTTGTAGGTCAATTTAGGTAACATTATAATGATCTACTCTTCATAGGTTTAAAACAATTCAGCCACCCAAGCCTGGTACTTTCTTTGGAAACATGGTTCTATCTCTTCTTAATCTTTCTATATACATATGTAGATCTGTTGGCATTTTTCCATATATCCAAAATTATCTCCATTTGAATAATCTTGAATAATTTATTTCATCTACCAATTTTTTGGTCTTAAATGCTTTGAAAAACAGTGTAGGTGCCCATTTATCCCAACTGACAAGAATTAAGAAGTTACAAAGATAGGAAAGGATAAAGCAAAACTGCCATTCGATTATTTCTACACAATTTATTAGATTTGAAAAGGCTTCTGGTTACAAAAATCAAATAAATCAATTTCATTTCTATATATCAGCAAACAGATTACTATTTTAGAAGTTCACCATATATAATAATTGCATCAAAAACAAAGCTACCAGAAATAAAGCAAAATATTAAATATGTAAAGGAAGAACTGATTAAGATGTCAAAGATCTAAGTTAGCCAGGCACGGTGGCTCACGCCTGTATCCCAGCACTTTGGGAGGCCGAGCAGGAAGATCACTTGACCCCAGCAGGTCAAGGCTACAGTGAGCTGTGTTCACGTCACTGCACTACAGCCTGGGTGACAGAGTGAGACCCTGTCTCAAAAAAAAAAAAAAACACAAAAACAAAAAAGAAAAGATCTAAGTTAATGGAGAAGTCAAGTCTTTTAATGTTCATGAATTAAAAGACTCAACATTGTAAAGATAAAAAAAAAGAAACATTGTAAAGATGTCGATTCTCCAAGCTGATCTATAGATGCAATCTCCACAGAATCCCATCAGATTTGTAGAGCTTTATATGCTATTTCTACAGTTTTCATATGCAAATATTAAAAGCCAAGAGACCCTGAAGGAGAAAAGAAATTGGGGAGATAGGAGAAAGGGAGATCAAAACAGTCTATAAGGCTACAGTACTCAGAACTGTAATCCCAGCACTTTGGGAGGTCGAGGAGGGCAGACAACGAGGTCAGGAGTTCGAGACCAGCCTGACCAAAATGGTGAAATCCCGTCTCTACCGGAAATACAAAAATTAGCCGGGCGTGGTGGTACGTGCCTGTAATCCCACTACTTAGGAGGCAGAGGCAAGAGGATAGGAACACAGATAGACAAACAGACCAATGGAACCAAGTATAGTAGTTTGGCAGTACCCTGTGGGTGAACAACTAGTACTTCTATTCCTAGGTAGAAATTCTTGAACATATGCACCAGGATAACAGAAGGTTCAAAACAGCACTGTTTAAAACAGATGAAACTGGAAACAGCCCAGATATCTATGAATTATGGATTAAATATATTGTGGTATGTTAATAAAATGGAATGACATAATAGTGAAAAGGAATAAAACACAGCTATATGCAGAGAATCTTTCAATGCTGAGAAAAAGAATTCCATTATATAAAATTCAAATACAGACAAAACATACTGCCCAGAGAAATATACATAAGTAGCAAAAATAAAGAAAAACAAAAAGAGTATAAAAGAATAAGCAGTTTACCTCTTAGGGAGACAGAGGGAGAAGTGTTCTGATAGGGACACACACGAGGCTTTAAACAGGTATTTAAGGCTGGGCAAGGTGGCTCACCCCCGGAATCCCAGCACTTTGGGAGGCTGAGGTGGGCGGATCACCTGAGGTCAGGAGTTCGAGACTAGCCTGGCCTACATGGTGAAACCCTGTTTCTACTAAAAATACAAAAATTAGCCGGGTGTGGTGGTGCACGCCTGTAATCCCAGCTAATCAGGAGACTGAGGCAGGAGATTTGCTTGAACCTGGGAGGCAGAGGTTATAGCGAGCCAAGATTGCGTGTGCCACTGCACTCCAGCCTGGGTGACAGAGCAAGCCTCCATATCAAAAACAAACAAAAAGTATTTTAAATCAATCTACTTCTTAACCTGGGTGCAATTACACAAGTATTTCCTTTATTGCTCTTTAAACTGTACATATACATCTTGTACATTTGTCTGCGTATTTCGTATCAATTTTTAAAAGACTACTTTTAAAAGTTATGATATTAACATCCCAATCTTTATTTTCAAATGTCAATCAATGTTTACTTATTCAAAACATCCTGAAGAGAAAAGAAATTTATTTGTATTCTCACAACAGTAAGTCTGAAGAAAACAACATACCTTATATATTCCAAAGCCAGGATCAATAAGACGGGCACGAGCTGATGTAGATGGCTGATTGGAAGGTCCTACCCTCGGAGCTTTCTTTACTTTAGGTGGACTATTAGAACAGGGTTTAGCCTCAATCTGTGTAGATGTGCCAGGAAGATGATCAGGGTCTGGGCGAACTAGCAGCTGAATTATATCATTCAGTCCAACATCATAGTCAAATAAGGTATATCCATTTTCCAACTAGAAAATAAAGAAAGAATAGTGAAATGCTTCTCTAAAATGTATCTTACTACATTTTTAGTTGCTCAAATGTCCTAGCCAAACTTAAAATCCATAGCACTACAATTTAGAGATTTTAAAACTATTCTTAATACTTAATGGCCTCTGATGTCAGTGTCTTCTCTGGACCCCAAGACATTCTCTTTTTTTTTTTTTTGAGAGGGAGTCTCACTCTGTCGCCCAGGTTGGAAAGCAGTGGCGCAATCTTGGCTCACTGCAAGCTCTGCCTCCCGGGTTCACACCATTCTCCTGCCTCAGCCTCCCTGGAGTTGCTGGGACTACAGGTACCCATCATCATGCCCGGCTAATTTTTTTTCTATTTTTAGTAGAGATGGGGTTTCACCATGTTTGCCAGGATGGTCTTGATCTCCTGACCTCGTGATCCACCCACCTCGGCCTCCCAAAGTGCTGGGATTACAGTGTGAGCCACCGCGCCTGGCCATAGTCTTAATAATTACTCCACATTCACTACAGAGAACACTGCCAGCCATTAAAACAAAAAAAATGGGCCGGGCGCGGTGGCTCACGCCTGTAATCTCAGTACTTTGGGAGGCTGAAAAGGACAGATGACGAGGTCAGGAGTTCAAGACCAGCCTGACCAACAGGGTGAAACCCCGTCTCTACTAGAAATACAAATATTAGCCAGGCGTGGTGGTGGTACGCGCCTGTGATCCCACTACTCAGGAGGCAGAGGCAAGAGAATCTCTTGAACTCCAGAGGCGGAGGTTGCAGTGAGCCAAGATTGCGCCACTGCACTCCAGCCTGGGCAACAGAGGGAGACTCTGTCAAAAAAAAAAAAAAAAAAGGGGGGGGGGTGCGGAAGGCTGGGCTCTGTGCCTCACATCTGTAATCCCAACATTTTGGGAAGTCAAGGTGGGAGGATCACTTGAGCCCAGGAGCTCCAGACCAGTCTGGGTAACCCCATCTCTACAAAAAATAAAAATAAATAAATAAGATAAAAAACTTAGCTAGGTGTGATTGCACATGCCTGTGGTCCCAGCTACTCAGGAGGCTGAGGTAGGAGATCGCTTTAGCCCAGGAGGTCATGGCTACAGTAAGCCATGATCATGCTATTGCACTCGAGTCTGGGCAACAGAGTGAGACCCTGTCTCAAAATAAATAAATAAATAAATAAATAAATCCCAAAATGTTTCATTGTGGCTGTGACCTTATGACCTACACAGAAAAACTCTAAACTAGGTTTAATTTCTCATCAAGTTTTATTTTTAATCAGTGCTTGAATCAACTTCAAGAAATGTGAATTTTCAAAGTTGTTTTATGACCTTATTTTTCATAAAGACATTAAGTCATCAGCTCAGTGTTTCACTTTTTTAAAAAACACATTAAGTCAACTATGTTATCTTTCTAAAGAATTATCAGTAGGTTTTTATTTTTTAAGTCAAGTAGAAAAAAACCAAGAAGAGATAATTCTGTAATTCTTGCTCATGTTACTCCACTTGCCTGAAGTTCTCTAATTCTATCCATCTGCAAGAATTATCAAGTTTTATCAAGAAGTCTTCTAGGAAGAATAGTGAATAAATTATTTGCAACCCGCCCATATTTTGGTAAGGGTTATGGGTTGAAATCCTAATCCATGGTACTTGAGAATGTGACCTTATTTGGAAACAGAATCTTTTAAAGAGGTAATCAGGAAATAAATTTAACAAAAGAAATGTAAAACGTACTGTTACGGGCTAAGTTGTGTCCCTGCCAAAATTTTTTTGTTAAAGTCCTAACCCCCAGTACCTCAGAATGTGACTTCATTTTGAGATAGGGTCTTTAGAGAGGTAATTAAGTTAAAGTCATTAGGGCCCTAATTCAATATGGCTAGTGTCCTCATAATAAGGGGACATTTGGAAAGCTGCAGCAGGAAGACAATGTGAAGACACAAGAAAAAGGCAGCCATGTGACTGGAGTGAGGTACCTAATATAAGCCAAGAAAGAAAATTTCCGGCAAAGTGTAAAGGGTTCTGCGCCTAGAGCTATCAGAGGATGGCCCTGCTGACACCTTGCTAGACCTCTAGAACTGTGAGACAGTAAATTTCTATTGTTTTAAGCCACCCAGGTTTTGATACATTAGTACAACAGCCCTAGGAAATTAAGTCTCCATTTTGTTTCTTTATAAAGTTCAGCTGGCAATTTCACTATGATACAGTGAAACAAGAAAACTATACTCCTTTCAAGCCAGAACTATCACTTTCCCAGAAACATAATCAATTTTTAAATTGCTCATTTTCTACTCTTCATATATATTACTTTTCAACATTCACAACTCTAACACAGTTACGCCATATTTGAGAAGTCAACCAAACGGAAATAAAAGTATGTCCTGAATTTAAAACTTTTAATCTACTAGATCAGTAATTTGAATTCAGGTGGTCCAAGAACCCAACAAGCACAATCTCAAACACTACAGGTATTCACATTTGTCAAGTAGAACAAGGGATCAAGAATTTCACAAGTTTCCCAGTCAGGGAATTAAATTATGTACTACCTCACAAGTTAGCATGCTTACTCTAAATAAGCCTAAGTAGTATTCCAAGTCAGTAAGCAAATAAGCCCTGATAAGGATAGGGATGGGAATACTGCTTCCTTGATTAAAAAAAAAAAAAAAAAAAAAAAAAAAGGAACACCCTCTAGTCTTGAACTCCTGTGGAGGGAAAAAAAACCCAAAAAACTCAAGGAGCAAACACTGCATTCACACCATCATTTTGACATTCTCCAACACCCCCACCAAAAAACCCAAACAAAATACCTTACTAATTCTGGAGGAGCTGAAAAAGCATAACATACAACTGACAAACATTATGACTATTTTTAAATGGAAGTGCTTAAAGATAATTAAAAAAAACTCTAACAGTATAAAACATGCAAATTAACTAGTAGGATATTTCCAAAAATGAAGATAGCAGTTAAAGTGATAAAACTGCTGGAAAGTGAAAGAACATTTTTCCACTTAGGTTTGAGGGACCAGAGTCAGAGGGACGTTGAGGGTATTTCTACAGTCAACTCCTGGTTAGTTTCTACTAAATGACTGTCAGGAGTAAATACAAACTGTTTCAAGTGGTGCTTTTTAAAATTTGATTTGACAGGAAAAAATGTCGTAAAAGAGCACATGCCTAAGCAAATGTCTAAGCATATCTAGGCATGAGGCCCTATAAGTTACATCCACAGGCTTTTTAAAGACTTTCCCTAATTCATAGGTATTCCTCCAGCCGTCCTACAATAGTGACCATTTATCTACCGCAATAACAAGTTCCACACAACTTTATTCCACAAAGCTTCACATATTATGAAGAGCTGTGAAGTGTTGAGATGATTTACTTGAAAAGTACTGAAGTTCTTCCATATTTAATGAAAGTGAAGACTGAAAGTAGACACTCAAATTAAGCTCTAAGTAGGGAAAAAAGGAAGCGGTCATTTAGAAATTACAAACATCTGTGAGTCAGATGCATGTAACTTAGGTTCATCAATGTCTCAAAAGTAAATGAGAGAACTGCCATACTTGAAGATGGATATGCAGTATTTACAATACTTAAGAAGCAAAAATGGTTAGGATTTTTTGTCGGACCACTCTTGAAATTTTACTGAGTTGAAAGAAGAAACTCCAGGTAACAAAAGGAACTGCAACAATGATGCAAGGGAATACTAGAAAGCAAATGCCAAGTGGAAGTGGCTGAGAGGGCAGTGGGAAGTCATTCCCAAGCAACTACTGACTAGGGATGCCAGTGAAGGGCATAATAACTTTCACGTATCCATCACATATTATATATATGTATTATACATGTTATATACATCATATATAATATATACATAGATATTCCTTTAAATAGGCAAGTACTTTTATATTCTGTCTGAAAACCAAGGGGGAGAGGCAACTTTTTTCTTCAACTATGGTTCATGCCCCACATTGTTATCTATCTTAAGACCACCTCTATAGTGGTAAGGAGTGAAAGAATGACAGGAAAGAAAATCCTTTAAAATAGGAAAAGCTCTGGATTCTCAAAAGATTTAGAGATCCACCAACATAATAACTCTTCCTTAAAAAGACCCAATCCCCCGCGTGCCTCAAACTCAACTTCCCAGATAAGAATGTTCACAGCATGTTATCCTACTCTAACCAAAACTTATAGCCCTGAATTGCAGGTCTCCATTTTGACCCTCAAATGTGGAGTCAAGGCTGGGCACGGTAGCTTACGCCTGTAATCCCAGCACTTTGGGAAGCCGAGGTGGGCGGATCACCTGAGGTCCTGTCCTAGATAGAGACCATCCTGTCCAAAATGGTGAAACCCCGTCTCTACTAAAATACAAAAAATTAGCCGGGAGTGGTGGCGCACGCCTGTAGTCCCAGCTACTTGGGAGACTGCGGCAGGGGAATCCCTTGAACCCGGGAGGCAGAGGTTGCAGTAAGCCGAGATCGCGCCACTCCAGCCTGGCGACAGGGCAAGACTCCGGCTCAAAAAAAACCAAAAACAACAACAAAAAAACTGGAGTCAATTAACACTGCCTTCTCCAACTTCACTTACATACAGATCACCTGGAGATCTTGTTAAAATGCAGATTCTGTTTCAGTAGGTCAGCTTCAGAAGGTCTGGCGTGAGGATTCCAGGTAAAGCTAATGCTGCTGGTCCTGAGAATCCAGGGACCATACTTTGAATAGTAAGAGACTAGTGGGAGACTATCTTTCAACATTCATTTTCTAAACTCTGGTGTTATCAGAATCTCCCGTGGGGTCTTGTTAAATTCAACTACTTGCAGTTCTGGGGTGAGCTGAACATCTTTAATAAATATCCACAAGCGATTCTGATACATACCAAAGATTAAAAGCTGCAGCCTAACATACGAATGGAGTATGGGGGGCGGGTACTACTTAAATAAAAATAAATGTATTGTCTACAATTGATGACATTTTTCACTACGTGGCAGTAAAGTATTTTGAAGTAGGGGTACCTTTTTCCAATGAGGACATAGTATTTTACAGGATGGGGGCTTTCTGTGATGCCAATCCAGTAACCACCTGCTACAGGCTGGCTACCTCATCTGTGGAGCTCCAAAGACCACGAAAGATAACACTCACTGCCATAGCTACTTGTCAGCGCATAAGGAAGTGAACACACAGCTGGTACGAATGATCTTCCTTTTCTGTTTCCAAGTTAATGGCTGGCACCAAAGGTCTATTCCTCTTCCCTACTGGTTTATCACTGGGCTGAAGAAACCAAAGTAGTGAATTACTCACTAGGACCCTGGAAGAGGAAGTACAACGGTTATCCTCAGTTTTCCCTGGAATCTGTAATGAGCTTCCTGGTTTACTGAAAGTCTACTTTGTTGCCTTGAATTTAACCCAATCCCATATGTGATAATTATTTTAGCATATTTGATAATAAAGATTTTAGGGGTGTTGCCCAGGAACATCCTTCATTTCTATCTCTGGTGCTGAAATCACCAGTGTCCTAGAAATTCATGCACTATTTGTCCCCAGCTAGAAAATAAAATGCATCAGACGATTACATGCTTTTTCACTTATGATCAAAAGGAAACGGTATCAGCCACTTTAGGCACAGCAAAGCAAATCTATGTAGTATTTAACAAGTGTACAATTATTTCAAAAGCAAAGCTTGCAACTAAATACCTGTTTTTACAAGTCAAACACTAAGGAGTCCGTACAAAACTGGCTGCAAACACAAATCAAAGGTGCTATAACATTATTTTAAGGAGAGAAAGAAAGGAAAAAAAAAAAAAAAAGCTCTCTCCTTCCCAAAGTGTAATTTGTTACTATGAAATTTCTGGACAGTCTTCGAAGACTAAGCCTGTGAAGGGGAGGAAAATATTCCTTTTAAGTAGTTTGCAACTGTAGGCTACCTCTACCAAATCAAAGAGCTACACTTATTTAAAACCACAGGATTGGAGCCCAACTGTGGTCTATCAACTCAGTTGTTAGCCCAACTGAGTTGGGCTAAAAACTGGGGAGCCCAACTTTTTAGTGTATTAACAACGACATGAAGACAAAGAAAAATATGATGGATCTGAGTGGCTATGGATATAGATTATAAGAGACTTGTGGAATAGGAAAAAAACTTAGACTGGCCAGACCATAAAAATACCAGAGATGCCCACAGACAGCCTTCAAGTATGCACCGCTGGCTATGCTGCAGTGCTGTGCTTAAAAAGTAAACGATTTGAGTATTAGAAGGTGAGAAGTAAGAAAAGCAAAACAGTCTTATACTCCTTTTCACTTCGGGAATAAAACCCCTGGCCTATATAGGGCATTCGTAAACCCGGCCCCCGGTTAAACCGACAGTTTCTTCATGCCCAGGTCTCTAACCTCCCTCGAGACATTCCAAACCTAGGAGAGGCGGCGAGGGAGACGGACCAGAAGTTCTGGAAACCCTTCGAATCTTCAGTTTGCGCGAATCCTACCACAGTCAGAAAGCGGAGATAGGGTTCTTGTTCTTGAGGGCTCAATGCCCGAGTTTCCCCTGTTTGAGAGCCTAAGACACGTAAGAGCCACGGAAGCGAGGCGAACACTCAGCCGAGTTAGCCAGCCCTCCGGGTCTCCCGCGCGGTGGCATGGCCGCCAGAGCCCTCTGCCCTCCCCGCCCTCTGGGGGCCCCAGGCCCCGCCGAGCGCGGGAAGCGAGGGACCTAGGCGCCCAGTGCCTACGGCCGCTGTCCTACCAAAAACAAACGGCGAGATATTTGCGCTCCGGACGCCCTCACTTCTGACCCCGCGCGGCGCACCTCCAGTTGGGGCTGGCAGGGACCCACTCCCCACCATCCGGCGGGACTGGGCCCCGCACCCTGCGCCTCGCGGGGGCTGCCCACCCGCAGCGGAGCCAGGTAAGCCCTGCGCGCGCGGCGCGCCGAGCCCTCGGACCTGTGCGCCCAGAGGAGCCCAGCTGTTCCGGCCTCCAGCTTCGGTAGGGGCGCGGCGGGCGCACCTCACCTGCTTGCCCCGGTAGAAGAGGCGCTGGCATTCGGGCCGCACGTCGAACAGCGCCCACACCCGCTCGCGCAGCTCCTCAATCGTGGCTTTGCGAGACACGTCCTCAATGGTGCACGTCTTGGAGCCATCAATGGTGCGAACCTGGATCCACATCTTGGCGCCTAGAGAGGAACCGGTCCCCTTTGTCTCCCCCTGAGCTCTGGGCGCCGCGCCCCGCCCGGCCCGCGCCGCTTCCCCTGCGGCTCGGGCCCTCCGCGGCAGGCGGGCGAGCGCGCCCACTGGACCGACCGGACGCCGGGCCCGACAGACGGCGACGACTCTCAGCCCGCGCGCCCGACTAACCGACTTGAGAAGAGACGACCGGAACCACTCTGAAGCGCTGCCGCAGACACCGCTTCAAAAATAAGAAGAGGCCATGTCTGCGCCGCGCACAGTGTTTACTTATAGAGCTGGAGCTCCCACATGGAGGTCACGGCGCCAAGCCGGATCTCGCGAGATCCACGCCGGGCTCCGCCTTAAAGAGGAAGCGGCCCGGGAGACGGTTACAGACCCGAGGGAAAGAAAATGGACAGGCGCGGAGAGGGCGGGTCTGAGGGGCGGGGCTACCAAAAGCCGTTACTTGCCCCACCGCCTGCACCTGGCCCCTGGGCACGCCCTCTAGCCTTTGGGTTTCGGACGGTTGCGCGGCTACCCACATCGGTTGCCGTTTTGAGGCCTCGTTTCAGAGCTGAGGGGGCGGGTGCCTCCTCAGGCTTAGCGGATATGGTTCTTTGGTCTCAAAAACACACCAAAAATAAGAAACCCTGGCGTGCACTTGTATAATCGTGGAAAGGGGGCGCGGGCGGGTGCGGCCTAAACTTCTGAGAAAGAACTGAAGGAAATGTGCGCGCTCCACTGAGCTCAACAGGAAAGCTACCGCCACGCGGCCTGGCGGGTCGGGTCGCCCGGGAAAGGCCCCGGAGGCCCTCCTGCTTCGCGAACACGTTTCCCGCCTGGCCGCAATGCTGCTTTCGCGCGGAAACCCACTTCCGAGGGTTTCCCGTCGCCTGGCGGAGGCGGCAGCTCCAGGCCCATCCTCAGGCCGCGGGTCCCGCTGGGATCGCCCTCTCTGGCCTGCAGCGCTCCCAGCCGGTCCTCCGGCCTTGGAGAAGCCGGGGCAGCTGCCCGAAAGGCCGCTCTCTAACTCCAGACATTTCCGTTCGTAGACCTTCCGCGTTAGGGGTGCCTTTGGCCTGAGGGATTGCGGGTTTGCGGGTTTGCGGGAAACAGTTTTAAATAATGCAGAGCTACGCGCCTCCGAAGAAAAGTCCAAAGACCCTAGTAGGATTAAACTCTCAGAAGTGGGCCCAACGCAGCGCTACCTAACAGGGCTTCCCCCACCCCTCCACCCCGCCTTCTTAATCCTTCCCTGCTACAGCTGGGGAGTCGGGGTGGAGGTGAGTGGGTTTATTTATTTATTTATTTATTTATTTAGAGACGGAATCTCTCTGTCGCCCAGGCTGGAGTGTAGTGGCGCGATCTCGGCTCACTGCAAGCTCCGCCTCCCGGGTTCACGCCATTCTCCCGCCTCAGCCTCCCTGGGGTAGCTGGGACTACAGGCGCCCGCCACCGCGCCCGGCTAATTTTTTGTATTTTTAGTAGAGACGGGGTTTCACCGTGTTAGCCGGGATAGTCTCGATCTTCCTGACCTCGTGATCCACCCGTCTCGGCCTCCCAAAGTGCTGGGATTACAGGCGTGAGCCACCGTGCCCGGCCAAGTGGGTTTATTTTAAATGAAAATGTCTTCGCAAGAAGGGAGAGAGTATAAGGTAAACAAAACAAGACAACTTGGACTTCATATTTGCCAAAATTGGTAACTTAAATATTCAGATAGGTGCTAATTATTCCCATAAAGGTACAGTACCATTTTTTTGTAATAAACTAGTAAACAGCTAAAATAATTACAAGCACAGACAAGTCCAGTAGTATATAATGAAAAAGAAGAGAAAGGCTGGGCGCAGTGGCTCAGGCCTGTAATCTCAGCGCTTTGGGAGGCCGAGGTGGGCGGATCACTTGACGTCAGGAGTTCCAGACCAGCCTGGCCAACATGGTGAAACCCCATCTGTACTAAAAATATTAAAAAACTAGCTGAGCATGGTGGCAGGTGCCTGTAGTCGTAGCTACTCGGGAGGCTGAGGCAGGAGAATTGCTTGAACCCGGGAGGCGGAGGCTGCAGTGAGCCGAGATCACGCCACTGCACTACAGCCTGGGCGATAGAGTGAGATTCCATCTCAAAAAAAGACAGAGAGAGAAAAAAAGACGGCCCAACACAGGAGAGACAGAAAAAATTAACTGCACATACATATTTTGGGTTTTTGCCCCTGTGAAAATTTCAGTCACCTAGAACCTCTGAACGTAATTCACTTGTCTACCCCTATTTTAATTAAAGCAAATATTGAGTATTTATTACATATGTAAATGAGATGATATTTAGGTTGGTGCAAAAGTAATTGGGGTTTTGCCATTACTTTCGATGGCAAAAACCACAATTACATTTGCACCAACCAAATCTACCTAAAGCACACTTACTACCTACCCCAATAAGGCAAAACTATTTATTATAAGGTTATGCTATTTACTATTATAAAGTTATTCTATGGCTTTGTGGAGTTACGTTAGGATTTTTTTTTTAGTTACGTCTCACAAATTACAATCTAGTTGAGATAAGATTTAACAAAAATGAACTATTAAAGAATAACTTAGTACTAAACACTGATGTGGGCGCAAACCATGATTAGAGATGAGAGGAGAACTAGAATGATTAAGAAAAGGGGAACTAGAATGATCTGGAAGCTTAAAGATAACTGTACAACTTGACACGAGTTATGTGATACATGTTAGTAGGAGGCAGCATTTAAATGTTCAGTTCATGGACTGAGATAGACCGGAATTGTAATCCCAGTTTTACTGCTTGCTTAAAAATGTGATCTTGTACAAATTACATCCTCAATTTCCTCAGTGTAAAATGGTGCTTGAAATAACCTAATGATTCTAAAGTGGTTTGCATACTATCCCTTAGTAGTACACAATAAATTATTTTAGTACTGTTGTTATGGAGAAGATTTAGATAAACAGAGTATGCCCAAAGAGGAAAGAGTGCTTAAACAAAGACACAAAAGTGTGCATTTTTTACAGGTCAGAAGAGACTGCAAATCAGAGAATGGCTGACTAAATAGAAAAGGACAGTGTGTGAAAATTAGCATTCAAAGCAGATGATTTTTGTGGGCCCCAGGGAAAAACTAAGATTTTTAAGGAGTAGATGGATGTAATTAAATATGCATTTGAAATAATAGCAAAAGGAATCTGGACAGATGCCTTAGGAAAAAAGTAAGGAAGAGGGAGATGGGGGGAGAACTTATTGTCAGAAAGTTTACGGAGGAGGCAATTGTGTCAGTTTTGGTGAAATTAGTGGCGGTAAGTAGGAGAGGAGAGGATGTATTCCAGTGTATTCTAGAAAATCGAGCCTATAAAACTTGTAGGATTGTGGATATAAAGGATGAGGAAAATGGAATGTTGAGAACAGTTCCCAAGTTTCTAGCTTAGGAGATTTAAATTGATGGCTCTAGCAGATGGTGATGCTCTGAACTTGAAGAGGAGGCACATTGGGAAAATACAGTGAGTTCCAAATGAGCTGTGTTGCCTTTGAAATGCATCCAAAGTATAGCATCTGTCTAGCTGGAGATGTCTAACTGACCACTGGAAATAGAAGTTTGACGTATTGAAGAGAAATAGGAAAGTTCTTGAAGAGGGACTTTTTAAGACCTCCTGTACACACTCTTATGAGATTTATCTTTCTTAATGTGATGGGGCTTTAATGGAGAACTGCGGGGGTGGGGAGGGGATAAGAAGACTGTCTCAAAATTAGGTATCTACTGAGACTGTATAGGATTTGTGTATAGATCCCAAACGATCTATATTGTTAAGCACAGAGTTTAGAGATGTAAGACTCAAAAATGATGTATTTGTCCTGCAGACCAAATGAATTACATCTGGAAACATAAATTTACATATGCAGTAGGCGGCTTAGGGTATACACAAATAACTGCAAGTAATGATTCTATATGTAACAAAATACACCCTTCCTGTGTTTCTCCATGTAGTACTGTGTACTGTTTTCTCTCTTTGCCTACAGTACTGTTGTTGTGTGCTTAGGCATCCGCCCAGTTGTAAAAACAAAATAGTTCTCTGACAAAAACAGCAATATGAGACAGGTTTTTTTTGTTTGTTTGTTTGTTTGGTTTTGAGATGGAATCTCACTCTGTTGCCCAGGCTGGAGTGCAGTGGTGCAATCTCGGCTCACTACAACCTGCGCTTCCCAGGTTCAAGCGATTCTTGTGCCTCAGCATCCCACGTAGCTGGATTATAAGCACGCACCACCACGCCTGGCAAATTTTTGTATTTTTAGTAGAGACAGGGTTTCAACATGTTGGCCAGGCTGGTCTCAAACTCCTGGCCCCCAAGGATCCACTTGGCTCAGCCTCTCAAAGTGTTGGGATTACAGGAGTGAGCCACCGTGCTCAGCCAAGACAGTTTTGGCATATCATACCTTACTACCAAGTGTGTAGCTGAAACCATTTGGATATGAACAGGGAAAATAAAGAGAAATTATTTACGTGGATGAAAAGCAAATACTAAAGTTTGTACCATCAGTCATGATCCAATATTTGTTCAAGTCAAGGGGCAAAACAGAAAAAGGTTGATTGTAGAACAAATTCCAGAATCTTATACTTCAGAATGTCTTGTTTCTTGACTACTGTCTCAAAGCCAGTAACTTATTTTTAAAGAATGAATTACAACCTATCCTCTGAAGCTATGATTAATACCTTTTCATCTGCCCTTTTATGTTGGATGTCTTCCTTTTTCTCCTCCAGGGCCACTCTCTACCTGTTTGCAGTCTTGGAGTCCAAGAGTAGGAAGAATGTAGAGGCAGTACCCTCAAGCTTCCAACTGAGGTTGACCAATGGGGAGGGAGCACAGACAAAAACCTGCAGGATACGAAGAGAATGAGATCAGGATATTCTCGTGGCTTTCTCCCTGCAAGACCAAGTCAGGCTGTCTCTTGCCTTCACATGATGTCACTTGTTCTCTTCAGGTGACCTGCTCCACATGACTCACTCTTCCATGTTCTGGTAACCTATCTTTCCCTCCCCTGTTGCTTTGGGTTCAGGGGTTGTAACATATTTGCAGTCGCTAGTCCTAGATGCATGCATATTCTTTCCATCCCCTATATCTTGTTCCGTACTCTTATCATTGGTCCCATGGGGCGGGGAAACCATTAAATTCTCTTAACTGGAGAATTTGGATTGTAATCTCTAATGCTATTTTAGAAAGGACTACATGTTACAAGAAATGCACTAGAATTTCCGTTGGCTAAAAAGCACCTAATATGGTTGCTCATTACTTAAATTAGTCGTATTTTAAAAGGTGTGCTCTTTCTTTTTAATAGAATCACGTATTTTTACTACAAAAATCTACTTTAGAGCTCATTCTGGTCTAACCTTCTCTTTAGCAAATGGTGAAATGATTTGCACAAGGACATATAACCAATGAAAGAGTGTTAAAGTTTAAACCTCTAGTCTCCTTCCTCCCTGGCCAGTGTTCTTTAGCTTTCAATTGACCCTCTTGTTTCTCTGGAGGCTTCCCCTTGTACTTTGTCCAAATAACTTTGAACTTTGTCCAAAGAATAAACTTCTTTTCTGCAGTGAGTGACCCTGGTTCTTTGGACAATCCGATAGCTCAGGTAGGAGTGGGGACCTGGGATTCTCACTAAAGACTTGCAATGTATCCCCATTTTCAATCTTATGCCTTCCTCTGCCTTCTGCAATTTGTCATTCCTATTGCCGAACATTTCTGAGGGTCTTTGAATCAATTAGCTCATATCTTACACTGACGACAGTGTTTAACAAAATTTAGGAGGGCTGGGCGCCAGTGGCTTACACCTGTAATCCCAGCATTTTGGGAGGCCAACGTGGGAGGACCACTTAAGGTCAGGAGTTCAAGACCAGCCTGGCTAACATGGTGAAACCCCATCTCCACTAAAAATACAAAAATTAGCCAGGCATGATGGTGCATGCCTGTAATCCCAGCTACTCATGCCTATAATCCCAGCTGAGGCAGGAGAATCACTTGAACCCAGGAGACAGAGGTTGCAGTGAACTGAGATCCTGCCACTGCACTGCAGCCTGAGCAACAGAGCGAGACTCTGTCTCAAAAAAAAAAAATTATTAGACTGATCCTGTACTAACCCTTAGCAGACCAGACCAAATCAGCATGGAGTCACCTGTGCTAAGTGCCACATAATAAAACTGAACTTTGAAAGGGGCTAGTTTTCAAATAAATAAATAAATAAACCAGGAAATTCATAGCAACACAGCCACCAATCAGAGGGGCCCCAGTTTACCTGAGCCTGCATGATAAGAAAGTTCACTCTAGGCCGGGTATGGTGGCTCACGTCTGTAATCTCAGCACTTTGGGAGGCCAAGGCAAGCGGATCACCTGAGGTCAGGCATTCGAGACCAGCCTGGCCAACATGGTGAAACTCTGTCTCTACTAAAAAACAAAAATTAGCTGGGTGTGGTGGCACATGCCTGTTGTCCCAGCTACTTGGGAGGCTAAGGCAAGAGAATCGCTTGAACCCAGGAGGTGGAGGTTGCAGTGAGCCGAAATCGTGCCACTGCACTCCAGCCTGGGCAACAGAGCCAGACTCTGTCTCAAAAAAAAAGTTCACTCTGTTTTAACCCTATGAGGAAAGTAACTTTGAAATGGTCAATCTGCTTTCTGCTTTCTTCAGCCCTTTGCCTATAAAGCCAACCCCCTCTGCTCAGCTTGGGAGAACACCCATTCTGTTTTATAGAATGAGATGTTACCCAATTCCTGAATCACAAAAGAAAGACAATTAGATCTTTAAATTTGTTGTAATTTTGTGTGTGACATCATTTAGGGTTCAACATCCTAATGATGGGGTTAACTTAAGGGTCAACTTCCAGTTAGGTTGTCACATGCAACTTACTTTGCAAAAAAAATTTAGAGATTTATAATAAAAGTACTTTGCTATCTCTAACAGTTTCTGTGGAGGAGGAATTCAGAAATGGCTCAGTTTAAAAGCCTGAATCTGGCTCAAGGTCTCTCATGCCAGTATCATCAGATGGGGCCAGAACTGGAAGAACAAGGACATGGTTAGTTAGGAACTAGCTAGGTCTCTCTCTCTCTCTCTTGCCCCCCGCCCCCCGTCTCTCTCTATCTCTCTCTCTCTCTCTCTCTCTCTCTCTCTGTCTCTCCTCTTTCCTCTCTCCTCTCTCTCTTCCTTTCTTTAAGAAGTCTCAGGATCTCTCCATGTGATCTCTCTGTGGGCTAGTTTGGACACTCTCACAGAATTGCCACCTCAGGGGCAGTCAGACTGCTTAGATGGTGGTTGAAGACATCAAAGAAGGGTGAGAATTCTAGTGAGCAAAGTGGAAGTTGTATGACTTTGTGTGGCTTAGCTTTGAAAGTCACATAGTGTCATTTCTTTTGTTTTTTTTTTTTTTGGTTGGTGTTGTTTGTCTGTTTTGAGACAGGGTCTCACTCTGATGCCCAGGCTGGAGTGCAGTGGCGTGATCTCAGCTCACTGCAACTCTGCCTCCTAGGTTCAAGCGATTCTCCTGCCTCAGCCTCCCGAGTAGCTGGGATTACAGGCACACCACCATGTCTGGCTAATTTTTGTATTTTTAGTAGAGACGGGGCTTCACTATGTTGGCCAGGCTGGTCTTGAACTCCTGACCTCAAGTGATCTGCCTGCCTTGGCCTCCCAAAGTGCTGGGATTACAGGCATGAGCTACCACGCCTGGCCACTGTCATTTCTATCATATTCTTTTGATCAAAACATTCACAAAAGCACACTCAGTTTCAAGGGGAGTAGAGACCCCACATCTCAGTGGGAGGAGTGTCAAAGTTGCTTTGTAAGAAGAGCACATGGGATGGAAGATATTATTGCAGCCTATTTTGGAAAATAGAATCTGTTGCACAACTCTTGTATCTAATTTTTCAATCCCTTTTTGGTACAACCACAGAGTTTTAAAATTATGAAATATGGGCCAGGCATGGTGGCTCATGTCTATAATCCCAGCGCTTTGGGAGTTAGAGGTGGGAGGATTGCTTGAGCTCAGGAGTTTGAGACCAGTCTGTGCAACCTACAGAGACCATGTATCTACAAAAAAATTTTTTTAATTATTCAGATGTGGTAGGTAGTGCACATCTGTAGTCCCAGCTACTTGGGAGATTGAAGCAGGAGGATCGTTTGAGCTCAGGAGCTTGTGGCTGCAGTAAGTCATGATTGTGCCACTACATTCCAGCCTGGGTAACAGAGCAAGACCCCATCTCTGAAAAAAAATTATGAAATATATTAGCCATATTTTAAAAGGTAGAGAGAATAATATAGTAAACACTCTTGTATTCACCACCTTGCTTTAGGTATATTTCAAATAGTTAAAACCCTTCTCTGCTTACATTCGCTTTTCTCTCTCTTTTCCAAAGAGATAAACATTGTCTTGAATTGGGGATTTATTATTATTATGTGCATCTTTATACTTTTAATATGTGTATATGTATTTCTAAACAATAATAAATTTGGGTGTCTTTTTAAACTTTACATAACATGTTTTTTTATAACTTTAAAACTTGCTTTTTTAAAATCAGTATTAGTTTTCTGGGAGACCTGTTCGTGTTGATGTGTAGCTCTAGTACAAACTTTCTTAAAGGGTCAGAAGGTAAATATGTCAGATTTTGAAGGCAGAAGATCTGTATTGCAACTACTTCATTCTACAGTTCTACAAAAGCAGCTCCACTCAGTATGTAAATGAATGGATAAAGCTTTGTTCTGACAAAACATTTTTTACAAAAATAGGTAGCAGAGTATAGGATGTGGCCTGTGGGCCACAGTTTGCTGACCCTAGTTCCATGGCATTCATTTTTACTAATCTATCATATTCCATTGTTTAAGTGTACCATAATGTAATCATTCTCTCTTCTCTCTCTCTTTCTCTCTCTCTCTTTAGAGACAAAGTCTTGCTCTGTGGCCAGGGTGGAGTGCAGTGGCACGTTTCTAGCTCACTGCAACCTCAAACTCCTGGGCTCAAGTGATACTCCCACCTTAGCCTCCGAAGTAGCTAGGACTACAGGCACATGCCACCTTGCCTAATTTTTTTTTTTTTTTTGATAGAGATGAAATCTGGCTATGTTGCCCAGGCTGGTCTGGAACTTTTGGGCTCAAGCCGTCCTCCTGCTCCAGCCTCCCAAAGTGCTGGGATTATAGGCATGAGCCGCCATGCCCAGCCAATCATTCTCTTTTTGATGTATATTCAGGTTGTTTCTATTTTTTACTCTTACAAACAATGTTCTAAACATTCTTGTACATTCCACTGTGTGCAGAGTTTCTCTGGGGTAGAGATCAACAAGTAATCCGTAGGCTTTTCATCTTCTAAGGATGTGTTAGTATCTTGTTTCTGTTCTTTTGGATTACATTAAAAATTCCTTTACTATCATTTAAATGAGGTTTTTGAGCAAGAGTTGAGTTAATCTAGCATATTTCTCATATTCTTTAATTTTGTTATTTCCCTTAATTATTGAGTACACAGTAGATCATCTTTAGTCCAATAAACATTAGGTTGAAACTAATGACTATTGCTTTTGGGTTTTGTTTGGTTGGCTGTTTTGTTTTGTTTGAGATATGATTTCACTATGTGGCCCAGGCTGGAGTGCAGTGGTGTGATCAGAACTTACTGCAGCCTCAACCTCCTGGATTCAGGTGATCCTCCTGCCTCAGCCTCCCAATTAACTGAGACTACAAGCGCACACATCACACCCAGCTAATTTTTTTGATTTTTATTAGAGATGAGTTCTCTCCATGTTGCCCAGACTGGTCTCCATCTCCTGAGCCCAAGCAATCCTTCCGCCTCAGTCTCCCAAAGTGTTGGGATTACAAGCATGAGCCACTGTGCCCAGCTGACTATTGCTTTTGGCAAACTTAATGAGTCCATCTTGCTCCCAATTGCACTGTCATTATAAGCAGTACTTTCACTTTTTCTATTTTCTACTAAGTGGTATAAGGTAATATATACAAAATGCAACAAATTATCTAAGTAATTATCCAAACAAATCCCATTATAATACAATAAAATGATATTAGTAAAGCTAAACTGTTTGGCAGGCAGGCAAGGATTTCAGGGCTTCGACAAAAATGCATTTTTAAAAAGGTGGGCAGAATTTTCCTTAATCTTGTTGATACTCAAATGCTTTCTCAAACTCCTGACCTCAAGTTTTTGTTTGTTTGTTTGTTTGTTTGTTTGTTTGAGATGGAGTCTTGCTATTTCACCTAGGCTGGAGTGCGGTGGTACAATCTTGCATCACTGCAGCCTCTACCTCCCAGGTTCAAGCGATTCTCCTGCCTCAGCGTCCCGAGTAGCTGGGACTACAGGTGTGTGCCACTGCTCCCCGGTAATTTTTGTATTTTTAGTGGAGATGGGGTTTCACTGTGTTGGCCAGGGTGGTCTCAAACTCGTGACCTCAAGTGATTCACCTGCCTCAGCCTCCCAAAGTGCTGGGATTACATGTGTGAGCCACCAAACCCAGCCTCAAGTGCTTTCCTTTGTACATTGCAATACAATTTATAACCCGTCAAACTTGTCTCCATGCACATCTCAGGATCTTCTGGCAGAGTATTTCTTACCCAAGATAATCTGTCAGTGCACCATGTGGGTCTAGCCTAGACTTATTCACACAGTGACTGGATAGGGTTCTAAGAGAGCCAGTGGAAGCCTCCAAGGCCTCTTGAGGTCCAAGACTGGAATTGGCACAGGATCACCTCAACAGATTTTATTGGCTAAAGCAAGTTACAAGGCCAGCCCAGATTCAAGGAGAGGGAAAATTGATTCTTCCTCTTGATAGGAGGAGCTGCAAAGTCTCATTGCAAAGGAGTGTGTATATCAGAAGGGGAATAATTATGGTCATCTTTTTTTTTTTGTTTTGTTTTTGAAACAGAGTCTTGCTCTGTTGCCCAGGCTGGAGTGCGATGGCATGATCTTGGCTCACTGCAGCCTCTTCCTCCAGGGTTCAAGCAATTCTTCTGCCTCCGCCTCCTGAGTAGCTGGTCTTACAGGCATGCACCACCACATTTGGTTAATTTTGCGTTTTTTTTTTTTTTTTTCTGAGACAGTGTCTTGCTCTGTCACCCAGGTTGGAGTGCAGTGGCGCGATCTCAGCTCACTGCAAGCTCCGCCTCCCAGGTTCATGCCAATCTCCTGCCTCAGCCTCCTGAGTAGCTGGAACTACAGACAGGCGCCCACCACCACGCCCGGCTAATTTTTTGTATTTTTAGTAGAGACGAGGTGTCACTGTTTTAGCCAGGATGGTCTCGATCTCCTGACCTCATGATCTGCCCGCCTCGGCCTCCCTAAGTGCTGGGATTACAGGTGTGAGCCACTGTGCCCAGCCTGGTCATCTTTATAATTAATCTAAAACACCATCTCTTCCTAACCCTAGTTATAATAGATTATTAGATTACCCATTGATAACCTTTTATAGCTTTGGTAACATCTTATCCTCTATTTTTCATAATCTTTCAATCCCTCAGTCTACCACAGATTATTGTTGTAAGTATGTTTCATACATTGCTGGTTCAGGCTGAATTTTCTTTTTGGCTGATACCGATGACCAGTTAATGCTGGTAAACTTTGATCTACCTTAACCTTTGTGACTCAGTGTAATTTTTTCTAAGCCTAGCTAAGGGAAAATTATATACTTTCTTGAGTGACTCCTCAGAATATATCATAGTGAAAGACATTAAGGATTATTGTTTTGATTGTTTAAAATTAATAGTAGTTGCTATGAATAGCAATTCATAAAAATTGCTTTTAAAAAATCACAATACAGTCGATCCTGGAACAACACAGGTTTGAACTGTATTGGTTCACTTATATGCAGATTTCTTTTTCAATATAACACAGGTAAAAAATACAGTATTGGAGGGAGTTGAAATCCACTTATATGGAGTACTGACTTCAAATATGCACAGGGCCTACAGGGGGATTTAAGCATGTGCAGATTTTGGTATACATGGGAGTCCTGGAACCAATACCCTGTAAGCCCAGGGATGACTGTATTTAGTTTCTTAAAATGTGTCACAAATAAGTACAATTTTAATAATATGGGTGAACAATAACCTAATTAAAAATAGGCTCAGTGGGAGAGGGGCAGAGAAAAAATAGGCACAGGCCCTTCACAAAAGAGGACATCTAAATGGCCTCCACACCTATGAAAAGATCCTAAATATCATTATCAAGGAAATGTATGTCCCGCTAGAATGTACTAATGATTAGAAGGCTGATAATATTGAGTGTTAGCAAGAATATAGAGCATCTGGGACTTTCATGTATTGCTGGTGGAGTGTGAGTTGATTAAACCAAGTTGGAAACCTGCTGGGTAGTTTCTATATACCTATTCTAGGAACAGTTCTACTCGTAGCTGTGTATGCAATAGAAATTAGTGCATATGTCCAATAAAATAGGTACAAGAATGTTTGTAATAGATTTAGTTGTAATCGGCCCAAATTGAAAACCACCTAAATGTCTGCAAATACGAGCATGGGTGAGCAAATTATCGTATATTTACATAATGGAATACTACATAGCAACAAAAAAGAATGAACTACTGATACACACCACAACATGAATTAATCTCTAAATCATTACACTAAGTAAAAAAAGCACATTCTGTATGACTAATTTCATGTAAAGTTCAAAAATATGCAAACTTAATTCATAGTGTTAGAAGTAAAAACTTTGGGGAGTGGAGAAATTGGTCGTATTAACTGGGAAAGGTACAAAGGAACCTTCTAGGTGATCATAATATTCTATATTATGACCTGGGTAGTGACCACGGGTGGTTTATATATATAAACATTTATTGAACTATACACCTATAATTTGTTCACTTTAATGTATGTATATTAAATGTTTACGCATGCCTATATTCACATAATTATATAGATGTTCTTGTTAGAAAAATGGGACTTTTTATTTGTATCTATTGGTGGTATAAATGAAAGCATAAATTCTATCCCTGGCCTCAAGATTGACCTGTATAGAGATATTAAAAAGGAAAAGATTTCTTCCTCCTCTTTCACAGTTTAATTAGGGTGAAAACCCAGCAAAAGAATTTGATGTGGAGGCTGGGGGCAGTGGCTCACACCTGTAATCGCAGCACTTCGGGAGGCCTAGGCAGGTGGATTACTGAGGTCAGGAGTTCGAGACCAGCCTGGCCAACATGGAGAAACCCATCTCTAGTAAAAATACAAAAATTACCTGGGAGTGGTGGCACACACCTGTAGTCCCAGCTACTTGGGAGGCTGAGGTGGGAGAATAGCTTGAACCTGGGAGATGGAGGTTGCAGTGAGCCGAAATCATGCCTCTGCACTCCAGCCTGGGGACAGAGCGAGACTATGCCTCAAAAAAAAAAAAAAAAAAAAAAAAAAAGTTAATGTGGCCAAAGGTAAAGAAAAGCTACATTTATAATCTTCTATAGGTTCTGCAGCTAAGGATATTGATGAGAGATTGATTAGTTGTTCTGATTTTTGAAAGGTATGGTACTGTGCATGCATGCACATGCAGGCATGTATGTATGTATACATGTATGTGTGCTGTGTATATGCACATATATATGGGTATATCTGAATGTGTGAACATGTGTGCTATGCATGCATGTGTGATGCATGTGCGTGCATGCACATGTGTTTTCTACTAGATTTACACAGGAGTAAGGAGGCATAACTTCACTCTAAACTAGCAAATATTTTGTGAAAGTATGCATACTTTGAATCTCCCAAAATCGAGCAATTCTGCTGAAGCTTTTGTGTACTATCTTTCCAGACACAATGAAAATTTAGGGAAATGTTTAGCTTCAGGTGAGTTGCCCTAGGGTGTGGTGGGGCACAGGGCACAGAGTCTAGGGCAAGTACATCACTCCTGTGTTAGGGAGTAGGATATTCCTAAAGTGGCAAAGTGTAGAATCTCACTGAAAAGGGTAAAGAAGAAGCTCTCTGTGCAGAGTGAACTTTGAAACAATGTGGGAGCATGTCTAGGAACTGTGGTGCTCACCCTAGGAGACCCATATGAAAGTCTAATTTCTTTTCCTTTGGACCCATAGCACCAGTTCTGTGCTTTTCTGTAATTTTTTTTTCTCAGTTGGGCTTTTTTTTTTTTTTTTCCAAGACAGGGTCTTGCTATGTTGCCTAGGCTACTCTTGAACTCCTAGGCTCAAGCCAGGAATTTAGCCTCAGCCTCCAGCCTCAGCCTCCCCAGTAGCTGGAATTATAGGCACATGCCACCACACCTAGTTCTACGCTTTTCTTACACTGTAATTCACTCTAGCTTTTTCCCAATTCTTCAGAAAACTGTTAGCCATTCTTCAGCCTCATGTTAGTCCTGTTACGGGTGCAGTGGGCAGAGAATTAACAGACAGGCTATAAACAGCAGAGCAGCCTGACCTGCTTCACCTCTCTCCCAAAACCAGTATAACTGGAACCACATGATTCCGAGAGGGAAGCTGGTGATTCTAAAATTTACAAGGCCCCCCAGGAGTGAAATAAGCTGAACTTCATTGCAAAGAGGTGGTTAGGAGCTATGTGAACACAGACTGCTGCAGCATTGAGAAATGCAGGACTGGATGGAGATGAACCCCTTGAGGTGACACAAGGGTAGGGAAAGTAGAGGAGAGTGAGCTTGACTTACAATGTGGTTTAGGTTCTTCAATGAAGAGTCTAAAGGGGCATGTGAAAGAGAAGATAGAAAATAATGAGACCTACTGGAGTATGTGTGTGTGTGTGTGTACTGAAAATATCTGATGTGTACAATTTTTAAAAGCCAAAATAAAGAGCCAGAATGCGTTTTCATTTAGCTTTCTGAGATTGAGATTGGCGGGTATAAACTGAAAGAAGATACAACTGTTTTTAAAAGAGGGGATTATACCTAACATATATTCCTTGAGGATTTCAATTATTCTGAAATTCATAGAGCAGTGGAAGAAAAGTCATAGGTTAGGAAATGAATGTGGTTGAAATTGGCACATATCAATAACTTAATACAAAAATCAGCAAATATGCTAAATGAATTTTAATTATCAAAAGGTCAAAAGACAAAGAGAGTGAATGTAATTGAGGCACTGAATGTGCCATTGTCAGATTTTGTATTCAAGAACAATGACTTCAGAAAAATGACTCTCACCACAGCTATGAAAATATTGATAAACAATTTTTGTATGTCCCATTGTTTTTTTCATTGTTTTTTGTTTTGGACAGGGTCTTGCTGTGTCACCCAGGCTGGAGTGCAGTGGTGCAATCACAGCTAACTGCAGCCTTGACTGCTCAGGCTCAAGCGATTCTCTTACCTCGGCCTCCTGAGAAGCTGCAACTACAGGTGTGCACCACCATGTCCAGCTAATTTTTTTTTGTTTTTAGTAGAGATGATGTCTTGCTATGTTGCCCAAGCTGGTCTTGAACTCTTGGGCACAAGCAATCCTCCTGCCTTGGCCTCCCAAAGTGCTGGTATTACAGGTGTGAGCCACCGCACTTTACGGTTCCATAGTTTTAGAAAGTTAGTAGACATAGAAAAGAGACCCCTGACGGTCTTCATCGAAGAAGAAAGTCTAGTTAGGCCAATACTAGATATAATAGCAGTGCATAAAGGAAATAGAATTCCTCTGATTTCCTTGTATCTTTTCTGGATCAGTTCCAGTCCATAGTGACTAGGATGGTGGCTCTGAAGAGGGCTCAGTTCTGGAGCAGTCAACTCAACCATGGTGTCGTCATTAAAGCATCCAGACCCATGGTCATTCTACTTTCTGTTGTGTATAGAACCAGTTTATTATAGTCTTCAGTTAATCACTTTCTGTTGTATCACTTCGAAGAAGTTCGTTTGTTTTTTCTCTCTCTTTCTTTCCTTTTCTTTTCTTTCTTTCTCTTTCTCTTTCTTTCCTCTATCTTTCATCTTTCCCTTCCTCCCTTCCTTCCTCCCTTCTTCCCTCCCTTCTTCCCTTCCCTCCCTCCCTTCCTTTCTTTTTTTTTTTTTTTTTTTTTGACATGGAGTCTCACTCTGTCACCTAAGCTGGAATGCAGTGGCATGATCTCAGCTCACTGG
The DNA here is from genome assembly GCF_028885655.2 of Pongo abelii. NCBI lineage: Eukaryota > Metazoa > Chordata > Mammalia > Primates > Hominidae > Pongo > Pongo abelii. Next base: position 52,142,552 of record NC_071998.2, read on the forward strand.
AGTCTCCACCTCCTGGGTTCAAGCAATCCTCCCACCTCAGCCTCTTGAGTAGCTGGGACTACAGGCATGTGCCATCATGCCTGGATAATTTTTGTATTTTTAGCAGAGATGGGGTTTTGCCATGTTGGCCAGGCTGGTCTCAAACTCCTGACCTCAGGTGATCCACCCATCTCAGCCTCCCAAAGTGCTGGGATTACAGGTGTGAGCCACCGTGCCCAGCCAGAAGTGTTTCTTTCTATTCTCATTGGCAGGCATTTATCTATGGCTTTAAAATATTGGTGATTTAAATGCTTCAGACATTGTATTGGCTTGCTAGGGTTGCCACAACAAAATACCACAAACTGAAGGTGGTTAATGAGAGAATTTCAAGTTCATGAGTGTAGCATTATCTCATTGGCCTTTCTAGCTGCCTACTTCAAGGACAAAAATTACATCCCTATTTGTGGATAGGAAATAAAGGAGAAAAATAGGGAAGTTCAGGAGAGTCTTCAAGACTGAAGAAAGCCTTTAAGAATGAAGCCAGGCAGTCCTGAAATGAAGTAGCTTAACAGCAGAAATTTATTTTCTTATAGTTCTGGAGGCTGAAAGTCCAAGATCAAGGCATCAGCAGGTTGGTTGTCTCCTGAGGCCTCTCTCCTTGGCTTGCAGATAGATGGCTGCTTGCTTTCTGTGTCCTCACACGGCCTTTTCTCTGTGTATGTGCATCCTCGGTGTCTCTCCCTCTTCTTCTAACAACACCAGTCAAATTGGATTAGGGCCACACCCCTATGTCCTCACTTAACCTTGTTACCTCATTAAAGACCCTCTCTCCAAATATAGTCACATTGAGGGTTAGGACTTCAACATAATGAATTTGGATTTGAGGGCACAACTCAGTCCACAATTGATGTCTAACTCCATTTCAGGACTGCCTGGCTTCATTCTTAAAGGCTTTCTTCAGTCTTGAAGACTCCTGAACTTCCCTGTTTTTCTCCTTTATTTCCTATCCACAAACAGGGATCTAATTTTTGTCCATGAAGTAGGCAACTAGGAAGGCCAATGAGGTAATGCTACACTTGTGAACTTGAAATTCTCTCATTAACCACCTTCCTTTTAAGATTACAACTTACTCCCAATTATAAAGAACAAAATATCTTAAATAAAGGATGAATTACTGTTAGAAAAACCACTGGAACAAATTTAGGGATTTAAAAATTACTTCAGCCAGATAGATATTCAGATGGCTAAAAACTGAATGACTTGTAGCCAAATGTTAAATATTGAGCTTAGAAAATACGGTCAACTTATCTAAAATAGAAATAAGATCATTGGCAAATAACAAAAAAACAACTGAATGGAAAGCTGACACTGAGAAAGAATACTGATCTTTTTACTTTACAAATTAAAAAATCTAGATGTGATTATTTTCAAAGCTCTTTCTTTTTAATGGCTCATATTAAATCCTAAATTGGTAAAAAATTTTGCTTTTTGGAAGGCCAAAGAGGGAGGATCACTTGAGCCCAGGAGTTCAAGACCAGTCCTGGCACTATAGTGAGACTGCCCTCTTCTTTACAAAAAATCTTTTTAAATTAGCTGGGCAAGGTGGCGCATGCCTGTAGTCCCACCTACTTGAGAGTCTGAGGTCATGATTGCTTGAGCCTGGGAGGTCAAGACTGTAGTGAGCAGTGTTCATGCCACTGCACCCCAGCCTGAGTGACAGAGTGAGACCTTGTCTCCAAAAAAAAAAAAAACGAGAGATTTTGCTTTCTAAAGCTAGGTAGTTAAGATTAAATTTTTTCCTTGAAAAAACAAAGGACCCAATAATTCAAAAGAATACATTCTAAAAGTGTGCAGTGAGAAAACAAATATGTAGTGCACACAAAACTCAAAGACAAACACTGTGCTGAGATAAATTGTTTTGAAAGATGATTGTTGTTCTGACTTGGCTTTCCTGCTTTAAAAATAAACACAGTATAGAGGCAAGAGAAGAACCTGTGGCTGTTCACTCTGCAGATCTGAAGTGCTTCTTGTGTGCTGGCAAGTTTTGGTGTGCTTGCTCTCAGATAATTCTTCCTCTTTTTAAAAAGTCCAAATCTGTCGTCAGAGTTTCAAATATGATATTATGATCACTTAAAGTTATAGATATAGAAGGCATTCTTAATCTAATTTTCAACATTCAAGTCAGAAAAATTTACAATCTGTTCATTTTCCCCAGCAACTATAACTGCAGAGTTTATCCACTGTAAATATCTTAATTTTCTTTGAAAATCCAGGTAACATATCATTATTGCTTATGCTCTATAATGTGTTCTGAGGAAAACAAATCTTTATATACATGTATGCCTCACCTTAATATTCTCCAGAACAAAGAATATTTCTCCCCTTTTCCCCCTGCCCAACTCTTTCTCCCTTCCCCACCCTTTCTCAGACGTTTTTCTATGTGTGTATAGCTTTCACTTAACACTTAACAAAATACATTTCCTTCTCATTATATGTAAACCTATTTTAATATTTTTGATGGTTCTGCATAATATTCCATTATAACACACCTCAATTGATGGACATTTTAGGAAGCTTTTAGAGTTTTGCTACTATAATCAATGCCAACGTGAGCACACACACACACATCTATATTTATGAACATAAATGATTATTTTCTTAGAATAAATTCCTAGATGTACATGTTTTTTTGTTTTGTTTTTTGAAACAAAGTCTCATTCTGTTGCCCAGACTGGAATGCAGTGGTGTGATCTCAGCTCACTGCAACCTCTGCCTTCTAGGCTCAAGCGATTCTCCTGCCTCAGCCTCCCAAGTAGCTGGGATTACAGATGCCTGCCACCATGCCCAGCTAATTTTTGTATTTTCAGTAGAGACAGGGTTTCACCATGTTGGCCAGGCTTGTCTTGAACTCCTGCCCTCAAACGATCCACCAGCCTCAGCCTCCCAAAGTGCCAGGATTACAGGTGTGAGCCACCATGCCCGGCCTAGATGTACATCTAATTATTGAATTAAAGAACATGGATATTTTGACACAAAGAATAGAAGCTCACTTAACCAAAGAGACAGAAGCTGGTAAATAGCCTGTTAATCAAAACAGCTGGTTAAATAGAGAAATATAATATAATATTTTATAAACATATATAAAAAACATTCTATTTTAACTTAAAAATACATTAAAAATATAAACATAAAGTGGTTCATCTTTATAATCTCAACACTTTGGGAGGCTGAGGTGGGAGGCTAGCTTGAGCCCAGGAGTTCAAGACCAGCCCGAGCAACATAATGAAACTCAGTCTTTACTACATAAATAAATAAATAAATAAATAAATAAATAAATAAATAAAATTAGCCTGGCATGGTGGCATGCACCTGTAGACCCAGCTACCTAAGAGGCTAAGATGGGAGGATCTCTTGATTTTGGGAGGTCGAGGCTGCAGTGAGCAATGGTTGAGCCACTCTCTGGGTGACAGAGCAAGACCCTCTTTTTCTCCCTCTCTCTCTCTCTGTACACACACACACACATGCGTGCATTCACTCACTAAAATTAGATGAAATAAAAAATAGTGTTTAATTTTTGTGGGGACATAGTAGGTGTATATATTTAAGGGGTACCTGAGATATTTTGATACAGGCATACAATGCATAATAATCACATCAGGGTAAATGGGGTATCCATCACCTCAAGCATTAATCCTTTCTTTGTGTTACAAACAATCCATTGTACACTTTAGTTTTTGTTGTTATTGTTGTTTTGTTTTGTTTTGAGATGAAATCTCAACTCTGTCACCCAGGCTGGAAGGCAATGGCGCGATCTTGGCTCACTGCAACCTCCGCCTCCTGGGTTCAGGCAGTTTTTGTGCCTCAGCCTCCTGAGTAGCTGGGATTACAGGTGTGCACCACCATGCTTGGCTAATTTTTATATTTTTAGTAGTGATAGGGTTTCACCGTGTTGGCCAGGCTGGTCTCAAACTCCTGACCTCAAGTGATCTGCCCGCCCCAGCCTCCCAAACTGCTGGGATTATAGGTGTTCGCCACTTCACCTGGCCACTTTATTTTTAAATGATCAACAAATTATTGACTGTAGTCATCCTGTTGTGCTATCAAATACTTGATCTTATTCATTCTATCGAACTATGTTGTTATACCCATTAACCATCCCCTCTTCTCCCCCCAACTACCCTTCCCAGCTTCTGGTAACCATCATTCTATTCTCTATCTCCATGTGTTCAATTGTCTTAGCTTTTGGCTCCTGCGAATAAGTGATAACATGCAAAGTTTTTCTTTCTGTGGTTGGTTTATTTCACTAATGACCTCCAGCTCCATCCATGTTGTTGCAAATGGCAGGATCTTGTTCTTTTCTGTGGCTTAATTGAATAGTACTCCATTATGTATATGTACTACATTTCCTTTATCCATTCCTATGTTGGTGGACACTTAGATTGCTTCCAAATCTTAGCTATTGTGAATAGTGCTTCAAGAAACATGACAATGCAGATATTTCTTCCATATACTAATCTTCTTTCTTTTGGGTATATACCTAGAAGTGGAATTGCTGGATCATATGGTAGCTCTATTTTTGGTTTTATGAGGAATTTCCAAACTGTTCTTCAAAGTGGTTTTACTAATTCACATCCCCACCAACAGTGTACAAGCGTTCCCTATTTTCCACATCCTTGCCAGCCTTTGTTATTTCCTGTCTTTTGGATAAAAGCCATTTTAACGGGTGAGATGATATCTCATTGTAGTTTTGAATTACATTTCTCTGAGGAACAATGACGTTGAGCACCTTTTCATATACTGGTTTGCCATTTATATGTCTTCTTTTGAGAAATGTCTATTCAGATCTTTTGCCCATTTTAATTGGATTATTAGATTTTTACCTACAGAGTTGTTTGAGCTCCTTTGATATTCTGGTTATTAATCCTTTGTCAGATGGATAGTTTGCAAATATTTTCTCCCATTCTGTGGGTTGTCTCTTCACTTTGTTGATTGTTTCCTTGCTGTGCAGAAGCTTTTTAACTTGATGTGATCCTATTTGTCCATTTTTGCTTTGGTTGCCTATGCTTGTGGGGTATTACTCAAGAAATCTTTGCTCACTCCAATGTCCTGTAGAGTTTCTCCAATATTTTGTTTTAGTAGTTTTATAGTTTGAGGTCTTAGATTTATGTCATTAATCCAGTTTTATTTGACTTTTTGTATATGATGTGAGATAGGAGTCTAGTTTCATGCTTTTGCATATGGGTATCTAGTTTTCCTAGCACCATTTATTAAAGAGACTGTCATTTCCCTGATGTATGTTCTTGGCACCTTCATCAAAAATGAGTTTACTGTAGATGTGTTAATTTGTTTCTGGGTTCTCTATTCCGTTCCATTGGCCTATGTGGCTGTTTTTATGCCAGTACCATGCTGTTTTGGTTACTACAGCTTTGTAGTATAATTTGAAGTCAGGCAATGTAATCCTTTCAGTTTTGTTCTTTTTGCTCAGGATAGTCTTGGCTATTCTGGGTGTTTTGTGGTTCCATATAAAATTTAGGATTGTTTTTTCTATTTCTGTGAAGAATGTCATTGATATTTTCATGGGGAGTGTACTGAATCTGTAGATTTCTTTAGGTAGTATAGACATTTTAACAATATTGATTCTTCCAACCCATGTACATGGAATATCTTTCCATTTTTTTGTGTCCTCTTCAATTTCTTTCATCAATGTTTGATAGTTTTTATTGTAGAGAACTTTCACTTCTTTGGTTAATTCCTAGGTATTTGATTTTATTCGTAGATATTGTAAATGATATTACTTTCTTGATTTCTTTTTCAGATTGTTCACTGTTGTCATGTAGAAATGCTACTGATTTTTGTATGTTGATTTTGTATCCTGCAACTTTACTGAATTTATTTATCACTTCTAATAGGTTTTTGGTAGAGGCTTTAGGTTTTTCCAAATATAATATCATATCATCTGCAAACAAGGATAATTTGACTTCTTCCTTTGCAATTTGAATGCCCTTTATTTATTTCTCTTGTTTGATTGCTCTAGGTAGGACTTCCAGTACTATGTCAAATAATAGTGGTGAAAGTGGGCATCCTTGTCATGTTCCAGATCTTAGAGGAAAGGCTTTCAGTTTTTCCCCATTCAGTATAATACTCACTGTGAGTCTGTCATATATGGCTTTTATTATGTTGAGGTAGGTTCATTCTAGGCCCAGCTTTTTGAAGGTTTTTATCGTGAAGGGATGTTGAATTTTATCAAGTGCTTTTTCAGCGTTGATTTAAATGATCATATAGATTTTGTCTTTCATTCTGTTGCTATGCTGTATCACATTGATTGATTTACATATGTTAAGCTATCCTTGCATTCCTGCGATTAAATCCCACTTGGTGGTGATGAATGTTCTTTATATTTATTTATTTACATATTTTTTTGAGACAGGGTCTAACTCTTTTGTCCAGGCTGAAGTGCCATGGTGCAAACATAGCTCATTTCAGCCTTGACCTCCCAAGCATAAGCAACCCTCCCACCTCAGCCTCCCAAGTAGCTGAGAACAGGCATGCACCACCATGCCTAGATGATTTTTTATTTTTTGTAAAGACAGGGTCTCTACAAAACTAGGCTGGTCTCAAACACCTAGACTAAAGCGATCCTCCCATCTTGGCCTCCCAAAGGTGGGATTACAGGCAGGAGCCACCACATCTGACTTGAATATTGTTTTTAATGTGTTGTTGAATTTGGTTTCTTAGTATTTTGTTGAGGATTTTTGCATCAATATTCATCAGGGATCTTGGCCTGTAGTTATCTTTTTTTAAAAAAATATGTCTTTGTCTAGTTATGGTATCAGGGTAATACTGGCCTCATAGAATGAGTTTGGAAGTAGTCCCTCCTCCTCTATTTTTTTTTAAAAGTAGTTTGAGTAGGATTGATACTTACCAACATGTTTAAATGTTTGGTAAAATTCAGCAGTGAAGCTATTGGATCCTGGGCTGTACTTTGCTGGGAGAATTTTCATTACAGCTTTGATGTCATTTCTTGTTATGGGTCTGTTCAGATTTTGGATTTCTTCATGGTTCAATTTTGGTAGGTTGTACATGTCTAGATATTTATCCATTTCTTCTAGATTTTCCAAAGTATTGATATATTGTTGCTCATAGTAGCCACTAAGGATCCTTTCAATTTCTGTGGCATCAGTGGGAGAAAAGCATGTCTCCTTTTTCATCTGTGATTTTATTTATTTGAGTCTTCTCTCTTTTTTTTCAGTTAGTCTGGCTAAAGTTTTGTTGATTTTGTTTACTTTTTCAGAAAACTAACTTTTCAATTTATTGATTTTTATATTGTTTTCTTCATTTCAGTTTCATTCATTTCTGCTCTGATACTTATTGTTTTCTTTCTTCTAGTAATTTTGGGTTTGGTTTGCTATTGCTTTTTTTTTCTTTAAGATGCATCATTAGGTTATTTGAAGTTTTTCTTCTTTTTTAATGTTGGCACTTCTTATAAAGTTTTCTATTTGTACTGTTTTGGCTGTTTCCCTAGGTTTGGTATATTTTGTTTTCATTATCATTTGTTTCAAGAAATGTTTAAATTTTTTCTTAATTTCTTCATTGACCCACTGCTCATTCAGGAGCATATTGTTTCATTTGCATATGTTTGTATAGTTTCCAAAATTCCTTGTTATTGATTTCTAGTTTTATTTTATTGTTGTCAGAGAGGATTCTTAATTTCTTTTTTTTTTAATTTTTAAGACTTGTTTTGTGGCATAACATATGGCCTATCCTTGACAATATTCCATGTGCTGAACAGAAGAATGTATATTTTGCTGCCATTGGATGAAATGCTCTGGAAATATCTGTTAGGTCCATTTGGTCTACAGCACAGATTAAATCTGATGTTTCTTTGTTGATTTTCTATCAGGATGATCTGTCCAATGTTGTAAGTTAGGTGTTGAGGTCTCCAGCTATTATCATATTGGGGTCTATCTAGCTCTTTTTTTTTTTTTTTTGAGATGGAGTTTTGCTCTTTTTGCCCAGGCTGGAGTGCAATGGTGCGATCTCAGCTCACCGCAACCTCCGCCTCCCGGGTTCAAGCGATTCTCCTGCCTCAGACTCCCAAGTAGCTGGGATTACAGGCATGCACCACCACGCCTGGCTAATTTTGTATTTTTTAATACAGACAGGGTTTCTCCATATTGGCCAGGCTGGTCTCGAACTCTCAACCTCACATGATCCGCCTGCCTCGGCTTCCCAAAGTGCTGGGATTACAGGCATGAGCCACCATGCCCAGCCTGGGTCTATCTATCTCTTTAGCTCTAATAATATTTGCTTTATATATCTGGGTGCTCCAGTATTGGGTGCATGTATATTTACAACTGTTATATCCTCTTGCTGAGTTGACCCCTTTACTATTATATAATGACCTTCTTTGTCTCTTTTTATAGTTTTTGTCTTGAAATTTAATTTGTCTGATATAAGTATAGCTACTTCTGCTTTTTTTTGGTTTCCATTTGCATGTCACAGAATATTATAACACTGTAATTGTGGTGTGTAAACTACTTATATCTTTCTTGAGTAGAAAGACTAAAAGATGAACCAGTCTATGTGTGTCCTTAGGCAATAGACTGTTAGGTCTCTTTTTTTTCTCTCTCTCTCTTTTCCTTTTTGAGACAGGGTCTCACTTTGTCACCCAGGCTGGAGTGCAGTAGTGTGAACATGCTCACTGCAGCCATGACCTCCTGTGCTCAAGAAATCCTCTCACCTCAGCTTCCCGAGTAACTGGGACTACAAGCACTTGCCACCATGCCCAGCTAATTTTTAGGTTTTTTTTTTTTTTTGCAAAAAAAGGGTTTTGTCATGTTACACAGGCTGGTCTTGAACTCCTGAGCTTAAGCAATTCATCTGCCTTTGCCTCCCAAAGTGCTGGAATTATAGGCATGAGCCTCTGAGCCCAGACTCTATGTCCTTTTATTGGAGAGTTTAGTCCGTTTACATTCAATGTTACTGATAAGTAAGGACTTACTCCTGCCATTTTTTTCTAGTTGTTTTATAGTCTTCTCTTTCTTCTTTTCTTCCTTTCTGTCTTCCTTTTAGTGAAGGTGATTTTCTCTGGTTGTATGCTTTAATTTCTTGCTGTTAATTTTTTTGTGTATGTTCTATGTTTCTTGATTTAAGGTTATCATGAGACTTACACATAATGAGACAGCCAGGTGGGAGGGACAACTTGGAGAAACTTCAACCAGCCTGTCCGCCGGGGTGGAGCCTCGGGAGGTTCATGCCATTTTCAGCGAGAAGGAGGCTGACCCCTTCTCTTCCTGTGTGGAACCTGAGATTCAAACAGCAGGTGGGAAGCACTCTAACAGGGACTCTGTTTTAGCAAGAGTCCCTGTTTCCTCCTTTCCTTCCTTTTCACCCAATAAAACCCTGCTTTACTCACCCCTCAGTCTGTGAGCCTAAATTTTTGTGGCTGTGGGACAGACAACGACACCATCCTTAGCTGAACTAAGGAAAAGTCCTGCAATAATTTGGCGCCCAATGTGGGGCTCAAGAAGTGGTGAGTGAAATGGGAACTCAAAACCTGTCCTGTTGCTTCTAAGCCTTTTCATCCTCAGACTTTTGAGGGTGGGGGAAACCATGCCTCCACCCCTCATCACTCCCAGGTCTTTTCATGGCCTTTTCCTTCCTTTTTTGGGAGTGACTGGTGAGCAGCGGCTACCCTCCACCCCCCAACTCCCTGCTGGGCTTGAACATATGGCCCAAGGCACTGGGGGTAGCTGGCTGGCATTTTCTGCCATGAACCATTAGACCTTTCCCCTTCCCTGGCCAAGAGATTCAGCAACATCAGAAAATAATTAAACTTTTCTCCCGGGTGGAGAAACCACTTCCATAAGAATAAGAGGTTCTTCCCCAGGCAGTTTTAAACTATTTTTTTTTCTTTCCCCTTCTCTATCCCATCCACAAGTTAACTTTTAAAGTCTATTTATATTTCTTTTAGAATATATTTTGCTAGGCCAGTCCACCCAACTATCACTGTTTATATTTTCTGCGAAGTTTTGGTTATGAAATCAAGCCTCCATCTTGTTTTACATTCTGAGGGCATGGCTTATAACTTTGGTGGCAAGGCTTTCTTTAGCAATCCTGTCTTAGGGAATAAGTTTCTTTCTGGTTTGATATCTGCATGTTTTCCTAGTGCTGTCTCTTAAAGGACCCCACCCAGTGCCTGGGTTTTTCTTCTGCCTGTCTGTGTGTGTACTGTGTGTGATGTCTGTAAAAAGAGCTCTAATTATATTTGGCCTAAAGAAAGACAAGCACTTAGATCTAATATTGTTTAAAGGGAAGTTAAAAGCTGTGGTACCTTTCAGTTCACATGAGTTTAATCTTTTTTTTTTTCTTTCTGTCTTTTTTTTTTTTTTTTTTGATGGAGTCTCACTCTGTCACCCAGGCTGGAGTGCAGTGGCATGATCTCAGCTCACTGCAAGCTCCACCTTCATGCCATTCTCCTGCCTCACCCTCACAAGCAGCTGGGACTACAGGTGCCCACCACCACGCTTGGCTAATTTTTTGTATTTTTAGTTGAGACAGGGTTTCACAGTGTTAGCCAGGACGGTCTCCATCTCCTGACCTTGTGATCCGCCTGCCTCAGCCTCCCAAAGTGGTGGAATTACAGGCGTGAGCCAGACATTAATCTTTAAGAAAAAGTTCACATGACTTTAAGAAATAAAAATAGCACTAAAGACTATTGGTAAAATGCAGGTCAGATGCAAGGTTTGCTAAGTGTTTTGAGATTACAAATTGCCTTTTGAGTTTTGAGAACGATTTGACTTGCTAGCTTCACAACTTGTAAGGCCTGGGGACATGTGGAACTAACCATGTCCTTAACTAAGAAGGCTAACCTTGGCTGTAGTTAGCACACAATTAAGGCAACTTACCAAGTTTTACCTTAAAGTTAAAAATTGCTAGGAGTTAATTGGAGCTACTGGAAATAGATGTACATTTAAGGTGTGTAAGAACAGTAAAATGTATTTTTTAGTAAACGGTTATAAGAAGGCATGGAAATATAAACTTTTGCCTAGGGTTAAAGGATTGTTTTGAGTTAAATTAGGAAAAAGTTGAAGGTTCAGAGAAGTGGTGGAAGAATTGTGGAAATATTACAGAGGAGGTTCTTTGTGTGAACATATTGTCTAAATTCAAAAAAGGGCATTATCTGGTTTTTCTGTAAATTGAGGATGAAATAAAAGCATAACAAGGTTTTCCGAAGGCACTAATCTGCTCTATGGCAAAATTTATAAAGGGTTATAAAAGGTTTATGCTTCTTTAAAATTTCTGAGTCATCATTTTGGCAAAATAAATAACTTATGATAGTATGGAATTCTATTTCATAATACCAAGTGTTTTAAACCCCGAACATTTAACAGCCTTCCCAAAATAAAATTTCAGTTACAAAACTGTCTTCCCTGGCACCTGGCTTTTTGAATACATCAGAGGGCCCTTGAAGTGTCCAGAAAAGAGACATAAACAGGATTATTCGACATGTCTAGGTACATGGGATTGCCAAAATGATGCTCAATCTTCTTTAGGTTATATCTTGGTGAATAATGCTAATATATGTTCCAAAATCATATGGGATTTCTAAAATTCTAATGTCTGAGTATATGCTATTGATTATAATTAAGGTTTTTATGTTAAGTTATTGTAAGCCATGGAGACAACCAAACTTCTTTGTTTAGCTTGGTCAATTTTGTTTCTCACTGTAACTATGCTGGATATTTTCCTATTCACAGACAATTTTTGTCTTGTTTTAATCCTTTTTTTCTTTTTATATATATATATTTATTATACTTTAAGTTCTAGGGTACATGTGCACAATGTGCAGGTTTGTTACATATGTATACATGTGCCATGTTGGTGTGCTGCACCCATTAACTCGTCATTTACATTAGGTATATCTCCTAATGCTATCCCTCCCCCCTCCCCCGACCCCACAACAGGCCCTGGTGTGTGATGTTCCCTTTCCTGTGTCCAAGTGTTCTCATTGTTCAATTCCCACCTTTGAGTGAGAACATGTGGTGTTTGGTTTCTGTCCTTGCGATAGTTTCCTGAGAGTGATGGTTTCCAGCTTCATCCATGTCCCTACAAAGGACATGAACTCATGATTTTTTATGGCTGCATAGTATTCCATGGTGCATATGTGCCACATTTTCTTAATCCAGTCTATCATTGTTGGACATTTGGGTTGGTTCCAAGTCTTTGCTATTGTGAATAGTGCCGCAATAAACATACGTGTGCATGTATCTTCATAGCAGCATGATTTATAATCCTTTCGGTATATACCCAGTAATGGGATTGCTGGGTCAAATGGTATTTCTAGTTTAAGATCCCTGAGGAATCACCACACTGACTTCCACAATGGTTGAACAAGTTTATACTCCCACCAAGAGTGTAAAAGCGTTCCTATTTCTCCACAGCCTCCACAGCACCTGTTGTTTCCTGACTTTTTAATGATCACCATTGTAACTGGTGTGAGGTGATATCTCATTGTGGTTTTGATTTGCATTTCTCTGATGACCAGTGATCATGAGCATTTTTTCATGTGTCTTTTGGCTGCATAAATGTCTTCTTTTGAGAAGTATCTGTTCATATCCTTCACCCACTTGTTGATGGGGTTCTTTGTTTTTTTCTTGTAAGTTTGTTTGAGTTCTTTGTAGATTCTGGATATTAGCCCTTTGTCAGATGAGTAGATTGCAAAAATTTTCTTCCATTCTGTAGGTTGCCTGTTCACTCAATGATAGTTTCTTTTGCTGTGCCAAAGCTCTTTAGTTTCATTAGATCCCATTTGTCAATTTTGGCTTTTGTTGCCATTGCTTTTGGTGTTTTAGACATGAAGTCCTTGCCCATGCTTGTGTCCTGAATGGTATTGCCTAGGTTTTCTTCTAGGGTTTTTATGGTTTTAGGTCTAACATGTAAGTCTTTAATCCATCTTGAATTAATTTTTGTATAAGGTGTAAGGAAGGGATCCAGTTTCAGCTTTCTACATATGGCTAGCAAGTTTTCCCAGCACAATTTGTTAAATAGGGAATCCTTTCCCCATTTCTTGTTTTTGTCAGGTTTGTCAAAGATCAGATGGTTGTAGGTGTGTGGTATTATTTCTGAGGGCTGTGTTCTGTTCCATTGATCTATATCTCTGTTTTGCTACCAGTACCATGCTGTTTTGGTTACTGTAGACTTGTAGTATAGTTTGAAGTCAGGTAGCGTGATGCCTCCAGCTTTCTTCTTTTGGCTTAGGATTGACTTGGCAATGTGGGCTCTTTTTTGGTTCCATATGAACTTTAAAGTAGTTTTTTCCAATTCTGTGAAGAAAGTCATTGGTAGCTTGGTGGGGATAGCATTGAATCTATAAATGGCCTTGGGCAGTATGGCCATTTTCAGGATATTGATTCTTCCTATCCATGAGCATGGAATGTTCTTCCATTTGTTTGTATCCTCTTTTATTTCATTGAGAAGTGGTTTGTAGTTCTCCTTGAAGATGTCCTTCACATCCCTAGTAAGTTGCATTCCTAGGTATTTTATTTTCTTTGAAGCAATTGTGAATGGGAGTTCACTCATGATTTGGCTCTCTGTTTGTCTGTTATTGATGTAAGGGAATGCTTGTGATTTTTGCACAGTGATTTTATATCCTGAGACTTTGCTGAAGTTGCTTATCAGCTTAAGGAGATTTTGGGCTGAGACTATGGGGTTTTCTAGATATACAATCATGTCATCTGCAAACAGGGACAATTTGACTTCCTGTTTTCCTGATTGAAAACCCTTTATTTCTTTCTCCTGCTTGATTGCCCTGGCCAGAACTTCCAACACTATGTTGAATAGGAGTGGTGAGAGAGGGCATCCCTGTCTTGTGCCAGTTTTCAAAGGGAATGCTTCCAGTTTTTGCCCATTCAGTATGATAATGGCTGTGGGTTTGTCATAAAGAGCTCTTATTATTTTGAGATACATCCCATCAATACCTAATTTATTGAGCGTTTTTAGCATGAAGAGTTGTTGAATTTTATTGAAGGCCTTTTCTGCATCTATTGAGATAATCATATGTTTTTTGTCTTTGGTTCTGTTTCTATGATGGATTATGTTTATTGATTCTTATATGTTGAACCAGCCTTGCATCCCAGGGATGAAGCCCACTTGATCATGGTTGGTAAGCTTTTTGATGTGCTGCTGGATTTGGTTTGCCAGTATTTTATTGAGGATTTTCTCATTGACGTTCATCAGGGATATTGGTCTAAAATTCTCTTTTTTGTGTGTGTGTCTCTGGCAGGCTTTGTTATCAGGATGATGCTGGCCTCATAAAATGAGTTAGGGAGGATTCCCTCTTTTTCTACTGAATGGAATAGTTTCAGAAGGAATGGTACCAGTTCCTCCTTGTACCTCTGGTAGAATTCGGCTGTGAATCCATCTTGTCCTGGACTTTTTTTGGTTGGTAGGCTATTAATTATTGCCTCAATTTCCGATCCTGTTGTTGATCTATTCAGGGATTCAACTTCTTCCTGGTTTAGTCTTAGGAGGGTGTATGTGTCAAGGAATTTATCCGTTTCTTCTAGATTTTCCAATTTATTTGCATAGAGGTGTTTATAATATTCTCTGATGGTAGTTTGTATTTTGTGGGATGAGTGGTGATATCCCCTTCATCATTTTTTATTGCGTCTACTTGATTCTTCTCTCTTTTCTTCTTTATTAATCTTGCTAGCGGTCTATCAATTTTGTTGATCTCTTCAAAAAACCAGCTCCTGGATTCATTGATTTTTTGAAGGGTTTTTTGTGTCTCTATTTCCTTCAGTTCTGCTCTAATCTTAGTTATTTCTTGCCTTCTGCTAGCTTTTGAATGTGTTTGCTCTTGCTTCTGTAGTTCTTTTAATTGTGATGTTAGGGTGTCAGTTTTAGATCTTTCCTGCTTTCTCTTGTGGGCATTTAGTGCTATAAATTTCCCTCTACACACTGCTTTGAATGTGTCCCAGAGATTCTGGTATGTTGTGTCTTTGTTCTCACTGGTTTCAAAGAACATCTTTATTTCTGCCTTCATTTTGTTATGTACCCAGTAGTCATTCAGGAGCAGGTTGTTCAGTTTCCATGTAGTTGAGCAGTTTTGAGTGAGTTTCTTAATCCTGAGTTCTAGTTTGATTGTACTATGGTCTGAGAGACAGTTTGTTATAATTTCTGTTCTTTTACATTTGCTGAGGAGTGCTTTACTTCCAAACTGTGTGGTCAGTTTTGGAATAGGTGCTGTGTGGTGCTGAGAAGAATGTATATTCTGTTGATTTAGGGTGGAGAGTTCTGTAGATGTCTATTAGGTCCACTTGGTGCAGAGCTGAATTCAATTCCTGGATATCCTTGTTAACTTTCTGTCTCATTGATCTGTCTAATATTGACAGTGGGGTGTTAAAGTCTCCCACTATTGTTGTGTGGGAGTGTAAGCCTCTTTGTAGGTCTCTAAGGACTTGCTTTATGAATCTGGGTGCTCCTGTATTGGGTGCTTATATATTTAGGATAGTTAGCTCTTCTTGTTGAATTGACCCCTTTACCATTATGTAATGGCCTTCTTTGTCTCTTGATCTTTGTTGTTTTAAAGTCTGTTTTATCTGAGACTAGGATTGCAATCCCTGCCTTTTTTTGTTTTCTATTTGCTTGGTAGATCTTTCTCCATCCCTTTATTTTGAGCCTATGTGTGTCTCTGCACATGAGATGGGTCTGCTGAATATAGCACACTGATAGGTCTTGACTCTTTATCCAATTTACCAGTCTCTGTCTTTTAATTGGAGCATTTAGCCCGTTTACATTTAAGGTTAATATTGTTATATGTGAATTTGATCCTGTCATTATGACGTTAGCTGGTTATCTTGCTCGTTAGTTGATGCAGTTTCTTCCTAGCCTTGATGGTGTTTACAATTTGGCATGTTTTTGTAGTGACTGGTACCAGTTGTTCCTTTCCATGTTTAGTGCTTCCTTTAGGAGCTCTTTTAGGGCAGGCCTTGTGGTTACAAAATCTCTCAGCATTTGCTTGTCTGTAAAGGATTTTATTTCTCCTTCACTTATGAAGCTTAGTTTGGCTGGATATGAAATTCTGGGTTGAAAATTCTTTTCTTTAAGAATGTTGAATATTGGCCCCCACTCTCTTCTGGCTTGTAGAGTTTCTGCCGAGAGAGCCATTGTTAGTCTGATGGGCTTCCCTTTGTGGGTAACCCGACCTTTCTCTCTGGCTGCCCTTAACATTTTTTCCTTCATGTCAACTTTGGTGAATCTGACAATTATGTGTCTTGGAGTTGCTCTTCTCGAGGAGTATGTTTGTGGCGTTCTCTGTATTTCCTGAATTTGAATGTTGGCCTGCCTTTCTAGGTTGGGGGAGTTCTTCTGGATAATATCCTGCAGAGTGTTTACCAACTTGATTCCATTCTCCCCGTCACTTTCAGGTACAGCAATCAGACATAGATTTGGTCTTTTCACATAGTCCCATATTTCTTGGAGGTTTAGTTCATCTCTTTTTATTCTTTTTTCTCTGAACTTCTCGCTTCATTTCATTCATTTGATCTTCAATCACTGATACCCTTTCTTCCAGTTGATCGAATTGGCTACTGAAGCTTGTGCATTCATCACGTAGTTCTTGTGCCATGGTTTTCAGCTCCATCAGGTCTTTTAAGGACTTCTCTGCATTGGTTATTCTAGTTAGTCATTTGTCTAATCTTTTTTCAAGGTTTTTAACTTCTCTGTGATGGGTTCAAACTTCCTCCTTTAGCTCAGAGAAGTTTGATCATCTGAAGCCTTCTTCTCTCAACTCGTCAAAGTCCTCCATCCACCTTTGTTCCATTGCTGGTGAGGAGCTGCATTCCTTTGGAGGAGGAGAGGCGCTCTGATTTTTAGAATTTTGTTTTTCTGTTCTGTTTTTCCCCCTCTTTGTGGCTTTATCTACCTTTGGTCTTTGATGATGGTGACGTACAGATGGGATTTTGGTGTGGATATCCTTTCTGTTTGTTAGTTTACTTTCTAATAGTCAGGACTCTCAGCTGCAGGTGTGTTGGAGTTTGCTGGAGGTCCACTCCAGATGCTGTTTGCCTGGTTATCAGCAGCAGAGGCTGCAGAACAGCGAATATTGCTGAAAAGCAAATTTAGCTGTCTGATTGTTCCTCTGGAGGTTTCCTCTCAGAGGGGTACCCGGCCATGTGAGGTGTCAGTCTGCCCCTACTGGGGGGTGACTCCCAGATAGGCTACTTGGGGGTCAGGGACCCACCTGAGGAGGCAGTCTGTCTGTTCTAGGATCTCTAGCTGTGTGCTGGGAGAACCACTATTCTCTTCAAAGCTGTCAAAGGGAAGTTTAAGTCTGCAGAAGTTTCTGCTTCCTTTTGTTCAGCCATGCCCTGCCCCCAGAGGTGGAGTCTACAGAGGTAGGCAGGCCTCCTTGAGCTGCGGTGGGCTCCACCCAGTTCGAGCTTCCCAGGCACTTTGTTTACCTGCTCAAGCCTCAGCAATGGCAGATGCCCCTCCCCAGCCTCGCTGCTGCCTTGCAGTTCTCAGACTGCTGTGCTAGCAATGAGTGAGGCTCCGTGGGTGTGGGACCCTCCGAGCCAGGTGCGGGATATAATCTGCTGATGTGCCGTTTGCTAAGACCATTGGAAAAGTGCAGTATCAGGGTGGGAGTGACCCGGTTTTCCAGGTGCCATCTGTCACAGCTTTGCTTGTCTATGAAAGGGAATTCCCTGACCGCTTGCGCTTCCCAGGTGTGATGCTTTGCCCTGCTTTGGCTCATGCTCAGTGCACTGCACTCACTATCCTGCACCCACTGTCCAACAAGCCCCAGTGAGATGAACGCGGTACCTCAGTTGGAAATGCAGAAATCACCTGTCTTCTGTGTCGCTCACGCTGGGAGCTGTAGACTGGAGCTGTTCCTATTCAGCCATCTTGGAGAAAAACCTTTTAATCCTTTTCAAAGATGGTTTATAATAAGCTATGGAACTTTAACAGGTGCTCTCACATACAGGCTTCTGATAACTTTAGAGATTGTAACATTGGAATAAAGGAAAATGTACAGGACTCATAAAGAGCAGAAATGCTCATGAATATCAAGGAAAACAAGATTTATCTAGATGGACTAACTCAGGAAGCTGAAGCGAACCTTTTTTTTTTGAGACGGAGTCTTGCTCTGTCACTGAGGCTGGAGTGCAGTGGCAGGATCTCGGCTCACTGCAACCTCCACCTCCCGGGTTCAAGTGATTCTCCTCCCTCAGCCTCCTTAGTAGCTGAGAGTACAGACTTGTGCCACCATGCCCAGCTAAATTTTGTATTTTTAGTAGAGATGAAGTTCTCCATGTTGGCCAGGCTGGTCTTGAATTCCTGACCTCAAGTGATCTGCCTGCCTGGGCCTCCCAAAGTGCTGGGATTACACACATGAGCCACTGCGCCCAGCCTTAAGCAAATTTTTTTTTTTTTACTTTTGCTTGGAATATTACTGATCCTTGTTTTGTTTTTCAGAGTCAAGGAAACTTATTTTGAACTATTTATGGCCTTTAATAATTAAGTAAGGTATATACTCCTGTGATCAAAATTTGGAGCATGTTTGTTTCTGTCTGCCTGGTTCCTCTAAAATTTGGAAACTATCTGTGAGTATTCTTATGGCAATATAGTTGTTTGCATCAGTGCAATAAGAATTCATTTTTCTTTTGCAACAGAACACAATTGGAGAAAGTGGTTATTTTCCCAAGGCTTTGACTGGAAGGATTTGCTTCTCTTTAAGGAGTCAATCTCAACTTGCAGAGCCAATAAAAGCTCAGTGGGGAAACTGGCCTCATACCTTTGTCTGTCCATTCCCTATACAGGATTCCTGACCTGTGGTCAGTAAAGAATGTCACTTTCTAACAGGTTCAGGAGCTCCAAGTTTATTTTGGGACCTTAAGAGGAAAGGATCACCCAACACACAGGTGTTTGAGGATAAAAACCCATGGTTGGGCTCAACTTTAAAAGGTATTATCTGAGATTACTTGTAGAAGAAACTTCCATCAAAGCCACTCCAAAAGGCCTATCTAGAAATAATTATTCTTGCCACACTTTATGCAAATAATCAGGCCACGTATAAGACAAAGGTCTGTTTTGAAAACCATTCAGTCCTATGATGATTTTTTAACAAAAATGAGGACTGGAGAGAGAGAAATCATGTTTCAAACCTTATCACACATTTATCATTAAATTCTAAACTCATTACTTGTTTTTAAACCCTGCTTGCCCCTGTGAACCAACCAGCAATCCCTGGTTGCAGCTCAAAAAGAACAAAAGGGATGGGTAATGTTAAAATCTGAATCAATATTCTAGTTGAGCAATTATCCTGCAAATCCTGCAAGGTGATGGGAATAAATAGGATACCCAACACTCGGAGGTTTCCTTTTTGGGAAAGTAAGACCAAGGGAGCTAACCAAAGTGAAACACTGTGCACCCAAATCTTAGCAAGCATAACTATAGCCACCAGTTATCAGGGTGTGTCACAAGACATTCTTTCCTGTCCATTGTTGGAGGAGGACCTAGTTCCACAGTTTCATCTTAGCATTTGGTTTATGACAAGGAGTCGATGTAACCCCTCGAGACATCTTTTTGTCCCAAACTCAATTCCAAGCTTTGGGTCAAAGCCCTACGAAAGAAAACTGGATCTAATGGATCCAGAGCCAAATGACAACAGAGGTTAAAAGGCACAGCGCAGGTGAGCATGGCTGATTCCTGCCAGTTAAGCCAAGCCCAAGCTTCCTGTTTCATGGATAAAGGCCACGTTAATATCCATGGCATAAATGAGGTCTAGGGAACTCCAAGGCTACTGATAGTAGGGTGAATAGAGGCATACATGAGATTGGATAATTCCTATTCTCTAGGCACCCCCTGCTTCATGGGTGCAAGCTGCTTTGGCACTCATGGTGGGACCTGCCAAGGTCACCAGGATTCAGGGATGCAAGGATGGAAGAGGGAAAGAGGACGCTCTTCTTTCCCTCCCTCATGTACCTTAGGTATCTGCTAGGAAGAGAAGGAAACCAGGGATACCTGCTTCCCTCTTTCTAGATGGGTAGCCATTCATCTTCAGTCTGTACCTCTTTTGAATGCATCCTGAACCCTGAGACTCCTTTAAAAAAAAAAAAAAGCCTTCTTTTTTTCCTTTCTCCTCCTCTGTCCTCTTTTCACAGATAGGCAACTGTGCCTCCAGGACACTCACCTCAGATGTGTCCTCCAAACTGGAAAAAGTTAATTTCCCAAACCTTAAACTGGTTGGCTTAGGATTGGGCTCAGGGGAAGAGAACCCAGAAGTCCAACATGCCAGCAAAAGGGTAAAGTTTCTCTGCCAGTCAGGCTTTTGGCCTCCCTCTCTCTGCAAACTGGTAAAAGGCCACGGAATCCTTACCCCTCCCCTTGTTTCGTTTTATACATGTTTTCTAATAACCCGGTTTGTGTGTTCTTGCCTTCAGGCCATCAAACTCCAAATAGTCATGCAACCGGAGCCTCTGACGATGGCCCCTTCTGCTGGGAACCCTTAAATAGGCCTCTGAGGGAACTTTGATTGCTATTTCCCCAAAACAGTGCCCTTTGTCACAGGAAGCAGTTAAGATCAGTCTTTGTCCTATCCTTAATCTAACGGCAGTTAGATGTACTTCTTTAGAGAGGGGAATGAGACAGCCAGGTGGGAGGGGTTCCCTGGAGAAACTCCAACCAATCTGTCCACTGGGTGGAGGCTTCAGACCTCATGCAAGTCCAAAATCCAATAGGGCAGTCATAAAACCTTAAAGTTCCAAAATGATCTCCTCTGACTCCATGTCCATGTCCAACTAGGGCATGCTGATGCAAGAAGTGGGCTCTCACAGCCTTGGGCGGGTCCGCCCCTGTGGCTTTGCAGCGCACAGCCCCCTTCCCAGCTGCTTCCACAAGCTGGCATTGAGTGTCGGTGGTTTTTCCAGACACACAATGCAAGCTGTTGATGGACCTACCATTTTGGGATCTGGAGGATGTTGGCCCTCTTCTGATAGCTCCACCAGGCAGTGCCCCATTGGGGACTCTGTGTGGGGGCTCTGACCCCCACATTTCCCTTCTGTACTGCCCTGGCAGAAGTTGTCCATGAGGGCTCCACCCTTGCAGCAAACTTCTGCCTGGACATCCAGTATTTCCATACATCCTCTGAAATCCAGGTGGAGGTTCCCAAACCTCAATTTTTGACTTCTGTGCAACTGCAGAGTCAACACCATGTGGAGGCTGCCAAGGCTTGGGGCTTGCACCCTCTGAAGCCATGGCCTGAGTGCTGTACCTTGGCCCCTTTTAGCTACAGCTGGAGCAGCTGGGACACAGGGCACCAAGTCTCTAGGCTGCACACAGCAGGAGGCCCTGGGCCTAGCCCAGAAAACCATTTTTTCCTTCTAGGCTAGTGGGCCTCTGTTAAATTTATCCAATAGGGCTAAGTGCAGTGGCTCACACCTGTAATCCCAGCATTTTGGGAGGCTGAGGCAGGTGAATCACTTGAGCCCAGGAGTTTGAGACCCACCTGGGCAACATGGCAAAACCTCCTCTCTACAAAAAAAATACAAAAATTAGCTGAGAATGGTGGCACCCACTTGTAGTCCCAGCTACTTGGGAGGCTGAGGTGGGAGGATCGCTTGAGTCCAGGAGGCAGAGGATACGGTGAGCTGGGATCATGCCACTGGGCACCATCCTATGACAGGGTGAGACCCTGTCTCAAAATAAAGAAAGAAATAAATTTATCTGATAGGATTCTGAATTCCTTCTCTGTGTTATCTTGAATTTCACTGAATTTCTTTAGCACAGCTATTTTGAATTTTCTCTCTGAAAGGTCACATATCTCTGTCTCTCTGTAATTGGTTCCTGGTGACTTATTTAGTTCATTTGGTGAGGTCATGTTTTCCTACATGGTCTTGATTCTTGTGGATGTTTGTCAGTGTCTGGGCATTAAGGAGTTAAGTATTCATTGTAGTCTTCACAGTCTGGACTTGTTGTACCCACCCTTGTTGGGAAGGCTTTCCAGGTGTTCAAAGGGACTCGGGTGTTGTGATTTAAGCTTTTGCCTATGGCAGCCATAGATTTTGCATATTCAGCCTAATCTGCATTAGGGGGCACCCCAAGCACAGTATTGCTGTTGCTTTTGTAAGCTCATAGAGGTACCATATTGGTGGACTTGGATAAGATCCAGAAGAATTCTCTGGATTACAAGACTCTCATTGTCTTCCCTTACTTTCTCCCACACAAACAGAGTCTCTCTTTCTGTGCTGAGCTGCTGAGAGCTAGGGGAGGGGTGACACAAGCACCATTGTGGCCCCAGCATTGAGATTGTGCTGGGTCAGACCTGAAGCCAGCATAGCACTGGGTCTTGCTCAAGGCCTCTCGTAACCACTGCCTAGCTATACTGCCAATGTTCACTCATGGCATTAGGGCTCTTCAATCAGCAGGTAGTAAAGCCAGCCAGGACTTTGTCTTCCCTTTAGGGCAGCAAGATCCTCCCCAGCCCCAGGCAGGTCCAGAAATGCCATCTGGGAGACAGGGCCCGGAGTTTGAAACCCAAGAAATCCACCTGGTGCTCTATCCCATTGTGGCTAAGCTGGCACTGAAACAACAAGACAAAGTCCTTCCCACTCTTCCCTCCCCTTTCTGCAGGCATAGGAGCCTCTCCTTGCATCCATCATCACCCCAGGCCCATGGGGAGTAGTACCAGGGTGCTACTGATGTCCACTTAAGGCCCAAGGGCTCTTCAGTCAGCTTGTAGTGAATGCTGCCAAGCCTGGGACTCACCCTTTAGGGCAGCAGGCTCCCCTTTGGCTCAAGGTAAGTCCAGAAATGCCATCCAAAAACCAAGGCCTGGAATCTGGGACCCTAAGAGCCTGCTTGGTGCTCTACCCCATGGAGGCCAAGTTAGTACCTATGCTACAAGACAAAGTCCTCTTTACTCTTTACTTCACCTTTCTCAGGCAGGAGCCTCTCCCCATAGCCACCACAGCTAGGAATGTGCTGCATCACACCTGAAGCCAGCACATCTCTGAGTCTTACACAAGGCCCATGTAGAGTACTGCCTGTATATTGCTGCTGATTATTCAGGGATCAAGGGCTCTTTGGTCAGCAAGTGATGAATCCTGCCAGAACTGAGCCCTTACCTTCAAGTCACTGAGTTCCCTTCTGGCCCAGGGTGTGTCTAGAAATATCATCTGGTAGCTAGAGCCTGAAATAGGGGTATCAGGACTCTGCCCAGTGCCCTATCCTACTGTGTCTTAGCTGGTATCCAAGATGTAAGACAAAGTCCTCTTTACCCTTCCCTCTTCTCTCCTCAAATGGTGGAAGGAATATCTCCTGGAGCTGCAAGCTGTGCTGCCTGAGGTTGAGGGAGGGGTGGTGCAAGCACTCCTTTGGTCACCCTGGCTGGTGTCTTACCAGGTAGCTTGTCCCCCAAATCCAGTGGTTCCAAGCCCAGCATAGCACCAAGACTTGCCCAGTAATTGCAATCCTTGTGGCCTAATAAACTTAAAACTGCCTTTCAAGTTTGTTTAGGATGCTGGAGCACTTTAGCCTGTGGCGGCAAGTCTTGCCATAACTTAGGTTCCAACCACTGGGATGGGTGATTCCCCTCTGGGTATGTCTGGTCTAAATGCTCCTCTGCAGATGTCAGCTAAGTTCTGCCAAGTGTTGCTTTCCACTGTGACAGGGCAGCACTGAGTTCCAGTGCAAAACTGTACTCTCCCTCCCTCAAGTGCACAGATTCTCTCCATGCCACACAGCTGCTGCCCTGGGATGGGGGAGTGTTGGCCCTGGAAATTCAAGACTGTCTTTCCTAACCTCCTCAGTGCCTCTTTCAGTGATATGAAGTTAAAACCAGGTATTGTGATCACTTATGTGATTTTGGCTCTTGTGAAGATGCTCTTTTGTACGGATAGTTGTTTGATTTGGTGTTCCTGTGGGGAGGATGATTGGTGGAGGCTTTTATCCAGCTGTCTTGCTCTGCCTCCTCCTCATTTAAATGAAATTTTAGTGCCAAGGAATTTATTATTGTTGACAATGGGTTCCCTGATTACAATGGTCTATGTAATCATTCCTGGATAAATGACATCTACAATAAATTGTCTAAGATTTTTACTTTTTCTGTTTTTAAGGCAGAGCAAGAACTGAAAAAATTTATAAAGCAATCTGAGTATAGAGTTATTCAAAATTGCTACCCCTCCCCCAATCTTTTACTCCTGATTTGACATCATTTCTATGTGTGTAATTTGCCTTTAGAATCTGTCCAAAGTATTCAAATTTCTTTTCCCTGAAACAACTCTTTTTCTTTTATTTTACATAATATTATAAATCAATCAGCATAAAAGTTTTTAAAAGACACACACAACTGACCCTTAGTTAGCAGATGATTCACAATTTCAAGAGCAGATGAAAGAGTAGCCTATTGCCATTAAGAACTTCACGGGCCATGGCCAGCAGTGGGTTTTATAGAGGGGAAAGAGTGTCAGTTTATCTGGTGACTTGGGCAACTTAGAGTTGCTTGAGAGTGTCTACTAAACTGCCTTCCAGGAGAGTTTTATTGATTTGCCCTCTTAGCAGCAGTGTATGAGGGTGCTCGTCTCCTTTTACCCTGGCTCGCAAACTCTAGTGTTCACAAGAATCACTTAGAGAGCTTTGTTAAAAATATGTAGATTCTTGACACGACACGCCATACTAACAGATTCTGATTTGGGGCAAGTCCAAAATGTCTGCAAAAAGGTGCACCAGGCATTTCTTAAGTAGATGTTAGTAAAAATGTTTAACTCAAGGATGAGATACTATGATTCTTGTTTGTCCACAGTCTTCTAATCATTTGGTTATAATAACAAAGTAACCCATCTAGCTAATTCCTTTTCTTTATCCAACCTATTATTCCCAATCTATTGTTTCTAGATAAATGACTCTCAGGAAAAGAATTCTCTTGGCCCATGTTTTCTGGTGATTGTCATTTTGACAATCTCACGTTTAGATTTCTTAAAACAATTGAAGCGAGAGGTTTGAAAAGTCTAAATGCATCTTAGCAGGAGAGGTATATCCTCTGAGGCACACCATGTAGGTTTTTCACAGAGTTGGATTAGAATTTGGAGGTAACTCAGCTAATTTAGATTCTTGACTATAATATTAAACAATTTCTGAGTAGCAAGCTCCTCTTAGTTGTAACACAAAGTCATTTTGCCATTAAACTGAATTTGAATAAACCTAAAGCAGGTAGACTGAGGTTCTCCCTCCCCCCTTCCCTCCCTCCCTCCCTTACTCCCTCCCTCCCTTCCTTCCTTCCTTCTGTCTTTCTTATCTTTCTCTTTCTCTTTATGATGGGGTCTCACTTTGTCACCCAGGCTGAAGTGCAGTGGCATAATCTTGGCTCACTGCAACCTCCACCTCCCAGGGTCAGGTGATCCTCCCACCTCAGCCTCCCAAGTACCTGGGATTAGAGGCACATGCCACCACATCTGGCTAATTTTTCTGTTTTTTGTAGGACAGGGTTTCGCCACGTTGCCCAGACTGGTCTCAAACTCCTGGGCTCAAGGGATCTGCTTGTCTCAGCCTCTGAAAGTGCTGGGATTACAAGCGTGAGCTACCACACCCAGCCCAGGAGTTTGTTTTCTAAAAATCACATATCTAATAAGTCAATAATGCTAAAACCTGAATTTGTAATAAGTAGGAGGTAATGCCTGTTATCCCCTAAATAACAACAATAACAACAAACACCCATTTCTCTTTGGACAGTGGAAAACCAAAGCTAATTTACTAACTCCTTTAGAGGTTCAGCGGCTTCATCCATCTTCACTAAATTGTAGTGTAGCTATCCAGTGCTTTGCAGAGAAGAGTGGGAGATATTTATCAGGTTTTCTTGCTATTTTGTAAAGGTTGAGGGAATGGTACCCAGCTGCAAAGGAAGATGCTTTTCTTACTGAGGTGAAGGTTTTTTAAACTTTCCTTTCCAAACCAGGGCCCTAGGACACTGAGATGGCCTGAAGAGCCAGGTTGGCCTGCTAGAGTCAATGAATGTTAGCAAGAGAATGCCCAGGGGTCTGGGCAGAGTTGAAATCTGAAGAGAGCATCTGTGGCTCTAGAAGGCCAAAGTAGGAGTCACAGAAGGCCTGACTCCACCTGTGAATCAGGCAGGGAACTGTTAAATGCCCCAGCCTACTCAAAGAAGTGTGAGACAAAATACATGAACACGAGTCAGAACATCCAGGGCTCCACTAAACAGGAAATTTGGTTAGAGAATCACCTGGGAAAACAAAGAGTTGTTATCAGAGGATCTCTTAGTGAAGTTTGACAGAAAAGAGAACTAATGTTTATTGATGCTATCTTATATATATATCATGAACATAATCATCATTTCTCCAGAAGTTAAAAAATGCTTGAAATAAAAGACCAAAGAAAGTTAGTAAGTAATAAGTAAGTAAATGAATGAATGAATGAATAAATGAGTGAAAGGCAGTAAACGTACTAGCTTTATAAGGCTCACTTTTGCATCTATGGTATTGTATGATGGTATGGAATATTCTAGACAAGAGAATTGGCTGATGCCAGGTAGTGATGTGTATCAGACACTATACAGCCCTTAGTTCATGGATGTCCTGACAAAGACTCTATTTGACCAAACTCGGGCTCTTCTTGACTAAGCCTCAATCTTGGCCTATAAGAGTTGCAGACACTCAGTATAAATGATTTCATTCATTTCCCTTCCCACCTCCCCCCACGGCCTCCTGCCACCCAAACACACACTAAGAGAACTGAACAAACCCTAGCATAGTTTATAGCTCGAGGTCTTATCCTGGGATGACCTGCAGCCCTCTCCTTCCTTTCAAGTTTCTACTTGGGAAAGCTCAAGGCTGCCAAAAGAATTTGTTTCAGTCAACACCTGAAGATAGGGGAACAATCTCCTAGTCTCTGTGGGAGGGTAGGAGCCTAACTTAGATAAGCACCAGTTAGCAAACCCACATGGCTTAATCACATTGACCAACCCACTTTTTGTAATTTCTCACTCTCCTGACTGCTCAAGCCCCAGCTCATTTCTCCTCCTTACTCCCTCATTCTCCCTTTAAAACACCAGTGACTTCTACATGGACTGAAGTTGAGCTCTGATTACACTGGACTGTCTTCCCTACTGCAGTAATTACTGAGTAGAATCTGACTTTAGTTTCTTTAACTAGTGTGTCCAGGTTGGTTTCTCTTTGACAGTTTTTATAAGTTTGTATGGCTCTAGTTGTGAGATGTCATTTTCCCCTCACTTGTGCTAGGTTATGTGCCTTTACAGATCCATCTAACCGTATGGGTTCCATGGTTCTTGGCTGCTAATGGCAGGAACTTTAGACCCCTGTCTGATCCATCCGGAACTAAGGGATGCCCAGAGAGAACATGGAAGTACAGAGGCATTATGCCATATGGGACAAACTTGGCTAAAGAGAGACAGGAGTCAGAAAGGAGAAGCAGATAAATTGTCCACCTTCTTCTCCCTGACAGATGATTTCAAGACACAGGACTCATGTGCTCTTTCTTGAAAGATCCCATGACATTGAGCAATTAGTTGTGTGCCTTGTAAAGCTGTGGTCAGCTTAGTAATACACTCCTTTGTGTTTGCCCTTTCTCCTTCCCTGCAGTGGCGCGATCTCTGCTCACTGCAACCCCTGTCTCCCAGGTTCAGGTGATTCTCCTGCCTTAGCCTCCCAAGTAGCTGGGAGGTGACTGCCACTGTGCCCAGCTAATTTCTGTATTTTTAGTAGACACAGGGTTTCACCATGTTGACCAGGCTGGTCTTGAACCTCTGATCTCTGGTGATCCACCTGCCTCAGCCTCCCAAAGTGCTGGGATTACAGGCGTGAGCCACCATGCCCGGCCTATTTTTTATTTTTATTTTTTTTGAGACAGAGTGTTGCTCTGTTGCCCAGGCTGGAGTGCAGTGGTGGGATCTCAGCTCACTGCAACCTCTATCTCCTGGGATCAAGTGATTCTCCTGCCTCAGCCTCCCGAGCAGCTGGGACTACAGGTATGCACCACCATGCCCAGCTAGTTTTTGTATTTTTATTAGAGACAGGGTCTCATCATGTTGGGCAGGCTGGTCTAAAACTCCTGGGCTCAAGTGATCCACCCGCCTCAGCCTCCCAAAGTGTGGGGATTACAGGCGTGAGCCATCACACCTGGCCTTTTTTTTTTTTTTTTTTTTTTTTTAAAGACAGCATCTCTCTCTGTCACCTAGGCTGGAGCATAGTGGCATGAGCACAGCTCACTGCAGCCTCAAACTTATGGGCTCAGGCAATCCTCTCACCTCAGTCTCCTCAGTACCTAGGACCACAGGTGCATGCTACCATACCCAGCTAATTTTTTTTTTGAGATGGTGTCTCGCACTGTCACCTATGGAATCAGTAGTGTGATCTCTGCTCACTTCAACCTCTCTCTCTTGGGTTCAAGTGATTCTCCTGCCTCAGCCTTCCGAGTAGCTGGGATTACAGGCACCCACCACCATGCCCGGCTAATTTTTTGTATTTTTAGTAGAGACAGGGTTTCACTATGTTGGCCAGGCTGGTCTCGAAACTCCTGATCTTGTGATCTGTCTGCCTCAGCCTCCCAAAGTGCTGGGATTACAGGCATGAGCCACTGCGCCTGGCCAATTTTTAAATTTTCTATATAGACAGGGTCTCACTATGTTGCCAAGGCTGGGCTCAAGTGATCCTCCTGCCTCGGCCTCCCAAAGTGCTGGTATTACAGGCATGAGCTGCCACACTCAGCGCTATTCCTCTTTTTCCCTCACTCTTTCTTCCCTGCACCCTCTAATAAAATATTAGCATAAAAACTTTGCCTCAGGCTTTGTTTTTTTTTTAGGGAAGTAAGGCTAAGAAAATGAATTCTAGTGTTTGCCCAAAAAAGCAAACTCTCAGGATGGAATTTCAATTGCCTATTGACTAAAGGCAATGGAGACCCCATTGCTAGTGGCAAGTGGAGCCATAATAACCTCTTGTAGTGGGATCACAATTTATGCAGCTTTTGCTTGTGGTTTATTGGGAGGAGATACAAGGCAGAAGGAGAGGCATTGGGAGATCAGCATGTGGAAAATTCTAATTATAAGGCTGTATGGGTGGCTAATTTTGGTGTCAGTGCCAGTCTTATAAAAAGAGAATGGTAGGCTCAGGAAAGCTAATTGTGAACTTAAGGGATCCTCTAAAAACCAGAGGTCTCAATAGCAGTAGGGCCTCAGGGTAGAACAAATAGAAAATCAGATCCAGATTCTAATTATAAGGACATTAGAGATGTAAAGGAAATTAAATTTGCAGCTTCAATGAATATACTATATTATAGTCTGGTCCCAGATGGTGAAGAGGACACAAAGACTTGGGATGAGGCTATCTGAATGGATAAACCTAAGAATCCTGAACTGAAAATTCACCTGAAGTTTCTGGGCCAGTGCAATCCATCTGCTCCCCTTTGCTAAAGGATAACTGCTTCGCTCTGCCTAGAGACTATGCAAGAATCACACCTGAAGCAGGTGCCTAACAAGATGATATTTGCTCACCTCACAAGCTGCCTCCAGCACACCTGACGGCTTCCAGGCCAATAACCAGGATTGTACTTCAGCATAGCCTGAGAGGGAAGGTACAGTCCTTGCTCAGGGAAGAAATAGCTTACTTATCAAACAAATGGCTGAATTTGACCATTATATACAAGCAGGAAACCCAGCAACATGTGTAGGAGTTGATTTTGAGGATATCACGTTGGGGGAATAATATAAAGATGAATAGGAGAGAATTCACTGGTTATGGGATCTTCTCCCATGACTCGGGATTCAATGCTCTGGGACCTAGGGCTGGTCTAAATATACTATTAGGTTGACTCCTTGAAGCTTGGACATGATATTGCCCTAGAGTATGTGAGTAAAGTTGTCAGACATCTTGGCATTTTATTGAGTAAAGGGGACATATGAATCAAAGATGTAGGAACATTAGAATGGATATATCTGAGAACCCATTACTAACTGTCTTCTCTGGAAGGAGCCAGAGAAAATTCGTATTTCAAAAACAATGGGAGATATACTAGTATTGGGTATATTCCTTTCTTTAGGAAGCTTGCTGGTACCTGTTCTCTGCAGTTCATGGAATCAGGCTGCCTAATATCAATGGGGATGATGGGATTCCAGAATGATAGAGACCAGTGGCAGGACTTAATTCTCAGAGGTGGGATGAACATAATTATTGTAATGGGCATGAAAGTCAGGGTGGTAATTAGAGTGTTTTGACCTACATGGATATGTGGCAATTTTAGGGGCAAGATAAATGGATAACTGACCAGGTTGTTGCCTGATTTGTATGACAAAAGAGAATTGAAAGCTGGAAAGTAGAAAGCTGACATCAGTACTGCTATGGAAAAATCACCCAGTCCCAAGAACTAAATTGATTTATAGGCCTAGAGTCCATTGACTCAAGAGGAAATCCTCCCCTTGAAGAGGAACCTGGTAATGCCACCAAATATTTTTGTGATCCTTCCCTAAAAGGACCAGTGGCCATTTATCAGAGTAACTGTGCCAGAGGGAAGGGGAATATCCGGGCTTTTAAAATCTGTGAGATATAAAGCCTAAGCTGGTACTTATATTAGGAGATCCTGAATGCCATTCTGGTCCTCTAGTTACAATAGGAGTTATGGTGGTCAGATGATAAATGGCGTCTTAGCCCCAATTCACTTCACAGTAGAATTCGTGAGTAGTTATTTTCCTAGTCCTTGAATATATAGATGGAAAGAGTATCAAATGGAACAGATATCAGACCCCTCACATGAGTTCCCTGCACTGTGTAGATGAACAACTGTTATTTTCAGAAAAGCCAAGTAGAAGTGTCAGAAACTGACTATACCCTCACCCTCAGTCAAGAATGTAAATTAAAACCATATCTTAACCCAGAAAATATTGCAGGAATTAGCACCACTATCAGACTTGAAGAATGTATGCCTGTAGGAGAGGGGTAGGGTGGTCCTCATCCCATTCCCTTTCAATTCTTGCCACTTCTCTTAAAACCAGATGGATCATAGCAGATGATGGTGAGCCCCCATATGCCCAGTCTGGTGGTGGTTCCACTCATGGCCGGGGGTAGGATATGATTATGATGATGATTATTATTATTGTTTTTTGAGATGGAGTTTTGCTCTTGTCGCCCAGGCTGGAGTGCAATGGTGCAATCTTGGCTTACTGCAACCTCCACCTCCCGGGTTCAAGTGATTCTCCTGCTTCAGCCTCCCCAGTAGCTGGGATTACAGGCGCCCACCACCACGCCCAGCTAATTTTTGTATTTTTAGTAGAGACGGGGTTTCACCATGTTGGCCAGGCTGGTCTCGAACTGCTGACCTCAAGTGATCCACCCGCCTCAGCCTCCCAAAGTGCTGGGATTACAGGTGTGAGCTACTGTGCCCGGCAGATATGATTATCTTTAAAGAAGCACATCAATTTATCCTCTAGGATTTATGCAGGATCAGTTTATTAATGCTTTTTTTTTCTAATTTCCATTAGTAGGAGGAATCAAATCAATTTGCCTTTACAGGACAGGCAGCCACAGCATGAATTTAATGTCCCTTGGGGCAAATTTTGCCAACGGGAGAAAGGAGATGGGAAAAAGCTGGTAGATAAATTCCTTGCCCTTCAAAGATTCCAAGAGGCCTGGGTATGGTGGCTCACGCCTGTAATCCCAGCACTTTGGGAGGCCGAGGTGGGTGGATCACTTGAGGTCAGGAGTTCGAGACCAGCCTGGCCAACATGATGAAACCCTGTCTTCACTAAAAATACAAAAATTAGCCAGGCATGGTGGCTCGCGCCTGTAATCCCAAGTACTCGGGAGGCTGAGGCAGGAGAATCGCTTGAATCCAAGAGGCAGAGCAGAGGTTGCAGTGAGCTGAGATCACACCACTGCACTCCAGCCTGGGCAACACAGTGAGACTCCATCTGAATAAAAAACATAGCAAAACAAACAAAACATAACCAAAAAAACCCGCAAAGATTCCAAGGGGCAGGAATTCCAACTAGCCTCTCTGGCGATATCCCACGTTACCAAGAAACTTGTTAGATCTCTTTCACAGGTGTGGCCAGCTCAGTAAACACACAATCAATCTTGTGTTACTATTTTCTCCTTTCCTGCCTCACCTGCCTTTTCCCTTCACTCTTGCCTCCCTGGGACTGAATAGCTAACAAAGAATTAGCACAAAGTTTGCTTCATGTTCTGTTTTCTAAGAAATCTGAGCTAAGAAAATGGCCATCACTCTCGCCTTACCCAATCAGGTGGTTGACTTTAGAAAGGAAAACAACTATGTAGATAAGCAGAAGTGAGTTTTGAAATACAGTTTCTCTCTGCTATTTCTATGAAAATTAATAGAGAGAATGAAGTAAAAATCAAAGATTGCTTTTAAAAGTTAACAGCAGGGGGCATTTAGAAATACTTGCACAACAGAAATATGAACTCTATTTTCCTCTGGAATAACTAGCCAGATGTCTTAGCTTATAAATTGACTTACTATTCCTTAATAAAATTAACATTACTTGGAGGTATGGAGGTTTTGAATAGCCATGTAGCATCTGATAACTTTTATTTACATTTATCATGTAATATGTATCAGCAAGCCAGTGTTCATGAGCAGTTCTTTTTAAGATAGCAAGTACTAAATATTTAAAATCTCTGCGTCAGAATCCAAATATGATTGGCATTCTGATTTGAAAAATATTTTAAGGAGACAGTTTCTACCATTAATGATAAAAGTTGGGTTGTAGCATTAGTTTAGCAGCCAGCCTGTGAAATGCTGAGTTTAATCCTCAAACCTCTGAGGTGCTGGGCATATTTGGAAGACCTGGAGCAAGTTCCTGGATTTTCAGTGAAAAAGGCAAGAGTTAAAGGCCTCTTGGGGGAGACAAGCTCTGAGGTTCCCAGGCTTTCTGGTTTAACAAAGCTTTGGTGTACCTTCAGGGCGCAGCTGAAGGTACAGCTTTTAATTTAACTCTATTTTTCTGAGCAGAACTAACTAAACATGTTGAGTAATTTTATTTCTTTGTTTAATTGTCATTTTCCATTTCACTGTATTCCATGATATGCCGTGTAACAGAGTCTAGAGATGTACATACTGGTGAGCGTGGTCTCCACAGGGGGTTGGACCTAGGGAAGAGGGTTTGCAGGCCCTAGGAGCATTTTTGAGGCTCCTTGGGCAGAGCATTCTGTGGTCCCAGGAATCCCAAATGTGATCTGGAAGTGTGGGAGGTATTGGGTCCTGCTAGGCGTGTCCCTTGGCATGTAGACCTCACCCTACAGTGAAGGAGTTTGCAGAAAGAAATTCAGCAAGATGGGACCCTATAAAGTTCTGGACTCAGGGCAGGTCCTGGATCTTGAGGTGGTACCAGAGCTTGGCATAATCAGGGAACAAAAAGACTGTTGAGGCTGGATAAAAGTAAGCATGGGAAGCTTGGTAATAAGATAAAATTGATGAGCCAAACCTTGAAGACCATGAGAAGGTGTTTGGATTTTTGTTTTGTTGGGATGGTTGTCTGCCAGTCAGATGGCACTTACAGCTGCAGACCCTTAAGTGGGAGCTGACTTGGGATCTTGTCTGAGTTTATCTGCAAAGCTTTGAGACAAGACCTTCTGCAAAAAGAGCTTGAGATTTTAGCTAGTCTGTGGTCAAGTAGAGGTTAAAGTAGGCCATAGTATAAGGACGTACCCAAGGTGATATCACAGCCCTGAGGAAGGAGCTTTTCTATTATATGACTCACTGATGCACACACTTGGGCCTAGAACTGGAAACAGTACCTGTTCCAGCTAACCCAAGAGCTGCGCAGGAGGTAGAAGACTGCACACTTTGCTATGAGGCTGACAAATCTGGCTGAGTATCCGTTTGTGTTTCATGATGGCTTCGCCTTACTCACAAACACCCTGAGATTTTTTACAGCAATGCCCTTGGATGCCTTCATTTGCCTCTTACCTTTTTATAAACTGAATCCAGTTTGTCTGACATTTCAATCTCTGGCATTTGGGTTACATATTAGTTCTCTGTCTTGCCAGCTTTCAAATGTAGCCTTCTCTAATGGATTCTGACTTACTTGGCCTTTCTGACCTCCTGATGCCACATAGCAAATACTGTTCCACTTCTGTCCCCTTGGAAAGTAACTTCTACCCTAGCTAGAATAACCTCTGCCTCTCAGCAAGGCGAAATTGAATGTTTTGTTATGGGCCACTGAATTCAGAGAAATCTGCTTGATTGCCCTGGCAACAAGGCAATGGTCTGCTTTTTTTTTTTAATCTTTTTTTTTTACCTTTTTTTTTTTTTTGTCCCTGAACCTAGGGAATAAGATATTACAGGAGGAAAATTCAGACCCCTGAGGACAGGCTTCTGCTGGGTTCACCCAATCAGTTGAGGTTGGGATGGAGATACAGCTGGGGCTAGCAGCTGCTGTGGGAAGCCAAGTCTACCTCTATTCAACAATCCAGAGGGATTTAGAGGCAATTCAGCAAAAACTCTCTGAAATCAAACAGTCATAATGATTTATGAATATCCAGAGCTTTGGTTGGGAATGGGCAAGGGCACTGGTAGGTGCAAACTGATTATGTTTCCAACACATTGTACTTTAGGAGACACGGAGGGTGACGGTCCTGCTCCTGAAGCCCCACAGTCATTTTTAGAGGGGGTAAATGAAGGTCCACCCACAAGAACTGATAGGCATTGCTCATCTACCAGGAGGAAGGGTTAAGACCTCCACAGCTTTTTCAGCTATCCTGGGGGAAGTGAGAGGGACTAATACAAAGTTTCACAGTTCAGCCACAGCCTCAAGAAAGGATTATGCAATGAGCTGGCTCAGGTCACCAGGCTTGAGGCTCCCAGTATTAACAAGCTTCTGTGCAAGGCTAGAGGTGAGACTGACACAACCATGCCTCTTCTTTTTCTTGGGTGGTAGCAGAGTAGTGTGTATGTGCATGTCCATTTGTTTCTGCCTGTCTCCCTATCCTTAAGCAGGTCATCTATATTCCTACAAGATGTAATGCCTGTTCTTGATGCAGACTGCATTATTCATACTCTACTTCTAAAAGATGCTTGCTTAAAGAATATCTATTGCACAAAAAGTGTATATTATTTTAATTTTAGAGGTTTTTTTTTAAACTGGTGATAATATTCAAGAATGCCTTCCTTTAGCAAATGGCCTCTTCCTTATAGAGAAAACCTTTAGAAATGCTTTGCATGTGATGTTGCATTATACAGAAGCCCCTGGGCAATCTTTGGTAATAATGGCTAATGTTGAATAGTGGCAGCAGAAGTTCTGCCATTTGGGAGGCAACAGAGTAGCTAAGAACTTGGCTCTGAGTCAGGTGGACCTGGATTCAAATGTCTGTGGTGCCATTTATAAGTTATGAAGACTTGGGCAAGTTCCTTAACATCTGCCTTGATTTTCTCATTTGTAAAATGGGAATATTAATTCCTTCCTCAAAGGGCTTTACTGAGAATTAGAGAGGATAATATATGTGAAGTCCTTGGCACATAGCAAGTACTCAAATGCATGATATGGTCATTTACTGGACTCTATCACTGTCCTCACACTTATTAATAATCTTTAAATATTTGCAGAACATAGGTGCAGTGGCTGTAAGCCGAGCTACTTGAGAGGCTGAGGTGGGAGGATAGCCTAAGCCCAGGAGTTCAAGTCCAGCCTGAGCAACACAGTGAGACCTTAATTTCTAAAAAAAAAAAAAAAAAAAGTGCAGGACATTTCTTACATGTGAAAATGTTTATTGAAGTGTCATATGAAAAAGCCTGTTTCATCTCTTGCTGTTTTCAAATCATGATGTAGTTTCTTTTTTTCAGAAAAACTTGCAGTGTGGAAATATTCTCATGTACTAGAAATTGATTGCATTGTTTTGCTAAGCCCTCCCAAAAAGGATAAATATGATTTGGTGGCCAGCTTGCATATAAACAATGAGCTAGAGCTCACTTAGTAATGGCATCTTTTTAGGGTTAACTAGACTTTCAGCTTCACTGAGAAGACTGCATGAGTCATTTTCTCTCTGTTTCACGTGCTCTTTCACACAGTTATGCTAAAGCAGCTAAAATGCAGTTTAATAATTTGAATTTAGACAAACTTAACTCTCTGAACTTCAGTAAAGAAGTGTATTTGTATCAGATATGCTTTAGTTTTCATGATCAAAAAGCCCAAAGAAGCTAAAATTAAACTTCCTTCCGACTTTTACTCATTCCTTTACATTTCTAAGCAAGTGAGACTCAAAATCATTGCTTTGATTCTATAGGAATCAGTGAATGTGCCAGCCAGAGACCTCAGAATTCTTTAAAACCTGACCAGAAGGAAGGGAACATATTTTTTGATCTCCAGAATGATCAAAAGGCAATATGAAAAACTCTCAAGCAAAATGGATACAAAATTATTCCTTGTCTTATGAATCTAACAGGTCCAAAAGATGTCAATGCATCTTCCTCCCTCATTTGAGGGTTACACAAGCAGTCCCTATATCAGAATGGCAGAATTCCAGTGGTTCATTTGCAGAAGTAAGTTATGTGGGACTCAGGATGCGTTCTCCATAGTAACCATATTATGCCTGCCTGGTGGTTAGCTAGGTTTAATACATAATCCTCTGAAGTAGATTTCCAGAATTACAGGACTTGACCACCTCATTTTTTTTTTTTTTTTTTTTTTTTGAGATGGAGTCTCGCTCTGTCACCAAGGCTGGAGTGCAGTGGCATGATCTCGGCTCACTGCAACCTCCATCTCCTGGGTTCAAGCAATTCTCCTGCCTCAGCCTCCCCAGTAGCTGAGATTACAGGTGTATACCACCATGCCTAGCTAATTTTTGTATTTTTAGAAGAGATGGGGTTTCACCATGTTGGCCAGGCTGGTCTTGAACTCCTGACCTTGTGATCCGCCCGCCTCGGCCTCCGAAACTGCTGGGATTACAGGCTTGAGCCACCGCGCCTGGCCTATGAAGAGTATTTTTATAGGAAGATGTGTGGGAACAGCTAAGGATGCCAGGCATGGGGGAATCTTCCTTTCCCCGTCTTCCCTCACTTCTGA
This sequence comes from Pongo abelii, assembly GCF_028885655.2. Classification (NCBI taxonomy): domain Eukaryota; kingdom Metazoa; phylum Chordata; class Mammalia; order Primates; family Hominidae; genus Pongo; species Pongo abelii. The sequence goes on from NC_071998.2 coordinate 52,179,573, forward strand.
GCCTCTGTAGCCTATGGCAGAAAATTCTCCCTACAAGAAGACTGGGAGGAAGGTAATGAGATGTGGAGCTGGAGGCCTTCAGAGTTTGGGAGTTGGAGGATGCCACCTCGTGAGAGGCTGTGCGTCTTTCTTGATCAGCTTCGGCAGCTCCTGGCTCACTTCCTTTCTTTTCATCCGCTGACCCTCAAAATTGATCCTCTTGCTTCTCCCTTCACTGCCATAAACAACCTCTTCCTTGAGAGAAGCATTTTTCTCTTCTCATTTTAGATCAGAATAGAGTCCCGTCTACTTGCCTGGCTTGGAAGTAAATACATGGATTTAGTCCCGTACTCTATGGAGTTATGACCCTTTTCTTGTATTGCAAATTATTTCTACAAGTAAGGTTTAAGCCCTCATTAATGGCAAATATTTTTCGACTTAAGGAACTGGTGTAAAATTCATCCACATTTCAGGGGGAATCCTAGATTTAGGCTTTCATAAACATTTCTTCAAGAGTTGTGGCTGATGGAGGTATAGGGGTGAAGAGTATAACAATGAAGTTTGTGTAGTGCAGAATAGTGTAAAGTGACCATGTGAATAGCACCCCCTGTTGAAGAAGAGAGGTGAGTGTGGGAGGTTGCTGGAAGAAGGGGTGTATTACAGATATTCTTTTTATTCCTTTTCGCTAAATCCCTTCCTGCAGGGGCAGGAGCCCGGGATGCAGGGTTGGGCTGCTCAGAGACTGCTGAGTAAAGTAATTCAAGAGACAGTACCTAGGAGTAAAAACCACAACTAAGATGCCATCAAAAGGGACCATGGAGAGAGGTGAAATTCAAGTGGCAAAGAGATGGACGGTGGGGGAAGGTTGGCCCAAGCAAGAGATTTCCAGTGGAGTCCGAAGAGACTCTTTGAGCTGTCACCTGGAAGAGCATGCTAAGGATTTTCTTTTCTAAAACTCTTAAGTTCTAGATGGGAAGGAAACTTTTTTTTTCTTTTAGAGATGGGGTGTCACTCTGTCACCCAGGCTGGAATGCAGTGGTGCAATCATAATCCACTGAAGCCTCGAACTTGAACTGAGGGTCAAGCAATCCTCCCACCTCAGCCTCCCTGGTAGCTGGGACCACATGCATGTGCCACCATACCCAGCTAATTTTTGTTTTTTTGTAGAGACAGGGTCTTGCCATGTTGCCCAGGCTGGTTTTCAGCTCCTCAGCTTAAGTGGTTGTTCTGCCTCAGCTTCCCAAAGCACTGGAATTATAGGCATGAGCCACTATGCTCAGGCAGAAGGAAACTTTTGAAGGAGCTGAGTAGACTTGCGTATCTTTCCTTAGATCACCATCAATCCTGCCTGGGCTAAGGTCAAAAGAGTGTCAGAACAGAATACTTTAAAGCATTCTGGAGGCAACACCTGAGCAGGTGAGGTGAGCAGAGGATTAAGAGCCAGGAGGCTGGCCGGGCGTGGTGGCTCACGCCTGTAATCCCAGCACTTTGGGAGGCCAAGGCGGACAGATCACGAGGTCAGGAGATCGAGACCATCCTGGCTAACACGGCAAAACCCGTCTCTACTAAAAATACAAAAAATTAGCTGGGCGTGGTGGCGGGCACCTGTAGTCCTAGCTACTCGGGAGGCTGAGGCAGGATGGCGTGAACCCGGGAGGTGGAGGTTGCAGTGAGCCAAGACCGCCACTGCACTCCAGCCTGGGTGACAGAGCGAGACTCCGTCTCAAAAAAAGAAAGAAAAAAAAAGAGCCACGAGGCTTAACAACCAGGTCTATGGCAGAATTAGTCTTTGGCTTCCTTCATGCCCTTCAGTTTTTAGCGTCTTAAGATGCCTTCTTGGTTTGGATCAATTTGCCTTTCTGACTCCAGCTACCCTGATCTTTTGTTGAAGCTGTAATTTGTCATCATGCTTACCCCATTTCTAAGCATAAGCCAGGTCCCTCTTCTTGGCTCAGTCCTGCCTCCTTCCTGTCCCATGGAGTTTGGTCTGAGGAAGACTCAGTCAATTCCTGAGCTTTCTTTCTTCTTTTCATTTATTTATTGATCACTTGCTGTGTGCCAGATACTGCACTGAATGCTGGGGATTAGGGATTCAACATATAAATTTGGGAAGGGACATAATTTATTCCATACAGATGTGAGGGAATTAGCTATATGGATATTTGAAGGAAGAACATTTATTTTAATCACATACAAAAATAATTAGAACCTCCATTGCCTTTCAGACAAGGCCCAGGTTGATTAGTTGGTTGGAGGGTCAGGTGTTATAAATATGCCATATAATGGATAAGGAGGGTGGTGGTCTAGATTCAGAATCCTTGTTCAAACCCCAGTTCTGCCACTTATTAGCAGTGTGTTTTTTGCAAAGTTACTTTACCTCATAGGAAAGGAAAAATATCTTTCCTTCTACCTATTTTAGGTTCATGGCTAAGGTCCCTGTAACAACAGGCAGATTAATAAGAGAAAAGCCTGCAAATTTATCTAATGTAAGTTTTACATGACTTGGAGACTTCATACAGAAATAAAAATCTGAAGAAACCATTAAACCTGAGGGTTGTGTGTGGGTTTTTTTTAATGCTAGGTTTGATGAATAATGGGTAGTTGTGGAGAAATATGACAGGCAAAAAGGGTGTGATCTAATGGTAATAAACTGGGGGAAACTTAGCAAGTCCTTGGAATCTTAACAAGTCAGATTCTTCTCTGTGACCCTTTATCTTCGGAGATAAAGATGTTCCTCTCTCCCAGGCATAGGAAGATACTTCTCACATGAGGGTCTTATAACCTGCTTCAGGGGAAGGTCAGAAAATCCTTCCTAGGTTTTATGACCTGCTTGATGGGAGAAGGGAGGGAGGTGGGGAAGGTGAGACTTGCCTTCCTGCTTCTGCTGTTTTCTCAAATTTCTTTCTTTTCTTTCCTTTTTTTTTTTTTTTTTTTTAAAGGGATAGGGTTTCACTCTCTTGCCCAGGCTGGAATGCAGTGGTGTGATCATAGCTCACTGCATCCTTGAAACCCTGGGCTCAAGCAACCTTCTTCCTGCCTCAGCCTCCTGAGTACCTGGGATTACAGGTGGGTGCCACCATGCCCAGATTGTTTTCTCAAATTTCTTCAGCTTAAAATGTTCACAATGCCGAGGTGCCGTATTTTCAGGGTAGCATGTCCTGAGCCCCATCAATGTCTTTGAGTCTTGGTTTCTTAATCTGTAAAACAGGAATAATTAAAAACCTATCTTAAAGAGCTATAATAAGGATTAAATGAATTAAGGCATGAAAAACATTAGAATAGTTCCTCGTCCATAGTAAGTGGCATATAAATACTAGCTTTTATTTTTATAAATATGTTTGCCTCCTTGACAAATGTACGTATTGCAAATTGGCCAATCTTTGGTGACCCTAAACATGTGAGTTGCCTATCTTCTTCTATAAGATTCTGATGGGCTTATCAGGCTTTCTTGGAGAGCAAGAAGGTCAGAGATCAAGGGGCAAACTAAGTCAGAAAAAATCTGTTAGGAAAAGATAATAGGCATTTGATGGGAATACCTGGTTTAAATACCAAGTTTTAAGGGCCACAGGTGGGCTCAAAATTTGGGCTGTAGAAAGCCAAAGGTTTGGAGTCAGGCAGAAGCAAGGACTTTAGAGGGAGAAAAAAGGTTCAGCGTGACAGCAGGCCAGGAATAAATGAGAAGGTGTCCACAATGACTGCTGCAAAGGTGCACCCCTTTCTCAGCTCCTCAACCAACCCCATCAGGAGGCTGCATGAAAGGCTCTGGTGAGAGTCGAGGGTATGTAAATAGGCTGGTAAATAGTTATGCTGGGTCTTAAGCTTGCAATGGATATATGGATGTTTATTATGTTATCATTTAATTTACTTCCCCCACAATGTGAACATAAACTCCATGAAGACAGTTGTTTTTTTTTTAAGAGACAAGGTCTTGCTCTGACCCTGTCTGGAGTGCAGTGGTGTGACTGTAACTAACTCACTGTAATCTCAAACTCCTCGGTTTAAGCCAGCCTTCTGCCTCAACCACCTAATTAACTAGGACTCGAGGCATGCGCCACAGCACCTGGCTAATTAATAACAATTTTTTTGGCCGGGTGCAATGGCTCACACCTGCGGCCAAGGTGGGTGGATCACCTGAGGTCAGGAGTCCCAGACCAGCCTGGCCAACATGGTGAAAGCCCCATCTCTGCTAAAAACACAAAAATTAGCCAGGTATGGTAGCTCGTGCCTGTAATCCCAGCTACTCTAGAGGCTGAGGCAGGAGAATTACTTGAACCCAGGAGGCAGAGGTTGTAGTGAGCTGAGATTGTGCCACTGCACTCCAGGCTGGGCAACAGAGTGAGACAGGGTCTTGCTATGTTGCTGAGGCTAGTCTTGAACTCCAGGCCTCAAGTCATCCTCCTGCCTTGGCCTCCCAAAGTGCTGGGATTATAGGCATGAGCCACCACACTGCCTAAAACAGAATTTTGGTCTGTTTTGCTCCCTGCTGTATCCCTAGCACCTAAACAGTACCTGACACATGGTAAAAATGCAACAAATATTTGTTGGGTGAACAAATAAATTTTTTCATAAAACGACAACAATATGCTATGAACATAGGCTCTTCCTCCTGGTCAGGGTGGTAGTGTTTCCCTAGCTTTCCCACTGGTTCCCAAGACTGCCCTTCTGATCCATAATTTTCTAGTGAGAACAGGTACCAGAGTTTTGACAACGGTGACCCTAAATCCAGAACCCAGTTAATGAGATACTCAGGTTCCCCTCACAGGGTTGTTAAGGGAGATTGAAGTAGCATAGGGTTAATAATATGGTCTGGGTGAGCTGAGGGCACCAGAAAACTGAGAGAGTAGATATACATGAAGATGTGAAGAGAGAATCAGAAGAGAAGGATTGGTGATTTCTATTACCTTAACCTTGGTGACTCTTCTCATTTCTGGCAGGGGTATGAGATTTAACAAGTAGAGAGGGTTTCTGTGGTAGATAAGTTCATGACCTGATTCATATTCACTTATTTGGAATTGTATCCTGTCCCTAATCCTGGCTAAGGTGTGAGTCTAGGTGGTCACACAACTCTCTGCACCTTTCTTAAAGGAAATGCTTCCAGTCTTTCGTCATTGAGTATTTGCTGTGAGTTTGTCATATGTGGCTTTTATTATGTTGAAGTAGTTTCCTTTTGTTCCTAATTTGTTGAGTGTTTTTGATCAAGAAAGGGTACTGAATTTTGTCAAATGCTTTTTTTTTGCTTCAATTGAGATGATCATGTTTTTTTTTTTTTTGCCTCCATTCTGTTAATGTGGTATTTATATTGATCGTTTCTATGTTGAACCATCCTTGCATTTCAAGATTAAACCCCACTTGATCATGATACAAAATCTTTTCTACTATCCTGCTAAATTCAGTTTGCTAACATTTTATTGAGAATTTTTGCATCAATATTTATAAGGGATATTGGTCTGCAGTTTTCTTTTCTTGTAGTGATTTCTTGCTTTGATATTAGGGCAATGCTAGCCTCACAGAATGAGTTGCAAAGTGTTCCCTCCTGTTCAATTTTTTTGTGAAAAGTTTGAGATGGGTTGGTATTAATTCTGTAAATGTTTGGCAGAATTCACCAGTAAAGCCATCGGTCTTGGGCTTTTCTTTGTTGGGAAATTGTTTTCATTACTGATTCAATCTCAACACTAGTTGTAGGTCTATCCAGATTTTTTATTTATTAATGACCCAGTCTTGGTAGATTTTGTGTTTCTAGGAATTTGTCCATTTCATCCACTTTCTCCAATTTGCTTATGTAGTCTGTTATAATCATTTTTACTTTTGTAAAATCTATAGAAATGTCTCCATTTTCATTTCTGATTTCAATAACTTGAGTCTTCTGTGTTTTTTTTCCCCATCTAGCTAAAGGCTTGTCAGTTTTGTTGATCTTTCAAAAAAATCAGTTTTGGTTTCATTAATTTTTGCTATTCTTGTTTCTATTCTCTGCCATTTATCTCTGCTCTAGTCTCTGTTATTTCCTTCCATTAGCTTCGTGTTGAGTTTGTATTTCTTTTTCTAGTTTCTTAAGTTGTGAACTTATATTGTATAAAAAATTTGATATCTTTTTCATTTTTTTGTTGTAGGCATTTATAGCTATAAATTCCAACTGAGGACTGCTTTTGTGGCATCCCATAAGTTTTGGTATATTGTGTTTTGGTTTTCATTTGTTGATAAGTATTTTCTAATATACTTTGTGATATCATTTTAGCTCATTGATTATTTAAGAGTATTTGTTTACATTCTACAAATTTACTTCTGTTATTAATGTCTAAGTTTATTCTGTTGTGGTCGGAGAAGATATTTTTTATTATGAACTCTATCTTTTTTTTTTGAAATGGAGTCTTGCTCTGTTGCCCAGGCTGGAGTGCAGTGGCGTGATCTCAGCTCACTGCAAGCTCTACCTCCCGGGTTCACACCATTCTCCTGCCTCAGCCTCCTGAATAGCTGGGACTACAGGCGCCCACCACCAGGCCTGGCTAATTTTTTGTGTTTTTAGTAGAGATGGGGTTTCACCGTGTTAGCCAAGATGGCCTTTATCTCCCGATTTTGTGATCTGCCCGCCTTGGCCTCCCAAAGTGCTGGGATTAGAGGTGTGAGACACTGCACCCAGCCTATGACCTCTATCTTTTACAATCGATTGAGACTTAACTTGTGGCCCAATATATGATCTATCCTGGGAAATGTCCCATGTGCATTTGGGAAGAATGTATATGCTGCTGTTGTTGGGTAGAGTGTTCTGTATATGTCTGTTGGATCTAGTTGGTTTATTTTGTTAAGTCCTCTATTTCCTTGCTTATCTTCTGTCTGGTTGTTCTTTTATTTACAGTGGGATATTTAAGTCTCCAACTATTATTGTGGAACTATCTATTTCTCCCTTTCATGCTGTCAGTTTTTGCTTCATGTATTTTGGTGGTTTGTCATTAGGTGAGTAAATGTTTATGATTTTATATTTTCTTCTATATTGACTCTTTTATTAATGTATAATGTTCTTTCTCTCTTATGAGCTTTTTTGATTTACAGTCTATTTTGTCTGATATTAGTATAGCAACCCCTGCTCTCTTTTTGTTACTATTTGCATGGAATATCTTTTTCCATCTTCTCACTTTCAATCTGTTTGTTTTTGAATCTAAATTGAGTCTCTTACAGATGGCATATAGTTAGGTTACATATGTTTTACTTTTATCATTATTTTTAACTGATACCTGATAATTGTACATACTTATGGGGTACATTGTGATATTTTGATACATGTATACAATACGTAATGCTCAAACCAGGGTAATTAGCATATCTACAATCATAAACATGTATCATTTCTTTGTGTTGAAAACATTTGAAATCTATTCTTCTAGCTATTTAAAAATATACAATAGGCCAAGCGTGGTGGCTCACGCCTGTAATCCCAGCACTTTGGGAGGCTGAGGCGGGCGGATCACGAGGTCAGGAGATCGAGACCATCCTGGCTAACACAGTGAAACCCCGTCTCTACTGAAAATACAAAAAAATTATCCAGGCATGGTGGCGGGCGCCTGTAGTCCCAGCTACTCGGGAGGCTGAGGCAGGAGAATGGCGTGAACCCGGGAGGCGGAGCTTACAGTGAGCCAAGATCGTGCCACTGCACTCCAGCCTGGGTGACACAGTGAGACTCCGTCTCAAAAAAAAAAAAAAAAAAAAAATATATATATATATATATACACACACAATAAATTGTTATAGTCATTGTATAATGCTATAGAACATTAGAATTTATTATTCTTTTCTAGCTGTACTTTTGTATCTGTTAACCAACCTCTGTCTATCCTTCCCTCCCACCTATCCTTCTCTGCCTCCAGTAACCAATATTCTACTCTCTACTTCTATAAGATCAACTTTTTTAGCTTCCACATATGAGTGCTAACATGTCACATTTACATTTCTGGGCTTAACTTATTTTATTTAACAGAATGCTATCCCATCCATACTCATTCATATTGCCATGAAAGAAAGAATTTGTTCTTTTTTTCAGGTGAAATAGTATCTCATTGTGTATATATACCATATTTTCATTATCCATTCATCTGTTGGTAGACACCTATGTTGTTACAACAACTTGGCTATTGTGAATAGTGCTGCAGTAAACCTGGAAGTGCAGATATCTCTTCAACATACTAATTTTGTTTCCTTTGGATATGCACCCAGTAGTGGGATTTCTGGATCATATGGTAGTTCTATTTTTAGTTTTTTTGAGGATAATTTATACTGTTTTGCATATAACTATACTAATCTACGTTCCCACCAACAGTGCAAAAGAGTTCTCCTTACTCTGAATCCTCACCAGCATTTTAAAAAATTAATAGTCATTCAAATTGGGATGAGATGATATTTCATTGTGGTTTTATTTGTATTTAACTGATGATTAGTGATGTTGAGCATGTTTTTCACATACCTGTGGGCAATTTTTATGTCTCCTTTTGATAAGTGTCTATTTGGTTCATTTTACCAGTTAAAAATTGGTTTATTTGGTATTTCTGCTGCTGACTTGTTTTAGTTCCTTGTATTTTCTGGATATTAATCCCTTGTCAGATGACTAGTTTGTAAATATTTTCTCCAAGTTTTCTGTATGTTGTCTCTTCACTCTGTTGATTGTTTCTCTTGCTATGTTAGTTTAATATAATGTGATTCATCTATTTTCTCTTAATTACCTGTACTTTTGAGGTCTTCAACATGAAATATTTGCTCAGACCAATGTCTGAAGTATTTCCCCTATATTTTATTCTAATAGTTTCATAGTTTCAGGTCATAAGTCTTTAATCCATTTTGAGTTGATTTTTGTACATGGTGAGAGATAGGGGTCTGGTTTTCTTTTTCTTTTTTCTTTTTCTTTTTTTTGAGACAGGTTCTCACTATGTCACTCAGGCTGGAGTGCAGTGGCATGATCTCAGCTCACTGCAACCTCTGCCTCCCAGGCTCAGGCGATCTTCCCACCTCAGCCTCCTGAGTAGCTGGGATTACAGGCTTGCGCCACCACACCTGGCTAATTTTTTATATTTTTTGTAGAGAAAGGGTTTCACCATGTTGCCCAGGCTGGTCGTGAACTTCTGGGCTCAAGTGATCTGCTTGCCCTGGCCTCCCAAAGTGCTGGGACTACAGGTGCGAGCCATCAATGCCTGGCCTGGTTTTATTGTTCTCTTTATGGATATCCAGTTTTCCCAGCACAATTTATTGACAAGACTGTTCCTTTCTCTATCAGTGTTTTTGGTTTCTTTGTCAAAAATCAATCGGCAGGCTGGGCATGGTGGCTTACACCTGTAATCCCAGCACTTTGGGAGGCCAACACAAGAGGATTGCTTGAGGTCAGGAGTTGGAGACCAGCTTGGTCCACATAGCAAAACCTTATCTCTCTAAAAGAAAAAAAAAAAAGCCAACAAAAAATTAGCTAGCTATGGTGGCCTGTGCCTGTAATCCAGCTACTCAGGAGGTTGGGGTGGGAGGATCATTTGAGCCCAGGAGTTGAAGTCTGCAGTGAGCTATGATCCTGCCACTGCACTCCAGCCTGGGTAATAGAGTGAGACCTTGACTCGAAAAGAGAAGAAAAAGAAAAAGAAAAAAAAATTAGTTGGCTTTAAATACATGGATTTATTTCTGGGTTTTCTATTCTGTTCCATTGGTCTATATGTCTGTTCTTATGTCAGTACCATCCTATTTTGGTTATTATAGCTTTATAGTATATTTTGAAGTCTGGTTGTGTGATTCCTCCAGGTTTGTTCATTTTTTCTTTTTCATACAGATGGAGTCTTTCTATATTGCCCAGGCTGGTCTCGAACTCCTGGCCTCAAGCAATCCTCCTGCCTCAGCCTCCCAAAGCACTGGGATTACAGGTTTGAGCCACTATGCCTGGTTCCAACTTTATTCTTTTTGCTCAGGATTGCTTTGGCTATTCAGGATCTTCTGTGGTTCCATGCATACTTTAGTTTTTTTTTTTCTATTTTTAAAAAGAAGAAGTGTCTCTTCACTTTTGGTGTCCTCTTCAATTTCTTTCATTGTGCTTTATAGTTCTTCTTATAAAGATTTTTACCTCCTCAGTTAAATTTTTTTAGGTATTTTTTGGTAGTGATTGTAATTGGGGTTGCTTTTTTGATTTCTTTTTCTGATAGTTGTCTGTTGGTGTATAGAGACATTACTGATTTTTAATGTTGATTCTGTATCTTGCAAATTTACTGAATTTTGATCAGTTCTAAGAGTTTTTTTGGTGGTGCTTTTAGGTTTCTTTACACATAAGTTCATGTTGTCTGCAAACAAGAACAATTTGACTTCTTCCTTTCCAATTTGGATGTGCTTTATTTCTTTATTTTGCCTAATTGCTCTGACTCAGACTTCCAGTATTATGTCTAGTAAAAGTGGTGAAAATAGGAACCCTTGTGTTGTTCCTGATCTCATGGGAAAGGCTTTTAATTTTTCCCAATTATGTGTGATGTTAGCTTTGGGTTTGCCATATATGGCCTTTATTATCTTGAGGTATGTTTCTCCTATACCAAGTTTGTTGCGGGCTTTTATCATAAAGTGATGTTGAATTTTATCAAATGCTTTTTCAGCATCTATTGAAATGATTATATGGTTTTTGTTCTTGGTTCTGTTAATCTGATGTATCACGTTTATTGATTTCCATATGTTGAATTATCCTTGCATCCATTGGGTAAATCTCACTTGATCATAGTGAATTATCTTTTTAATGTGCTGCTAGATTTGGTTTGCTAGTATTTTGTTGAGGATTTTTACATCTATCTTCATCAGGGATATTGGCCTATAGTTTTCTTTTTTTAAAGTTATTGTCTAGTTATGGTATCAAGGCAATACTGGCCTCATAGAATGAGTTTGGAAGAATTCTGTCCTCCTCAATTTTCTGGAAGACTTTGAGAAGAATTGTTAAGTAGTTCTTCGTTAAATGTTTGGTAGAGTTCAGCAGTGAAGCCACTGGGTCCTGGGCTTTTCTTTGATAGGAGACTTTTTATTTCTGTGGTATGAGTTGTAATGTCTCCTTTTTTTGTTTCTGATTTTTATTATTTGGATCTTTTCTCTTTTCTTGATTAGTCTAACTTGTGGAACTTTACTGATTTTATCTTTTTTAAAAAACCAGCTTTTTGTTTCATTGATACTTTTTTTTGTCTCAGTTTTATTTGTGTTTTGATCTTATTTCTTTCCTTCTAATTTTAGGTTTAGTTTGTTCTCACTTTTCTAGTTTGTTGAAATGCACTGCTATGTTGCTTATTTGAAAGCTTTCTATTTTATGATGTAGGCATTTATTACTATAAATTTAATACTGCTTTTTCTGCATCTTATAGGTCTTGGTATGTTGTTTCTATTTTCATTTGTTTCAAAAAATTTTTAAATTTCCTTCTTAATTTCTTTATTGACCCATTAATTATTCAGGAACATGCTGCTTAATTTCCAGGTATTGGTACAATTTCAAAAGTTTCTCTTTTTATTAATTTCTATTTATACTCCATTATGATCAGAAAAGATACTTAATATGATTTAAATTCTTTTAAATATATTGAGACTTGTTTTATAGTCTAACATGTAATCTATCCTGGAGAATGGTCTACATGCTAATGAAAATAATTTGTATTCTGCAGCTGTTGGTTTAAATGTTCTGTAAATGTCTGTTAGACATTGGTCTACAGTACAGCTTAAATTCAATGTTTCTTTGCTGATTTTCTAGATGATCTGTTCAATGCTGAGAGTGGGGTGTTGAAGTCTCCAATTATTATTGTGTTGAAGTCTATCTCTCCCCTTAGATCTGATAATATTTGCTTTATATATCTAGGTGCTCCAGTATTCGGTGCAGGTACATTTAGAATTGTTATATACTCCTCTTGCTGGATCGATCCCATTATCATTATATAATGACCCTCTTTATTATATCAGCTCAGCCCTAACACAACTGCTCAACTTGATCCAGGGTATTGATTCTTCAGGGGGCAATATGCCACTTCAGCTCAGGCCTGGTTGTGTGTGATTGTTCTGGGCAGCCCAGGTGCTATTTCCCTGGAATGCAAGGTACCACTTCAGGTTAGGTACTGGGGTCACGACTACTCAGGGCAGCCAAGGCACCATTTCCTGGAATGCAGAGCACTGATTCAACTTAGGCACTGGGGAGGTATGACTGACATGCCTTGCCAAGGTATCATTTTCCCAGGAAGCAGAGTACTACTTTAGCTCCAGCCCAAGAGGGCAGTGGTAGGGGTAAGTGGCTCCACATCTGCCTGGTTCTGTGGAGAAGGGTATAACAGCAGCTTGCATCTTGGCTTGAGTGTGTCAGGCCACTGGGATGGGGTGGTTTAGTGGTGGCTTAGCCTCGGACATGAAAGGGAGCCTTGGCTACTCAACCCCAGAGCAAGACACACTCCAGCCACAGTGCCAACACTAAGATGGTATAATGCAGTAGCTGTGTGAGCCGCAGTGTCTGCTCCTTCTCTGGGAAGAACACAGCTATGTGAACTCCAGGAAGCTCCCTTAGCTGGGTTTAGTGTCTGTGAGGACTCCAGAGGACTCCAGTGGTGAGGTCTGTAGGTGTCCAAGGAGTTGATGGGGGTTGCTGGGAACTTCTTGCTTTATTTCCTCACTGTAGGAAGAAGTTCCTCCTTGTTCCCAGCTGATTCCATTTGGGGAATGAGATGGTTCAGTCCTGGCATTTTCTTGTATTCTTTATATGGCCATCCCAAGTTTCTGTTATTCCTCTGGTGTACTTCTGCTCTCTCTCTCCACTATTTTTGTAAAAATATAGCTTATTTGTTGTTCTGGCTGTCTTTGTGAGGAGGACAAGCACTAGGGCTTCTACTGAGCCATCTTGCTTAGATATGTATTTTTTTTTATTATTATACTTTAAGTTCTAGGGAATATGTGCACAACGTGCAGGTTTGTTGCATATGTATACATGTGCCATTTTGGTGTGCTGCACTTGTTAACTCGTCATTTACATTAGGTATATCTCCTAATGCTATCCCTCCCCCTTCAGCCGACCCCACGACAAGCCCCGGTGTGTGATGTTCCCCACCCTGTGTCCAAGTGTTCTCATTGTTCGATTCCCACCTATAAGTGAGAACATGCAGTGTTTGGTTTTCTGTCCTTGTGATAGTTTGCTGAGAATGATGGTTTCCAGCTTCATCCATGTCCCTACAAAGGACATGAACTCATCCTTTTTTATGGCTGCATAGTATTCCATGATGTATATGTGCCACATTTTCTTAATTAAGTCTATCATTGATGGACATTTGGGTTGGTTCCAAGTCTTTGCTGTTGTGAATAGTGCCACAATAAATATACATGTGCATGTGTCTTTATAGCAGCATGATTTATAATCCTTTGGGTATATACTCAGTAATGGGATGGCTGGGTCAAATGGTATTTCTAGTTCTAGATCCTTGAGGAATCGCCACACTGACTTCCACAATGGTTTCACTAGTTTACAGTCCCACCAACAGTGTAAAAGCATTCCTATTTCTCCACAGCCTCTATAGCACCTGTTGTTTCCTGACTTTTTAATGTTCACCATTCTACCCGGTGTGAGATGGTATCTCATTGTGGCTTTGATTTGCATTTCTCTGATGGTCAGTGATGATGAGCATTTTTTCATGTGTCTGTTGGCTGCATAAATGTCTTCTTTTGAGAAGTGTCTGTTCATATCCTTTGCCCACTTTTTGATGGGGTTGTTTGATTTTTTCTTGTAAATTTGTTTAAGTTCTTTGTAGATTCTGGATGTTAGCCCTTTGTCGGATGAGTAGATTGTAAAAATTTTCTCCCATTCTGTAGGTTGCGTGCTCACTCTGACAGCAGTTTCTTTTTCTGTGAAGAAGTTCTTTGGTATAATTAGATCCTATTTGTCAATTTTGGCTTTTGTTGCCATTGGTTTTGGTGTTTTAGTCATGAAGTCCTTGCCCATGCCTATGTCCTGAATGGTATTGCCTAGGCTTTCTTCTAGGGTTTTTATGGTTTTAGGTCTAACATGTAAGTCTTTAATCCATCTTGAATTAATTTTTGTATAAGGTGTAAGGAAGGGATCCAGTTTCAGCTTTCTACATATGGCTAGCCAGTTTTCCCAGCACCATTTATTAAATAGGCAATCCTTTCCCCATTTCTTGTTTTTGTCACGTTTGTCAAAGATCAGATGGTTGTAGATGTGTGGTATTATTTCTGAGGGCTCTATTCTGTTCCATTGGTCTATATCTCTGTTTTGGTACGAGTACCATGCTGTTTTACTTACTATAGCCTTGTAGTATAGTTTGAAGTCTGGTAGCGTGATGACTCCAGCTTTGTTCTTTGGCTTAGGATTGTGGCAATGTGGGCTCTTTTTTGGTTCCATATGAACTTTAAAGTAGTTTTTTCCAATTCTGTGAAGAAAGTCATTGGTAACTTGATGAGGATGGCATTGAATCTATAAATAACCTTGGGCAGTATGGCCATTTTCAGGATATTGATTCTTCCTACCCATGAGCATGGAATGTTCTTCCATTTGTTTGTGTCCTCTTTTATTTCACTGAACAGTGGTTTGTAGTTCTGCTTGAAGAGGTCCTTCACATCCCTTGTAAGTTGGATTCCTAGGTATTTTATTTTCTTTGAAGTAATTGTGAATGGGAGTTCACTCATGATTTGGCTCTCTGTTTGTCTGTTGGTGGTGTATAGGAATGCTTGTGATTTTTGCACATTGATTTTGTATCCTGAGACTGCTGAAGTTGCTTATCAGCTTAAGGAGATTTTGGGTTGAGACGATGGGGTTTTCTAAATAAACAATCATGTCATCTGCAAACAGGGACAATTTGACTTCCTCTTTTCCTAATTGAATACCCTTTATTTCTTTCTCCTGCCTGATTGCCCTGGCCAGAACTTCCAACACTATGTTGAATAGAAGTGGTGAGGGAGGGCATCCCTGTCTTGTGCCAGTTTTCAAAGGGAATGCTTCCAGTTTTTGCCCACTCAGTATGATATTGGCTGTGAGTTTGTCATAAATAGCTCTTATTATTTTGAGATAACGCCCCATCAATACCTAGTTTATTGAGCGTTTTTAGCATGAAGCAGTGTTGAATTTTGTCAAAGGCCTTTTCTGCATTTATTGAGATGATCATGTGGTTTTTGTCTTTGGTTCTGTTTATATGATGGATTAAATTTATGGATTTGCATATGTTGAACCAGCCTTGCAACCCAGGGATGAAGCCAACTGGATCATGGTGGATAAGCTTTTTGATATGCTGCTGGATTTGGTTTGCCAGTATTTTATTGAGAATTTTTGCATCAATGTTCGTCAGGGATATTGGTCTAAAATTCTCTTTTTTTGTTGTGTCTCTGCCAGGCTTTGGTATCAGGATGATGTTGGCCTCACAAAATGAATTAGGGAGGATTCCCTCTTTTTCTATTGATTGGAATTGTTTCAGGAGGAATGTTACCAGCTCCTCTTTGTACCTCTGGTAGAATTCGGCTGTGAATCCATCTGATCCTGGACTTTTTTTGGTTGGTAGGCTATTAATTATTGCCTCAATTTCATAACCTGTTATGGGTCTATTCAGGGATTCAACTTCTTCCTGGTTTAGTCTTAGGAGGGTGTATGTGTCGAGGAATTTATCCATTTCTTCTACATTCTCTAGTTTATTTGTGTAGAGGTGTTTATAGTATTTTCTGATGGTAATTTGTATTTCTGTGGGATCAGTGGTGATATCCCCTTTATCATTTTTTATTGCATCTATTTGATTCTTCTCTCTTTTCTTCTTTATTAGTCTTACTAGCGGTCTATCAATTTTGTTGATCTCTCAAAAAACCAGCTCCTGGATTCATTGATTTTTTGAAGGGTTTTTTGTGTCTCTATTTCCTTCAGTTCTGCTCTAATCTTAGTTATTTCTTGCCTTCTGCTAGCTTTTGAATGTGTTTGCTCTTGCTTCTGTAGTTCTTTTAATTGTGATGTTAGGGTGTCAGTTTTAGATCTTTCCTGCTTTCTCTTGTGGGCATTTAGTGCTATAAATTTCCCTCTACACACTGCTTTGAATGTGTCCCAGAGATTCTGGTATGTTGTGTCTTTGTTCTCATTGGTTTCAAAGAACATCTTTATTTCTGCCTTCATTTTGTTATGTACCCAGTAGTCATTCAGGAGCAGGTTGTTCAGTTTCCATGTAGTTGAGTGGTTTTGAGTGAGATTCTTAATCCTGAGTTCTAGTTTGATTGCACTGTGGTCTGAGAGACAGTTTGTTATAATTTCTCTTGTTTAAAATTTGCTGAGGAGTGCTTTACTTCCAACTATGTGGTCAGTTTTGGAATACGTGTGATGTGGTGCTGAGAAGAATGTATATTCTATAGATTTGGGATGGAGAGTTCTGTATATGTCTATTAGGTCCACTTGGTGCAGAGCTGAGTTCAATTCCTGGATATCCTTGTTAACTTTCTGTCTCGTTGATCTGTTTAATGTTGACAGTGGGGTGTTAAAGTCTCCCATTATTATTGTGTGGGAGTCTAAGTCTCTTTGTAGGTCTCTAAGGACTTGCTTTATGAATCTGGGTGCTCCCGTATTGGGTGCATATATATTTAGGATAGTTAGCTCTTCTTGTTGAATTGATCCCTTTACCATTATGTAATGGCCTTCTTTGTCTCTTTTGATCTTTGTTGGTTTAAAGTCTGTTATATCAGAGACTAGGATTGCAACCCTTGCTTTTTTCTGTTTTCTATTTGCTTGGTAGATCTTCCTCCATCCCTTTATTTTGAGCCTATATGTGTCTCTGCACATGAGATGGGTCTCCTGAATACAGCACCGTGATGGGTCTTGACTCTTTATCCAATTTGCCAGTCTGTGTCTTTTAATTGAAGCATTTAGCCCATTTACATTTAAGGTTAATATTGTTATGTGTGATTTTGATCCTGTCATTATGATGTCAGCTGGTTATTTTGCTCATTAGTTGATGCAGTTTCTTCCTACCATTGATGGTCTTTACAGTCTGGCATGTTTTTGCAGTGGCTGGTACTGGTTGTTCCTTTGTGTGTTTACTGCTTCCTTCAGGAGCTCTTGTAAGGCAGGCCTGGTGGTGACAAAATCTCTCAGCATTTGCTTGTCTGTAAAGTATTTTATTTCTCCTTCACTTTTGAAGCTTAGTTTGGCTGGATATTAAATTCTGGGATGAAAATTCTTTTCTTTAAGAATGTTGAATGTTGGCCCCCACTCTCTTCTGGCTTCTAGAGTTTCTGCCGAGAGATCAGCTGTTAGTCTGATAGGCTTCCCTTTGTGGGTAACCCGACCTTTCTTCCTGGCTGCCCTTAACATTTTTTCCTTCATGTCAACTTTGGTGAATCTGACGATTATGTGTCTTGGAGTTGCTCTTCTCGAGGAGTATCTTTGTGGCGTTCTCTGTATTTCCTGAATTTGAATGTTGGCCTGCCTTGTTAGGTTGGGGAAGTTCTCCTGGATAATATCCTGAAGAGTATTTTCCAACTTGGTTCCATTCTCGCTGTCACTTTCAGGTACAGCAATCAGACATAGATTTGGTCTTTTCAAATAGTCCCATATTTCTCAGAGGCTTTGTTTGTTTCTTTTTACTCTTTTTTCTCTAAACTTCTCTTCTCACTTCATTTCATTTATTTGATCTTCAATCACTGATACCCTTTCTTCCACTTGATCAAATCAGCTTCTGAAGCTTGTGCATGCATCAGATTGTTCTTGTGCCATGGTTTTCTGCTCCATCAGGTAATTTAAGGACTTCTCTGCATTGGTTATTCTAGTTAGCCATTCATCTAATCTCTTTTCAAGGTTTTTAGCTTCTTTGCGATGGGTTCAAACATCCTTCTTTAGCTCAGAGAAGTTTGTTATTACCGATCTTCAACTCATCAAAGTCATTCTCCATCTGACTTTGTTCCGTTCTTGGCGAGGAGCTGCATTCCTTTGGAGGAGAAGAGGGGCTCTGATATTTAGAATTTTCAGCTTTTCTGCTCTGGTTTCTCCCCATCTTTGTGGTTTTATACCTTTGGTCTTTGATGATGGTGACGTACAGATGGGGTTTTGGTGTGGATGTCCTTTCTGTTTGTTAGTTTTCCTTCTAACAGTCAGGACCCTCAGCTGCAGGTCTGTTGGAATTTGCTGCTGGTCCACTCCAGACCCTCTTTGCCTGGGTATCACCAGTGGAGGCTGCAGAACTGCAAATATTGCAGAACAGCAGATGTTGCTGCCTGATCCTTCCTCTAGAAGCTTCATCTCAGAGGGGCACCTGACTGTATGAGGTGTCAGTCAGCCCCTACTGGGAGATGTCTTCTAGTTAGGCTACTTGGGGGTCAGGGACCCACTTGAGGAAGCAGTCTGTCAGTTCTCAGATCTCAGACTCGGTGCTGGGAGAACCACTACTCTCTTCAAAGCTGTCAGACAGGGATGTTTAAGTCTGCAGAAGTTTCTTCTGCTTTTTGTTCAGCTATGCCCTGCCCCAAGAGGTGGAGTCTACAGAGGCAGGCAGGCCTCCTTGAGCTGCAGTGGGCTCCACCCAGTTGGAGCTTCCTGGCGGCTTTATTTACCTACTCAGGCCTCAGCAATGGCAGATGCCCCTCCCCCAGCCTCGCTGCTGCCTTGCAGTTTGATCTCAGACTGCTGTGCTAGCAGTGATTGAGGCTCTGTGGGCGAGTGACCCTCAGAGCCAGGTGTGGGATATAATCTCCTGGTATGCCGTTTGCTAAGACCTTTGGAAAAGTGCAGTATTAGGGTGGGAGTGTCCTGATTTTCCAGATACAGTCTGTCATGACTTCCCTTAGGTAGGAAAGGGAATTCCCGGACCCTCAGGCTTCATGGGTGAGGCAATGCCCCGCCCTGCTCTGTGGGCTGCACTCACTGTCTGACAAGCCCCAGTGAGATGAACCTGGTACCTCAGTTGGAAATGCAGAAATCACCCGTCTTCGGCGTTGGTCACGTTGGGAGCTGCAGACTGCAGCTGTTCCTATTCGGCCATCTTGGAACCTCTCTAGATCATGTATTTTTATGCATTCTGGCAATCCGTGTCTTTTGATTAGAGAGTTTACTCCATTTACATTTAAAGTAATTACTGATAAGGAGGAATTTAATTCTGTCATTTTGCTGCATGTTTTTTGTATGCCATGCATCTTATTTATCTTTTGTTTCCTACATTATTGTCTTCTTTTGTGTTTAATTTTTATAGTGAAATACTTAAATTCCTTTCTCATTTTCTTTTGTGTACATTCTACAGCTATTTTCTTTAAGGTTGCCATGGGGATTACATTTGCTATTTAAAGTTATAACACTCTAGGCTGAGCACAGTGGCTCATGCCTCTAATCCCAGCACTTTGGGAGGCCGAGGTGGGTGGATTGAAAGGTCAGGAGATCGAGACCATCCTGGCTAACACGGTGAAACCCCATCTCTACTAAAAATACAAAAACAAAATTAGCCGGGCGTGGTGGTGGGCACCTGTAGTCCCAGCTACTCGGGATGCTGAGGCGAGAGAATGTTGTGAACCCAGGAGGCGGAGCTTGCAGTGAGCCGAGATCATGCCACTGTACTCCAGCTTGGGCAACAGAGTGAGACTCCATCTCAAAAAACAAACAAACAAACAAAACAAAACGTTGTAACACTCTAATTTGAATTTATACCATCTTAACTTCAGTAACACACAAAATCTTTGCTCCTTTATAGCTCTGCCCTCACCTCTTTTGATTGTTAATGTCACAAGATTACATTATTTTACACTGTGAGTCCAAAAATGTAAATGAATACTTTCTTTAAATGTATTCATTTACATTTTGTATTTAAATGAATTTATGTATTTAAATGAATGTATGTCTTTAAATGAATATTTATTTAAATGTGAATTTTCATTTCAACTTTGGTGAATCTGACAATTATGTGTCTTGGAGTTGCTCTTCTCGAGGAGTATTCTCTCAAATTTTGTAGAAAATAAAATATGGAGTTACAAAGCAATGTTACAATAATGCTAACTTTTAGATTAATATGTTTTTAAATGTATTAATCTCTTAAATTGTATAGAAAACAAAAAGTGGAGTTACAAACCATTGTTCCAGTAACACTAGCTTTTATAATTGCCTCTGTATTTACCTTTATTAACATCTTTATTTCTTCATGTGGCTATGAGTTATAGCCACAGGTCTAGTGGTAATGAGCTAACTCAGCTTTTGTTTATCTGGAAATGTCTTAATTTCTCCCTCACTTTTAAAGGATAATTTTGCCAAATATAGGATTCTTGGATAACAGTTTTGCTTTTTGTACTTTTAGCATTTTGAATATATTG
This sequence comes from Pongo abelii, assembly GCF_028885655.2. NCBI lineage: Eukaryota > Metazoa > Chordata > Mammalia > Primates > Hominidae > Pongo > Pongo abelii. The sequence goes on from NC_071998.2 coordinate 52,199,823, forward strand.
ATCCACTGCCTTCTGGCCTCACAGTTTTTGTTGAAAAATCTGCTGATGATCTCATTGAGTATCTCTTGTGTGTGATGAATTGCTTTTCTCTTTCTGATTTCAAGGTTCTTTCTTTGTCTTTGTCTTTCAAAGTTTGATTATAATGTGTTTTTGTGTGAGTCTCTGTCAGTGCATTTTTCTTGGAGTTTGTTAAACTTCTTGGATGTTTATATTTACATCTTTCCTCAAATTTGTAAAGTTTTCTAACATTATTTATTTAAATATACTCTCTGCTCATTTCTCTCTCTCTCTCTTTTCCTTCTGGAATTCTCACATTGTATTTGTTCATCCGCTTGATGGTGTTCTTTAAGTCCCTTAGGCTCTATTCACTTTTCTTCAATGTTTTTTCCTTCTGTTCTTTAGACTCAATAATTTTCATTTTCTTTTCTCAGATTCACTAGTTCTTTCTTTTGTCTGCTCAAATCTGCTTTTGAATCCCTCCAGTGAATTTTTCATTTCAGTTATTGTTCTTCTTAACTCCAGAATTTCTTTTTCTCCCCTTAGTTTTCTATATCTTTATTTATATTTCCATGTTGTTCATGCATAGTTTTCTTTTCTCTGTATCTCCCTTTAGTTCTATGAGCGTCTTTAAGATAGTTTTAAGGTATTTGTCTACTATATCTGCCATGTGTTCTTTTTCAGAACATGTGGCTTATTTTTATTCTTTGAATGGGCCATACTTTCCTGTTCTTTGTATGCCTTCTGATTTTTTTTTGAAAACTGGACATTCGAATCTAGTAACGTGGTAACTCTGGTAATTAGATTCCCCCCATTTCCCAGAATTTAATTTTTTTGTTATTGTTTTTGTTTATTATTATTATTTTTTATTCTTGTAGGCTATCTCTGTTCCAAGGATTAACCTGAAATATAAATTTAAGTTCTTCTCAGGTATTTTCTGAGTTTTTCCCTGGGCATGCACAATCACTTTCTAATTTCTCCCATATATGCAGTTGTTTTTGAATGTCTGGCTCCCAAAAGAGGGAAAAGAGAAAAATGAAGGGGAGAAAAAAGAGCACTGGCCCTTTAAGTCCCTTAGAAGTCACTTCAGCTAGTGGGGAGGGGCTTGCCACAGTGGGGATAGGTACAACAACAATGGCTGCCCACCTCTTTGTCTGCACCTCTGTGAGCAGAAGCAGCAATCAATGATCGATCAGAGCACAGATCTCTATTATTTGGAAGACAGGGTCCTTTTTGCCAACCCTGGCTCTCACAAGCTATGTACAGGTTGTTCCAGAAACATATGCACATTTGCCAGTTACAGAGCTGGGACTGGGGATGGGTAGATGGTACTGTGTTCAGAGTACTGAAATTAACTACAATTTATTGTTCAAGCCTTCCCCTGGAAGTTGCAAGCCTTCAGTACATTCTAGTGTTCCAAAATTTTTACATCACATTGATTCACCAGCTCAATTGTTATCTAAGTAGAGAGACAGATTTCTTGTGTTTCCCACTCTATCATCTTTCTGAAATCCTCTTTCCACAGTTGTTTCAATAGAGTGATGCTCATCCTTTTTCCTTACATTACAGTCCACAGGCAAGAAACTGAAATTCTGTGCCCAGATGCAAATCCTTCGCGGAATCAACCTGTGCCATCATGGTCCCTTGATAGGTGGAGCCATCAAGCACATTGCCTGGCACTATCAGGAAACCTGCACAGGTCTGGGTCAGTGGTTGCTAATCACCTCTCTTTAGTCCACGCAAGCCTTGATAGTAGAGCATGTAATAAAAGTACTTTCTTTCAAATCTGGAACTTGGCATTTTGATGGATCAGAAAGCAGAGGAGCCTCTAGAAAATGCTGGCGAATTTCTTTGGGAGTGATGCTAGTATTTTTCTGGGGCATGTAGGATACTAATGAACATAGGGATTGGTATTCTATCATCATCCTTGCCAGCAGCATGGAAAGTGTTATCTGTGGGAAGTATAACTTTCAATTCTTGTATCTTAGTCATCTGGGCTGCTATAAACTGGGTAGCTTAACAGAAATTTATCTTTTATTGTTCTGGAGGTGGATCAAGATATCTGTAGATTCAGTGTCTGGTGAAGGCCTGTTTCCTGGGTTATGAATGGTGCCTTCTCACTGTGTCCTCCCATGGTGAAAAGGGCAATCAAACTCCCTTTGGCTTGTTGATAAGCCACTTGTGAGGGCTAATCATTTCCCAAAAGGCCCCATCTCCCAATACCATCACCCTGTGGTTAGGATTTTGACCTACGAATTTGGGGTGGGAAGACATAAACATCAAGGCCATGTCATCTTTTTATTTTTTTATTTTTTATTTTTATTTTTTTAAGATGGTGTCTCGCTCTGTCACCCAGGTTGGAGTGCAGTGGTGCTATCTTGGCTCACTGCAAGCTCTGCCTCCCGGGTTCACGCCATTCTCCTGCCTCAGCCTCCCGAGTAGCTGGGACTATAGGCGCCCACCACCACGCCCAGCTAATTTTTTTTTTTTTTTTCAGTAGAGACGGGGTTTCACCATGTTAGGCAGGATGGTCTCTATCTCCTGACCTCGTGATCCGCCCACCTTGGCCTCCCAAAGTGCTGGGATTACAGGCGTGAGCCACCGTGCCTGGCCAGGCCATGTCATCTTGTCTCGATTTTCTATCCTAATCCCTTTACTCACATGGACAATTAAAGTCTCAGAAAACTGAGAGCCTCAGGAAATTTTGTTTCAGTATCATTCCCATCTAGTAGTTCTCAGGTACTGAGTGAAACCTAAGGATGTGAATCTTTGGGTGTCCACATTATTCTACAAACTATTGAAAATAGCATCCTGAATTGGCCAAGTTAAACAGACTTAAGCTAGGCTACAAAATCCAAATAGGCCTAGATGAGTGGAGATGATCAAGTTATGCGGGTAGACAGGGAAGAAGATGAAGAAAGCCAATGCATAGGAAGGGTAGAAACTGGTGGAAAAAGGAAATCTTGAGGAAACTTTGGAGCCAGAATCCAAATGTTCGTGGAAGCATTTTATTTGGTGCCCATGACCACTGATACAAAAAAGCCAAAGCAAAATGAATGTGCAACTCCAGCTTCAATAATATCAGGCCTTTTCAATTCTACATCCTTATTATCTTGCAAATTTAACCCCCAACCCCCGCCTCATGCAGTTGGTTCCTAAGTCTGAGAGATTCTACCTCTTAAATACTTAATCTAGTTCTCTGATGACCAGAGTAATCTAAAACAAAAATTTGATAGTTACTTTTTTACTTAAGTGCTTCAATGCCTCCCATTTCCTACAGGCTTAAATATTAATATCTAAGGTAGTATGTAAGACTACTTATGATTTTGCCCCCTGCTTATTTTTTCTTACTCACGTAACACCATTTCCCGTCCCTCACTCATGTAACACCATTTCCCCTTCCTCTCTAGCCACAGTGATTTACTGTGAATTCCTAGCATATGCCATTCTTATACATTCCTTTGTGACTCAGTTCCTCTGGATGTTGTCTGGAATGTTCTATTCTTGTCTGTCTGGCAAACTTCTAGTCCTCTAAGACTTTCTGTCTCTCTAAAGTCCTTACTGACCTACCAAGACAGAGTTGAACACCCCTTCCTCAGGACTTCTTTTATCTCTGGCACACAGCTCTATTTTAGCACTCACTGAATTACAATGATTTGAAAGTCTGAGTGTTTCTCAAGGGCACGTAGGATGTCTAATTTACTTCTATGCTTTCAGAACCTGGGACAGTTCTTGATACATAGTAGGGTCTCAGACTGGCTTTGAATAAACAAGATATTTTTGTTTAAAAGCAGAAGGAACTTGTCAACAAGTTCATGTTGTTGATAATCTCTTAGATTCCATATTTGATGTCTGAAGTATATGATGTTAATTCCTTCCTTGATTTAACATGTGTTTATTGAAGACCAATCCTAAGCCAGAAATGGGAAAACAATGATCAACAAAAATAAATATGTACTTTACTACTTTTACGGAGTTGAGAATTTACTGGGGAAACTTACTACTGTTGTAGAAATTATTAAATAAAATATAACATCTCTCAGGTTTGGCCCATGATAATAATCTGAGATTGTCCCTAACACAAGCCTTCCTGAAATATGTCAAAGCCTTTGCCTGTTGGACTACTTTCATTTCCTGTATGCTGCAGGCTCACCTCTTGTTCTCCAGCATACAAAGCCATTTTGGTTGATAAACACAACAAATTAAAAAACATGCAAAATAGTAAAACATCTTGTTTTAATCCAAACAAAACTTTATCTTCAGAAATCTGTGGAGGGTTGGGATACATGAGTAACTTTACAGTTTACCAAATGCTTTTATATTTATAGTGGTATTTGGTTTTGCTTATACGAAAACCAAAGGAATGTTGGGGGAGCATTCAAGAGTCAACAAAACAGAATCATCTTCTTAGGCTGGAGGGACTACCATTTTAGGCAGTGAGAGGTTACTGAAATGTACCCATAAGGGTCCTAGTCTCTGCCCACAGCCAATAAGACGCAAACTTCTATCTCAGGCAGTGTGTCTAGAGGAGTGAAAGAGGCTCCCAGATCTTGGCATTTTGAAAATGGAAAAGGAAAACAAACAAAAAGTATATTCCTGTGAAAATCAGATATCAGAAAATTCAAACAAGCACAGTCCAGGTTCCTACTGTTTTGAGCTCTCCAGAGGGTTATATTCTGCTTCCTTCTCATTTAGAGTTTCCTAAAAAGAAGGGCAGACTTGGAGTTAAGAACAAAGATGTATAGTTAGGTCCATTCAAAGGCATAACAGCCAGCATCACAGGGGACAGACATTCTTTTTAAAATGTTCCTTGAGACAGGGGTTTATCTTTCTTGAATTTGGCTATACCTGTTTTCCTCCAGCCCCTCAGCTGGAGGTGGTAACTAACTAGGAATTGCTGCCAGAGAGGCAATTTCTTCCTTTTAAGTGAAGTGCTGCTATGGCAAAGACATTCTGCTTCAAGGGTTAAACTTTAAAACACTCATTTTGATATATAAAGAAATTATAAACAAAGCACAAGGCAAAGTTGCAATTTCAGTTTGTGTCCAAAGTAGTAATAATTTCCTAAACTGACACTGTTGTTTTGCTTAGTCCAGACCTTTGAAAACAAACAAGTTTTACAAAAGCTATATTAATAATGTAACAATTAGTGCACTACCACTATTTTCCCCTCTTTTTCTGCGTCTCAGAGAAGATGAAGTTTTCTTGATCATCTTTTTAAAATAAAAGTTGTAGGCCAGGTAGAGCTTTCAAGGTGACTTTGTCTGAGACTGAGGGAAGGAAGGAAATGGGGAAGGGAAAACAAACAAACAAACCAAAAAACGCTACAGATTACTTCATACCTCTTTCAAGCTTAAACAGTACCCTACTTTGGCTTTCTAATAAACTAGTTTTCCAAAAGAGAGTTTGGGCTTTGGCCTAAGACCCCTCTGGAGCCACTGACTTGCCCATTAGATACAGTCTCAGGAAAGCTAATATAATGACACATTTCGTCTACAAACTTAAGTGCAAAATAACCAGGTACTACAAAACTTTGGGTTCTCTATCTTAAAAGCAGCAAATATCTATGTTCTTTTCTCAAAACTGGATTCTGTCAATTTCCTGTGAATTAACCACTTAACCATTGTGGTTTGCTTGCTTGTTTTTGTTGGGCAGAGTTGCAAATGTAATGAGAGAAGGGGGTCCTTGCACTGGTTTAGTACCAGGCAAGGTTACCAAGGGGGCTTATTCTGGTTCCAGAAAGTGGAGATGGTCATCCTCACTCTCCAGAACTGGGAGTGGATCATTCCCACTCCCTGGAATCTGGAGTGGGTCTTCCCCACTCCCCAAAACTGAGAGCAGATCAACCCCACCCTCTGCAGAAGAAAGACAGTCAGGGCCAAGCTCTTTTGCCGCCTGCGACTTTGGACTTGATTGTCCCCATCAGACCTTCAAAAGATCTGAATGCGGCCGACTTCTTCACGCCTCCAAGCTTCCTGCAGATGAGAGTGCCCATAGTGGACAGAGCAGCTGATGTCTTCTGTTTCACATAGGCGTTGGAGACCTGAACATCAAGCCAGCTCTTGGACAGGTTCTGTCTCAGCCCTACCAAGGCCATAAGGCCTAACTTCCTCTTGAGCTCCCCACAGCGTCTCTCTTTGGCTGCTAGTACGTGGCGTAGGGTTACAATTTCAGCCTCTAATTTAGTGAGTTTGGCTTTGAGCTCTCTTTGCTCGGGCTCTGTCAGATCCTCCAGTTCAGAAGTCGAGTGGGATTCATATGTGCCCACAGAGGTCTCTGTCCTGGCATGTGGCATGGACTGGGAAAGAAGATCTTCGTTAAGAGAGTCCAGGTCCAATTCTTGGTAGAAAGAGTCGAATTATTGGGCTGCAGAGAAATAATCTTGGCCAGCAGAGTCGAAATCTAGGCCTGCAGGCTCAGACTCTTGGCGGGTGGAGTCAGATTTCAGGCGGGAGGGATCCATGGCCCAGCTGGTACAATGGACACCTTGGCAGTTGGGTTGACGACCTGGCCTGTGAAGTAGACACGCTAGCTCGTGGTGTTCACTTCCGGGTGGTGGGGGTGGGGAGCCGGGCTGGTCAGGGTTGCCGAGGTGGTACTTCCCGCCCAAAGCGCCAGGCTGCAGAATCAGTGCTCAGCTGAGGCGCAACCCACTCTGGCGGCGTTTTGGCATCGCGAGGAACTCCTGAGGTAGGCAGTGCAGAGATTATTGTCGAAAGGAGAGGAATTTCTCCTGACATGGTAAATGACAAGCCCTGCCTTCAAACCAAAGCGTCAGGCAACTCTTTTCCACCACACCAGCTCCAACACTTGAAAATCATTTAAACATCATTGTGCTAGTATGAATTTTCAATTTTGCAGTTGCATTTTCTTTATTCCGCCCTGCCTCCACTCACATTTCTGGAAGCATGTCTGCCCACATTCAAGGTTACCTGTTGTGGGAGGTAGTCTGCACAGTAAAGTAAAACTAGTTAAATAGGGTCTATCAGAGTGTGGATCCACTCTCCCCCGCCAACCTCCCACCCCAACCTCCCCGCAATCGTAATTCTGCCCAGAGTAAACTTATGCAATGGAAAAATCAGGACGTTAATCCAGTGAGGTCTTGTGGTCGGGCTTCACTTAGCTCATTCTATGGCTGCCTATTCTCAGAGAATATTCTTGAGCAAGTCTTAGATTCTAGTGATTTTGTTGGATATTCTGGTAATTCTTGCGAGCATGATCTTGTGGAACATAATTTGATGCTCAGCAAATTTCAGCAGTTTGCCCTACTCATGCCTATGTGGCTACAATGAAGCATCCAGCTGTGCATTCAAACCAACTTCAGTCCTCCTTTGAGTTTATGTTCTATAACCCTTTCACATAATTTAGTAGTGTTTATTATTGCCTTGTCCTGAGTGGTGTGTTTCCCTAAGTTAAAAAGTGAGACTTGTTCTTGTAAACATGAAGGCTGATGGAGGATTTGTCTATGTGTTTAAAGGCCTGAAAAGGGCAGCAAGGGCTCCCTAAAAACCAATTTGTTCCAGAGGGTAGACTTTTCCTCTATTGCCTATAGAAACACTAGTGGTTTCAGGAACACTCCCAGACTCTGAATCAGAACTCCTCTTTCAAACCTGAGACTAAAGGTTAAAGAAATCCCTGAATTAGGCTACATAATGTAGAACACACATTGTCTATTCAAAGTTGAGACTCCAAATCACCAAATCTGAACTTGCACTTGATTTTACTTCTCTGTATTATTTCAGCCACCAACCTTGATGCCTATTTTCTTTATATGCTTCCTCATCCTTCAATGTAAAATATGAAGTCTTTTATTAAGCCTTGATTCCTTTTGATAGAGAATGGTTTTTTTCTCATAGCAAAACTGAGCTTTTCAGACACTTAGTTTCCAGATACCACATCAAGACATACCCTCTCATTCAAATAGGAAAATAAGAAGTCAAATTATTTATTTTTGCAGATGATATGATTCCATATCTAGAAAACCCTAAAGGCTCCACCAAAAGGCTCCTGGAACTGATAAATGACTTCAGTAAAGTTTCAGGATGTAAAGTCAGTATCATTTCTATATATCAATAATGTTAAAGCTGAGAACCAAATAAAGAATGCAATCTCATTTACAATAGCCACAAAAAAATAAAATACCTAAGACTACATCTAACCAATGAGATGAAAGATCTCTACAAGGAGAACTACAAAACACTGCCAAAAGAAATCGTAAATGATACAAATGAATGGGAAACATTACATGCTCATGGATTAGAAGAATCAAAATTGTTTAAATGGCCATACTATGCAAAGCAATCTGTGGATTCAGTGCCATTCCTTTCAAACTATCAATGTTATTTTTCACAGAACTAGAAAAAAAACTATTCTAAAATTCATGTGGAACCAAAAAAGAGCCTGAACAGCCAAAGCAATCCTAAGCGAAAAGAACAAAGCTGGAAACATGCTACAGTAATCAAAACAGCATGGTACTGGGTACACATAGACCAATGGAACAGACACATAGACCAATGGAACAGAGACTCAGAATAGAGACTCAGAAATAAAGCCACACACCTATAGCCATCTGATATTTGACAAAGTCAACAAAAATAAGCAATGGGGAAAGGATTCCTGATTCAATAAATCGTGCTGAGATAGGTGGCTAGCCATATAGAGAATAAAACTGGACTCCTACCTTTCACCATATACAAAAACTAACTCAAGATGGATTAAAGATTTAAATGTAAACCTCACACTATAAGAATCCTAGAAGAAAACCTAGGAAACACCATTCTGGACATCAGTCTTGGGAAATAATTTATGACTAAGTCCCCAAAAGCAATCTCAATAAAAACAAACATTGACAAGTGGGACCTAACTAAAGAGCTTCTGCACAGCAAAAGAAACTATTAATAAAGTAAACAGACAACCTACAGATGGGAGAAGATATTCACAAGCTATGCATCTGACAAAGGTCTAATATCCAGGGTCCATATGGAACTTTTAAATAATTGAACAAGCAAAAACCAAATAACCCCATTTAAAAATGGACAAAAGACATGAACAGACACTTTTCAGAAGAAGACATACAAGTGGCCAACAAACATATGAAAAAACATATGAAAAAATGTTCCACATCACTAATCATCAGAGAAATTCAAATCAAAACTGTGATGAGATAACGTCTCACACCTGTCAGAATGGCTATTCTTTCTTTCTTTCTTTCTTTCTTTATTTTTATTATACTTTAGGTATATCTCCCAATGCTATCCCTCCCCCCTCCCCCCACCCCACAACAGTCCCCACAGTGTGATGTTCCCCTTCCTGTGTCCATGTGTTCTCATTGTTCACTTCCCACCTATGAGTGAGAACATGCGGTGTTTGGTTTTTTGTTCTTGCGATAGTTTACTGAGAATGATAATTTCCAATTTCATCCATGTCCCTACAAAGGACATGAACTCATCATTTTTTATGGCTGCATAGTATTCCATGGTGTATATGTGCCACATTTTCTTAATCCAGTCTATCATTGATGGACATTTGGGTTGGTTCCAAGTCTTTGCTATTGTGAGTAATGCCGCAATAAACATACGTGTGCATGTGTCTTTATAGCAGCATGATTTACAGTCCTTTGGGTATATACCCAGTAATGGGATGGCTGGGTCAAATGGTATTTCTAGTTCTAGATCCTTGAGGAATCGTCACACTGACTTCCACAAGGGTTGAACTAGTGTACAGTCCCACCAACAGTGTAAAAGTGTTCCTATTTCTCCACATCCTCTCCAGCACCTGTTGTTTCCTGATTTTTTAATGATTGCCATTCTAACTGGTGTGAGATGGTATCTCATTGTGGTTTTGATTTGCATTTCTCTGATGGCCAGTGATGGTGAGCATTTTTTCATGTGTTTTTTGGCTGCATCAATGTCTTCTTTTGAGAAGTGTCTGTTCATATCCTTTGCCCACTTTTTGATGGGGTTGTTTGTTTTTTTCTTGTAAATTTGTTTGAGTTCATTGTAGATTCTGGATATTAGCCCTTTGTCAGAGGAGTAGGTTGAGAAAATTTTCTCGCATTTTGTAGGTTGCCTGTTCACTCTGATGGTAGTTTCTTTTGCTGTGCAGAAGCTCTTTAGTTTAATTAGATCCCATTTGTCAATTTTGGCTTTTGTTGCCATTGCTTTTGGTGTTTTAGACATGAAGTCCTTGCCCATGCCTATGTCCTGAATGGTAATGCCTAGGTTTTCTTCTAGGGTTTTTATGGTTTTAGGCCTAATGTTTAAGTCTTTAATCCATCTTGAATTGATTTTTGTATAAGGTGTAAGGAAGGGATCCAGTTTCAGCTTTCTGCATATGGCTAGCCAGTTTTCCCAGCACCTTTTATTAAATAGGGAATCCTTTCCCCATTGCTTGTTTTTGTCAGGTTTGTCAAAGATCAGATAGTTGTAGATATGTGGCGTTATTTCTGAGGGCTCTGTTCTGTTCCATTGATCTATATCTTTGTTTTGGTACCAGTACCATGCTGTTTTTGTAACTGTAGCCTTGTAGTATAGTTTGAAGTCAGGTAGCGTGATGCCTCCAGCTTTGTTCTTTTGGCTTAGGATTGACTTGGCGACATAGGCTCTTTTTTGGTTCCATATGAACTTTAAAGTAGTTTTTTCCAATTCTGTGAAGAAAGTCATTGGTAGCTTGATGGGGATGGCATTGAATCTGTAAATTACCTTAGGCAGTATGGCCATTTTCACGATATTGATTCTTCCTACCCATGAGCATGGAATGTTCTTCCATTTGTTTGTATCCTCTTTTATTTCCTTGAGCAGTGGTTTGTAGTTCTCCTTGAAGAGGTCCTTCACATCCCTTGTAAGTTGGATTCCTAGGTATTTTATTCTCTTTGAAACAATTGTGAATGGGAGTTCACTCATGATTTGGCTCTCTGTTTGTCTGTTATTGGTGTATAAGAATGCTTGTGATTTTTGCACACTGATTTTGTATCCTGAGACTTTGCTGAAGTTGCTTATTAGCTTAAGGAGATTTTGGGCTGAGACAATGGGGTTTTCTAGATATACCATCATGTCGTCTGCAAACAGGGACAATTTGAATTCTTAAAAAAGTCAAAAAACAACAGATGTTAAGAAGGCTATGGAGAAAAGGGAACGCTTATACACTTATACACTGGTGGTGGGAATGTAAATTCAGCTACTGTGGAAAACAGTTTATAGGTTTCTCAAGTAACTTAAAACAGAACTACCATTAATCCAGCAATCCCATTACTAGGTGTATATGCAAAAGAAAACAAATCATCCTATTGAAAAGACACAGGCACTCATATGTTAATCACAGCACTGTTCACAATAGCAAAGACATGGAATCAACTTAGGTGCCCATCAATAGTGGATTGGATAAAGGAAATGTGGTATATATACAGCATGAAATACTACACAGGAATAAAAAAGAATGAAATCATGTCATTTCCAGCAACATGGATGCAGTTGGAGGCCATTATCCTAAGTGAATTAATGCAGAAACAGAAAACCAAATACCACATGTGCTCACTTATAAATGGGAGCTAAACATTGGATACTCATGGTCATAAAGATGACAACAATAGACACTGGGGACTATTAGAGGGGGAAGTGGGTGGGCGGGGGAAGGGTTGAAAAACTAACCATTGGGTACTATGCTCAGTATCTGGGTGATTAAATCATTTGTAACCCAAACCTTGGCATCACACAATATACCCAAGTAACAAGCCTGCACATGTACCTCTGAATCTAAAATAAAATAGAAAAAAAAAAGACAATAGCCTCTGGAAAGGATGCTCCTTATTGGCAATGTTCTGATCTCCTGAGTAAACCTGGCTAAAGAAGTAATACAATGGAACAATCCATTTTACTAGGCTTATGCATAAGCACATACGAAACAATATTTATATTTTGAAAACACAGGTCTATCAAATGAAATTTTATTTAATTTATAGTGATAGTAACCAATTGTTTGTATAAGCTATCCTTTTAAGGTGTAAAATACCAAACACTCACCCCATGATTGTAAAATTTCACATCTCTAGATGAGACAGTGTAATCCTCTATATTACACAGAAAGGCTCATAAAACTTTTCATATAAAACTGAAAGCTTTTTGATGCTATTTATTTAAATACTAAAAATAGCCAAAGTATTTGATTCACGAACTATAAAGAAAAAGCTTGAGATTATTTGTAATCCTACAATGGTTTGATATCCTTTGTTTCCAAGGAGGACACCACTGACCCATTTTTGATAAAGAAAGAACTTGAGTTATTTCTCTAGTAAGGGTGATGGATTATACTAATCTTTTGTAAAGTAAAAGTAAGTGGTATAATAAAATGATTTTTTCTCTTTATATATAGAAGCCTGTATATGTTATGTTCTATAAATAAATTCCTAAAGCTTGAATATGAAAACAAAGCCATATCCTCCACCAGGTCTGGGTTATTTGGGAATAGAAGAAGTTAGATCGTAGTGAGTGATACTCAAGTTTGGAAATGATTAGGAGCTTGTATCAGTGCTGGCAGTTTTAACCATTGACTTCTTTTGTTATAAATGATCAATATAGAGTTTTCTGATTACATTGATGATTCAGATTGCTTCTAAAGAAATGACAACTCACCTTGCAGTCTGGTCATTTGCACTGCTAGATTTAACCTAGTGAGTTCTCTAAGGCTTTATTTCTAATATTTAGACAGTTTTTCTGGTGTTCAACTACTATAATTCTAGCTGAATGCAAGGAAAGATACTTAAATATCTAATTGAGCCTGAAAATAAGGCACATAGCTGAAACCCTACTCCAGTCACAATGTTTTAAGAGTAAGAGAAAATTGGTAGTTGGGCTTTTCTTGTGGAAAGCCAGAATATTATATTTGATTTCAATTTGCAAGTTATTTTCACTACTATCTCACATCATAGCCCAGCTCCATCAATAATATATGTAGTCACCTCTCCATAGATATTCTCCAGCATGAACAGGAATATTGACTGCAGTTTACAACAGCAAGCATTACTGCTATCAGTCTTCATAGTTCAGTGGTTAAGTTGATCTTCATTTAGGATAAGGTTGATATTTTCTTTCAGCAGCTCTCCTATTTGGACTAATTAGCTTAAAAAATACTTAGGTGTACTATAGGATAGGATTTTCCTCTCTGACATCAAAATATACTATTGGTGTATTAAATCAACATTAGAGCTTATTGCTGTTAATCCCCCTCTTTGGTGGTATATAATGGTGGTAGGGGTACTGGGGGAATCAAATTAAGATTCAGAGTCCGGTTGTGTCTGAAGAACTATATTCCCCTCCTCCGTCATGCCCATTTACATGGGTTAATATTTAAGGGAGGAAGGGGCTTTCAAGGAGGAAGTTTTTTTTTTTTTTCTTCAGGTCTTAGAGGTAGAAGAGGAAACATAAGGAGAATGAGGGATGGAAAAAAGGGAAAGTAAAATGATCAAATGATGTAGGAACTTCCCTAGATTAAAAAATGAGGATTCTTCTTGTTGAAACATAAAACCTTTGTATATAAAGGCCTATGTAGAGTAGCAAGGACTCTGTAAACACTGTATTTTGTTCCAGAGACTGGAGTGCTTGCAGAAACACTGGTGGATCTAGGTATGTTTCTCTAGTGATGATTTAGAAATTTGGAGGATGCCTTAAAATGGAATAGGGGATTGAAAAAGGATAAGACTGTCACTTGCTTCTCACTCTCCTTCACCCACTTCAGCCCAACCAACACTCTCCTTGAATTATATGCAGTTACAGCAAAGGCATTGATTGTTGCTATGGTTTGAATGTGTTTCCTAAAACCTATGTGTTGGAAAGTTAATCCTCAATGCAACAGTGTTGAGAGATGGGATCTTTAAGAGATGGTTAGGTCATGAGAGCTCTGCCCTCAGAATGAATGAATGCAGTTATCACTAGAATAGGTTAATTATTCTGGGAGTGGGTTGCTAATAAATGGATGAGTTTGACTCTCTCTCTCTGTTCTCTCATGTTCTTATGCTCTTTTACCTTCTTCCATGGAATGATGCAGCAAGAAGGCCCTCACCAGATGCTGGCGCCTTGATATTGGACTTTCCAGCCTCCAGAATCATGAGAAATAAATTTCTATTGTTTATAAATTATTCAGTCTGTGATGTTCTGTTATAGTAGCATAAAACTAAGATAACTATGTTGCCAAAAAGTCTCTAGGGGATCCAGATTACTTGAAGGAGCTAGTGGTAGGTTTCTGTATGTATGACCCTTAACTAAGCAGGAAAATTTAGCAAGACATTTATTTGAAAGATGTACAAATTTTGAGTACCAGGAGATGTATCTCCTGGATCGGGCATATATATTTTTTGTCTTCTGGGAAGATAGGGTTCTCAGAGTGCAAGGTTAAGAGTGGCAGCAGTAGATACTTCCGTCAAGTGGCTGGACACAGAATGGACATCTACAGAAGGGACAGAGCAGAAGCACATGGAAGAGCTAGTCCTGAGCATAGAGGACTCCCAGAAGTAACTGGGGATATTCAGAGAAGGGAGTCTTGAAGTCCTGAAGCTTGGCACTGAGGGGCTGGAGCTAACAAAATGTGGGGGCCAGAGTAATTAGATTCATTTGTATCTACAGGCTGTAGAAGCCTGAGGACAATCAGGTTATTTTACATTTTTATTTTATTTTATTATATTTTTGAGACAGGGTCTTGCTCCATTACCAAGGCTGCAGTGCTGTGGTGCAGGCTCCTAAGCTCAAGTGATCCTCCCACCTCAGCCCTCAGCCTCCCAAGTAGCCAGGACTATAGGCAAGTGCCACCACATCTGGCTAATTAAAAATTTTTTTTAGTAGAGACGGAATTTCACCATGTTGCCCAGGCTGGTTTTGAATTCCTGGGCTCAAGCGATCCTCCTGCCTTGGCCTCCAAAGTGCTGTGATTGTATATACACGAGCCTGGTGGCGATGAGGCTATTAATGGAAAAGTTACAATCTTTTTAAATGTTATGACCATTGAGATGAATTTGCTGCAATGCAGTAAACTACAGCCTGTACTCTACTCCCTAGGAGCTTAGTTATTTTTGTCTTAAAACTGTCATGCCTTCTATAGCATAATAACTATTTTATTTCCTTGATTCTGAGGCACAATCAGTTGTAGGACATATCTTTGTTTTAATAAGAGATTTCTAGGAGGAAAAATCTATACTGTACATTAATTTTAAGATACAATCCTGCCTTAGTCTGTTTGTGTTGCTGTACGGGAATATGTGAGGCTGGGCAATTTATACAGAAAAGAGATTTATTTGGCTCATAGTTCTGCAGGCTGTACAAGAAGCATGGTGTCAGCATCCATCTGCTTGGCTTCTGTTGAGGGCCTCATGTTGCCTCCATTCCTGATGGAGGGTGAGGGAGGAGCTAGCATCACATGGCAAGAGAAGTGCCATGCTCTTTTCAACAACCAGTTCTCTCGGGAACTAAGGGGGAGAACTCATTCCCTCCTTTGAGAATGCCACCAAACCATTCATGAAGGATCCATCCCCATGATCCAGACACCTCTCACCAGGCCCCACCTCCAACATTGGAGATCAGATTTCAACCTGAGACCTGACAGGGCCAAACAAACCATATGCAGGGCTAAGTGTGGTGGCTCACACCTGTAATCCTAGCCATTTGGGAAGGGTGAGAAGATTGCTTGAAGCCAGGAGTTCAAGCAATGACCAGCCTGAGCAAAACAGCAAGACCCCTTTCTACACAAAATTTTATTATTATTATTACTTTATTTTTATTTTTCCATAAGTTATTGGGGTACAGGTGGTATTTAGTTTCATGAGTAAGTTCTTTAGTGATGATTTGTGAGATTTCGGTGCACATATCAACTGCGCAGTATACACTGCACCATATTTGTAGTCTTTTAATCCCTCGCCTTCCTCACACTCTTCGCCCCGAGTCCCCAAAGTCCATTGTGTCATTCTTATGCCTTTGCATCCTCATAGCTTAGCTCCCACATATCAGTGAGAACATGTGATGTTTGGTTTTTCATTTCTGAGTTACTTCACTTAGAATAAGTCTCTAATCGCAGCCAGGTCACTGCAAATGCTGTTAATTCACTCTTTTTTATGGCTGCGTAGTATTCCATCATATATATATATATATATATATATATATATATATACCACAGTTTCTTGATCCACTCATTGGCATTTGGGTTGGTTCCACAATTTTGCAATTGTTAATTGTGCTGCAATAAACATGCTTGTGCAAGTATCTTTTTCAAATAATGACTTCTTTTCCTCTGGGTAGATACCTAGTAATGGGATTGCTGGATCAAATAGTAGTTTTACTTTTAGTTCTTTAAAGAATCTCTACACTGTTTTCCATAGTGGCTGTACTAGTTTACATTCCCACCAGCAGTGTAGAAGTGTTTCCTTTTCACTGTATCCATGCCAACATCTACTGTTTTTTGGTTTTTTGATTATGGCCATTCTTGCAGGAGTATTGCATGGTGGTTTTGATTTGCATTTCCCTGATCATTAGTGTGTGATGTTGAGCATTTTTTCATTTGTTTGTTGGCCATTTGTCTATCTTCTTTTGAAAATTGTCTATTCATGTCCTTAGCCCACTTTTTGATGTGATTGTTTGTTTTTTTCTTACTGATTTGTTAGAGTTCATTGTAGATTCTGGATATTAGTCCTTTGTCAGATGTACAGATTGTTAAGATTTTCTCCTATTCTGTGGGTTGTCTGTTTACTCTGCTGACTGTTCCTTTTGCCATGCAAAAGCTCTTTAGTTTAATTAGGTCCCAGCTATTTATCTTTGTTTTTATTGCATTTACTTTTGGGTCATGAAATCCTTGCCTAAGCCAATGTCTAGAAGGGGTTTTCCAATGTTATCTTTTAGAATTTTTATAGTTTCACATCTTAGGTTTAAGTCATTAATCCATCTTTAGTTGATTTTTGTATAAGGTGAGAGATGAGGATCCAGTTTCATTCTCCTACAGGTGGCTAGCCAATTATCCCAGCACTATTTGTTGAAAAGGTTATCCTTTCCCCACTTTATGTTTTTTGTTTGCTTTGTTGAAGATCAATTGACTGTAAGCATTTGGGTTTATTTTTGGGTTCTGTATTCTGTTCCATTGATCTATGTGCCTATTTTTATACCAGTACCATGCTGTTTTGGTAACTATGGCCTTATAATATAGTTTGAAATAAAGTAGTGTGATACCTCCAGATTTGTTCTTTTTACTTTATCTTGCTTTGGCTATGTGGGTTGTGGGCTCATTTTTGGTTCCATATGAATTTTAGAATTGTTTTTTCTAATTCTGTGAAGAATGATGGTGGAATTTTGATGGGGATTGCATTGAATTTGTAGATTGCTTTTGGCAGTATGGTCATTTTCACAATACTGATTCTACCCATCCATGAGCATGGGTTGTGTTAACATTTGTTTGTGTTGTGTTAACATTTGTTTGTGTTGTCTATGATTTATTTCAGCAGTGTTTTATAGTTTTCCTTGTAGAGGTCTTTCGACTCCTTTGTTAGGTATATTCTTAAGTATTTTTTTTTGCAGCTATTGTAAAAGGGGTTGAGTTCTTGATTTGATTCTCCACTTGGTTGCTGTTGGTGTGTAGAAGAGCTACTGATTTTTATACATTAATCTTGTATCTGGAAACTTTGCTGAATTCTTTTATCAGTTCTAGGAGCTTTCTGGAGGAGCCCTTAGGGTTTTCAAGGTAAATGATCTTATCGTCAGCAAACAGTGACAGTTTGACTTCCTCTTTACTGATTTGGATGCCCTTTATTTCTTTCTCTTGTTTGATTGCTCTGGCTAGGACTTTCAGTATTATGTTGAAGAGGAGTGTTGAGAGTGGGCATCCTTGTCTTGTTCCAGTTCTCAGAGGGAATGCTTTCAACTTTTCCCCATTCGGTATTATGTTGGATGTGGGTTTGTCATAGACAGCTTTTATTACATTAAGGTATGTCCCTTGTATGCTGATTTTGCTGAAAGTTTTAATCATAAAGTGATGCTGGATTTTTTCAAAGTCTTTTTCTGCATCTATTGAGATGACCATGTGATTTTTGTTTTAAATTCTGTTTATGTGGTGTATCACATTTATTGACTTGTGTATGTTAAACCATCCCTGCATCCCTGGTATGGAACCCACTTGATCATAGTGGATTATCTTTGTGATATGTTGTTGGATTTGGTTAGCTAGCATTTTGTTAAGGATTTTAGCATCTGTGTTCATCAAGGATATCAGTCTGTAGTTTTCTTTTTTGGTTATGTCCTTTCCTGGTTTTGGTATTAGGGTCATGCTGGCTTCATAGAATGAATTAAGGAGGGTTCCTTCCTCGTATCTCTATCTTGTGGAATAGTGTCAAAAGGATTGGCACCAATTCTTCTTTGAATGTCTAGTAGAATTCATCTGTGAATCCATCTGGTCCTGGACTTTCTTTTGTTGGTAATTTTTTAATTAGCATTTCAATCTTGCTGCTTGTTATTGGTCTGTTCAGGATATCTAATTCTTTTAAGCTAGGAGGGTTGTATTTTTCCAGGAATTTATCCATCTCTTCTAGGTTTTCTAGTTTATGTGTGTAAAGGTGTTTATAGTACCCTTGAATAATCTTTTGTATTTCAGTAGTGTCAGTTGTAATATCTCCGGTTTCATTTCTTAGTGAGGTTATTTGGATTTTCTCTCTTCTTGGTTAATCTTGCTAATGGTCTACAGTTTTATTCATCTTTTCAAATAACCAGCTTTTCGTTTCATTTATCTTTTGTATTGGTTTCTTCTTTGTTTGTTTTTTGAGATGGAGTCTCACTCTATTGCCCAGGCTAGAGTGCAGTGGTGCGATCTTGACTCACTGCAACCTCCACCTCCCAAGTTCAAGTGATTCTCCTGCCTCAGCCTCCTGAGTAGCTGGGATTACAGGCATGTGCCACCATGCCTGGCTAATTTTTGTATTTTTAGTAGAGATGGGGTTTCCCCATGTTGGTCAGGCTGTTCTGCAACTCCTGACCTCAGGTGATCCACCTGCCTCGGCCTTCCAAAGTGCTGGGATTACAGGCTTGAGCCACTGTGCCCAGCCTGTGTTGTTTTTTTTGGTTGTTGTTTCAATTTCATTTAGCTCTGGTCCAATCTTGGTTATTTCTTTTATTCTGCTGGGTTAGGATTTGGTTTGTTCTAGTTTCTCTAGTTCCTTGAGGTGTGACCTTAGATCATCTCCTTGTGCTCTTTCAGACTTTTTGATGTAGATGTTTAGGGATATGAACTTTCCTCTTAGCACCGCCTTTGCTGTATCCCAGAGGTTTCTTTCTTTCTTTTTTTTTTTTTTGAGATGGAGTCTTGCGCTGTCACCAGGCTGGAGTGCAATGGCGTGATCTCAGCTCACTGCAACCTCCGCCTCCCGGGTTCAAGTGATTGTCCTGCCTCAGCCTCCCAAGTAGCTGGGACTACAGGTGCCACCACACCCAGCTAATTTTTGTATTTTTAGCAGAGACGGGGTTTCACCATGTTGGCTGGGATGGTCTCGATCTCTTGTCCTCATGATCCGCCTGACTCGGCATCCCAAAGTGGTGGGATTTCAGGTGTGAGCCACTGCATCCAGGCCCAGAGGTTTTGATAGGTTGTGTTATTATTGTCATTCAGTTTGAAGAATTTTTAAATTTCCATCTTGATTTTGTTTTTGACTCAATGCTCATTCAGGAGCAGGTTATCTAATTTACATGTATTTGCATGGTTTTGAGGGTTCCTTTTGGAGTTGATTTCCAGTTTTATTCCACGGTGGTTTGAGAGAGTGCTTGATATAATTTCAATTTTCTAAAATTTATTGAGGCTCGTTATAGGGCCTATCATATTATGGTCTGTCTTGGAGAAAGTTCCATGTGCTGTTGAATAGAATGTATATTCTGTGGTTGTTGGATGAAATATTCTGTATATATCTGTTAAGTCCATTTGTTCCAAGGTATTGTTTAAATCCATTGTTTCCTTGTTGACTTTCTGTCTTGATGGCCTGTCTAGTGTTGTCAGTGGAGTATTGAAGTCCCCCACTATTATTGTGTTGCTGTCTCATTTCTTAGGTCTGTTAGTAATTGTTTTATAAATTTGGGAGCTCCAGTGTTAGGTGCATATGTTTAAGATGGTGATATTTTCCTGTTGGATGAGGCCTTTTACCATTATATAATGTACCTCTTTGTCTCTTTTAACCACGGTTGCCTTAAAGTTTATTTTTTCTGATGTAAGAATAGCTTCCCCTGCTGGCTTTTGGTGTCCATTTTCATGAAATGCCTTTTTTTCCCACCCCTTTACTTTAATTTTATGTGAGTCCTTTTGTGTTAGTTGAGTCTCCTGAAGGCAGCAGATGGTTGGTGAGTTCTTATCGATTCTGTGGTTCTGCATCTTCTAAGTGGGGCATTTAGGCCATTTACATTCAATGTTAGTATTGAAATGTGAGGTACTGTTGCATTCATCATGTGCTTTGTTGCCTGTGAACTTTGTCTTTTGTTTTGTTTTATTTTCTTTTGTTTTTGCTTTTTAACTTATATTTTTGTTTTATAGGTCCTGTGTGACTTATGCTTTAAAGAGGTTCTGTTTTGATGTGTTTCCAGGATTTGTTTAAAGATTTAGAGCTCCTTTTAGCAGTTCTTGTAGTGGTGGCTTGGTAATGGCGAATTCTCTCAGCATTTGTTTATCTGAAAATGACTGTATCTTTCCTTCATATATGATGCTTAGTTTCACTGAATACAAAATTCTTGGCTGATAATTGTTTTGTTTGGGGAGGCTGAAGATAGGGCCCCACTCCTTCTAGCTTGTAGGTTTTCTGCTGAGAAATCTACTGTTAATTTGATAGGTTTTCCTTTATAGGTTACCTGGTGCTTCTGTCTCACAGCTCTTAAAATTCTTTCCTTCATCTTAACTTTGGATAACCTGATGACAATGTGCCTAGGCAAAGATCTTTTTTGCGATGAATTTCCAGGTGTTCTTTTTGCTTCTTGTATTTGGATATCTAGGTCTCTAGCAAGGCTGGGGAAGTTTTCCTCAATTATTCCCCCAAATATGTTTTCCAAGCTTTTAGAATTCTCTTCTTCCTCAGAAACACTAATTATTCTTAGATTTGGTCATTTAACATAATCCCAGACTTCTTGGAGGCTTTGTTAATATTTTCTTCTTCTTTTTTCTTTGTCTTTATTGGATTGGGTTAATTCGGAGACCTTGTCTTCAAGCTTTGAATTTCTTTCTTCTACTTGTTCAATTCTATTGCTGAGACTTTCCAGAGTATTTCACATTTCTACAAGTGTGTCAAAAGTTTCCTGAATTTTTTATTGTTTTTTTCTTTAATCTGTTTCCTTGAATATTTCTCCTTTCACTTCTTGCGTCATTTTTTGGATTTCTTTGCATTGGGCTTTGCCTTTCTCTGTTCCCTCCCTGATTAGCTTAATAACTAACCTCCTGAATTCTTTTTCAGGTAAATCAGGGATTTCTTCTTGGCTTGGATCCATTGCTGGTGAACTAGTGAGATTTTTGGGGAGGTGTTGAAGAGCCTTGTTTTGTCATATTACTGGGGTTAGTTTTCTGGTTCCTTCTCATTTGGGTAGCCTCTGTCAGAGGGAAGATCTAGGGCTGAAGGCTGTTGTTCAGATTCTTTTGTTGCATGAGGTGTTCCCTTGATGTATTACTCTCCCCCTTTTTCTATGGATGTGGCTTCCTGTGAGCCAAACTGCAGTAATGGTTGTCTCTCTTCTGGGTCTAGCTGCCCAGCGAGTCTACCTGGCTCTGGGCTGGTGGTGGAGGTTGTCTGCATAGAGTCCTGTGATGTGAACCATCTATGGGTCTCTCAGCCATGCTTACTAGTGCCTGTTCCAGTGGAGGTGGTAGTGGGTGCAGTGGACTCTGTGAGGGTTCTTAGCTTTGGTGATTTAATGTTCTATTTTTGTGTTGGTTGGCCTCCTGCCAGGAGGTCGTGCTTCCCAGAAAGCATCAGCTATAGTTGTGTGGAGAGGGACCAGTGGTGGGCAGGGCCCTAGAACTCCCAAGATTATATGCCCTTTGTTTTCCGCTACCAGGGTGGATAGGGAAGGACCACTGGGTAGGGGTGGGGTTAGGCGTGTCTGAGCTCAGACTCTCCTTAGGCAGGTCTTGCTGAGGCTGCTGTGGTTGATGGGGGTGAGATTCCCGGGTCACTGGAGTTATATACCTGGAGGATTATGGCTGCCTCTGCTGAGTCTTGCAGGTTGTCAGGGAAGTGGGAGAAAGCTGGCAGTCTTAGGCCTCACCCAGCTCCGAAGCAAACCGAAGGGCCGGTCTCACTCCCACTGTGTCCTCCCCAACAGCCCCTAGTCTGTTTCCAGGTGGAGGGCAAGATGGGCTTGAAAACTGTCCCAATGCTATCCACCTTCCAGCTGCGAAAGAAAAGGGCTTTAGTTCTTCCCCGTCTGTGAAGTCTGCACACTGGATTCATACCCTCCCCTGAGTTCTGGCCAGGAGGCTTCTCACCCCGTTCAAATTGTTACAAAGTTAGGCTAGAGAATTCCTTCTTCCTGTGGAGTTTTACCCCCTGCTCCTCTGGCCAACCCCCAATGGATCCCTGTGGTGCCAGGCAGGAACAGGCTGCTTGGGGACCCAGCGAGCCCCCAGGGCCTTTCTGCTGCTTCCTCTACCCCTGTATTTCACTTGGCTCTCTAACTTCACTCAGCTCCAGGAAAAGTCAGAAACTTCTCCCACAAACAGACCTTCAACTTCTCCAGTGGGGGTGTGTGTTCAGGAAAGGAGGGTCTCCCTTTCCCACTTCTGCAGCTGGGGCACTCACATTATTTGGACGTTTCCTGGGTCTTGCAGGAGCAGCCTGCTTTCTTCAGAGGGTCTCTGGGCCCTCTTGGGATTGCTGGTTTGTTCTTGCAGTCAATCTGGAGCTAAAATTCACAATGCAACCCTCTGCATGCTGCTCTGTCTGGAGCTGCAATCTAGTCCTGCCTCCCATCCACCATTATCCCAGGAGCTCTCCCTCAAAAACATTTTTTTTAGTTAGTTGGGTGTGGTAAAGCAGGATGATTGCTTGAGACCAGGAGTTTGAAGCTGCAGCAATGATCATGTCACTGCACTCTAGCCTGGGTGACAGAGTGAGACCCTGACTCTAAAAAAAATTTTAAATAATAAAGATAAAATTAAAAACCAAACCATATTCAAACCATAGCAAATCCCAATTTTGAAGACATTAAAATGTCGCAAAACATCCATCTTAAAATTGAAGAAATACAGTAGTAATGCAGCAAGCTACAAACACTAGTGGTTTTGCTTGATTATTCTACTGGAATTTACAATGGACCTTCTAAAGAAATGGTACATTTCCAATGTTTTTGAAGCTCTCTGCATGTCCTTCTCATTCTTTTTTGTTTCCTCTAGTTAATCTCTACTCTAAATTTTGGGGCAATCATTTCTTTTTTTTTCTTTACAAGGTTTTACAACATATATATATATATCAGTAAACAATGTATTATTTGGTTTTGTCTGGTTTTGAATCTTAAAGAAATGGAATCATACCTCATGTATTCTTCTGTGATCTGGCCATTGTTTTTAATATCCATCCCTGTTGATAGTTGCAATAGTTTATTCATTTTCACTACCACATAATATTTCATGGAATGCATATATCACAACATATTTATACATTCTATCATCAATGGAAGTTGTTTACTGAGACACTGAGGGACTCAAAGTTGGTTTCTCTGGTGTGCCATCCCAGGCTTTTGGCCTATCTGAAGTCTATTTCTGCACATGTACTTAATACTATTTTCTTCATATTTGTTCACAGTAGACTTCCCCTTCTTGAAATATATCCTGAAACATAGTCGAGTAATTACCTCTCTAGCCTCGTTTCTTACCATTTCCTGTCATACACTTTATATTTCTGGCATACCAAATTATTATAGTTCTGAAAACTGCAAGTTCACTGATATGATTTGGCTCTGTGTCCCCACCCAAATCTCATCTTGAATTGTACTCCCATAATTCCCACATGTTGTGGGAGGGACTTGGTGAGAGATAATTGAATCATGGGGGGCAGTTTCCCTCATACTGTTCTCATAGTAGTGAATACGTCTCATGAGATCTGATGGTTTTATCAGGGGCTTCCGCTTTTGCGCCTTCCTCATTCTCTCTTTGCCTGCTGCCGTCCATGTAAGACGGGACTTGCTGCTCCTTACCTTCTGCCATGATTGTGAGGCTTCCCCAGCTACATGGAACTATAAGTCCAATTAAACCTCTTTCTTCTGTAAATTGCCCAGTCTCAGGTATGTTTTTATCAGCAGTGTGAAAACGGACTAATACATTCACCATGCTCTTTTGCCTTCAGGCCTTTGTCAGTTTTGCTGTTTTCCTGGAGTGCTCATCTGCCTAATTCTTGCCCTCCTTTCAGGTGTCTCCTAGTTAGGGAAGCCTCCCTCCATGACATTCTAGTTTGGGGCTTTTCCTTAACAGAGGAGATGTCCTACTGTCATCTTAGGGGTTAGTCAGAGTTGCCTTTTGAAAGTGTCAAATGTATTACAGAATAAAACCCCACAGTTGCACTTTGGTGCCGGGAAAGACCGTATGAAAGGTTTGTTTTATGTAGTTGTAGTTGTAATGAACAGGAAGCATGGAAATACCACTTAGAATTGTCAGTACCAACTTTTCAAATGTCTTTAGGTTAAGGCACAAATTATGTACTTGTTGGTGAAAAAGAGCTGGATAAATTACGTGTTATTTTTATTTGCCTTCGAGATTTTTATCTAAATTTCAGAATTTTTCTAAGAGAAACAAGACAAAACCCATCCTCTTTTCCTGGAGTTTGTTCTCTGGTGTGGGAAACAAAGTCTCTCATTTGGTTCCCTCTCTGTGTTTATATCACTCTGGCTGCTTATCTGTTGGACATCTCACCAAAAAATACATCAAGGGATGGGTGGATATGGGATGTAAAAACCAAATTAGTTGGTTACATACTTTTTAAAAAATAAGCTTTTCTTTTTAGAATAGTTTTAGATTTACATAGAAGTTGCAAAAACCCAATCTGAAGCCAAAGGGTGAGGGAACCTGTTTGATGTAATCTCTAAAGATTAGCCTTCTAGGGCATGGAATACGGTGGAAAAGAATGGAGAAAGTACAGTTTGGGTACAGTTTGAAGTTGCAGAAGAAAACTATATAGTTCAATGATATTTAGTTGTATAAATATGTAATTGTTTAATCATCTACTTTTGGGCATTTAGATTGATTCCAGATTTTCTTTTTGCTTATTATACACATTCTTTTATTTAAATATTACATGTCTATTCCAATTTACATATGATACATTCATAGAAGTAGATTGTCTGGGCTCCAATTTTAAGATTTTTGATATATATCATTTCCAGAAAAATTTTTAGCAATTTACCTTCCACCTGCAGAATGTCAGAAAGCTTGTTTTTCTGTGTCCTCATTAATATTAGGTATTATCATTAGTCTTTGCCAGGTTAATAGAAAAATATCTTCCCATTTTTATTTATATTTCTTTCATTATAGTTAAATTTAAAAATAAAAAGATCTTTATTGGCCATCTGTGGCTTTGTTAAATTATCTCCTTGTTGTGGTATAAAACACTTGCTTTCATTTGTGCCTGGTGCTCTTCAATCCACAGACCATCTGTTTTGCCCTCACCAGAGAATAAACATTCCGCATTCTGCAGTGATCTTTACCATGGTTACTTGACTAGAGTCTGGGGAAAGTTGTAGGGGTGTCTAACTCCTTAACAAGATTTTCAACCAGTGTTTTTAGTCCCACTTTTGCACCACTGCCCTTCTCCCTCTCATTTCTAGAGACACCTGTTGCTGCCAGTTCTTGAGCTTTTTGGTGATTATGCAGTGTGATTTGCTTTGATTCTTTACTTTCTCCACTACCAGCTCAAATTTCTTATATCTTCCAAGTAGGTTGCTACTCTTCCATCCACTTTTTAGCTTCCTCATTTTTGTTGTGGTGTCTCTTCTCCTAATCTCTTTGTCCTTACAGATTATGCCTTAAAAGTATATAATTACCTCTACTTCATTTTAATGATCTTATTGGAGGATATGGAGATACATTCTTCTGTTCAATCTTCCATCTTTAACAGGAAGACCTGAGTTGAAACTGTTTTACTGGGGCTTGTTAGGTTGGTAAATACTACAGATGTCTCACAGACCTGGAAAGATATAAAGAATTGCTATGTAGACCAGAGAGCCTCCAGGTTGCCTCAGATTAGTGTGAGAAAGACCTCTTTAGTGATGAAAATTCTTTCCAAGACCTCTTGGAATATCTCTGCACTCATATTTATAAAGGTATTAAATGGTCGGGTTGCTTATGCAAAAATATTTGTGAATTTGTTCATTTGCATGCAATCGAATGAATCAGACAGGCACACATATATCCACAATGTAGGTTAAGCCTCTCAGGAACATAGCAAAATATTGAATAACTGATGTTGCATGAGCATTAGCAACCAGAATGGACAGTGGCTGGAGCAGGGTCCAACAGGCCTTCTGCTGGGCCACATGATATCCCTTTATATGCTAGACCATCTCAGGAGGGTCTAAGAGGTGGCAGGGTAAGGAAAGGAGGACACTTTGAGGACTTAGTAGAGCTGCTGTTTGCCAACTAGTAAGGAAGTATTTTTATATTTTATAGTAGGTATGGCCATAATGGTATGTATAAGTAATTATCAGTCTTTTCCCTTTTGCTTCAACTATGTTGCCCTTATATGAATTATTTTCCCTTTCTAGCATGCTCTACATGTTGTCTGTCACTGTCTTATTTCCTTTGCTCAATGTCTTTCCCAGCTTTCTACAGATGATGATTCCCATCTACAGACTCAAGCCTTCACCAGTTCCTGAGGCAGTCCTGAAGATGGTGGCAGTCTAATGAGTAACACCAGCAACCTGTTGCGTGCTTTCCAAAAAGAGCTCAGGCTGCATAGGTAATCTCTGAGTTGCAGGTTTCCCTTCCGTCCCTCAATCTTGGCTTTATGTGTAGAGTAGCCTTTGGCCTCAGTTTTCCTCCCCAGTATCTGTACCTCTGATATTTTTTGGTGCCTCCTATTTCCTTTGATTCCTATCTTCCCCAGTCACTTCCTGTAGTATTGCTGCAAGTGGACAGACATAGCCTAGAGTCATGATATAGCTACCTAAGTGGTTTTAGTTACACCTGTCACCTCAGCTCTGCTATCCATTCCTGGATTGCATTCCTTTAGCATTGATGCTTCCCCAATCCATGGCAAAGCTTTGCTGTGCCCTTTGGATGCTGTATTATACACTGTTTAGCTGCTTCCTTGGGACTATTGCATACTTTGTATTGGACAAATTATCTAAAAAAGTCAGTGTTCTATTAGCAAAGATGGAAGGCAGAGTGGTTGACAGGTTAGCTACCAAACAGCTTTTGGCATATCACCTACTGATATTGGAAGTTCCCAACTAGAAGGGCCCTGTAGAATATCTAATGACAGAGCTCACAGTGGGAAGTGTTACTCAGATACTCAGAGCTTCCAATTAGCTTTCTAGCCCCTCACTGTTAAATATGAGAAGGCAACCAAAGATTATCAGACATTTGAGGAAGGCTTTATATACAAAAGAAAGAAAACAAAACATACAAACATAAAAAATAATTTGGAAAAGACAAAGACAATGTAGGGAGAAGAATAACAATTTTAAATTATCATTAATATTCTTAGAGACATGAGGGAAGATATAATAATGAAAAAAGAGAACACTATAAAAGAATATTTACAGAATAAAAAGGAGGTCTTGGAAACTAAACATGTGATCACAAAAGCAATAAACTCAATAGAAGGATTAGGCAATAAAGTTGAAGACATCTCTGATGATAGAGCAAAAAATAAAGGAAATGAAATATAAAAGTGAAAAGAAAAAAAATTAAGGCATTCTAGGAGGTCTAACACTTGAGGTTCCAAAAACAACTGGGAAAATAGAGCTGAGAAAACTGTCAATGTAATAATTCAAGAAAATTCCCTGGAACTAAAAGAATCCATTTCAGCCTAAGTTTGTAAGGTACATCACTGTGAAATTTCAGAACTCAGGAGACAAAGAGAAGATTCTATAAATTCCTAGAGAAAAAGAAAGGTTTTCTTTTTTAAAAAGGTCAAGTACAACAGGCTACGAATCAGAATGTCCTCAGATTTTTCAAAAGCAGTAGTAGAATCTAGGAGGCAATGGAGCAATGCCTTTAAAATTTAACCTAGAATTTTTTACCCAGCCAAATTATCAATCAAATGTGAAGGCAGAATAAAGACATCTTAAGATGTGCAAAGTTTCATAGTTTACCTACCATGTAGACCTTTTCATACTCAGAAAGTTACTGGAGGATATGCTCCACCAAAACAAGGAAAAGGAAGACTTAGGGTACATGAAACAGGTGATACAGATGGGACCAAAGGAATTCCCAGGATTAATGATGTAGACTCTAGGATGAGGGTAATGCACTAAGGCATTGAAGGCAACTAGTCCAGATTGGAGCATTTCAGAAGACTCTGGAAAAGGCTTCTTTAAGAAGATGTAATTGATAGAATACATGATACATATGAATGTGTTAAACAGAGATTTAGGCTGCTCGCAAAGAGGTTAATTCAAATTCAAGCTAGAGAGAAAGCTGAAAGTGGATACAGACCTGCAGACTAGTTTAAGCAGGGCAGGAGATCTCAGCATAGGAGAGATACCACCTAATAACAGGAAGGAGATTCCTTTGTTCCAAGAGCCAGATGGAATATTTGATCTTACTGGGCATTTATTGATATTGATATTTGGTTTCTCTATTCATCCTCATTTAAGAAAGAAGTTACCTCTAATGTCAAGGATATTACAATTACAGTTTTATCTTTTTTTTTAGACAGAGTTTTGTTCTTGTTGTCCAGGATGGAGTGCAATGGCACGATTTTGGCTCACTGCAACCTCCGCCTCCCAGATTCAAGTGATTCTCCTGCCTCAGCTTCCCAAGTAGCTGGGATTACAGGCATGTGCCACCATGCCAGGCTAATTTTGTATTTTTAGTACAGATGGGGTTTTGCCATGTTGGCCAGGATGGTTTCGAACGGTTTTATTTTCAATTTCCATTAGTACCAAAAACATCAACCTCTTAGGCCTCAAATCTTAAAATTGTGTTATTTCTGTCCAGGCAGTTTCCCCCAAACAGACTCAGTTTCCCTGAAATACTGTGACATCAGTGACAGGAGTTATGTAACAGGTGAACATTCAGGAAACAATAATATTTGCCTTGGTAACTGTAGGTAGCTAATGGAATCTTTGCTGCAATTGCCAAGTTAGAGAAGCATTACTATAGTCTTGTTTTAGCATGCTACCAGATTTAAATTGGTGTTTTTATGTGTCTGTTTATTTTAGGGTTGAATTGCTTGTTTTCTTATATCAGGGACTTCATAGTGATAACAACCATTTCTGTTTCTCCACCTGCAATCACTTCATTTAATTCAGAACCTTCAACAACTATATGGAGATTTGTGGTCTTCTCCCTCCCCCTCTTGACTTCCCCTCCTGTGGTTTCCTGTGAGCTTTCCTACATAGGCAGAAGGGGCGTTAGGGCCCTTACTTTCTTGAAAAGAGAGAGAACAGATTCCAGGTTTTAAAAGACTGTTGACTAGGCGTAGTGGCTCACACGTGTACTCCCAGCACTTTGGAAGGCTGAGGGAGAAGGATTGCTTGAACTTGGGAGGTCAAGATTGCAGTGAGCCAGGATTGCACCACTGCATTCCAGCCCGGACAACAGGCTTTTTCTTTCTTTTTTTTTTTTTAAGAAAAAGAAAGCAATCCTGGCTGCAGCTGCTTTGCATTTACTGATTGACTATTTCATGTCCACTATTTATAGAGCAGTGCTTCTTAAAGTTTAAAGTACATACAATTCACCTGTGAGAATTTTGTTGAAATGCAGATGATTCCAATTCTGAGGTAGAATTTGAGAGTCTATTTCTAACAATCTCCCAGGCAATGCTGCTGCTGCTGGTATATGGACCACACTTTGAGTAGCAAGGATAAAGACCACAAATACTCAAAAGTATTAAGAAATTTGGGAGAAAAAGTATTTGGGCTTTGTTTATAAGTATCAAGCATTATTATGTGGAAAGGAGCAATGGCTACCTACTATCTGTTCAGTATAGCTTAATGTGTTAAAAATCATATTTTATTTCAGATAATATATTAGCTACTGTAGATCTTAGACCTGGAAATTACTGGCACTTCAGTTGGCCTAATTCTCCTTAGATACTAGAGATCTGTCCTTCTGAGCTAGCAACGTGCAAGTATATTCTTTTAGGAGTAGAGTAGAGAAAGGACAGAGATAGCAGAGAGGATGTTAAGATGGAGATGGATCAACAATATTACCTGCCAAGAGCTCAAACTCAAATTTCACAAGGTTTAGGGTACATAAGAATCAGCTAGGGTACTTGAAAACAGTGCAGATCACTAGGCTGTATGCTTAGAGATCCTAATTTGGTAGGTCTGGTAGTGGGAGAGGAGAGGCAAGGATATGTATTTTAAAGAAGCACCCCAAGTGAATCTGAGGCCTGGACCATGATTTGAGAAACATTGCATTAGAAGGACTGGTGGTAGTCTCTGTAGGAAGAAAAGAAAAAACGTATAATCACAACCAGGCAAATATTTCCATCTATTTTGATTGGAGTCTTTTTGAGTTATAGGAGAGAAATAAAAGATATCACCCCTGGTCAGCAGACAGTTCTAGGTTATATCTAACTATAAATTAGGCAGCTATAAACTCCGTATCAGCACTCTGAGGCAGAACTGATGTCCACAATTCATAGGAACATGGAATTTTAGAGCTGATAGGAACCATAGAGCCTTTCCAACTCTTTTAGCTGTGACCCATAGTAAGGGATGTACTCTGAGTTTTTTGTTCTGTTTAAATTAAAAAAAAATCTGGTCATGATCTATTATATTGATTTTAGCTAGTATGTTATAATTTACTACTTCAGAAACACCAGTCTAGTGTAGTCACTTCATTTAACAAATAAGAAACAAGCTTTGAGAGGTAAAATGATGTGTCCAAAGGTCACACAGCTGTGAATAGTAGATCTCAGAGCTAGAAGTCAAATCTGAGGCTTTTAGTCCAATAGCCTGTCCACCATGGTCTACCATATATCTAAGTGTTTGTTTTGTTGATCTTAGCCTGTTTTTTCTCAGGACAAAGTGGTTTATTTGTATCTACTAGATTGCCTATCTAGCTGAAACATTTTGAAGAGTACAAATGTCTTTTCACTAAATGAACCACTAGATGGTAGTGTAAACCCTTCTGATGGTGGACTGTTCAATTGAGCCAAGGTGAATTCTGGTTTGTGTATTTGCACATTTATCTTATAATGCTGTAGATTGCTATTCTCTATGTATAAGCTGAGCTTTATGCCC
Source organism: Pongo abelii (assembly GCF_028885655.2). Taxonomy (NCBI): domain Eukaryota; kingdom Metazoa; phylum Chordata; class Mammalia; order Primates; family Hominidae; genus Pongo; species Pongo abelii. Next base: position 52,231,202 of record NC_071998.2, read on the forward strand.
ATCTTGAAGAAACTGTTTTACATTATTTTACAAGCAGGATACATATTGTTATTTGGTATATCTTTTTTTCATTTGTGTGAAAGAGAGATTTAGAAAAACAAACAAGTTTTAGTGCAGTGGCTCACACCTGTAATCCCAGCACTTTAAGAGGCTGAGGCAGGAGGATCACTTGAGTCCAGGAGCTCAAGACCAACTTGGGCAAGAATAGGGAGATCCCTGTCTCTACAAAAAATTAAAAACAAACAGGCTGGGCGCAGTGACTCACACTTGTAATCTCAGCACTTTGGGAGGCCAAGACAGGTGGGTCACCTGAGGTCAGGAGTTCGAGACTAGCCTGGCCAACATGGTGAAACCCTGTCTCTACTAAAAATACAAAAATTAGCTGGGCTTGGTGGCGGGTGCCTGTAATCCTAGCTACTTGGGAGGCTGAGGCAGGAGAATCTCTTTAACCCAGGAGGCGGAGGTTGCAGTGAGCCAAGATTGCACCACTGCACTCCAGCCTGGGTGACAGAGCAAGACTCTGTCTCAAAATAAAAAATAACTAAATAAATAAAAATAAAAACAAACAAACACATATGTTCCCAATATCCCTCAAAGAGCCCTCTTGTTTTGTATTCAACAAATTTTTCTTTTCCAGATTCTTATTTTATAGGACTTTAAATAATTAGTTTCTATTATTTCTATTATTCCAGGTTGAAAACTAAATTTCTTTTAGTATAGAAAGTCTATGTGGGCCCTTTCAGGTTTGAGATAAGCAAACAAAAACTCCAAATAACTTTATATTTATCATCTCCTAAGAAACACTCTACTTTATAAGATTTGTTTTCTTTAGTTACAGCAAGGTTGGCAGCATAATCTATGCATGTACTAGAAGCTTTTGAGGGAGGTGAATATGAACACAATGCTACTTGCAGGGCCTTCAGCGTCAGTCAGGTAGGCTGAAGAGTTGAACCCTTCCTCACAGCTTAAACCTGAAGAAAAAGAAGGAATCAGATGGGTTGTCCTTGACACATACTCCTTTTATCCCTTTTTCCCTCCTCCTACTCAAGTTCTCATTTTGTACAAAAAAGAAAAGTGGATTCAAGGACATAGGAAAGAGGAAAGGATACAACATGTGATAGTTTGGCCAGGCGCAGTGGCTCATGCCTGTAATCCCAGCACTTTGGGAAGCCAAGGCAGGTGGATTCCTTGAGCTCAGGAGTTCAAGACCAGCCTCAGCAACATAGTGAAACCCTGTCTCTACAAAAAATACAAAAATTAGCCCGGCATGGTGGTGCATGTCTGTAGTCCCACCTACTAGGGAGACTGAGGAGGGAGGATTGCTTGAGCCTGGGAGGTCAAGGCTGCAGTGAGTCATAAGTGTGCTACTGCTCTCCAACCAGGAACAGAGCAAGACCTTGTCTAAAAAAACAAAAACAAAAACAAGATGGTTAAATTTATATCTCAATTTGGCTGGGCCACAAAGCCCAGATATTTGGTCAAATATTACTCTAGGTGTTTCTGTGAGGGTGTTTCTGAATGAGATTAAATTTAAATTAGTGGAGTTTGAGTTAAGCAAATTGCCTTCCATAATGGGGGTGGGCCTCATCCAATCAGTTGAAGGCTCTAATAGAACAAAGACTGATTGAGCAAGAAGGAACTATGTCAGCAGACTGCCTTTGGTCTCTAATTGCAATTCTTACCTAAGTCTCCAGCCTGCTAGTCTATCTCATCCAATTTTGGACTCACTAAGCCTCCATAATCACATGAGCCAATTTCTTAAAATAACCCTCCCTGTCTCTCTATCACATCTTGTTGGTTCTGTTTCTCTGGAGACCCCTGACTAATACACAAAGTAAAAAGCTAGGTAAGCTAGGGGACTTCAAAATGATTAACCTAGCTTACAAATGAAAAATGGAATGAAAACAAATGGAAAAATAATTAGTACACTACTATTCTTCCCTCCGTCCCTCTCCCACAACTTCCACTTCTCTGAAGCCTTGACAAATGCAGGGACTAATTCTGTTTTCTGCACGTTGTATCCATGTTGTTCACTGTAATTTTTGCCATATCCTAGGCTCTTGTAAATATTTTTTTGGCTGGATAAATGAATTGTTAGGAGTCTTAATTGTAGAACTGGGGGAAGGACTCATGCTAGTGTCACAGGAGCATGAAATTCAATGCAATTCTGATCAAAGTCTCAATTGTGTATTTAAGCCCAAAGAGCTAATTTTAAAATTCATATGTAAATGCAAAAGATCAAGAATGGACAAGCTATTTTTGAAGAAATACAGGTTGGGGGGCTTGCTATACTGGAGTCCTGGGTATTAGGATTTATAAAGCTACGTGTTCAAAGATAGACAAATAGACTAATGGAATAGAATAGAGAGTAAGAAATAGATCTTTGCATATATGGAAACTTAAAGCAAATCAGCGGAGAAAGAGTAGATGTTTGAATAAATGATGCCAAGGAAGTTGACTATCCATCCATGTGATAAAAATGAATTCTAGGTCCATTGATTTATTTTTTAATTAAAAAAATTTTTTTGAGACTGAGTCTTGTTCTGTCGCCCAGGCTAGAGTGCAGTGGTGCACTCTCGGCTCACTGTAACCTCTGCCTCCTGGGTTCAAGCAATTCTCCTGCCTCAGCCTCCTGAGTAGCTGGAATTACAGGCACCTGCCACCACACCTGGCTAACTTTTGTATTTTTAGTAGAGATGGAGTTTCACCATGTTGGCCAGGCTGGTCTCAAACTCCTGACCTCAAGTGATCCACCTGCCTCAGCCTCCTGAAGTGATGGTATTATAGGCGTGAGCCACTGCACCCGTTGTAGGTGCATTAAGATTTAAATGTGAAAGACAAAATTATGAAATTGTTAGCAATGATATAGAAAAATGTCTTAATGACTTGAAGTAAGAGAGAATTTCTTAAATAAGAGAAAAAAGGACAAACCATAAAGGAAAAGATTCATAAATTCAACTCTATTAAGAATTTTTATTTACCAAAAGACAGCAAAGAGAATGAAAACACAGGCACAAACTGGGAAAAGACATTTACAATTGATATAACTGACAAAAGGTCAATACCCAGGATATATACATAACTTTTATATATCTTTTTCTAAGATTCAATAGAAAATGGGCAAAATCTTGAATAGGCATTTCATAGTAGAAGAAAGCAGAATAGCCAATTAACCTATTAAAATACTCTACCTCATTAGTAATTAAGGAAATGCAAATTAAAACCATAATATAATATACCATATTACCCCACCCACGAGACTGGCAAAAATTAAATCTAACAATAAATAGTGTTGGTGAGAAGATGAAGCAAGAGGAACACATATACTTTGAGTGGGCATATAAACTGGTATAACCACTTTGAAAAAAATGTGGCACAAAAATGCTTATACCAACCATGATTCAGCAGTCCCATCCCTAGAAAAACACTTGCACATTTGCACTGAGAGACATGTGAAAGAAGTGCAGGAATGTTCATAGCAGTGCAGTTTGTAATAGCAAGAAATGGAAACCAAATCAAATGTTTATTGACAGGTATAAGCCTCCCTGTTCATGAACAAGGAGGAAGGATGTTATGACTATCCCAACTGTTATATAGTTCATGAACAGTGTCTGCCATTTCATCTAACAGGAAAATTCAAAATAAATTGCTTCTTAAACTCAAGAAATGTTAACATGGTTTATTATGTTCCTTCTTTTTCCTTCCACTTTAAAAATAATTCACAAGCCTTTAGGGATAAAGAGTACAGTGTCAACAACTGGCTATAAAAGAGGAATAATTTGCTGAATCTCTGCATTTTGGCAAGTCTAGAGTGGGAGTATTCATGAAAAGATTTTTAAAGGCAATTTCAAGGCTGACTTTGAAATCAGTTTGTCAGTCTCTAACTTGCACACCTACGCCATCTTCCTTTTGAAGCTGACTTACACCCTAGTAAAATGAGAACACAAAGGCCATGTGGAGGGTGTGGTCAGTTGTTTCTGCAATGGTAACAGGCTAATGCCTACTTCAGTAATTAATGAATAGAGCAGCAGTTGTAGGACTTGTTCATTTACCATCCATCAAATCATAGCAGCTTTTCTAGTGAAGGCAGCAGTGTCAGGGTGAATATTTTCTCCATGTAGCTCACATATTTAACAGTGCCCTTAAGAAAACCTAATTTTATCCACATCGTTAAAAGAATTGAATCTTACTCATCTTTATTTATGCTCCAGATAGAAGCTATATTTCTATGTTATGTTTTTTAAAAGAAAGAAAGAAAACTCTGGGGAGAGACAGGGAGACGGGGAAGGGGAGGAGAGTCATGTTTCATATTCTAAAGAAAGAAAATATTAGAGACATTTTAGGTTATTATATTATGCAAAACAATAAACCCCAAGCAAACAGTGAAATATTGGAGTGGTCAGACACACTTGGCTTCTAAACCATAGTGCTTTGGGATGCTGAGCAGCAGATTCTTTTTTTCTTTTTTTAATTTTATTATTATTATACTTTAAGTTTTAGGGTACATATGCACAACATGCAGGTTTGTTACATATGTATACATGTGCCATGTTGGTGTGCTGCACCCATCAACTCGTCATTTAGCGTTAGGTATATCTCCTCATGCTATCCCTCCCCCCTTCCCCCACCTCACACCAGTCCCCGGTGTGTGATGTTCCCCTTCCTGTGTCCATGTGTTCTCATTGTTCAATTCCCACCTATGAGTGAGAACATGCAGTGTTTGGTTTTTTGTCCTTGCGATAGTTTGCTGAGAATGATGGTTTCCAGCTTCATCCATGTCCCTACAAAGAACATGAACTCATCATTTTTTTATGGCTGCATAGTATTCCATGGTGTACTTCGGATAGGGGTTTGCCTGCCCTGAATGCAATGCTTCTGCCGAGACTACCATCTGTAGACTCACGGAATGCCTTATCCACCATCATGGTATTCCACACAGCACTGTCTCTGACCAAGGCACTCACTTTATGGCTAAAGAACTGCAGCAGTGTGCTCATGCTTACCATGTTCCACATCATCCTGAAGCGGCTGGATTGATAGAATGGTGGAATGGCCTTTTGAAGTCACAGTTACAATGCCAAGTAGGTGACAGTACTTTGTAGGGCTGGGGCAAGGTTGTCCAGAAGGCCATGTATGCTCTGAATCAGCATCCAATATATGGTACTGTTTCTCCCATAGCCAGGATTCATGGGTCCAGGAATCAAGGGGTGGAAGTGGAAGTGGCACCACCTACCATCACCCTTAGTGATCCACTAGCAAAATATTTGCTTCCTGTTCCCATGACATTACATTCTGCTGGCCTAGAGGTCTTAGTTCCAGAGGGAGGAAAGCTGCCAGCAGGAGACACGACAACGATTCATTAAACTGGAAATTAAGATTGCCACCTGGACACTTTGGGTTCTTTCTACCTTTAAGTCAACAGGCTAAGAAGAAGGGAGTTACAGTGTTGGCTTGGGTGATTTACCCAGACTATCAAGATGAAATCAGTCTACTACTGCACAATGGAGATAACGAAGAGTGTGCATGGAATGCAGGAGATCCATTACAGTGTCTCTTAGTATTACCATGCCCTGTGGTTTAGGTCAATGGGAAACTACAACAGCCCAATCCAGGCAGGAGTGCAAATGACCCAGACTCTTCAGGAATGAAGGTTTGGGTTACTCCACCAGGAAAAAAAACATGATCTGCTGAGGTGCTTGCTGAAGGCAAAGGGAATACAGAATGGGTAGTAGAAGAAGGTAGTCATCAGTACCAGCTATGACCACGTGACCAGCTGCAGAAATGGGGACTGTAATTATCATGAGTATTTCCTCCTTCTTTTGTTAAAAACATGTTTGTGCATGTACACACTTGTATTAAGAAAATATCTTTATTTTATTTCCTTTCTCCTTTATCATGTGACATAAGATTTATTGACTTCACATCAGCATTTAAGTGTTGTTAACTTTATGTAATAGTATTTGGGTTGGGGATTGGTGTGTTTCCGGTTGTATGTAGGATAGTTGTGTTAGGTGAGGTGTAGTTATGACCTCATTTTTGTCTTTATTTGAGGATTATGTATGATCTCAGGAGATGTGTATGTGTTGAAGTTGACAAGGGGTGGACTTGTGATGGTTAATACTATCAACTTGATTGGATTTAAGGATACAAATATTGATATTGAGTGTGTCTGTGAGGGTGTTACCAAAGGAGATTAACACTTGAGTCAGTGGGCTGGGAAAGGCAGACTCACCCTTAATCTGGGTGGTCACAACCTAATCAGCTGCCAGCACAGCTAGAATATAAGCAGGTAGAAACATGTGAAAAGAGAGACTGGCCTAGCCTCCCAGTCTACATCTGTCCCGTGCTGGATGCTTCCTGTCCTTGAACATTGGACTCAGTTCTTCAGTTTTGGAACTCGGGCTGGCTCTCCTTGTTCCTCAGCCTGCAGATGGCCTATTGAGGGACCTTTTGATTGGGTGAGTTAATACTTAGTACATGCCCCTTTATATATATATAAAGTGGTGACTTAAGTGTATTAAGTATTAACTCACACTATACACACACACACAGACACACATTCCATTTGTTCTGTCCCTCTAGAGAACCCTGACTAATACACCATATAAATAAAATTAGAGAAGAACAAGGAGACATTAAAACGATACTGTAGAAATTCAAAGGATCATTAGTGGCTACTATGAGCAACTATATGTCAATTAATGGAAAATCAAGAAGCAATGGATAAATTCCTAGAAACATACAACCTGCCAAGATTGAACCATGAAGAAATTGAAAAGCTGGACAGATCAATAACAAGTAACAAGATTAAAGGCATAATAAAATGTCTCCCAGCAGAGAAAAGCTGGAATCTAATAGCTTCACAGCTGAATTCTACCAAACACTTGAAGAACTAATACCAATTCTGCTCAAACTATTCCAAAAAATAGAAGCAGAGGGAATACTTCCAAACTCATTCTACAAGGCCAGTATTACCCTGATATCAAAACCAGACAAAGACACATCAAAAAAAGAAAACTACAGACCAATGTCCCTGATGAATATTGATGCAAAAATCCTACAACAAAATAGTAGCAAACTGAATTCAGTAACACATTAAAAAGATCATTCATCATGACTAAGTGGGATTTATCCTAGATATGCAAGGATGGTTTAACATATGCAAATCAATCAGCGTGATACAGCATATCAACAGAATGAAGGACAAAAACCGTGCAATTATTTCAATGGATGCTGAAAATGCATTGATAAAATTTGACATCTCTTCAGGACAAAAACCCTCAAAACCTGGGTACAGAAGGAACATATCTCAGCATAATAAAATCCATATATGACAGACCCAAAACTAGTATCATACTGAGTGTGGAAAACTGAAAATCTGTTCTCTAAGATCTGGAACATGACAAGGATGCCCACTTTCACCACTTTTACTCAACATAGTACTGGAAGTCCTAGCTAGAGCAGTCAGACAAAAGAAAAAAACAAAGGGCATCCAAATTGAAAAAGAAGTCAAATTAGCATTGTTTGCAGATCATATAATCTTATTTTTGGAAAAATCTGAAGACTTCACCAAAAAAACTGATGAACAAACTCAGTAAAGTTGCAGGATACAAAATCAACATACAAAAATCAGTAGCATTTTTATGTGCCAAGAGTGAACGATGTAAGAAAAAACAATGGAGCAATCCCATTTACAATAGCTGCAAATAAAACAAATACCTAGGAATTAATCAAAGAAGTAAGAGGTTTCTACAATGAAAACTATCAAATATTGATGAAAAAATTGAAAAGGACCTTAAAATTGGAAAGAGAGTCCGTATTCATGGATATAAAGGACCAATATTGGTAAAATGTCCATACTATCCAAAGCAATCTCCAGATTCAGTGCAATCTCTATCAAAATAACAATGACATTCTTCACAGAAATAGAAAAAACAATCCTAAAATTTATACAGAACCAGAAAAGACCCAGAATAGCCAAAGCTATTCTACACGAAAAGAACAAAACTGGAGGAATCAGCTTACCTGACTTCAATTTATACTACAGAGCTATAGTAACCAAAACAGCATGTTACTGGCATAAAAACAGACACACAGACCAGCAGAACAGAATAGGGAAGCCAGAAATAAACCCATACATCTACAGTGAACTCATTTTCGATGAAGGTACCAATAACATATTTAATACATTGGGGAAAGGACAGTCTCTTCAATAAATGGTACTGAGAAAACTGGATACCTATATGCATAAAATGAAGTAGACCCTATCTCTCATTATATACAAAAATAAAAATGGATTAAGACTTAAGTCTAAGACCTCAAACTGTGGAACTACTAAAAGAAAACATTGGAGAAACTCTCTGGGACATTGGAGTGGGCAAAGATTTCTTGAGTAATACCCCACAAGCAGAGGCAACCAAAGCAAAAATGGACAAATAGGATCACATCAAGTTAAGAAGCTTCTGCACAGCAAAGGAAACAATCAACAAAGTGAAGAGACAATCCACAGAATGGGAGAAAATATTAGCAAACTATCCATCTAAAAAGGGATTAATAACTAGAATATCTAAGGAGCTCAAACAACTCTGTAGGTAAATAATCTAACAATCTGATAAAAAATGGGAAAAATATCTGAATAGACATTTCTCAAAAGAAGATATACAAATGGCAAATAGGTATATGAAAAGGTGCGCAACAGCATTGATCATCAGAGAAATGCAAATCAAAACTACAACGAGATATCTTACCCCAGTTAAAATGGCTTTTATCCAAAAGTCAGGCAATAACAACTGCTGGTAAGGACGTGGAGAAAAAGGGACCCTCGTACACTGTTGGTGGAATATAAAGTAGTACAACCACTATGAAGAACAGTTTGGAGGTTCCTGAAAAAGCTGAAAATAGAGCTACCATGTGATCCAGCAATCCCACTCCTAGTTATATGCTCAAAAGAAAGGAAATTGATACATTGAAGAGATATTTGCACTTCCATGTTTATTGCAGCCCTATTCACAATAGCCAAGATTTGGAAGCAACCTAAGTGTCCATGAACAGATGAATGGATAAATAAAATGTAGCATATATACACAATGGAATATTATTCATCCATAAAAAAGAATGAGATTCTGTCATTTGCAACAACATGGATGGAACTGGAGGTCATTACCTTAAGTGAAATAAGCCAGGCACACAAAGACAAACTTTGCATGTTCTCACTTATTTGTGGGAGATAAAAATTAAAAACAACTGAACTCATGGAGAAAGAGAGTAGAATAGAATGATGGTTATCGGATGTTGGGAAGAGCAATGGGACAGGGAAAGTTGGGGAGGAGGTAGGGATGGTTAATAGGTACAAGAAAATAGAAAGAATGAATGATACCTAGTATTTGCTAGCACAACAGGGTGACTATAGTAAAAAGTAATTTGATTGTATATTCAAAAATAACTAAAAAGAGTATAATTGGTTTGTAACACAAAAGATAAATGCTTGAGGTGATAGATACCCCATTTACCCTGATGTGATTATTATTATTGTTATTGCATGCTTGTATCAAAATATCTCATGTAATCCATAAATATACATACCTACTATGTACCCACAAAAATTAAAAATATAATTTTTTAAAAAAACAAAGGCATCTGTAAGGAGGACGGTTGCTTTAGGAAAGAGTTTAGTCTACTGTGGTCTTTTTTTTTTTTTTTTTTTTTTTACAGTGCACACACTCAAGCTTTTTTTATTATTATACTTTAAGTTCTGGGGTACATGTGCAGAACATGTAGATTTGTTTTTGTTTTTTTTTCTTTTATTATTATCATTATTATTATACTTTAGGTTTTATGGTACATGTGCGCAATGTGCAGGTAAGTTACATATGTATACATGTGCCATGCTGGTGCGCTGCACCCACTAACTCGTCATCTAGCATTAGGTATATCTCCCAATGCTATCCCTCCCCCCTCCCCTGACCCCACAACAGTCCCCGAAGTGTGATGTTCCCCTTCCTGTGTCCATGTGTTCTCATTGTTCAATTCCCACCTATGAGTGAGAATATGCGGTGTTTGGTTTTTTGTTCTTGCGATAGTTTACTGAGAATCATGATTTCCAATTTCATCCATGTCCCTACAAAGGACATGAACTCATCATTTTTTATGGCTGCATAGTATTCCATGGTGTATATGTGCCACGTTTTCTTAATCCAGTCTATCATTGTTGGACATTTGGGTTGGTTCCAAGTCTTTGCTATTGTGAATAATGCTGCAATAAACATACGTGTACATGTGTCTTTATAGCAGCATGATTTATAGTCCTTTAGGTATATACCCAGTAATGGGATGGCTGGGTCGAATGGAATTTCTAGTTCTAGATCCCTGAGGAATCGCCACACTGACTTCCACAATGGTTGAACTAGTTTACAGTCCCACCAACAGTGTAAAAGTGTTCCTATTTCTCCACATCCTCTCCAGCACCTGTTGTTTCCTGACTTTTTAATGATTGCCATTCTAACTGGTGTGAGATGGTATCTCATTGTGGTTTTGATTTGCATTTCTCTGATGGCCAGTGACGGTGAGCATTTTTTCATGTGTTTTTTGGCTGCATAAATGTCTTCTTTTGAGAAGTGTCTGTTCATGTCCTTCGCCCACTTTTTGATGGGGTTGTTTGTTTTTTTCTTGTAAATTTGTTGGAGTTCACTGTAGATTCTGGATATTAGCCCTTTGTCAGAGGAGTAGGTTGCGAAAATTTTCTCCCATTTTGTAGGTTGCCTGTTCACTCTGATGGTAGTTTCCTTTGCTGTGCAGAAGCTCTTTAGTTTAATTAGATCCCATTTGTCAATTTTGGCTTTTGTTGCCATTGCTTTTGGTGTTTTAGACATGAAGTCCTTGCCCATGCCTATGTCCTGAATGGTAATGCCTAGGTTTTCTTCTAGGGTTTTTATGGTTTTAGGTCTAACATTTAAGTCTTTAATCCATCTTGAATTGATTTTTGTATAAGGTGTAAGGAAGGGATCCAGTTTCAGCTTTCTCCATATGGCTAGCCAGTTTTCCCAGCACCATTTATTAAATAGGGAATCCTTTCCCCATTTCTTGTTTTTGTCAGGTTTGTCAAAGATCAGATAGTTGTAGATATGTGGCATTATTTCTGACGGCTCTATTCTGTTCCATTGATCTATATCTCTGTTTTGGTACCAGTACCATGCTGTTTTGGTTACTGTAGCCTTGTAGTATAGTTTGAAGTCAGGTAGTGTGATGCCTCCAGCTTTGTTCTTTTGGCTTAGGATTGACTTGGTGATGCGGGCTCTTTTTTGGTTCCATATGAACTTTAAAGTAGTTTTTTCCAATTCTGTGAAGAAAGTCATTGGTAGCTTGATGGGGATGGCACAAGACAGGGATGCCCTCTCTCACCACTTCTATTCAACATAGTGTTGGAAGTTCTGGCCAGGGCAATTAGGCAGGAGAAGGAAATCAAGGGTATTCAATTAGGAAAAGAGGAAGTCAAATTGTCCCTGTTTGCAGATGACATGATAGTATATCTAGAAAACCCCATTGTCTCAGCCCAAAATCTCCTTCAGCTGATAAGCAACTTCAGCAAAGTCTCAGGATACAAAATCAATGTACAAAAATCACAAGCATTCTTATACATCAATAACAGACAAGCAGAGAGCCAAATCATGAGTGAACTCCCATTCACAGTTGCTTCAAAGAGAATAAAATACCTAGGAATCCAACTTACAAGGGATGTGAAGGACCTCTTCAAGGAGAACTACAAACCACTGCTCAATGAAATAAAAGAGGATACAAACAAATGGAAGAACATTCCATGCTCATGGGTAGGAAGAATCAATATCATGAAAATGGCCATCCTTCCCAAGGTAATTTACAGATTCAATACTGTGGTCTTATTCACTAGAATTTAACTGACACATTATAAACCTTTGGCACACTGTGAAGGAGCCTTTGTTTTTGAGCATGAGAATGGAAGCTGTGATGGCTGTGTCTGGCAGATTGTCAGTATCTTCTCAGTTTTGGCAAGTTGCTTTGTTAGAATTTTAGATTGGCCAATTCCTAGTATTGTCAAAAAAACCCAACCAAACAAATAAGGGATGAAGAGTAATGGCTAAAGAGGTTTCCTAGTTGAGAGAGTTCTTTTTTTTTTTTGAGACTGAGTCTCGCTCTGTCTCCCAGGCTGGAGTGCAGTGGCGTAATCTCGGCTCACTGCAAGCTCCGCCTCCCGTGTTCACGCCATTCTCCTGCCTCAGCCTCCCGAGTAGCTGGGACTACAGGCGCCCGCCACCACGCCTGGCTAATTTTTTTGTATTTTTAGTAGAGATGGGGTTTCACCGTGTTAGCCAGGATGGTCTCGATCTCCTGACCTCGTGATTCGCCTGCCTCCGCCTCCCAAAGTGCTGGGATTACAGGCGTGAGCCACTGCGTCTGGCCAAGAGAGTTTTTTTTTTTTTTAAATGACCATGTTCAGTAGCTTTACTGGCTAGTTTGATGTTTGGGTAAAGTAGCTGTTAACTACTGTGAGGATTGGGGCAGACAGCAAAGGGGCAAAAGAAGATATAAGACAACAAGAGAGAGGAGGGAGTTAAACTGGTTTGCTGCCTTTCCTGGCTTGCCTCTGCCCTGACTTCTAAGTCCAGGAACAAAAATTCATGGAGGAAGTAGAGGTTAAAAATCTCTGGGAGGTTAGGATAGAGCTCAGTATTGTGCTTTTCTCAGAGGCCCCACGGTGCATGACTAGGGGAACCATTCACGTGAATCAGTGCAATGATGTGTATGTAAGTAGTCTGTATATCTCGTTAAAATGCTGATTTAGTATGACTGAGATGAGGTGTGAAATTTTCCATTCTTTTCTTTTCTTTCTTTTTCTTTTTCTTTTTTTGAGACAGGGTCTTGTTCTGCCACCCAGGCCAGAGTGTGGTGGCACAATCACAGCTCACTGCAGCCTTGACCTCCCCAGGCTTGAGCGATCCTCCCACCTCAGCTGGCACTACCAGCATGGGCCACCACACCCACTAGTTTTTTAAATTTTTTTGTAGAGGTGGGGTTTCTCCATGTTGTCCAGGCTTGTCTTGAACCCCTGGGCTCAAGCGATTTGCCTGCCTCAGCCTCCCAGAGTGCTGGGATTATAGGTGTGAGCCACTGCACCTGGCTGAAATTCTCCATTTCTAACTTGCTCCCAGGTGAATGAGAATGTTGCATGTCTAAGAACCATATTTTAAATAGCAAGCTTGCAAGGAAATTATGCATATTAATCCTCAAAACAATCTTATAATGTAGTAGTCACTGCAGTATTTCTAATTTATACACAAGAAAGTTGAGATTAAATCACTAGCCTAGTTCACCCAACTAAGTAAGGAACAAAGCCAGGATTTAAACTTAGGTAGTCTGCATCTGTCATCTACATTTACAAATATATATATATAAATTAATGAAATTTATTTTTTAGAGCAGTTTTAGGCTTATAGAAAAATTGAGTGGAAAGTAGAGAGAATTCCCACCTATACTGCTTTCTACCTCCCCACAGCTTCCTTTATAATTAGCATCTTGCATTGGTGTGTTACATTTGTTATAATTGATGGATCAATATTGGTACATTGTTACTGACTAGAGTCCATAGTTATCAATAATGATAATAAACAAACTGTTGTACTTGTTTATGTATCTACCATACTAGGCTTTTTATTATTGTAGTGTACTTGTTCTGTTTTTTTTTTGTTTGTGTGTTTTTCAGCTTAATAAAAGTTTATTTTCACAATGCTGCAGAGGTAAGTCTCCAAACTTTACAATCCTCATTTGTTTCTCTCAAAAAGATCTCTTTTTTAAAAAAAAAGCCTTTAGAATACCACACCATGATTAAAATCCTGTAAGCTTATTTTGAAATCTAAATTAAATTCTGACAATGATAAAATGTTTGCCAGCCAGTCAAAGTCCCAAACTAATTAACATTCAAAGTAAAAAAGAATCATCATTGGGATCCCATTATATTTTGATAGCTGTAAAGGCTGATTGACTCCTATCATTAATAGTGTCATAAGCAAATAATATCACTTACATTCTAGAAAAAGAAATAAGCATATTTGTCTTGTACATCTTATACACTGAGGTATAAAACCATGTTTTACCAACTTTTTAAAATTAATGTACCAAATAATTTCTTCCACAATGGCAACTGTGGTAAAATCCCCCATAGCATTAGCCAACCTGCTGGCATGTTCTATGATCTTCTAATTAATATAGTGCACAGACATTTATAAGCTACACAGCCACAGTAATTTACAAGTAACTAATAAATATTGAAATGCTGGGAATATAACAAAACTACATTCTAAATAGTTTACTTTCCCTTTTTCCTTATATTATTACTTTTATATTCATTCTTCCCACTCATTTTTTCACTAGACTCTATTAAATTCAAGATTTAAATATGGCTAAGTGTAAGACAAAAGAGATGAGTGTCAACAATATAGCTGAATTTTATCAGTGTCCAAGCCACTTAAAGCTATTCTCCAAAAGATAAGTTATTCAACCCAAGGCAAACAGAGAAAGTTGGATTTGAATCTTAGGTTCTTTATATTTTGAACTGTCAGGTCCACAGGAACATCCAAGGCTCCAGTTTTGAGTGTCTACATGTCATGAAGTTAACTGGCACTAGTGGAATGTGGATTACTGAAGATGAACCCCTAGACACATTCAGCAAGACATTCAACTTGCAGAAGGCAGGGAATTTGGAGTGGTACACAATCAGATAACAAGGTTTCAAGCTCTAGTCAAAGACAAGATGATATTATACCTAAATAACAATTTCTAAGGAACTTGAATAACAGTCCCTAAGGACTCTTGTCACTATATAAAGAACTTAAGTTAATGGCTCCACACTCTTAATTAAAAGGACAACCATTTAATCAATTTTCTGCTGTGAATTATTAGACTAACTTCCTAGCATCTGGAGATTACAGTATGTTCCACCTTGAAGCTATCACAATCAAGACCATTACCTGACATGCATTCAACAAATATTCGATGACAAAGTATAAGGTTAATTAATTATAAGGTTACAGAAAGTTAGGTCTTCTAACACCTAAGTGTTAAGTGGACTCAATGTTGAACCTTTTTGAGTGCCAACATGACACTCAAAGGAAATGCTCATGAACATTTCAGATTTCAGATTTGGGATGCCCAACTGGTAAGTATAATGCAAATATTCCAAACTTTGAAAAAAATTATGAAATCTGAAATACTTCTTGTCCCAAGCATTTTTGGAAAAGGGATGCTCAACCTGTACCTTATAACTTTTCCCTAAATCACTTTTGGATCTACCACTTCTATCCCTATATGGAAGCTGAAGTATGTTATTACTGCTGTTACATGACTATTTTTCTACATTCTGGTTCTATTTCTGCTAAATTATTCTTACAGTTTTTACCAATATAAGTTTTTTAAAAAACTGCCTTTTTAGAACTCTGAAACAGTATTTAAAAATTAAATTTAAAAAATTTTAAGTTTTGTTCACCATATACAATAAAATTCTGATATATGATGTTAGACAAATTATTAGCCAGGTAATTTCTGTTCACCTAGTATCAATGCTATAAAGAGGTTCAAGTGAACTTTCTTTAGTGAGATGAGTTTCAATGATCCTAAAGATAGTAAATAAACCATTATTTGTGTATCTAAAGTGTGTACTCTTAAGAAATTATCCATAAATCAAAAACAAAAATTTAAACAATTGTTAAATATAATGTTAACGGGAACATTGAGCAATAAATTGAAACTTTTAAATTTAACTCATATCTGCTTAGCTTTTTATTTAGTTAAGTATAAAGGCCCAGTTAATTAATCAATTCATTAGATTGGTCAAGGCATGACACTTGAACTACACGATAGGATTTAAAAAGTAGTTGGTTTTTTTTAGTAGTTTTCTGGTAATCACACGCACATACACACATACACAAAAATTTGTAGAGTACTCTGAATATAGGATTTCCCCCATAATCTTGCATCTGCTGTATTTTGTAAACTATATAAACTGGACATGGCCAAATTAGAGATGTCTGATAAACTCTTATAAAGTATTTGGGAACTTCAACTGGATTCCCAAAGGATGAATTTTAAACTATAAAAAAAAATTCATATAAAAGCACAACAGATTTAACAGGCATCTTTGGAAAAAAATCAAATTGTAACTCAATTTTCTACTTTTTCAAATATGACTAAGAAAAAAAGTTACAAGTAGTAAGGTCTACCTTAAAAAAAACACACACACACACATTAACTGGGTTATTTTGTTGGGGGTGGGGAAAGCTATACAGTATTATTGCACTACATGAATGTGCAGAATTCCAAAATATGCCAGCACTGAAAAACTATCTTTCATTGAGGTTTTCCAAGAGGTACAACGAGCATGCCAAGAAAGCATCTGGTCTGTACTAACAGCTTGCTGTCTTCAGTACAGGCCTTCATAATGTCAGTCACGCTGCTCTTGCAATGATCCCTTAATGCAAGAGAGTTTTCAGTGCTGATGGGTGGTGCTATGATCGATGGTGTGAGACTGAATCCATATGCACATTGAGCTTCATTTCATTGTCAAGAATTTGAACAAGTTGTTGCATGGATGGAAGGTGACCAGATTCCAGCTTAGACCACACAGGTGCATTATTTAAAGTTGTCTCAAATGCACCTGTTGACATACACTGGTTCTCAATCATGTTGCTCAAGAAGAAAACCATCATACACGAATAGACCTTATTTTCTTGGCCCCACTGCCAGATATTAGGAGCTTGCATGCCAAAGAAAGCAAAACGATCCTTGCCAACAATTATTAAGCCTATTAATACTAGTTTGAAGACTGACAGGAAAGATGCTATGTGTCTATACATTGGTTGAGGGAGGTAATTCTCTCCTTCAATATGGATGTCTGGGTACTACTGGCTAATAACCTGCATGTACTCCTCAAACACCTGCCTATAACCTCAGGAAACACAAATCTGGAACTTGAGCAGTGGCCCCGTGGCGTACTGCATCTTTAGTCTCTTGCTGGGCACGCCGCCCAGATTGGCCGAGGCCTTGCTCCGGACCATCACAGACGCTATCACTCTCTATTTGTTTTTTTCAGGGTAACTGTGAAACAGCCTCAGGCAGATTTTTCCAGGTATTCCAGAAAAAGACCTCATTATCATAGAAGGTGACAGTTCTATGTGTGTTATTGCCCCTGAAGAACTTCCAGTGGGACAAGATGTGGAGGTGGAAGACAGTAATATTGGCGATCCTGACTCTGTGTAGACCTAGGCTAAGGTGTGTGTGTCTTAGTTTTTAACAAAAAAGTTTAAAAAGTAAAAAAAGAATTACAAAATTTAAAAAATAGAAAAAAGCTTACAGATAAGGATATAAATAAAATATTTTTATACAGTACAATGTTTGTGTATGTAAAAAGTTACGTACAAAATTGCATGTGCTATAGTTTTATATGCCTGGCAGTGTAGTAGGTTTGTTTACACCAGGATCATCACAAACATGAGGAATGTGTTATGCTAGGATGTTATGATGATTATGTCATAAGTAGGTAATAGGAATTTTTCAGCTCCATTATACTCTTATGTGATACAGTGATATATACGGTCCATCACTGACTGAAATGTCATTGTGTGGTGCATGACTGTAGTTGGAATCAGAGTACGTAGCCTTTCAGACTAGCTTCTTTCACTTGGCAAGTTAGGGATCCTCCATATTTTTTGTGACTTAATAGCTCATTCCTTTTATTGCTGAATAGTATTTCACCGTCTGGATTGCCCATTCATCTACTGAAGGGCATTTTGGTTGCTTTTAATTTGGGGCCATTATGAATAAAGCTGCTATAAATGTTCATATGCAGGTTTTTATGTGGATTTAATTTTTTAACTCAAGTATTTGACTAGAATTTAACTAAGTGTATGAGTAATTATTTAGGAGCAAAACTGCTGGGTTATATGGTAAGACTATATTTAGTTTTGTAAGAAACTGCCAAATTGTGTTCCAAAGTGGCTGTATCATTTTGCTCCCACCCTCAATAAATGAGAATTCCTGTTGTGCCACATCCTTGCCAGCATTTGATATTATTAGTGTTTTGGATTTTGGCCATTTGAATAGGTATGTAGTTGCATCTCATTTTAATCATGTTTTCTTTTTAACCATTATATTCTACCACCTCTCACTATAAGCAGCAGTTTGTCTTCCTGTTATTCTAGGCAAAACCAAATTCCAATCCCACTGCGGAATTTAGCATTGTACCAGACTTCAAATTGGTTAATAACAAACAAACAAAGAGACCCTATAAAAACCATTGCACTTTCAGTCCTCTCTAAAAATGTCAGAAAGTTTCACTCACAGGTTAGTATGTGAATTCCACACTGCATGGCATCAGGCCGACTGCCATTCTACTTTAGTTTTTAGTCAGGTTTATTGAGGGATAGTTTTAATACAGTAAAACTCATCATTTTAAAGTATATAGTTTGATGAGTTTTAGCAGTATACGAATGTATAACCACCACCACAATCAAGATATAGGACATTTCCATCATTGCAAAAGGTTGTCCTTTTGTAATCCATCCCTGCCCTAGGCAACCACTACTGTCTATATGATGTTTGGCTTTTTAGAATGCTATATAAATAGAATCATAGAGTGTGTACTCTTTTTAAATAATTTTGTTTCATACTAGTTTTTCTAGGGGTTCCATTTTCACCTCTCAGTAGATTTTACATATTTCCATACGCCTCTGCATTTATCAGTTCATCTAGTTCTGAAGGGTTACTCAGTGTCATCTTGATCAGCCCACCATCTTCATAACAAGATTTATTGACAAGTCCTGGATTTTCTGCAAGAGCTTCATTAATTTCAGTAACTTCTTCTGATAGAGGAGAATAAAGTTCAGTAGCAGTTTTCACACTTTCCAAAGCACTAAACTAGTCTTGTTTGTTTGATTTTGTCCCAATTTCAGGCAGCCTATAGTAAACATCTCCCAAAAAGCTTCCTGTGCAAAATTGCTGATTCCCACTGTTCCAATACCATTTTCTCTTATCCATTCATTTTTCTTTTTTTTGGTGAATTTATGCAACAAGGGCTGAACCTGGCTGTGGCAGTGTCCGTAGTGCCTGCCCTCAGCCCTCAAGGCGGCCACAGGTTCCTAGGCCCTGTGCAAGGTGCAGGCCACGTCCCTGCTCGGCTGCTCAGCGTCAGGTGCCGATTTTTTCCTGCATTTTCTTAGGGAAGTTTTATAGCTTTAGCTCTTATATTTAGGTCTGTGTCTTTTTAAATTAATTTTTGTGTGTAACATGAAATAAAGACATGTTCATTTTTTCCTTCACTTCCTTACCTTTTCTTCTTTCCTCTCCTTCCCTTTCTTCCCTTCCCTCCCTCCATGCTTTTTTCCTCCTTCCCTACCTCTCTCCCTCCCTCTTCTTTCTTACAGATGCCCTTACAGATTCTTACAGACCTCTTCTTTCTTACAGATTTTTTTCCTGCGTTTTCTTAGGGAAGTTTTATAGTTTTAGCTCTTATATTTAGGTCTGTGTCTTTTTAAATTAATTTTTGTGTATAACATGAAATAAAGACAGATGTTCATTTTTTCCCTCACTTCCTTACCTTTTCTTCTTTCCTCTCCTTCCCTTCCTTTTTTTCCTTCCCTTCTCTCCCTGCTTTTTTACCTCCTTCCCTCCCTTTCTGCCCCCTCTTCTTTCTTACAGATGTCCAATTATCCAAGCACCATTTGTTGAAAAAGCATCCTTTCTCCACTGATTTACATGTTTGTTGAAAGGCAATTGACCATATATGGTTGGAGCAATTTTTACACTCTTCTGTTCCACTGATTTATATGTCTATCTTTAGGTCACATTGTCTTCATTACTGTAGCTTCGTAGCTGGTCTCGAAATCAGTTAGTGTGAGACTTCAAGTGCTCTTTTAAACGTTTTTTAGGGGTCTCTTCTAGGTCCTTGAGATTTTCATTTAAATTTTATAATCAGCTTATTAATTTCTATTGAAAAAATTTGCTGTGGCATTGACAGGGATAGCACTAAATCTATAGATAAATTTGGAAGAATTAACATATTAATATTGATTATTTCTATGCATACATGTGGTATAGCTCTTCATTTATTTACATCTTTAAGAACTTTTCTCAGTAATATTTTGTGGTTTTTGTGGTATAGGCCTTGAAATATTTTGTTAAGTGTATTCCTATGTATTTTTTGTTTTGATTCTATTGTATATATTTTTTCACATTTTAGTTTATAATTTTTTTTGATAGTATATAAGAAATGTATACTGTATGCATTTTTGTATATTGGCCCTATGTCTTGTGACCTTACTAAATTTACTTGTAAGTTCTAATAACTTTTTTTCGTTGCTTCTTTAGAATTTTCAATATATAGGATCATGTCATCTGCAAATAAAGATAGTTTTACTTTTTTTTAATCTATTACCTTTTATTTCTTCTTCTTCCCTGATTGTGCTGGTTAGTATCTCCAGTACAATATTAAAATAGACATAGTGAGAACAGACATCCTTGCTGATTGTTATAGAGGGAAAGCATTCAGCCTTTCAGAATTGAAGATGAGGTTAAATTTATGTTTTGTATAGATGATTTTTATCATGTTGAGGAAGTTCCCTTTTATCTCTAGTTTGCTGATAGTTTTTAACCCCAAATGGATGTTGAATTTTGCAAGTCCTTTTCTGTATTTATTAAGATATCATTTTGGTTTTGAATTTGTTGATACAATGAATTTGCTTATGATTGATTTTCAAATGTGGAACCAACCCTGCATACCTGGAATAAATCACATTTAATGATGTATTATGTTTTATATATTACTGGTTTCAATTTATCAATATTTTGTTAAATATTTTTGGGTTGATATTCAGGAAGGATATTGGTTGTTCTGTTTTAGTTTCTTGAAACATATTTGGTTTTGCTATTGGGGATAATGCTGTCGTCATAAAATGAGTTGTTGTTTCCCTCGTTTCTATTTTTCTGGAAAAGTTTGTGTAAAATTGTTATAATTTCTTCCTTAATCATTGGCTAGAATTCACCTGTGAAGTCATTTAGGCCTGGAGTTCACTTTGTGGCAAAGTTTTAACTATGATTTCAATTTCTTTAATAAACATGGCTATTCAAATTATCTATTTCTTCTTCAGTGAGTGTTAGTAATGATTTCAAGGAATTTGTCCATTTCATCTAAGCTTTCAAATATATTAACAAAAATATTTTAAAAGTATTCTCTTATTGGCCTATGGGATTGATAGTGATGCCTCTTCTTTCATTCCTGATATTGATAATTTACATCTTTTTGTTGTTGTTGTTGATCAGTCTAGTGGCAGGTTTATCAGTTTTTCTGAGCTATCCAAAGAACCAGGGCTTATTTATTTGTTTTTTTGTTTGTTTGGTTGTGTTTGTTTTCTATTTCACTGATTTCTCCCATTTATTATATCTTTTCTTCTTGCTTTGGGTTTAATTTGCTTTTCTTTTGCTAGTTTTTAAGGTGGAGGTTTATAGCACTGATTTGAGACTTTGCTAAAATAAGCATTTAATGTTGTAAATTTCCCTTTAAACATTACTCTAGCTGTGTCCCACTCATTTTGACATATTACATTTATTTTCATTTAAATAAAATATTTTCTAATTTTCGTTGCTTTTTTTTGGGTATATAGTTATGGAAAAGTGTTGTTTAATTTCCAAATACTTGGAGATTTTCCAAATATCTTTCTCTTATTGACTTCTAATTTAATTCTAATGTGGTCAGTTAATTTTTTTTTTTTTAGACGGAAACTTACTCTGTTGCCCAGGCTGGAGTGCAGTGGCATGATCTCGGCTCATTGCAACCCCTACCTCCCGGGATCAAGAGATTCTCGTGCCTCAGCCTCTGGAGTAGCTAGGACTACAGTCGTGGGGACTACCATGCCCAGGTATTTTTTCTGTATTTCAGTAGAGTTGGAGTTTAGCCATGTTGGCCAGGTTGGTCTTGAACTCCTGGCCTCAAGCGATCTACCCACTTCAGCCTCCCAAAGTGCTGAGATTACAGGTGCGAGCCACTGCGCCCAGCCTGAGAACATACTTAATGTGATTTCAGTTGTTTTGTGCTTCTTGGTGAATGTTCTAGGTGCCTTGAAAATAATGTATATTCTGCTGTTGTTAGGTAGAATGTTCTGTAACTGTCCACTAGGTCAATTTAGTTGATAGTGTTGTCAGTCTTCTCTATCATTAATGATTTTTTTTGGTATAATTATTCTGTCAAATACTGAAAGAACAGTCTTATAAAGTTTCTCAAACTGTTATTGGACCATTCCAGATTCTTTCCTAAACATGCCTTCCCTGGCTCAGTAGTACTTGGGCAGGGCCTGTAGTAGAGCAGGCACCAGCCAAGTAATCAAATATTAGTATCCTTTGGCTGGCTCCCCAAATTTAGCCAAATTTTTTGATTTTATGGGAAATGTTCACTTCTGGTTTCCAATAAATAAAGGGAAGGGGATTTTTTTCCTCTTTACAAACTTAGTGTTCCTCAAAAAGATGACTTTTTGGCCAGGTGCAGTGGCTCACACCTGTAATCCCAGCAATTTGGGAGGGCAAGGTAGGAGGATCACTTGAGGCCAGAAGTTCAAGACTAGGCTGGGCAACATAGTGAGACCTTATTTCTACAAGAAACAAGAAAAAAATTAACCAGGCGTGGTGTCACATGCCTGTAGTGCCAGCAACTCAGGAGATTGAGGCAGAAGGATCACTTAATAAGGTGGGAAGTTGAGGCTGCAGTGAGCCGTGATTACCTCTTTGCACTCCAGCCTGGGCAACAGAGCGAGACCCTGCTAAAAAGAAAAGAAGTAAGATGACTTTTCTATCACCTCCTAGTCCTCTTTTACACAGAAGGGGAAGGATGTGTCAAGGGAGAGACTGCTGCCCCAAATAGCTGAATTTCAAATATTGGGTACTTTACTGTTTTTGTTTCTAGCAATGGGGCCTTGGTGATAGTTCCAGGGAAAAATAGGAAAAATTCTATTAAATAAGTTGTAGTTGCATGAAACTGAATTACTAAATCACTTCATCCTGTTCTCCTTAAAATGCTTTACCATAGTTACTTAAGATTGCTCACTGAGTAGATACTGTTTAGGCCAAACTGGTAGTGTCCCAGCTAAGGCTAATTCCAAAATTCCAAACTGTTTAATGTCATGGAATAAAATAATTCTTTTAACAGAAGCAAAGGCCACTATTGCACAATATCATATTATCAGCACCAACAAGTAGAAACATAGTTAGCTCTCTTGGCTGTGTTTAACTTACAGAACACTCTGTTTGAGGACTCATACAGCTGCAATGTTCTGACCTAAGGGAGCATCTGGCCAGTTCCTCTGAGCCTAAACAACAGGAAACTTAGCCATTTTTGTTTGTTTTCCTTGAGTGTGACTCTTTGACAAGTAGGTCTCTTTTGAGGGGAAAGAAAAAGGCTGGTTGGGTTTTAAATTATAAATGAATGTGGAGGAGGAGAAATAGGATTAACACTGGTTGACCTAATTTATGCTAGGCATTGTGCTAAGTGCTTACGGCCGTGTCCTTATCCCATCTTCTCAAGATCCCTGTCTAAGTGATATATTAGCCCCATTTTATAGGCAAAGAGACTGAAGTTCAGAGTGGAATGAAGTCCCATAGCTGGAAGAAATTGAAATTAGAACCAGGATCTCTCTAGTACCAAAGTTCATGCTCTTTTTTGTCCATCATGCTTCTATTAATATGGAGGCTGAACACAAAAGTAACCCACAATCTGTGGCTGCTTTATTGATTAGTTCTGTGGTTTCTGGAATGGTCCTACTCAAATGTGATTGGCAACTGAGTCCATAAAAATGTCACATTTCTCTTTAGGTTTAGTGTGTTAAGGAAGCTTTGATCATGTCATGTACCTTAAGCAGAACCTGACTATTTTTGTCTTAGGTAAATTTGACGTTGTACAATACTGACATCTCTTTGGACTCCAGCCTTTGCAAATATTAGGCTCAATGTCAGGATTGAATAGTGAGCAGCAGCTTAGGGCCTCAGCCTAGGCAAGAAGAGAGGACTAGGAAAGTCCAAAGATTGATAAAGAGAAAGCTTACAGGCAGGCAGGCAACTCCAGGTGTCAGAATTCAGGATAAAACAAGTCCTTTTGGGTCTCAGATATTACAGACCCAAAAGGTCCTGCTGTGAGAGAGAAGATCATGCAAAGAAGTAACCTAAAGTCCAGATGATCAGTGACCATGCATCATATCTAAATGGTGCTGTTCCATAGGCAATTGGAAGCACAGCTGGCTTGCAACTCAGGAAAGATATCTGGTCTGGAGAGTTATCAGTCAATAAAGGGGCAGCTAAAACCCTGGGAGCTGATGATCTTGGGCAGAGGAGTGTGGAGGGCAATGTGGAGTGAGGAATGAAGAGGGTCAGGGGTCTGAGAGTCCTTGATGTCTGTTAACTACTCCTTCCTCAACCTGCAGCAGGCTTCCAGCTGTTCTGAACACTTCCTATCCACTCTGTTAGTTAAGGAAAGGGAGGACCTTGAGATGGCTGAACATACAACAGCCAATACTGATCAGATGAGATTGGCAGTGGTTTATTAGTCACATATACACACAGGATGGGGAAAGAGCAACCCCACATGCCATGAGGGGCCACATAGAACAGAGTGAACCAGCAGAGGCTTTGGGAGGCTAAACTGAGTTCAGAGGTTTGTCTATTCATGGAACTGGACATTCTAATTATTGAGTTGAGACTGTATTTGCAACTTAATATGACAGTAGAACTGTCTATTACTTAAGAATGAATGGAAAAGTATAAGAGGGAGGAGTTGAATAAAGGGATGGTGGAAGACAACTAATGTTTTGATTACCAACTGTGCTTCAAGATTTTTGAATGTACCAATTATATTTCCAACTGTATTTCCATTTAATAATCCCATTGTCAGTTCACCCTCAACCTGTCCTAACAAACTCATTATCTTCCTTCGTACTAATTTCTGTTTCCCACCTCCTCATTTCTGTTTCTGACAGAGTCATTTTCTCAAGTGATACTCCTGCCTCAGCCTCCCAAAGTGCTGGGATAATAGGTGTGAGCCAGCATGCCTGGCTGCTAAAATTTTTATGGAATTCTGTAGAATTCTTATGTCTATGTTGATGAAAAACATTGGTCTGTAGTTTTCTTGTATTGTTGTTTTTGATATCAGTGTATTTTGCCTCATAGAAAAATTCAATAAAACTTCCTCCTCTTCAGTTTTTCTGAAAGAGTTTGTATATATTTCATATTATTTCTCCTTAAGTGTTTGGAAGAATTCACTAATGAAGGTTGAAGTTTTCATAGGAGATTTTGAACTTTACATTTAATTTCCTTAATAGATAGAGGGCTATTAACGTTTCCTGTTTCTTCTTGAGTGAATCTTGGTAGTCTGTGCCTCTCAAGGAATTTGTCTGTTTTCATTAGGGTTGTCAAATTTATTGATGTAGTGATGCCTATAATATTTCCATCTTATTATTTTTAATATCTTTAGAATCTCTACTGATGTCAACTCTCTTATTATGGATAATGGTAATTTGTGTCCTCTTTCTTTTTTTTTCCTGATCAGTCTAGACAAAGGTTTATCAATTTTATTGATTTTTTTTCAATATACAGCTTTTGATTTCTCTATTTTTTTCTGACCTATTTAATATTAATAAATTATTATATAAATTTTTAGTTATCCAATTCCCGTGTCTTGGAACATCTGCACTTTTATGCAATGATCTTTTGAAGGATTTTTGCTATTACATTTCTTGTATTTATAATGTAATATTCTATGCATATTGCTATGGTCTGAATGGTTGTGTCCCCCCATGTGTTGAAATCCTAACCCCCAAGGTGATGGTATTAGGAGGCGAGACCTTTGGGAAGTTATTAGGTCATGAAGGTGGAGCCTTCATGAGTAGGATTTGTGCCTTATAAAAGAGACTCCAGAGAGTTAGGTAGCCACTCTGGCCATGTGAGGTTATAACTAAAAGATGCTGTCTAGGTTGAAAAGGCCCTCGCGAGACAATGAATCTGCCAGTGCCTTGATCTTGGATTTCCCAGCCTCCAGAACTGTTAGAAATAAGTTTGTGTTGTTTATAAGCTACCCAGTTAATTTTGTTATTGTGGCCTGAATGAACTAAGACATATATGAAAGAATTTATGAAACCTATTTGTAGGTTGAGAAGTATAAATAAATACCTATTTGTTTCATAGATTTGTTTTGTAGATTAATACCTGTCAGATTTCATCTTTCTGATTTCTGCTTCCTACTTTATCTCTCAGAAAATAAATTCTCTTAAAGTTGTGGAGTCATTTGATAGTGTTCTAATTGTACCTAAGAAAAAGTGTTCTTCTTATCAGTCAGGTTGGTTTGTTTTTCTAAGCTAACTTTCACTGAGTGCTTGCTATGTGCCAGGCAATTCTTATCAGTGGCCTGAGAAGCAGGTGTTACCATCATGTCTTCTATGGGTTAAGTTTGCTTTAAGGCATAATCAACAGAAAACGCAACACTAGCTTAAGCAAACATGGGTTTATTTTTCTCTCAACATAAAGTTTGCAGTTAGTACTGCAAGATTGTTATGATAGCTCTCCAATGTCACATGTGACCTGGTATCTTAACATTAGGTTCCCCAGGAGGAGAACCTGAGTTAAGGATTATGATAATGTGATTTACTAAGGAAGTATTCCCAAGAAATACTGATAAGGCAGTAAGGGCAGGGCAAGACAGGGCAGGGACAAGCAGGAATCTAAGAATGTGATCTCATGCTAAAGTGCAGAACAGGGCAGATTCAGCATGAGCCCCATAGGAGAATTTTTGAGTGAAATTTAAGACAGAGGTATTCCATCCAAGAACTGGGGAGGTGGGCTTTCAAAAGCCTTGTGAGGCTTGTTGGGAGTAATGCAAACTCATAGACATTTGCATCTCTCCATGTGAGGGGGCAAAGCAGCATCAATACCACAAAGGCAATCCTTATAAGAGCTGCAAGTGCTGGATATTGAAAGAACATGGAAGATGGTGGTGGTATGGGTGTGTGGCACATATGGAAATAGTATCAAATAATCCAATATAAAGAAATCCAAGGGAATTTGGGCAGAGCACCAATATTGTCTACTACACCAGGATTCCTTCATCTTTCCCTCCTGCTTTTTTTTTTTTTTTTTTTTTTTGAGATAGACTCTTGCTTTGTCACCCAGGCTAGAGTACAGGGGCATG
Source organism: Pongo abelii (assembly GCF_028885655.2). NCBI lineage: Eukaryota > Metazoa > Chordata > Mammalia > Primates > Hominidae > Pongo > Pongo abelii. The sequence goes on from NC_071998.2 coordinate 52,258,437, forward strand.
ATCTCGGCTAAATGCAGCCTCTGCCTCCCAGGTTGAGGTGATTCTCCTGCCTCAGCCTCCCGAGTAGCTGGGATTACAGGAGTGCGCCACCATACCCAGTAATTTTTGTATTTTTAGTAGAGATGGGGTTTCATCATGTTGGCCAGGCTGGTCTTGAACTCTTGATCTCAAGTGATCTGCCCACCTTGGCATCCCAAAGTGTTGGGATTACAGGCATGAGCCCGGCCAGGCCCCTCCTGCCACTTCTAATGTGTAGGCCTTTGTCCCCATGCTCATCACCTTGTGGTCAGAAGTTAGCTGCTCTGCATTCAGCATCCTATCTATGGCTCAGGCAGGAAGAGAAGAAGGGGTAAAAGACTGAAAAAGGACATGCCAGTCAAATATGTCTTTTTAAAAGAAGTTTTTCTTAAACCATTATCCTGCTTATATTTTATTTTCCAGAACTATGCCAAATGGTTACCCCATCTAGCTGCATGGGAATCTGGGAAAGAGTGTATTTTTAGTTGTGTGCACTGTTGTCTGGTAAAAAAAAAAAAAAAAGAGGGTCTATTGGTAAAGCAGTAGGGGTGGTGGTTGTGGATATTAGGTAGACAATTACAATATTCAGTACTCCCTATTTACAGAGGAGAAATAGATATTGAGAGAGGTTACTTACCTTACCAAAGTTGCACAGCCTATAAGCAGCAAACCAACCCTGCTCTTAATCCACTGGACACTGATTCACGTGATCTCTTTGTGGGAGCATCCTCTGTGCTAGGGACTGTAATTAAACTTGGACAAGTATTTCATCTTTGTATTAGTCAGGGTTCTCCAGAGGGACAGAACCAGTAGGAGATACACACACACACACACACACACACACACACACACACACACACACAATGTATATATATACACAATGTATATATACACACTATCTATCTATCTATCTATCTAACTATCTGAGTTTATTAAGGATAATTGGCTCACACGATTAAAAGGTGAAGTCCCAAAATAGGCCATCTACAAGTTGGGGAAAAAGAGAAGCTGGTGGAGCGGTTTAGTCCAAGACAGAAAGCCTCAATTCCAGGGAGGCTGAAAGTGTGGCCTTCAGTCTGAGGCCGAACGCCCAAGAGCCCCTGGGAGGCCACTAGTGCAAATCTCAGAGTCCAAAAGCTGAAGAACCTGGAGTCTGATGTCCGAGGATAGGAGGAAAGGAAGCAAATGCCCGGCAAGGGAAGAGAGTGAGAAGACTAAGTTAGTAAGTTTATCACCCTTCTTCCACCTTTGTTCTAGTTGTGCTGGTGGCTGATTGAATGGTGCCTACCCACATTGAGGATGGTTCTTCCTTTTTCAGTCCACTGACTCAAAAGTCAATCTTGGCAGGATGCGGTGGCTCAGCCTATAATCCCGGCACTTTGGGAGGCTGAGGTAGGCGAATTGCTTGAGCCCAGGAGTTTGAGACCAGCCTGGACAACATAGTGAAACCCTGGCTCTACAAAAAAATGCAAATATTAGGTGGATGTGGTAGCACATGCCTGTAGTCCCAGCTACCCAGGAGGCTGAGGTGGGAGGATCGCTTGAGCCTGGGAGGCTGAGGTTGCAGTGAGCTGAGATTGCTCCACTGCACTCCAGCCTAGGTGACAGAGTGAGACCCTGTCTCAAAAACAAACAAACAAAAATGTCACTCTCCTTTGGCAACACCTTCACAGACACACCCAGAAATAATAATTTACCAGCCATGTAGGCATCCCTCAATCCAGTTAAGTTGACACCTAATATTAACCATCACAGTCATCTTGGCGCTTCAGCAGGAAATAATTCATCGATTCTCCCTCTACCAACTTGCATTCACTTTCATCTCTTGATTTATTTCCTCAGATTCCTAAGTCCCCATACCCAATCCTAACCGCTAAAGGGGTTAAAACAACTGAATTTACCCCTTTTATCTAAGACCTACATCTGGAACCTGCTTAACAAGACCTTGAGAATGGATATAAGAATAGATCAGGATGGGTGTTAGGGTATGGGGATAGACAATTCAGTTATATGTCTTTCCCTGATGACAAATCCACACTGATCTTTCTCACCTTTGTACAACTGTAATGCAGAGTTGGAGTTATATGGTACATGTTTTAGGGGGCTGGGAATGGTGGCTCATGCCTGTAATCCCAGAACTTTGGGAGGCCGAGGCAGGCGGATACCAAGGTCAGGAGTTCGAGACCCACCTGGCCAATATGGTGAAACCTCGTCTCTACTAAAAAAATACAAAAATTAGCTGGGCGTGCTGGCAGGCACCTGTTGTCTCAACTACTAGGGAGGCTGAGGCAGGAGAATTGCTTGAATCCGGGAGGCAGAGGTTGCAGTGAGCTGAGATCACACCACTGCACTCCAGCCTGGGTGACAGAGTGAGACTCTGTTTAAAAATAATAATAATAATAATAATAATACATATGGTACATGTTTTAATTTACATGTGAACAAGGAGCATGGCTTAGGTTTCTTTTGTGCTGTCATGGTGCCTAGCAAAGTCACAGTACATATGGCACCTATTTGATGTATAACTGCTAGAAGATGAGATTTCAGGGCTGTATAGGCTTATACTTGAAGGGAGAAGGAGTTTTGGGAGAAGCCTACTACTCTAACCACCCACTGGCATACCACAGCTGAAGATTTCTTTTTTTAAAATTAATTTTTGTTAACTTTTGTTATAGGTTTGAGGGTACAAGTGAAGGTTTGTTACATAGGTAAACTCATGTCACGGGAGTTTGTTGTACGGATTATTTCATCACCCAGGAATTAAGCCCAGTACCCAATAGTTAACTTTTCTGTTCATCTCCCTCCTCCCACCCTCCACCCTCAAGTAGACCCCAGTCTACTTGTAGTTATAAATTCATAATGACCTCCAGCTCCATCCATATTCCCACAAAAGACATAATCTCATTCTTTTTCATGACTGCATAGTATTCTAGTGTGTATATGTACCACACTTTCTTTACCCAGTCTGTCACTGATGGACATTTAGGTTGATTCCGTGTCTTTGCTATTATGAATAGTGCTGCAATGAACATTTGTGTGCATGTATATTTATGGTAGAATGATTTGTATTCCTATTCCTCTGGGTATATACCCAGTAATGGGATTGCAGCTGAAGATTTCTATCCATCATGAAATTTTTCAGCATGAGGCACAAGGATCGAAATTATTTTTTGGCTTATTTTGTTCTGCAGAAGTGGGGATTATGAATAAATTGTTTTAGTTTTAAATCAAGCTGCTGTTTTCAAATTAGATTGGCAATTTTCTTTCCAAATTCCCCCTGAATCTCAACTCTTACTTATTTCTTCCCAATTCTAAGTCATTTTGCTCATTCAAATAAAATTTTCTTGACAGTATTTCAAGATAGTCAGTAAATACATAAAAACCTAAAGAAGAAAAATAAAATGAGTAAAAAGTAAGTTTTGACCCAATTATCCTTACTGATACAATGAAATGAACAAATTCTTTCCAGTAATGTGTATTTGGACCGTGAAAACACATACAGGTAAGTGACAAAAATGCCACCCCACATTTAAATATTTTAATCAAATTATACTGACTATAATGATGATGGAAATTTTTTTTTAAAAAAAGGAAAATTAAACACAGAAAATAAGTGAGCTGAGTTGAAAGTTATCTACATAAGGAGTCAGAATGATCATATCAAGGTTCTGGTGCAGGTACCTGTTAGCTGTTTGATTCTGAGTAAAAGTCACTGAACACCTTTGTGCCACCCACCAGTATGGGCACTGACAGTACAAAGGTGAAAAAGACACAATCTCTTCTCTTGAAAATATTACTTAGTTTTGAATAACCAAAATTATCAGGCAATGACCTACTCCAGATACCAACATTGGTAGATTGGAATATGCTTACTTTCACTTAAGAATTTCAGAATATTGGGGTCTCTGTTCCAAGATGGCTGAATAGGAACAGCTCAAGTCTACAGCTCCCAGCGTGAGTGACATAGAAAATGGTGATTTCTGCATTTCCACCTGAGGTACCCGGTTCATCTCACTGGGGCTAGTTGGACAGTGGGTGCAGGACAGTGGGTGCAGCCCACGGTCCGTGAGTTGAAGCAGGGTAAGGCATCACCTCACCCAGGAAGCACAAGGGGCTGGGGAATTCCCTTTCCTACCTAAGGGAAGCCGTAACAGATGGCACCTGGAAAATTGGGTCACTCCCATCCTAATACTGCACTTTTCCAATGGTCTTAGCAAATGGCACACCAGGAGATTATATCCTGTGCCTTGCTCAGAGGGTCCCATGCCCACGGAGCCTTGCTCACTGCTAGCACAGCGTCTGAGATCTAACTGCAAGATGGCAGTGAAGCTGGGGGAGGGGCGCCCGCCATTGCTGAGGCTTGAGTAGGTAAACAAAGTGGCCGGGGAGCTCTAACTGGTTGGAGCCCACCGCAGCTCAAGGAGGCCTGCCTGCCTCTGTAGACTCCACTTCTGGGGGCAGGGCATAGCTGAACAAAAGGCAGAAGAAACTTCTGCAGACTTAAACATCCCTGTCTGACAGCTTTGAAGAGAGTAGTGGTTCTCCCAGCACCAAGTCTGAGATCTGAGAACTGACAGACTGCCTCCTCAAGTGGGTCCCTGACCCCTGAGTAGCCTAACTGGGAGGCACCTCCCAGTAGGGGCTGACTGACACCTCATACAGTCAGGTGCCCCTCTGAGACGAAGCTTCCAGAGGAATGATTAGGCAGCAACATTTGCCATTCTGCAACATTTGTGGTTCTGCAGCCTCCACTGCTAATACCCAGGCAAACAGGGTCTGGAGTGGACCTCCAGCAAACTCCAAGAGACCTGCAGCTGAGGGTCCTGTCTGTTAGAAGGAAAACTAACAAACAGAAAGGACATCCACACCAAAACCCTATCTGTACATCGCCATCATCAAAGACCAAAGGTAGATAAAACCACAAAGATGGGGAGAAACCAGAGCAGAAAAGCTGAAAATTCTAAAAATCAGAGCGCCTCTTCTCCTCCAAAGGAATGCAGCTCCTCGCCAGGAATGGAACAAAGCTGGATGGAGAATGACTTTGACGAGTTAAGAGAAGAAGGCTTCAGAAGATCGGTAATAACAAACTTCTCCGAGTTAAAGGAGGATGTTCGAACCCATGGCAAAGAAGCTAAAAACCTTGAAAAAAGATTAGATGAATGGCTAACTAGAATAAACAGCATAGAGAAGACCTTAAATGACCTGGTGGAGCTGAAAACTATGACGCGAGAACTACGAGACACATGCACAAGCTTCGGTAGCCGATTCGATCAACTGGAAGAAAGGGTATCAGTGATTGAAGATCAAATAAATGAAATGAAGTGAGAAGAGAAGTTTAGAGAAAAAAGAGTAAAAAGAAACAAACAAAGCCTCCAAGAAATATGGGACTATGTGAAAAGACCAAATCTACGTCTGATTGGTGTACCTGAAAGTGAAGGGGAGAATGGAACCAAGTTGGAAAACACTCTGCAGGATATTATCCAGGAGAACTTCCTCAACCTATCAAGGGAGGCCAACATTCAAATTCAGGAAATACAGAGAACACCACAAAGATACTCCTCGAGAAGAGCAACTCCAAGACACATAATTGTCAGATTCAGCAAAGTTGAAATGAAGGAAAAAATGTTAAGGGCAGCCAGAGAGAAAGGTCAGGTTACCCACAAAGGGAAGCCTATCAGACTAACAATGGCTCTCTCGGCATAAACTCTACAAGCCAGAAGATAGTGGAGGCCAATATTCAACATTCTTAAAGAAAACAATTTTCAACCCAGAATTTAATATCCAGCCAAACTAAGCTTCAAAAGTGAAGGAGAAATAAAATCCTTTACAGACAAGCAAATGCTGAGAGATTTTGTCACCACAAAGCCTGCCTTACAAGAGCTCCTGAAGGAAGCACTAAACATGGAAAGGAACAACTGGTACCAGCCACTGCAAAAACATGCCAAATTGTAAAGACCTTCCATGCTAGGAAGAAACTGCATCAATTAATGAGCAAAATAACCAGCTAACATCATAATGACAGAATCAAATTCACACATAACAATATTAACGTTAAATGTAAATGGGCTAAATGCTCCAATTAAAAGACACAGACTGGCAAATTGGATAAAGAGTCAAGACCCATCAGTGTGCTGTATTCAGGAGACCCATCTCACATGCAGAGACACACATAGGCTCAAAATAAAGGGATGGTGGAAGATCTACCAAGCAAATGGAAAACAAAAAAAAAAGCAGGTGTTGCAATCCTAGTCTCTGATAAAACGTACTTTAAACCAAGAAAGATCAGAAGAGACAAAGAAGGCCGTTACATAATGGTAAAGGGATCAAGTCAACAAGAAGAGCTAACTATCCTAAATATATATGCACCCAATACAGGAGCACCCAGATTCATAAAGCAAGTCCTTAGAGACCTACAAAGAGACTTAGACTCCCACACAATAATAATGGGAGACTTTAACACCCCATCGTCAACATTAGACAGATCAACGAGACAGAAAGTTAACAAGGATATCCAGGAATTGAACTCAGCTCTGCACCAAGCGGACCTAATAGACATCTAGAGAACTCTCTTCCCCAAATCAACAGATTATGCATTCTTCTCAGGACCACATCGCACTTATTCCAAAATTGACCACATAATTGGAAGTAAAGCACCCTTCAGCAAACATAAAAGAATAGAAATTATAACAAACTGTCTCTCAGCCCACAGTGCAATCAAACTAGAACTCAGGATTAAGAAACTCACTCAAAACCACTCAACTACATGGAAACTGAACAACCTGCTCCTAAATGACTACTGGGTACATAACAAAATGAAGGCAGAAATAAAGATGTTCTTTGGAACCAATGAGACCAAAGACACAACATACCAGAATCTCTGGGACACATTCAAAGCAGTGTATAGAGGGAAATTTATAGCACTAAATGCCCACAAGAGAAAGCAGGAAAGATCTAAAACTGACACCCTAACATCACAATTAAAAGAACTAAAGAAGCAAGAGCAAACACATTCAAAAGCTAGTAGAAGGCAAGAAATAACTAAGATCAGAGCAGAACTGAAGGAAATAAAGACACAAAAAAACCTTCAAAAAATCAATGAATCTAGGAGCTGGTTTTTTGAAGAGATCAACAAAATTGATAGACCACTAGCAAGACTAATAAAGAAGAAAAGAGAGAAGAATCAAATAGACGCAATAAAAAGTGATAAAGGGGATATCACCACTGATCCCATAGAAATAGAAGCTGCCATCAGAAAATAGTATAAACACCTCTATGAAAATAAACTAGAAAATCTACAAGAAATGTATACATTCCTGGACACATACACCCTCCCAGGACTAAACCAGGAAGAAGTTGAATCCATGAATAGACCAATAATAGGCTCTGAAATTGAGGCTATAATTAATAGCCTACCAACCAAAAAAAAGTCCAGGACCAGATGGATTCACAGCCGAATTCTACCAGAGGTACAACGAGGAGCTGGTAACATTCCTTCTGAAACTATTCCAATCAACAGAAAAAGAGGGAATCCTCCCTAACTCATTTTATGAGGGCAGCATCATCCTGATAACAAAGCCTGGCAGAGACACAACAAAAAAAGAGAATTTTAGACCAATATCCCTGATGAATATCGATAGAAAAATCTTCAGTAAAATACTGGCAAACCGAATCCAGCAGCACATCAAAAAGCTTATCCACCATGATCAAGTGGGCTTCATCCCTGGGATGCAAGGCTGGTTCAGCATACACAAATCCATAAATTTAATCCATCATATAAACAGAACCAAAGACAAAAACCACATGATTATCTCAATAGATGCAGAAAAGGCCTTTGACAAAATTCAACAGCCCTTCATGCTAAAAACTCTCAATAAATTAGGTATTCATGGGATGTATCTCAAAATAATAAGAGCTATTTATGACAAACCCACAGACAATATCATACCGAATGGGCAAAAGCTGGAAGCATTCCCTTTGAAAACTGGCACAAGACAAGGATGCCCTCTCTTACCACTCCTATTCAACATAATGTTGGAAGTTCTGGCCAGGGCAATCAGGCAGGAGAAAGAAATAAAGGGTATTCAATTAGGAAAAGAGGAAGTCAAATTGTCCCTGTTTGTAGATGACATGATTGTATATTTAGAAAACACCATCGTCTCAGCCCAAAATCTCCTTAAGGTGATAAGCAACTTCAGCAAAGTCTCAGGATACAAAATCAATGTGCAAAAATCACAAGCATTCCTATACACCAATAACAGACAACAGAGAGCCAAGTAATGAGTGAACTCCTATTCACAATTGCTTGAAAGAAAATAAAATACCTAGGAATCCAACTTACAAGGGATGTGAAGGACCTCTTCAAGGAGAGCTACAAACCACTTCTCAATGAAATAAAAGAGGACACAAACAAATGGAAGAACATTCCATGCTCATGGATAGGAAGAATCAATATCAGGAAAATGGCCCTACTGCCCAAAGTCATTTATAGATTCAATGCCATCCCATTAAGCTACCAATGACTTTCTTCACAGAATTGGAAAAAACGACTTTAAAGTTCATATGGAACCAAAAAAGAGCCCGGATTGCCAAGACAGTCCTAAGCCAGAAGAACAAAGCTGGAGGCATCACACTACCTGACTTCAAACTATAGTACAGTAACCAAAACAGCATGGTACTGGTACCAAAACAGAGATATAGACCAATGGAACAGAACAGAGCCCTCAGAAATAATACTACACATCTACAACCATCTGATCTTTGACAAACCTGACAAAAACAAGCAATAGGGAAAGGATTCCCTATTTCATAAATGGTGCTGGGGAAACTGGCTAGCCATATGTAGAAAGCTGAAACTGGATCCCTTCCTTACACCTTATACAAAAATTAATTCAAGATGGATTAAAGACTTAAATATCAGAACTAAAACCATGAAAACTCTAGAAGAAACCCTAGGCAATACCATTCAGGACATAGGCATGGGCAAGGTCTTCATGTCTAAAACACCAAAAGCAATGGCAACAAAAGCCAAAATTGACAAATGGGATCTAATGAAACCAAAGAGCTTCTGCACAGCAAAAGAAACTACCATCAGAGTGAACAGGCAACCTACAGAATGGGAGAAAATTTTTGCAATCTTCCCATCTGGCAAAGGGCTAATATCCAGAATCTACTAAGAACTTAAACAAATTTGGAAGAAAAACTCAACCCCATCAAAAAGTGGGCAAAGGATATTAACAGACCCTTCTCAAAAGAAGACACTTATGCAGCCAACAGACACATGAAAAAATGCTCATCATCTCTGGCCATCAGATAAATGCAAATCAAAACCACAATGAGATACCATCTCACACCGGGTAGAATGGTGAACATTAAAAAGTCAGGAAACAGGTGCTGGAGAGGATGTGGAGAAACAGGAACACTTTTACACTGTTGGTGGGACTGTAAACTAGTTCAACCATTGTGGAAGACAGTGTGGCGATTCTTCAAGGATCTAGAACTAGAAATACCATTTGACCCAGCCATCCCATTACTGGGTATATACCCAAAGGATTATAAATCATGCTGCTATAAAGACACATGCACACGTATGTTTATTGTGGCACTATTCACAATAGCAAAGACTTGGAACCAACCCAAATGTCCATCAGTGATAGACTGGATTAAGAAAATGTGGCACATACACCATGGAATACTATGCAGCCATAAAAAGGATGAGTTCATGTCCTTTGTAGGGACATGGATGAAGCTGGAAACCATCATTCTGAACAAAGTATCGCACGGACACAAAACCAAACACCACATATTCTCACTTATAGGTGAGAATTGAACACTGAGAACACTTGGACACAGGGTGGGGAACACCACACACCAGGGCCTGTCGTGGGGTGGTGGTAGGGGAGAGGGATAACAGTAGGAGATATACCCAATGTAAATGATGAGTTAATGGGTGCAGCATACCAACATGGCACATGTATACTTATGTAACAAACCTGCATGTGGTGCACATGTACCCTAGAACTTAAAGTGTAATAAAAAAAAGGAATTTCAGAATATTGAGTTATCATATGATAAAATCATTATAGTCTCACATACATTTGGAAAATATACTTTATTCAATAATATAAACAATGTAGTAGGTGTATTTGATTATTTAATAATTTTAAGTTTATTGTACAGATGTACATGTCAATAATTAGTGTTTTTCAGATAGGATGATATACATTCTGCTTTTATTTTTATCTCTTTGGTAACAATTATTGACAAAATAATGAAACAAAGATAAATTGTTTTACAGTTGTAGTACCCTTATATGGTAATTCTCAGCCTCTTTTATCTTATATTCTACCAGCACTTACATCTAATAGGTCTCAATAAAGTAGAAATTTAAAAGTATGTACTTTCAGAAAAGGTCATATTTCATAAAGATTCTGTTACTATGTTAGTCATTTATCATAAGTGTTAAGTCTAAGAAAAGTTGTAATAGAAATTGCTAACACTTTAAAATGAAAACTACTCCTTTAGTAGTTAAAAAATGTTATTATATGGTTGAGTATAAATTTCATTACCCTAGTGAGCGTAAAAAACAAAGATGTTTAGCAAAAAAAATTGCCATTAATAGCTTTATCTAAAATTCTACAACAGACAAAGCAGAATAAAAGTTTTGGCATCCAGAGGTCAGGTGATACAGAAATGAAGTTCAGCGGGTGCAAAAGATATATCAAGGGCATGGTAGTTAAAAGAAATGAAAAGAGACAGATGTCAAATGAATATTCCACAGTAATCAGTGTTATCAGGAAGCTGGAATACAAAAAGACTTGTGCACATGGGAAACAAGGATTAGAAGCAACTTTGCCCAATGTGACAGTGAGTATTAAAAGATATAGGTCCCTGGAAGCCAGGGTCAGAAGGGATGGTAGGCCATGGACATGAGGGACAGTCAGTTACTGAAATTTTAATGTTAATTCGGTATCTCATCTAGGCTCTGGTAGGTTAGAAGTTTTCTGGCCTTACCATGGTAGTTGGATTATATGGTACTTGGATGCTCTAAAACATGTTGTGACTCAGTACTCTTTAAAAAAAAAAAAGTTTTAGCATGTTACATATTCCTAATAAGTGAAATTTTATGTCTGAACTAAAATTTACTTTACTTCCTCATGTAAGAATGCCTTGCTTAAACTCAGTATATAAAAATCAGAATTTTAAAAATTAAACAATTAGAAATGAAGTTATTCACTTTACAAATACTGGATTTATTTTTCTTAATTTTTCAATTATCTTTACTTTTTCACACATTTATGTTACCTGGCTTGCCATGTGGGCCTTTGAAGTTCTGTATCCCCTGACAGTAAGGGAGAGCTGCTCTGAGTGTTGCCTAAGACATCTACAAACAAACCTGGTGTTTTATTCCAGTTGAAAAAATGATAATTCTGTGAAGCATCTGGTCTTCTTTTTACTAGCAGCTCTAGTGTTTGAGCCTATCGTTTGGAACTGAGGAAAATTATTTCTCTAAGTAGCTCTTTAAAATGGATCCCTGTCTACAGAGAGACTTAAGTTATGGCTCTTTCTCTCCTCAGTGGCCTTAGCTCTAAATATGAAGTTCTTTCTAGACTGAAACTAGAGAAAAGTAAAGGTCAGACTGTATCTGTTTAGAATGTTGACAGTTTCTTTACCAATACCCTATTTAATATACTGATACTTGTATTGAATATGCAGTTATACAGAGGGAAATAAAAGAATAACTGGAGGATTAGAAAAAATATTTTTATACATAATAAGGAAAACATTCCACACATGCTAAGCACTCTTCATTTCCCTTAGATGTCACCTGCCTCTTTCTTTATCTCTCATTCCTTCTCCAGTGGTAGCATTTGGGTACTCAACCCAAGACCCACAGGTTTCCATCAACTAAGTTTCAGAGAGCTTAAACAAGATATTTTCAGTACCCAAATTCTCAGAAGAGTCTACTTCAATCAGAGCAAGATGATTATCTTTTACACCTATAAACACTCCAGGATCAGTCTTGCATTCAAATGAAACACAGTTGGAGGGCCTATTATGAAGGACAAAGAAGGCCTGGTCTGCCAGTGGTTTTTCACACTTATGGAGCTGAGGAAACAAGAAGAAAGCAATCCATATGTGAACGGGAAGTTCAGAGTCAACTTTACCTGCCTGTATTGGAAACTAAGGGGAATACTTATTTATAACTTGATATTTCTAGTAAGCTTGCTTAGTGAGTTGTGGAGGGAAGAGGGGGAGAAGTAAGTAGAGGGCCAGAGGGGTGGGGGGTGGATTTGATTTAATTCACTGATAGTCAACATAGAGAGGCAGTATGGATTAGGGTGATTGGATCTGGATGCAACAGTTCTGGATTTGTACCCTTCTTTTGACATGTACTATCTCTGAGACCTTGGGCATGCTGCTTTCTCTCTCAAGCCTCATTTTTTTAGTCTAACCAGTTTTCTAGATCAGTCAATCCTCAAAATATCTACAGACATGAGTAAATATAAATTATTATTATTTTGAGGCACTAAGTTTTGGGATGGTTTGTTACATAGCAACAGTTGACCAATACAACAACTCCATTGTAGAGTTACTGTGAGTATTAAATAAAATAATATTTGTAAAACATTTAGCCCAGTGCTTGCTATATAATAGAGCTCAGTCTAAGTAGCTCTATTATTGAGTAGTTATACATGCCAAACACTAGATTATATATGTTTAGGAATGTTTTGCTTAGGAAGATGCTGGTTACTATCCACTATTTATGTTAATAAGGCCTTACATGGCTGTGTTAGTTAGCTTTATAATTTTGTGTATTTATATAATTTATCTTCTATATTATGCTCTCTTCTGTTTTCTTCCATGCCTCTACCTTTGGCTTGTTTGTCAAAATAGTTATAATTACACATCATGACCAACGTAATAATGCCATTTGCTAACTAAAGAAGAATATGCAATTAATTCTATGTTCAGAATGTAGATGTTAGGTTATTTGTAAATCTTGGCACATGGAAACGCTTATGACTCTCCCTTAAGCAGGCTCAGAATGGAAAATTTTTTTTTTTTGTATTTGTTTAAGAAAACGATATTATACAAAGAAATGTTTCCTAGAGGAACATAGTAGTTCCTAAAGCCAAATAGAAAGGATTTGAGATCACTCTATGTAACAGTGCTTCTAAAACTTTAAGGCACATATGAATTTCCTGGAGATTTATTAAAATATGCTGATTCTGATTTATTTCTGGGGGGCTTGGAGTCCTGCATTTCTAACAGGCTCCCAGGTGATGCTCTGCTGCTGGCGGAGAGCAGACTTTCAATAGCAAAGCCATACATGCCACTTTCCTCCCTTCCTTACTCTAGAAGCAAGTCATTTGTAGTAAGTGATTGTGCTTTATATACAACAGCACACAAAAAAATCCTGCAAAATACCCCAACTCCCAAATCTACACAAGTTGGTGGAGTCATTCATGACAGTTCTGTAATCATATATATATATATAGATAGATATAGATATAGATAAATTTTTTTTTACCTCCACAGAGTGCTCCTTGTTGTTGGCATGCAACCAGAAGTCTTTTGTAGGACTCAGGGTTACCATTAACATCTTACCATCAACACCATCACCTTACAATTAAGAAAGTATAAATGATAAAGTTAAGAACTGTAACTCATCTTTATTTAAATGAATTCAACACCCAGGAGAAGAGTCTAAGATGTTACGTAAAATAATTACTTCATTCACTAACAGTTATCTTAGAAGTATTTGTACCCAAATTCAAGAGGCACTGATAAGTAGAGGGTACTTATAAACCGGAGAGAAATTAGTTTTCTTATATGCTTTTTAATTGGAGAGTTGTGACCCTAATGGGTACTTCTCTGGGCATCAGCTTTCCTGTCTGCATGTAAAGCCACTCATAGTGTCCCCCAATATTCATTCCTCTTTTGGGATAGTAATAGAACATTCCCCAGCTTGCCTTCTTATGGCTAAGTGTAGTAATACAACTGAGTTCTGACCAATGTGAGATAAGAGGAAGTGTTAGGTGCAACTTCTAGGTTGTACCCTTAAAGGGAAATAGAATGCATGCATCTGTTTTTCTCTGTCCTGCTGACCACACATTGTCATGCTCCCAAGTACTCTTAAACCATGTAGATGTTGGCAGAACCACAAGATAGAAGGAGATGGGTTCCCTGGACAACTTGTTGAGCCATTCCAGCCCTGGCTAAGACAGAAAGTTTTATCTAGCATAAACCACTCTTGTTTTGGATCTGTATTGAGTGTAGCCAAAACTTTATCCTAACAATTAAGCTGTAAAATGGATGAGAATGCATCCTCTGAGAATCTAAGGTTTTACCATGAGCTTAGGTTGGAGATAACCTTCTGAGACTATCTTTTTTCCTATGGGGCAAAAAGGATTTTTTTGGATTTATCTTTACCCCATAGTTAAGAATTCAAACACTATAGCTACCCAGCCCTCCAAATTACCTGATTCACTTGAGGGGCGTTGAGACTCATAGTAACTCAGTAACACCTTATCTGAAAGAGAATGCAAAAAATCCCTCTGGTGAGACATAATTTTGTTAAGTTTTCAGTTCCAACACATACATAACATCAGAAAATATCCTCCCCTTTTATTATATATCAATAAAAGCAAATCTTTTGTGGTTTTGAGAAAGGTCTCAAAAATGCACGAATATGCTCTGATGAATTCTCCAATATAGTTGTTATTAAAATATTTAAAATATTTTTCATAGCAGTGGCATAAAGGTTGTACTTTGGTGATACTAATAAGGCTAGAAAGATCTAGTGGATAATTTAGAGACAGCAAATACATGTGGCCCCTCTTTCCATCTTTCACGACAGATACTGCATTTCAATGTCAGCATTCTTCTCCGATGAACCTGACAAAGCTTCTGAATCCATCTTGACATAGAAGTGGATTCAGGCACCCACTGCCAATGCATTAGAGTTAGCACACAGCATGACCTGTTTGCCATGTCTAAGTTAATCCATTGTTTAAAGTTTGGTAGATTTATTAAAATGTTTTACTTTTATTAGTCATTATTACATCATTATAGAAAAAGAAAATAATCTACCTTTCTTTTCATCTTTTTTCAAGTCTTCAACATATATCTCATAACTTTCATCCTCCAAAGCAAAAGTAACGGATTGATCATTGTATGTGCTTAGAGAAGCAAGATATTCTGTAATAGGTGAAATTCCTGTTGTTAAGAATTCAAAAATTTGTCAGGCACAATTCTTTTGGCAACCTTTTAAAAAAATGCTCCCTCAAAAAACATTTTTGCAATTTGAGTTGCATTTTGTATGTCACTGTTGGCTAGATGAAAGCCTTTGATACAAGTTTTACATAGCTAAAAGGCTGAGATGTGACCCTTGAATGGGATTAAAGGTGCTAGTGTCCTGCATGAAGGCCCTGGGAGGCCATGTGAGTGTGCTTATGGGAGGGTTTGGTGGGGAAAAAGAAAATGGAAAGCAACAGACATTGCTTGAGGAAACCTTCACTTCATGATACCACTTGGTCTGGGGACTGTGGTAAAGAAGGGACTGTATTTTGATACACATGGATAAATAAATGTTCATCTATAAAGTATGGAGTTACCCAGAAGTTTCTGACAGTCCTGGAGAATGCGGATATAAGCCCTGTTCTCTCCTCTGGCTAAATAACAGGGACACTTAGTGCAGTGTTCCCAACTTTTAAAAAATGTCAAAATACCCATAGAAAATGATAATATTTTTATAGCCTGCTGAGGTAAACTGGAGCAGATTTAGGGACTACTTAGATGGGGCCTGGAAAAAAATAGTATACAAAATATTAAGGAGAATGTTACATACTGAATTTGTACATGAACTTCTAAAGTAAATGATTTAGAAATACTTAATGAGAAACTTCAGTGTTGCTTCTGAGAATTTAGGACATTTATAGCAGGAATAATGCTTGAAATGGCAAATGCAATTTCCAGGTAAAGTTTTTTTTTTTTTTTTTTCCCTGAGACAGCCACTCTTGTTGCCCAGGCGAGAGTGCCCTGGCATGATCTCAGCTCACTACAACCTCTGTCAGGGTTCAAGCAATTCTTGTGCCTCAGCCTCACAGGTAGCTGGGATTATGGGTACACACCACCACAACTGACAAATTTTTGTATTTTTAGTAGAGACAGGGTTTCACCATGTTGGCCAGGCTGTTGTTGAACTCCTGACCCCAGGTGATCCATCAACCTCGGCCTCCCAAAGTGCTGGGATTACAGGTGTGAGCCACCACACCTGGCCAAGTTTTTGTTTTAATGATGATCTCTTCACTTCTTGAAGTCATCATCAACTTGGAACCTTATACAAGGACGTGATAAAATTTAAAACCAACTTAACTACTACCTAAAATGTATAAAGTGTTAGAATTATATTTAAAAATATAATAGCTCTTTTCTTTCATGGTCAAAATGTTGAAATTTGGGGGGGAAATGTGATTTTTTCCCAAAAGATAACATATTTTCACCAAAACTAATGACCATGGGATTCCAATCCATAGCAAGTATTTCAAAATACTGGTGGAGTGCTAACTAGAGAATGCATGTGCATTATTAGAACAGCTACCTTGCGCCTACTTTGGATACTATTAGATGGGTACATCAGCTGCAAATGGGCAGAAGTTTCTGGTACACGTTAAAGACACAGACTTGGAACTGCTACCTGGAGTAGCACTTTCCAGGGTCCTGTGTCATACCTCCCTCCTCACTCCCACATCACCCCTGTAACCAGTCATACCTGTGATACTTGAATCATGAAGTGCTCTAGTATATTTCTGGACCCCTGATATACCAAAGGCAAAGGACTCCACAGTAGACTGCTGTTGACAGGCAGCAAGTACCAGATGTCTTTTGTGCTTTCTATCTGCAGACCAGATGGGATTAGGGATGGACCATCAATCCCCACTCTGCACAAACACCCCTTTGAGGATTCCCAGTTAAGGCTGCTTGCTGAGAGTAGTGATTGACTCCAGGGCTTTGGCCACTGCATGGTCCAAAGGGATTGATACCTCTTGGCACGCTTATTCCCCAGTAGAAGCACACTCATTAGAGATCAGGAGGAAGAAAACTAGTCACCCACAGTCTCAACACCCAAAAGGCAAGCACTATTAACACTTAAACCTATTTCCTTTAAATTAAAAAAATCACTTAAAAATATTGTAAACATATTTACACATAGTTGTGTATCTTTTGTTTTCACTTAACATTATAACATAATCATTTCTCTCATGCTATTGAAAATTCTTTATATGCCCTTTTAAAAATAGCTAAAAACCAGTTCATCATTCTTAATATTTTCCAAAAGGAACCTTGGAGTGAGGAAAAATAATTGCATATTTAGATGTGGTAAGTGAAGGCAAATAGATACTTATCACTATTGCCAGAGAATGTACGGTTCCCCTTACCTGTTTTCAGCGAAGGCCTTTTGGTGGTTTCTCTCCTAAAGTAACAGGCCTCTTTTTTTATCATAAGGCCAGAGCGGAGCTTCATAAAGTACACGTGGCAAGCTTCTTTGGCCTTCTGTTGGGATTCTAGACAATTGAAAAACTTGTGAGACTATTTCATTCCATTCATCTTTATCCTTTTATAAATCCTGAGTGTAGCAGACCAAGAAAGCAAGTACAGGTTCACAGTATCTTATCAGAAATCCTTAACTCAGCTGTGTTTCAAAATTCAGAGTTTTTCATATTTTAGGATTGTAATATAGAGCATATACTGCATATATGTAGCACCCAAGAAGAGATGGGGGCAGCACCCCATAATCAAAATTAGTTAATTTTATATTGAAACATAGGAAAATTTACACAAAGTGATATAAAGACCTCATGTTAGTTCACATCAGGAGTTAACTAAGAAATGAGTTTATGTCATATTTTGCTGTCAAATAAGTTCTGAAAAACTTTAGGTCTTTAGAAAAAAATTTTGGTTTTCAGAATTCCATATGAGGGAGTGTGAACCTGTATCCAACATATATCAACCTTTGCCTAATTGAGGGGGATCTTTTACTCATATGAAATGTGCAATCTTTTCTCCTTGTCTAGAATACACTTTTAATAATTTTGGAGGGATTGCTGAAGTCTACAAAGGTTACTGATATTAAAATAACTACCATTTACTAAGTGTCTACAGTGGGCCAAACACTGTGCTAATGATTTTACGTATGTCTCCATTTAATTCTTCATAATAATCTTGCAAGATAGGCATATTGTCCCCATTTTACAGATCGTAATCTGAGGCTCTCAGGAATCCTGACACTTGCCCAAGATTACAGGGCTGGCAAGAAGTTGTGACTGAAGTGTGTCTAAAATCAAACCTATTCTTTCCACCACCATCCACTTACCGCCATCTAAGAAAATGCTACACTACAATTTGAGGGACTAACAAAATGCAAATTCAAATTAAATCAGTCAAAGTAAAAAAGTTAATTCAGTAATTATTTCATTTTGCTAAAGAAAAATCTAAGTCTCAAAAAGAAAATTAAATTTGCTGCTTGGAAAATCATAAAAAGTCTTTCAGAATCAGGTAGAAAAGAAAATTGTAACACATGAGTCATAGGATCTCAATTTTTAACATTATGTAGTAAATGAATTATCAAGCAATTTATACAATGAAGTCAAATTTCAATTAGTCACAGTAATTCAGAAAATAAAATAATTATTTGTGACTCTGGGATTCATTTTATGAATTGAAAAAATTCTCCAGAGGATTTGCCTTCCTAAAATAATGCTTTTTAAAGATAAGTGGAAAAGCTTTTATTAGCTATTATTTTGAATTAATCCACATCTTGCTTCCAATTCAGATGAGTAGGTACCTTTAACTATCTTCAATTGATTTAATAAGGGAAGACCACTTAATTATATTCATACCCACTCTAGAACTCTCTACCATTGATTCTCAATTCAGAAATATCAACTGTGGTATCTTGTATTTATATTTTAGTGCTTTTACACTTACAAAGATAATTCATAAAGAAAACTAGTGCCAGAGCCAGCATTGTACTTATTCTCCTGACAAGTAATTTAATACAATACTTTACTGACTGTTGTATTAATTCATTTTCTGCTACTATCACAGAATACCATAGACTTGGTAATTTATAAAGCAAAGAAATTTGTTGGCCAAGTGCTGTGGCTCACACCTGTAATCCCAGCACTTTGGGAGGCTGAGGCAAGAAAATCGCTTGAGGCTAGGCATTCAAGACCAGCCTGGGCAACACAATAAGACTGTCTCTACAAAAAATTAAAAAAAAAAAATAGCTGGGCATGGTGGCCTGCTCCTGTAGTCTCAGCAACTTGGGAGGCTGAGACCAAAGGATTGCTTGAGCCTGGGAGTTTGAGGCTGTAGTGAGCTATAATCATGCCACTGCACTCCAGCCTGGGTGACAGAGTGCGACCCTGTCTCTAAAAAAAGAAAAAAAAGATAGAAATTTATTTCTTACACTTCTAGAGGCAGGCAAATCCAAGAATATTGTGCTGGCATCTGGTGAGGATCATCTGATGGTGGAAGGCAGCAGTGAGTACGTAAGTCAGAGAGGAAATCCGGAGAACTCACTTTTATAACAAACCCAATCTCCTGATAACCAAACCACTCCCATGATAACAGCAGTAATCTGTTCATGATGGTGGAGTTCTCATGACCTAATTACATCTTAAAGATCCGACCTCTCCGGAGGTTGCAGTGAGCTAAGATAGTGCCACTGCACTCCACCCTGGCAACAGAGCGAGACTCTGTCTCAAAAAAAAAAAAAAAAAAAAGAAAAGAAAAAAAAGAAAAGAAAAGAAAAAAAGGTCCGACCTCTCAACACTGTTACAATGGTGATTAAATTTTAGCATGAGTTTTGGTGGAAACATTCAAACCATAGCAACTATACCACATTGTCTTTTCAGAGCTAAAAGGCATAATATGATAACTGAAAGAATGCTCACTCCTTATATTCTTTATATTTTAGTCAGCATCACATGGGAACGTGATAGGCATGCCTAATACTGAGTGTGGACTCTGGGGGGAACAGGATTATCAGTCTTGGGTAGTTAAAAGTGAGGGTCACAATACTGAGGAAGTACTGAAGATGTGGAAATCTTTAGGAGATAAGAAGAAAGTTAAAGATGTAGGTGTGGGGGCTAGCATCTAGTAGGACAAGCACTGGTTATAGTTCAAGGATGGGGGTTACTACATTTGAAGTATTGAAAACACTTGGCATCAGGAGAATTTTGAAGAACATATGCTTTGGTGTTTTGGGAAGCTGAAAGTGTGAGGGTTGTGTTCTGGAGAGGAAAGTGCAAAGCTGGCATGGACATGCGGACTTTGCAGGAGAGAGCATTCCACTGGGGTCAAAGAGCCAGCTCAAATGTATATAAGGGCTGTTACCACTTTCCATGTCTCTATCCTGCCTGCTCCCTGAGGGCAATGGCTTAGTATCAATTTTAAGAAAAATCCCATAGCTAATTTAATCATAACAGCAGCATGAATCCCTCAGGGATTTCTTGTGAGTAAATAGGAAAGGCCCTGGAAATCTTTCTATAATTCTGCCACTCAGAGAACCAGATTATGGCTGATAGAAACCACAGAGGTGAATCACTCCATCTTCAGTTTCTTCCCCGAGCACGGATTTTACCAAGGTGTCTTCTTACTGCTTACTACCCTTGACCTGTCTGTGGCATTGGACTCTCAGGACCACTTCTTTCTTTGAACCCCTCTTTCCTTATGCCATGTCACCAGTTTCCCTAGGTTCTTCTTGTTTCTCTCTGACTAGTGCACCTTGTCTCTGTTAGTTATCCCTCTACTGTCTGCTCATAAATGTTGGTGTTCCTCAGGGTTTTGACTTTTTCTTCTTCTCTCACTCTTAAACTTTCCTCCTGGGCAATCATGCTTGCTCCAATGACTTCAATCACCTTTTTAGAGGCTGATGACTCCCCAAACTGTAACTCTATCTTTGGTCTTTTTCCTGAGCTTTCTAGCTGTTTTTCTTTCTCCACAAGTCATTTTGACCCAGCTACTTCAAAGCATCACTGTCTCTTTCTGTGTATATCTTCTGAATTCTGGATATCTCTACCTGGGTGACCTGCAGCTACCTTAAACTAAAATACACTGGTCTTAGTCTCTTTTCTGCTGCCATAACAGAATACCATGGACTGGGTAATTTATAAAGAAAAGAGTTTTATTTGGTGTCTGGTTTTGGAGGTTGGGAAGTCCAAGATTGAGGGGCTGTAGCTGGTGAGGGCCTTCTTGCTGTGTCATCACATGGTGGAAGGCATCACACATGGTGAGAGTGCACATGAGGCAAAGAAAGGATGGGGACTGAACTTCATCATTTTTATCAGAAACCCAATCCTGCAATAACTAACCCACTCCCATGACAATGGCATTAATCCATTAATGAGGGCAGAGCCCTTATAATCTAATCACCCCGTAAAAGTCCCACCTCTCTTTTTTTTTTATTTTTATTTTTTTGAGATGGAGCCTCACTCTGTTGTCAGGCTGGAGTGCAGTGGTACAATCTTGGCTCACTGCAACCTCTGCCTCCTGGGTTCCAGCGATTCTCCTGCCTCAGCCTCCTGAGTAGCTGGGACTACAGGTGTGTGCCACCGTGCCCAGCTAATTTTTATATTTTTAGTAGAGACGGGGTTTCACCATGTCGGCAAGGATGGTCTCAATCTCTTGACCTCGTGATCCACCCGCCTTGGCCTCCCAAAGTGCTGGGATTACAGGCATAAGCCACCTCACCCAGCCGGTTCCACCTCTTAATACTATCACAATGGTAATTAAATTTCAACATGAGTTTTGGAGGGGACATTCAAACCATGGCAGTACTTATAATAAAAAATGTCTTTATCTTTTTCTACCCCCAATACATTTCTCCTGAATTCACTATCTTGAGAAACAGTACAACTATCTAACATTATCCACCCAATTCTTTTTTTTTTTTTTTTTTTTTTGGAGACAGAGTCTTGCTCTGTCACCCAGCCTGGAGTGCAGTGGCGTGATCTCGGCTCACTGCAAGCTCCGCCTCCCAGGTTCATGCCATTCTCCTGCCTCAGCCTCCCGAGTGGCTGGGACTACAGGCGCCCGCCACCATGCCCAGCCAATTTTTTGTATTTTTTAGTAGAGACGGGGTTTCACTGTGTTAGCCAGGATGGTCTCAATCTCTTGACCTCATGATCCACCCTCCTCAGCCTCCCAAAGTGCTGGGATTACAGGCGTGAGCCACCATGCCTGGCCTCTACCCAATTCTTAAATCAAAAAGCTGAGAATAATTTATTTTTCCTTCTTTCCATTCTTACAATTCATTCAATCTGTCATTAAGTCTTTTTGATTTCACCTTCTGAACATATCTGAAATCTAGTCCGTCCTCTCTATTCTGTTGTCTTAGGTCACGCCTTCATCATTAGTCCCTTAGATTAATGCAGTAGACTTCTAACCAGTTTCTGTTTCTACTCTTGCCTCCTCACTTTATCATCACACTACTACCATCACACTTCACCAATGTGATCTCTGTAAAGTAAAAATATTGTATCATTCCTCAGTTCAACATTTTCAATGTTTCCCTACTGTCTACAGGATAAAGTCAAATCTCCTTTACTGTAACAGATCTTCTATGGATAGACTCAAACTAAAGGGGTTGATCTCTACTCAGTTCTAGCCAACTATTGCCATGCAAGATATGGACCCAGTGTTTCTAGATCTTTGGATTTTTTTAGAGAAACTATATACATTTAGATTTTCATTAAAAATATCCTATTTTTAAAAAATTGACTCAATTAGAAAATATCAATAACAGTGTTCAATCCTAATAAAATACTCCTGCTGGATGGATCTATCCCAAGGCTCCCATATTGTGACCTCTGGCTAGATCCATGAATGAAGACGGCTGGATTTTTAGGGAAGAGAAAGTGTTGATGGATGTGGGGGAAAGAAAGTAGGAGAAGAGAAAAGCCTGACCCTGGGAAGTAGCTTCCTGGAAACTGGGAAGGGAAGGGTTGTGAGAGGCTTTCCTCCAGGTCATGAAGTCCTGTACCCTGTTGGCATTAGAGGCAAAATGCCCTGGGGGTGACCACAATGTGGGACTGACTGTGGGGATACCTGCAGTGGTTGGCTACTAAGTTTTGTGGCATTGTGAACTGTGGCTTGTGTTAGATCCTGGTAGCTCAAGAGAAGGAATTAAATGTGCTTTCTTGCCTTGTGTCTTGGGATCTTAGAGCAGAAGCTTATTTAGAAAAACAAGATATGACATATCTTGCATTTTGAGTTGAGAAGCAGTTTACACCTGTCACATACCCCAGAGATATCTGTCAAAGTTTTCACCAGGATTGTTTAAATAATCACAGTTTTAGTGCAGTAGCTCTATCCTGCTTGCCCCCATCTGTGGGTTTACTTTCCATGATTTCAGTTACCCACAGTGAAATACAATAAGATATTTTGAGAGAGGGAGCGGACATTCACATTATTTTCATAACTGTGTGTTGTTCTAATTGCTCTACTTTTTTATTAGTTATTGTTAATCTCTCATTGTGCCTAACTTATAAATTGAACATTATCATGGGTATGTATCTGTAGGAAAAAACATAGTATATATAGGGTTCATTACTATCCATTATTTTAGGCATCTTTTGGGTGTCTTGGTACATATTCCCTGCAAATAAGAAGGGAGTACAATATTTAACTGAGCCAATATTATTGGAAAGGAAGATCTGCTAAGCGACAATTAAAATAATGTGATGTATTTGTAAAGCCATACAAATGAGTTTGAGATTATTTTTATCACTGTCCTCTAAATGGTATAGGTAAGTAGTTAGGGCCACTGTTCCCTTAAAGGAGGGGTTACATTTTAACTTTTGTATCAATACCACCAACTCTGGCGTAAACTGTAGCCCACTCCCTCATTCCAGTGTCTATAAAGAGCCCATATTTCCTGAGGTACAAAGAAAATGCATTTTTTATTGAGAGGCAATTTAGGGATGCAAAGTCACTGAGTCACTGTTTCTACAGAGAGCATTTTGACTCAGCTACAAGTAAAAGGATTAGTTTAGCTGTGATTTCCTGGTTGTTCAGAAACCACAGTCAAATTAGTGATTTCCCTGGTCACCAAAGAACAGTGTGGGTGGGCCAGAGACTCAGGGAAAACAGAATGAGACAGAAATGATATTAACTCTGCTTTCTCTTCTACTGTACAGATGATGTACAGAGAAATAGAAAGGAGCATGAAGGACAAGGTTATGCCAGTCCCCACCATCATTCCTTATCCTCCATTTTCTTTCCAGTTCACCAAGGCTCCATTAACTTACTTTTGTGTTACTGCTCCCATATGAAAAACAGATCCTAAAATTGCATGCTTCCTGGCCAAGTGCAGTGGTTCGTGCCTGTAATCCCAGCACTTTGGGAGGCTGAGGCGGGTGGATCACTTGAGGCCAGGAGTTCAAGACCAGCCTGGCCAAGCTGGTGAAACCCCATCTCTACTAAAAATACAAAAAATTAGCCAGGTATGGTGGTGTGTGCATGTAATTCCAGCTACTTGGGAGGCTGAGACAGGAGAATTGCTTGAACCAGGAGGCAGAGGTTTTAGTGAGATGAGATGGCACCACTGCACTTCAGCCTGGGAGACAAAGTGAGACTGCCTCAACAGAAAATAAATAAATAAATAAATTTGCATGCTTCTTTCCTAGGACAGATAATTTTAAGGATCAAAGAGTTATACAGCCCTTTAATCTCAGAGCTATAGCTGCCACCTGACTTTACTTACCTTCTATCTTATTACAAACTCCAAGTTTGCAGCTAGATAGACTTGAGCATCATTTGTTGGTTCTGCTTTATTTCTATGGTTTGGCTTTGATTGGTTTGGTCCCACCAAGTCTCCTGTTGAAATTTGATCCCCATTGTTGGAGGTGCGGCCTAGTGGGAGGTATTTGGATCATGGGGCGGACCACTCATGAACAGCTTGGTGCCATTCTCACAAGAACGAATTCTCACTCTTAGTTTGCAAGATGGTTGTTGAAAAAAGGTTGGTCCTTCCTCTCCTCTTTCTCCTGCTTCTGTTCTCCCCCTATTCTCCCCCTATGTGACCTCTGCATGTACTGATTTCCCTTCCCTTTCCATCAAGAGTGGAAGTAGCCTGAAGCCCTCATCAGAAGCAGATGCTAGCACCATGCTTCTTGTACAGCCTGCAGAACTGTAAGCCAAATAAACCTCTTTTGTTTTTAACCCTTTCTCATTTGCCCAGAGAATAATTACTGGCAGCGCTTACAACTGCAGTGTTTAAGATAACTTTGCCACTAAAGATCTCGCTTTTATTATTATTTTTAGATCTCTCTAGTATATCAAGTTTGGAAACAAAAGACATCATTCTATTTATAGCATTCTGTTTTTAGTAGTGGTATTTTCATTTATAAAATATAGTAATTCTCGATCGCTGAAAATGTCAAATCCTAGAAAATGTAGCATTCCTACATGTGATGTTAACATTCTTGAACACTTCTTGAACAGTTAGTTGCTTGCAGAAGTTTCATTTGGTGAATCTCATTTTTTCTGAAATAGACAATGCTGATGGTAGTTCTGTTTAGAAATAACTCCAAGAACAGTTTTTATATTCTATTTTTGCATTGAAAATCAGATTTGCTTCAGCTTCAAAGAGATGTTTATGTAAAATTAAATAAGCACTGGCAGCATGCTGCACTTTTTTTTCTAAATGGGAAAAGGGTTAAATTACCCAGCTTCAGGTATATTTTTATGGCAACACAAATTGACTAAGATGATTATTAAAATATCTTCATCTGTTATTCTCTTCTTCATCAGTAGTCGCAAGTTAAGACCACATTCCTAATACCACCAAAGGTCTTAATGAATATTTGTTGAATAAAAGTGGACCCGCTTAAAATTTTGCTAGTTTATCAGGGAAAAGGTTTTGGGGGTTTGGCAGCAGGAGGTGTGTGGAGCAAAAAATGGTTGATATAAAAGGCTATAATTAAGTTTATCACTATTCACAGGTTCAGATTATCTCAGCTATTCCTGCCCGGTGATGTATCAAATATGCCAAAGTTGGCTATATATAGTCAGTTCAAAACCAGTCTGCTGTATTATACCCTTATGTGTCATCCCTTTTTATTTTAGTTCTTGTATTCTTAGTAGATTTTGATAAGATAGCATGTATAAACATTGGAGTAGTAAATATTTGATAATAGATAAAAATAATGTGTAAAACATTCAGAGATACTTAAGTCCTTACTTCCCAGCTTGAAACACAAAGCTTTGCTTGCTGTGTTCTTCCACTTTGCTGTGGAAATTTTGTTGGTTGAATACTTCATTTTAGGCTTCATTTTTCAGTATTCTGTTGGATTAAAATATAATATTAGTTCATCTGTCTCAACTTAAAAACAAATGGAAACAACTGTGGCTAGCTCACTACCAAATTGGTAACATAACCTTATGGAGGAAATAATTATTTCAGTAAAGTTTGAACATAGTATTCTAACTATGCATTCATGCTGGGATATGGTACTCTGCACCGCATAATGAGGCTTTGGTCAATGGATTGCACATATACAATGGTGGTCTCACAAGATTATAATGGAGCTGATAAATTCTTATCACCTGGTGCTGTTGTAGCCATCGTAACATCCTAGAACAATTCATCACTTGCGTGTTTGTGGTGACGGTGGTGTAAACAAACCCACTGCACTGCCAGTTGTATAAAAGTATAGCACATACAATCATGTGTAGTATATAATACTTGGTAACACATGACTGTGTTACTGGTTTATCTATTTGCTATACTATACTTTTTAACATTATTGTAGATTTTGTTCCTTCTACTTATAAAAAAAGTTAATTGTAAAGCAGCCTCAGGCAGTTCTGTCAAAAAGGTATTCCAGAAGAAGACATTGTTATAGGAAATGGCAGCTCCATGCATGTTATTTCCCCTGAAGAACTTCCAGTAGGACAAGATATGGAAGTGAAAGACAGTGATATTAATGATCCTGACCCTGTGTAGGCCTAGACTAGGGTGTGTGTGTTTGTGTCTTAGATTTTAAGGAAAAAGCATAAAAAGTAAAAAATTAAAATTAAAAATTTTTCAAATTAAAAAAAGCTTATAGAATAAGGATATAAAGGAAGAAATTTTTGTACAGCTGTATGATGTTTGTATTTTAAGCTAAGTGTTATTACAAGAGTCAAAACATTTAAAAAATTAAAAGTTTATAAAGTAAAAAAGTTATAGTAAGCAAGGCTAATTTATTATGGAAAAAGGAAACAATTTTAAATAAATTTAGTGTAGCCTAAGTGTACAGTGATAATAAAGTCTATAGTCATGCTCAGTAATGACCTACGCCTTCACATTCACTCACTACTTATTGACTCACCTAGACTCATTTTCCAATCCTGCAAGCTCCATTCATGTTTAATTGCCCAATACAAGTGTACCATTTTTTAATCTTCATACCATATTTTTACTTTACTTTTTCTGTGTTTAGATATGTTCAGATATACAAATAACACTGTGTTAGAATTGACATTTTATAATCTATTCTCTCTGAAGCCTACAACCTGAAGGCTTCCTCTGCGAATAAGAACTTTGGTTTCCACAACCCTTTATTTTAACTCAGACATTACTTTTTATTGATCCCAGTTGACTGTAGTCTTTTATCCCTTACCCATCTCCCAGCTGAACCCCTCCACCCCCCACTTCAAGTTTTCCCACCTTTCTGGACCAAATGAATGTACTTCTTAAATGTATTTGATAGAAGTCTCATGTCTCCCTAAAATGCATAAAACCAAGCTGCACACCAATCACTTTGAGCACATGTTCTCAGGATCTCCTGAGGGCTTTGTCACAGGCCATGGCCACTCATATTTGGCTCAGAATAAATCTCTTCAACTATTTTACAAAGTTTGACTCTTTTTGTAGATAGTGGAAATACTGCTACTGCAGTTCTGAGACTGTTTTGTTATACTTTAGTATAGAGGAAATAAGTAGATATATTATGTTACATGGTTTTGACTGTAGGGGAAAGGAGATACAAACATAAAAGAAGTCATGAGAAAACCTATGGAATGTTAAATTTGAGTCAGTAATATCGGTGTGCCCATATCTTAGTTTCTTAATACTGTCTCCACTGAAAGGAACAGCTGCTCCAGATCTGGAGCTGGTAAAGTAGTGGTGAACATGGAACATCCTGTTGTGCCAGAAAGCAGAGTCACTAAAAAACTAGTGAGGCTGTGTCAGAAGCATATTCACGAGCCACTGGGAAGAATCTCCTGCTGGCCAAACTTGACACAATTTGAGGATCAAAAAGAATAATGGTGGTAATTGACTATAAAGCATTTAAAGAAACCCACAAGTTCATAGCATTTCTCAGGAATTGAATGAATAGGGAGGGGTCTAGTCATTACAGAAGGAATGATAGCATTGAAATAGGCCTCATTGTCTGGGGTGCCACCCGGAGTTCTTGGTCTCACGACTGGGGAAATCAAGGAAGGTGGACACACCAAGGGTGAGGTTAGAGCAGAAGTTTAATAAATGAAAGAAGGAGAGAAAGCTCTCTGCTGCAGAGAGGGGTCCTGAAAAAGTGTTTCTGTTCTATAGTGGAATACAAGGGTTTTTATAAATGAGCTAGTGGGGAGGGGGTACTTTATTTGCATAAGGTGTGAAAAACTGGTTAGGACTAGGTGTGTCATTTGCAGAAGGCATGAATTCCTGACAACCCCCATGCTGTCCTTCCAGTGTGCATGTAGGCTCATAGCCTAAGTTACTTCATGTTGTTTGACTTCCCTTACTGTGCACGTGTTGGGGATAGAATCCTCCATTGTGGACATGCCTAGCTCAGTGTAACTCCCCTTATCTGTGTAGCTGTAGGCATGTTCCAAGCATGCCCTCCTGAGCAAGCTTCCTTATTTGAATATATCCAAAGAAGGAAAGGAATGTGTTCACTGAGGCCAACTGAATGTATATGAAATTTGAAATTTGCTGATTACACAGAAGGCACTCTTTTGTGCTGGAGCTTGCTTCCTTATCTATGTTTGCGGCTTGATCTCTCAGGCTGCTCTTTGTTAGAAGAGAAGTTCTACCGAGGACTTTGCCCTATTTGCCTAGCTGGTTTCTTTCTTCTTTCTGTCTCAGAATCAGACAAATCACCATCTTGCAACCCCCAATTTAATACTTGATTCAAGCAAGGGACATCAATCGACGTGATACCTTGATGATGAAGCTGGGTCACTGTATCATACTGAAAAAATATGGAGTTCTGTATCATAAATTGCAGAAAATTCCATATTCTCTTAGTATGGTTCTGCAATCTGGCTTCAACATCAGGGTATAACACTGTGCTGTGGTTTGTGGAGGGAGCAGGACTTCTTCTCCAGTCTTAAACTCTCTGACATTGCCTGCAATTCTATCAATAATTATTGCTTCTTCTTTTTAAGTATTGGCCTCTGGTTTTGCCACACTACAAACAAACAAACCAAATTATCCCAGCAGTGGTTACAACTTAAATCTCTTATGAACTTCATATGAATAATCTCTTCTGGCAGTTAAAAGAAGAGCATTGAGTTCTTGGGTTAGAGGACTCGTTAGAAGGTAAACTTTAGGCACCCTCATTTTGTCCCTGGACAAACCTCTGGAGGCTGAAACTCCAGATGATCTTGTCTAGGTAGAACTGCTATAACATTATGTGCTTGCCACCTATTTACATCCAGTCCCATGTGCAAAATCCTCAGTGGTGAGCCAGTTGAAGACTACCTATTCTGTCCCTCAGTCTTGCCATGGGAGTAAATGTTGTGCTTACACAGCTTGAAGACTTCACATCAACTTTTATTTTCTTCCTCTGATTCTCCTACCTTTGTTGGTCAAGAATGTGTAGAAGCAGAGGATCTTACATATGATTTTACCAAGCCCCTAACTTTACAGATGAGTAGACTGAAACTCTGAAGATTAAGTGCCTTGCTCAGGATTATGAAACAGAACCAGGAACAGAATCTAGCCTCCTGACTTCCATCTTGATTCCAGTACTTCCCTATCCTGTCTCCCTCCATTCTTTCTCCCTTTCCTCCTCAAAACAGGAAGAAAATAATCAGAACTGGGAATTTAACTCCAAACACTCAGCCTTTCTTATACACAAAGCAGTTGTCCAACTTCTTTGAAATAATGAGTTTCTGAATATGGTTGTTAATTTGTAATCACACATTTGGAATAATAAGATAGGGAACCCAATTGTAGTTGTATTTTAAGTTGTACATAAAATAGTTTAAATAGTAACCTGCACACAGTAGATAATGAAGTAACACTTTACTAACATAAAAACTGCATTGCCTTGATGTTGTTTGTTTTCTCTTCTACCCAAGGATACTTATATCCTAGAAAAAACAATTCCTTGTCATTAAAAAAAGTTACTTTTTCTTTTTTTATAATCTTAGAATATTTTAATAAAAAGTTACATTTTCAAATAAATATGGGAAATGTTCCAATCTACATTCTATCTCTAGGAGAGTCAGACTCATGTTAGCATAGAGAAGGTGTTGATAGTCCTTTATTGAAGACTCATGGGTACCTTTGTTTAACTATTGTTTTCAGTAGTTATTTGATCTCATAACCTTTTTCTCCCCTCTTATCACCCTCATGGACTAGTTTGAGAGAACGCACTTGGAAGAACTTTGCCGTAAACTAGTATTAGCTTGCATAATTGAGCAAGATAGAGAAGCTGAAAATACCACATTTACAATGGAGTCATTGACACAGAGAAAGTCAACACCCTTTATAGAACCACACGATAAGTCAAAAGCATAGTCAGGAAATATTTTCAAATCCTATTCTGAAAAAGTATTTTCTTCAAATAACCTGCAAATTCTTTGCCTTGATCACTCTTTTCACCATTTTTTTTCAGACTAAAATTGACTCATTACTCTCCTATTTTTATATCAGAAATATTTCAGAACATATGGCAATAGGAACATCACTTGTTCTTTTTTGCTGCTATTCCCAATGATATACAGCAAATATCCCTGCACACTGGTTATGACACTCACCTAATTTATAAAGTGCTGGTCTCAGATGATGAGGTTTCCTGTAGTCAGCAATTGTAGTATTTAAGGCAGTTACATCTCAGTTCTACTTATATAGACACACACACATGGATTAAGCAACATTGGATGACAGCATTTGATGTATGAGGCAATGCAGATGGAGCTACTTAAATGCATAGAACGTGTGGGAGCTTATCTTTTTCCTACCGTCAGATCCTAAACAGAGATTATTTTAGCTGTAGCACTTTCATTTTATTTATTTATTTATTTTTTGAGGCAGAGTCTTGCTCTGCTGCCCAGGCTGGAGTGCAGTGGCACGATCTCGGCTCACTGCAGCCTCCACCTCCCAGATTCAAGCAATTCTTCTGTCTCAGCCTCCCAAGTAGCTGGGACTACAAGGTGTGTGCCACCACACCTGGCTAATTTTTTTGTATTTTTAGTGGAGATAGGGTTTCACCATGTTGGCCAGGCTGGTCCTGAACTCCTGACCTCAAGTGATCCTCCTGCCCCAGCCTCCCAAAGTGCTGGGGTTACAGGCGTGAGCCACTGCACCCGGCCTAGCTGTAGCACTGTCAAAGAGTTACACTTAGTTAATCATTAACTTTTATAAAATCTTTACAATATAGGCTCTAGGTAATGTTTATTGCATAACATATAATATAGAAGGACACAGATTGTTTAATTTCCTTTCTCTTTTCTACAGAAAGTTGAAAACATTTAAAGTAATTTTTTTCTGATTATAAAAAAGATATATGTGCACTTAGAAAATATGTAAATGACAGGAAAGTGTATGTGTGGTAGATCCTGACATTCTTTTTTCTATGTAAAAAATTATACACATCTCTTTTATTTAAAAAATAGAATCATACTGCAAATATATTTTAAGCTGTTTTTTCCATTTTCCAATTAACACTATATCATAAATATTTTCACATATTAGAAACATTCTTTTACAAGTAACATTATAAATAGCATTCAATCATAGAAATATATCTTAACGAGTGTTTTATTGATTAACACTGGCTGTTTCCAGATTTTATTTTTGTTTTTGTTTTCTAATATTGCTAGTGTTGCAACTGACAGTTTTGTGTGTGTTGTGTGTGTGTGTATGGGTGTATGGGTGTGGGTGTGTGTGAGTGTGTGTTGTGATTCTTTGAAAATATTTGTAAGTTTATTGGTAGCATAAACTCCTAGTAGTGGAATTGCTGGATCAGAGGGTACATGTATCTTATAGCTTGACAGATATTAATGAATTGACTTCCAAAAGCTTGTATTAATTAACGGTTTTGTCAACAGTCCAGGGGAGTACCCTTTTCTCCATCTTTCTAGCAACAATGAGTGTCATTACCTTTGAAAGGTTTGCCTTTCTAAAGAGTGTAAAATATCTGATAGTTTAAATTTTATTCCTTTATTTTGTGAGATTGAGCATCTTTAAAAAAATGTGTATTGTCAATTTCTATAAATTATTGATTTTTAAGGACTCTACCTAAACTAAGAAATTAGACCCTTGTCTGTGATTTGTGTTACAACTTTTTCCCCTGTGTCATTTATGTTTAGATTTTGCTAATGGCATTTTTTGGCCATACATAAGTTTTCAAATATTATGTGGTAAAATATAATCAGTGTTTTCTTTGAGAACTTCTGGTTTTGTGTTCTGCTTCAAAATACCTTTCCTCTTCCAAGATTATAAATAAATTTACTTATGATAGTATCTAAAACTTTAATGTTTAATATTTTATACATAAATCTTTGATTGACTCAATGTTACTTTTGGTATAAAGAATAAGTTAGGGCTCGGTGTGTGTCTCACGCCTGTAATCCCAGTGCATTGGGAGGCCTAAGCAGGAGGACCACTTGAGGCCAGGAGTTCAAGACCAGCCTAGGCAACATAAAGAGACCCTGTCTCTACAGAAAAAATTTTTAAAAATTAGCTGGGCTTGGTGGTGTGCACATGCAGTCTTAGCTACTTGGGAGACTGAGGTGGGAGGATCACCTGAGCCCAGAAGTTTAAAGTTGTAGTAAGCTCTGATAGCACTATACTCCAGTCTGGACCACCTGGTGAGACTCTTGTCTCCAAAAATGAAAAAAATAAAGATAGTGAAAAAAGAATACATTTGGGATTTTTTTTCCTTCCAAATACATACCCCAACTACATCTGAAATTCAGTTCAGACAAAGTGAAGTTTCACATGTTATGTTGGGACCAGAATGCAGAGGGCTATGAATGCTACAATAAGGAGTTTGAATTTTATCCTATGGACAACACGAATCTTTTGAAAGTTTCTAAAGCAAATGAGAAACATCATCTAGAGTGTGTTTTATGAATATAATTTTATGTCTGTGTGAAGCAACATCTGAAGGAAGGAAAGAAGGGACAGGGAGGCAAGAAGAATAAATAGTTAGGAGGCCAGTTAAAATACCCCAGGCAAAAAGCAGTGAGGACCTAATGAGGGCAATGTTAGTGGGACTAACGAGGAGGGGATGGAATGATGAGTGCTACAGGTACTTCATAGAGTCCTTGCAGGTTGGTGTGCGTAAGGGCCCCAGAGATTCCTGTTCTGTTCCACTAAGTCATGCAGTTACCAAGTGGCTGAGTCAGGATTAAAACCCAAGTCTCACTCCCAGTTTAGACTTGGAACAAGTAAAAGACTTGGAAGAAAAATGAGACAGTTTTATAACTATTTGGAATGGTAGAAGGAGATGCTAGAACAGAGATGGAACAACATTTAAAGAAATAATGGCTGACAACATTCCAGAATTGTTGAAAGATCCTAATCCTTAGATCTAAGAGTTTCAATGAATTTCAAGCAGATAGAAAGAAAGAAAGGGCTGGGGGTGGTGGCTCAAGCCTTATATTCCCAGCACTTTTGGAAGCTGAGGTGGGATGATCTCTTGAGACCAGGAGTTTTAAGACTAGCCTGGGCAACATAGCAAGACCCCATCTCTACAAAAAAATAATAATTAAAAAAATTAGCTAGGTATGGTGGCACACACCTGTAGTCCCAGCTGGTAGGGAGGCTGAGGTGGGAGGATTGCTTGAGCCCAGGAGTTTGAGGCTGCAGTGAGTTAGGATTATGTCACTGCACTCCAGCCTGGGTTACAGAGCAAGACCTTGTCTCTAAAAAGAGAGAGAGAGAGAAGAAAAATCCACATCTTGATATATTAGTTATGAAATTGCAGAATATTAAAGAAAAAAAGTGAGATCAGCCAGGGCACCATAATGAGCCCTCATCTCTACAGAACGTAAAAAGGAAAAATTAGCTGTGCATGGTGGTATGTGCCTATGGTCCCAGTTACTCAGGTGGATGAGGTAGGAGGGTCGCTTGAGCTAGGGAGGTACAGGCTATAGTTAGCTGTGATCACATCACTGCACTCTAGCCCCTGGGTGACAGAGTGAGAACTTGTTTCAAAAGGAAAAAGAAAAGAGAAGATTGTAATGTCAGTCATTGAGGACAATAAAACTATTTGGAGGAGGAAAAAAATCACCCGTCCAATATGGATGGAAGTTTACAGTCTTAGAGTAGCCCTAGAACCTGTGAAATAAACATTTGATATTTGCAGAACCAAGGTGCGTGTTGCAGTCAACTGAGCATTATTAAAAACTGCAGAGGTGGCCTAAAACTCCTTATTTTACAGATGAGGAAAGTGCCACTCGGAGCAGGTGAAGGGTCTTCCCCAAGGTCACACAGCTAGTAAATGGGTATGTGGTGGAGCCAGGACCAGAACTCAGGTCTCTCAACTCACAGAGCAATAGTTGTGACTGCTCTTCCCTCTATCCTGCTGCCATTTCTTTATTCAGCAACAACAAAGAAAAACAAAATGTGAAGAAAAGTAGAGTTTCAGTTTATCATGGAACTTTTTGGTGATTCCTTATGTTTCATGTATAGAATTTAATAACTGTTTGAATACATTCTTACACAGGGCAATATCCCATCACCAGGAACCAATGAAACTGCTCACATTTTTTGGATGGGGGTAAGAGGATGCAGTCTTGATTTGTTTCCTTCTAGCTTATAACACAGTATGAGGGTAGTGTGAGAAAGTTTTAGAAAATATGATTAAATCTGAGTCATGGAAATCAGTTCTGGCACAGCAGTCTGTAGAAGGTGGTGAGGGTAACAAGAGGTGGGTGCAAATCTCAGCATATACAAAGGCTTTGCTGAGAAATACACAGGGGAAAGGTAGGTGCCAAGCCACAGCATTTATTATATATACCTGAGTCAGTAGATCAAATAAATTCACAAAACTGTAAAAAAAAAAAAAATCTATTCTGCCTGAGTTCACTGCTTTGGACCTGGCTTGGTTTGCTTTCTGAAAAGTTCATACCTTAGATCCACAAAGGAAAAGAATTTGCAAGGGTAGGTAATGCCAATATATCAAAATGTATCACCCTGTTTGTTCATGAAAAGATACTATTGCATGTGTGTGCATGTATGCATGAAAAATGATTTCTATACATAATTCACCACAAATACATGCCAAAAAGTAGGAGAGCATTTGTAATTGGCAACAATACAATCAAACAGATTGCTTAACCAAGGATGAGAACTTGCCTATTAAGTCACTTTTGATTCTGGGAATAGTACCCAGATTCTAAAGCCTAAAGTGGTTTGCATGACTTAATTACAAATGCTAACAAGAACAGTTCTTTGTGCAGTACTCTAAATCCTATCAGCTGATTTGCTGTTTGTTTTGAAAGAGAAGCATGAGATTTTCAGATGGCAAAGCTTTGGATTTTGATACCCACCTTCAAAACAGAATGCAATATATATCTTTAAATTAGTTCCTTTGTAGAAAAGCAGGCTAATTTGGGTATGGCACATTTCTCAAACACATAAAACATTAATAAGATATTTATTCCAGATTTTACAGTTATATAGTTAGAGCCAGTGAAAGTGTGCCTAAGTTCTATTCCCACTACATAGATATGCCACTAGATGCTACTGGAATTGATTCTGGGAGCCTTCATCTGAAGGCAGCTTTAGGAAATAGCAAGGAAAAACAAGAGGAGTTTCTGAAGGATGAATTAAGTGCTTATATAAATAGGGAAAGAAGGACTTTAGTCTCTAAAATTTAGGACCAAGAGAAGGGGTTGGCCCGGGACTTCTGGGAACATTTTTCTCCTTGAAATAAGGAGCATGTGAGGAGTAAGCACTTCTCGGCTTCTACTCCTTTGGCTCCTCTGAGTATCTGATGCTCAGAGCTGGGTCAACCATCTTTTCCCATGAAGAGAGATCACAGATGCTCTGAGGATGGTAGAGTAGAAGGGTGGGAAGACCCTGAGTCCTTGATGATATCCTTGATTTTTGACACCAAATCTGAGACTGCCCAACTAAACTTCTGATTAAGCAAGCAAAAAGTGTCCTTAAGTTTTAAGCCTTGTTCAGTTCTGTGTTCCCCAGTTGCAGCTAAAAGTATATCAAGTGATATAAATTATCTTTATTTTTCATATAAGTATAATCTGCGTTGACTTTTTCTAAATCCTTTAAAGAAATGGCAAACAACTAATGTATTCTGGACATTGCATTACTAATATCTTTATGGTTGAATTGTTTAAACATTTTAATGTTTAAATAATGTTATGTTTTAAAGAAAATTTTAGTATAACATGAATATGTAAATTCCTGTGCTAAAAATCAAGAAAATAATATTATATATGGTAGGAAAACATGATATATCAAAAAATAGAAAAAATAAACTGAAAATCTTTTGTATCAGAACAAGAGGTACTCTTTTAAAAAAAAAAAAGTGCAGATTACCAGTAATAGTACTGTTATTGCTATTCTATTTTTGCAAAACAGTAAAACATCAGTTACATTCGTTTACAAAAAATTTTTGTATATATAAATTTGTCTATAAAATGATTATGAATATCATATACATGTAAATCATGCCTTAAGTCATTGTGGGACAAATAGTGACAAAATGAAATGACTTGCCAAGACTTTGAAAATCAAACTTCATAAAATCCTAAAGTAAAGAAAGGAAAAGTAAACACAAATTCTTGGTTGTTACCTCTGGGGGAAACCAAAGGAGATGCAATTAGGTAGTGACACAGAGGAGCCTTCAGAGGTATAAGGAATATTCTGTTTTTTAAACTGGATGATAAATACACAGGTATTTGTTTTATTATTTTTCTCCAGAACTTACATATGCATTCCATATATTAGTTTATGTGTATGATATATTTCTTAATTAAAAAGCTTGAAAGAAAGAAAATCAATCTTCAGTTAACATTCTACTCATAAAGTCAACTGTTAAGCAGACTTCCTTATCCTCCAGGAACAAATGTAGCTACCAAGTTAAAAAAAAATCAGTTAATACAACATCAACACTTTCAAAATTAAAAAGAAATTGCTGCCTGCGAGCAGGAATGCATTATTTAAAATTCTGTGGTTACATTTTAAAAGAACAAGTGAACTAGTATAAAGGGGATTCCATGTGCTAAACTGTGACAATTTGACTAAAACAAAAAATATGTGAAAGTTTTTCCTTGTGCCAAGACTAAAGTTACAGACAGCACAACTTTTGCTGGCTTTTTTTCTTATGTTTGAGATATGCTTATTGAATAGTGACAAAAATAACTGATATTATAAAACAGATTATTAAAAGTTTTGTAAAGCATGTAATATATTCCACAACACTTTCGCTGCCACACCATTCAACTTAGCTGGCATAGTCAAAAGCCAAAATGAGAGTCCCTCTCAATGCTGGTATTTAGCTGGTATGCTGCAAGGCTGGTTCATTTCTTATTTCTCTTTGCTAATGCCATGCCAGCTATTAAATATTTTGAATATCACCTGGGTAGAAGGCATGAGATTTTCTTGTACAACCAAATGGCTGCCTGCTAACACACAACATTGTTAGATGAAATTAAATTTGATTATTACAAGCCATTTAAAACTTAAGAGTACAGAGGCTTTCTTCTCATAGATATGAAACTTCCTGGTCATTTATCTGAATAAAATAAGCCACAATCTGCACCATGGATATTTCATTTCCATAAAGTTTTAACAGAACTGCCTTGTGTGGTGATCTGAAAATGCAACTTAAAGGTCTGGAAGCTTGACCACCATGGTATGACAAGGTTTTCACTTTGCCTCCTTCAAATAGCTGCTCCAGCTATTCCCCAAATTGCTGACTTCATTATTTCTCTGTGGAATTCTTAGTTGGCTCAGCCTTACTTACCTGGTAGCTGGGCTTAGTGTGAAAGCTACTAAAATGAAAAGACTCTGTTAAACACCTCTCTTCTCCCCAAAGATAAGGCTAAATTATTTTCCCACTCTGGACAGATATGACTTCTTCTTGAGTGTACCCACTGATGCACAGAGAAATAAATATAACTGGTAGACTTTCCTTTGCCAAGAGACTTTTCATAAAATAGGTACAGTGAACTGCCATT
The DNA here is from genome assembly GCF_028885655.2 of Pongo abelii. Taxonomy (NCBI): domain Eukaryota; kingdom Metazoa; phylum Chordata; class Mammalia; order Primates; family Hominidae; genus Pongo; species Pongo abelii. The sequence continues at coordinate 52,296,894 of NC_071998.2, forward strand.
CTAGAGGTTACTAGTTGCTGCATGGTTCCACCTAAGATAGTAGGGAGAACCAACGGGTCTAAACCCAGATGCTCTTTCACCAGCTTTTGCCATAAATGCCTAGAAAAAAATTGGATGGTGACAAAATAATAGACTTCTAAGTTTTATACTTTTATGAATTAAGAAATATAAAGACTTAAAAATATTTTTTTCTGTCACATCACAGTGCAAATGACCTTAATGCTTCTAAATGTTGAATCTTATTTCATGGGCCTTATAGCACTGAGCAGAAATTCTTCCACTTGACATAATGAAAAGTAATAATAATTGGACAGCCAGATGTAAGCATTACCTGTCAGGTCCTAGGCATGGTATCCTCCCAACATTTTTTGTAAAACAGCTTATGCTCCTTTGAGTTAATAGCATCTAATTTTTTATATTAAATGACCACCACATACTGACAATTATGATTAAGGTTCCACAAACCATATGGCTCTTGAATAAGTCAGTGAAGAAAAAATAATGCCACCATACATGCAGGTAATATGGACCTTTTTTCTTATGGGGGAAAAAACAGGAAGCTGGAGATAGTCACTAGATTACATCAGAATGAATATTGGTACTTATTTCTGTGCCTGAAACTTGTTCAAAAGTTTAGAATGAAATATTACTAAAGGAAACTGAACAATTATGGGTCAGGCACAGTGGCTCACACCTGTAATCACAGCACTTTGAGAGGCTGAGGCAGGAGGATTACTTAAGCCCAGGAGTTTGAGATCATCCTGGGCAACATAGTGAGACCTCATTTCTACAAAATGTAAAAAAATTAGCCAGGTGAGGCAGCACATGCCTGTGGTCTCAGCTACTTAGGAGGCTGAGGTGGGAGGATAGCCTGAGCCCACGATGTCAAGGCTGCAGTGAGTTGTGATTGAGCTACTGCTCTCCAGCTTGGGTGACAGACTCTGTCTCAAAAATAAATAATAGTAATAATAATAGTAATAATAATAACAACAACAATAATTTACAAATATGAAGCAGTTATGCTGACTACTGATCAAGTATTGTTAAACAGGATTGCTAAAGAATGTGGACAAATAATATATATGTATAAGAGATAATGGAAAAATAAAATTTAGGGAGGAAAAACTTCGGAACTAATAAATTCAGATTTGAGGAAGTTCATGTTTGGGTCTAATAATTATCCAAAGAAAAGAACAAGTGGAAAAAAGCATATAGTCCTCTAAAAAGAAATTACAAACAGCTTAAATAGCATTTCTTAAACAATTGCCAGTAATATGCCAGCAGGCTAAGAAGTTAGAGTGGCTGAGCTTTGAGCACAGCAGACACACAAAACTATGAAGTTCTGTTAAATTCTAAGGAAATACTGAATCTTTGCTAGGAACTATGTCGTAAATAATGAGCAAAACATTCTTACCATTGCAAAAGGTCTCAGAGGCACTAATATGGCTAGGGAAAATTATGACAATCGTTTAATTTATGGAATGTTCAAAGTGGAGGGGAATTAGATGTAAACTGGGTGCTGATTAAAAGTAAAGCACTCAGCCAAGTTTGTGGGTGAACTTCTCCTTAGTTCTGGAAATAGCAATGGGAATGGCAAAAAAAAGTTACAGAAGAGAACAATGGCTGGCAGGAACTCTTTCCCTAGGGCAACAGGTGAATGTAGCCCTGAAGGAAATAGATAGAAGGTTTTAATGTCACTTCGTTAATATTTTCATATTTGAAAATGATGGAAACTTTGAATAAAAAAATAGCTTCACAAAGAGGATTAGAGATGCACTAAATGAAGTAGTTTGGAATTGTTCTTTAGTTCTTTTTTCTTAATGGGACCTGACCCTGGACTTTAATCTCTGATCTGAAATTTACTGACTTTATGATTTTGGGTTAGTACTACAATCTTTTCAAATCCCACTGTCTCAATTTCATAAATGGAGATAATATTTACCTCACAGAGGTGCTGTGAGGGATAATGTGGAAGATAAATGTCTCACTTTTAGTAAATGGTCAGTGATTAATAAATTACCTTTGATGACTGCTTCTAATTTGTTTTACCCATCACAACACCTGTCTTGAGTGGGATTTTGTTGCTTGTTTCACATTTTACACAAGACAAAAAAATTCAGGCTCAGGAAAGTTAAGTAAGATCCAAAATTACACAGCTGGTCAATGACGGATGATGGACTGGAGGCCTGACTGCCTCTAAAAATTTGTGTCTTTACTATTATGCTATATTGCAGTCTTCACTTAAAAAATACATAACAAAAATAAATACCTTTGTAGGTATACTGTAATCTACCGATAATAACATGAGCAGCATGTGCCAGGAGTCCTCTATAGGGAGGAAGCGCCCCCAATTCCTCACTCCCCCTTACCACTCCCTGCATACTGAACTTTGCCTGAACTTTTTGAGGCCCGCTAAGGTTGTGTCCCCTTAAAAGTTACTTTTGCTTGCAGACGTCAGCACCAGAGAAACTACAGGAAACCGAAGAGATTAGAAGTTCTACCATGATTTCCTGAAGTTCTTGAACCCAACCCAATCATTTTGTTGTTGATAGAATTAAGGTCCATTTCTTTATGCTGTTCCAGGAGTTCATATTTGGTCTTAATGTTTCTAAATGTTCCTGCTACAAACTGAGATACAAAGAAGGTGAATCCAATGACCCTCTTGATTTCCACCATGTTTGCCAAAATTTCAACTTGAATGAAAGATACATTGATTTTGGCACAGTCTGACTCACATCTCCAGAAAAACCCTTATGGTATCAGATTTACTGACATATATATTTTCTGATGTAGACATATATATATATATATGGATAATATATATATATATATATGGGGATATATATATATGGGGACATATATATATAGGGAGAAAATACATACATGTAGGGAGAATATATATATATATATATATTCTCTCAATGCTGACCCCTCTTCAGTATTTCACTGTAATGATTTAATTCCCTGATGGAGCTTAACTTTTCACAATTGAATTTCATGCCTATTTCCCCGAAGTTAGTTGTAAGCTCTGTTTCCTTAATCACTGGAAAACCCTGGCCAAGAGTGACATTTCCTGTTTCTCAATCTCTTCCCTTATTTTCAGTTCTGGCCATTTCAACCCCTAAGTGAAAGTTTGCCTCAGGATTCTTTTCTCTCTATAAATGGGAAAGGGAAAGAGGTGCTTTCTGGCTGTAGATACTGTAAGCTAAACAATGATGAGAAAGAGATAAACATCTAGGTTGCTTAGGAAATCAATTATGAAATAACCAATCAAAGATTGGTAGAAGGTCCAGGATCCTTTCAGAGAAGAATGGAGAAAATGTGAAATATGAGCTGAGGAAAGTGCGATGCTTGTGCTAGAAGTTCTTAACTGTTTAAGACAATACCGAGCTGTGTGATTCAGTTCAAGCACTCTAAACTTTGGGAAATAGAGGATTCTGAAGTTTTCTGAACTCAGAGAGGTACATTTTCTGGGTGGAAATCAAAAGAGGAGCATTAAGTATTCAAAAGACAAATTTGAGAAGCAATAAGTAAGAATGTTGGAAACAGTATAGTACCCCAGTGTGGCACAGAAGGATGCTTCAGCGGGAGAAGCACAGTGCAGAGGAGGAAATACGAGTCTTTGCCCTAGACACTTCACTCTCAAGTCTCTGACTTGTATGCAGCCACAGGACATACTTTTGGATTTGTGCTATTTTCTTAATTAAAATAGTCTGGAGGCATATATTCATGTGTGGAAAGAAAAGGCAGAGAAAATTGTGAGGAGGCAGAAAGCAAGGAATGAAGAAAAGAAAACGATCTTCAAAGGAAAGTCTATAAATGAAGAATAGTAGCAAAACTGATGAGCTTTTGAATTTCTCCACTTAGGGTATCAATTCCTTGTTTTTCCACAAAAGTTTATTTTTGAGGGGGTGATACCTCTCAATTCTTGTATTTGAAACTGACAGTGAGAAATAACAGTGAGAAAATTATGACAGTGAAAGAGATCTGACATAACCAACCCCCATCATGCTTTTAACCTCCGTATTGCCTTTGGTCGTTCCTGGGCTTGGGCCAAGCTAACTTTGCGAGAAATTTAGTGTATGTTTTAAATGATAATAACCCTTCACCAAAAGTAAACCACCTTGGTAAAAATAATGAAAGACCACCAAGTTAGGAGTTTGAGAGGGGCCTGAATTCTGCTAAGATGTAGGCGTAGTAAAATGATTACTAGCCATTATTCTGGAGGTCACAAGATTTGCAACTTCCACAGTGACTACTGTAAATAACATCACTATTGTATAAGCTAAGATTGACCTTTAGAGATGTCTGTTCAGGCTTTTGCATTTCTGATGACCAGTGACTCCTCTGTGGCTCCCACCCAGAAATAGACTCAGTGCATACACGAGGACCATTTTTCACATGCCTGTGATTTTATTCCCACCAATCAGCAGCACTTATTCCCCTAAGCCCTTTGCCCATCAAACTAACCTTGAAAAACCCTAGCCTCCAAATTTTGGGGAGATTTGAATAATAACTTTGAATCCTCTGTGGCATGGCTGGCTGGCCCTGTGTCAATTAAACTCTTCACTGCCATGCCATGGTTTCAGTGAATTGGTTTTGTCTGTGCAGATCAGAGATTAAAGTCCAGGGTCAGGTCCCATTAAGAACAAAGAACTAAAGAACAATTCCAACCTACTTCATTTAGTGCATCTCTAATCCTCTTTGTGAAGCTATTTTTTTATTCAAAGTTTCCATCATTTTTTTTTGGAGATGAAATTTAGCTCTTGTTACCCAGGCTGGAGTGTAATGGCATGTTCTTGGCTCTCTGCAACCTCCACCTCCTGGGTTCAAGCGATTCTCCTGCCTTAGCCTCCCAAGTAGCTGGGATTACAGGTGCCCACCACCATGCCCAGCCAATTTTTTTGTTTGTTTTTGTCTTTTTAGTAGAGACAGGGTTTCACCCTCTTGGCCAGGCTGACAGCGAACTCCTGACCTCAGGCGATCCACCCACCTCGGCCTCCCAAAGTGTTGGGATTACAGGCTTGAACTACCATCTTAGCGATGTCCCCTTTTACTGAAAACCACTTGTAAACAATTGCAAGCATGTTTGTCTTGAGTAAGCATTAGGAGTTAGAAGTAGAATTATCAACTTGCTTTATAAAGTTTCCAGCCTGGCAACAAAGCAAAGACCCTATCTGTACATAAACTAAAAAAATTACCTTGGCATAGTGGCATGTGCCTGTGGTTCCTGCTACTTGGGAAGCTGAGATGGCATGATTGCTTGAGCCCAGGAGTTGGAGGCTGCAGTGAGCTAGTATCACGCCACTGTGCTCCAGCCTGCGCTACAGAGCAAGATTCCATCTCTTAAAAAACATAAAATAAAATAAAGTTTCATGGAGGGGGCAGAATTTACTATAAAAACTATTACAATCTCTTTTAGCAATTTATTAATTTTACAAATCACCCAAAGGAAAGCAAATGGAATTATAAGTTAGTAACAGCTATTGTCATTGACTTCTACTGCTATTAGCAATAATAACAAATTGGCCTTATCATTTATTTTTCAGGAAAAAAAGACACAGTTCTCCATGGTTCCCAAGGTTTAACTTTGCAAAATCTGACTAAAAATCTCCCAGAATATTCAGTCTTACCTTGTGATCTTGTTTTGATTTCTTCCCTGAAGAGCTGCAGCTCTGTGTTCGGAGGAGTCTGTAGACTCTTTTTATTAACCAAAGTTTGGCAGAGACCCAAATTGCCTTAGAAGGGAGATCTGGGCGGGTGAGGTTTTAGCAGGCTTGAAATCTCATGTAAAGAGCCAGTAGAGTTACAATTCTGTCAACGTCTAAGGCTCATTACTTTCTGCGTCCTCCCTCCATCTTAGTATTTTAAACCAGCAATTATGATTCTTCTTCTGCCCCTAAACTTTACGTTTTGGCTCTCTTTGGAGTTGAACTCCTAAACTTCAACTTCAGCACTGTTCATTTTGAAATTCTTTTGCCATTTATATATTCACTTTTGGCCGTTGGCTTCTCAATTTACAAACTTCATTAAGAGGTCAGTTTATTCTTCCTAAATTCCTTTATAATAGAAATTTGCGACCCCTTTTGGCATATCAGTAACAAGCAGCTCGTCTGCAAATAAAAGCTCTCAAATACTCTGTATTCCAACATATCTGACGTGCTTTCCTGCTCCCCACTGTTCATCTTTTCTTTCTATTCATCTCAAAAATTTCACAGAAGATAATACTTTATTACAAAAGCAAATCCTGTACTGTAGATCCCATGAAAAGTTGTTCTTACCTCATGAGAAATTTTGCTCCTACTCACCCTCTCTCCAACTTGTTTCGCATCTGTAGCAGAAAATAAAGGGGTGAAGTAATGCTCTTTTAAGACTTGGACTGATTCCACATCCTAAGATCACACTTTGGAAAGAAGACTGCTGCTGTACTTAGAAGGATATTGTGATGGACTGTTACCCTAGCAAGCCCCTACAGCCATTCAATCTACAAGATTAGAAGGGTGAACTTGAAACAAAGGGGCAGCAGAAAAAAGTTTACTGTAAAACAAAATAGGAATTTTTTAGTTTTTCTCATGGCATGTTGAGGGATAGAATGTTAGGGTTCTGGAATCCAGGGGAAAGAGAAAATGAGACAGCAATAGATGGCTGACCAGGCTTGGGAAAATGTGACTGTGATGGAGTCCCCTTTGGAAAAAACAACTAAGGAACTCTGTTATCTTGTTTAAAGTTGTTTCATTTTCTGTGCAGTAATCCCCTTTAATCATCCCCAAACCCAAGCAATCATCTGCTACAAGCCATAGTGTTGCGTTTGTGAGTAATGAAGAAAGGTGGCTATGTCTGCCCTTTGGATAAAGCAGTGAAGCAAGCAGACAGGATGCCAACATGACAAGAACGAACCAGGAATTGAGCTGTGTGCAATAAATAGGAGGGAGGGGTGACACGTAACAGCCAAGGGAATATTAACATACTCTACTCTGGGAATTCTTGCAAATACTGAGGAAATTACAAAGGATGAATAATGTATCTTTATGATGTATATTGAACCCTCCTTCATTATTCCAAAAATTTCTCGTTTTATCTCTAATTATGCTTCATGCCTTAAAGTCTGCTTTGTCCATTTGTCTGCTTTCTCCATTAGCAGAGCTCTGCAAACATTCTTTTGGTTAGTATTCACATAGTGTATCTCTTTTCATTTTTTTTCTTCCAAACTTTCTGTGTCCTTACATTAAAGATGTGTCACATATAAGTAGTATACAGTTTTTGTTTTGTTTTGTTTTGTTTTTTACCAGTTTGACAATCATTTGTCTTTGAACTGGAACATCTATTGCAATTATTGATATATTTGAATTTGCTTCTACTATTGTGTTTTTTTTCCCTGCTATTTTGTCCCCCTGGCTTATGCTCTTTTTTGGATAAAACAATTTTTTTTTTTTTGAGATACAGTCTTGCTCTGTCACCTAGGCTGGAGTGCAGTGGCGTGATCTCGGCTCACTGCAAGCTCCACCTCCCGGGTTCACGCCATTCTCCTGCCTCAGCCTCCCGAGTAGCTGGGACTACAGGTACCCGCCACCACGCCTGGCTAATTTTTTGTATTTTTTTTAGTAGAGATGGGGTTTCACCGTGTTAGCCAGGATGGTCTCAATCTCCTGACCTCCTGATCCACCCGCCTTGGCCTCCCAAAGTGCTGGGATTACACGCGTGAGCCACCGTGTCTGGCCTGGATGAAACAATTTTTAAAAAATTATTCAATTTTCTCCCAGCAGTCATGAACTATAACTCTTGACTCTTTATGAAACAAGAACAAAAACAAAAAGGCGCTAAAACCACAGCTCTGCTTTTAAGAGGCTTTCTGATTTTTTTTTTTTTTTTTTTTGCCTTTGCCCCCATGCAGCTGCATAATTCAGCAAGTGTTTTGAAGAGGAAACTCATTATATGTAGGTTCAGTTCTCCAGCCCTCTCTTCTTGCTGGCGGCTTGGCCCTTCCAATTTCCAATTTTGTCTCTTCATTCCCACAACACCAATCAACAGTGATTTCTCTGTCTCCTGGCAGTGACCTCCTACCTTGGTAAAATACAGATTCCCTGCCTTGGCCAATGCTCTTGCAACTATTATGAAAAGTAGCTAACTACTGTTAGCTAATCTCTCCATGGAATCTTAGCCCCTCATCCTTCGTGCTTCAGCAACTCTCTCCTCATCTGCCTTTCTGGTTATTCTCAATGGTAACATTGGACTGCCACAAGTTACTCCATGCTATTCAAGTAGCTAGTTGAATGAAGATGAAAGCATGGCTCTAGAAGGCAGGACGACTAAGGGTTAGGTCATACAGACTTTATTCTAGTAACCATATAATTTGTTATCTGAATCATAAGTTTTTGAGAATGAAAAGAATATTATTAATCATTTGACCAGAATAATAGGAAAACACTGAGATATGGTCACCCCACGTTTTATGACTTTTATAGTTCTTCATCCCTAACCCCACTACTTCCCAAATCCCAAATCTGCCTTATTAACTTCCTCCTTACAGGGTAGATGCAAGGTATATGGGTTACTGTCTAAAATTTTGCTGACTTATAGACATATACTTGATCTGGTTGCACAATTTTATTCCCAAAGGAAGAAAGTTCAAATTGATGTTTTGCTACCAATAGACCTTAAAAAATGAAAATTTAAAGGATATACTTCACATGGAGGAAGGTGAACCTAAATGGTAGGTCTGAAATATAAACAGAATTGAAGAATAAAAAGTATGATAGATATTGAGGTAATGCTAACAAATATTAATGGTAAATACTGACAATAATATCTTGTAAGGTTAAGAAAAACAAACTAGAACTAAATACATTACAAAAATAGCCTATATGTCTGGAGAGATGATGATAGGAATGAGAGTTCTCAAGCATATTGTATTGCTCAGGAAGAGGGTAAAAATATTGCTGAATTTTGGGCTCTGTATTCATTTTTAAATTTCTAGAAAAAATTCAGAATAATAGAAATTGGGCATATAACTAACTTCCAAATGATTAGAGGAGAAAAACAGAATGAGAAAAAAATAGCAGTCTATCCAGCAGAAATCAAGAAAGAAGAGACAACAAAGCATAGTAAAGGTAATACCAAGAGAAAAAACAAAGCATGATAGATTTAACACAAATATATCAATAATCTCATTACATGGACTAAAGGTGCCAGTCAAAGAAGCTAATATACTTAGACTTGAAAATAAAAGATCCATGTAATGCTGTTTTAAAGAGACATATACTAAAGATACAAAGAAGTTACTTTGTCAGGTGTAATGGTCAGGTGTGATGGTTAATACTGAGTGTCAACTTGATTGGATTGAAGAATGCAAAGTATTAATCCTGGGTGTGTCTGTGTGGGTATTACCAAAAGGGATGAACATTTGAGTCAGTGGACTGGGGAAGGCAGATCCACCCTTAGTTATGGTAGGCACAATCTAATCAGCTTCCAGCGAATATAAAGCTGGCAGAAAAATGTAAAAAGAGAGACTAGCCTAACCTCCCAGCCTACATCTTTCTTCTGTCCTGGATGCTTCCTGCCCTCGAACATCAGACTCCAAGTTCTTCAGTTTTGAGACCCAGACTGGCTCTCCTGCTCCTCAAGCTTGCAGACAGCCTATTGTGGGACCTTGTGATTGTGTAAGTTAATACCTAATAAACTCCTTTATATATCTATTCTATTAGTTCTGTCTCTCTAGAGAACCCTGACCAATATACCAGGCATGGTGGTTCCTTCCTGTAATCCCAGTGTTTTGGGTGCTGGGGTGGGCAGATTGCTTGAGCCCAGGAATTTGAGACCAGCCTGGGCAATATAGTAAGTCTTTGTCTCTACAAAAGAAAATTAAAAATTAGCTAGGCATGGTGGCACATGTCTGTAGTCCCAGCTACTTGGGAGGCTGAGGCAGGAGGAGTGCTTGAGACCAGGAGCTTAAGGCTACAATGAGCTTTGAACATACCACTGCACTCTAGCCTAGGCATAGACCAAGAGTGAAACACTATCTCAAAAACAAAACAAAACAAAACAAAACAGAGGCTACTGGATAATGATAAAATTAAATTCATTGGGAAGAAATAAATCCCCACCCACAAACACCTGTTAACAGAGTCTTCACTACATAAAATGAAAATAAAAGTAATTACAGAGAGAGATACAAATATCTATTATCCTAGTGGAAAATTTGTATGTCTTAGCAATGTTGTCAAGCAGGAAAAGCATTAGGAAGAATATAGAAATTTTGGTTGACACAATGAGCTGGGACACATGGATATATAAATAACACTTAATACAACAGGTAGAGAACACATACTCCTTTCAAGCACACGTGGAACATTTGCAAAATTAAACATATTCTTATCTATCAAGTCAGTTGTAGAATTATTTCAATTGATGTCACCAAAAATGGCAGAATAAGGAACTTCAAGGTCTATCTCTCCACAAAAGCAACTAATAAGCCGGCAAAAACTGTCAAAATCAACTTTCATAGAACTCTACATATAGTTGAAAGCTTATGACAGCCATGGAAAAGTTAATGAAGAAAGAAGTTGATGCATTGCAGAAAAGAGTGCTGTGGCATTTTAAATTGCCTACTTGCTATCCCTCATCTGCCATCCCCCAGATCAATGGCAGTTATCAAGATGGTAGCGCATATTCCAGGTGCATGCTGCTAGTGCCAGAGGGACTAAATGGACCTTTTTCTCAAGTAATTGTGATTTGTGTTTCAGCCTGTCTGGGGACTCCCTTAAGGACTAGTGTGACGAGTTGCCTTTGTTTCATCTGATTCAAAGTGTTTCCAGGGCTGGCATGGCTTCTCAGTGGCATTTGCCAAAAGCATTAAAAGGTAAAAGTATTGGCTGCAGCAGCCTGGGGCAAGGGATAACAGTCAGAACAAGCAATAGACATATCAAAAAAGCCAGGGAAGGAAGAGGTTAGAAAAGGAGATACATGAGGGGAATAAGGACTTTGAAAAGTTCCTACATATACTGGGGAATCAAGAAGACAACACTCATTGCTAGGAAGGTGCACGTGTTCAGAAAAGTCCTGAGAAGACCCCAGGCTTTCACCTCTGGCTGACTTTCAGGCTCCCTGCAAGCAGGAAGTGAAGACCAAAGCAGAGTTGTAAATGGCCTTGCTATGCGTTGAAGGCGTGTCCCAACACAGAGCCAATCTGAAAACACTAGGAGAGTAATTTTTCTTTTTCTTTCTTCAGCTTCTATTTTTGGCTCTAGTTGTTTAAGGAAATCATTGTCATAACACTAGCTGACCATTAAGCTAATGGAACACCGACTTCAGTGACCACACATAACAAAGAATACAGACTGTAGAAAAATGCTTTAGAAAAGTCACTAAACAGACAGATAACAACAACCCACTACAAGCAGCAACAACAAACCATGAGGATGTGGAGAATTGAATTTCCTGAGTTACTGTATTATAATGTGCAAAATATCCACTTTTCGACACAAAATTATGAGCCACTCAAACAATGAAATATGGACTTTAAAAAGTGACAGTAATCATTCTTGAGAAAGACCAGATATATGACTTATTAGGCAAAGCCTTTAAATCAACTGTCTTAAATATATTTAAAGAGCTAAAGGAAACCATGAAAATTATGTCTTTGCAAATAGAGAATATCAATAATAGATAGAAATAATAGATATAAACTGTAAAAAGGAACCGAATAGAAATTCTGAAGTTGAAAAGTAGAATAACTGAAATAAAAAATTCACTAGAGGGATTCAGTAGCAGATTTGAGCAGTCAGAAGCAAGAACCAGTGATAGGTCAATTGAAATGATCCAGTCCGAGGAACAGAAAGCAAAAAGAATGGAAAAAAATGAGCAGAGTCTAAAAGGCCTGTAGGACATCGTCAAGCATACCAACATGTGGACAATGAGAGTCCTATAGGGAAAGGAGAGAGAATGGAACGAGAGAATATTTGGCAAAATGATGGTAAAAATGTCCCAAATTTGATGAGTAACCAAGATTCTAAACATTCAAAATACTCAATGAACTCCAAGCAGGATAACTCAAGAGATTCACACTGAGATACACTATAACCAAACGGTTAAAAGCCAAAGACAAAAAGAAAATCTTGAAAGCAGCAACTGAGATGTTTCTCACCATGTATAAGGGATACTCATGTATAAGATTACCAGCCAGTTTCTCTTCAGAAACCATGGAGGCCAGAAGACAGTGGGACAACGTATTTAAAAGGCTGAAAGAAAAACATTGTCAACCAACAATTCTATATCTGGAAAAACTATTCTTTAAAAATGAGAGAGAAAGTAAGACATTAAGAAATTAAGATGTTATCAGATAAAGAAAAACAGGGCAAAATAGGGAGTTCATCACTAGTAGACCTGCCCTATAAGAACTGCTGCATAAATCCAGCAACATTCTAAGGTTCTATGTCATAACTAAGTGAGGTTTATACCAAAAATGCAAGAGTGGTTCAACATACAAAAACCAATCAATGTAATAAATCACACCCATAGAATGAAGAAAAAAACCCCACCCATATAATTATCTCAATAGATGCAGAAAAAGCTTTTGACAAAATCTGTCACCCTTTAATGATGAAAACACTCAATGAACTAGAAAAAGAAGGGAACTTTCTCAATTGATAAAGGACATTTATAAAAAATTCACAGTGGCATTATTCTCAATGATGAAAGACTGAAAGCTTTCCTCCTAAGATGAGAAACTAGACAAGAGTGCCCATTTTCTTTTTTTGGTTTGTTTTTTGTTTGTTTGTTTGTTTTTATCCCAACATTTTATTTTATTAAATTTTTTATATACTTTAAGTTCTGGGGTACATGTGCAGAACGTGCAGTTTTGTTTCATAGGTATACCTGTGCTATGGTGGTTTGCTGCACCCATCAACTCGTCATCTACATTAGGTATTTCTCCTAATGCTATCCCTCCCCTAGCCCCCCACCCTCTGACAGGCCCCAGTGTGTGATGTTCCCCTCCCTGTGTCCATGTGTTCTCATTGCTCAACTCCCACTTATGAGTGAGAACATGGGGTGTTTGATTTTCTTTGATTTTCTGTTCTTGTGTTAGTTTGCTGAGAATGATGGTTCCTAGCTTCATCCATGTCCCTGCAAAGGATACAAACTCATCTTTTTTTATGGCTGCATAGTATAACATGGTGTATATGTGCCACATTTTCTTTATCCAGTCTTTCATTGATGGACATTTGGGTTGGTTCCAAGTCTTTGCTGTTGTGAATAGTGTTGCAGTAAACATATGTGTTCATGTGCCTTTATAGTAGAATGATTTATAATCCTTTGGGTATATACCCAATAATGGGATTGCTGGGTCAAATGGTATTTCTAGTTCCAGATCCTTGAGGAATCACTACACTGTCTTCCACAATGGTTGAACTAATTTACACTCCCACCAACAGTGTAAAAGTGTTCCTATTTCTCCACATCCTCTCCAGCATCTGTTGTTTCCTGATATTTTAATGATCACCATTCTAACTGGCGCGAGATGGTATCTCATTGTGGTTTTGATTTGCATTTCTCTAATGACCAGTGGTGATGAGCATTTTTTCATATGACTCGTGGCTGCATAGATGTCTTCTTTTGAGAAGTATCTGTTCATACCCTTCACCCACTTTTTGATGGGGTTGTGCATTTTTTTCTTGTAAATTTAAGTTCTTTGTAGATTCTGGATATTAGCCCTTTGTCAGATGGATAGATTGCAAAAATGTTCTCTCATTCTGTAGGTTGCCTGTTTACTCTGATGATAGTTTCTTTTGCTGTGCAGAAGCTCTTTAGTTTAATTAGATCCCATTTATCAATTTTGGCTTTTGTTGCTATTACTTTTGGTGTTTTGGACATGAAGTCTTTGCCCATGCCTATGTCCTGAATGGTATTGCCTAGGGTTTCTTCTAGGATTTTTATGGTTTTAGGTCTTACATTTAAGTCTTTAATCCATCTTGAGTTAGTTTTTGTATAAGGTATAAGGAAGGGGTCCAGTTTCAGTTTTCTGATATGACTAGCCAGTTTTCCCAACATCATTTATTAAATAGGGGATCCTTTCCCCATTTCTTGTTTTTGTCAGGTTTGTCAAAGACCAGGTGGTTGTAGATGTGTGGTGTTATTTCTGAGGCCTCTGTTCTGTTCCACTGGTCTATATCTCTGTTTTGGTACCAGTACCATGCTGTTTTGGTTACTGTAGTCTTGTAGTATAGTTTGAAGTCAGGTAGCGTGATGCCTAAAGCTTTGTTCTTTTTACTTAGGATTGTTGTGGTTATGCAGGCTCTTTTTTGGTCCCATATGAAGATTAAAGTAGTTTTTTCCAATTCTGTGAAGAAAGTCAATGGTAGCTTGATGGGGATAGCATTGAATCTATAAATTACTTTTGGCAGTATGGCCATTTTCACGATGTTGATTCTTCCTATACATGAGCATGGAATGTCTTCCCATTTGTTTGTGTCCTCTCTTATTTCCTTGAGCAGTGTTTTATAGTTCTCCTTGAAGAGGTTCCTCACATCCCTTGTAAATTGTATTCCTAGGTATTTTATTCTCTTTGTAGCAATTGTGAATGGGAGTTCACTCATTACTTGGCTCTCTGTTTGTCTGTTATTGGTGTATAGGAATGCTTGTGATTTTCGCACATTGATTTTGTATCCTGAGACTTTGCTGAAGTTGCTTATCAGCTTAAGGAGATTTTGGGCTGAGATGATGGGGTTTTCTAAATATACAGTCATGTCATCTGCAAACAGAGACAGTTTGACTTCCTCTTTTCCTAATTGAATACCCTTTATTTCTTTCTCTTGCCTGATTGCCCTGGCCAGAACTTCCAATACTATGTTGAATAGGAGTGGTGAGAGAGGGCATCCCTGTCTTGTGCCAGTTTTCAAAGGGAATGCTTCCAGTTTTTGCCCATTCAGTACGATATTGTCTGTGGGTTTGTCATAAATAGCTCTTATTATTTTGAGATATGTTCCATCAATACCTAGTTTATTGAAAGTTTTTAGCATGAAGGCCTGTTGAATTTTGTCAAGGCCTTTTCTGCATCTATTGAGATAATCATGTGGTTTTTGTCACTGGTTCTGTTTATGTGATGGATTACATTTATTGATTTGCGTATGTTGAACCAGGCTTGCATCCCAGGTATGAAGCCGACTTGTTCGCAGTGGATAAGCTTTTTGATGTGGTGCTGGATTTGGTTTGCCAGTATTTTATTGAGGATTTTCGCATTGATGTTCATCAGGGATATTGGCCTGAAATTTTCTTTTTCTTTTTCTTTTTCTTTTGTTGATGTTGTGTCTCTGCCAGGTTTTGGTGTCAGGATGATGCTGGCCTCATAAAATGAGTTAGGGAGGATTCTCTCTTTTTCTATTGATTGGAATAGTTTCAGAAGGAATGTTACCAGCTCCTCTTTGTACCTCTGGTAAAATTCAGCTGTGAATCTGTGTGGTCCTGGACTTTTTTGGTTGGTAGGCTATTAATTACTACCTCAATTTCAGAACTTGTTATTGGTCTATTCAGGGATTCAACTTCTTCCTGGTTTAGTCTTGGGAGGGTGTATGTGTCCAGGAATTTATCCATTTCTTCTAGATTTTCTCGTTTATTTGTGTAGAGGTATTTATAGTATTTTCTGACGGTAGTTCGTATTTCTGTGGGATCAGTAGTGATATCCCCTATATCTATTTTTATTGCATCTATTTTATTCTTCTCTCTTTTCTTCTTTATTAGTCTGGCTAGCAGTCTACCTATTTTGTTGATCTTCTAAAAAAAACCAGCTCCTGGATTCATTGGTTTTTTTGAAGAGTTTTTCATGTCTCTATCTCCCTCAGTTCTGCTCTGATCTTAGTTATTTCTTGTCTTCTGCTAGCTTTTGAATTTGTTTGCTCTTGCTTCTCTAGTTCTTCTAATTTTGATGTCAGGGTGTTGATTTTAGATCTTTCCTGCTTTCTCTTGTGGGCATTTAGTGCTATAAATTTCCCTCTACACACTGCTTTAAATGTGTCCCAGAGATTCGGGTACATTGTGTCTTTGTTCTCATTGGTTTCAAAGAACATCTTTATTTCTGCCTTCATTTCGTTATTTACCCAGTAGTCATTCAGGAGCAGGTTGTTCAGTTTCCATGTAGTTGTGTGGTTTTGAGTGAGTTCCTTAATCCTGATTTCTAATTTGATTGCACTGTGGTCTGATAGACTGTTTGTTATGATTTCCATTCTTTTGCATTTGCTGAAGAGGGTTTTACTTCCAATTATGTGGTCAATTTTAGAATAAGTGTGATGAGGTGCTGAGAAGACTGTATATTCTGTTGATATGGAGTGGAGAGTTCTGTAGATGTCTATTGGGTCCACTTGGTCTACAGCTGAGTTCAAGTCCTGAATATCCTTGTTAATTTTCTGTCTTGTTGATCTGTCTAATATCGACAGTCAGGTGTTAAAGTCTCCCACTATTATTGTGTGTGAGTCCAAGTCTCTTTGTAGGTCTCTAAGAACTTGCTTTATGAATCTGGGTGCTCCTGTATTGGGTGCATCCTAAATATAGTTAGCTCTTCTTGTTGCATTGATCCCTTTACCATTATGTAATGCTCTTCTTTGTCTCTTTTGATCTTTGTTGGTTTAAAGTCTGTTTTATCAGAGACTAGTGTTGCAACCCCTGCTTTTTTTTGCTTTCCATTTGCTTGGTAAATGTTCCTCTGTCCCTTTATTTTGAGCCTGTGTGTATTTTGCACGTGAGATGGGTCTCCTGAATACAGCACACTGATGGGTCTTGACTCTTTATCCAATTTTCCAGTCTGTGTCTTTTAATTGGGACATTTAGTCCATTTACATTTAAAGTTAATATTGTTATATGTGAATTTGATCCTGTCATTATGATGCTAGCGGGTTATTTTGCCCGTTAGTTGATGCAGTTTCTTCATACTGTCGATGGCCTTTACAATTTGGTATGTTTTTGCAGTGGCTGGTACCGATTGTTCCTTTCCATGTTTAATGCTTCCTTCAGGAGCTCTTGTAAGGCAGGCCTAGAGGTGACAAAATCGCTCAGCATTTGCATGTCTGTAAAGGATTTTATTTCTGCTTTACTTATGAAGCTTAGTTTGGCAGGATATGAAATTCTGGGTTGAAAATTCTTCTCTTTAAGAATGTTGAATATTGCCCTCCATTCTCTTCTGGCTTGTCAGGTTTCTGGAGAGAGATCCACTGTTAGTCTGATGGGCTTCCCTTTGTGAGTAACCCAACCTTTCTCTCTGGCTGCCCTTAACATTTTTTCCTTCATTTCAACCTTGGTGAATCTGACGATTATGTGTCTTGGGGTTGTTCTTCTCAAGGAGTATCTTTGAGGTGTTCTCTGTATTTCCTGAATTTGAATGTTGGTCTGTCTTGCTAGGTTGGGGAAGTTCTCCTGGATAATCTCCTGAAGAGTGTTTTCCAACATGGTTCCATTCTCCCCATCACTTTCAGGTACACCAGTCTAACGCAGGTTTGGTCTTTTCACATAGTCTCATATTTCTTAGAGACTATGTGAGTCTTAGAGACTTCGTTCCTTTTCATTCTTTTTTCTCTGATCTTGTCTTCATGCTTTATTTCATTAAGATGATCTTCAACCTCTGATATCCTTTCTTCTGCTTGATCAATTTGGCTATCGATACTTGTGTATGCTTCACAAAATTCTCATGGTGAGTTTTTCAGCTCCATCAGGTCATTTATGTTCTTCTCTAAACTAGTTATTCTAGTTAGCAATTCGTCTAACCTTTTTTCAAGGTTCTTAGCTCCCTTGCATTGGATTAGAACATGCTCCTTTAGCTCAGAGGACCTTGTTATTACCTACCTTCTGAAGCCTACTTCTGACAATTCATCACTCACTCTCCATCCAGTTTTGTTCCCCTGCTGGTGAGGAGTTGTGATCCTTTGGAGTAGAAGATGCATTCTGGTTTTTAGAATTTGCAGCCTTTTTTGCCTTGGTTTCTTCCATCTTTTTGGATTTATCTACCTTTTGTCTTTAATGTTTTTGACCTTCAGATGGGGTCTCTAAGTGGATGTGCTCTTCATTTCTGTTTGTTAGTTTTCCTTCTAACAGGCCCCTCTGCTGCAGATCTGCTGGAGTTTGCTGTAGGTCCACTTCAGACCCTGTTTGCCTGGGTATCACCAGCGGAGGCTGCAGAACAGCAAAGATTGCTGCCTGTTATTTCCTGTGGAAGCTTTGTCCCAGAGGGGCACCTGCCAGATGCCAGCCAGAGCTCTCCTGTATGAGGTGTCTTCTGAAGAATGCCCATTTTCAAAACTTTTGTTCAACATCGTACCAGAAATTTTATCCAGAACAATTAGGCAAAAAAAAAAAAAAAAAAAAAAAAAACAGAAAGAAAGAAATAAAAAGACAGACAAATTGGAAGAGGAAGAAATAAAATTATCTTTATGTGCAGATGACATAATTCTATATATAGAAAATCCCAAAGAACCCACAAAAAACTATTATAGGTAATAAATGAATTTAGCAAAGCTACAGATACAGGAGCAGCACTTAAGAATCAATTGTATTTTTACACAATATCAATGTCTCAGAAAAGAAAATAAGAAATCAGTTTTATTTACAATTGTGTCAAAAATGAAATACGTAGGAATTTAACTAAGGAGGTGAAACAATTGAATACTGAGAACTACAAAATGTTGTTGAAATAAATTTAAAAAGATTTAAATGAATGGAAAGACATCCTATGTTTATCACTAAGAAGGCTTAATATTATTAAATAGCAACATGCTTCACATTGATCTAAATATTCTACACATTCTCTAGGCCGAATTCCAGCTGGATTCTTTGTAGAAATTGAGAAGCTGATTCTAAAATTGATACAGAATTTTAGACCCAGAAAAGCCAAAACAATCTTGAAAAAGAATAAAGTTGGAGTACTCATGTTTTTCAATTTCAAACCTTACCATAAAATAACAGTAATAAAGTATGATACTGACAGAAGATATATATATAAATAAGTGAAATACATTTGGGAGTCCAGAAATAAACCTTCACATCTACGATCAATTGGTTCTTGACAAGGGAGTAAAAATCAATGAGGAAAGGAATTGTCTTGAGGAATAGCCTTTTTGACAGATAGTGTTGGGACAACTGAATATCAACATTCATAAGAATGAAGCTGGACCTCTGTTTCACACCATATACAAAATACATCAAAATGGATTAAAAATCTAAATGTAAGAGTTAAAGCTATAGAACTCTTAGAAGAAAATATAGGAGTAAATCTTCATGACTTTAGATTTGGTAATAGATTTTTTAGATATGACAACAAAAGCAGAAGTAAAAACAAAATAGGTAAATTGAATTTCATTACAATTATTTATTTATTTATTTGAGACAGAGTCTTGAGCTCTGTTGCATAGGCTGGAGTGCAGTGGCACGATCATTGCCTACTGCAGCCTTGACCTCCTGGGCCCAAGCAGTCCTGCCACCTCAGCCTCCCAAGTAGCTGGGATGACAGGTGCATGCCACTACACACAGCTAAGTTTTGTATTTTTTATAGAGACAGGGTTTTGCAATGTTTCCTAAGCTAATTGTCTCAAGTGATCTTCCTGCCTTGTACTCCTAAAGTGTTGGGGTTACAGGCATGAGCCACCACCTCTAGGCTTCAATACAATTAAAATATTTGTGATTCAATGACACTATCAAGATAGTGAAAATACAACCTACAGGATGGAAGGAAGTATTTGCAAATCATATATCTAATAAGGATCTAATATGCAGAATATATAAAGAACTCTTATAACTCAAAACCAAAAAGGTAACCGAATTTTAAAATGGGCAAAAGCTTTCAATGAGGATTTCTCCAAAGAAGATATACAAATGGCTAATAAGCATATGAAAACATGTTCAGTGGGGAAATGCCAATCAAAACCACAGTGAAATACTATTTTTCACCCACTAGGATGCATGTAATTTTTTTTTTTTGAAAAAGGAAAAATAACTATTGTTGAGTATATGGAGAATATGAAACAGCTTTTAAAAAATGTCCACTTAAAAGTAATTTTTTAAAATTGAGGTAAAATTAACATGATATAAAATTAACCAATTTAAAGTGTACAATTCAGTAGCATTTAGTACATTCACAATATTGTGAAACATTACCTGTGTCTAGTTCCAAACAGTTTCATCACTCCAAAAGGAAATCTTGTATGCATAAAGCATCCATTCCCCATTTTCCCTTACCTCTAGCCTTTGGCAACCATCAATTTGCTTTCCATTTCTGTGGATTGTCTTTTCTGGATATTTCATATAAATGGAATCATACATTATGTGATATTTTGTGTCTGGCTTCTTTCACTTAGCATAATGTTTTTATTCATGTTGTAGCAAGTATCAGTACCTTATTCCTTTTTATGTCTGAACAATATTCTGTTATGTCCATATACCACATTCTATTTATTTGTTCATCAGTTGGTGAACATTTTAATTGATTCCACCATCTGGCTATTGTGAATGGCATTACTGTAAACATTTAGGTACAAGTTTTCATTTAAATATCTGATTTCAATTCTTCGAGTATATACTTTGGGATGGCATTGCTGGGCCATATGGTAATCCCATGTGTAACTTTTTGAGGAACCACCAAACTGTTTTATGTAGTGGCTGCACCATTTTACACTCCCAACAGAATATATGAGGGTTGCTGTTTCAAACAAACCATGTTCTCTGGTCACAAGGCAATTAAGCTAGTCCTTACAATAAAAAGATTTTGATGAAACACCATTAATTTGAAAAATCCAGGTCAGGAAAGAAGTGTAGTATTTTAGGACCATTAGACCAGGGTGATTATTTCATAAGAAGTCAGGTCACAATTGAGATGATAAAGATCTATGTTCCTCACATAGACCAGACCAGCTAGTAGGAAGAAAAGAGACATTCTTTCATTAATAAGTTGCCTTCTTGTGAAGAAACTTTCGTGGAAAGAGACTGAGCTGAAATAGAAGCACCACCATTTCCTTCCTCCCCCTTTGAAAGGGACCAGAGCTTCCTCATGGAGGACACTGAGCAGAAGCCAGAGCAGATCCTCTAGTGACAGGTATACGAAGTCTCAGGTGACGACAGGTTGCAAGATTCTGGATGACTTAGGACTGAAATCTACATTGTATTGTGGAGAGGTAAGGATGGTAAGTCTTGAGGAAGGGAACAGGGACACCAGGAAGTGATACATAGTGAGAGTTCTGTGAGGGGAAGATGATTGGATTGAGAAGAAGACGGAGAGAGAGAGGAGCTGAGGGATGGAAGGAAGACATTCTAGAATGCCTACCATCCCCACATGGTATGAAGAGTGAGTTACGTGCTCCATAGCCAATTCTGAAAAATTTTACTTCACACTTTTTTTAGAACACGTATTTAACCCTTTAGAAAAATAATCAGTGGGTCCTCCATTAGAGGTTTGCTCATTATCATCCAGTATATAAAAATGAAAATCTCTGGAAAATGTAGTCTACCTGTGCTCCTCACGCCCCTTACTCAGTGATCCCTGGACAGATCCCAACCTGCTGTATTGTGGATTTATGGGTGAAGAGAAGTGCTGGGCAGCAGACAAGTGCCCTTCCTGGGAGATCATCAAGCCAATGTTTGATTTTACTCTCAACCTGCTTGCTAGTTCATTCTTTCTTTGATAAGACATGTAGCTAGAAAGGAAAGTGCTGCCTCTCAAATGAATGGTGCCAGGATTTAGAACTGTCTAGTCTGCTATACTCCAATAAGCCTGGTTTTTGTTTGTTTTGTGGAAATCACAGAGGTCAAGTTCCCTCTCTGTTTCTATCCCTGGTGCCTAGAAAAGTAATCCATAAGCTGCACTAATTGAGAAATAGCAGGTACATTACTCCCTGCTTATTTGCAGTTTCACTTTCTGCAGTTAACAGTGGTCTGAAAATATTACAGTATTTTGAGAATGAGAGAGAGACCACATTCACAAAAATTTTATTACAGTATTTTGTTGTAACTGTTCTATTAGTTATTATTAATCTCTTACTGTGCCTAATTTATAAACTAAACTTTATCGAAGGTATGTATATATGGGGGGAAACAGTATAATATAGAGGGTTTGGTACTATCCATGGTTTCAGGCATCCACTGGGGGTCTTGGAATGTATCCCCCATGGATAAGGGGGACTACTATACTTGGCATCAAATGCCCAATCTTTTCTACAGTGAGCTCTCAGGCAAGTCTGGGACAGAAAATATTCTCTCCATGCACTACTAAACTTGATTTTGCTCAGTAGTTTTCAGATTTTTCTTAAAAACACAAACTTTCATCAAATAAAATCTCAACACAGAATTCATACACGTCAACATATAGATGCAGAGCTCCTATAGTCAAAGGAGAAGTAAGGGGAAGAAGATCACTATTGCTTAAACTATCCCAGTTGTGGGAGGCCTTGAGATTCCAGGATTCTGCAGAAGAGATTTGAAAACCGCCAATCTATAGGAATGTCCTGCATTGGTTCATATCTGAGAAAATTTCTAAGAGAAACAGCATGTTCTAAGAGAAACAGCCTTCAGTCTTCCCCTCCCAGAAAGTTATGACAGGTGCATATCACAAGCCAGGAGAGAAGATATGTGGGAGCTACACCAAAGAAGTGTTCTTCCTTGGAGTATTGCTGGACTGAGCATGGTGAGAAATAAGGTGGGAGAAGATAAGTCGAGGATTTGTAGTCTGACTTTGGGTACAGCTTCTGTACCAGTCTATGGTCCTTTCTTCCAGATCATCTATTGTTAGGGTAGTTACTTTGGGCAACTTCATCCCCACAATGGAACCCACCCTACTCCTTTCCACTAGTGTCATTTTCCCATGCCACTCCCTATGCAGAGGCATTTCCCACTTGGGCTGCCCCAACTCAAGTTTTTTTTCCTTTCACACAAGGCCTTATTGTTTAACTGATTCAGCAATGAGTTTTACCCACTGTAGGGGATGTTTTATAGAGTCCGCAGATTTCCTTATTTCTAAGGTAAATAGCCTTGAGCACTGTTTACAATCTCAGGAAGAGTGGTTTAGATCAGGAAGAGTGGTTTACAATCTCAGGAAGAGCAAAGCAGATGCTAAGCTACTTGGCACACTCAGTGGTTGCATTCTTTTCATCATCCCAGGAGCGTGCTTTTCAAGGTTCAAGATTTCCTTTACTACCTGAAAACAGGAGAGAGATTTTATTACTTTTCTATTGCTTCCATAATAAATAACCACAAACCTAGTGGCTCAAACCAATACAAATGTATAATCTTACAGGTCAGAGAAGTCCAACACCAAGCTCACCAGACAAAGATCACGGTACTGGCAGGGTTGCATTTCTTTCAAGGATGGTGCTACTTTCTGTAGCCAAGAGTCAAGGAGGAGCAAAGACTGGGCCCAGAGAACACAGCTCTAGGAAGGGGTTGTTAGGCAGCAGCTAAGGATTCAGTACAGAGAATCTGCCAACCACAAAATCCTGGTGAGGAGGAAGCTCAGGAAAGAAAAGCTCTAACCTCAGTGTATGCCCCAAGAATGATTGATCCTTCAGTAGGGGTCCCTGGATGAGAAGACCCCTCATCCATATGGAACAGACCTGTGGTGTCACCACACCTGCAGCTGAGCCACACAGCCACAGATGTACCACCTACCCCAAGCCCTTATGTAACATGAAATAGGAAGAGATATTTATCGTAATAATCTGAGGTTGTTGGCCATGAAGCATCACTTGGTGAAAGCTCACTAAATCCCACCACCTTGACAGAGCAAATTTGCCCAGTGGAGCAGCCTAGAAAGTCAGCCTCTGTGGTCATAAAGCAGGGTTGTGGGAGGTGGAGAGTGGGCCTGGAGGGGTGCACAGAGGCATCCAGCCAAAAGGCCAGGGGTTCCTTTTTTTAGGCTACTGCCCTCAGCAGTCATGTCTCTCTGAGGGCCAGGAATCTAGACTGAATTGAAGCTGGCGACATAATCCCTGGGTCACTTGTGTCTTCCTAGAGTGACACTGCCTCCTGGAGGAAATCCCTGATGGTGCCTCATTTTTATTTCTTTTTTTTTTTTTACATCCTCTGTACCAAGTACCTGCTCATAGGAGACATAGTAAAGATGTAGGTGTTGACCAAGTGCACGTGGAAAACATATTGTTGTTCTACATCAGTGATTTTAATTAAAAAATATGCCTCTGAAAGAAAGAAAGCTCACTGGTTTGTAGTCCTTTAAACAAAGTAATGTGATATTTAGTTGAGGGTTAAGTTATTGCACCATGTCTCTAGTACAGTTCAGTGTCTTTCCATTTTTAGACAAAGGTAAACCTTACTTTTGTTTCCTTTTAGAAGGGGTATATCCACTGAGACCAGAGGTCAAACTCCCTTTGTACTTTTATTTTTATTTATTTTTTTTTTGAGATGGAGTCTCTCTTCATCACCCAGGCTGGAGTGCAGTGGCGTGACTGGAATCACTGCAACCTCTGCCTCCCCAATTCAAGCAATTCTCCTGCCTCAGCCTCCCAAGTAGCTGGGACTACAGGTGCACACCACCATGCCCAGCTAATTTTTGTATTTTTAGTAGAGACGGGGTTTTGCCATGTTGGCCAGGCTGGTCTCAAACTCTTAACCTCAAGTGATCTGCCTGCCTCAGCCTCCCAAAGTGGCATGAGCCACTACACCCCACTGAACTCTGTTTTTCATGAGTTGGTTTTACTTTGAGTTTAATTTTCTTCTTGTTGCAATGGTATGTCTATGTGAGACTTTCATTGCAGACCTTTTGCCGCAGCCAGGATGGTCACACACAAATAGGTGCCTTTCCTCATGAAAAGAGAGGATACAGCTCTGTAGATTAAATACAGTCATGTGGGTTCTACCACAGCCTTCTCTTGAACATTGGCAAATATTTCTCTCTGGAGCAAGAGTTTTCATATATTGCTTAAGATAATCCTTGTGTTTTAAAGTTTTCTGCCATATTCGCATGTTATTTCCTCTATATGGTTTTTTTTTTTTTCTCACATATTTCGGAAGTTCAACCCATGTTTTTGCCACAAAGGAACATCTCTTTTGACATCTAGCCCTCCTGGACCTCCGTGTGTCGTTTCAGCCTGCTGGGTCAGGCAGTATTTCCCACATCCTTTCTGGGTTCATTGGTATGCTAGCACTGATAGATTCTCAGCTACTGATCCTTAAAGATCTTTTTACAGCCTTCAAAATTGCATATATGTTGTTTGCTGAATCTCATCTTTGTGTTCAAAATATTTCAAGTTTGATTTTGTGTTGAATTTTCTGTCACAGCCACTAGTGCATAAACAGCTTTTCTCCCATATGAATCAGGATGTTGTGACTCAGGTGGTAGACCCTGAGGAAAGTCTTGCCACACACTTGATAGTCACAAATGAATGGTCTCTTCCTCGTGTGCTTGCATAGGTGCTCTTCAAGCATCTGGACCTTATTGTAATTGGTGCTACATACAGTCCTGGAAGGAGCAGATGAACTTCTTAGAGAGTGCAGGGGAAAGAGGGGACAAGGGAGTGGGACTGGTCTCTAGCGGGCCACGAGAAACGCCTAGGCAATGGTCAGGGATGACAATGCCTCAGGCTCCCTAGCCTCAGTGCCCACCCAGATCAGGTATGCAGCCACATGGGTGCACCAGCATATGGACCCAACACACAAAGCCAGCTACTTCCAAGAGCTCATTCTGGTGCCACCAGGCCCTGGCCTGTAAACACTTATTTCTGACCCACTAGTTTCACAGAATCATCATATTATATAATTTTCCTATTGCTTTTCCACCGCATACAAGACCTTCTGGGGTTATCTCTTTAAAAAATTAATTTGAAAAGGCCCTTTTTCCCATTTTCGAAATATTTGTTGATCTAACTGTGGTATTGAAACTGCCTTTGCAAAAATTATAACAGTGAGAAAATTATGATGTGAAAGAGATCTCACCTAACTGACTCCATCTTATTTCCAGCCTCCAAACTGCCCTTGTTCATTCGTGGGCAAACGCCAAACTAACTTTTGGGAGGACTTCAGTTTGTAGTTTAACTTTGAAGCAAAGATGATAACAGCCCTTTCCAGAAATGAATGTCCTTCTTGCCTGGGGACCAGATTGCCTTTGTAAGACTAACAAATTGGCAACAAGATTAGAAATTTTGGTTTAGGAGTCACTCAGCCAGGGGCCACATGATTCCAAACCTCCCCAGTTGCTCCTAGGGATAACATCGCTATTGTAAAACCTAAGATTAGTGCTTGAAATATTTTTCAGACCCTAAAATTCTGATGCACCAGCTAGCACCATCCAGGCCAGTAATCTGGCTAAACCAGTTCTGCAATCCTGTCCAAAAACCGAAGACAGCAAGAAGAATCCACTTTGACCCCCTGTGATTTCATCCCCAACCCAACTAATCAGCACTCCTCATTCTCTGGCCCCCCACCTGCCAAATTGCCCTTAAAAACTCCAATCTCTGAATTTTCTGTCTTCTGTTTAGCTGGCTGTGCATGAATTAAACTCTTTGTCTATTACAATTCCTCTGTCTTAATAAATGGAGTTTATCTGGGCAGCAGGCAAAATGAACCCACTGGGCAGTTACAGTGTGACTTGAACAATGTACCTACTCAAATGTATTTACTGTAAATACTTTGAGTCTCTAGCTCTTGGTTTATTTTCCGCTAATTCCACAGAAGCCAGGATTGTTGAAAGACCTATCTTCATTTAGTGAAAAACAATAGAAACATACCCTGGATAGAGTCAGGATAGAAAAATCTAAAGCTTAGCCCTTATATGCTGTATCAGGTATCTATTAATTCTCTCCTCCTCCAATTTTCTCTTGGCTTACAGCTATTGTTAGGTAATCTGACCCTATGTAAGCACTCAAAGATGAAGTTGTGTAAGTGGCAAAATGCAGAGACTTACAGGTGTGCCCTCTTAAAAGACATTTTAGTAAATACATGTGTGGTTTCTGGCTCCTATTGTTATTGAGGCCAGGCATTCCTGCTCCCATTGGTACTGCCATGAAGTACAATGTTTGGTTTCCATTTCATCTATAAGCTATAAACTCCCTGGTGAACCTCATTATACTCAGACTTGTATTTCTGTGCCTAAGGTAGGCCCTGGCACACAGGAAGGCTTATTTCCTTTTAGACTAGAAGAATTTACTTCAGTTTTGTTGTTTGTTTGTTTGTTTTATTTCACCACAGATATGGTGGTTATAAATTCTCTTATTTTTCTTTCCCTGAAACTCTTATTTCACCTTCAATAATGAAAGACATTTTTGCTAAATGCAGAATTCCAAGTGAACAAGCTTTTCCCTTGTACTTTAAAGATACTGTTTCACTGTCTTCTGACTCCCCTTCTATTGCTTCTTATGAGAAAGCAGCCATCATTTTAATTGTTTCCCTGTATTTAGTGTGTCATTTTTCTTTGCCTTCAAATATTTTTCTTCCATAGTTTGATTATGATGTAAATAGGAGTGTTTTTTCTACTTATTCTTTCTAAGCTTCAGAAATTTGTAACTATATGTTTTATGCCACGTTTAGGGAATTTGGGCCATGTTTTTTCCTCTCAATTCTCTCTCTCTTCTTTCAGGTCTTCAGTTTTGAATTGTCTCACAGATCCATAGGCTCTGTTAATTAAAATTTATTTCTCTGCCTTCTTCAAATCAGATAATTTCTATTGACTTTTAAGTCCATTGTTTCTTTCCTCCATCATTCCATTTTGTTCTTAAGCTTACCCAGTTAATTTTATATTTCAGCTGTTTTGTTTTTCAGTTCTAGAATTTCTATTAGGGCTTTAAAAAAAATCTCTTTTCTTCTGCTGAAATTTCCCACCTTTTATTAGCTGTGAGCATATTTTCCTTTTTACTACTGAGCATCATTTTAATATACACTTTAAAATAATTGTTGGCCAACATCTGGGTCATCCTAGCTTGTTTCCTATTAATCTTTCTCCTATGAATTGGTCATGTTTTCCTGCTTCTTTGAACGTTGTATAATTTTTTTTTCTTTGAGATGGAGTCTCGCTGTGTTGCCCAGGCTGGAGTGCAATAACACAATCTCAGCTCACTGCAACCTCCGCCTCCCAGGTTCAAACGATTCTCCTGCCTCAGCCTCCTGCGTAGCTGGGATTACAGGAACCCACCATCATGCCCAGCTAATTTTTGTATTTTTGTAGAGATGAGGTTTCACTATGTTGGGCAGGTTGGTCTTGAAGTCCTGACCTCAGGTGATCTGCCTGCCTCAGACTTCTAAAGTGCTGGGATTACAGGTGTGAGGCACTGCACCCGGCCTGAATGTTGCATAATTTTGGATTGCATCCTCAATATTGTGAATGATGTGTTGTAGAAGTTCCAGAATCTGAATGTTCCTCTGAATAGTACTGTTTTTAAGCATATATTTAACTTTTATAGAATGAAACTGTAACACTGTATTTCCACTGTGATGAATGTAGCTGAAATTTTACTTCTTTTAACTTTAACTAATTTGCTTTGAGTCTTTCCCCAATAGTCACGTTCAAGGATCACTCAGAGATTTGGGAAAATTTTGTACCTAGAGTATGAGACCCATTCTTTGGCTCTCTCCTTTCTGGGAGTTTCTTCTTCACTTTCCAGTGGATCTAGTTCCCCAAACACAAGTCCTTTTCTCTGATTCTTAAGCCAGTAAAACTAGGATTTTCTATCAGAGTTTTAGCCACCCTACATGGTGAAAACCCACACACACAAAATGCGAGCTGATGTCTGTTCTTTTCTGCCCAGCATTTACTTCTCTCAGTATCTATCTGTTTTTATTCTCTATTTGGTACCTTCAGGTGTTGGTTTTGGAGGAAGAAAAACATGGGTAAACTTGAAGACAGACTGAGAGAGATCATGCTATCTCAAGAACAGAGAGAAAAATAATGGGAAAAAAGTGTCAGAGCCTCAGGGAAATGTGGGACACCATTAACTGTGCAGACATAAGTGTAATTGATGTACTATAAGGAGAGGAGACAGAAAATAGAGCAGAAAGTATTCAAAGAATTCATGGTCAAAGAGTCCCCAGATTTTATACAAATTATTACTCTACATATCTAAGAAACTCAATGAATTCTAAGTGAGATAGATGCAAAGAAATCCACACACAACACATTACTGTAAAAATGTTGAAAGCCAAAGCCAAAGCCAAAGCAAAAATATTGAAAGCGTAAGAGAAAAAGGACTGATCATGTATAGTGGAATGCCAATGATGCTTACAGCTGAATTCTCATCAGAACCAATGGATGCCAGAAGGCAGGAGGGTAACATTTTGAAGGTACTGAAAGACAAAAAGTTGTCAATCAAGAAGTTTATGTCCAGCAAAACTATCTTTCAAAAAAGGGCAATTTCTCAAAGAAAATATGCAAATAGCCAACAATACATGAAAAGAGTCAATATCATTATCTATCAGGAAATGCAAATCAAAACCACAGTGAGATATCACTTCATACATGATAGGATGGTTAAAATATAAAAGAGACATAATAACAAGTATTGAAAAAGATGTGGAGAGTTGGAACCTTGAGATCTTGCTGGTAGGGATGTGAAATGGTGCAGCCACTTTGGAAAATAATCTGGAAGTTCCTCAAAAGATTAAACGTAGAGTTCTTACATGACCCAGTTATTCACTCCGCAGTATACGCTCCATACAATGGAATATTATTTGACAGTATAAAGCAATGAAGTACTGGTACATACCACAACATGAAGGAGCCTGTAATACATTATGTTAAGTGAAAGAAGCAAGATACGAAAGACTACATATCAGTGATTTTTTTTGTGTGAGTCCATTTATATGCAAGGTCCAGAATAGGCAAATCCAAAGAGATAGAAAGTAGATTAGTGGTTGCCAGGGTCTGGGGTGGGATGAAGGGAGAGAAAGGGAGGAACTGCTAATGGGTATGGGGTTTCATCTGAGGTCATGAAAATATTCCAATATTCTGGTGGAAGTTACACAACTCTGTGAATATAGTATAAACACCATCGATCTGTTCACTTTTAAGTGGGTGAATTGTGTGTATGTGAATTATTAATATATTTCAATAAAGCTGTTATTTTTTTTAACTAGCCATTAAAAGCAATCACAACAGCCACCCACACACCTGATTTCTTAAGTTAAATGCTGGTGTGATGTCTCCTCTTCATTCTCCTTGGCCTAGCCTAGGTCTTGTGAGAATGACCTCTCTGTATCACTTGTCATCACATTCAGTGGCAACAGCAGGAGCTAAATTTATTTTTTGGTTATCTTTTCATCACTCAAATTGTCACACCTATTTTTCAAGTTCTCCAAAAATGGTAATTCTATGATAATCCTTAGTAAC
Source organism: Pongo abelii (assembly GCF_028885655.2). NCBI lineage: Eukaryota > Metazoa > Chordata > Mammalia > Primates > Hominidae > Pongo > Pongo abelii. Next base: position 52,327,177 of record NC_071998.2, read on the forward strand.
CATTAGCATAAAATTAAAACATTTACCTTAGGTTCTTCTACTGTGCCTGCTAGAAATTTAGACTACTTATTACGGCTCTCTTTTCAAGCAAGAACAAAATCTGCCTTTTGGACCCATGTAAGTCACTATATTTTAATACCTTTGAATACTAATATTATTTTGGGGAAACTGGAAAGAACATCAAACTGGATGTCAAGAGACCTGCTTTCTAGGCCAATCTTTGTCCCTTGCTAGGACAGAGGAGAGCCATCATTCTTCATTTTATGTACGTTTTTCAAAAGTAGGGAATTTTTGATAAGTTATAGTTATGACAGTTAATATTATGATGAAATATATTGAAGGAGATATGTAAAATCAAGTGTCCATTTACTCAATACTAGATTGTAACATCCGTGGCTGCACTCAAAGGGTGGCATATTTTTATGTGGGAGCTCTCCACTAGTCAATGGCACAGACCCACCACTGACCTGGCTCCGTCATCCAGTCCCACTCTTAGAGGAGAAAGGCTCTGGTCAAGACTGTTCCAGAAGGATAATACCTTTTTTGGGTCTCTTTCCCAGATATAAGAAACCTGGTGACATTTCTGCCTCCAAATTTTTGTGTAATTTAAGAACAGTTTCCTCCTCTGAGCTTAGGTTTTCTCATCTAAAATATAAGTATGAGAGGTGAGAGTCTTTAAAGCATCATCCACTACTAATATCTTATAATTCTATTTCAGCATAAACATCTTTAATTCCTAATCTTTTCTCATGAAGACACTGTCATGACCTCTTATTCTTATTTATGTCTTTTGGACTCCAAATACTTCATTTTAGAGATCTAGTGCTCTGAAGGGTCAAAGGGGCACCTTGTGAAAAGCCATATTTGTCTCTTTACATTCACCATGACTTATACTAAATTATAGTAAGTGTGAAATGTCTCCACAGACAGATACAAAGTAATTTTGTATCTTCTGGCCAGGGTGCGGTGGCTCAATGCCTGTAATCCCAGCACTATGAGAGGGCAAGGCAGGCAGATTGCTTGAGCTCAGGAGTTTTAAGACAAGCTTGGGCAACATGGTGAAATGCTGTCTCTACCAAAAATACAAAAAACAAAAAAACAAAAAATTAGCTGGGTGTGGTGACATGCCTGTAGTCCCAGCTACTTGGAAGGCTGAGATGGGAGGATCGCTTGAGTGTGGGAGGTGGAGGTTGCAGTGAGCCTAGATTGTGCCACTGCACTCCAGCCTGGGTGACAGAGTAAGACCCTGTCTCAAATAATAATAATAATAACAATAATAATAATAATCTGTTCCATCTTTCAAGTGAATTATGAAGGTATCCACAATAAGACCAGCAGCCAGGGTTTCTCTCTTCCAAAGAATATGTAGGAACATAATTTTTCTGAGTATAGACCTATGTTTGTGATTTGAATTAGGCTGTCACTAAGTGAGGGTTTAAAATTTTTTTTGCATCATGTTTCTCTTCTGAGAAGTGTCCTTTCTAGAAATCCCATTTAACACTCCCTGTCAGCAACTACTTAAATTTTCCTCCATATCTGACTTCCTCATGTAATCCATTTCTACTATACCCTAGTTCCTGATAGAAGCTTGACTGAGACAAACATCTCTGGAATGTGTCTGTGTTCATACACCCAAGCCGTAACCAAGCAAGTGCTGGGTGAAAGAGATGTAGGAAACCAAAATTTGTTGAATGCCTTTGTGCCAGGTACTTTTTACATACATTATATCATTATGTATAAAACGTTATGTCATAATTTATGTAACATTCCTATGAGGGATTCTATCATCCCTATTTTACAGATAAGGAAAACTGAGGTTTGGTTAAGTTATTTGCCTAAGATAACACTGCTAATAGGTAGGGGGGCCTGGTTTAAACACAAGTCTGTTCAATTGTACTGCATCTTACTGATTGTACTCATGTGTTAACATTCCCACCAAAAGTTTAATAGTAAATCACTCTCAGTTATTAACTGGTGTTCAATTAGAAAGGCAGAATTTCTCTAGGCATTCAAACAGAGAGAATAAAATCCAAGGAGGGGCAAAAAGGGCCAGTGATGGTACCCAGAATTCAAAAGAGCTGTGTTGCTGAGGTTGCCAGCGTCCTTTTGTGAATGCTGCTGCTGCTGCTATTGAAACCACTGCTGCTGTTACCTTTCAAGAGGCTGAGAATTTGCACATTTACAGAAGCTGCAAGAACTTGGGAGCCCATAGTCCCCTTGATGTTACTGGACTCACTGCCAAGACTTCTGGATCCTGTGGCTCCCTGTGGCTACTGCCGGATCCAGAAACAGAAAATGGGGGAAAGAAATAGCTTCTCTCTTCCTTTTGCCTTCTGGTCTTTCTCTGAAACCTGCCTATGGGAAAATCTAACTGGAATTAGGAAACTTGGGAATCTAGTTTGTAAATTTTTAGCACCTTACAATATAGAGAATATTGAAGGGCAGGAATTAAGCTAAAAGTCAGCTTTCCCACGGAGTTGTGATTTGTTTTGTTATTTAGTTATTTGTTTTGTTATATTTTGTGACAAAGTCTCACTCTGTCACCCAGGCTGGAGTGCAGTGGTGCAGTCATGGCTCACTGCAGCCCCGACTCCCTGGCCTCAAGTTATCCTCTGGCTTCAGCCTCCCGAGTAGCTGGGACTACAGGTGTGTGCCACCAAGCCTGACTAATTTTTAGAATTTTTTTTTTTTGTAGAGACAGAGTCCCACTATGTTTCTCAGCCTGGTCTTGAACTTCAGGGGATGATGAGCATCCCCTCTTTTCATATAAACTGTGTTGTGAGTCAGTGTCCCAGGGATGAGTGACTGGGTTTCCGTCTTTTATTTACTTAAGCAGAAAATGGATTTGTTGGAAGGATATTGAGCAATTCACAGAACTGCAAGAAACCTGGAGAATCTAGTTTAGGAAACAACAGGATCTGGTAATAAGGATGGAATAAGGGCTCTGCAAAGCACTCCTGCTCAGAGGAATTCATACTAACCATTTTTCATTTTAAAATATCTACTGAAGATTCAACATTCAAATGAAGAAAATGAATTGGTAACCTTGGGAAGGCCCACACCTTCACTAGGAGAGGTAATTTTGGCAAAGTAAAATAGGGATCTGTCACCCAAAGATATAGAAATTGTTCCTGGGCAGAAAACACACAAACAAAACCAGCTACCACTGCAGTCCCTGTTGCCAGGTACTGTTCTCTACTTTCCTCCCTCCACCCTATAGAATATAACCTATTCTATATTCTTCTGGGATAATGGCTTCCATTCTTCCTTCCTGGGAATTGCAGCCTAACTCTTGGCCCTAGTCTGGTGGCCTGGAGCTTGGTGACCCACCCTGGACAGTCCTTCTGAGCGTCAGACCTGGTATCTATATATTTATTGAATCATCTAGTTACTTTAGCTTGCAACTTTTGAGAGTAATTATTAAGAGGAGGTTTTGCTCAAATGTAAACAGAAGTTTTAATGAACTTTCAACTCTCTTCTTCAATCAGATAAATATTTCTTGGCATCCTCTGCACCCTGGACAGCTCCCCAAGTGACCTTCTGTTACTCACAATCTCTTCTAATTTCCATGAAAAGTGAATTAAAGCCATGACATTATCTTCCCATTTGGTCCATATCTTTCTTTCCCTTCTTTCTTCCTCCCGAAGTCTGGCCCGCTTCATAATAAATATCATTGTGGCTACCACTTATTGAGCACTTACTATGTTGAGCACCTACTATGTGCCTGGGGCTTTATGCACAATGTTTTGTTTAATCCAGATCAGAACCCCAAAGAAGTTCTCATTACAAAGACAGAAGAATTAAGGCTCCCATATCTAGTTAGTGATGAAGTTCATATTTGAGCCCAAGTCAGCCTGATTCCAAGACCTGCATTCTTTTCATAGAAGTATGGGATCTGTATTACCTCCAATATGGGTACAGGAGATGCAAGAGAGGTCAGAGTCTACTTGGACTTCTTTCCAGGTCTTTGTTTCAAAAGAACACTTTAGACAAAACAGGATGTAAAAATATAAACAGAATGAGAAAAGCAGGAAATCCCCATCTTTATGATTGCTTTACTCTCAGCCTTTCAGGATGAACTTACTGATATGAATTGGCTGTGTCTCCCCCCAAATTTCATCTTGAGTTGTAGTTCTCATAATCCCTACCTGTCATGAGAGGGACCCAATGAGAGGTAATTGAATCGTGGGGGCAGGTTTTTCCCATGCTGCTTTTATGATAGTGAATAAGTCTCACAAGATCTGATGATTTTATAAAGGGCAGTTCCCCTGCACACGCTCTCTTGCCTGCTGCCATGCAATATGTGCCTTTGCTCCTCCTTCGCCTTCCACCATGGTTGTGAGGCCACCCCAGCCATGTTGAACTGAGTCCATTAAACCTCTTTTTCTTTTTCTTATTCCTTCCCCTTCCCCTTCCCCTTCTCCCTCCCTCCCTTCCTTCCCCCCCTTTTTTTTTTGTTTGTTTTTTTTGTGATGGAGTCTCGCCCTGCCACCCAGGCTAGAGTACAGTGGCGCTATCTTGGCTCATTGCAACCTCCACCTCCCAGGTTCAAGCAATTTCCCTGCTTCAGCCTTCCAAGTAGCTGGGATTACAGGCGTGAGCCACCATGCCTGGCTCCTAAACCTCTTTTCTTTATAAATCACCCAGTCTTGGGCAGTATGAAAATGGACTAATACACTTACATATAGCAATTCCCATATTTCTGGAGACTATGGAATTTAGCCTCTGCTTTGTTTTAGTTTGCTAATAGAAAATTAAAATGTTAAAGTTTCAAAAAAATTATTCTACAACTTCACTCAGAGGCATGATTTGGTTTGGTTTGGTTTAAAGGTGGTATCCTTTGCTGTTTAGGAGAAATAATATGTGAACTAAAAGAATCCTTTACAGTAAATATATAAAACTCATTATTTAAAGAAATATAGCACCTGCAAGTATGATAACAGCTGCCTTCATTTAGACAGCTTTGTCTTTAGCCAGGAACTTTAATTAACTCAGGATTCTTAACACAATCCTGAGAAATACACAGAGTTAGAAAGGAAGGTTGTGCACATTTACTGAGTATCTATAATGTTCCAGGCTCTGTCATTATAACCTGCTGTCTCTATTTTATTTAGTAAGTTTAAGAAAGGTTTTGAGAGGGTCATAGAAAAACATATCATTGGAGAATTATCTAGAGAACCAAAAGAGGATACGTCTAAAAAGAGACCATGGTGAGCCTCAGTCTCAGGCCATCTTTTCTTCTCATTCTATGTATTCTCCCAGCTCCATTTTATTCATGCCAATATCTATACTTACCATTAATTAATGAATGATTCTCAAATCTACATAACAATTCAGACCTCTCCACTAAATTCCTTTTTACATATCCAGCTGTTTTCTGAATATCTGCCTTGGATGCCCCACAGGCTTCTCTGAAGTGTCATGCCCCAGATGAAAGTATTTTCCTGCCACTCAGCTCCTGTTCCTTGTTTCATGGTCCAGTGAATGGCACCACCATCCACTCTATTGCCCGAATCACCTATGCAGTTTCCTTGGCTTTTTATTTTCCCTCACTGCTCTCTATCCTACCCCACCCCCCAATCTAATCAATGGCCAAATCCTGTCAACTGTATCGCCCAAATATCTCTGGAATCTACATGCTTCTTTCCGTCAGCCACTCAGCTAAGCTTTTAGGTGTTAGAGTAGCTGATTAAAAATGAGCCAAAATGAAAGTAACAGTCAAATCTTGACTCCCCTTTGTTTCATTTCCCCCAATGGAACAGTGTGTTGGTGGAGTCAACTTACTGTTTAGGGGTCTCCAACAAAAAGGCACCTGCAGTTTTATGGACCCTGGAGCCAGAAGTGAGGAAGAATGGGAGGGCTAGAAGTAGAAAATATCGAGTACTGAGTCAGAGTGGGTAAAGTGTCTTCAAGTTTCCCTGAAAAGAAGAAGACTTCCAAATGGAGGTGCCTGGGCCATGAACGCAGATAAGTATAAGAGCACAGCTGGCCAGGGGGCCTGAATCTTTGACTGCAACTCTCCTCAGACACTGCAATGCGTTGGCTCTGTACCAAGTCTGGTGTGGGAAGGGCAGCTTTTCCTATGAGGCCTTCCAGGCAAAGCCTTTGCAATTGCCTGTGGCTGGGCCTGAAATATCACACATATTATTTTGGCCAGGAGTTAGACTCCTCACTCCTGAACCCCAGTTCTGCTACCTGAGCCCAGGCCACCATCCTCTCTTACCTCCAGAATTACAGCAGCCTCCTTACTGGTCTCCTTGGAGCCAGTCTTTGCCATCCTCCCATCTGTTTTCCATAAAGCAGCCAGAGGGAATTTTACGAAACACAAATCTGACCTAATCATGCCTGTATCAGTCAGGGTCCCAAAAGGAAACAGACTTTAATTCAGCTGGTTCAAATGAAAAGCTTTGATGAAAGGGCTACTTACAGAGGTGTGGGCAGAATTAAAGAGACTAGAAACAGGGCAAGCCATATTTATCTGTAGGTCTGAAGAGACAAGAAATAGTTACTCAGGGAAAGCTGGAGCCACAAAGGGGCTGCCTGGAAGGACCTGTGTTCAAGGAGGGATACATTTACTATCGGGTGTAGCACTGAAGCAAGCGGACCCAGGGAAAAGGCACCGCATTGGCTGAACCCATCTGGAAGCCAGTAGGCAAGGGAGAGTGGGTGACAGACCCTATGGGGATCTGATTTCCAGGGCAGAGAATGGATCTGGAGGTATGGGAAACAAAAGAACCAGTGCAACTCTTCTACTTAACACCCAGCCATGTCTTCACATTGCATGTAGGGTAAAGTCCAAGCTCCTAGATTTGGCTTCCAGAGCCTTCCTGATCCGGGCTGAGCCTTTCTTCACAGTTTGTATTACACGCTTCATCCTGAGCTCTTGCTCTGTACTTCCGCCATACTCAACTTACTTTGGTTCTCTCCTATCCAGGCCTTTGTAAGGGTTATTCTCTATTCCAGAAATATTTTCTCCAACCAACCTCTCTTTAATCTGTATACATCTTTCTCACTTTTTAGATCTCAATTTAATTGTCACTGTCTGCAGGAATTCTATTGTCACATGGCCCTGACTAAGCATAGTGTTTTCTCATGGGTTTCCATATCCTTCTTCCACGTCAAAGTCTCCAATAAATTTCCAGTCACTCCCACTGTACTGTAAGCTTTGCAGAGCACAGATTGTATCTATCATGTTCACTGTTGTATCACCAGAGTGTGCCTGGTACTAGGAACTACTTAAATATATATTAAATGAATGAGAACTTACTATATTTCATGTACTTGCCATTCATTTTTTTTCATTGATTTCCTTCCATTTCTATGTTATGTTGAGGTTTTATTAGGGGAGATGGATGAATTTTATCAATACCTTTTCAGTAAGTATTGATATGATCATGTAGTTTAGCTTCCTTAATTTGCTGTTGTAATGAGTGATAAGTGATTGATTTTAGATCATACATTTGCATTCTTAAAATATACACAACTTAGTAATATTCATTTTATTAGAGGCTAGATTTTGTTTACTAATAATTTATTTAGAATTTTTATATCTAAATTCGTTTGTAAGAGTTTTACATTTTATATTCTCCATCTGGCTTTGGAATTAAGATTATGCTGACTTCATAAAATAAATGAAAGAGCTTAAATAGGATTAGAACTATCTGTTATTTAAGAGTTAGAGAGAGCAGTGTTATGAAACATCTGGTCCTGGCACCTTGTTTTAATGGTAGATCAAAATTCACCTGTGTTAGTTTCCTATTTCTGCTGTAACAAATTACCACAAATTTAGGGGCTTAAGACAAGACAAATTTATTCTCTTATAGTTATAGAGGTCATAAGTACAAAATTAGCTTCACTGGGCTAAAGTCAAGGTGTCAGCAGGACTGCACTCCCTCTGAAGGCTTTGGAGGAGGATCTGTTTCCTTGCCTTTTCCAGCTTTCAGGGGCCATTTGCATTACATGGCTCATTGCACCTTCCTCCATTTTCAAAGGTAGCAGTATAGCGTCTTCAAATCGCTCTCTGCTTCCATGATGACATCACCCTCTACTGTGGTCAAATCTCCCTCTTTCTCCTTCTTACAAGCACACTTGTGATTATATTTAGGGCCCACCCAGCTAATACAGGATAATCTCTTCATCTAAAAAAAATTCCTAATTTAATCACACCTGCAAAATCCCTTTGCCATATAAGGTAATATTCATAGGATCCAAGGATCAAGACTTCGCTATATTTGGGGGCCATTATTCAGCCTACCACACTCCCTCTTATAAAGACCCTTGCGATTACATCATTGGGGCCACCTGGAATTAATGCAAGGTACTTTCCCTATGTCTAGATCCTTAACATAATCACAACTGTGAAGTTCCTTTTGCCATATAAAATAACATACTTTATTCACATATTCAGGGATTAGAACACAGACATCTTAGGACAGCTATGGTTTATCACCTTTCAACTCTATTCTATGGAAATTGGCCTTTTAATGTTTTCTATTTCTTAGGTCAATTTTAGACATTTGTATTTTGCTAGGAAATCAGCAATTTCCTCCTTGTTTTCAAATTCGTTTCGATAGATGTGCATATAATATTCATATATATATTTTTTTGTTGTTTGTTTTGTTTTTTTCTGTGACAGGGTCTCACTCTACTACCCAGGCTAGAGTACAGTGGCACAATTGTAGCTCACTGCATCCTCAACCTCCTGGGTTCAAGCAATTATCCTGCCTCAGGCTCCTGAGTAGCTAGGTCTACAGGTATGAGCCACCATGCCTGACTAGTTTTTTAGTTTTTTTTGTGGGAGACAGGGTCTCACCATGGTGCACAGGCTGTTTGAACTCCTAGCCCCAAGCCATCCTCCTGCCTTGGCCTCCCAAAGTGCTGGGATTACAGGCATGAGCCATCATACCTGGCTCTTACAATTTTTTAAAAAATCTCTTTATTTCTTTGATAGTTATCATTTTTCATTCCTAATCATGTATATTTTTTCTTGTGGGCATATTTTATTTTGGCCATAGTCAGGCTCATGAAGCTTGTTGTTTTTATTGGTCTTCTCAAAGGAATAGCTTTTCAGTTGATGCATTCTTCTTGCGTTTAAAAAAATTTCTATTTCATCAATTTTAGCTTTTCTTAGTTTGGGTTTTTGATTGCTTTTTCTAATTTTTAAGATCATATTTATTTATATTATGTATTTCTTTTATCCAAATAGAAATTTATTTTTCTTTCATGTGTGTATAGGCAGTATAGGAGTGTTATGGTTACTCCACAGTCATTAGGACTTACAGGTTTCTTTTTGAAAAGTATTTTTGGTTTTTAAATTTTTAAAAAATTGATATTTAATAGTTGTACATGCAATATTTTGACACCTGCATACAATGTGTAATGAGCAAATCAGGGTAATTAGGATAGCCATCACTTCAAACATTTATCTTTTCTTTCTGTTGGGAGCATTACAAATCTTCTCTTCCAGCTACTTTGAAATATACAATAAGTTATTGTTAACTATAATTTCCCTACTATACATCGAATACTAGAACCTATTCCTTCTATGTTTTTGTATCCTTTAACCAACTTCTCTTCATCCCTACCTCCCTCCCCTTTCTTTTACATCCTCTGGTAAAAACCATTTTAATCTCTACCTCCATGAGATCCACTTTTTCAGCTCCCACATATGAATGAGAACATGCGATATTTGTCTTTCTGTGCCTGGCTTACCAATGGCCTCCAGTTCCATCCTTTCTCACTGTCTTCCTTTGTGGTTAAGTGATTTTCTCTGGTAGTGTGTTTTAATTCATTGCTTTTTATTTTCAGTATATCTATTATAAGCTTTTGTTTGGTAGTTAACATGAAGGTTACAAAAAATTCTATAGTTATAACAAGTTACTTAAAACTGATTCCAACTTAGCTTTGATCACAAAAAGCAAAAAGAAACAAACTAACAAAATAAAACCTTATACATATTAATTCCCCTCTCCTCACACATTTTGAATTTTTGATACTACAATTTACATTTTTGTATTGCTAATCTCTTAATAAATTTTTGTAGTTATTATTTTTAGTAGTTTTATCTTTTAGTCTTCTTAGTAAAGATTTAATTGATTTACATACTGCAATTACAATATTAGTGTAACAATCACATTGATATCCTTTTCTTTCGGCCTAAAGAATTCTCGTTAGCATTTCTTGTAGGACAGGTCTGGTAGCAACAAATTCCCTCAGCTTTTGTTTGTCTAGGAAAGCCTTTATCTCTCCTTCATTTCTGAAGAATAGCTTTACTGGAAACAGTATTCTTGCTTTGCAGTTTACTTCTTTCAGCACTCTGAATATATCATCTCACCTCTCCTGGCCTGTACAGTTTCTACTGAGAAGTCTGCTGCCAGGCATTTCAGATCTACTTTATCTGTTATTTGCTTCTTTTTTCTCATTGCTTTCATAATCGCTTCTTTGTCTTTGACCTTTGAGAGTTTGATTATAATACCTAAGGGTATTCATATATGGGTTGAAAGTGATTGGTGACCCTTGACCTTCCTGTACCTGGATATTTATATCTTTCTCCAGGTTTGGAAGGTTTATGTTATTATTTCTTTGAAAAAGCTTCCTACCTTCTTGTCTTTCTCATTTCCCTCTTTAACTAAATAACATGTATGATTGGTCTTTTATTGTTGTCCTGTCATTCCTGTAAGCTTTCTTTATACTTTTCATTCTTTTTTCTCCTCTGACTGTATATTTTCAAATATTCTGTTTTCAAGCTCACTGATTCTTCAGCTTGATCAGTTCTGCTGATCTATTGCATTTTTCCTTTTATTCATTGTATTTTTCAGCTCCAGGATTTCTGGTTGTTTTTTTTTAAATTATTTTAATCTCTGTTAAATTTCTCTGATACATTTCTGAACTGATTCTGTGTATTTTGTAGAAGTCAATCAAGCTTCTTAAAACAGCTATTTTGTATTATTTGTTTAAGAAAGTGCATATCTCTATCACTTTAGGGTCAGCCTCTTGCACCTTATTTTTTCCATATGATGAGTCATATTTCCATGAGTGTTTTTAATGGCATGAACATGAAATGATGTCTGCGTATTGATAGGTTAGGTATTTATTTAATATTTAATCTTTGTAGTCTAGCTTTCTTTGTGCTTATCCTTGTAGGGATTCTATACAGTCTGACTATTGTTTTCTCTGAGCCTCTGACCTCTGCAGCCCCCTCAGCAGTAGAAGATGCTCTAAGTACAGGTTTGCTGCAAGTCTCATGAGGACTATGAGATTGGCACAGCTTTCCAGCCCAGCAGGATCAGGGGAAGACCCAAGGAGGGTACTTGGGCTGTGTGGGAATGCTGGACAGGGACCTGAATCCAGAAGACTGTCCTGGTGGCCAAGATGGATGGCTACCCCCAGTTGGGGACCCATCCCACCTGTGCATGCCTCTCAGCAGGTTTCTACACATGTGGGATGGGTCCCCAACTGCAGCAAGGGAGGCTGGAGTTGAAACTGGTCCCTCTCAGAATCTGTTATGGGAAGGAAGCTGATGGGCCTATCTTGTTGGCTCAGACAGATATATGTCACCCAGCAGTACCCTGCACAAGCAGGGTAGTTCTTCGACTGCAGCAGGAAAGGCCAAAGCTGAGGCTGGACCTCAAAGGGACCTGCTGTGAGACAGACACTAGCATGCCTATCCCAATGGTTTATATGGGTACGCATCTTCTAGTAGGTCTCTGGATAGATGGGATAGTTCTGTGCAGCAGGAGGAGTCAGAGCGGTTACTAGGGCCCCTCAAGATCTGCTGTGGGACAGAAGCTGAAGAGCCCTTCTCATTGGCTCAAACAGGTATACCTCTCCAAGCAGGTCTCAGCATAGATGGGATAGTTCCCCAACTGCAGCAGGATGGAGTGGAGCTGAGATGGGGCCCCCTTGACATCCGCTGTGGGGCAGAACCTGGAGAGCCCTGTCTCATTGGCTCAGAGAGACACATTCTCCCAGCAAGTTTCTGTAAAGATGGAATAGTTCCTTGGTTGCAGTGTGAGAGGCCAGAGCTGAGACTGGGCCTCCTTGGTATCTGTTGTGGAACAGAGGTTTACAAGCTCTAGCCTGTCTGAGAGGCTCAGACTACTGGGCTGCAAGTTATGGGCAAGTCTCCTTCTGGATCCTTATGTGAGCAGCTCTGAGCTGGGACCTCACCTGAGGGGGCTGGAGCAGAACCAGAGAGCAATGTTCAGATTGACTGCCAACACGACTGTCAGTGGGTAGATGAGCCTTTCTACTAGTGTGCACAATTCCTTCTTGACTCCTTGGCAGATGGCTTTGGTTGCAGGATCAATGTCAAGTGGGGTTGTAGCCAAACCCCTTGGGGGACTGGGTCATTTTCTGGCTTGAACCCAGGAACAAGCTTGGTGGATCAGCCACCTATGTGTAGGTCTTCCCTCTGCAAATGATCCTCTGATGTCTTGGACTTCACTAGGGTTTCACAAACTCCTACCTCAATCCTGAGGCTCCTGCAGAGTGACTTTTTACCATGGATGGATGCAGAATTCTTATAGGGAGATATGAGCAGGTTACCTTCTATTCTGCCATCTTGGTCACTTCATTTTTATATGATATATTTCTGATTTTATTGGATGAGGATCAGAGTTTGTGGTTTTAAAAATCTTTACTGTTTTATATTTTAATGTTTTTTGCAGCAAATACAATTTTTGTACAAATCATGGTCATATAAAATATATATTGTCAATTCTAAGGATATATGCATTTATTATATCAAGTTTTGTTTGTGTTATTGTGAAAATAAGTAATTCAAAATCAAAGCTGTTGGAACTCTAAATTATTGTGAGCCTTAAAAAATGTGAATTACGAGGCTTGAGTCACATCACAGGCTGCTGTAACCTAGGCAGCTAGAACCTTTTTTCCTCTAGTTATGGGTGAAAGCTTTTCCCTTACCTGCATTGTTTTGTAAAATGTTGTAAATGGCTGAAGGATGCCAGGGAAGACCCCCTTTCCTCTACGCTATGACTTTCATTAAAAATTAACCTCCCTCTTTCCTTTCTCACACAAAGAATTCACGCTTATCGCATTGCCTTAAGATGGAATGTTAAATACACTCTTTTAAATTTGAAAGGAAATGAAAACCAGCTGTAAAGAAAAGAAAACAAGCCACACAGAAAAGAAAACAAACTGTAACTAATTAATTTGTTGTTTGAATGCTTTCATTTCCCATAATCTGTTTTCCACCCACTACTATCAAATCCTAGAGTTTTTTAAATCATATTTTAAGATCCAAGTATTGAAATATTTAATACTCTAAGACCCAAAGATTCTTACATTTTTCCTTGCAATATGTAGTTTTTGTTTTAAAAATCCTTATTTAGAATTTACATTATAATTTCTTGGTCACTCTGCCACTATTCACTTATATTTTTCTACATATAGAGCCAGATGTATTGCTTATTACTTCTCCTCTCCCCTCATTTTGAAATCTCTGTCCTAGCATTTGTAGTTTAGCAGTGTTTTTCTCACATGAAGTATGTGATTAATGTTCTCTGAATTCCTGAGTTTCTGCAAATATATATATTTTTATCCTGACAGGGCTAGACAGTGAATTTTTGGGTTTCAGCTCATTTTTGGAGGTAGCCTATAGAAATAACCTAATTAGATTTTAGATTTTAGTATGTATTCAGGAAGTTTGATGCCGATCTGATTCTTTTTCCTTTGTAAGTGTGGCAGACCCTCTTGGTTACCCACTCAACATTTACTGGCTTCCTAACATTAGCACTGATTTTCTCAGGTATTATCCTATTCTCCATGGTATTTATCCCATTTCTTGTTCTGGAATTGTAGATTTTGATTTGTTTAAGTCAATCATGAAAAGGTCATTTACTTCTAATTAGCTTAGGAGTGAGCATGTGACTCTGCTCTAGTCAATGATACATCAAGGAAAGTCTAGCAAGAAATGTTTTTTAGAAAAGTTTTCTAGCATTTGAGATCACTACTCTATCAATTAGGAAAGTTTTCGATTCAAAATAACATAAAACAAAAATGACCTTTAAAAATTGGGGGATAGTTTTCTCACATAGCAAAATGCCCAGAGGCAGGCAGTTGCTGATGTTGCATTTCTGATATCAGGGCATATATATCTGTAGTTTCTTTGACATTTCCCTCATAGTTGCAAGATGGCTGCTGCAGTTCTAGCTCCAGTCATCACTTCAAAGCAAGAAGAAGGAAAAATAGGTAGGATAATGTCTGTACCACATGCTACTGTCCTTTCATATCAAGAAAGCTTATGGTTTCCGAGAAACCATTTAGCAAAATATATTAGATTGGTCAGGGTTCTTCAGAGAAACAGAATATATATATGGAATATAATGTAAATATATATATTTACATATATGTGTGTGTATGTGTTTGTACATATATATGATGAATAAATATAAATAAGGAATGGTTCACAGTATTATGAAAGCTGGCAAGTCCAATCTGCAGAATGGGTTGGCAGACTGGGGACTCAAGGATAGCTGATGTCCCACTTTAAAGGTCATCAGTCAGGAAGAGCTGATATTTCTGATGAAGTCCAAAGGCCATCTGCTGGAAAATTCTCTCTTACTCAGGGAAGAGTCAGATTTTTTGTTCTATTTAGGCCTGATAGAATAAGGCCCACCCACATTATGGCAAGCAATTTGCTTTACAGATTAAAATGTTAATCTCATCCATAAACACCCTTGAAGATACACTCAGAATAATGTTTAAACAAACATCTGGGGACCCTATGGTCCAGTCAAGTTGACACATAAAATTAACCATCACACAAACTTCTGCTTACATCTTATAGTCCAAAATTATATCACAAGGTCACCCTTGACCAAAAGGAAGTCTTAGAAAGTGTGTTTAGCTGGGCACAAAATCAGGGTTCTTTTAGTGAAGAAGAAGAGGATGGTGGATCTTGGATAGGTAATCAACAGCTACTGCCACTAAGCTACTGCCACTAAGTTGGTGGATCTTGGATAGGTAATCAACAGCTACTGCCACTAAGACAGGAGGAGAGACAATTCATTTGCTGCTTTTGGACATTGTGATGCTGTAACTTTTGCCATGAAAGAAGGTAGTCTGAGGATAAAGGCAGAATTATTAGTTTGAAAAAAACCTGGTCTTTCTTTACTGGTGCAGTTAGGCCACTGAATTAACTAACTCTAGAGTGGTTTTACCCCTGGGCTTTGCATGTGTACGTGTGCACGTGTGTGTATATGAGATATATATATATACAGTTTCCTTATTTTTAAAGTCACTTTGATGTTTCTGATACTCGCCACCAGAAAGCATCTTTATTAATATAATAGCATAGATTCTTTCTGTCTGGAAGTTTTAAAATATATCCTAAAAGTTTAGAAATTTTATCAGGCTTTTTTTTTCAGCATTCCTATACATACTTGAATACTTCAAACTGCAGATTTAAAATTTTCTTAATTTCAGGAAAATTTTCTTCTAATAGTTTAGTATTATTACCTTGTCTCTATCTGTTTTTATTTCTCATTCTAGAACTTCAGTTATCCATGGGTTAGGTTTATTTAGCCTGTAGTCTCTTGGGTTTTTTTCCCTTACAGTTCCTATCCCTGCATATTTTTTACTCTGTGTATTATGTCTCCCACTTGATCTTGCAAATACTGCCTTTTATGACACCCCAAATACCACAATCCAGCCTCTCTACAAAGCTGAATTATCCAATAATTGCTTTATGACAAAAAACAGTGAGAGGTAAGACCTACTAGTTATATATGATGCAGGATTTCAGTTTTCAACTTTCTTGCCTCCTAGTTATCCACAGACATTACAAATTTGAATATTTTTCTTTAAAGATAGATTGAACTGTAAGCAATTTTTGTTTCTGTGGGATTAGAGGAGAATAAGAATTCTAAGTATTCAGTAAGATAAGACTGTGACCTTGCGATAGACGTTTTAGTTAGTTAATGTGATTCAAGTGGCCTTACAATATGTTCAACAAATATTTTGGCATTACGAAAAGAACTTTTTCAAGTTTATTTTTTAGTTTTCTTGGCAAAATAGTTAACCAAAGGATCTTCTGTGGGTGGACAAGGATTGAGAAAACTAAGTAATTAGATCCATTGAAACTATTGTGGCAGAAATGCAGTGGTTCTATATGGACCTAAACAACTGCAATGTGCACTGTGCTGCCTAAAGCACAGAGGATACAAAGAAAAATGATGCACAGTTCCTGAGTTCAAGGTCATACAATCAGAAGGAGTGTGGAGTCTCATGCACTTGACTTAGGAAAGCAAGAGCGTTGAGCTCTGACATGTTCCCTCCTGATGCACCTTTAAAGGACGTATCCCTAGGTCCCAGAGAATGCAAATTTGAGGAGGTACTCATAATATAATTTTATCTGGGAATTGGGTATAATCATTTCTTGTGTCCTGGTATCATGTCAAAATACCACTTGAAGTATTTTCTTTTCTTGATAATGGATTCTTCTCATAACCCCTCTGACAGGAAGATTAGGCTTTGAAGCTGAGGTTTATTGCCCTAGAGAAGGAAAGGCAGATACTGTCTAGGCAGAAAGGAATTGCTCAGCTCTGAGTTTAAAACCAGGCTTTTGAAAGTCCATAGTGAGAAAAGGGTTAGTTTTTACCGAAATCCCAAAACAGAACCTGGAAGGTTGAACATAGATTAAATCTTAGACTGGGGACATCCTCCCACACGTAAAGGAGGTGACTTGGGTGGGAAGGGAGGTTCACAAATAATGGCTTGTTAGCCCCCCAGTATATTTTGATTTTGCTATATTTATATCTCTTTAAGTGCTCTTGTTATTAGGTCAAATTGTTGTTTATTTCTTCTAGCAGTTCTGGTCAGTTTTCTCCTATGGCTCATCTCCACCCTCTGGCTCCAGCAGCTTCTAGGCTCTGAACCGTTCTATAGTATGGATTACAGTTGGGGCACTGGAACACAAGGATGTTCACAAGAATGTTCAGCAAGTTTTTTTTTCTTTCAGCCACTTTTATTTCCTTTTAGAGATAGGATCTTACTATCTTGCCCAGGGTAGTCTCCACCTTCTGGGCCCAAGCAATCTTCCCATCTCAGCTCTCTAAGTAGCTGGTAATACAGGCATGTGCCACTGCACCTGTCTCAGGCACTTTTAAACAATTACATTATCGCTTCATATGTAATTTTTGCTGCAGTAGACACTTAGCTTTTATGAATTTAACTTTTTCAATGATAACTCTTTGCAAGTGATCACACCTTCCCATCATGTGTGTTTGAGATCATACCTTCCCATCATGTGTGTTTGAGTATTTTTTATTTATTGTTTCACTTATTTACATATATTTTCTTTAATTTTTTGGAGTCAGGCTCTCACTCTGTTGCCCAGGCTGGAGTGCAGTGGTATAATCATGGCTCACTGCAGGCTCAACTTCCTGGGCTTGAAGCAGTCCTCCTGCCTCAGCCTCCCTAATAGCTGAGACCACAGATACATGTCATGATGCCTGGCTCATTTTTCAATTTTTCTTTTTTTTTTTTTTGAGACAGAGTCTTGCTCTGTTGCCCAGGCTGGAGTGTAGTGGTGCGATCTCGGCTCACTGCAAGCTCCGCCTCCCGGGTTCACACCATTCTCCTGCTTCAGCCCAAGTAGCTGGGACTACAGGCACCCACCACCAAGCCTGGCTAATTTTTTGTATTTTTTAGTAGAGACGGGGTTTCACCGTGTTAGCCAGGATGGTCTCGATCTCCTGACCTCATGATCCACTTGCCTCGGCCTCCCAAAGTGCTGGGATTACAGGCGTGAGCCACCGCACCTGGCCTCAATTTTTTTTTGTGGAGACAAGGTCTCGCTATGTTGCCCAAATTATTTAGGTCCATACAAAACCACTGCATTTTCTGTCACAATAGGTTCAATGGATCAAATTCCTTAGTTTTCTCAATCCTTGTCCGCCTACAGAAGATCCTTTTGGTTAACCCATTTGCCAAGGAAACTAAAAAATAAATTTGAAAAGGTTATTTTTGTAATGCCAAAATATTTGTTGAACAGATTGTAAGGCCACTTGAATCACATTAGCTCACTCCTGGGCTCAAGTGATCCTGAATGAGAGGTATTTTAAAGCTGGAGTTACTTTGACAAAGAGCATGCCTCTCTGACCTCTTAGCTGTGTCTCGTCTTGCCTTTGCTGAATTTCACTCATTGTAGCATACTACATTTGTGAAAGATGGAAACGAGTTTTCGCATGTGGAAAATGGCTATCAGAGGACAGGAAAACCTTAGTAGAAGTTGAAAGGGAGTTAACACCTGTGGCTTGAGAATATGCACAGGAAACAGGAGACTCTCGGTGGGATCTATGATTTGAGGGAAGGTCAGGCACCTGCCTAAACATTCCTATGTTCACAAATATGGGCATTCATGACCATCTTTGAACATGTTCATGTTGTGTGTTGAAGTTCTATTGTTTTGAACCATGATTTCTTATTAGTTAATTACCCTCAAACTCAGAACAAAACTGATTAAGTTGCTCACTAACAGCATGTGATCACTTTCCAAATGTGTATTTTTCACTTAGTTTACAAAAAAAAAATGTGTTAAAATTCTGCCTTCCAAGTCAGTTTTGATCTGGTAGCTCACATTCTTGTTCTTCACAAAGAAAAATACCTTTTGTGCATGTGATTTATTGCCTCACTGAATCCTACCCTGGCAATACTTGAAATAATCTTCTTTTCATATCACTCCAAGACTAATAGAGAAAGGTCCAAGTGGCAGGATACTTCCAGATATCAATTTCAGTCAAGTTCTTACCAATATAAGAAGGTCACACAACAATGAGAAATACCTTTTACTTTCTGCATCTCCTTATACGTAGAATACACCAGCTTTAGTAGTCTGAGTTTGGAGCTGTTTTCTTTTAAATGAGAGCACATGGTTAATTTTCTGTGTGTTTCAGAGCAGAAATTGTCATATGATAGGATGACGGCTTCCACCTATGTTTTCATAAGGGTAATCTCAACCTAATGAGAGTACAGCAGATGGGGATGGAAGTTTATACTATGAGTTGATAAAGGGAAAACAAACCTGATCAGGGATTGGAAGGGTTAGCTTCCCCAACACTGAATCAAGGTTTTCATGAATGATAAAGATTATTCCCCAGTTGCTCATAGAACCCTCAGCGTGGGGTGGCTAGGAGACACCTGAAGCGGCAACCACTAATTATTCTGGTCTTGAGAAAGGCAGTGAAAGCCTCCATGGCCATGCCTGTGGTCAGTGGAAAGAATGCCACAATGGGGCATTCTCTGGGCCCACCCAGAGCGGGAGATGATACGTAGTGCAGGACCAGGCCTGAGAGCAGAGACATTTAGTAAGAGAAGCAAAAGGAGCAAAAATAACCAATATAGACAAAGAGCTGGACCCTCTTTATTGTCTGGTTAAATAACTTGCCCACGTTCTCACAGTTAATAAGCATAGAAAGAGCCTTGAATATTAGGTTGAGCCAAACAGCATTTCCAATACTTGACCATACTGATGCTGTACAAATGGCAATTTAATATGGCTCAACCTAATAATTTCGAACAGTATTTCAAAGTTTGTGCTGTTACAAAGAAGTTGGAAGAGTTTAGTATTTTCAAACTTTAGTAACTTAAGAATCAATTTTATGACTTTTCCTATTTCTGTGTACTGCTTTTACTATTATTATTTTCAAGATTGACTCTTAAAAAATTAGTCTCATCATAATGATCTAGGTCATCATAGCAAACACTTACACAACACTTATGGTATACCAACACTTTACACATATTAATACATTGTGACTGAAATCACAGTTTTGATATGTTAGCTATATTTTCTACTATATGTTAATATAAAAACTTACATATTACTTTTAAAATGTTTATCTCTACACCCCTTAAAGTCACCTCTTATACTAGATAGGGATATATATTGCACTTTGGGAAACTTTGGATTAGGGAATTCCTAAGGCTCCTTCCATCTTTAACATTTCTAACTGGTTGACCATTACCACACAGAGAAGCTGTGCCATGTAAAACTATGCCATTAAGTGTGTGGGCTTCCTGGATTCATTCTGGCTCTGTCATTTGTTACCTAAGTAAACTTGGGCATGCCATTTAAAACTTTTTCTGCGGAGGGTAGTGGCATGCACTTGTAGTCCTAGCTACTTGGGAGGCTAAGGTAGGAGGAGTGCCAGCATGGTCAACATAGAGAGACCTGTCTCTAAAAACAAAACAAAAGAAAACAAAAAACCGCACACACAAAACCTCTGGCATACATTGGCTCCTTCCATCTCACTGGGTTGCTGTAAGTTAATGAGATAATAAATGTCAAGTGTAGGTGCTAGCCCATTGCATGCACTCAATAACTCTTCCTTATTATTGAATCACAGCTAAGGCAGGGTAATTAAGGCTGTGCTCTAGGGAAGTGAGACTTTAAGGATGCCAAAAATTAACAAATTTAAAAGCTAGTGGGGAAAAAGGGTTAATGCTCACTTTTTCACATGCTTTTCTGTCTTAGGAAAGCTGCCTTGTCATTTCCACTCCACCATTGTCTAGATTTCTCTGGAACCTGAGCCAGCCCTCTTGACATCAGGAGAAAATGGACAATGTCAAAGACTCAACTTTAAGGATAGTGACTTCAGTTCAGGTACCTTTCTGGGCATTATGGAACCATTTCCTCCCCACTATATGTAATATAGCACCACTGATTTGCAGATATGTTTCTTTCTGTTTTCCAGTATTACTAGTTAGGGCTAGTTCTCTTATCTCCTAAGATTGGACTTGGAAGGCTAAGTGAATTTTAAAAAGGCAGGTTTTTTTTGTTTTTGTTTGTTTGTTTGTTTGTTTTTTGTGGGAGTCATTCTACAATTCAGGAAAATTGCCCCATGGTGAATCAAGGTGTTCTAATAAAAGTTATCATCTATCTGAAGGCTTAAGTATTTAATAGTTGGCGCTAATAGCATTATCTGAAGTAGGCACTGTTATTAATCCTGTTTCACAGATGAGAAAAGTGAGATATAGGAAGTGAATCAAATAACCCAAAGCTACAGGGCTGATAAGTAGCAAAGGTGGGATTTGAAGCCAGACAGCCTGACTTAGAACATGTGCTCTTAGCCATATTTAACACAAAGTCTCAGCAAAATGTAACCTTCCTACTTATCCTTGCTCACAACCAGCTACTAATCAATTTAACCCCAGTTTCAGCGAAATGATATTGCATAATCATCAAAAGCAGACTCTGGAGCCTACCTCTACCATGTATAAAGTATCTGACCTTGGGCAAGTTACTTAAGTTCTCTGTGCCTTAATTTCCCTATATACAAAATGTGGATAATAATAGTACCTACTTTATAGGATTGTTGTGAATAATAAGCAGGTTTGTATATATAAGATGTCTAGAACTCATAGTAAGCACTATTCTCTATTAATAGAGAATTGGATAAATGAATTATGATACATCCATAGTGTGGAATATAATGGAATCATAAAAACTTGATTAACACAGAAATATGTTGAGTGAGGAATGCAGCTTACACAATTGAATAAGATATTGAATAAAGCTGTGTTTGTGTATGTGTGTGCTGAGTGCACATAAAGTTAACTTTGTTTTTTTGTTTATTTTATTAAAAATTACTTCTGTATTTTGAAAAAATTACAGTCAGTAATTTTCACTTAAAAGATCTTATTAGGAAATGTGGAGATTACACACACGCGTGCACGCGTGCACACACACACACACACGCACACACAGTTGAGGCCCTCAGATATGTGCTGAGCCCTGAACTGGGGCCCTTCCTGGAATTTGATTATTCAAATGCCATTTTACCTAGTGAGCTGGAATTTAAGCTCTCCTCACTTAGCTTTAGTTCAGTGACACATATGTTGAAGGTTTTAAATTATTTTAGATTGAAAATGCCACTGGTTCTCTATTTGGCTTGGGGTCTTTCACTGAGAGCTTTAGAAAACTTAATTTCTAGTCCACTCATAGATATCTTCCATGGTCAGAGGGAATTAACATTGGCAATTTGAAAAAGATACAATATGTATATTTCTAGAAAAAATTTAGAGGTGGCATTCTATGTTATCTCTTTCTTTCAGAATATGAGTCCAAGAGCTACGAGATCCTTTGATTTGAAACATCCACAGAAGCACAGGAAGAAGGAATTATTCATCTATTCAACAAGCATTTCTTTGAACACTGTATGTACCAGGTTCTGTGTCAGGAAATGGAAATATGAAGCTAATAAGACACAGTTCCTACCTTAAAAATGCTAATAGTTCAATGACAATTGGAGCAGGCAGGCAAACAAATCACTAGGTTGGAGTGTGAAAGGTACTGTATGGCTTATAAGAATGGGGATGACGGCTGGGTGCAGTGGCTCATGTCTGTAATCCCAGCACTTTGGGAGGCTGAGGCAGGTGGATCACCTGAGGTCAGGAGTTTGAGACCAGCCTGGCCAACATGGTAAAACCCTGTCTCTACTAAAAATACAAAAAAATTGCCGGGCATGGTGGCGGGCACCTGTAATCTCAGCTATTTGGGAGGTTAAGGCAGGAGAATTGCTTGAACGCGGGAAGTGGAGGTTGCAGTGAGCCAAGATCACGCCGTTGCACTCCAGCCTGGGTGACAGAGTGAGATTCTGTCTAAAAATAAAAATAAAAAATAAAAAGAATAGGGATGACACAAAAAATGAGGTCAATTCCCAATAGATAAGTGGATTTAGGAAAAAAGCCTCCCAGAAGAAGCAAGTTGGTTCTTCATAGATGGATAGATATTTGCCAAGCTGGCAAGGGGAAGAAGAGCCCTACAGGTATATGGAGCAGCATGAGTGAAAGCAGAGAGGAATGAGAGACTCAGGAAATTTTGGGAAGCAAAATATTGTTTGGAATGTCTGGAGTTAGGGTGGAAGGATTATGGTAAAGAAAAAGATTAGGCATTAGGACTCAAATTAGTAAATTACTTCTTCCAGCCAACCTAAGAAGTCTGGAATTTGTCATAGAGGTTATGGAGAATTCTTGAAGTGTTTTCATTAGGAAAGTAACATGATGCAATTTTCATTGTACAAAGATCACTCTGGTAGAGAGTGGATTGAGAAGAAAAGGCTGGAAGAAAGGCAAGTTGTCAGGAAATGTTTGCAGCCATTCATAGTGAAATGATGAATGAAGGCAGAAACAACAGCAGGGATTGAGAGGACAGGGTGTTTGGAAGACATATTTCTGCTCAATTATTCCTGTCTGAGAATTGGTCCTCTCTTCCTCAGGGCTGGGAAGTCCACAGCCATCTTTGTGCTATGTGTTCCTGACCTTGTAGTTACAGCTGATTGGATCGGGGGTACATTTGCCTGAGATGGATCAGTCAGGTTCTCTCTATTTCTCAGTTAGTTAGTCCCCGTGTGTGACTGAAACTGAGGATTATATAAACGGTAGGACAGCCATCTTCTATAAAAAGTAAAAAGAAGTAGAGAACTGCATGGCCTCAGGAAAAGGAAAGAGAATGTAAATGACATAGAGAGAGAAACAGAGATGAGAGAACCTGTGAACTGAGAAGAGGTTGAGGGGAGAGAAAAAGACAGACAGGAAGACAGAAAGACAGATACAGAAACAAAGACAGAAATAGAATGGGAGCACTCCTTTAATTTCCATATATTCTCCCAGGGCTTTGTTTCTTCTTATAAGTTAATGGAAAAGAGATGGTCAAGAGAATCAAAGGTCACTGGGCATGCATGGATGTAAGCCACCATGAGGAAGAGTCAGCAGCAACAACAAATGATAGATTTAGAGCTTTAAGAACTACAGATATGGGCATTTTCAAATACATAATATAAGAAAGTTATGTATAAATGTTTAAAGAAATAAAGCATACTTCACAAAAGATGAGTATGTAGACTATAATAAATGACTATTTTTAATACAAACAATGAAAACTTCTAGAAATGAAAGTATAATTGTAGAAATTTCTTAAATTAATGGACAAGTTAACAGTGGTTTAGGTGATTAGAGAACTGATTAACTGGAAGCAGAACAGGATAAAATGCCTAGAATTCAGGAAAGGGCAGGTGGAGGAAAAGAGAGGAGAGGAGAAGAGAAGAGATAAAAATATGAAAAAGAAGTTTATAATTTAGAAGATAGTATGAGAAGATCTAATATATGTATAATTGGAGTCCTAGAAGAAAGGACTAAAGAAAATGAAGGAGGGACAAATTTAATGAGATAATGGCTGAGAACTTTTAGAATTGATGAAATACATGAGTCCACATGCTAAGGAAGCATATTGTGTACCATTTAGGGTTTTTTTTTTTTTTTAAAAAGCAACTCATGATTAGATACATCAGAATAAAGCAATTCATGACTAGACACTGCATAATACCAAAGATAAAGATATATTTAAAGCATTGATAATGAAAAGAGAGATTACTTAGAAATAAATGAAATAAGGCAGATTATGTATTTTTTCCAGTTTTTTATGATGATAAAATATACATAACATAAAATTTAATCACCTTACCCCTTTTTTTTTTTTTTTTTTTTTTGAGACAGAGTCTCACTCTGTTGCCCAGGCTGGGAGTGCAATGGCATGATCTCGGCTCACTGCAACCTCTGCCTCCCAGGTTTAAGTAATTCTCCTGCCTCAGCCTCCCAAGTAGCTGGGATTACAGGCAGGTGCTACCATGCCTGGCTAATTTTTTTGTATTTTTAGTACAGATGGGGTTTCACCATGTTGGCCAGGCTGGTCTGGAACTCCTGATCTCTGGTGATTCGCCTGCCTCAGTCTCCCAAAGTGCTGGGATTACAGGCATCAGTCACCGTACCTGGCCTCATCTTACCATTTTTAAGTATACAGTTCAGTGGTATTAAATACATTCATAATTTTGTGCAGTCATCACCACCATCCATCTCCATAACTCTTTTCATCTTGTAAAATAAAAATTCTATACCCATTAAACAAACAATAACTCCCTATTTTCTCTTATCCCCAGCTCCTGGAAACCACTATTCTACTTTGTTTCTATGATTTTGACTGCTCTTAAGTACTTCATGTAAGTGGAATCATTCAGTGTTTGTCTTTTTTTGTGACTGGCTTGTTTGACTTAGTATAATGTCCTTAAAGTTCATCCATGTTGTTGCATATTGGAGAATTTCCTTCCTTTTTAAGGCTGAAATAATATTCCATTGTATGGATATGCCACATTTTCCTTATCCAGTCATTCATCGATGGACATTGGATTGCTTCCGTGTTTTAGCTATTGTAAATAATGCTTCTATGAACACAAGTGTACAAATAAATCTTCGAGATACAACTTTCAATTCATTTGGGTATATACCCAAAAGTGAAATTGATGTTCACATGGTAATTCTATTTTTTATTCTATTTTTAACTTTGAAAAACTGCCATGCTGTTTTCCACAGTGGTTGTATAATTTTACATTTCCACCAACAGTGTACAAGTGTTCCAATTTCTGCACATCTTTGCGAAACTTTACTTTTGTTTAGTTTTGTTTTGGATAGTAACCATCCTAATGAGTGTAAAGTGGTATTTCATTGGAGTTTTGATGTGCATTTTTCTAATGATTAGTGATGTTTAGCACCTTTTCATTTATATTTCTTTTGGGAAAATGTCTATTGAACTCCTTTGCCCATTTTTGAATTGTGTTTTTTGTTCATTTGTTTGTTTTTGAGTTTTAGGAGTTTGCCATATATTCTGGATATTAATCTCTTGTCAGATATATAATTTGCAGGTTATTTTCTCTCATTCTGTTGCCTTTTTTTTTTTTTTTTTTTTTACTTACTATTTAACTTGTTTCTATACAACCTGTTAAAAGGTGTGATGGCAAAAAAAATTCCAGCCACAATAGCCATTAAAAAACACACCAAATACCCCTAAAAATAAATGTGTGAGATGTATACAAAATATAAAAGAAGATTTGAGTAAATATATAAAAATATGTGTTCTTGAATGGAAAGCTCATTTTAAAAACTTCAATTCCTCTCTGAGTAATTGAGTAATTCATAGTTTACCACACTTCCAGATGAAATTCTAGAAGAACTTAACACAATCAGAATTTAGAAATGGACAAAATTTTCCTGGTTATATTTCACCTGGGAAATTAACAAGTAAGATTACTATAAAATATTTGGAAAAAATAAGATGAAAAACAGACACTTTCTCAGCTGGGTATAAATGGATTGTAACCTAAGGAAGTAAAAAGACTGTATGAACAAGAATCAATGAACAAATTAATGAGAAAAAAAAAAAGGCCAAATACGGTGCCTCATGCTTGTAATCTCAGCACTTTGGGAAGCCAAGGCGGGAGGATTGCTTGAGACCAGGAATTTGAGACCAGTCTGGGCAACAGAGCAAGAAACTGTCTCTACAAAAAAAATTTAAAAATTAAAAAAAAGGAAGGAAGGAAGGAAGCTAGCTGTGCATGGAAGTATGAGCCTGTCATCTTAGCTACTCAGGAGGCCGAGGCAGGAGGATCACTTGAGCCCAAGAATTTTAGGCTGTAGCAAGCCATGATTGTACCACTGCACTCCAGCCTGAGGGACAGAGTGAGACCCTGTCTCTAAGGAAAGGGCCGGGGGCAGGAGGGTGGGATGCGTGCCGAATAAATTGCTCTGAAACCATTTCAAATAATACAAGAATTTCATGTGTAAGAAAGGAAACTCACAAACCAATTAGAGTGGATTATGCAGCAGATGGTGATAGCAGTTTTTCATGCACAAATTTTTATGAAGACCAATCTATTTTTTTGTTGTTATTGCCTGTGTTTTTGTTGTCATAGCCAAGAAATCATTGCCAAGTCCAATGTTATGAAATTTTTCCCTATGTTTTCTTCTAAGGGTTTTATTGTTTTAAGTTTTACATTTAGGTCTTTAATCCATTTTGAGTTAATTTTTGTATATAATTAGGTAAGGTTTCAACTTTATTCTTTGATATGTGGATATCTAGTTTTTCCACCACCATTTGTTGAAAAGGCTATTCTTTCCCCCATTGAATGGTCTTGGCTTCCTTGTCAAAAATTATTTGACCATACATGCGAGGGTTTATTTTTGGGCTCCCAATCCAATTTATTTGATTTGTATGTCTGACTTTATGCCTTTATGGCACTGCCTTTATGCCAGTACCATACTGTTTCAATGACTGTCACTTTGTAGTAAATTTTGAAATTAGGAAGTGTGAGTCTTCTAGCTTTCTTCTTTCTTGAGATTGTTTTTGGTTATTCAGGATCCCTTGAAATTCCATATGAATTTTAGGATGGGTTTTTCTGCAAAAAAAAATATATATATATAGGGATTTTGCTAGGGGTTGCACTGAATCTGAAGATCTCTTTGTATAGTATTGACATTTTAACAATATTGTCTTCTAATACACAAACATGAAATTTGTTTCAATTTCTTTATGTCATAATTTCAGCAATGTTTTGTAGTTTTTATTGTCCAAGTATTTTACTTATTTAGTTAATTCCTAAGTATTTTATTCATTTTGATGCTATTATAAACAGAATTTTAATAATTTCTTTTTCATATTGTTCATTTTTAGTGTATAGAAATAAAACTAATTTTTGTGTGTCAATTTTGTATCCTGCTACTATGTTGAATTTATTTATTAGTTCCAACAGTTTTTTGTAGAATCTTTAGGGTTTTCTACATATAAAATTATATCATCTACAAACACAGAGAATTTTACTTATTTCTTTCCGATTTGGATACCTTTGACCTCTTCTACTTTCCTTATTCCTCTGGCTAGAACTTCTAGTACTATGTTGAATAGAAACAGAAAAAGCAGACGTCTTTCCTTGTTCCTGATCTTGGAGGAAAAGCTTTCCGTCTTTCACCATTGAGTGGAATGCTGCCATGAAAATTTTATAAATGCCCTTTATCATGTTGAGAAACTTCCCTTCTGTTCCTAGTTTGTTGAGTATTTTTATCATAAAAGGGTATAGAATTTTGTCATATGCTTTTTCTGTATCAATTGAGATGATCAAGTGGTTGTTTCTATTCACTGTGTAATGTATATTTTGTTAATCAATTTTCATAAGTTGAATCATCCTTGCATTACAGGAATAAATACCACTTGGTAATGGTGTATATGCTGTGTAGTCCTGTTAATATGGTGTTGAATCAGTTTTGTTAATATTTTGTCAAGGATTTTTACATTAATAGTCATAAAAGATATTCTTTTAAAATATTAAAAGGGTTTTTTAAATCCTTGACAAAATATTAGCAAAATGAATTTTATGACATAATGTTCTTTTCTTGTAGTGTGTTTGTCTGGCTTTGGTATCAGAGTAATGCTAGCCTTATAGAATGAATTAGGAAGGGTTCCCTCCACAATTTTTGGGGGATAGTTTGAGAAGGATTGGTATTCTTCTCTAAATGTTTGGTGGAATTCATCAGCAAAGTCATCAGGTTCAGGGCTTTTCCTTGTCAGAAGATTTTTCATTACTAATTAAATCTTTTTACTAGTTATAGGTCTATTCAGATTATTTATTTCTCCTTGATTTAGTCTTGGTAGGCTTTCTGTTTCAAGGAATTTGTCCATTTTATCTAGGTTATCCAATTTGTCAATACACAATTGTTCATAGTACTCTCTTATAATCCTTTCTATTTCTGTAGAATTAGCAGTAATATCCCCACTTTTGTTTCTGATTTTAGTAATTTGAGTGTTCTCTTTTTTTTCTTAATACAACTAACTAAACATTTGTCAATTTTCTTAATCTTGTCACAGAACTAATTCTTGGTTTTATTGATTTTTCTCTTGATTTCTATTCTTTATTTTGTTACCTCTGCTCTAATATTTATTATTTCCTTCTTTTTGCTAACTTTGAGTTTAGTTTGTTCTTCTTTTTCTTTTCTTTCTTTTCTTTTTTTTTTTCAACAAGATCTCACTCTGTCACCCAGGCTGGAGTGCAGTGGTGCAATCATAGCTCACTGCAGCCTTGACCTCCCAGGCTCAAGTAATTCCCCGACCTCAGCCCCCTGAGTACTGAGACCACAGGCATGTGCCACCATACCTAGATAATATTTGTATTTTCTGTAGAGATTGGATTTCACTATGTTGCTCAGGCTGGTCTTGAACTCCTGGGCTCAAGTGATCTGCTTGCCTTAGCCTCCCAAAATGCTGGGACTACAGGCATGAGCCACCACACCCAGCCTGTTCTTCTTATTCTAAACTTGTAAAGTTAGGATGTTGATTTGACATTTTTCTTGTTTTTTAATGTAAACATGTATAGCTATAAATTTCCACCCACAGACTACTTTTGCTTTGTCCCATAAGATTTAGCATGTTGTGTTTTCATTTTTATTTGTCTGTAAGTATTTTCTAATTTCCCCTGTGATTTTTACTTTGACCTATTGGTTATTTAAGAGTTTGTTGTTTAATTTCCACAAATTTATACATTCTCCCTTTCACTTCTGTTATTGATTTCTAACTTTATGTCATTTGGACAGAGAAGATACTTTGTATGATATCCATCTTTTAAAATCTGTTGAGACTTAATTTGTGGCCTAACATATGATGTATCCTGCAAAATGTCCCATGTGCACTTGAGAAAAGTTTGTATACTGTGGTTGTTGGAGAGAGGATTGTGTATATACCTGTTAGTCTGGTTGGTTTATTGCATTGTTTAAGTCTTCTGTTTCCTTGCTTATCTTCTGTCTGGTTGTTCTAACCATTATTGAGAGTTGGGTATTGAAGTCTCCAACTATTGTTATAGAACTATCTCTTTTTCCCTTTCATTCTGTAAGCTTTTGCTTTATATGTTTTGATGGTCTGCCCTTAGGTGGGTAAATGTTTATAACTGAATATCTTCTTGCTGTGTTGGGTCTTTTATTAATGTATAATGTCCTTCTTTGTCCACTATAGCCTTGTAAGTTTATTTTACATGGGAGCAGTGGCTCATCCCTGTGCTCCTAGCATTTTGGGAGGCCGAAGCAGGTGGAACACTTGAGCCCAGGAGTTCTAGACTAGCCTGGACAACATGGTGAAATGCCATCTTTACAAAAAAATACAAAAGTTAGCAGGGTGTGGTGACGCTTACCTGTAGTTTCAGCTACTTGGGAGGCTGAGGTAGGAGGACTGCTTGAGCCTGGGAGGTCAAGGCTACAGTGAGCCAAGATTGTGCCACTGCACTCCAACCTGGGTGACAGGGTGAGACCCTGTTAAAAAAAAAAAGTCTATTTTGTCTGGTATTATTATACGCACTCCTCCTGTGTTTTGGTTACTATTGGCATGGAATATGTTTTCCATGCTTCCACTTTTAATCTGTTTATATCTTTGGATCTAAAGTTAAGTCTTTTGTAAACAGTAAATAGTCGGACCATGTATGTATCCATTCTGCTAATCCCTGTCTTTTGATGGTAGAGTTTAATTCATTTGCATTTAAAGTATATACTGATAAGGAGAAACTTAATTTTTTTCATTTTGCTATTTGTTTTTTATGGCTTATAGCTTATTTGCCTCTCATTTCCTGCATTTATTGACTGTCTTCTTTCATGTTTAGTTGATTTTTTGTAGTGAAATTTTAAAATTTCTTTCCATTTCCTTTTGTGTACATTCTTTAGCTATTTCCTTTATGGTTACCATGGGGATTGCACTTAACATCCTAAAGTTATAATACTCTAATTCGAATTTATACCAGCTTAACTTCAATAACATACAAAACTCTGCTTCTTTACAATTCTGTCCCCACCTCTTTCAGTTTTTAATGTCATAAAATTACATCTTTTTATATTTCATGCCCCAAAACATAAAGTAATAATTTATTTACATACATTAGTCTCTTAAATTATCTAGAAGATTGGCCAGACATGGTGGCTTATGCCTGTAATCCCAGCACTTTGGGAGCCCAAGGTGGTTGGATCACCTGAGGTCGTGAGTTTGAGACCAGCCTGGCCAACATGGTGAAACCCCGTCTCTACTAAAAATACAAAAATTAGCTGGGCATGGTGACGGGCACCTGTAATCTCAACTACTGGGGAGACTGAGGCATGAGAATCTCTTGAACCCAGGAGACAGAGGTTGCAGTGAGCCGAGATTGCACCACTGCACTCCAGCCTGGGCAACAGTGCAAGACACGATCTCAAAAAAAAAAAAAAGTAGAAAATAAAATGTGAGGTGATAACCTACAGTTCATATTTGGCAGTTTACTTTAAAAGTAAACAGGGCTTCTTAAATTAACCTATCTTGGGGCAGTCTTGTGATTCATGGCAACATCCTGTTCATGAGTAAAGAATCTTATCTGAGTTTCTCAAATTATTGACGTTTAATGATTAATTTATAACTTACTGACATCAAAAAGGCTGCTGATTTGTTTCTGAATCATAAAGTTTTGGTGATTTGTTTCTGAATCATGAAGTTTCACTGATTGTCTTGTGCATAGACATTTTAGCCTGTATGTTGCCCTGTATGTCGTACTTTGCAGCCAATCTTTGTATTGTACCCTCCAATGAAAAAGGACAACTTCACTATGAGGAGCCCCTCTCCCTTCTCCTAAACTTACTTATAAAGCCTTCCAACTTGTAACAGATTCTGGAACACTCCCAACTTTCTGATGTGTCTTCCCAGGTTGATTCTCACATTTGGCTTCCAATAAACGTTTATCAAATTATTTCTGCCTCAACAGCCTTAATTTCTGTCAATAGGAGTTACAAGCCAAAGTTATACTAATACTAGCTTTTAGACTAATAGTTTTTAATGTATCTCAAACCATGCAAAAAACAAAAAATGGAGTTACAAACCATTGTTGCAATAATACTAGCTTCTATAATTGTCCATGTATTTACCTTCATTGAGATTTTTATTTCTTCATATAGCTTTGAGTTACTGTCTAGTGTTCTTACATTTCACCTTGCAAGACATAAGCATTTCTTGCACGGCAGGTTTAGTAGTGAACTCACTCAGCTTTTGTTTATCTGGGAATATTTTAATTGCTTCCTCACTTTTGAAGGAGAGTTTTGCAAGATAAAAGATTCTTGATTGACAGGTTTTTTTTTTCTTTTAGCACTTTGAATTTATTAACCCACTGGCTTCTTTTTTCCAAAGTTTCTGATGAGAAATCTGATGATATTCTAATTGAGGATCTCTTATAAGTGACAAATCGCTTCTCTCTTGCCACTTTCAAGATTCTGTTTTTGTCTTTGGTTTTCAAAAGTTTGATTATAATGTGTTTTTGGGTGGGTCTCTTTGAATTCTTCTTATTTGGAGTTTGTTGAGTTCTTGTATGTTTATGTTCAAGTCTGTCATCACATTTGTGAAGCTTTCAGCCATTATTTCTTAAAATATTCTCTCTACCGCCCCCCTCATCTTCAGAGATTCCCAAAATGTATATGATGGTGTCCTACAGTTTATCTAGGTTTAATTTATTTTTCTTCAGCCTTTTTTCTATTCCTCAGACTCAGTGATTTCCATTGTCCTATCTTCACCTTCACTATTTTTATCTTCTGGATGCTCAAGTATGTCTTCTAGTCCTTGTAGTGAATTTTTTATTTTGGTTTTATTTTTCCGCTCCTTACTTTCTTTTTGGTTTATTTTTAGGTTTTTCTATATCATCATTGATTTTTCCATTTTGTTCATATATCATATATTTTTTCTGGTCTTTCTTCACATCTTTCTTTAGAATATTGAGCATCTTTAAGATGTCTGTTTAAAAGTCTTCATCTAGTATATCTGAGATCATATCTTTTCAGGGATGGTTTCTGTTGATTTATTTTTTTCTTTGAATAGACCATACTTTCCTGTTTTTTTTTTTCTATGTCTTGTGATTTTTTTTGGTTGACATTGAAAACTGGACATTTGAATCTAAAAATGTGGTAAATCTGGAAATCAAGTTCTCCTCCTTTTCCAGAGTTTGCTAGATTTAGTCATTGTTTTTGTTTACTCTTTTTTATTGTTATATATCTGATATATATAAACTTAAGGTCCTTTCAGGTCTTTTCTGAGCCTGAGCCTTTCCCTGGGTATGCGTGGTCACTTTCTAATCTCCCCCTATATGAAGTTGTTTCTGAAAGTCCTAGTCTTTAATGTCTGGTTCCCAAAAGGGGATCAAAAATATTAAGGGAGAAAAATGGCCCTGGTCCTTTGAATCCCCTGGAAGTCATCTCAGATGGATGGGAGGGGCTTGCAAAAAGGGTAGAGGTGAGACAATAGCTGTTCACTTCTTTGTCTGTACC
The DNA here is from genome assembly GCF_028885655.2 of Pongo abelii. Lineage (NCBI taxonomy): Eukaryota > Metazoa > Chordata > Mammalia > Primates > Hominidae > Pongo > Pongo abelii. Next base: position 52,360,327 of record NC_071998.2, read on the forward strand.
ACTGTGATCAGAAGCAGTGATTGGCAATACAAATACAGATCCCCAATATTTGGAGGACAGGATCCTTTTTGTTCATTCTGGCTGCTTCAAGCTGCTACAGGAACTCCCAAAAATGACCCCAGAAGCAAGACCTAAGATTTAAAAGAAAACAGAGCTATTGGAGACTGTGAAGGGAGATAATCTGAGGGACAAAGCTGACCAAAGGAGGATGGTAGAATAAAAACATGGAAGGAATATGGATGACATTGTTAAACCAATGAATTATGTATACATGGAGAAACCCTATATTGGAACTTCTTGTGTAAAACAATTTTTCCCATTCTGAGAGAGAGAGCATGTGTGCATGATTCAAGAAAGAATAAAGTGTATCAAATTCTGTGGGGTGGTCAAGTAGGATAAGAACAGAAAAGAGTCCTTTAGTTTTGACTATAGGAAGTTCATTGATGATCATAGTAAGAGCAGGTCAGTCTTTCATGAGACTCGGCTGCACTGTCTTACCCTTAGAATTTAGGAAGAGACACACTTCAGGAGTTGTTACTAAAAGGATATCTGTGTAAGTTGGTCTGAGTAAATTTCCTTGGCTCACAACCAAACGAATTTTGAATATGAAGTGATATTTTTTGGAAATGTTAAAACAGGTTGAATTGAGAAGACTTAGTGAATAATTGCCATGGACGATAGAGAAAGATAGAAAGAGAAAGATAGAGATTGTGACTGGCTTCTTTCATGTAGCATTGTTTCAAGGTTTGTTCATGTTGTAGCATATATCAGTACTCTATTCCTTTTAATAGCTGAATAACATTCCATTGTATGGATAGACTACATTTCATTTATCCATTTATCAGTTGGTGGACATTTGAGTTGTGGTTAATTTTATGCATCACCTTGACCAGGCTAAGTGTTGCCCAGATAGCTGGCAAAACATTATTTTTGTGTGTGCCTATCAGAATATTCCCAGAAGAGATTAGCAGTTGAATCCGTTGAGTAAAGAAGATCACCCTCTTCAATGTAGGCAGACATCATCCAATCACTGAGGGCCCACATAGAACAAAAAGGCAGAGGAAGGGCAAATTTGTTTTGTTTCTGTTTGAAATGGGACATCTTTCTCCTCCTGCCAACATTAGCAATCCTGGTTCTTCGACTGTTAGACAGACTGAATTACACCTTCAGCTTCCCTGGTTCTCCAGCTTGCAGATATAAAATCATGGGACGTATTGACCTCCATAAATCCAATTTCTATAATAAATTATTCTTATTATTGTTTAATTATAATTTATATATTATATATAGTACATAGTACATAGTATATAGCTATAGTACATAGTACATAGTACATAGTATATAGCTACATAGTACCCAGACAGCCTCTCTCTCAGTCTTCAGGGGGTACATGTCTTCTGGCCAACTCTCTTCCTGCTTCTGCTATCCCGCTCACGCACACTGCTGGTGCAAGTGGCCTTGCGCCTTGGCACTGAGCCTGAGGAGGAAGGAGTTATTCATTTCCTTAAGCTTTCAGGTCCCGGGGAGACTTTTTCACTGGGAACTTAGACTCCTAAATTGTGATGAGTCTTTCTTGCCAATGAAAGAGGCCTCCTCACCCCCAGCAGAAGTGGCCTCTCCAACTCCAGTAGTATCTGCCTTTCCACCAATTTTTCCACCTCCATCTGAGGGCATTAACCCAGCATTTCCTGAGAAAATAGTAATGGCCTGTCCTGAGGCAGTTGCCATGCAAGACAACACTGTTTCTCCTCAGAATCCACCCCACCATCCCTCTTTGCTTCTAGAACTGTAATTAGACTCAAGTCTCAGCAGGCCCCTAAGGGTGAAGTAGAAAGTGTGACCCATGAGGAGTTGCACTACACTCCAAAAAAAAAAAAAAAAACTATTAATACTTGAGTTTTCTAATTTACACAAGCAGAAATCTTGGGAACATATGCAGGAGTGGATATTAACAGCGTGGGGTAATGGTGAAAGGAACGTAAACTTGGATCATGCAGAATTTATTGATATGAACTCACTAAGTAGAGATTTTTCATGTAATGTTGCAGTTTGGGGAGTCAGAAAGGGCTCTAATTGTTTGGTTAGGTGGTTGGCTAAACCATGGGCAAATTTGAAATGCCTGACCCCCGCTTGTTTTAATGTAGAGGAAGGATTCAATGGCTTAGGGTGTCTTAGTCTGTTTTCTGTTGCTATAACAGAATGCCACAGACTAGGTAATTTATAAAGAAGCTAAGTTTATTTAGCTCAAAGTTCTGGAGGCAGGAAGTTCAACAGCATGGCTCTAGCATCTGTTGAGGGTTTTCTTGCTGTATCATAACATGGTGGAGGGCATCACATGGCAAAAGGGCAAGAGCGTGCCAGGTCAGGTCTCTCTTTCTCTTGTATAAAGCCACCAGTCTTGTCATGGAAGTTTCACTCTAAAGATCTTAACTAATCCTAATTAATGACCTTAACTAATCCTATAGGCCCCACCTCCAAAAGTCATCAATATATGAATTTGGGGATTAAGTTTCCAACACATGAAATTTGAAGGATGCATTCAAACCACAGCATAGGAATATTGAAATGTTAGAGTAGATTTGTATTTAAGACCTACTCACTCACACTGGGAGGATACAGAAGACCTATCTTTCACCATGAATGTGAAAAATACATTTGTGAGGGTAGCCCCAGCATCTGTGAAGGGCTTTGTGATAGCTCTCTTTTGTAGGCCAGACTTCAGAGTGGTAACCGTAGCCTTTCAATAAGAAAACCTAAATGAATTGGGAGTGATTGGATTCCAGGATGACAGGGGCGAAATGGTGGCACTCAGCTGCCAAAAGCAAGGTGGGTGTAGTTACCACAATGGACAGCAAAGTCAAAGCAACAATCGTGATAGTCTGACTCATGCAGGCCTATAACATTGGTTACTTGATCATGGTGTTCCTAGAAGTGAAATAGGATGCCTACTAAATTCTCACTTTATCTATACAAGCAAAAAACTATGTCAAGTGAACAGACATCTAACCCCAATCATAAAAACATGGCCCTTTGATCGATTTCCAGACTTGAGTCAGTTTATAGGCTCAGAACCCCTCGAATGAAGTAGAGGCTGGATTCCCTTTAGGAAGAACCCAAGTAAATTACCAAAAACATATACTGCTAATCTTTATCCCAGCTTTCCCCAAAGGTACCTACTGCCTTTCAGCAGGGTAACTGTGCGTTGGGGAAAAGAAAATAATCAGAGCTTTTGAGAATTACTTAGACACTGGCTCTGAACTAACTGATTCCAGGTGACCCAAAACATCACTGTGGCCTTCCAGTCAGTCCAGGAGGTTGTAATATTATGCACAGATGTGTAAATATGCATATCTTTTCATTCACAGTTTCTGGCTTATAACTCCCACAGTCCTTGTTACAGTCTTGTTAGGGTGTTTTAGGCCTCAGAAGCAAAAGTTTCTCTCTGACTTTCTCTGGCCCTATTTCTGACTCTCATTCTCCCTCAAGGCCATCCCTAGAAACTAGAGTCTTTCTTCCCCAAATTGAATCATAGAAACCAGAACTCTGTTTCCTGAAAGCCAGCCAAAAGCCCCCACATTTCTGTCCATAAAGAAATTATCTGAACTACCTTGTTTGATAGTAAGTCATAAGGCCCACATTCCAGAGAGGGTCCTGTCCCATACCCTGGAGGAAGAAATGCTACACATAGAGGCCAAGAATCTAAATATACAGGTCTTTCTGTGTTTTCCCACTCAGACTATTACTATTAGATCATATCCTTTTTGTCCAATCACATTTCTACATGGTTGTTCATGCTTCAATCATGTCTATCCAATGAAGTCTCCATAAAAGGACCAAGAAGACTGAGTTTGGGGAGCTTCCAGATAGCTGAACACCTGGAGGTTCCTGGAGGGTGGCACACCAAAAGAGTGCATGGAAGCTGTATGCTCCTTCCCCAACACCTTGCCTCTGAGCAGCTCACTGAACTCAAGTGTTTCCTTGAGGAAATTTCTAGGGGTCCTGTGGTTTCAGTGCTTCAGAACTCAAGTATTTCCTTGAGTTCTGTGAGCTCCTCTAGCAAAATAATCAAACCCCAAAAAGAGGTTGTGGGAACCCCAACTTGAAGCCAGTTGATCAGAAGTTCCAGAGGCCTGGGCTTATAACTGGTGTCTGAAGGAAGAACAGTCTTAGAGACTGAGCCCTCAACCTGTGGTTGCTGAGGTTATCTCTAGGTAGAAAGCATCAAAATTAATTGAATTGGAGGACACCTAGTTGGTATAGAATTGCTTGCTTGCTTTTTGGTGGGGAGAAATCCCCACACATTTAGTCACAGAACTTCTGTGTTGATTGTTGCTGTGATGTGAGAGCAGAGGAAAAAACAGTTTGTGGGTTTTTTATTTTTTATTTCCTAACAGAGGTCTTTGGAGGACAGGTGATTAATGGAATTTTAGCTCAGGTCCATTTCACAGTGGGTTCAGTGGGTCCCTGACACCATCCAGGTTATTTCCCCAGTTCTAGATGCATAATTGGAATAGACATATTTAGCAACTGGAAGAATCCTCATATTGGTTCCATGACCTACAGAGTGAGAGCTATTTTGGTGGAAAGGCCAATTGGAGGCCATGAGAGCTGCCTCTACTTAGGAAAATAGTAAACCAAAAGCAATATTGCATCCCTGGAGAAATTGCAGAGATTAGTGTGAAGCCTTGAAGCATGGACAGATAGTAATTCCAACCACATCCCCATTCACCTTTCCTATTTGGCCTGTGCAGAAGACAGAGAGATCTTGGAGAATGTCAATGGATATCATAATCTCAGCCAGGTGATGACTCCAATTGCAGCTGCTCTACCAGATGTGGTTTCATTGCTTCAGCAAATTAACACATCTCCTGCTTCTTCATATATAGTTATTGATCTTGCAGACAGCTTTTTCTTCATGCCTGTCCATAAGGCCTACTAGAGCAATTTGCCCTCAGCTGGCAAGGACAGCAATGTGCCTTCAGTGTGCTGTCTCAGGGGAATATCAACTCTCCAGCTCTATGTCATAATTTAGTTCTCAGGGATCTTGATCACCTTTCCCTTCTACGAGGGTTAATACCGGTGCATTCCATTGATGATGTTATGCTGATTGGCCCCAGTTAGCAAATATAGCAACTACTCTAGACTAGTAAGACATGTGTATGCCAGAGTGGGAAATAAATCCAACTAGAACTCAGGGGCCTTCTTTATTGAAATTTCTAGGTGTCCTGTGGTATGGGACATGTTGAGATAGCCCTTTTAAGGTGAAGAAAAGTTTGTTGCATATGGTCCTTCCTACAGCCAAGAAAAAGCCACAATGCCTAGTGGATCTATCTGGATCTTGGAGGCAATATATTCCTCATTTGGGTGTGTTACCCAGCCTCTTTTTCAAGTGACCAAAAAGCTACTAGTTTGATTAGGGCCCAGAACAAGAGAAGGCTCCACAACAGGTCCAGGCTGCTGTACAGGCTGCTCTGCCACTTGCGACATATGATCCAGCAGATCTAATGGTGCTTGAAGTGTCGGTGGCAGATAGGGATGCTGTTTGGAGCCTTTGCCAGGCACCTATAAGTGAATGACAGCACAAGCCTTTAGGATTTTTGAGACAGGGCCCTGCCATCACCACAGATGATGAGAGAGGTAGCTCTTTGCCTGCTGCTGGGCCTTAGTAAAAATCAACACTTGACCACAGACTACCAAGTTACCATGTGACTATAGTGGTTCATCATAACTGGGTACTATCTGATTCACCGAGACATAAAGTTGGGCATGGCATGCACAGCAACACTCCATCATCAAATGGAAGTGGTATATACATGACTGGACCTGAGTAGGCCCTGAAAGCACAAGTAAATTACATGAAGAAGTGGGCATGGGGGTATAGATAAAACCATACTGACCATGAACTGAAAACTATTGAAGATGGGTAATAGGTTCATTATATTTTTCTGTCTGCTTTTGTATATGTTTGACACTTTTCATAAGAGGTTAAGAAAGATAAAATTATCTTCGCTATACTTTTTTCTTATAAAAGTATTTTAAAAATAAATCAATATATTTCAATGTTGTAACATAATAGCCCAATGCTATATCTAGGTAGCAAAAGTGAAGATTTCTGGTATTTTTATATAAACACTATGAATGACAGTTCACTTGCATTCAGCTTTGCAAGAAATTATCCTCAGGTCCACGACGATTCTTTGACAGCTGTAACACCTTTCAAATAGTAAAGATATGCATGTATTGAAAGACTAGAAAATGCAAGGCTAATAACTGAGCTGTGCATGTTTGCTATTCTTGACCCTTTGTATCTTTATATACATTTTAGAATTAGTTATTACATTCTCATTGTCCACCCCCACAAAAAATATTATTGATTTTTAAAATCAGGATTGTATTTATTCTACAGGTCAATTTTGGGAGAAAGTAATGACCTTAGAATATTTAAATCCACTTGCCCTTCTACCATTTATGACAATTGCTGACACATATAAATTTTATATATATTAAATTCTCTGTTTACATTTACACAGTGTGTATGCCCTAAAACTTTATCTGGGCTGTTTTATACAGTTGAAATTCATTTAGATTAATTTATTTACCTTCTAAGTTATTTTTTATTGTTTTTCATGTGTCTGCATCCATCTGTATTAATTTTTTTCTGTCTGAAGAATTCTATTATTTTCTTTGGCAGTGACAAATTCTCACAGTTTTCATTTGTCTGAAAATGTTTATTTGGCCTTCCTTTTGGAAGGCTGTGTTCTCTGAACATAGAATTTTTAGAGTGGCAGTTATTCTTTCCCAGTGCAGTAAAGATATCTTTCCATTATCTACTGATTTCTTTCTACTGAGATGTCATCCGTTAGTTCATTTGCTCAGTGAAGGAAACATGCCTTATTCTCTCTGACTGTTTTTAAGACATTCTCTTATATTGATCATGCCTTTTAATTTTTTCATATTTCTGATGCTCTGATGTATGGGGCCTTGCTGTGCTGGAGAGATTGACCCTTCAGGGGCTAGCCAATTCCTAGAGATAGTTAATGACTCATCTGGGAGTGCAACTTTCATATGCAAACCAGCCAATCCAGAGCCCATATCCCAACCATCTCCTTTATCTAGCTCTCACACATCAAACTACCTATCCTCTGTCCTGATAACATCAGGACCAGGTGCCAGATAACTTGAGACAATTCCTACACTCCCATTGAAGAGCCCATTGAAGTTATTCAAACTAGCCAATCCTAAGCCTTCTTACCCTTTGCCCATTCTTTCCCATAGAAACCACCACAACAAAAGTTCTTGCCCACGTTTTCCGCTCATGCTTTCTGCCTCCTGACTGACTGGTGCTACCCATGTGGCCCTATGTGGTGTGGCATGTTCCCTCCTCCTGGTAACTGCAAAGGACTGAATGCTTATGTCCCCCAAAAATTCATATGTTAAAATTCTAACCCTCAGGGTAATCGAAGGTGGGTTCTTTGGGAGGTGATTAGTTGATTAGGCAAAGCCCTCATGAATGGGATTGGGGCCTGAATGAAAAAGACCCCAGAGAGATCCCTTACTCTCTATGCCATGTAAGATTACAATAAAAGACTGTTGTCTTGGAACCAGGCCCTCATCAGATGCCAAATCTACCAGTACCTTGATCTCGTACTCCCCAGCCTCCTGAATTGTGGGAAATAAATTTCTGTTGTTTATAAGCTACCCACTCTACTATATTTTATTATAGCAGCCCGAATGTACTAAGACATTAACTGTGAATAACAAACTGTTTTTTCAGTGGTAATTATCTACTGATGTTGGCCTTACCCCACCTGAAGGGGTAAGATCTTTACCCCTTGATCTTTAGTAAAGTTTTATAATAACCTGCTTAAGTTTTATTTTTTAGGTATTTTATACTGCACAGGGTTCATAGAGCTTTTTGAAACTGCATCATGATGTCTTTTATCAGTGTGATTGATTATATAATTGTTCTCAATCGTTCCTTGATGTATCTATACTCTTTGTCAGGTGACTTTACAGTTCCTTTCACTAGAGACAAAGTGTACTTACCTGCCCCTTGACTTCAAGCTTGACTATGTGACTTGCTTTGGCCAATGGGATGTTAGCAGATTTGAAACTGGGCTTGCCCTTTTGCACTTCTGCCATTGCCATGAGGGAAAAAGAAATGTCCTGTATAGCCTACTGCAGAGGTTCCCAAACCCCAGTACCCAGTCCATGGCCTGTTAGGATAAGGCCGCACAGCAGTAGGTGAGCAGTGGGTGAGTGAGCATTACCGCCTGAGCTCTGCCTCCCGTCAGAGCAGTGGCAGCATTAGAGTCTCATAAGAGTGTGAACCCTATTGTGAACTGCGCATGCGAGGGATCTAGGTTGCATGCTTCTTATGAGAAGCTAATGCCTGATGATTCTCATGAGGTGGAACAGTTTTATCCCCAAATCATCTCCCACTCCCCAACCGGTCTGTGGAAAAATTGTCTTCCATGAAACAGGTCCCTGATGCCAAAAAGGTTGGAGACCACTGGCCTATTGGACCAACCTGTAGCTTGGAATCAAGCCCAGCAAAGCCCAGCTAAGTATAAAGCAAAGAAGATGGTTCATGTCTGTCGAATGAATAAATGAATGAGTGAAAAAATTAATTAGAGAGATTAGAAAAGTCAAAAGAAGACTTTTGACTTTTTCTGGACCTGTATCTGTTTTCCTTCTCTCTGTCCATGAGTGAGCATTTGGGAATAGTGGGAAAACAATATGATGAATTATAAATTTATTTTTTCTATGGATTAGTATGGCTTTAACATGACCAAATTCTTGAAATGAATATGAAAAGACTTGTCTTCTTTACCTGCCAAAGGGATTAAAGTTCATATTTGTTCCTGAATCACATATTGATTTAATAATTGCCAAGTATAGCCGCAAGTTGTGAAAGCAGAAAATGCCTTGCCTGCCATAGGACACACAATTTGTACATAATTTAGGCAGGGTGGAGAAGTGAGTGGAGGAGGCTATGGAATGAAGGATTTCCCCTGCCTTAGATATGACCATAATACAAAAGGTTTAAATTCACTTGTTAAAAGGATTAAAGTTTCATATTTTTTCCTGAATCATATAACAATGGAATAACTGCCAAGGACAGTAGACAACTTAGAAAGGAGGAAATACTCCATTCACAGTCCAGCAAAGAGCCCCAACTTGAAATCCCTGTTCCCTGAAGTCATGGCAGCTATGCCTGACTTGCACAAGACAGGCCTAAAGTGTCACTGTCCCTTCTCCCCTTCCCACACCCTCTTCCAAGGCTCCCAGGCAGCACTGCAATAATAATTGAGATACTTGCACTTGGCAGGATAACTGACCAATTGGAAGAATTTCTTCCAGGTCTTATGAACATTCTTAATGGAGGAAAGAGAACTATGACAGCGATGGAGTAGTCAAATTGAAAGGGCCATGGGGCATCAGTAGGCAAAGTAGACTTTTTAAGGCATCAGAGTCAAATAAGCCCTCGGTTTACCTCATCATGCTTCTAAGAAGCTGAGTTGAGGGTTTGCCAAGTCCTAGCTGTGGCCACAGCCCAGTGTGTGAGAGAAGGGAATCCTTTGACCTGGCACTTCCATTCAGTACTTTGATTGGTTTGCCTAACTCTTATTGTTTTAAGTGGAAAATAAATGTGGAGAAAATTTTAGGGTCATTTCAAACTGCCACCATCATCACACCTATTCCTTTACTCATTCATTTATTTTTTATTTCATTTTTCTTACAAAGTACCAGGCATTGTGCTAACACTGGGGAGTTATAAATGACTAATATATAGCACCAAGAAACCAAAATCCAGTTCACATTCAAAATAAGCAGACTGGGTTGTCAGACTTAAGGAAAAGCAGGTTCTCTGTGACTTACAAATGGCAGATAATTGGGCAAGTTACTAACCTCTCTGTCCTTCAGTTAACCCATCTAGAAAATGGGCATAACAATAATCACCTACCACATAAAGGTGTTCTAGGAATCAAATGAGTTTAAATTAATGCTTGCAGAGCATTTAAATGATGCCTGACAGGTCTTAACCACCCAAAAGATGTTAGTTATTACTCACTCTCTGAATCATCCAAACCAGTTTCTTAAAGCCCAGTGCCTCAATGGGTTTCACTGTTTGGTTTATTATGTGTCAATTTGTAGTACTAATAAGATCAATGGGCATTAACATTTCAGTTACTTTTGTTAAAAACATTTTGGGGGTACTTGAGCCTTCTTTGTGACTCATTCTCATTATGTTTTTCTTATATACTGACTATTATTTATGTAATAGTTCTCTTTAAACTCATCTTTTTCTTACTTAAAGAGATTAGTTCTTTTTCTAAACAATATTCATTAATTCATGAGCTTGACATCCTAGAAGTATTTTTTTTCTTTTACTGAAATACATGAAAATAAACTAATCAACATAAGCATTAAAGTAAAAGAATCCATCCATGGAATCACCTGACATCATCTTGTACTACAGCCTCTCAGAGTTTGTAGGTTCTTTAACGGTTTTATCTGATTGAAATAATTTTCTGATATGTGAATCCCTCAGACCAAGAACCTTGGCAAATGGCTGCCAGCTTTCTCTACTTAGGAGGAGGAGAGGGAGAGGAGAGATTTGATTCAGGTAAGGGACACATACTTGTTCTCTGAGAAGGCTTTTTGATTTTGAAGAGCTCTTTCTATAAGTTCTTCTTGACACTCCCTTAGCCAAACACCAACTTAAACTATCTAAGTCCCAATTCCAAACTCTGGGAGACAATCAGCTGGCCTAGGTTTGGTCAACCATGGCTCAAGGAGTACCCAGGTCATAGTTTGGTTGCTGGGGAAAAGGTGGGCCTCTGAGGCCCTCTGAAGAAGGTTCCTGGGTAAGTCATTGGCTTGTACACTAGGCAGACCATTCAAAAGTTATACCCTTTAATCACTATTCCCTTCATTCCTGCAAGTATACCCACATGTTCTCTCAGCTCATAAGTCTTAGTTCATTGTATAATGTGGTTGCAAATCCTCCCATCACCTTGAGGGTTAATTTCGGGGCATACTCAGGTTTGGCAAAGAATTCTTTATCAAAATACTTTAGGTGTGGTTCGATAGCTCCAGGACAACAGAAAAGTCACTGCATTTTCTACAGAAGCAATAAATTTTGGAAGGAGTGGTTAACTCCAGGCCGTTAATGTCATATTTCTCTGGTGATTCATTGTTATAGTCCACTAAAGTGCAAGATTTGTTATTGCTGCCTACTAAACAATTTTTCATTCTTCATTCTAGCAGTTTTAGACCAATAGACTAGTATGGACCCAAGACAATGCTCTCACTGGGCTAGGACAAAAATGAGAAAAATGAGGACAATGCAATATACATGTACGAGTGTAAGGTGCCAACTATTCCCTTTTGGTCAATACTGATGTTTATTATGATATTATTCCATTCCTACTTGATTGTTAAAAGAGATGTTTGCAACCCTATGTCAGTCCTCCAAACCTGACTACAGTAACAACAAATCATAGTTCTGTGAAATCCAGAAATACGGCAACAAAAATTAACCTTAATTAACAAAATTGTATCTCAGTTATTCAAGGGGCCATTAGCAATTTGTGTTTACCATATTAATGAGAACATTTGGCTGGGCGTGGTGGCTCATGCCTGTGATCCCAGCACCTTGGGAGGTGGAGGTGGGCAGATCACTTGAGCCAAGGAGTTCGAGACCAGCCTGGGCAATACAGCGAAACCCTGCCTCTACAAAAAAACCTAAAAATTAGCCCGGCATGGTGGTGCATGCCTGTCGTCCCGGATACTCTGGAGTCTGAGGTAGGAGGATCACCTGAGCTCAAGGAGGTCAAGGCTGCAGTGAGCCATGATTGTGCCACTGCACTACAGCATGGGAGACAGAGCAAGACCCCGTCACATGTGCATGCACACACACACACACACACAACACACACACACAAAGAGGACCTTCATGATGTTCAGGGAGAATGCCAATAGGCCTCAAGATTTCTTCCTTTTTTGTAGCAGAGAGTACATACTGTAGCTAAGGGTAAGATTCCTTCAGGATAAGGAGGGCTCTGCCCTTCAAAGAGCTGTAAGAAAAGGAAGACCAAAGCAATTAATACATGGGCCTCTTCAAAGCAGCAAGTTTCTCAGGCAAAAAAAAAAAAAAATTCTAGTTTTCATCCCTGACCTCAAAGTACCCTGGTTTTCTGCCTCATTACCCCAGATTTCCTGTATTTTAACCAATACTCTCTGATTAAGCAATACCAGTTCCACATCTTTCATAGCATCTGCATCTGACACCATTAGCCAGGCCCTATTGACTATTCTTGACCACATCCTGCCTTACTAGCTTCTCCTCCCCACTAGAAATCCCAGTTTCCTCTGTGAGCCAGTCTTAACATCTGCAATCTCTGATTGCCACACTCTCGTCTACCTACCATTTCTCAGATTTGAATGTCTTGACACTCCTGATCTATTTATTATTTAATTCATATACTGAATATTTTCTCTGGACCAGGCATTTTTCTGGGTTCTGAGGACACAGATGAATGGTCTTGGTCCTTGAAGAGTGGCTGATCTACTGCGGAAAGAGAAACAACAGTAGATGATTTTAACAGTCATATTCAAACTAGGGTCTGGGATTCCAGTGCCCACATTGGTATTTCTGCTGAAACCAAGCAATACCACTTTACTTGTCTCAGACCAAAGAGAAAAGAACAGAAGTGAATTGTTATGGTCCCAAGGCTTTAAGGAAAGGCTGACAATGTTTTGCAATACTTGAAATGGGTAAGTTGAGTCTTTGCTCCCCGCTCACAGCACAAAAGTAGTTCCTAGGTTCCTATACCCCTGCCCTAAGGTGGGGTGTTCTTATCTCTCAACTCTGTCTTTTAAGGGATTTGTGCCAGAGTACTGATGTAGGTGAGCTTTAAAAACAGATACAGTCCCCAAACCAGGAACCTTTTAAGAAACTGAGAGTACACAGTTGGAGCACTTATCTCTTGCCACAATAGTGCTGTATAACAAACCATTCCCAAACTCAGTGGCTCAAAACAACCATTTATTTCAAGTCTGTGGATTCTGCTGATCTTGTCAGTGGTTCTGTCATAGCTGGGACTCACCTGTTGGTGGTTGACTGGCCTTTGGTTGATGAAGACAGCCTCGGCTGGGAAGAATGGCTTTGCTCCATTGTCCTGTGGTGCAGGCAGAGGAGCAAGGGAGAGTAGACTGGGCAAGGGCTTTGAGGCCTTTGGCTTAGGGAAAGAGCACAGACACTTCTGTCACTTAGACAAGTCATAGGCCAGCTGTGATTCAAGAAATAGGGAAGTAGACTTCACTTTCTGATGAGAGTGGTTGCAAAGTCTTATCACAAAGGGCATCAGTATAAGAAAGTAGAATAGAGAGGCCATTTTGTAATCAATCTACCAAACTAGACTCCCAGCTTTTTGAAAAACAGCGCCCTTTTCCTACCTCAATGCTGTGACAGAGAAAGAATGACTAAAGCCACACTACATCAGTGATGAGATGGTAGTCCCAGATACTAAAAAGTATACATCCAGTGACTCCAGGGAACAGAACAAAGTATTGTTGATGATTGGTTGAGTACACTTATGAAATATCTTTAGGGACACCCTGAGAAAACTAGCAGGACTCAGAAAGACAATAAACGTGGTAGTCAATCGATTCACTTTAACCAGAGGCCACTCTGGCAGAATGGTTTACCTAGCTTCTTTTTTCTTTTTGACATTTCCCTCTGTCTTCTTCCCTAACTTCCTACCATTCCCCTTTCTTTTACACAAATACTTTAAGGAGACTATTTCTTGCTTTGCCTTCTAAAAGCTCAAAGTCTGAAAACAAAACAAATTGTTTAAAGAAAACAGCAAAATTAATAGAGAGAAGGCTTTCCCCCTAGAGACTAGAATAGGATTCCCCAGGGAAGGTCAGAGAAAAAGAAAAGGAGGTAGATGAGAGTTGAAAGGCAAGTGGTCTTCTGCCCAATTTCTGGGTGGCGTGCCTGACCAGCAAACAGAACATACCCAAAACAGGGGGCCAGAGATAGAAGCAGCAGAAAGATTCTTGAGACCTCAAGTGTGTCAGGGAAACAGCAGTGATTGCTGACCTCTTGAAGGGAGTCTCACAGACAAGCCTGAGGAATAGTATGATGGACTTGTTAAACATGCAGACTCTGGAGCCAGACTCCACGGGTTCCTGTACTAGCTCTGCCATTCACCAGCCTGTGTGACCTTGTACAAATCAGGCAACTTATGTGTCATTTGGCTTCATTTGTTAAGAGAGTGCCACCTTGAATGGTTGCTGTTTAAATTAATTAATGAATGTATGCAAAGTGTTTAGTTAATTCCTGGCTCATGGTAAGCACTATGAAAAGATAATCTGTCATTATTACTATATTATCTCAGCACCAATGTTTTTATTCCAGTAGCCAGTTCAGCCTCTGGATGATTCTAGAGCTATCAGGGAGGCAGAGACTGATCCTAATGTACCACTGCATTCTCGAGGTCTTTGCACTTTATAAGCCTCAGGGATTTAGATACAGCCCTGGAAAAAGGAGAGGAGAATACAGATTTGCCGAAATCTTGTTTCTGCCACTCCGATGAAATAAAATCTTCAAATGAGAATGAGATTGGATAAGAGAAAAATAAAACATTTTATTTCTTACATACCCACCTTTATGTATTAGGATGGCTCCTATTTTGAGGTATGTTCTTTCAAAACCTAGTTTACTGAGAGTTTTTAGTATGAATGGATGCTGAATTTTATTGAAAGCCTTTTCTGCATTGATGGAGATAATCATGGAGGTTTTGGTCTTTAGTTCTGTTTATGTGATGAATCACATTTATTGATTTAGATATGTTGAACCAACCTTACATCCCTGGGATAAAGCCTACTTGATTGTGGTGGATAAGCTTTTTGATGTGCTGCTGGATTCAGTGTGTTAGTATTTTGTTGAGGATTTTTGCATAGATCTTCATCAAGGATATTGGCCTGAAGTTTTCTTTTTTTGTTGTACCTCTGCTGGATTTTGGTATCAGGATGATGCTGACCTCATAGAATGAGTTAGGGAGGAGCCCCCCTCCACCTCAAATTTTGAATAGTTTCATTAGGAATGATAAAAATTCTTTTTTGTACATCTGGTAGAATTCAGCTGTGAACCTGTCTGGTCCTGGTCCTGGGCTTTTTGTTGTTGTTGTTGTTAGTAGGCTGTTTATTACTGCCTCAATTTCAGAACTCTTTATTGGTCTGTTCATGGATTCAGTTTCTTCCTGGTTCAGTGTTGGGAGGGTGTATGTGTCCAGGAATTTATCCATTTCTTCTAGATTTTCTAGTTTATGTGCATAGAGGTAGTCATAATATTCTCCGATAGCTGTTTGTATTTCTGTGGGGTCAGTGGTATATCCCCCTTGTTGTTTCTGATTGTGTTTATTTGAATCTTCTCTCTTTTCTTCTTTACTAGTCTAGCTAATGGTCTATCTATTTTATTAATTTTTTCAAAAAACCAGCTTCTGGACTTGTTTATCTTTTGAATGGTTTTTTTGTTTCTCTGGCTCCCTCAGTTCAGCTCTGATTTGGGTTATTTCTTGTCTTCTGCTAGCATTGTGATTTGTTTGCTCTTGGTTTTCTAGTTCTTTTAGTTGTGATGTTAGGTTGTGAAACTTGAGATTTTTCTAATTGTAGTAAATGTGTTCAAATACACATAACATGAAGATAACTATTATCGTCTTCTTAAGCTTATAGTTTGGTGATATTAAGTATATTCACATTGTTGTGCAACCACCACCTCTATCTAGCCCCAAAACACCACCCCAAAAGGAAACTTCATACGCATTAAACAGTTATTTTTCATTCCCCTATCCCCTCACAACCACCAATCTGCCTTCTGTCTCTATAGATTTTACCTATTCTGGATATTTCATATAAGTGGAGTCATACAACATGTGACCCTTTGTATCTGGTTTCTTTCATTTACTATGATGTTTTCAAAGTTCAGCCATGTTGTAGCAAGTATTACTACTTCATTTCTTTACATGACCAAATAATATTTATAGTTACATGTATATCACAATTTGTTTATCCTTTCATCCTTTGATGAACATTTGGATTACTTTTACCTTTTGGCTACTGTGAATAGTGCTGCTTTGAACATGTACGTGCATTTATTTGTTTAAGTACATTTATTTAGGAGAACTGCTAGAGAATGCGGTGATTCTATGTTTAAGTTTTTGAGGCACTGCCAAACCATTTTTGTTTGTTTGTTTCTTTGTTTGTTTCGATGGAGTCTCACTCTGTCACCCAGGCTGGAGTGCAGTGGCGTGATCTCTGCTCACTGCCACCTCCGCCTCCCAGGTTCAAGTGATTCTCCTGCCTCAGCCTCCCGAGTAGCTGAGATTTAAGGCATGTACCACCATGCCCAGCTAATTTTTGTATTTTTAGTAGAGGTGGGGTGTTGCCATGTTGGCCAGGCTGATCTAGAACTCCTGATTACAGGTGTGAGCCACTGCACCCAGCCTGCCAAACCGTTTTCACAGCAGGAATAGGTTTTGATGGAATCCAAAGCCATATCATATTGTCCTTCTTAACATTTTATGAATCTAGGCACCTTCTGCACCAATTTCCCTCTAGCCAACAGTTTCCAGAATTCCTCCATTCTCTTCTGGTCCCCAGAGCCTGAGCTACAGCTCATGGCTGTTATTTCCCAGCAGGCAGCTGGGGCTTCCTTTTGCTTTCTGGAAGAACCCTTGGAACATGATGCCTCTGTCCACCCTGCTCTCTTGGAACTGATTCTTGACTCTGCTCCCTATATATCACTGCAAACCTAAATCTGCCAAAATTGTCTTCAGACTTAACTTAGTTTTAGAAGAGTTTTATTGTTAAAAATAACACATACACAGAAAAAGGCATAAAACAAATGTGCCACTTAATGAATCATTAGAGGGCAAACATTCTTTTAACCAGCACCCATGAAAGAAGATAGAACTTTACCAGCCATCCCAGAAGTTCTCTATGATGCCCCTCCCAAATACAGTCCCCTGCACCTCACTAAGGGTAATCACGGTCCTAACCTTTTGGGGAATTGTTTCCTTATTTTTATTTATAGCTTTATCACCCAAATGTGCATCTCTGTCCTCTATACTTTCTACACATCAGTAGTTGGATCTAAAGGATAATCAGAATGAAGGTTGGTTTTTTAGAATGAAGAGTGCTTCAAAGATGATGTTGGGCTTTTCACCAAGGGCACATACTGTCTGGTTTGCATTGTCAGCAGCCCTGGAGCTCAATGTTTATATCCTTAATTCATTAAATATTGCAAAATGGTATTCCAATTCTATCATTTCTTCTTTATTTACTTTTTTGCATATTATATCAAAAAGACAGGTCTTCTCATCTGATATTTAGCTATCTAATAGTACAGTTTGTATTGTAAAGTCAGGATAAATGTTTAAGCCTTGCAGTTTACTTACTACTACTTTTCAAAATAAATAGTTGGTTCCTTAGCATCTTCCACAGGTGAACAATTAGGGTTGTTTTTTTTTTCCATCATTATGCTTGATCTCAGCCAAAAGGCCAAGAAGTGATTGGCATCATTATGAACTCAAAGTTATAAACATATTTAATATGTTTCAATCCACAACAATTATTACCATTATTGATGCTCAGTTTTTCAGTTTTAGTTTTGACCTATTGACCAAGTGAAGCTTGCGTAGTTACTGGGTTATATTGTAGGAGTCACCTAACTAAGTCTGATGTGAGAAGCTTTTAAACCAGATTTTGTGCTTTAAGAATCTGTTGACAAAGCATAGGCTCCTAGCTTGGCAAAAGCATTCTGGACCGTTGAAGCTCCTTCTAAGGTGGGAGTAGCTAGGGAGGGTGATTCCCTGATCCAATAGGTCTCACCGCTGCCAGCTCTGCCTCCCTGCAGCCTGTGTGGTGTATTAGCTGAGCAGCACCTGCAACCCAATCCAGAAGTGAAAGCAAGATCACGTGAGCAGGAATGTGTGGGTCTTGTGTCTTGGGAGGCCTTTTCCTCTCTGCTTTGCCACCCTGCCACAGACCCTTGCATCCTCAAAGGAGATGTCTCAGCTTACCAAACCCCCTTCTCCTGATTAAAGGAAAAATAAGGAGAAAAATATTTCGATTCATAAAGATGGAAACCAAAGTGAGGTCTCCCTGAGACCTTGAACTGTGACACAGGTATTCAAAATAAGGTATCTGGTAGTTAAATATATAAGGTAAAATTTTATGTACTGACTTAGAAATACAGGTATGCCAAAAATCTTAGTGAACTTTTAAGATTTATCTCAGAGTTACAAATGCTAAAAACTTAAAAGTTTACTTATATTTCTTTTATACTTAGCTTTGTAAACTTTGAATGTGTGACTTTTAAATTTTTTGTTTCAGTAGTGGTTGCTAATTTCAACCAGAGGGACTGAAACAGAAATTAAAATTATTATTTTTTAATTTGCAAAACTATATAAGTTGGCATGAAGTTAAAATGATCAAATTTTCACATGATGGTTTGGAGGATTATCTCTGGGGCATAAGATTATGAGGACATTTTTACTTGCCTGGACTTTTAAAATATTTTAAAAATCAACACATATTTTATTTTTGATAAAAATGGATTTATATTTTGAAATAAAAAGAAGATTTAAAAGGAGAAATAATCAAATTTTGGATATAAAATGATGAATTATATGTAATTTACATATTTAAAAGTGTCTGAGTATTTGAAATTTCCAGTAGGAATAATAAATTGTCTTCACATTTTCAGTCAAGTGTGCTATGTGCTATTGGATGTGATTAGAAGTCAAGGGAGGGATATTATAAAACCAGAGAAAGTATAGTAATCATAGCCTTTAGGAGTTTACAACCTAATTTAAAAAAATAATATAGTGGAAAAGCCATGAGTTTTAGAAATATGGGGGCCTAGGTTTAAAGCACTGTTTACCCGCTTACTAGGTCTTTGACCTTAGGCAAGTCTGTCTTTCAAGACTTTGTTTCCTCAACTATACAATAGAGATTATATCTTCTTTATAGAACTATTAGAATTAAGTAAAACAATACAAATAAAGCTTCAAGCATAGTGCCTAATAAATTCTCAAAGCTTTCATATATCTGAAGATGTTTATTTCATCTTTAAAAAAAACTTTTTTACAGAACATGAAATCTACCGTCATTAAATGCATTTACAGTGTTGTGCAATTATCATCACTAACCATTTCCAGAACTTTCAGTCATCACAAAGAACTTTTTCATTATCCCATTAAATAATAACTCCCCATTTTCCCCTTCTCCCAGCCCCTGGTAACCTCTATTATACCTTCTGTCTCTGCAAATTTAACTATTCTAGGTACCTCATTGATATGGTTTGGCGATTTGTCCCACCCAAATCTCATATTGAAATATGATCCCCGATGTTGGAGATGGGATCTGGTGCGAGATGTTTGGGTCATGGGGGTAGCAGATCTTTCATGAATGGCTTGGTGCCCTCCTCATGTTAATGAGTGAGTTCTTGTTCTATTTGTTCACATGAAAGATGGTTGTTTCAAAAGCCTGGCACCTCCTCCCATGCTCTCTTGCTCCCTCTGTTGCTGTCTGATGCACTAGTTCCCCCTTCACCTTCTGCCATGATTGTAAGCTGTCTGAGGCCCTCACTAGAAGCTGAGCAGATGCCAGTGCCGTGCTTCCTTTACAGCCTGCAGAACAGTGAGCCAACCAAACCTCTTTTCTTTATAAATTACCCAGTCTCCGGTATTCTTTTATAGAAATGCAAATGGACTAACACACTCATATAAGTGGAATCATAAAATATTTGTCCTTTTGTGTTTGGCTTATTTCACTTAGCATAATGTTTTCAAGTTTCATTCATTTTATAGTATACATCCAGAAAGTCATTCCTATTTAAGGCTGAATGACATTCCATTGTATATCTACACCATATTTTGTTTATCCATTCATCTGTTGATGAACATTTGGTTTGTTTCTACCTTTTGGCTATTGTGAATAATGTGCTATTAACATGGGTGTGAAAGTATCTGAGTCCCTACCTTCAATATTTCAGATGTGTATCTAGAAGTAAAATTGCTGGATCGTGTGGTATTTCTATGTTGAACTTTTTTTTTTTTTTTTGAGATCGAGTCTTGCTCTGTCACCAGGCTGGAGTGCAGTGGCATGATCTCGGTTCACTGCAACCTCTGCCTCCCGGGTTGAAGTGATTCCCCTGCCTCAGCCTCCTGAGTAGCTGGAACTACAGGCACGCTCCACCACGCCTGGCTAATTTTTTTGTATTTTAGTAGAGATGGGGTTTCACCATGTTGGCCAGGATGGTCTCAAACTCTTAACCTTGTGATCCGCCTGCCTTGGCCTCCCAAAGTGTTGGGTTTACAGGCATGAGCCACTGCGCCCAGCCTCTATGTTGAACTTTTTGAGGAACTGACATTGCTGTTTTCCACAGTGACTGCACCACTTTACATTCCCACTAGCAATACACCAGGATTCCCATTTCTCCACATCCTTGCCAACACTTGATTTTTCATTTCTCTGGTAATAGCCATCCTAACCAGTATGAAGTGGTTTGGATTTGCATACCCCTAATGATTAGTGATGTTGAGCATCTTTCCATATGCTCATTGGCCATTTGTGTATTTTCTTTGTAGAAATGTTTATTCAAGTCATTGCCCATTTTTGAATTCAGTTGTTTGTTTTTGTTAAACCTGATTTTTATATTTTGGGTATTAATCTCTTAGATATGATTTGGAAATACTTTATTTTCTTTGGGTTGTCTTTTCATTCTGTTGCTGGTATCCTTTGACACATTCCATGAATGAATAAATGAATGAATGACAACAGGGTAAAGCCCAGATAGAAACTCAGATCTGACTAACAAAGTCAGTACTCTCAAACACTAGCATCTGCTGCCCTAGAGCATGTAGCATGGTGTGTTTGGACCACCTGTCACCATGAACTGTTTCCTGTTCCATCCACCATACTAGTCCTCTTCTACTGGTCACAGCATTCTAGGGCTTTCCACCACGTGTGGTGTGGAAGAGTTATAGATATGAGGACATATGATCCCCTCAGGCTCTTCCTGAACCAGAATCCCCAGGTCAGTTTAGATTGGAGATGCCTGTCCTGCTTATCCCAGCTGGCTGTACAAATGTTATAATTTGCTATGTGTGCTATTCAGTGAAGTTTGGCAAGCACTGCTTTAAGCAATCAGGCAGACAATTTAGCTTCTCTGGCTTCTTACTGTTAAGTAAGCCAAGAAGGGTAAATAAAAGCGGCGTTAAAAACAAAAAAGATGTTTTTAAAGTCTTAGAGAGATTGATATTCTTAGGCTTGAATGGATTAAATATTTAGTTACATCTGTAACGGCAACAACAAAAAAGGATCCTGTGCCATTAACACAAGGATGATGTGTAGGTTAAAACAATAACATTTCCTGTAAATCTAAAACTTTAAAAATAAAGTTTTAGTCTTTTAAAAAGCAACAACCACAATTACAACAACTAATAAGAAGCGTCAAGTTTTTGACCTCACCAGTACTACAGCTAAATTTGTTAGCTGATGAATATATGTTAAAGTTGACAAAGAGAAAAATTGCGAATGTGCATTAACATAATATACTAATAAGAATCCAGAAAGTTAAGCCCTTAAGATCTGTATCTATAGCATTCTTCTTCAGCTATTTTTTGACAAAGAATCTTGGGCCTTAGGAGGCACATCCAATGTACACTTCTAATAGAAGGAAATCATGAATCGTTCCAGGTAGCTTAGCACTTACTAAATCAGAAGTTCCCAAATAAATGATTTTCCTGTACATGGTAAGCTATCCTGAACCTGACCAATATTTATCCAGTTCTTAGAAATAAGAAAACTCATAGACTTTCTATAAAGCCTGACATATGCTGGGGTTGGACTCATTGGTAAATCAATGACACAATAAATCCTCATGTACAGGGAAAAATGAAAGTGATTGCGAGTGGGGGCAGCCTGAATGCAAAATGCCTTTGCATGTCAAGGTAGGATGGGCAAACTACCATAGTGGGCAAGAGTAGGGCAGGTCTCACAGTGAGGATGAAGTTGCCCTAGGCTGGCTCCACAATAGCAGATCTGGAGGAAAAACATGACCATAGACTGGCGCAGAAGCTGTGCCCAAAGCCAGACTACAGACCCTTGACTGTATCTTCTCCTGCCTCATTTCTCATCATGCTCAGTCCAGCCACACTCCAACGAGGAGCGCTTCTTTGGTATAGCCCCACATCTATCATCCCTCCCAGCTGGTCTTAGAACATGCACTTTCTTGGACATGAACTAGCACACAGATGTGTGGTTTTCATATTCTCTTCTGCAGAACCCTTGAGTACTGAGGCAGAGGCACAGGCCTGGAGAGGGCTGAGCAGTGTCCATGAAAGTGGCTCAACTTTCATATGTTCATATACAGACATTTTATGTATGATTTTATTTTGAGAACAGGTTTCTGCCCATGAGAAAAGTTTGAATGACACCTAGCTAAATTAAGCCTGTCAGATGCATGGAGAGTATTATTTCTGTGCTGCAGAGAGTAACCTGAGCTGTCAGATGTAATTATAGAAGAGATGGGACATCTGGCTCCAAGTTCCTGCTACTTCTGAATTAGTAACTGAGGTAGTTACCAGCAGGAGCTGAAGCTGAAAGGATGCAAGGTGTAGCCAGGAGGCTACACTCCCACCACCTCTCCGGATCATTTGAAGCAAATCCCAGACATTATCTCAAATTATCTGTCAATAATTTATTATGTTTCCATAAAAGATAAGGACTCTTTTTTGAACGAGAAAAACTCCATTATCACACCTTAAAAATTACACTAATTCTTTATTTTACATTTTTAAAAATTTTTTTAGAGATAGGGTCTTGCCCTGTCACCCAGGCTGGAGTGTGGTGGTGTGATTATAGCTCAATGTCAAATCCTGGGCTCAAGCGATCCTCCCACCTCATCCTCCAGAGTGGCTGGGACTACAGGTGCATACCACCATGCCTGGCTAATTGTTTTAATTTTTGTAGAGACAGGGTCTTGCTATGTTGCTCAGGCTGGTCTCAAACTCCTGGGCTTAAGCGATACTTCTGCCTCGGCTTTGTGCAAAGTATTGAGATTACAAGCATGAGCCACTGTGCCTGGCCTCATTAATTCTTTAATGTTATAAAATTTCCTTCCAGAGTTCAGATTTTCTTCTCTCTCTCACATATTTTTTAACCTTCTATTTGTTTACATCAGGATCCAAACAAAAGCCTCTTCTGCATTTGGTTATGTCTTTTAAGCCTCTTTCATTCTCTAAAGATTGACCTTCCTCGCCTTTTCTGTTTGTTATTTATTTGTTAAAGAAACCAGATCGGGATATTTTTAAAATATTATTATTTTAAACATGGCAAAAAAGTATCTCCGCCAATTTGAATAATTGTCTTTGGCCAGAACAAAAAAAAAAAAAAAAAAAAAGGAAAAAGAAAGTTGCTGGTGATTGTGAACATAGTGTGAAAACCAGACCAGTTCTATTAAACTCTTCCTATGTGCCAGATGCAAACAATCCACAGTAAACTGTGATTGGTCAGAATTGTTTTAATAGAAGCTTAATCTAAATGTAAGAATCTAGTACTAAATAGTCTAGTGCTACAGCTTTCCATTTTCTACACACAGAAAAGCCTTTATTTACTCATCCACTTATTCACTAATTCCTTTGCCCATCTGACAATATTTGGTCATGGAGTAGATTGTCTGTTTACAGAAGTGTTCCTCTGTAAAGGAAGTACGAAATACTTGGTCAGAAGCATCAAGACCTTTTTTTTCATTGTAATGGATTTGAGGAGCTGAGGAAGCTGACAGTGTCACACGGACATCCAGGCATGGGATTTGGCTGATGGGGTAGATAGTGGGCCCTGCACTAAATCAGGGAACCAGGTGGAAGAGCTGAACTCAAGCAGATTTAGAGAAGAGATACATTGGCTTCAGAAAATAATGACAGTCACCAGCTCTGCTCCTGCCAGTGCTACTGAATCCAAAGACTGTCCTGAGGGCCATGGTGCTCCTTTCCCACTGGAGAGAGCTTGCTCCCTGCAGATGGGCCAGCTCTTCCACCAACCCTCAGGAAGAATGACCTGTACATGATGTAACCATCAAGCAGCCATCTGGTCAACCTAAGTTTGTGGCTGCTCCTAGGGAGGAGTCAACAGGAAGTTCTTTAGGAAGTGAGTGACAGAAGAGGAATGATCTTGTGTGCACTCTCCTCTAATGCAGTGCCAGGAGCTGGGGAGGACCTCAAATCTCTTCCCTCTAACATCAGCAAGAGGTTCTGGCCAGGACCTTCTGTCCTACTACCTCCGGGCTCTAAACTTAGCCTTAATCTTCCTTTATTTGATAGAGTTTTAAAAACAGTGTCTGGGGCCCTGCCCATACCCAAAGTCTCCTTCATTTCTTCCCCGAGGTAGACTCAGCATGCCCCTTACCCAAATTATGCTTCAGAAAAATTTGAAACCACCATATTACACAACAGTTGGAGAATTTGTAGGTAAAATATTATGTAAAATATAGAATAATCTGTTGCAAAACTTTAAAAGTCATTCTGTAGTATATGGGATAAATTAATTGGGTTAAATGGAACAAGAACAACATACGAATGCAAGCTGTGTTATAGTTATAAAAAAAAAAAGGTGTATGTAGAAAAGCAGAAAGGGAGTGTATTCTCTTTGGCTCGTGCTCTCTTGCCCTCTTGCTTACATGCTCTAATGAAGCCAGCTGGCATGCTTGGGAGAAATTCTATAGAAAGGTCCACATGGAAATAAACTTTTAAAATTATAGTAATCGTGTAACATAGGATTTATCTGATTCCAGTGTTTGCAGGCACAAACTTATAAGAAACTTAGAAACAGCAAATGCATCTTTTCTAGCTGGTATATAAAAGAAACTTGATGTGTGGGGGTTCCCCACATTTTTCTACAAAAATATAGAAGAAAATGTATTATCAAGGCATTTAAGGCGATTAATTATAAAAGTTTTCTGGAAATCAAAGAAAAAAATGAATAGGGAAATAGCAACAATTTTCCTAGCATTATGAGGATTATAGATGAATTTTTTCTTTAAAAATTTGCTTTTATACCGTCATAATTTTAAAATAGAAACAAAATAAAAACTAGTGTGTTGGATTAAAAAGGAATAAGCATGATCCTTAAATAATACTTGTTGTAGCTGAAGAAAATGATAATATAAATAGCAGAAAATTAAAAAGTCATTTCTAAAGGTGAGAATTGTTAGCTACAAAGTAATTGGATGGGTGATTTTCAATTTATTTTTATAATTTACTTTTTAGTTTTGTCAGTTTATTAGTTATCTGATATTATTAATAACCTTTGTGGAATGTTTTACTCATTTGGCAAAGCAGGAATGTGTATATAATAGTGTTAAACCCATCAACCAAACTATAAGGATCTGTTTTGAAAACTGGCCTCCAAAATAATGTAATCTGCCACAGAGAGCTTTCTTTAGCAACTGTAATTCCAAATAATTTTCATGTACCATTTATTAATATATTCCTTGGAAAACCACAGGAAGTAGCACATAGAAGCTTTCTCATGAAATTGGTGGAACTGCGATCTGATTGGGATTTTTCTCTGTAGGGTCAGATCAGTCATGTTGGGCCCAGACTGGAAATACCAGCAGTACAGCCCACGGAGAAATGCTGGGAGGACTCAGAGTTGACATGGATGATTCAAGCACAGGGTGTAGAAATTTATAAAAAAACAGAGAGTTCAAAAGTTCCTGGGCACAACAGGAACATCTTGTAAAGCTTTGTCTAGAAGATGAATGCAAAAGAGAAGTAGTTCCAAACCAGATACAAAAAGCCACACATTGTATTATTTGACTTATTAAAAAATGTCTAGAAGAGGGAAATCGGGACAAACAGGAAGTATGTTAGTGGTTACCAGTGTCTGAGGGGAGGTGAGAATGGGGAATGACTGCTCATGAGTATAGGTTTCTTTTGAGATGATGAAAATTTTCAGGAATTAGACAGTGGTGATGGATGCACAACTGAACACTAAAAACCACTGAATTGTACTCTTTAAAAGGATAATTTTATGTTATATGAATTACACCCTAATACAACTGTTACTAAAAACAAGAGAGGGAAAATGGTTATTCTGATACTAAGTGTGGATAATAAATCACTTTTAAATTGAGGCAGCATCCAAAAAGGACTCTCTTGGTTTTAAAATTTTAGACATACTGCTGTCTTCCCAATGTCCAAGACCTTTTCCCCACCATGTCACAGTTAATTGATAATCTGACTTATTTTTTTTCTTATTTTATTTTATTTATTTATTTATTTATTTTGAGATGAAATCTCTCTCTGTCACCCAGGCTGGAGTGCAGTGGCAAGATCTCAGCTCACTGCAAGCTCTGCCTCCCAGGTTCAAGCAATTTTCCTGCCTTGGCCTCCCTAGTAGCTAGGGTTACAGGCCACCATGCCCACCTAATTTTTGTATTTTTAGTAGAGACAGTTTCACCATGTTAGCCAGGCTGGTCTCGGACTCCTGACCTCAAGTGATCCGCCCGCCTTGGACTCCCAAAGTGCTGGAATTACAGGCATGAGCCACCACGCCCCACCAATCTGTGACTTCTAAGCTAATTTGCACCTTCCTGTAGAGAACCAGCTTGTCTCAATTAGGTGGACACAGATTTCTATTTCTCTGGAGCTGAAATAATGAGATATAAAGAAGCTAGTTCAAATGTAAAGAATAATGTCTGACAAAAAATATGATTATAACTAATACCATATATCCATTTAAATATTCATTGACTCTAGAAAAATATGTCAACTTATTTAGATTTTATGCATGAGGACATGAAGTTTCTGTAGTTCTTTGGAGTTTTAGGTTCTTGTAGAATTGCCACTTCTTTGTTTTTTTAAGAGGAAGGTTGGCCCTCCCTGAGAATACATTTTTGAATACATTTCTGTCTTCCCAAGATAAGGCAAGTTCTTCTGGACACTAGATTAATTATCTGATTTTCATCTTATTTCACAGTGGACCAATGACTAGTTCTATTTTCTTATCTCTTAGAAAGTTTTTAAATCCATCTTCCTCTAGTGTTTCAGAGGAATGGTAACTACATTGTCTGAAAGGAAGTAGTTATTTCTTATGAGATAATAGTTTGGTGTGGTTTTTTTTTCCAAGTCCACTGTTCGGGTAAACTCAGCCATCTTTAATAGTTCTAACTCATGTTCCCAGTGCATTCACAGTGATTGACTTGTTACAGTGTTTCCCAAACTCTTCCTCTATTTCAGAGATAGCCTATATCTCCAGTCTCACAGAAGCCTTGATAGGTAGAAAAATAGATGGAGGATCCTATAGGTGACACTTTCCTGATCCTTGCATTTGTGACTGCCTTCTTTACCCCTATGAAGTCTTACACATGAAAGTCTATTTAAATGGAGCCATGAGAGAGGTTTTATATAGATATAAAAAGCACTAATTCTGAAGACTTCAAATGAAGAGATCTTGAAATACAAATTTCTTAGCTGAATGAAAAAATAATAATAAACAGAAAATTACACAGAATTATTCACAATGTTAACAGACCCCTAAAAATGGCCACAGCTCTAGAAATAGAAAAGGTATACTGAGAAGAAGCCCAGAAAGATTTGTAACAGAATTCTAGCTTCTTGCTAATCTAGCTCTATGGCATTGAGCACATTATATAACCCCTCTGTGCCTCAGTTTCCTTTTCTATGATTTGAGTATAATACTAGCCGTCTTCCAAGATTAGACTAATATCTGGCGTATAATAGGACTTAACACATTGCAGGTGGTAGTGGGAGCAGTCATTTTTTTCTGTTTTGGAGCTAAGAGTAATAATATTGACAAACATTTTTGTATATCGTGTTAAATAATCCCATGTTTTAGGGAGCACAACAACCAGATGACTAGCTTGGACACTGCCATGGAAGATTCTGTAATGAGAAAGTCTTCAAAAGGTTATTAACATTTTTCCAAAGTTCCATAATAGAAGGAAAATCTTTTTAAAGAGATAGCACATTATACTTATCTCTAGCCAGGCACTCATTGGCCTTTTATAATTTTATTTATAAAATAGAACAAAACAATTGAAGAACTTCAATCCCCACCTATAAGAACTACAAATAAGGCCGGGCGCAGTGGCTCACGCCTGTAATCCCAGCACCTTGGAAGGGCGAGGCGGGCAGATCACGAGGTCAGTAGTTCAAAACCAGCCTGACCAATATGGTGAATCCCCATCTCTACTAAAAATACAAAAATTAGCCAGGCATGGCGGTACACACCTGTAGTCCCAGCTACTTGGGAGGCTGACGCAGGAGAATCGCTTGAACCCAGGAGGTGGAGGTTGCAGAGATCTGAGATTGCATCACTGCCCTCCAGCCTGGGCGACAAAGCAAGACTCCATCTAAAAAAAAAAAAAAAATTAGCAAGAGGTTTTATAGATATTGACCAGCCAATTCGTAAATTTGTCTAGAAAGGTAAAAGTCCTAGAATAGCTAGTACAATACTGGTGAAGAAAAAGCATATTGGAAGACTCACATTACCTAATATCAAGATTTACTGTAAAGCTTCAGTAATCAAGACAGGATGGTTGTGATGAAGGAATAGACACACAGATCAATGGGACAAGCTGAGAGTTCAGAAATAGTCAAATATATAGTTAAATTATTTTTGACAGAGTAAAGACATTCAACAAAGAAAGAATACTCTTCAATAAATGGTGCTGGACCAACTTGACATTCATATGCTGAAAAATGAACACAGGCACGGATCTTATACCTTTCACAAATATTAACTTAAAATGGATCTAAGACCTAAACGCAAGACTACAAGACTTCTGGAGGAAACCATAGGAAAAATTTTTATGTGGCCTTTGGCTTGCTGGTGAGTTTTTAGACACAACAACAAAAGCATAAACCATGAAAGAAAGTGGAAATATTTTAATATCCACACTGGTTTGGCTGTGTCCCTGCCCAAATCTCATCTTGAATTGTAGCTTCCATAATTCCCACATGTTGTGGGAGGGACCTGGTGGGAGGTAATTGAATTATGGAGGACAGGTCGTTCCCATGCTGTTCTCATTATAGTGAATAAGTCTCACAAGTTCTGATGGTTTTATAAAGGGGTGTTCCCCTACACAAGCTCTCTCTTCCCTGCCTCCATGTAAGATGTGACTTGCTCCTCCTTGTTTTCCCCCATGATTGTGAGGCCTTCACAACATGTAGAACTGTGAGTCAATTAAATCTCTTTTCTAAAGTTAATTACCTCATCTTGGATATGTCTTTATTAGCAGCATGAGTACAGACTAATACACACTTTATTAAAATTAAAAACTTCTGGCTGGGCGCAGTAGCTCATGCCTGTAATCCCAGCACTTTGGGAGGCCGAGGCGGGTGGATCACGAGGTCAGGAGGTCAAGACCATCCTGGCTAACATGGGTGAAACCCCATCTCTACTAAAAATACAAAAAATTAGCCGGGTGCGGTGGCAGGCACCTGTAGTCCCAGCTACTCGGGAGGGTGAGGCAGGGGAATGGCGTGAACCCAAGAGGCAGAGCTTGCAGTGAGCCGAGATGGCACCACCGCACTCCAGCCTGGGTGACAGAGCGAGACTCCGTCTCAAAAAAAAAAAAATTAAAAACTTCTGGTCTATAAAAGTCACTGTTAAGAGAATGAAAAAACAGGTTACAGACTGGAAGAAAACATTTGCAAAACACATATCTGTTAAAGGACTTGTAACTAATATATACAAAGAACTTTTATAAGTCAATAATAAGTAAACAATGCAACATAAAAATGCAAAATATCCGAATAAACACTTCATCAGTGAAGATATATGTGTGTATATAGATGGCAAGTAAGCACATGAACAGATAGATGTATAACATTATGTCTTTAGAGAGATGCAAAGTAAAACAACGAGACGTCACTACACATCTATTAGAATAGCTAAAATCCAACACACTGACAACACCAAATACTGGTGAGGATGTAAAGCAACAACCATTCATTTATTGCTGGTGGAAATGCAAAATTATACAGCCACTTTGGAAAGACAATTTTGCAGTTTCTCACAAAGCTAGACATATTCTTATACTACAATACAATAAAATACAATTGAGCAATTGTGTGCCTAGATATTTACTCACACTGTTTTGAAAACATATGTTCACACAAAAACCTGCACATGAGTTCTTTCAGTGATTTTATTCATAATCACAAAAACTAGAGCAACCAAGATGTCTGATATGGTTTGACTCTGTGTGCCCACCCAAATCTCATCTTAAATTGTAATCCCCATGTGTTGAGGGAGGGACCTGGTGGGAGGTGATTGGATCATGGGGGCAGTTTCTCCCATGCTATTCTTGTGATAATGAGGGAGTTTTCACAAGATCTGATGCTTTACAAATGTTTGGCAGTTCCTCCTTTACTCTCTCTTAATCCTGCCACCATAAGAAGATGTGCCTTGCTTCCCCTTCACCTTCTGCCATAATTGTAAGTTTCCAGAGGCCTCCCCAGCCATGTGGAACTATGAGTCAGTTAAACCTCTTTCTTTTATAAATAACACACTCTTGGCTACTATCTCTATAGCAGTGTGAGAATAGACTAATACAGGAAATTGGTACCAGGAGTGGGGCACTGGTATAAGATACTTGAAAATGTGAAATCAACTTTAGAACTGAGTAATGGGCAGAGTTTGGGACAGTTTGGATGGCTCAGAAGAAGATTGGAAGATGTGGGAAATTTGGAACTTCCTAGAGACTTGTTGAATGGATTTGACCAAAATGCTGATGGTGATATGGACAATGAAGTCCAGGCTGAGGTAGTTCCAGATGGGGATGAGGAACTTACTTGGAACTGGTGCAAAGATCACTCTTGCTATGCTTTAGCAAAGAGACTGGTGGCATTTTGTCCCTACCCTAGAGATTTGTGGAACTTTGAGCTTGAGAGAGATGATTTAGGGTATCTAGCAGAAGAAATTTCTGAGCAGCAAAGCATTAAAGAGGTGACTGGCTTTTCCTGAGAGCATTCTGTTGTATGCACTCACAAAGAGATAGTTTGAAATTGGAACTTACATTTAAAGGGGAAGTTGAGCGTAAAAGTTTGGAAAATTTGCAGTCTGACCATGTGGTAGAAAAGAAAAACCCAAATGGGAAGAAGTTCAAGCTGGCTGCAGAAATTTGCATAAGTAATGAGGAGCCAAATGTTAATCACCAAGACAATGGGGAAAATGTCTTCAGGGAACTTCAGAGATCTTCAAGGCAGCCCCTCCCATCACAGGCCCAGAGGCCAGAGGCCTAGGAGGGAAAAATGATTTCTTGGGCCAGGCCCAGGACCCAGCTGCTCTGTGCAGCCTTGGGACATGGCACCCTGCATTCCAGTTACTTCATTTCCAGCCATGGCTAAAAGGGGCCAAGGTGTTGCTCTGGCTGTGGCTTCAGAGGGTGCAAGCCCCAAGCTTTGGTGGTTTCCACATAGTGTTGGGCCTGCAGATGCATAGAAGACAAGAGTTGAGCTTTGGGAGCCTCCCCCTAGATTTCAGAAGATGTATGGAAATGCCTGGATGTCCAGGCAGAAGTCTGTTGTAGGGCCAGAGCCCTCATGGAGAACCTCTACTAGGGCAGTGCAGAAGGGAAATGTGGGGTTGGAACTGCCACACAGAGTCCCCACTGGGGCATTGCCTGGTGGATATGTGAGAAGAGAGTCACTGTCCTCCAGAGCCCAGAAAGGTAGATTCACAGACAGCTTGCACCATGTGCCTGGAAAAGCTGCAGGCACTCAATGCCAGCCCATGAAAGCAGCTGCAGGGACTGTACCCTGCATAGCCACAGGAGCAGAGCTATCCAAGGCTGTGGGAGCCCACCCCTTCCATCAGCATTCCCTGGATATGGAGACATGGAGTCAAAGGAGATTTTGGAGCTTTAAGATTTAATGTCTGCCTGCCTGTGTTTTGGACTTGCATGGGGCCTGTGACCCCTTTGTTCTGGTCAGTTTCTGCCATTTGGAATGGGAACATTTACTCACTGCCTGTATTTCCATTGTATCTTGGAAGTTAATAACTTGCTTTTGATTTTGCAAGTTTATAGGCAGAGGGATTTGCCTTGTTTCATGTGAAACTTTGGACTTGGACTTTTGAGTTAATGCTGGAATGAGTTAAGATTTTGGGGGACTATTGGGAAGGCATGATTGGTTTCAAAATGTGCAAAGGATATGAGATTTGGGAGGGGCTGGGGTGGAATGATATGGCTTGGCTCTATGTCCCCACCAAAATCTCATCTCAAATTGTAGTCCCTGTGTGTCAAGGGAGGGACCTGACGTGAGGTGACTGGATCATAGGGTCAGTTTCCCCATGTTGTTCTCATGATGTTGAGGGAGTTCTCACAAGATATGATGCTTTAATAGTGTTTGGCCATTTCTCCTTCACTCTCTCTCTCTTCGGCCACCATGAGAAAACGTGCCTTGGTTTTCCTTTATTTTCCACTTATGATTGTAAGTTTCCTGAGGCCTCCCCAGACATGCAGAACAGTGAGTCAATTAAACCTCTTTTCTTTATAAATTACCCAGTCTCAGGTAGTATCTGTAAAGATACTAATACAATGTGAGGACAGATTAATACAATGTCCTTAAGAGGGAAATGGGTAAACAAAGTGTTGTACACCCATACAATGGAATACAATTCAGAAATAAGGACTGAGCTAGAAAGCCATGCAAAGAGACAGATGAATCCTAAGTGAATATTGCTAAGTAAAATGAGCCCATCTAAAAAGGCTACACAGTATACAATTCCATTTATATTACATTCTGGAAAAGCTATAGAGATAGCAAACAGTTGAGCAGTTGCCATGATTTAGGGGTGGGGGAGGATTGAATTGGTGAAGCGCAGGGGACTATTTTGCATGGTGGAAACTATTCTGTGTCATACTATAATGTTGAATACATGACACTATGCAATTTCCAAGACCCATAGAACCTTACCATACAAAGAGTAGCCTTAATAGATGCAAATTTTTAAAAATCATTCAGGAGGTTGAGGAAATCTCAGCAATGAATCCACACTGTCACAAAAGAATCTAATTGTATTACAAATATATCAAACAACCTCACTAAAAGCCATGAAGGAAAGATGCTAACCTAAGTAAATTTGGAAATAAATGTAGTCTGTAAAACTAAAAGTAAAAGCAACTGTATATAAGCACTGTACTCTAGTTGATAAAGTTGTTTTACACAGGGATACAGATGAAGGATTCTGATGCTGCTATACTCATATTCTGGAATTGAACAATTAAGTAAGTGGATAGTAGATGGTTGGCAACTAGGTTTCTCACTGTTGGAGTGAAAATTTACAGATAGGTACAGGGAGAAGGCTAAGGTGATCTGTGTGATAATGGGTTACTTGACATGTCTGTATGGGCTCATGTGTAGCTTAATATTGATAGAGATTGTTTTATATATATATATATATATATATATATATATATATACACACACACACACACACACATACACACATACAGATTAGTATAATTATGTATTTCCTTGCTCTGTTACCTGAAAGGGCCTAGAAGTCACAGCACATGAGTGTCAATGAGCACATCTAGCACCCAGATATTGGTGTCTAATACCATTCTCCAATAAAAGGAACCAGGACTCATTGAAGAAATGGCTAAATTTAGGACTGGGGCAGGGAATATACAAGATAAACCTGGAGCATCTTTTTAAAATTATTATTTTTAGCCAAGTTGTGTATGTTTATTTTTTCCTTGGAGAATTGGCCACCATTGGGCTTTATGAGGGCACTTCCCCAATATATATCTGTACTTCTTTTTTCAAAAAAATAATTTCAACTTTTATTTTAGATTTGGGGTACATGTTCAGGTTGTTACATGAGTGTATTGCATGATGCTGAAGTTTGGGATACAAATGGACCCATCACCAAGGTAGTGAGCATAGTACCCAAAACTTCATTTTTCAATCCTTGTGCCACTCCCTCCCTCCTCCTTCTAGTACTCCACAGTATCTATTGTTGCCATCTTTATGTCCATGAGTACCCAATATTTAGCTCCCACTTATAAGTGGGAACTATGTGGTTATACAGTTTTCTGTTCCTGCATTAATGTGCTTAGGATAATGGCCTCCAACTGCATCCATGTTGCTGCAAAAGACATGATTCTGTTCTTTTTACATCTGCATACTATTCCACAGTGTATGCGTACCACATTCTTTATCCAGTCCACTGTTTATGGGCACCTACAGTGACTCTGTATCTTTGCTATTGTGAATAGTACTGCAATGAACATACAAGTGCATGTGTTTTTTGGTAGAATGATTTGTTTTCTTCTGGATATATACTCATTAATGGGGTTGCTAGGTTGAATGGTAGTTCTGTTTTAAGTTCTTTGAGAAATCTCCAAGCTGCTTTCCACAGTAGCTGGACTAATTTACGTTCCTTCCAACAGTGTATATGTGTTCCTTTTTCTCTGCACTCTTGTCAGCAACTGGTTTTTTTTTACTTTTTAATAGAAGCCATTCTGATCAGTGTGAGGTGGTATCTCATTGTGGTTTGATTTACATTTCTCTGATGATTTTTGATGTTAAGCATTTTTTCATATGTGTGTTGGCTACCTGGAACATCTAGTAGTGCCAGAAGTAAGGAAGTGCCAAAACGTAAAACCAAACAAAACACAATAATTGCAATATGTCAAAGTGACACAGTAACCAACTGAAAGAGCTCCCAATGGCCAAAGCTGGAACAATTTGAGCAACAAAGTATATAAAATAGTATTGAATTACATGGAAAATTACAAAATAAATATCTATGAGTCTATATTGATGTAGATAATTTATCAAGTAAATAAATAAATGGGGGAGAATAGACAAATCTCTCATGCAAAAGAATATCACCCATGCAGAAGAATTCTAAATAATTTCTATATACAGTCTGCCTTTAAGGAACTGGAACATAACTCTCCCCTTCTTAAGTGTAGGTTGTTCACAGTGACTTCCTTTCAAAGAGTACAGTACAGAAAGGGGGAATGAAGAGTAACTTTATAGTGGAAAAACCTGACAAACACTACCAGGTAATCAAAGTTAGCATCAACAGTGGTAAATATATTGACAATGTGTGCCTTTGATATGATATGATGAGAATAGCACTTTAGCTACATGGTCTTACTCTAAAAAAAAAAAAAAAAAAAAAAAAAGACTCATAATCCCAATCTATTCACAAGAAAAAATATCTGGCAAATCTCAACTGAGGAACACTCTACAAAATATCTGATTAGTAGTTCTTTAATTTCAAGGTCATCTAAAACAAGGAAAATCTGAGAAACTGTCAAGCCAAGAAGAGCCTAAGATGTGATGGCTAAATATAATGTGGTATCCTGGATGGGATCTTGGAACAGAAAAAAAATACATTAGGTAAAAACTAAGAAAATCTGATAAAGTACGGACATTACTTAATACTAATGTATCAATACTTGTTCACTGTAACAAAAGTACCATACTAATATGTTAATAATCAGGGAAACCGGATGTAGAGTATATGGGAAATCTTTTCTATCTTCACAACTTTTTAATAAATATAACACTATTCTAAAATAAGTTTTTTTTTTAAATGGAGAAGAAAAGTAAAGAAAAATATAGCATAAATCCAGGAAGTCCAATATCCACCAACTAACAAGAATTTCACAAACCCAGGGGAAGGCATATGGAAATTATTAAAGAATATAAAACATGAGAGATGTCAGTTTCCAGACTTAAAGGGCTGCCTGCTAATGTTCAATGTAAACAAAAGATTTAAAAACACCCATGCAAAGATACATCATAATGATATTTCATGTTTCAAGTAAATACCAGATGCTAAAAGCTTTCTGAGGCAGAGGGGAGTCATACACGATGGAACAGGAATCAGAAAAGCATCTAACTTTCCAACACTAGATATAGAATGCATTGAGAAATTTCTTTAAAATTCTGTGGGAAAATTATTTTCATCCTAGCCACACTTACAAAGGCAGAATCAAGACATTTTAGATGCATATTGTATCAATAAATTTACCTCCAAATATCTTTTTTTCAGGAAGCCATGGGGAATGTGCTTCACCAAATAAGAGAATAAGCAAAAAAGTGAAAGGCACAGGATCCAGGAAATGTGTAATCCCAGACAACGGAGAGACAATGCAGTTACTCAGAATGATGGCAAAGCAAGATTTAGGTTGATAGCTGTGTAGCAGTAGCAGAGAGCACCAATTTAGACCAGAGCCAGAGGACTCTAGGGAAAAACACCAACAACACCAACAACAAAAACACTGATATAGTATTTAATATGGGAAATGTGTTGGCAGTTTGTTGTGCAGTGTGGAAGAATTGTAATAGATCTGTAGAAAATCAAGCAATAAAGAAGAAAAGGTATGGGAAGTCATTATCAATGAAGGAAATAAATCATAGTGTAATAGTCTGTTTTCACACTGCTATAAAGAACTACCTGAGACTGGGAATGTATGAAGAAAAGAGGTTTAGTTGACTCACAGTTCCACAGGCTAGGAAGCTTCTACAGGAAGCATGGTTAGGAGGCCTCAAGAAACTTACAATCATAATCATGACCAAAGGTGAGAAAGGGAAGCAAGCATGTCTCACCACAGCAAAGCAGGAGAGAGAGAGAGAGAGAGAGAGCGAAGGGGGAGCTGCCACACACTTTTAAACAATCAGCTCTTGTGAGAACTCACTATCATGAGAACGGCAAGAGGGAAATCCACCCCCATGATCTGATTACCTCCCACCAGTTCCCTCCCCTGACATGTGGGGATTACAATTCAACGTGAGATTTCAGTGGGGACACAGAGCCAAACCATATTACATAGTTTACTTCGCTTAGCCGGAAACAATATGTATTTGAACATAATAACATAAATATTGGTTTAACCAAAAAATTTCATGAAACTTCTGGGAATAGAAGAGTGGGCATGGGAATGAAAGGAATGGGCTAAGACCGGGCAGGGGTGGGTAAGCCAATTCCGCCCTCACTTTAATAGTTTTCAAGGGCTGCTGTAACAAAGTACCACAAACTAGGTGAATTAAAACAACAGAAATGTATATGATCACCAGTCATGAAGCCAAAAGTCTGGAATCTCAACAGAGTCATGCTCTCTCTGAAAGTTCTAGCAAAGAATCCTTCCTTGCCTGTTCCTACTTTCTGGTATCCCCAGGAATTCCTTGGCCTGTGGCAACATAACTCCAATCTCTGTCTCTGTCTTCACATGGACTTCTTTCCGTGTCTAGGTATCCTCTCCTGTTCTTATAAGGACACCAGTGATTAAATCCAGCACAATTTCACCCCAAAAGCCTTAACTAATCATATCTGCAAAGATTCTACTTCCAAATAAAGTGACATTCTGAGGTTCTAGGCAGGCATTAAATTTTGGGGGAGACACTATTCAACCCACTACCATAAAATAAACCTTGTACATAATGCCAGAATCTTACAAATCAAGAAGTATATTATACATGGAAATAAACCCTAAAAAGTACGTTAAAATATTTTAAATATTTGTAGATCAGGAAATAAAAAGTGAAGAAAGGAAGCAATTTGTGAAACAGGAACCAAAATTGGAGAAAAATAAGATGGGGACTACTGATTTTTATTTCAAGCCATTTAATGTTATATGACTTTCAAAACTATGTGTACATATTGCTTTGATAAAAATGAAAAATAATTTTCTTATATCACTTCTGTAGATAAAAGAAAACAAAAAAATTGAAAAAGAATGAATGAATACAATGATAAAGAGGTGAAAATAATCAGAATTTAACAAAACCTCATTTTTCCTTTCAATATAACTCAGGTAAACATTTATTGAAGAGATTTGTATTTGGAGAAAAATTGGTTTTGTGGAGAGCCAGAAAGCACACATACAAGAAACCCTTACAAAAGGTATGAATTCCTTGTTTTGTTAGCTACAGTATATGCTTTATAGAGATGTCCTCACCATGTAGTCCAGTTTATAATACAAGGCAGGTTGTTAAATTCATGTATGAATTAATTAACCCCAATTCTGTATTGCAAGTATCAGAGCTGAAAGTAAGCTTATTGATCATCTAGTTAAGTGGTTTTGAAAATATATATTTTTAGTAATAGAAATGTTTTTTAACAACAGTCTACATAGAACCCTCAAACTTAAGAATAATTTTAAAACAGATGTGTTGTGGTAGAAGTGAAGATCAGAGGTGAAAATACCTGTCCCATAAGCCTCCTCTCAAGGTGGCACCTGATTTCTTAAGGTGGTGGCTAGAAAGAAACACCGCTGTAAGAATCTATTTTACATGTGAAAATGTTGGCCTCCAGCTGAAAAATCCAGACTGCCAGGATGCCAGGTACTTTTTCTATTATGAGAAAAATTGAAACAGAAACACAACTAAAACCCTCTTGTAACATAAATTGGCTAGATGCTTACCAATCCAATTTCTTTTTCCTGAATAAACAGGAAGGCTACATTTTCTTATCTCCACGGTAGTTACTATGTGACTGGGTCATGGCCACTAGAACATGAGAAGAACTCATGCATTCCATTTTCAGTCCTGGCCATAAAATCCCTTGTTTGATCTTCCCTTTTGTAAACTATGTAGAAAAATTAACTAGAAGTGGATCTAATGCCTAAGTGTAATGGCTAAAACATAACACTATTAGAAGAAAACATAAGGTTAAATTTTCCTGATATTGGATTAGGCAGTGGTTTCTTAACTATAACACCAAAAGTACAAACAATAAAAAAATTAGATAAATTGGACTTCATCAAAATTTAAAACTTTTCTGATTCAAAGGATACCATCAAGAAAATAAAAAGACAATTCACAGAATTAGGGAAATATTGGTAAATCATACCTGATAAGGGACTGGCATCTAGCATATATAAAGAATTCTTATACTCAACAATAAAAAAAGCAATATAAAAATGGGTCAAGGATTTGGGTATACATTTCTTCAAAAAAAAAAAAGTACAAGAAGACATACAAGTGTCCAAAAATCATGTGAAAAGATATTCAACATCATTAGCTACCGGGAAATTGCAAATAAAAACCACAGTAAGACACTACTTCACATCCACTAGGATAGCTATAATAAAAATAAAGAAAAAGTAGGAAGAAGGGAAGGAAGGAAGGAAAAGAGGGAGAGAGGGAAAAACTAGTCAACACTCTAGAGTGTGCTTCTCATATACTGCTCATGTACTCCTGGTAGGAATGTAATATGCAACAGTCTGTCAGTTCCTCTAAAGGTCAAACATAGACTTCATGTATGACCCAGCAGTTTCACTCCTAGTTATATACCCAAGAAAAATGAAAACATATGTCCACATAAAGTCCTGTACATGAATGTTCTTACCCACACTATTCATAATGGCCAAAAAGCAGAAACACCCCAAATGTATATCAACTGATGAATGGAGAAATAAAATGTATATCCAAGCAATGTAATATATTTATGTAATTAAAAAACTGAAGTACTGGCCGGGCATGGTGGCTCATGCCTGTAATCCCAGCGTTTGGGAGGCCAAGGCAGGTAGATCACTTGAGGTCATGAGTTTGAGACCACCCCAACCAATATGGTGAAACCCCATCTCTATTAAAAATACAAAAATTAGCCAGGCATGGTGGCATGTGCCTGTAGTCCCAGCTACTCTGGGGGCTGAGACAGGAGAATTTCTTGAACTCGGGAGGCAGAGGTTGCAGTAAGCCAAGATCGTGCCACTGCACTCCAGCCTTGGCAACAGAGCGAGACACTGTCTCAAAACAACAACAACAAAAAACAAAACAAAACAAAACAAAAACCGAAGTACTGATACATGCTACAAAATGGATGAACATTGAAAACATCATGCTAAAAAGAAAAATTTTAAAAATAAAAAACAACAAACAACAAAAATAAAAGAAAACAAGAAAGCATCATGCTAAATGAAAGAAGTCAGTCACAAAAGACCACATATTGTATGAATCTATTTATGTGACATATCCAGCATAGGCAAATCTATGGAGATAGAAAGATTAGTTTCCTGATGCCTACACATACTCTAGGAATATACTAAAAATGTTTGAATTGTATATTTTAAATGGATAAATTGCATAACATGTAAATTTCAATAAAGCTGTCACGTTGTATACCTTAAGTACACACAATAAAACGTATTTTTTATTTTTATTTTTTATTTTGCTTTAAGTTCTGAGATGCATGTGCAGAATGTACAGGTTTATTACATAGGTATACATGTGCCATGGTGGTTTGCTGCACCTATCAACCCATCATCTAGATTTTAAGCCCTGCATGCATTAGGTATTTGTCCTAATGCTCTCCCTTCCCTTGCCCCCACCCCCTGACAGGCCCCAGTGTGTGATATTCCCCTCCCTGTGTCCTTGTGTTCTCATTGTTCAACTCTCACTTATGAGTGAGAACATGTGGTGTTTGGTTTTCTGTTCCTGTGTTAGTTTGCTGAGAATGATGGTTTCCAGTTTCATCCATGTCCTGCAAAGGATATGAACTCATTCATTTTTATGGCTGCATAGTATTCCATGGTGTATATGTGCCATATTTTCTTTATCCAGTCTATTATTGATGGGCATTTGGGTTGGTTCCAAGTCTTTGCTATTGTAAATAGTGCTGTAATAAACATACATGTCCATGTGTCTTTATAGTAGAAGACTTATAATCCTTTGGATATATACCCAGTAATGGGATTACTGGGTCAAATGGTATTTCTGGTTCTAGATCCTTGAGGAATTGCCACACTGTCTTCCACAATGGTTGAACTAATTTACACTCCCACTGACAGTGTAAAAGTGTTCCTATTTCTCCACATCCTCACCAGCATCTGTTGTTTCCCGACTTCTTAATAATAGCCATTCTGTGTAATCCCAGCACTTTAGAAGGCTGAGGTGGGTGGATCATGAGGTTAGGAGATCGAGACCATCCTGGCTAACATGGTGAAACCCCATCTCTACTAAAAATACAAAAATTAGCCGGGTGTGGTGGTGTGTGCCTGTAGTCCCAGCTACTTGGGAGGCTGAGGCAGGAGAATCACTTGAACCTGGGAGGTGGAGGTTGCAGTGAGCTGAGATCATGCCACTGCACTCCAGCCTGGTGACAGAGTGAGACTCCATCTCGATAAAATAATAGCCATTCTGACTGGCATGAGATGGTATCTCATTGTGGTTTTGATTTGCATTTCTCTAATGAT
The DNA here is from genome assembly GCF_028885655.2 of Pongo abelii. NCBI lineage: Eukaryota > Metazoa > Chordata > Mammalia > Primates > Hominidae > Pongo > Pongo abelii. The sequence goes on from NC_071998.2 coordinate 52,401,596, forward strand.
CAGTGATGATGAGCTTTTTTTCATGTTTGTTGGCCACATAAATGTCTTCTTTTGAGAAGTGTCCGTTCGTTTCCTTCACCCACTTTTTGATGTTTTTTTTTTTTATTGTAAATTTGTTTAAGCTCTTTGTAGATTCTGGATATTAGACCTTCGTCAGATGGGTAGATTGTAAAAATTTTCTTTCATTCTGTAGGTTGTCTGTTTACTTTGATGGTAGTTTCTTTTGCTCTGCAGAAGCTCTTTAGTATAATTAGATCCCATTTATCAATTTTCAATTTTGTGGCAATTGCTTTTGGTGTTTTATTCATGAAGGTTTTGCCCATGCCTATGTCCTGAATGGTATTGCCTAGGTTTTATTGTAGGGTTTTTACGGTTTTGTGTTTTACATTTAAGTCTTTAATCCATCTTGAGTTAATTTTTGTATAAGGTGTAAGGAAGGGGTCCAGTTACAGTTTTCTGCATATGGCTAGCCAGTTTTTCTAACACCATTTATTAAATAGGGAATCCTTTCCCCATTGCTTGTTTTTTTTTTTCAGGTTTGTTGAAAATCAGATGGTGTTATTTCTGAAGTCTCTGTTCTGTTCCACTGGTCTGTATGTTTTGGTACCAGTACCATGCTGTTTTGGTTATTGTAGCCTTGTAGTATAGTTTGAAGTCAAGTAGCATGATGCCTCCAGCTTTGTTGTTTTTGCTTAGGATTGTCTTGGCTGTACAGTCTCTTTTTTTGTTCCATATGAAACTCAGCAGAAGAAAAGAAATAACCAAGCTCAGAGCAGAACTAAATTAAATTGAAACAAAAAAAGTACAAGAGATAAATGAAACAAAAGGCTGGTTCTTTGAAAAGATCAATAAAATTGATAGGCCATTAGCAAGATTAATGAAGAAAAGAAGAGAGAAGATCCAAATAACCTCAATTAGAAACAAAACAGTAGATATTACAACCAACACCACAGAAATACAAAAGATTATTCAAGGCTACTATAAACACCTTTACACATATGAACTAGGAAAAACAGAGAAGATGGATAAATTCCTGGAAATATAGAACCCTCCTAGATTCTAGATATAGATATAGAATATAGAACCTTCCTAGATTAAACCAGGAAGATACAGAATCTCTGAACAGACCAATAACAAGCAGCAAGATTGAAATGGTAATAAAAAAAATTGCCAACAAAAAAAGTCCAGGACCAGACTGATGTACCATGGAATTCTATCAGACATTCAAAGAAGAATTGGTACCAATCCTATTGACACTATTCCAAAAGATACAGAAAGAGGGAATCCTCTCTGAATAATTTCTATGAAGCCAGTATCACCCTGATACCAAAACCAGGGAAAGACATTACAAAAAAAGAAAACTACAGACCAATATAGCCCTGATGAACATAGATGCAAAAATCCTCAACAAAATACTAGTGACCTGAATCCAACAGCATATCAGAATGATAATCCACCATGATCAAGTGGGTTTCATACCAGGGATGAAGGGATGGTTTAACATACATAAGTCAATAAAGGTGATACACCACATAAACAGAATTAAAAACAAAAATCACATGATCATTTCAATAGACACAGAAAAAGCATTTGACAAAATCCAGCATTCATTTATGATTAAAATCCTTGGCAAAATCAGCATAGGGACATACTGTAAGGTAATAAAAGCCATCTATGACAAAATTACAGCCAACATGATACTGAATGGGGAAAAGTTGAAAGCATTTCCCCTGAAAACTGGAACAAGACAAGGATGCCCACTTTCACCACTCATTTTCAGTATAGTACTGGAAGTCCTAGCCAGAGCATTCAGACAAGAGAAAGAAATAAAGGGCATCCAAATCAGTAAAGAGGAAGTCAGACTCTCGCTGTTTGCTGATGATATGATCGTATACCTAGAAAACCGCAAAGACTCATCCAAAAAGCTTCTAGAATTGGTAAATGAATTCAGCAAAGTTTCAGGATACAACATCAATGTACACAAATCAGTAGCTCTGCTATACACCAACAGCAACCAATCTGAGAATCAAATCAAGAACTCAACCACCTTCACAATAGCTGCAAAAACAAATAAAATACTTAGGAACATGCCTAGCAAAGGAGGTGAAAGATCTCTACAAGGAAAACTACAAAACACTGCTGAAAGAAATCATTGATGACAAAACAAATGGAAACACATTCCATGCTCATGGATGGGTAGGATAAATATTGTGAAAAAGACCATACTGCCAAAAGTAAGCTACAAATTCAATGCAATTCCCATCAAAATACCCCATTATTCTTCACAGAACTAGAAAGAAACAATCCTAAAATTCATATGGAACCAAAAAGAGACCACATAGCCACAACAAGACTAAGCAAAAAGAACAAATGTGGAGACATCACATTACATAATTTCAAATTATACTATAAGGCCATAGTCATCAAAACAGCATAGTACCGGTATAAAAATAGGCATATAGACCAATGGAACAGAATAGAGAACCCAGAAATAAATCCAAATACTGCCAACTGATCTTCAACAAAGCAAACAAAAACATAAAGTGGGGAAAAGGACACCCTATTCAACAAATGTTGCTGGGATCATTGGCAACCCACGTGTAGGAGAAGAAAACTGTATCCTCATCTCTCACCTTATACAAAAATCAACTCAAGATGGATCAAAGACTTAAATCTGAGATCTGAAACCATAAAGACTCTAAAAGATAGCATTGGAAAAAACTTCCTATCCATTGGTTTAGGCAAAGACTTCGTGACCAAGAACCTAAAAGCAAAGGCAACAAAATCAAAGGTAAATAGATGGGACTTAATTAAACTAAGAATCTTCTGCACAGCAAAAGAAATAATCAGCAGAGTTGACAACCCACAGAGTGGGAGAAAATCTTCACAATCTATACATCCAACAAAGGACTAATATCCAGAATCTACAAAGAACTCAAACAAATCAGCAAGAAAAAATCAAACAATCCCATCAAAAAGTGGGCTAAAGACATGAATAGACAAATCTCAAAAGAAGATATATAAATGGCCAAGAAACATGAAAAAATGATCAACATCACTAATTATCAGGGAAATTAAAAATCAAAACCACAATGCCACAAAACCACTTCACTCCCGTAAGAATGGCCATAATAAAAAAATCCGAAAATAATAGATGTTGGTGTGGATGCAGTGAAAAAGGAACACTTCTACACTACTGATGGGAATGTAAACTAGGACAACCGCTATGGAAAACAGTGTGGAGATTCCTTAAAGAAATAAAAGTAGATCTACTGTTTGATTCAGCAATCTCACTACTAGGTATGTACCAAAAGGAAAAGAAGTCAATATACGAAAAAGATACTTGTACATGCATGTTTATAGCAGCAGAATTTGCATTTGCAAACATATGGAACCAGCTTAAATGCCCATCAATCAATGTGTGGCTAATGTGGTATATATACACCATGGAATACTACTGAGTTATAAAAAGGAATGAAATAGGGCGAGGCGCAGTGGCTCATGCTTATAATGCCAGCAGTTTGGGAGGCTGAGGCAGGCGGATCACAAAGTCAGGAGATCAAGACCATCCTGGCTAACATAGTGAAACCCCGTCTCTATTAAAAATACAAAAAATTAGCCAGGCGAGGTGGCGGGCACCTGTAGTCCCAGCTACTCTGGAGGCTGAGGCAGGAGAATGGCGTGAACCCAGGAGGTGGAGCTTGGAGCTTTCAGTGAGTGGAGATCGCACCACTGCACTCCAGCCTGGGTGACAGAGCGAGACTCTGTCTCAAAAAAAAAAAAAAAAAAAAAGGGAATGAAATAATGGCATTCATGGCAACCTGGATGGGATTAAAGACTATTATTATTATTATTATTATTTGAGATGGAGTTTTGCTCTTGTTGCCCAGGCTGGAGTGCAGTGATGCGATCTCAGCTCACTGCAACCTCTGCTTCCCGGGTTCAAGGGATTCTCCTGCCTCAGCCTCTCAAGCAACTGGGATTACAGGCACCTACCACCACACCCAGCTAGTTTTTTGTATTTTTAGTAGAGACAGGGTTTCACCATGTTGGCCAGGCTGGTCTTGAACTCCTGACCTCAGGTGATCCTCCTGCCTCAGCCTCCCAAAGTGCTGGGATTACAGGCGTGAGCCACCATACCCGGCCTGGAGACTATTATTTTAAGTGAAGTAACTCAGGAATGGAAAACCAAACATCATATATTCTCACTTATATGTGGGAGCTAAGCTATAAGGATGCAAAGGCATAAGAATGACACTCTCGGAACTCAGAGGAAAGGGTGAGGGGTGGTGAGGGATAAAAGACTACACATTGGGTATGGAGTACAGTGCTCAGGTGAGGAGTGCACCAAAATCTCAGAAATCACCTCTAAAGAACTTATTCATGTACCCACATACCACTGTTCCCCAAAAACCTATTGAAATAAAAAATTTTAAAATTTTAAAAATTAGAAATTCATAATGGAGGAAAGGGAAAGTAAAGGACATGAAGCAGAGTAGAGGGATGGGAAAGAGTCAAGTCTTTTTCCAAGTAAAGAATTGTTACAGATGCAATTAGGTATATGGGTTGGGAGACAAGAAGTTTGTGATTGTATTTTTCCTGTTAAATAGTGTTACAGGATCTTTAGGGTGTCGCTTTTCTGGTCAGAAACCTGTGGCTGGTGGCACCTTTGCCTGAATTTTGCTTGGGCCCACTGGGCTCATTCTGCCCACTTTGCCTGACAGACTGCACTCAGCTCACACTATTGGTCTGGATCCTACACCTGCCAAGGGAGACTGCATGGAGCAGTAAGGGGTGTGTGAGCAAGCATGGGGTCCAGCCACTGCACAGTCAGACATGCTAGCTGCTGCAGTGGGGCAGGCAGCTCCAGGTGCCAGCCCAGGTGCCAGCTCTCTGTGAGGCTGCAGCTGGACCAGGCACACTGCAAACAGCTTCCACAGCTAGCACTGGGAGCACAGTGGCACCCAGAAGCTTGGAGATGCCAGAAACCACAAGGCCACAACGAGGGAGTCACAGCCCTGGCTCAGGGAGCTCCCAAGTCTAAGCTCCCCAAAGAGCTTCAGCTCTTCTTTTCTTCTCTTCACCCACAATGTGGCAAGCAAGGGACATGTCTTAGCCCTGATTGTGTTATAGCTCTTTTAGCCTCATTCAGTGGGTCCCAAGTTCTTGTCCTGCACCCAGGAAGAATGAGGTACCAGACGAATGGAGGGCAAGCAAGATGAAGAGGAGCTTTATTGAGCAATAGTAGCTCAGAGGATGCCCTGGAGTGAGTAGTTCCTCTCTGCAGGTAGGTTGTCCCGTTGTCTCTGCAGCTCTCAGCAGAGAAGAGGCCCTGGAGTGGGTAGCTCCTCTCTGCAACCAGTCATCCTGACATCTGCTGAGTTCTGGCTGAGCCCGGGGCTATGTGCCTCAGAGGGGAGGAAGTGCACACACTAGTTGGTCCATGGGCAGCCATGGGTGGGCTCAGAAAAGGCATCACAAGTTCCCACACCAGTTCGTGGAGCTGGCAGCCTGGCCCCCAGCCTTCAGGCCACCCCCTTCCTCTAAGGAACGTGTCTGGCTCCTGTTGCCATTCATGGCGTCCGGGCTGTAGGTGCCAAGGGGCACCTGCAGACAAGCACCGAGCTGCCCTCAGCCCTCCATCAGCTTCCCTCCTGTGCTTGTCAGTGCCCAAAGTCCAGAGGGGGCCAAGATGGCAGGGGGCTGGCATGTCAGCACTTACCCAAGCATGTGCACACCCAGCTGGGCTGTGACAGTGGCCAGGCTTGGCCCTGACTTTGCTCTAAGATCAGAGTGGGTGCCAACAGCAGGAAGAAGCCAGTCAGTGGGAGCAGGCATTTCTGAGCCTGTGATGGTAGAGGGGGCCTTCCCAGGCCCCCAAAAGTGCAGGGATGCCTGGGTCCACAGCCTCTGCAGTTTGGGTGGCTGCAACTGTGCCTGGGGGGTGAGGGGGCGGGGCTTCTGCCTGCTCTGTGGAGCAGGAGGCCCAGGTCTGCAGCTGAAGTTTGGGCAGCTGCAGCGGCATCCAGGGAGCTCCCACCCCAACTCGAAAGAGGTGGGGCTCCCGGGCGTCCCCAGCTCCCACTGGCTCCACAGAGTGTGCAGCCCTGGCCACGCCTCCCTACTGCAGCCAGCATGATGGTGGTGGCCACTCCAGATGGCCCGCTGCTGCCATCATTAGGGGTAGTTGATAAAGGAGACAGGAGTAGAGATTTGAAGAGAATGGAAAATATTTAAAATAGTCACTGTAGAAAAGTGGAAAAATACGCTATATGGGGCTGTGTCGAGGGCCAGTTCTTAGCAACATTTAATCTAATAGAATATATATATTTTGAAAAAGCATTCCTGGTGCTCCTGATAGATTCCCTGCTTCTCCATCATGACCTGCTGCTCCTCTAATTTCTTCTGAAACCCACCAAACAAAATAAACACTTTTTGATTTAAAATTTTTAATAAGGTAACTCATTCCATTCTTGGTTCCAGTTAGACCACCGAATGACTTTTGTGACAAAAACGGTGAGATTCTCACAAAATACCTGTTCCAAAAATGTTTGCTAGAGACTTCCCAGAACAAATCTCTGATATCAGTGAGGAGACAGGAGTGCATGGGCAGTGCGATTGATGTGTCCTTTCCCTCCCAGTGAGATCATGTCTCATTTGGGATTGAATGACTAACTTTGTATCTGTGATCACATTAACAAAAATGCACATAAAATGCCCAGGGATTTTTCCTTTGTTCAATTTTGAAACTAAAACACACGGCATGTCTGCAAAATGAGCATTTCACCATAAAGATTTCTTTGATTATAATAAAGTTCAAAAGAGAATAGAGAAAATATTTTAGGACATGCTACCTCTTCAGTTGGCTGTGTCATGTACCTTTCTGTGCCTCTGGAGTATCATATTTTAAATGTACATTGGTCTAAACTCTAAAAAGTAAAGTTTATATCCAAAAACCTTGACCAAGTTACTAGCTGTAACTTGCCCTGCCAGTGAAAGCCATTGACAACGCTGAGGTCAAAAAGCCTAATAGCCAATCATGAAGGTTCTGAGATGCTTGATTTCTAATAAAGAAGAAAGTTGCTATCACGTAATTATGAAGACAATGCCTTAATTCTTTGTACCACTTAATGCACATATTTTCATGTCAAAAGTACAAAAGATTGTTAATTTGGAAATATAAGCACCTATTTCGATGTAATAATAGTAATAATGATAGCTATTACTTGTTGAATAACTATTACATGTTAGGGCTTTGGTAATCGTCTTACAGAAATTATGCTTTAATTCTCAAACAACCCTATAAGGTAGGTGCTAATGTCACTATCACAATTTTTAAACAAGCAATTTAAGACTTAAATAAGTACATATACTTTTCCAGACTCACAAGATGAATAAAAGATATTGGCGGAATTCGAATTGAAACAATCTAATATCAGAGACCATACATTTCTCAGTGAATAGGGCAAAATAGACCTAAGGAAATAGAGTCAATTTGAACTATCCAGAGGTAAATGTCATATGACCTCTGAATAGTTCCACAAAGAAAACAACTACCCAAATCAGACTGTATGCAGGACACTCACAAGCAGTGAGACTTTTGCTGAGATGAACTGGAAAGAGGATTGAGTAATATCAAATTATCACACATTTGAGCTAGATCAAAGGACTCTTGACCCAAGTTTGAACCAGTGTCAACACTTTTTCTGGGACCATATTTGATATTCAGTGGCCCTAAATGATTTCCTAAACCTGGGCGGGGTTAATCTTGCCATTGAAGAGATTCTGTATAGAGATCCTAGTACACTGTGGAAATAGACAAAGACAATCTGATTTAGAACAGGTAGAGGTTATTCATCCAGAGCTTGCAAGGAAGTCAGGTACCATCACTTTTGTTTGGCAGGGACTCACAGACAGAAGAGTAGGAAAGCTTTATAGCAGAAAAAAAAGGAAAAGCTTCAAGTGTGCCCTGATCAAAAAATGTTGGCCTGGGGAAGCTGGATGTGGGCTATGTAGAAGCCGGCATCCTCTATGATTGGTTTGGGGAGCATATTTTCTTGCTCTGGTTGGTTCTGGGTTAGAAGTGAGGGCAAACATTAGGAAAGCTGGGAGTCACTGACCAGGTTCTGACCAATTTGGGCCAATGGCTACAAAGGTTGTGGTTGGGCTTCCTGGGCTGGTTGCTGCAGAGACTATGGTCAGAGTTGTTTTGTCATATATGGTCTGGCCAGTCTTTATTTGTATATTCAGCCTCTCAAGATAAACAACATAGTATGGTGGTAAATGCTATGTGGGTCAGCAACTTTACACAAATATGTTTCTTAAATCTATAGCCTCCACACCAATACTTATAAATTGAGCTATGTGAGAATTGAACAAACAAAAGTAAATTACTCAGACACTTGCATGATAAGTTGAATTTTAAAAATATTTAATTGTTCTTTTTTTTTTTCAGGGAAGCTTTGTTTTCTTAGAAGTCTATTAGCCAATATATTAAAGCTTGATTGATTTGATTGTAATTGAATCTCTGATCTTAATAAAACCTACTGTGACACTAAAGAAAAAAATCAAGTCCCTGTCTTCCAGGAACTTGCAATGTAACAGATATAATATAAACACATAGGAAATTGCTAGTGATAGACAATTGTGAGGCAAGATTCATTTATTTTAGCTAGATTGTGTTCCTCCATGCTCCTCAATCAGAAGAACTTTGCTTCTTACACCTTCTGTGAGAAAATCAATTGTCCCCTAGAGGACATGAACATTACCCAGGGTAGGGTTGAAGAGACCTGAGCAGGCAGAGGGATCAGCAAACACATCCAAGCCCTAAAACAGCTAGGGTCAGGATAAGAGTTGCCAGATAAAATATAAGATGCCCAACTATAATAAATCTTAATTGCAGTCAAGTAGTGAATAATTTTTAGTATAAATATGTGCCCAAAATATAACCAGGTGTCCTATATTTTTATTTGCTAAATCTAGCCACACTGATAAAGACAAATTGTGTATAAAAGGGCCAGACTTGGAAGGTCAAATTTACTCATGAAGTTTCAGGCTAAGGGGTGCTGAACAGGAAATAAGAGACCAAGAGAAAGGCTAGAGAAGTTGAATAGACCTGGAACAGAGCAGAAAGAGTGAGTAAAGATACCGCTGTGCACATTGTACACTGCACAACTCAAGACTACCATGTGTAAAAGTAGTGGCTCTGGAGGTCTAAGACAATTATACCAACAGTGATGGAACGCCCACGTCTTTTTCACATTGACAGAGACCACAAAGTATAATATAGAGTAAAAGCAAGATTAAAACCCACCGCCTCCCCTCTCTCCTCACCCCTGCACCCCACAATCCACTGTAACTGGGGTTTTCAGTTGATCTGCTTTGTCTAAAAGCCTAAAAGAACCAGAAAGTTTAGGTTGGGGGCAATTATTTTATGAAATATCTTTTTAAAGCAAAAGGAAATTTAGGAGTCTATAATTCCATTCTTTCTCAATTTTGAAAAACAAAGAGAAACAATAGAAACTTGATAACAATGAGTGGTGACATCCCACATTTCTATGTTTTTTATAGGAAACCTGTATTACTTTTGTAAAGAGAGAAACATAAAATGTTACCTAGCACTTCATCTGCATGAAGCCCACAAAGGAAACAGGCTGCTAGATGAATATGTAGACTTCTAGGACTGGAAGGGGAGACAGCAAAGCAACTTTCCAGAAGTGAAAAGGCCAGAGGGGCTGTGTCCTATGTGGAAGAGATGGTTTGAGGGCTCACAGGCCTGTGTCTTCATGTCTTTTAACTTCCACTGAGCCTAGGCCCAGCTAAAGGGCAAGGAAAAGAGAATGTTTTCTTACTCTAACCATGGGGAGTAATCCAAGTAGACTCGCATGGTGAAAAGAGAGGAAAATTTCTCTGCTAAAAGAAACCAGAATAAGCAATTTATTTTTAAAAATTTGTGTTCCTAAGAATCAAATTTAACCACAAGCTCTGCAGCCCAAAGGAGCTAGCAGCTGTTAGCAATCTAGCCTCTAATCAGATCATCTGTGATCTGATTGGTGGCATCACAGATGCAAAAGATATGATTTTCTTCAAACACTGACACATCTAAGATTTCTTTTTAAATTTGTATAAATTTAAGGAGTACAAATGCAGTTTTGTTACATGGATATATTGTGTAGTGGTGATTTCTTGATCATTGATGATTTCAGAAAAGAAAGTTTTTTTTTTGCTTGGTGTTTATTTAAATTCTTGCTTTTTAAATATGATTAACCCATCTTACATGAATTCTTACTAACCTCATTTTTGTCATCTGTTCTCTTGGAGCTACCTATCACTCCCTTACTTCTACACAAAGTGAATGTTTTTATTTATATGATTATCTGACTCATGTCTGATCTGACACAGAACTGTATTCACCATGACATCGGTGATCATATTCTGCTCCCTTTGGAATTTCCCAAAACCTAACACAGAAAAGGTACTAGAAAAATATGTGCTGAATAAATGAAGAATGAATGAATGCTTTTATTTTGCCAAGAGGTAGTGTAGTCTTGGAACAGGAGTCAAAATCCTTCCATTGTAATCACGATTCTGACAGTGGCTAGCTAGTTATGATACCAGTGGCAAATGCATCTGAATCGGTTTTTTCACGAGTAAAGGGATAAAATAAAAGCTACCTGACAGTACTGAGTAAAAAATGCCATATGTTGACATTGGAGACTTTCTAATGAATTTCTGTGTACGAGGTTACATTCACTGCCCCGACTTTGGGTCAGAACTCATAAATCCCCCCCTGTGCATGCTATGTGTTATGTGTCTTTCCATCACAAGTGTCTACGTTCATTAAAGAGGAATAAAATACTGCATTATTTGCATTAAGCAGATGGTACAGAACCACTACTCAGAACAGTGAGAGAAGGAGCAGGAAACACGGAGTCAGGGAAGCTAGTATTCCAACCTGAGGGCTTGAGCCCCAGCCGAAAACTCCATCTGCAAACAGCCACTGAGCCACTGAACCAGACAAAGCTGGAAGGCTATGAGCACCATTTCCATCTCCCCTTCTCCAGCCTCAACAGTGTGAGTAGATATTGGACTGCACAGCAGCAGCTCAGGCTTTCTGAGTCTACCAGCGGTGCCCATCTTGGGGGAGATTTTGAACACTTCAAGCAAGGATTATTTGCGAAGAATATAAAAACAGAAAGAATGCAAGGAATGGTAACATAAATATCTCAAGCCAAGAGAAGTTTGTTCATTTTAAGAAAACAACTCAAATAATACAAGGGCAAGGAACAACATGTAGCCAGGCTGTAGCTGAAAGTTATATAATCTTTATCTTGAAAGTTAGAACAAGCTTTGTCCATGAAGGCAGGGCCATATGATAAAGTCAGTGGTGCCTGGGCCCATGGCCCATACCTTCAGTAGGAATCCATGTAGGGAATATATAAAAGGGATTCCAGACAGAGAGGTATGGGTAGCCAGGCAGCCCAGCCAGACTTTGTTGTCAGAAGATCTGGCTTCTAGGCATAGCTCTGCCACTTAGCTGTGTAACCTTAGGCACACATCTTCACCAATTCTCATTTTCCTTAATGTGTAATGGGGATGATAATGGGACCCACTTGGGAGACTTACGAGGAAGATTAAATCATATATATAGTGCTTATCATAATCCTAGTTCATAGTAAGCTCTCAATAATTACAGATTATTATTACAATTACTGTAACTGTAAAACCCATGCAAATTTATGAATATCAAGATTGTTCAGCTGGGCATGGTGGCCCATGCCTGCAATCCTAGCACTTTGGCAGGAGGATTGCTTGAGCCCAGGATTTCAAGACCAGCCTAGGGAACTTGGCAAGACCCCATCTCTACAAAACATTTTTAAAAATTAGCCAGGTGTGGTGGCTGTAGTCCCAGCTACTCAAGAGGCTGAGGTGGGAGGATCGCTTAAGCCCAGGTGATATGAGTCTGCAGTAAGCTGTATTTACACCACGGCACTCCAGCCTGGGTGCCAGAGCAAGACCGTGTCTCAAAAGAGGCCGAGCATGGTGGCTCACGCCTGTAATCCCAGCGCTTTGGGAGGCCGAGCTGGGCAGATCACGAGGTCAGGAGATCGAGACCATCCTGGCTAACACGGTGAAATCCCATCTCTACTAAAAGTACAAAAAAAATTAGCTGGGCATGGTGGCAGGCGCCTGTAGTACCAGCTACTTGGGAGGCTGAGGCAGGAAAATGGCGTGAACCCGGGAGGCAAAGCTTGCAGTAAACCGAGATCACGCCACTGCACTCCAGCCTGGGTGACAGAGCGAGACTCCATCTCAAAAAAAGAAAAATAAATAAAAACAAATAAATAAGATAAAGTTTTTTAAAAAACAAAAAGAAAAAAATATTAATTTATTTCTGTCCCTCAGTATTTGCATTTTAACAGTGGGTTTTTCAAAAAAGCAAAATCATCCAAGTAAGAACTACTCGTTACTCTGAGATTATGTTCTTCCTGAGTTTTGGTGGTTGAAATATTCTTTCTTTAATGAAATGCTACTGGGTACTTAATGCTATCACTACACAAAATAAAAAGCAATAAACTCTAAGTCAGTTGCCACAAATAGAAAATTTTACCAGTCTGTGGAATACAAATGTCTTGGAGCCACTGGAGTCATGGCAAGGTGGAAAAGAAATGTTGGGTCACATTTCATCTTGTATCATCCTCCAAATACCATTACAGTTTGGAACATTCTCTTAGCCTTGAATTAGGAGTTGGGAAGAAAAAGGAATGAGAGGATATCAATTCCTCAACATGTCTCTCCTTTGCATTAGAGGTCTATTTTCAAACAAGTTTTACATTGAGTTATTGTCTCTCAGCTACCCTTCTCTATACACTTATGCAATGCAGGCCTGGGACTCAAAACACCAGTTTTAGCTTTGCTAAAAATGGCTGCTCCAGTTAGGCTCTGTCACTAGAGGGTGTTACAGAGGGAGACAGCCAGGCTGGAGGAGAGAGAAAAGACAGGTTCCTTTCAGTTTGTTCCCTGTAGGCTTGTCAGCTTGTGATTTCTGTAAGATCACTCCAGCATTGCTTCTTCACCCATGCTGTTCCATAGCAGCAGCTGAATCCAATTTGCAGTTTTTCCAACTTTTGCAAAAACAGCTTCATCATGCCCCCACCTCATAGACACAAGTGAGCTATAAATAGTGCCCTGTCCTCAAAGGTTTCGGTGGCAGGCCCACAGCCTGCTTATCCCAGCTCACAGCCAGTGCAAGTTGTGGGGCCCTTTCTCAAAGTTTCTAACTTTTAATAAATCCAAGCACTTCCCTCTGCTACCCCCAGCCCCAGGAGTGGTAGCTGCTTCCTGCAGTTGCTACCTCCATGTTACTTTCATTGTTTTTTTTTGTTTGTTTGTTTTTTAATTTAATCCTTTCAGTTACCTAGTTACCAACCGTTCCTTAAAGTCTCTATGTTCAAGTAACTGGTGTAGTTTGTTTCCTGCTTGCACTCTGATAGAGTATATATAAATCTATTTTCAAGAAAGTTTTAATTTTTTCAAATTTGTATACTAAAGGGTTTATTTTAAGGCTTAAACAATAATTGTAGGGATGTCTTCTAGACTACTCCAAAATAACCAATTAAAAAAATACAGCAACTTCCAGGGAACATGCAATTTATTTTGAAAATAACATTTTCAAAGTTATTCTTTGGGTGTTGAAAAGCAAGTAAGTCCTATCCAACCCAAAAGAAACCTACTAGTTATTTTCCTCCAGGAAGAGAGAGAGAGAGAGAAGTTAATTTTTATTTGTATAAATTTAGGGAGTACAAGTGCAATTTTGTTACATGGATATATTGAGTGGTGGTAAAGCCTGAATTTTTAATGTATTCACTGCCAGAATAATATACATTTTACTCACTAAGTAATTTCTTACCCTACACTTTTTTCCCACGTTCTGAATCTCCAATGTCTATCATTCCACACTGTATGTCCATGTGTACACATTATTTATGTATTACTTAAAATTGTCTTTCTGCTTCTCAGGAAGTATATTTTAAGCTGAAACATATAGGCACCAGCCCGATAAAATTTGGAGGGATGTTCATCTATGCTAAAGTGTATTTAGTCCGGAGAATTTTCTCTGCCCCAGAATTTACACACTTCATTCTTTGCTATGTTCTTGTCATCACAAAGCATTTCTCTATTATTCAGTAAGCAGAAAAGTTCACACCAATGATGATCAAAGGCAGGAAATGGAGGCATAAAGGGCTAGGGCTAAAAACCAACTTTTATGAAGTACTTGCTCTGTTCTAGGTGCTATCTCGTGTATCTTTTCCAGCAATCCAACATTGTAGGGATTGATATTCCCATCTCACAGATGAGCACAGTGGGACTTACAGTGATTAAATAACTTGTTCTGGGGTGTGGAATAAGCGTCAGAGCAGAGCCAGGATTCAAAACCAGCCCTGCTACCTTCAAATTTTCTTATCTTTTTTATTTTTTATTTATTTTATTTTTTTTAGAAAACACTACCTTGCATCCATAGGACCCATGAGCATAAAGGAAGGACATATGACTGCTTGCCTGTCAATTCTGGGAATGAAGTGAAATGCTGTGAACAGTTACGTATTTGCTGCCTGTATTAGGGTTCTCTAGAGGGACAGAACTAATGGAATAGATATATATATAAAGGGGAGTTTATTAAGTATTAACTCATGCAGTCACAAGGTCCAACAATAGGCCATCTGTAGGCTGAGGAGCAAGGAGAGCCAGTCCCAGTTCCAAATCTGAAGAACTTGGAGCCTGATGTTTGAGGGCAGGAAGCATCCAGCATGGGAGAAAGATATAGCCTTGGGGGAGCTAGATCAGTTTCTCTTTCCACATATTTCTGCCTGCTTATATTCTAGCCATGCTGGCAACTGATTAGATTGTGCCCACCCAGATTAAGGGTGGGTCTGCCTTTCCCAGCCCACTGACACAAATGTTAATCTCCTTTGGCAACACCCTCACAGACACACCCAGAGTCAATACTTTGTATCCTTTAATCCATTCAAGTTGACACTCAGTATTAACTATAACAAGTCCACACCTTGTCAACTTGAACCCTTACACATCTCCTGAGATCATACATAATCTTCAAATAAAGACAATAATAAAGTCATAATTATGCCTAACATAATACAACTATC
This sequence comes from Pongo abelii, assembly GCF_028885655.2. Lineage (NCBI taxonomy): Eukaryota > Metazoa > Chordata > Mammalia > Primates > Hominidae > Pongo > Pongo abelii. The sequence continues at coordinate 52,416,760 of NC_071998.2, forward strand.
CTTCATACAACCAGAAACACCCCAATCCCCAAACAAAATACTATTACATAAAGTTAACAACACTTAAATGCTGATGTGAAGTCAATAAATCTATGTTACATGATAAAGGAGAAAGGAAATAAAATGAATTTTTTTTAGTACAAATGTATACATGCACAAACATGTTTTTAACAAAAGAAGGAGGAAATACTCATGACAATTACAGTCCTCGTTTCTGCAGCTGGTCACGTGGTCATAGCTGGTATTGATGACTACCTTCTTCTACTACCCATTCTGTATTCCCTTTGCCTTCAGCAAGCACCTGAACAGGTTGTGTTTTTTTTTTTTTTTTACCTGGTGGAGTACCCAAACCTTCATTCCTGAAGGGTCTGGATCATTTGTAGTCCTGCCTGGATTAGGCTGTTGTAATTTCCCATGCTGTGTGGAATACCATGACAGTGGATAAGGCATTCCGTGAGTTCACAGATGGTAGTCTTGGCAGAAGCATTGCATGCAGAATAGGCAAACCCATATCTAGAGTAAGTGTCTATTCCAGTGATGACAAACCTCTGCCCTTTCCATGATGGAAGACCTTAATCACAGGGCATGGTAATACTAAGAGATGCCCTAATGATCTCCTGTATTTTATGCAAACTCTTCCTTACCTCCATTGTGGAGTAGGAGACTGATTTCATCTTGATAGCCTGGGTCAATCACCCCAGCCAACACTATAACTCCCTTCTTAGCCTGTTGACTTAAAGGTAGGAGGAGTCCAAAGTGTCCAGGTGGCAATCTTAACTTCCAGTTTAATGGAATCATTGTTTTGTCTCCTGGTGGCAGAGTTTCTCCCTCTGGAACTAAGACCTCTAGGCCAGCAGAACGTAATGTTGTGGGAACAGGAAGCTAAAATTTTGCTAGTGACTCACTAAGGGTGATCGTGAGTGGTGTCACTTCCACTTCCACACCTTGATTCCTGGACCCGTGAATCCTGGCTATGGGAGAAACAGTACCATATATTGGGCATTGATTCAGAGGATACACAGCCTTTTGGAGAACTTTGCCCTAGCCCTGCAAAGTATTGTCACCTAGTTGGCCTTGTAATTGTGACTTCAAAAGGCTTTCCCACTGTTCTATCAATCCAGCTGCTTCAGGATGATGGGGAACATGGTAGGATTAGTGACTTCCATGAGCATGAGACCACTGCTGCACTTCTTTAGCCAAAAAGTGAATGCCTTGGTCAGAGGCAATGCTATGGGGAATACCATGATGATGGATAAGGCATTCCATGAGTCCACGGATGGTAGTCTCGGCAGAAGCATTGCATGCAAGATAGGAAATCCTATATCCAGAGTAAGTGTCTATTTCAGTGAGGACAAACCTTTGCCCTTTCCATGATGTGAGAGGTCCAATATAATCAACCTGCCACCAGGTAGCTGGCTGATCACCCCAAGGAATGGTGCCATATCGAGGGCTTGGTGTTGGTCTCTGCTGCTGGCAAATTGGGCACTCAATAGTGGCCATAGCCAGGAAAGCCTTAGGGAGTGGAATGTTGCTGAGCCCATGCATAATCTCCTTCCCTGCCACCATGGCCACTTTGTTCATGGGCCCATTGGGCAATGATGGGGTGGCTGGGGAAAGAGGCTGAGTGTTGTCCACAGAATGGGTCATCTTATCCTCTTGATTATTAAAATCCTCCTCTGCTGAGGTCACCTGTTGGTAAGCACTCAGATGGGATACAAATATCTTCACAGTTTTTGACCACTCAAAGAGGTCCATCCACATACCTCTTCCCCAAATTTCTTTGTCACCAATTTTCCAATCATGCTTCTTCCAAGTCCCTGACCATCCAGCCAAACCATTGGCTATGGCCCATGAATCAGTATATAATCACATAACTGGCCATTTCTTCATCCATGCAAAGTGCATAACCAGGGGCACTGCTCGAAATTCTGCCCACTGGGAAGATTTCCCTTCACTGCTATCCTTCAGAGATGTCCTAGAAAGGGGCTGTAATGCTGCAGCTGTCCACTTTTGGGTGGTGCCTGCATATCGTGCAGAACCATGTGTGAACCAGGCCCTAGTCTTCTCTTCCTCTGTCAACTGTTCATAGGCAACTCCCCATGAGGCTATGGGTGCAGGCTTGGGGAGAGAAGGTAGGGTGGCAGGAAGGGAGACCGTGGGCATTTGAGTCACTTCCTCATGTAACTTATTTGTGCCTTTACGACATGCTCAAGCCCAATCGTGTATTTACCACTTTCATTTGATAATGGAATGCTGCTGTGCATGACCCACTTTATGACTAGATGAGTCAGAAAGCACCCAGTTCATGATAGGCAGTTTAGGATGCATGGTGACTTGATGACCCATAGTCAAACGTTCAGTTTCCACCAAAGCCCAGTAATAGGCCAAGAGCTGTCTCTCAAAAGGAGAGTAGTTATCTGCAGAAGATGGCAGGGCCTTGCTCCAAAATCCTAGAGGCCTCCACTGTGACTCACCTATGGGAGCCTGCCAAAGGCTCCAAACAACATCCCTATCTCAGACTGACACCTCAAGTACCATCTGATCTGCTGGGTCATATGGCCCAAGTGGCAGAGCAGCTTGCACAGCAGACAGGACCTGTTGCAGAGCCTTCTCCTGGACCCCACTCAAAACTGGCAGCCTTTCAGGTCACTTGATAAATGGCCTGGAGTAACACACCCAAAGGAGGAATGTGTTGCCTCCAAAATCCAATGAGATTTTGTACTAGGCTTTGTACCTCTTTCTTGGTTGTAGGAGGGGCAAAATGCAGCAACTTATCCTTCACCTTAGAAGGAATATCTCAACAGGCCCCACACCACTGGACCCCTAGAAATTTTGCTGAGGTACAAGGTCCCTGAAAGTCAGATTTATTTCCCATCCTCTGGCATGCAAATATCTCACCAATGATTCCAGTGTGTTTGCTACTTCTTACTCACTGGATCTAGTCAGCATGTCATCAGTGTAATGGACCAGTGTGATATCTTGTGGAAGCAAAAAGCGATCAAGATCTCTCCAAGTAAGATTATGACACAAAGCCAGAGAGTTGATACACCCCTGAGGTAGGACAGTAAAGGTATATTGCCGACCTTGTCAGCTGAAGGCAAACTGGCCTTATGAACAGAAATGGAGAAAAAGGCATTTGCCACATCAATGGCTGCATACCAGGTACCAGGAGATGTGTTAATTTGCTTAAGCAATGAAATCACATCTGGTACAACAGCTGCAATTGGAGTCATCACTTGGTTAAGCTTAAGATAATCCACTGTCATTCTCCAAGATCTATCTGTCTTCTGTACAGGCCAAATGGGAGAGTTGAACAGGCATGTGGTGGGAATCACCACCTCTGCATCTTTCAAGTCCTTGATGGTGGCACTAATCTCCACAATCCCTCCAGGGATGTGATATTGTTTTTGATTTACTATTCTTCTAGGTAGAGGCAGCTCTAATGGCTTCCATTTGACCTTTTGCCCTATAATAGCTCTCACCCTACTAGTCAGGGAGCCAATGTGGGGGTTCTGCCAGCTGCTAAGTATGTCTATGCCAATTATGCATTCTGGCACTAGGGAAATGACCACAGGATGAGTCCAGGAGCCCACTGGACCCACTATAAGTCAGACCTGAGCTAAAACTTCATTAATTACCTGACCTCTATTAGCCCCTACTTTAACTGGAGGATCACAATGACGTTTTGGGTCCCCTGGAATCAACGTCAGCTCAGAGCCAGTGTCCAGTAGTCCATGAAATATCTGATTATTTCCCTTTCCCCAGTGCATAGTTACCCTGGAAAAAGGCCAGAGGTCTCCTTGGGGAAGGATGGGAGAAGATTTACTGCATAAATTATCGGTAATGTAGTGGGGTCCTTCCTCAAGGGGACATGGCCTCCCCTTCATTCAAGGGGTTATGGGTCTGTAAACTGACTTCAGTCTGGAAATTGATCGAGGGGCCATGATTCTCTGTTTTTATAATTCAAATTCAAATAAGTCTTTTGTGCATTTGACCTCGAAGGTTTCTGCTTATATAAATTAAGTAGGAATGCAGTAGGCTTCCTATCAATTTCACTTCCAGGAACACCGTGATTTATTAGCCAATGCCAGAGCTCTACACCAGTCAGACTATTCTGATTGCCCCTTTGTTTCTGCCATCCATTATGGTAGCTATGCCCAACTTGCCTTTGATGGTTGGGTGCTGCCACTTGGCCCCTGCCACCTTGGGATCCAATTATTCCCATTGTATTTAAATTTTGTAGTTGAGTGACTATGGTTCCCACTGTTAGATCTGACATACAGAGAAGACCAATTACAGGGTTCTTTAAAGATGTAGGTGCTGCCCTCACAAATCTATTTCACAAGGCATTTGTCAGGAGTATATCTTCTGGACCCTCCCAGCTGGGATGAGTAGGTCTAAAGTGACTAATCCACTCTACCATCCCAATCTCCCTAAGCCTTTAGATCCCTTCCTCTACATTAAACTGAGGGAGATCAGGCTTTTCCAGCTTATTCACAGTGGGCCATCTTTTTATCCATATTTCAGCCCACCAAGCAAAGAAATTATTAGAACCTTTTTTAACTCCCTGAGCTGCAACATTAAATGCAGAGTCCCTATTTAGTGGGCCCAAATCAATAAATTCATCCTGATCCAACTCTATGTTCTTTCCACCATTATTTCACACCCTTAATATCCATTCCTTTGCCTGTTCTCCAGATTTCTGTTTATGTAAATTAGAAAACTCAAGCAGTTCTTTTTGAGTGTAGGGCACCTCCTCATGGGTCACAATCTCAACCTCACCTTTAGGGGCCCCCCAGGACTTTAGTCTAGTTATAGGTCTAGAAGCAAAACAGAGGTGTTAGCAGTGACTACTAAGGAGAATCAACATTATCTTGCTGGGCAACTGCCCATCAGGGGAGGCCATCACTGTTGCCTCAGGCAAGGCAGGGTTTATCTCCTCAGACAAAGATGTAAAGGCTGATGGCAGCATAGGATGGGGAGGGGATGTTGCCACTACTGGGGATGGGGAAGCTGTTTCTTCTGGCAAAAAAGGTTCATCAGAGTTTAATAACTCAGTGTCCCCAGCTTCATCAGAGTCCTCCCAACATCCCCATTTCAAGTTGCAGGCTCCCATTCTTTTCCAATCAATGCCCTCATTTTAACAGTAGACACATGGTGGGGCTGTGCATGCACCTTTCATTGCAGGTCAGCCACTTGCATGATAAGAGCTTGTCTCTGTTCTTCCACAATTTCAACTCTTTCTCTATAGGAGATAAGACTCTCACTCAGGGCAATCTTAGCAGATTTGAGGCTCAGTATCAGCTTCTGAAGCCAGAAGACAGAATCCCTGAGTTCATAATTTTCTTTCATCACTTTGTCCACTGAACTTAGGAGCAACCAACCAGCTTCATTATGTTCCTTGGTTCTCCACATATGGTCAAAGGTATTACGTATAGAGTCACTAAACTCCTTGCCGCTCATGAATAATGAATCAGGAGTGCCAAATGCATTTATTTTGCATAACTCTCTACAGTTCACATCAAGGACTATCAGTGTTCTCTATACTATTAGAAGTAGAGTCCTTAGCATTTTGGGGTCTAATCATATTAAGCAGCCTACTCCAGAAAACCCCAAAACAATGAAAGAACTCCATTCCTAATATTCAATATTTTCCTGCCTGCTTATATTCTAGCCACGCTGGCAGCTGATTAGATTGTGCCCACCCAGATTAAGGGTGGGTCTGCCTTTCCCAGCCCACTGACTCAAATGTTAATCTCCTTTGGCAACACCCTCACAGACACACCCAGGATCAATACTTTGTATTCTTCAATCCAATCAAGTTGACACTCAGTATTAACCCATCACTCTACCTACATGAGTGGAAGTCCAATTGTTCTATTTATCACATTAGTTTCCTTTCTCCTCTTTTCTGCTCACAGCCTGCAATCAGGACATCAGGCTCCAGACCATAAAATCTCTCTGAAAACCTAAGAGCAAATACCTGTATAGTGAGAGTGATCCATCTTTTTGTAGTTTTCTAGTACTTCTGTAATGCTGTTTAGCATATGAAGAAGGCCTCTGTAAGGGAAGCTCCGCTGAGAAAAAAATAAAGAAATATAGATTTGGACATAGATATTGACATAGATAAACATTTCTCTGACAAATTTTGGAGAGGAAGAGAAAAGTGCAACGCTGATAAAAAGTGTCAGGGCTGAAAACCTTGTAAGCAGGAATTAAAAAGAGTTGTAAATAACAGAGCCTAAATGAGTAAGTCTTTGTCGGTTTCCCATCCCACAGCTGCTTAAGGGAAACTAGTCTTTGCTAATAAGAGAAGAAATACAATTTCTCAATCTACGGATTATTCCACATCCTGAGTTTGCCTGGGTCAAAGACTCTCAATAAACATGATCTTATGATTAACTTTACACTGATACAGAATGACAGTACAGGAAAGGAAGGCCAGTGCTATGGTGCAAGCAATAATTTCTTATCACAGTTTTCGGAAAAGATTATTTGTTGCCAATTTAATTTCCCTTAAGCATAATCTCTGCATCAGGGGACCAGTCTGAGACAGGACTTTTGAAATAAGCAAAGTTTACCCTCAGCACTCCTTCCTGAGATTTCTCTGCTCCTTTCCCTTTTTCAGGTGGCCATGGCTCTGAGACCACCTCCTGGCTGAGAAGTTGCCACACTCTAACATTGCCTTCTGTGCCACACTCCATCTTCTGTTTCATTTTCTCCTACCTCAACTGCCTCATGCTATTGACACATACTCATTCAGAGTATAATGTATACAAGTCACCAAGAAAATCCCAAGGATATAGGAAAACAAGGGCTCATGTTGAAGTTATGAAAACTTACAATGCTCTGTGCTCCTTTTTGCCATTGCTCTGACAGGTGAATAAACAATATGATCTGCTAATCTATGTTATGATATGAATGACACCATACTCTACATGCTGAGGAATATCTCTGAAACCACCTATGCAAAATTATGTCAGTAAGAGAAATCTGACATAGTTGACATCATCTTGCTTCTAACCTCCAAGCTGTCCTTGGTCATACCTGGACGTAGTCTAAGCTAACTCTGGGAGGAGTTTAATTTATAGTTGAACCTTAAAACAAGAATAATAATAGCCCTTCCCAAAACTAAACCCCCTTTGTAAAACTAACAAAAGGCCAAGGTTAGGATTATGAGAGTAACACAAAATTTTCTTCTTGGTCACTTTGCAAGCCAGGAACCTCTGGCTGGTGGTGCACCACCTGGGCCTCACTCAGCCACACTACCTGCTGCTGGAGATGGCCTTTACCTGCTGCAGGAGATGGCCTGCCTACTCAGCCCGCCCAGGCCAAGTCTGGCTTGTACACTGGTTCCCAAGTTATTGTCCTGCACCCAAGAAGAATGAGGATGCACTGACATTCAAAGAGTGAGCAAGACAGGGAGTTTTATTGAGTGATGAAACAGCTTTCAGCAGAGAGAGGAGGTGGGAGTGGTAAGCCCCCTCAATATGGCTGCGTCTGGGGGCTTTTTATGGGCTCAGAATGGGGAAGGGGCAGGCCTAGGTAGTATTGGAAAAGGCAACATTGATTGGTTAAAAGGCATTATTCAGAAAGAATCAATCAGGAAAGTGCAGGCAAACAGGAACAGAAGTTCTCCCTCTTAGGTTGCGGGTTTCATCCAAGACCAGCAGTCTGGTTTTTCAGCCTTCAGACTGTTTTTGGCTTGGAGGTGGGGTTTCACTGGGGACCCACCCCTATCTGCCTAGGCATTTGGCTGCCTCCTGCCTCCATCCAGAGGGTCCTGAATTCTGCTAAGATGTAAGCATAGTTAAACGATTACCAGCCATTGGTCCAGAGGTCACAAGATTTGTAACTTCCCTGGTTACTCATGTGAATAACATCACTATTGTAGAAACTAAGATTGGCCTTTTAAGGTTTTGTTTCATACTTTTGTATTTCTGATAACTGGCTGACTGGCTGCCTCCAAGTGGGGGCCACAGACTGGTTGAAATATGGGTCATGGATCCAGGTCAGAACACACAACCCATGATTCAACCAGTCTGTGGCCCCCGCTCAGAGGCTGACTCAGTTCAGGAGGACTCTTTTCCACACCCAAATGATTGCATCCCCAACCAGTCAACATCGGTCGATTGCCGCATTCTCTACCTCCTGCCCCCAAGCAATCCTTGAAAAACCCCAACCTTCAAGGCTCCGAGGAGACAGATTTGAGTAATAACTCCATCTTCCATGTGGCTGGCTTTGCATTAATCAAATTCTTTCTTTACTGCAATACCATGGTCTCAGTGAGCTGGTTTTGTCTGTGATGCAGGCAGGAAGAATTCATCAGGTGATTACATCTGCATTTTAAGAGAATCTTCGGAGATAGAAAATTTATCCCAAGAGGATGATTTCGCTAATGGTGGAAGTTTTGGTAGGCAACAGACAGTGAGGGAGATGTGCTGGGACCAGAGGTATACTTCAAACTATACTCTGAAGATAATTATTTACGTCAAGTCAGACTGTCAAGTGGTCTCCACAAAACATAGAAATTTTGGCAGGGCGTGGTGACTCACGCCTGTAATCCCAGCACTTTGGGAGACTGAGGTGGGCAGATCATGAGGTCAAGAGATTGAGACCATCCTGGCCAACATGGTGAAACCCCATCTCTACTAAAAATACAAAAATTAGCTGGGCGTGGTGGCACATGCCTGTGGTCCCAGCTATTTGGGAGGCTGAGGCAGGGGAATCACTTGAACCTGGGAGGCAGAGGTTGTAGTGAACCGAGATCGCACCACTGCACTCCAGCCTGGTGACAGAGCAAGACTCTGTCTCAAAAAAACAAACAAACAGACAAAAAACATGGAAATTTTCTGATAAAAATGCATTGGCTAGATCAATAGAAAGAAAAATAGGTAAACAGAGGAAGAGATAGATAATTGATAAATGGACAGATGACCTGAAAGTTTACTGATGATTACTTACATGATATCTTATTACCTATTTAATATAAAAAAATTGTTAACAGGCACTGGAGAACTGGCAAGACAAACAGACAATACTAAAGGCATCCTGGATACGGATATTGAAGAAAGAAGCTAGCATCACTAGGGCTGGGAGAACAAAGAAACAAACAAAAAAAGATCCAAATAAGCACAATCAGAAATGACAAAGATAACATTACAACTTATCCCACAGAAATACAAAATATCCTTAGAGATTTATGAACATCCCTATGCACACAAATTAGAAAATCTGAAGAAATTGATACATTCCTCGAAACACACAATCTCCCACAGTTGAGCCAGGAAGAAAGTGAAACCTGAAGAGACCAATAACAAATTTTTTTTTTTTTTTTTGAGATGGAGTCTCGCTCTGTCGCCCAGGCTGGAGTGCAGTGGCGCAATCTCGGCTCACTGCAAGCTCCACCTCCCAGGTTCACGCCATTCTCCTGTCTCAGCCTCCTGAGTAGCTGGGACTACAGGCACCCGCCACCACACCCGGCTAATTTTTTTTTGTATTTTTAGTAGTGACGGGGTTTCACCATGTTAGCCAGGATGGTCTCGATCTCCTGACCTCGTGATCCTCCTGTCTCAGCCTCCCAAAGTGCTGGGATTACAGGCATGAGCCACCGCGCCTGGCCAACAAATTCTTAAATTGAATTAGTAATTTAAAAAACCTACTGGCCAGGAGCAGTGGCTAACGCCTGTAATCCCAGCACTTTGGGAGGCTGAGGCGGGCAGATCACAAGGTCAGGAGATTGAGACCATCCTGGCTAACATGGTGAAACCCCGTCTCTACTAAAAATACAAAAAAAAAAAAAAACTATCTGGGCGTGGTGGCGGGCGCCTGCAGTCCCAGCTACTCGAGAGGCTGAGGCAGGAGAATGGTATGAACCCGGGAGGCAGAGCTCTCAGTGAGCTGAGATCGTGCCACTGGACTCCAGCCTGGGTGACAGAGTGAGACTCCATCTCAAAACAAAACAACAACAACAAAAAAAACCTACCAACCAAAAAAAGCCCTGGACCAGATGGAGTCACTGCTGAATTCTACCACACATACAAAGGAGAATTGGTACCAATCCTACTGAAACTATTCTAAAAAATCAAGGAAAAGGGGCTTCTCCCTTGCTTGTGTTACAAAACAAGCATGATCCTGATACCAAAATCTGGCAGAGACACAATGGAAAAAAAACTTCAGGCCAACATCTGTGATGAATGTAGACACAAAAGTCCTCAACAAAATACTGGCAAATGGAATCCAACAGCACATCAAAAAGTTAATTGACCATGATCAACTAGGCTTTCTTCCTGCAATGCAAGGTTGGTTAAACAAACAGAAATCAATAAATGTGACTCACCACATAAACAGAAAAAAAAAATAAAAACCATAAAAACCATATGATCATCTCAATAGATGGAGAAAAAATTTTTCATGAAATCTGTATTAGTCCATTTTCATGTTGCTGATATAAACATACCCAAGACTGAGTAATTTATAAAGTAAAAGAGGTTTAATGGACTCACAGTTCCACCTGGCTGGGGAGACCTCACAATTATGGCAGAAGGTGAAAGGCACGTCTTACATGGCAGCAGACCAGAAAGAATGAGAGCCAAGTAAAAGGGGTTTCCCCTTATAAAATCATCAGATCTCATGAGACTTATTCACTACCAACAGAACAGTATAGGGAAACTGCCCCCATGATTCAATTATCTCTCACTGGGTCCCTCTCACAACATAAGGGATTATGGGAGCTACAATTCAGAATGAGATTTGTGTAGAAACACAGACAAACCATATCAAAATCCAACATCTTTTCATGATAAAAACCCTCAGTAGGCTAGGCATTGAAGGAATTTACCTCAAAATAATAAGAGCCATCTATAACAAACCCACATCATACTGAACAGGCAATAGCTGGAACCATTCCACTTGTGAACTGGTACAAGACAAGGATGCCCACTCCTATTCAACATAGTGCTAGAAGTCCTAGCCAGAGCAATCAACCAAGAGAAAGAAATAAAAGGCATCCAAATTGGAAAAGAAGAAGTAAAACTATCTCTGTTTGCTGATTATTTGATTCTATACTTAGAAAACACTAAAGACTCTGCCAAAAGAGTCCTAGAACTGATAAATGACTTCAGTAAAGTTTTAGGATATAAAATCAATTTACAAAAATCAGTAGTATTTCTGTACACCAATAAAATTCTAGCCGAGAGCCAAATCAAGAACACAATCCCATTTACCATAACCACACAAAAATAATGAAATACCTACGTATGCATCTAACCCAGGAGGTGAAAGAGCAATACAAGGAGAACTACAAAACACTGCTAAAAGAAATCAGAGACAGCACAGATAAATAGAAAAATATTCCATGCTCATGGGTTAGAAGAATCAATATCATTAAAATGGCCATGCTGCCCAAAGCAATTTACAGATTCAACATTATTCCTATCAGAACAGAAAAAAAAACCATTCTAAAATGTATATCAAACCAAAAAAGCCTGAATAGCCAAAGCAATCCTAAGTAAAAGAACAAAGTTGGAGGCATCACATTACCCAACTTCAAACTATACCATAACGTTACAGTAACCCAAACAGCATGATACTGGCACAAAAATAGACACATAGACCAATGAAAGAGAATAGAGAACCCAGAAATAAAGCTGCACACCTACAACCATGTGATCTTCAACAAAGTCGACAAAAATAAGCAATGGGGAAAGAACTCCCTATTCGATAAATGGTGCTAAGATAATTGCCTAGCCATACGCAGAAGAATAAAGCTGGACCCTTACCTTTTACCATGTATAAAAATTAACTCAATATCTAAGTGTAAGACTTCAAACTATAAAAACTCTAGAAGAAAACCTAGGAAATACCCTTCTCAACATCAGCTTTGGTAAATAATTTATGGCTAAGTCTCCAAAAGCAATTGTAACAAAACCAAAAATTGATTAAGCGGGACCTAATTAAATTAAAGAGCTTCTGCACAGCAAGAGAAATTATCTCAGACACTTTTCAAGAAAAGACATACAGGTGGCCAACAAACATGAAAAAAAAATGCTCCACATCGCTAACTATCAGAGAAATGCAAATCAAAACAACAATGAGACACCATCTCACACTAGTCCAAATAGCTATTCTATTGTTTAAAAAAAACCAAACACAACAACGACAAAAAAAAAAAACAGATGCTGGTGAGGCTGAAGAGAAAAGGGAGTGTTTATATACTTTTGGTAGGAAAGTAAATTAGTTTGGAGATTTCTCAAAAACTTAGAACTACCATTCCACCCAGTAATTCCATTACTGGGTATATGCTAGAGGAATATAGATCATTATACCGAAAGACACATGCACTCACATGTTCATCACTGTGCTATTCACCATAGTAAAGTCATGGAATCAACCTAGATGCCCATCAATTGTGGATTAAATAAACAAAATATGGTACATGTACACCATAAAATACTACACAGCCACAAAAAAAGAATGAAATCATGTCCTTTGCAGCAATGTGGATGCAGTTGGAGGCCATTATCCTAAGTGAACTAATAAAGGATCAGGAAACCAAATACTGCATGTTCTCACTTATAAGTGGGAGCTAAACATCGGGTACACATAGACATAAAGATGGGAACAACAGACACTGGGGACTACTAGAAATGGGAGGGAAGGAAGGGGCATGGGCTGCAAAACTAACTATTGGGTACTATGCTCACTACCCAAGTGACAGGATAATCCATACCCCAAATCTCAGTATCACACAATATGCCCACATAACAAACCTGTATATGTACCCTCTGAATCCAAAATAAAAGTTGAAAAAAAAATAGAAAAAAATAATTTGGATATTAAATTTTAGAAGCTTAAAAGAAGAGCCCTTTAGGGCACAGAAATTATATTAAAAGATTTGTACTTAAAAAAAGGCAAGCATTCCTTAATAATAACAAGTATTGGCATACAGTCCTACCACCTAGACAATCTCTGATGGTACACTAGTGATTAAAAATGATATATTCATGGTTTAAAATTGTTTAAAAATTCAAACTATGTAAATTGGCATAAAATGAAAGTTAATGCATCCTTATCAAAACTTGAGATTAAAAGAACTTAAGAAACATATCAACAAACAAAGTGTATGGATTTAGATTCAAGCAAAGTAACTATTAAAATTATGACCAATGAGTCATGCCTGTAACCCCAGCACTTTGAGAGGCCAAGGCAGGAGGATAACTTGAGCTCAGGAGTTCAAGACCAGCCTGGGCAACATAGTGACCTCATCTCTACAAAACAAAACAAAACAAAACAAAACAAAGCCAGGCATGGTGATGTGCACCTGCAGTCCCAGCTTCTCAGGACACTGAGGCTGCAATGAGCCATGCTCATACCACTGCACTATAGCCCAGACAACAGAGCAAGACCCATTTCAAAAACAAAAAAGCAAACAAAAAATATTTATGATATATCTGAAAAATTTTGAGCACTGCAATTGAAAATTGATAATATTCAGGAAATGGTGCTAATTTTTAGATGTGACATATTTCAGTTACGTTTTGTTTTGTTTGTTTGTTTAGACAGGGTCTCTTTCTGTTCCCCAGGCTGGAGTGCACCATTGCAATCATAGCTCACTGTAAACTTGAACTTCTGACCTCAAGTGATCCTCCCACCTGGGTCTCCCGAAGTTCTAGGATTACAGGTATGAACCACCCTGGCCTGGTCTATCTATTTTAGTTACAAATTTTTAAAAGAATCCTTATATCTAAGAGCTGTACTGTCCAGTTGTGTAGCCCCTAGTCACATGTGACTGTTTACATTTAGATTTAAGTCAATTAAAATAGGAAAAACTTAAAAAGTTTAGTTCCTCAGCCACATCAGTCACATTTCCAGTGCCTGATTAGCCATGTATGGCTCATAGATAGTATTGGAAAGTACATATATAGGATATTTTCATCATTGCAGAGAATCCTGTTGGACAACATTATCTTAGAGATATATACTGAAGTATTCCACTAATGAAATTCTGTAACACCTGAAAATTGCTTTAAAATAATAACGGTAGAACTAGAAGTAGAGTGAGTGAGGACATAAACAAGACAAGATTGACTACAAGTTAATCATTATTGAAGCTGGGTGATCATGAAGAAAGGAATTATCTATTCTCCCTACTTATGTGTATGTTTAGAATTTTTCATAACAGAAGGTCACCACACCCTCTGCCTTTTAAGGAAAGTATTCACATCTTCTGCCTCAACTACTCTAGGCTCTGAGTATTTCTCCCTGTAGGCATTTTCTTTGGAATCCTTAGAAAAATAATTAAAATCATCTACATGTGCATATGACAGCTGCCTTCATCTGTTTGTATTGCGATAACAACACAACAGACTTTATAAATTACCCTGAAGCTGGTAATTTATAAAGAAAAGAGGTTTATTTGGCTCATGGTTCTGCAGGCTGTACAAGAACCATGGCACCAGCATCTGCTTCTGATGAGAGCCTCAGGCCCCCTTCGTTTGTGGCAGAAGGCAGAGTGAAGCTGGTGTGTGCAGAGGTCACATGGTGAAGAATAAGCAAGAGAGAGAGCTGGGAGGTGCCAGGCTATTTTTAACAACCAGCACTTGCAAGAACTAGCACAGTGTGAACTCACTCATTACAAAGAGGATGGCACCAAGACATTTATGAGGGATCTGCTCCCATGAGCCAAACACCTCCCACTAGACCCCACTCCCAACACTGGGCTTCAACATTCAATATGAGATTTGGAGGGGGGCAAACAAATGAAACTATAGCAACAACATTTCATATACTTTGTAAATTTGCCTAGGAAGATAATACAATACATGCTATTCAGTTATTTGCATTTTTATCAAATATTCAGCACATGCAAATCTGCCTCATTCTTTCTAAAGGCTACTCAGTGTTACATTGTATAGGTGCATCATAATTTACTTAAATAGCCACCTGTGGATGGATGCAGAGTCGTGAATGCATTTGGGAAGATCCTAGATTAGGTGAGAAAGACCTGTGAATTACCTACATGAGAGAGATGGATCAGATTAAAGTAATTCAGTGAAATAGAGAGAAGCGCTCAGATTCAAAAAACATTAAAGAAGTAAAATTAAGAGAACTTGGTGATTTCTTATAAATGAAGAATGAGGGAGGAGAAGAAAAGGGAGAGAACTGTTGGTTTTTTGGCTTGAACAAATAGTGATGCCAGTCTCTAAAGAGAGAAATGAAATCACCCTCACAGGAAGGGAAAGCTGATGAGCTTTGTTTTAGACATGCTGAGATTCAGGTGCCTATAAGTCCTCCCAGCAGAGATGTGGGGTAAACAGTTGGCTATATGCATCTAAGGTCAGAAGAGGGTGGAGAAATTGAAGTAGAGGTCATCAGCATATACACAGTGATAGAAACCAGAGTGAATGAAACTACCTCTAATTTTCTGGTTCTCACCTCCCTACTCAAAGTGGATGATAAGGCTCCTCCAACTCTCAGTCTCTCAGGCCAATGCACACACCCAGATGGAATGGTTCTACAGCCAACCCCATGATTCACTCTTGTATGACATCCAGTTCTCACATATGCATTATTCATGAACACAGAGAGAGTGACATGATAAGATCTGTGTTACGTGATGGAAAAGTGAAAGCTGGGAAGCTATGAATTATTTTTCTAGTCATCTATATGAATAAGAATGAAGGCTTAATCTGGGCAGGGAAATGGGCACGGATATGAGGTAATAGATTTAGGAAATACTTGTGCTAATAACTATTAAAAGTTGTAAGGTACATAGGCCCACTCAGATCATCTTAAGTGGTATATTATAAAGATGAATGAGATAATAAGAAATGTGAAACTATCTACATATTTTCAGCAGGTTTCAAAGAGATATGGATCATCATCAAGATATGACACAACTCATACCACCTGATATTGTTTCAACTTATTCATGATTTTCTGCTTATTCATGACTTTGCTACCTCATGGCTTTGACTTTTATAGTGTTTTCTGCATTGCTGTCTGTTTCTGTGTTTCTCTACCGTTTGTGTACTTCTCTGTATGTCTCACATTCAAATTCCCCAAGAGAGAATATAATTGGTTGAAGAAATCATTAGCCAACGTGGGGTAGCCTTGTGAAGAAGAAAGCTTTTACACCTCCTCATGGGTTGCCTCTAAGTCACATTTTAGTTTTTCTTCAGTGGAGCTTTTATGTATTATTAATACAAATATGTAATCCCCTGAAGTTCAAAAGAAAAGCTTTATTTTTATACTATGTATTTCATTTATATTTTTATTTTTGTATTTAGATTGTTGCCAGGTGAGGCTGGTAGTGTCTAACTCCTAAAAAGCCTCACAAGCTGTGAAGAATTTCTCATACTCTTTTCTTCAATCTTGTAGTCTAAGAAAACTAATTTGAAAAATATCAAGACTGGGTCTCAAGGTAAACTCTAATTAAATAGGTCCATAGAGTGATGTATGCACTAGAATGTCAATTTATCAATTTATGGTGAGAAATTTTAAATTATAGAGAAGTAAATTATTAAGTCCATGTGACTTATACATTCTCTCTCAATGGGAAGACTCACATCTTTATTCCCTGCAAGAAGAAAAGGAAGGGTGAAGGACACAATGTGCATGCCAGCTGAGACTGTCCCCTCCCATCTTCTTAAGAGCTTTTTTAGGAAGCCTCACCCAAAAACTTCTGCTTATATTACAGCAACCAGAACCATGTTACAGGGCCATATTTATCTGCAAGGTGGACTGAGAAATATAGGTTTTGGCTGGACACATTACCACCCACAAATAAATTGTGATTCCCCTTAGAAATAGAAAAAATTGAATATTAAGTATATAACCATCAGTCTCTTCACAAAAATAAACCCAAAAAGTAGAAGACATGGGATATAGGAAATGTAGAATCTATTACAGGAGAAAAGTAGAGATTTTCCAGATTGACAGTGAAGAATGAGGGTTACACAGAAAGCCTAGAGAGAAACAGATACAGATTGAGTCAGGAGTATTAAAGACTCTAGGAGCAAAATGGAACCAATTATTCGAGACATTTGTTCCTGCTGACAGTAGCTATGCTGCTCCGTGAAAAATTGGGACTAATTAAATAAAGGCACAGCACACTAGGCAAATGAAAATAAAGAATTATTACTACAGAAAAAAATAACAGTTTTAGAAGTCATGTGTTGGGCATAACGCTCAAAATCCTAAGGAAATTGAACACTCAAAACAAAGGATTCTTAGCAAAGCAATTTTACTTTTGCACAGAGGGGTGCTTCTCCATGGCCAGTCACCATGAGAGCACACCTGAACAAAGGGTCATGAGAGCTTTTATTCCTGGCGCAAGTCCTGCCGCAGTACCCTTTCCCCATTGGCCGGGGTTGGGCCATACAATCTAAACTATTCCTGGTTAACTAAACATTTGAAACTTTTTTAGATTAGCTGGGCATGTAAGGGAGAGAGGGAAAAGGGGAAGGGGTGTCTGCAATGAGCTAGAGAGCTAGTCTTCTTTCCAAGTAAGGAAAAGAATGTGAGCTGGTACTGATAACGCCTGGTACTGTGGCATGTCTGGGCATGTAACAAAGGCAGAAAGGAAGAAAAAAGGAGAAAAAGGAAAAAGGGGTGGGGGGGGGTACTATGAATTGAAAAATAAAGGATTGATCAGGCTATTTGAAGAGAAACCTCATCATATCCCACAGATTTCCCCTTCTTCTTTTTATAACTTTTTCTCTTCAAATCTTTTTAGCATAATTTTACTCTGTTGTTCTACTTGGTCTTCTAGAAGGAAAAGCTCATTTGAATAAGGGGGAGGAGGATCATAAGAGGTTTTAGTGAGAGCTGTTTCAGTAAGTCTTTATATTAGTCCTCAGGCACAGGGTATAATACAGCATCCTACAAGAATAAGCAACCCTATTCCGATGGCCAGAGACATGAGGATTGAGGACATAAGTCCCTTCCATCTACCGAACAAATTTCCCATTAAATTTGTGAAGGGATCATTTAGTCCAGAATTTTTGGCTAGTTCATTTGATAAGTCAGTAAGACCTTGTAATGCTTTAGTTATGGTCCCACTAGGAGCAGTATTATTAGGGATATAAGCACAGCATTGGGTCCCGATCATGACACAAACTCCACCCTCCTTTGCTAATATCATGTCTAATGCTCTCCTGTTTCCCCAGGCCATTTGACTGGTGGGTCCTAGTTGTTCAGCCATCCCTTTAATAGCATCTCTAGTATAATTAATAAATCGTTGTTGATTGTGATAAATGTAATTTATCCAATTCACATTTTATTTACAGTTAGCCACCAGAAGAACATAGATTCAAATTTGGCAGTTATTTGATTTTGGGCCTTAAATTCATTTGGCACTCCTCTTGGGGCCCCAATGGCATCTATATGAACATGAAAATTGAAGGACCCAAGGGGGAGGGCCTCTTTTGTTTGATGATATTTGGTTCCTATCCTTTCTGGTTGATGAAATGTCAGGGTGAAAGGGATGGCCAATTGAATTAGAGCACAAATTCCGCTCCAGTTACTTGGCAGAGTGTCCAGTATTGGTCTACCACAATACCACCACACATCCTCTCCAGGATGGCTAAGGGCAGACTGATGGGTAAGCTCTTGGAAGGACTTAAGCTTACTGCATCCCATTAAGGCTTCCAGGAATGCCAAATTTTCTCCCTGTCATGAGAGACATGAAGTAAAATTGGCATTGGGAGATGGATGCTGAATGGCCCTCGGGGGCTGACCCACAGGGTGTCGAACTTCAGGGAACAGCAGAGAAAGAGCTTGGCATGATTTATTGCCCCAGGCTGAGGGGTTTTGGAAGAGAGCTACCATACAGCTCATGCCCGGTCAGCTGGAAGACCATCTAAGCGGAACGGGGACAATCTAGGCTTCTGGTCTTACTGTGCACACAAGCGTAACATTCACTTTTATTTAAAGTGCGGACAGAATATTTAATCCTTTCCAGCCAAGCATTTGCATCTTGATATCCTGTTTCTAGAGCTATAGTTTGCCTTAAGTTTTCTACCACGACAACTGTCACCTTGGTTGGGTCATTTTGGAGATGGGAGGAGGACGTTGGACTTGCTATACTTGGGGAGAGCGTTGGGTTCCACATGTCTCCTGGACTCTGGGCCTGAATTCCTTTATTATTGTTAACCAGTGGTTTAACTAACCTTAGGGAGAAGATTCCTATAGGGTCTTATCCTGAAACATCTGCTTCTAACCCATACCATTCGAATATAGAGGGTTCTTGGGCTATTGTCCAGGGATGATTTATAATCAGCAACAAGGGGTTACAGTGCAACAGCTTACAATTTGGTGGGGTGTGACCACGGGCTAGTTGGAGTTTTTATCTTAGTCCCCGTAACCTATTTGAAGCAGGCGGCCTGGCTGTCCACCCTTTGTACTTAGTGGTCCACCAAACATCTGCCCAGTCACTACAGAGACCTTTTAAAGTTCCATACTTATACTTGGTTGACTCTTTGCAGTATGGACATAGATACTTATCAACATGGGATACCTTCCTTTGAGCTTGCTCATCTCCACACGGGATGACTGAACAGATGTCGAACAGACGGGTTAAAGGTTGGCTAGCCTGAGTTACATTGATGACAAGATGACCTTCTGTAGAAAAGAAAATAAGTAAGTGATTATTAAGATCTTTTTAGAGTTAGTTTGGTGGGGGTGAGCCCTGGAATGACAGTCCATGTTTCTGAAGGTGGCAGCGTCTTTTTGACTTGGGTGTGATAAGTCCATCCTCTTTCCGCTGTCCAGACTGTAGTCTCAGTAGTTAGGAGCACTAGGTAGGGTCCTTCCCAAGCTGGTTCGAGTTTCCCTTCCTTCTACCCTTTGATGAGGACATGGTCTCCAGGCTGATGCTGATGTGCTGGAAACTACATGGGTGGTGCCTGTGCTAGGAGATCTTTAGTCTTAAGGCAGGAGAAGATAGAGGATAGACCAAGTGTATAAATTTTGAGGAAATGATCTTTTGTTTCAAATGTAGGGATGTCAGCAGTAGAGTATAAGTAGGGCAATCCATAGAGCATTTCATAAGCGGAAAGGCCAATATCTCCCCAAGGGGCAGTCTGGATTCTTAACAAAGCAATAGGAAGATATTTAGTCCATGGCAATCGGGTTCTAAAACTAACTTAAGTGGTTTTTTAGAGTCTGATTCATCTGCTCTACCCTTCCTGAGGAGGATGGATGCCAAGGGATATGATATTCCCAATTTGTATCTAGTACCTGGGCTAACTTCTTAATGACATGTGCAGTGAAATGGGTTCCATTATCTGAATCAATATTTTCTACTAGTCCAAATCTGGGTATGATGTTTTCAATTAATGCTTTAACTACATTATTGGCGGTTGCACTTGAGAATGGGATAGCCTCTACCCAGTGGGTAAAGTGGTCTATTATTACTAATAAGTATTTTAAATGACCAGCTGGGGGCATTTCAGTATAATCAATCTGAACACTTTGAAATGGTCTCAGCCCTGGATTCCTTCCTCCAAGGGGCAATTTCCTTAGAATCTGCTTATTTGTCATTTTTACATATTAAACAACTATCTGTAACTTGTTTGGCCAGGGTGTAAATTCCTATACACCCATAAACCCGGAGAACTGCCATAAACCTGGAGAACTGCATCATACATTGCTTGGGGTCCCCAATGGGTCACCTGATATAATTGAGACGAGACCTCCCTCGTGAGAGGTATTGACAACATCTCCCTTTGATCTGGTAATATCCACTTCCCTTCTGTGTTCTCTTTAGATCCTATTCTTATTAACTTCTCTTTTTCAATGGAAGAGAAAATGGGAGTTGCAGTAGGAGAAGGAAGGCATGGAGTTAAATGAAAAACAGGCATTTCAGAAGAAACGGCAGCTTGCTTTGCTATCTGATCTTCGAGATTATTTCCCCGACTTGTGAAAGACAAGTCCCTTTGATGCCCTGGGACATGTACAATAGCTATCTCTTCTGGCAATTGGAGATTATAGAGGACACAAGCAATTAGTTCTCTATGAACTAAATCTTGGCCTCTACTATTGATAAGACTCCTCTCCATCCAAATTTTTCCAAATGTGTGTGCCACCCCAAAGGCATACTTAGAGTCAGTATAGATAGTTCCTTCTTGGTTTTGTAAATGTTCTAAAGCTTGGCTGAGTGCAAACAGTTCACACGTCTGGGCAGACCAATTATTAGGCAGTCTTCCTGATTCTACTTCTTCAAGCGTTTCTCCATCAATCACTGAATACCCATGATGTCTTTTCCCTTCAATTACCCAGGAGGAGCCATCTATGAATAAGTGCCCCCCCTGTCTTGAAGGGAGTTTCCCCTAAGTCTGGTCGAACTTTTGTATGGTAATCAATCAGATCTAAACATGTGTGCTCTCTTTTTAAGTTTGGATCCCCTATCAGAAAGGCTTCTGGATTAAGTGAATTATCAGTAGTTAATATTAAATCATCTTTTTCCAGTAGGATAGCCTCATATTTTAAAATCTTTGAATCAGTGATCCACCTTCCTGCTTTCTGATTTAAAATAGTTCTAACTTGGTGGGGTGTGCTTACTGTTAACTTTCCTCCAAAGGTTAAATTCCTACTTTCTTCAACTAATACTGCTGTAGCCATGATGGAATGGATACATTGGGGCCACTCAAAAGTGACTGGGTCTAAGACCTTTAACAGGAAGGCCATGGGCTGTCGATTGCCTCCATGCCCTTAGGTAAGAACTCCTAGAGCTACTCCATTATTTACGTTAACAAAAACTCTAGGGAGTGTAGAGGTAGAATAGGGGCAGTTATGAGCATCTCTTTTAATTCCTCAATTTGCTGGATTTCCTCAAAAGTCCACAAGAGACAAAAAGGCTTGCACTGGGCAAGTTTCTCATATAGAAGTTTACTTTTTAATGCATATGTGTCAATCCATAAACAGCAATATCTAATTAGTCCTAAAAATTTCGTGAGTTCTTGTTTATTTTGAGGCAGGGGTAGAGAAACAATTCCCTCCACTCTTTCAAGTCCTATTCTTCGTTTACCTGCACTGATTAGGTGACCTAAGTATTTAACTTCAGGTTCTACATACTGAAGTTTCCCTTTTGAGACCCACAACCCCTCACATTGCAAGTGATTGAGAATACGTGTAGAGAAGTCACCTACTCCCTTTATATCTTTACCAGATATAAGAAGATCATCTATGTACTGAAGCAGGCATATTTGCTTAGGGACTGTGACTTTCTCTAGTACCTGTTCTGGGATCTCACCAAAGAGGTTGGGGGAGTCTGCGAACTCCTGGGGCAAGACTATCCATCGATATTGTTGTCTCAGCCCTGAATGAGGGTCTTCCCACTCAAAAGCAAATATATCTCAGCTATCCTTAGCCAAGGGGCATGCCAGAAGACATCCTTTAAATCTATCACTGTAAACAACTGATGATTGTACAGAATTTTGCTAAGAATGATGTAAGGGTTAGGAACAATGGGGTGAGTAGTCTGGACTACTTGATTAATAGCTCTAAGGTTTTGCACTAATCGATAGGACCCATCTGATTTCTTGACAGGCATGATTGGGGTATTGTAAGGAGACATACAGGGTTCAAGAAGCCCATCTTTAATGAGACCCTTAATTACAGGCTTTAGCCCTACTCTGCCCTCTAAAGGAATGGGGTACTGCTTTCTCCTTACTATTTCCCCAGGAGTTTTTAGTTTGGTATGTATTGGAGAGATTTGGAGTTTCCCTCTATTTCCTTCCTTTGACCAGACATCAGGATGAATATATTTCTCATTTACAGCAGTGAGTAAATGTAGTGAAGTGAGGAATCCTTTAGGGCCCACTTGAAGGCCTGTACCTAGCCTTACCTTTAAATCCCTTCCTAATAGATTAGTTCCCACTTCAGGAATTAATAAAAATTGAATATGAGTAAATCGATCTTGATATCTGACTTCTGTGCTTTCTAAAATTTTTGCCTTAAATCCTTCTCCTTTTACCCCAGTGACTAAAAATTCTTCTGAAGAGCAGGTAAGACCAGGTGGAGGGAAACAAACGGAGGAGTGTGAAGCCCTGAATCAACTAAAAGGGTGATAAATTCACGTTTAGGTCCCACCTCCAAATTTATCAAGGGCTCCTGGTGGGACTCAAAATAAAAGAGGCAGAGCCCCTGACTCCCCTGTTGTTCTTCAGAAGTCATGAGTGTAAAAATTTCTCTCTCTCTCTTTAGTTCAGGACATTCCCTCTTGAAGTGGCTTGTTCTTCCACATCTGTAGCATCTATCTTGTCCTTCTTCCATCTCAGTCTTAGCATTCTCAGCCCTTGCTCCCCTATACCCCTTAGGGGGCTTATTAAATGAGGACCTTGACCCTCCAGATGGAGGCTTCGGTCCTCTAAAGGAGGGTTTAGGCCCCTTATAATCTCTGGCCCCTTGAAAGCCCTGCTTAGAGATATATGGATTTGGAGCCATCTGTTGGAAGGCAGAAAACATGAGTTTTGTCTTTTGTTTTTGTTTTTTTTTCCTCATCTCTTCTCACATATACTTTTTGAGCCTCCCTGAGCAGTTCACTCAGAGGCTGGTCCTCCCAACTTTCTATCTTTCATAATTTTCTTGAAATGTTTGGCCAACTTTTAGTAACAAAGTGAAGTTTTAACATTCCTTATCTAAGGGGGTTTTCCAAATCAAGGCCTGCATATTGTCTCATTTGCTCCCTCAATCTATTTAAGAATCTAGCAGGTCCCTCATCTTTTTCCTGTTGAATATCAAATGCTTTAGAAAGATTTTGAGTTCGGGGTACTGATTCTCGAGTTCCTTTTATTATCATCTTCCTTAGGTCCTGCATGTTTTCCCGGTGATTTGCACTGTTATTGTCCCACTGGGGGTCTCGGGTGGGAAATTTATGGTCTGCAGGAGGAACATTTTGGCCAGAAGGGTGCTCACGTTCCCAAACCACCATAGCAGCCCTCCGAATCATACTTTGTTCTTCCCCTGAAAAGAGGACACCCAAAATGGACATCAACTCAGCCCAGTGTATATCTGAGGCCCTAGAAATTGATCAATTTGATCTGCTACTCCATAAGGGTCATCCAATAATGGCTTAAGCTCCTTTTTTAAATTCTGGACTTCTGAACTGGTCAAGGGAGCGTTTACAAAGCCAATAGCTACCCCCTGTCCTTGTGGTACCACTCTTAGAGGAAAGAAAGTTGGATCTGGCTCTTTAGGTGTGAAGGGAAATGGAAAGTTTCGAATATCTTTTTTACATTGCTCTATCTCACATTGAAGCCCCTTTAAAGAGGGATACTTAATAGTTTTGTTGTGGGGGGGGCAGGCTTACAAGATGGTAATTCTTCAAAGTGAGGATTACAGGGAGAAGGAGCAGTATGAGTATAGGCACCACAAGTTGGGGAGGGATCTTGCAGCAGCAGCTGGGGGAATGGAACACGGGCATGTGACACAGGTGAGGGAGTGGCCTGAAACAGCTGGGCAGTAACCTGAAACCACAGCCAGAGGGAGGGAAACCGGAGGAACGGGATCCGGATCGGGGACAACTGGAAGAGTGACACAAGCAGGGGAGGGACCTGAAATGGAAACGGGAGCTGGAGGGGCGGGATTGGGGGCAACCAGAAGAATGATGCAAAGAGGGGAGGGACCTGAAACGGAAATGGGAACCAGAGGGGCGGGATCAGAGGCCGCCAGAAGAGTGATGCAAGCAGGGGAGGGACCTGAAACAGGAACTGGAGGAGTGGGATGGGGGCACTGAATGGAGGAAGATGATCTAGAGGGTCCCACGTGTTAGTGGGTGTGGGTTGTCTAGACATGGGAACTCTTTCCCTTCCAGAGGGGTTGGCTTCTGGCTTTCTCCCTCCGGAGTCTAAAGGGTAAAGGGGGACAGGTCCCTGCCACCAACAGAGGGTGTAATCAATTTCTTCCTGGGAAACAGGGCTCTTATCATTAACATGCTCAATTAAGAGCTGACAAATCCACTCCTCATTTGACCCAAATTTTGGCCAGAAAAGTGAGGGTTTCAGGATGGGTTCTCGAGCCCAAATAAAACAACAGTATTATATCATCTGCTGTTTTCGTTTATACTTGGTCCTCTCATTATCTTTCCAATACTTTAGCATAAGCCCCAAGGGGCTATCAGAAGGAATTTCATTGCTCTCTTGACTCTTTGGTTTTCCTGTCTTACATGAAACATTCCCCATCTTAGGGTTTATGAGGGGGCTCCAACCTCTCCTGTTAGAGGAGTCTACCCCCCTCTTTCTAGAGGGTCAATGAGGCTTTAAGAGGGGGTTCAACCTCTTGTGTTAGAGGTGTCTTACCTCCCCCTTTCTGGAGGCTTAGCCTCTCCCGTTAAGGGTTTCCTGCATATCCTATAGCTCACCCCTCTGGAGGCTCCTTGTACCCTTCTTTCTCTTTGTCTACTGTGACTGTTCCTGCCCCTAGTCGATAGATGGCAACACGAAACCTCAGAGAAGACTCACTCACTCCACACAACCATAATGCTTAGCCCCATTCACACACTGCCAAACTGCAAATTATCCTGACCACCAAGGAAATACTTTGTCACCTTTGTGAAGTCTCCTACCTTATTCCATGCACAAGAATTACCTGGTCCTCTTATTGCCATGGTCTTGCAAGCCTCTCCTCACCGCTTTGCTGAGAACCCAGATTTATTCATCACAATGGGTGGGCCCTGATCCCCCTCACCCTCTGGCCACCGTAACAAGACAGTGGGACCCCTGGGTGGGGTGACCAAAGACCCCCTTCCCAAAGGAGAATATTTGAGCCCCACATTTGGGCACCAGAATTGTTGGGAATAATGCCCAAAATCCTAAGGAAATTGAACACTCAAACAAAGGATTCTTAACGAAGCAATTTTACCTTTATGCAGAAGGGTGCCTCTCCTTGGCCAGTCACCATGAGAGCACACCTGAACAAAGGGGCATGAGAGCCTTTATTCCTAATGCAAGTCCTGACCCTGTACCCTTTCCCCATTGGCCGGGGTTGGGCCCTACAATCTAAACTAGTCCCAGTTGGCTAAACATTTGAACCTTTTTTAAATAAGGTGGGCACATAAGGGAGATAGGGGAAAGGAGTAGGGGTGTCTGCAATGAGCTAGAGAGCTAGTCTTCTTTCCAAATAAGGAAAGGAATATGAGCTGGTACTGATAACGCCCGGTACTGTGGTGTGTCTGGGTAGGTAACAAAGGCAGAAAGGAAGAAAAAAGAAAAAGAAAAAATGGGTGGGGGGGGTACCATGAATTAAAGAATAAAGGATTGATCAGGCTATTTGAAGAGAAACCTCATCATATTCCCACACCTAAAAAGCTATAAAGGGCTGGTGGTATCATTTACTAAAATGGAGGAGACAAGAGACTCTTCTGATTTGGAATCTAGAGAATTTAGTGGTTTAGGATGAGTGGTGAGTTTAGGTTTGTACACATTGAGTTCACAGTGGATGTGCGGCCTTTGCAGAGATATTTGGTGGGCAGTTGAGTTATCAGGACAAGTAGTACAGTTGAAGGAGAGTACAGAGAATGAAAAGGGGAGCCAGAGTAAGAAGGACTCTTTAGGGATATTACTATGTAAAAAAATACAGAAAGGAAGCTGAGAAAGAGCAGTCTCAAAAGTAGAAGGAAAAATAGTAGGATGGGGTAATGGAAGTTGACAGAGGAAAGAATTCCAAGACAGAAAGACCACAGGGACACAAGGCAAGCACTGAGAAGTATCCATTGGATTGCACAATTGTGATATAATAAGTGGGTTTGAAATTAATCTTCTTCTCTCCGTCAGAGCCTGGAGGCTCAGATATTTAAAGGTGTTTTTGCCCAATGGCCCCTTCTGAATTTCTTCTGGGCTGCAAAGAAATCCCATCCATATATCTCATTTATTAATTTCCTGTTCTAAAGAAATTTTAGAATATAAAGCCTTTGCAATTGAATACTTGTATCTTAAATTCCGGAAACTAACCTTCCAAACTGCTTTTTTGATTTTTCTCACTGAGGCTAAAAGTATAATAGAATTTATATTTTGTTCAGAATATACAATGAGATAATACTTGAATAATAGGTTGGAGCCCATATTCCCTTAGCAATTCATAATGAGTATCATGTTACAGGCTTTGAAAGTATTTTTTTTTTTTATTTTTTGAGATGGAGTCTCGTCTCATTCTGTCACCCGAGCTGGAGTGCAGTGGCACAATCTTGGCTCACTGCAACCTCTGCCTCCCAGGTTCAAGCGATTCTCCTGTCTCAGCCACCTGAGTAGCTTGGATTACAGGCTTCTGCCACCATGCCCGGCTAAATTTTGTATTTTTAGTAGAGATGGGGTTTCGCTATGTTGGCCAGGCTGGTCTCCAACTCCTGACCTCAGGTGATCCTCCCTCCTCAGCTTCCCAAAGTGCTGAGATTACAAGCATGAGCCACCACACCGGGCCCGAAAGTCTTAAGTGAAGAAACCATATCATCTTTGTTTAACTCAATATTCCCCAGTTATTTGAGCCTATACATTGTTTTTACAAATAACAATTAACAAGCCCTGATGTAACTGTTCCTTGGCACATCCTTTGAAAAATGTTTCTGTCCTATTGCTGCTATAATACCCCCTGCCAAAAAAAAAAAAAAAAAGGAAAGAAGAAAAATGTCTCTGAAGGCATCACTGAAAAAGCAAGAGCAAAGAAAGG
The DNA here is from genome assembly GCF_028885655.2 of Pongo abelii. Taxonomy (NCBI): domain Eukaryota; kingdom Metazoa; phylum Chordata; class Mammalia; order Primates; family Hominidae; genus Pongo; species Pongo abelii. The sequence goes on from NC_071998.2 coordinate 52,444,423, forward strand.
ACAGAGTGATATGAAGACACTGTGTTAACACCACGAAGGAGTAATGAGTGTCTGAACTCAAGCAGTCTGAGTCTTAGTTCAAAGGAGGGGATGAAGTGGGATTGATTCGGTTGAGAGAAGAAGAAGTGAAGCTGGGAGAGAAAGAAGATTGGAAGATGACAACAAAGGCTTCAAGTTTGGGCAACTATGCATATGACGGGAAGCTTGGAAGAGGAAGTCTTGAAGGTGACTAATGTTTCTGAGAAGAAAAAAATAGAAATAATGCATGGCTTTGTGTAAGTTGAGGAGTCATATTATGTGGGTGGAATCGAGAGGAAATGCAGCATTTTTCGGAAAAGGATAGGTTGAGAATAATTTAACCATAAGTAGGATTGCTGGGAAACCATTGTCCTGTTTGATGAGTGTACATTTCTTTTTCCTTTTTTTTTTTTTTTTTTGAGATGGAGTCTTGCTCTGTCACCCAGGCTGGAGTGCAGTGGCGTGATCTTGGCTCACTTCAAGCTCTGCCTCCGGGTTCACGCCATTCTCCAGCCTCAGCCTCTGGAGTAGCTGGGACTACAGGTGCCCGCCACCACGCCCAGAGAATTTTTTGTATTTTTAGTGGAGACAGGGTTTCACCGTGTTAGCCAGGATGGTTTCAATCTCCTGACCTTGTGATCAGCCTGCCTCAGCCTCCCAAAGTGCTGGGATTATAGGTGTGAGCCACCGCGCCCGGCCTGGTGAGTGTATATTTCTAAGGGTAGATTATGGTTCCAGGAGGAGGGCCATTAGGGTGAAATTAACAGAATGTGGCTGTAGAAAGTGAGGCAAATAACAGAAAATTTGAGCCACTCTTCTTCTACTTGGAAACTCCTAGCAGCCATCATTGACATTCACACTATTGAGTAACTACTATATAGACTACACTGGATTAGATGACTCTTCTGAGATGGAAAGGAAATGACTACTTTTTTTTGTTTGTTTGTTTTGTTTTGTTTTGTTTTGTTTTTTATTATTATACTTTAAGTTTTAGGGTACATGTGCACAATGTGCAGGTTAGTTACATAAGTATACATGTGCCATGCTGGTGTGCTGCACCCATTAACTCGTCATTTAGTATTAGGTATATCTCCTAAAGCTATCCCTCCCCCCTCCCCCCACCCCACAACAGTCCCCAGAGTGTGATGTTCCCCTTCCTGTGTCCATGTGTTCTCATTGTTCAGTTCCCACCTATGAGTGAGAATACGCGGTGTTTGGTTTTTTGTTCTTGTGATAGCTTACTGAGAATGATGATTTCCAATTTCATCCATGTCCCTACAAAGGACATGAACTCATCATTTTTTATGGCTGCATAGTATTCCATGGTGTATATGTGCCACATTTTCTTAATCCAGTCTATCATTGTTGGACATTTGGGATGGTTCCAAGTCTTTGCTATTGTGAATAGTGCCGCAATAAACATACGTGTGCATGTGTCTTTATAGCAGCATGATTTATAGTCCTTTGGGTATATACCCAGTAATGGGATGGCTGGGTCAAATGGTAATTCTAGTTCTAGATCCCTGAGGAATCGCCACACTGACTTCCACAATGGTTGAACTAGTTTACAGTCCCACCAACAGTGTAAAAGTGTTCCTATTTCTCCACATCCTCTCCAGCACCTGTTGTTTCCTGACTTTTTAATGATTGCCATTCTAACTGGTGTGAGATGGTATCTCATTATGGTTTTGATTTGCATTTCTCTGATGGCCAGTGATGATGAGCATTTTTTCATGTGCTTTTTGGCTGCATAAATGTCTTCTACAAAATGGGAGAAAATTTTCGCAACCTACTCATCTGACAAAGGGCTAATATCCAGAATCTACAATGAACTCAAACAAATTTACAAGAAAAAAACAAACAACCCCATCAAAAAGTGGACGAAGGACACGAACAGACACTTCTCAAAAGAAGACATTTGTTTTGTTTTGTTGAGACAGAGTCTCACTCTGTCACCAGGCTGGAATGCAGTGGCACAATCTCAGTTCATTGCAAGCCCCGCCTCCCAGGTTCGAGCAGTTCTCTTGCCTCAGCCTCCCAAGTAGCTGGGACTACAGGCGCATGCCACCACACCTGGTTAATTTTTTTTTTTTTTTGTATTTTAGTAGGGATGGAGTTTCACCATGTTGCCCAGGCTGGTCTCAAATTCCTGACCTCGTGATCTGCCTGCCTTGGCCTCCCAAAGTGCTAGGATTACAGGTGTGAGCCACCAAGCCCGGCCGGAAATGACCACTTTCTAATGAAGCCCTGAGTGACCTGGTAGGAAGCTTTGCCATTGGATGCAGAATAAGAGGGGAAGGATTTTAGGACTAAGATAAAATGAGTAAGTGTTTATTCAAGACAGTTTGAACGCAATACATGCAAAGCAGAAAATCATAATTGCTAAGAAAAACTAATAAAGCTAAAAATAAATCATATCTAGCATCAGTCCAAAGTACAGGTCAACATGGCAGTCAAATCATTAGCCAGAAGAATCAGAAAGTAGAAAGCAATAAGAGTAAAAAATAGGTTGAGGAGGCAGGGCACAGTGGCTCACGCCTGGAATCCCAACACTTTGGGAGGCTGAGGTGGGTGGGGGAATGGCTTGAGACCAGCCTGGGCGACAGAGTAAGACCGCCTCTGAAAGAAAAGATGGAAGAGAGTAGTTCAGGACTATGTCTTTGAATTTGGGTGAGGTGAACACTCCCCTTTTATGCCGTGCCAGTGTAATTGTTGAGGTGTTTGGTGGCTTGATGGAATTATTCAGGCTGATCAAGAGTAAGGAGAAGAAAAGTAAAAGAATGGAGGCAGCAAAGTGTATGTAAAGAGGTTGTGCCTAATAAGCCTGTTAGCTGAAAGGGAAGCAAAGAGAGCCTGAAGGAGGGAGGTAGAGAGGAAAGGAAAGTATAACCAGGAAATCAATTAGATTAGAGTAGCATGGTAGACTGGAAAAAATAATGAATTTTCTTATTTCAGTCTGCTTCATTCTGAAATTTCTTTTAGGAACATTCTGAACTCTGAAACACAGGAACAGGAACAGAGGAAGAGAATAGCACTACAATCCAGGATTGGACTTTAGAAAAAAATGAGTGAATCCCTTTACTGACACAACTTCATTCCAGGTGCAGTTCTCTGGGGCTGCACCACTTTGTAGTGAAACAAGAAGCAGCTAGCCAAACCTAATAGCCATAATACTCACCTACAAAATGACAAGGTTTATAAATAACCATAGCTGCTCCTTGTATGATGACAGAAGCCCCAAGTTTTGGGGAATGCCACCAGGTAGTAAACCTCTTAAATGCAAAGTGGAGTGGCCAGGTATCCCACATAATGCCCCCAAATCTGAGTTCTTGAGTACGTGGCATTTCTCCACTAACTCAGGGTTCTGGCACCTAATTGGAGTGGAAACAAAGTTCCCAGATTCAAACTGGGACTTGCATTTTGCCATGATTTCTGCTAGGCCCATTTGTGCAAGGAAGACCCTATTGTCACAGTTCCTAAATTTATTTTTTAACTAATGTCTTTAAATTATTGTTAAAAGATATTTTTAAAGGCAGAATAATGACTCATACAAATATAAAATAAACGTTGTCAAAATTTTACTTACTTTTTTTTTTTTTGAGACAAGGTCTGACTCTGTTGCTGAGCCTGGAGTGCAGTGGCGTAATCAAGGCTCACTGCAGCCGCGACCTCCTGTGCTCAAGCAATCCTCCTGCCTCAGCCTTCCAAGTAGCTAGGACTACAGGTAGGTGCTGCTGCACCCAGCCAAATTTTTTTTTGTCGGGACGGGGTCTTGCTGTGTTGCCCAGGCTGGTCTTGAACTCCTAGCCTCAAGTGATCCTGGCCTCCCAAAGTGCTGGGATTAGAGGCATGAGCCACTGTGCCCAGCCTTATTTTACTCTTATCCAAGGGACCAGTAAGTCATGACAACCAGTTCAAAGGAGAATTCTAAGAGCCATACACACACACATATATACAGACACTTAAGAATACTGAAATGAATTAACAAATAAAGTAAAACTGGCTTATTCCACATGGGACAGGGGTAGGGAAAACAATTGTCACTCCACTAGACAGAACTCGTTTGCACAACAGTAACAAGAATAATTTGCATCGCTGGTCATTGTCTAAATTTACAGTTATAAAATGGCTCAAAGATAATGAAAGGCACAAACCTCATAGAATCAGATAACCTGGAGGTTATGTACTAAATGAGGCCTAATTTTCCACTGAAGACACTCAGACATTGCAGTCTTTCCCAAATTTTCCCTACATGACCCACCTTTATATGATATCCTACTTTTCCTGCCTTATATTTTTAAAGCTTTGTTCTCATTGCCCAGATTACATATTTCTGAAATTTGATGCTTTCTGGAAACAATCTATCCTGGTTAGTCAGATTCTCTATAGAATTGCAGTTCTGTTGATTTTTATTTACTAATTCTTCCCATGTTACCTCCAATGCCATTTGTTTTCTGGTTGTGAAACAGGAAAGTAAACACTTGTCCCCCTCGCAGGGCATGCAATGGGGGTGTGGCTCCTTCTTCAGCGCCCCGTTGCTCAAACCTCTAGGGAAGCATACAGACGGACAGGCTGTGGGGCTCTGACCCCATGGCAGTGTCTAGGGGTGAATGTTTACAGCTGAAGCCCCAGTGGGCGTGTGTTACAGGGTGCTCTCTTAGTTTGCCGTCTATAGGCAGATTGTGTTAACCATCTCAATTACACCCCTTTCCTTATCACAAGGACAGAGGGACTTCTGTATCCCTGGGGTTTTTGCCTTAGTGTACCGGAAGAATCAGATCACATGTGTGCTTGGAGAATGAGTGCAAGGTTTTATTGAGTGAAAGTAGCTCTCAGCAGATCGGGGAGTCAGAAGGGAGATGGTTTTTCCCTGGAGTCCTGCTACTGGACCCTTCTCCAACCGCTCTGGCCAAACTTCGTCTTCTGCTGGTTGATGGCCTGCTGGTGCCTGTCAGCATGCTCTTTCATGGTGTGCTCTCCATGACCAGCTATTTGTGTCTTCTTCTGTCCAGCCACTTGCGTGTGTGTTCCTGCTAGGGTCTCAGGTTTTTATAGGCACAGGATGGGGCATGGCAGGCCAGGGTGGTCTTGGGAAATGCAACATTTAGGCTCCAAGGCAGGAGTGCCTGTCCTCCGCTAGGTCCTTGGGGGTGGAGCCCTAGCCAGAGACCACGCCCTACTCTACCCAGCACTTCCCTTCCCCGCTTCCGCTTCCGTATCATTTAAAGGGATGATGTTCTTCCCTTCTCAGCACTCCCATATCAGTTGTAATATGACAGGTGACAATGTTACAAGGCTGTGTAGCAAAATGTTTTCTGGAAGCTAGCACTGTCAAGGAGGAAACTATAGGAGGAAAGGTAGTTGTGGTAATAGAACAAATCTACTAGAAATAACTAACCATGTGGTCTAGGAGGAAAGGAAGGGGCAAAGGTCTGGGTGGAGTGAATGGGGTTTAGAGACGGTATAATATAAGAGTTAGCTACTTAGGAGTAAATAAGGAGGTCTGGTTGAGAGAAGAATAATGCACAAGCATTGTGACAGGGACAGCACAGCCCACTGTGTAAAGGTCAAGGACACAGAATGCTATGGAGAAGTTGCAGAGAGATGGCCTTAGTTACAGAACTATGTAATATTTCCCCTGTCCACAGGCCAAATGAAACACAGAAGGTATACACTTTGGCACCCTAGGCTTCTAGGTAAACAATATTTTTTCATAATGCATTGGATACCTACAAAGCTTTAGGAATTCAGAATAAATAAGGCTGAAATATCAAATTATATCAAATTATAATACTGTTTCCCAGCATGCATTCAACTTTCAGTTACAGTAGCTGCTTTGGAATAGATTTCCTCTTTTTTCTTTCTTTGCTATTTCAGATTTTGAATGTTTGAGCAGCAATCAAACCTAGAAAGCAACTCTCATGAACATTGTAGGCAGAACAAAGGCCTGAGGACCACCTTAATCCTAGCTCCAGTTTGTGGGGGATCACCTTAAAGGTTCTTGCAATTTCAGCCAGGCATGGTGGCTCATGCCTGTAATCCCAGCATTTTGGGAGGCTGAGGTGAGCAGATCACCTGAGGTCAGGAGTTCAAAGCCAGCCTGACCAATATGGTGAAACTCCATCTCTACTACAAATACAAAAATTAGCCAGACGTGGTGGTGCACACCTGTAATTCCAGCTACTCAGGAGGCTGAGGCAGGAGAATTCCTTGAATTTGGGAGGCGGAAGTTGCAGTGAGCCGAGATTGTGCCATTGCACTGCAGCCTGGGTGACAAGAGCAAAACTCTGTCTCAAAAAAAAAAGAAAAGAAAAGAAAACTAGAGCTTTTCTCCAAATTATTAAATTAATATAACTTTAGAATAGGAAACTGGAAAATACAGAAAAGTAGGAAGAAGAAAAAACTCACCCAAAGTCCTACCAATGACAACGTCTATTAATCTGATTGCATTTATTTCCTATTTCTTTAAGTAAGATTAAAAATGGTTCTGACCCTACAGTATATATTTTACATCCTCCTTTTTTTAATACATAAGATATTATATTAAAATTTACTAAAACTGGGTATTTACATGAATGAAAATTAATCTTGACCCACAACTCACACCATTCACAAAAATTAATTCAAGGTAGCTCATAGCCCTAATACAAAAGCTAAGACTATGAAGCTAATCTATAAAAGCTAAACACTAAAGCTACAACTATAAAGAAGAAAAGATAGGAGAATATCTTTGCAATCTAGGCAAAGCTTTCTTAGAAGAAAAAATGCTCTAACCAGAAAAGACAAAAAAAGATAGATTAGATTCATCAAAATTACTTTTATTTTTTGCTCATCAAAAGATGCCATTAAACTGAAAAAATGCAACAGATTGGGGAAAATATTTGCAATTTATATATCTGACAAAGGATTTGTATCCAGAATGTATAAAGAATCCCTAAAAAACTCAATACTAAAAGGACAAACAATCCAGTTTCATTGCCTAAATTCACATCAAGTAGGTGGTCAAGCGGTTGCAGGTATCTCTCAAAAGAGAGCTGGAAGGATTAGTTTGAAGCAGAAGCATCCTTGACAGAGAGGATTAGCTACAATCAGGGAAGGAAACAGGAGTGAGGGAGAGTCTCAAGACATAGTAAGCAACTAAAAAATCCAATAAATATAACTAAGAGTTGGATATACTTTACTTTGGCTAAGCTGTCTGTATCAGTCAGCTTTTGGCACATAACAAACAACCACAAAATCTCAGTGGCATACAATGTCCATCTATTTCTCACATGTCTGAGGTTGGATGAAACAACTCTACTTCAGGACTTGGTAGCTGGGGTGGTCCTATTTCTTTGAATCATACTTCTTTGGATACATACTTCTTGGATCAGCCAAGGTGGCTGTGCCCCAGATGCTTCATTCTAGGGCTCAGGATGAAGACAGAGCAGCTTCCCTGGAGACATTCTACTCATGGTGATATAAGAGGCACAAGAGAGCAAGCTTCATTACACAAACATATTTCAAGTTTTTCTTTGACACAGAAAGTTACATTGCTTGAGTCCGAAGTCAGTGTGAGAACTACCCACCTTTAGAGTGGCGGTTCCCAGCTAGAGGAGATTCTGTCCCCCACGGGAGGACATTGGCAATGTCTAGAGGCATTTTTGGTTGTCACAATCGCAGGTGGTGAGTAATTATACTGATATCCATTAGGCAGAAGCCACGGATGCAGTTAAACATCCTACAATGCCCAGTACAACTCTCCACAGCAAAGAATTACCCAGCCCCAATGTCAATAGTGCTGAGATTAAGAAACCCTGCTTTAGAGGGAGAAACAGAAAAGTTAGGTGGCAAATGGCATGGATACAGGAAAAGATGAAGAATTTAGGCCTTTAATTCAGTCTACTGCAGATCTTAAGTACGGATTCTCCTATTAGAATTCTTCACTGAAAATCTTGTAAATAATTAGCACTTAAAGATGATGATAATATGGAACTTTTAACATAATCTTAACAGAAGTAAAACTAAAAATATATTAACCTGGCCCTCTCAAAGCCTGTCAGAACTTTGATTTTCTGATATTTTTCTCCATGCCTGAGCTCCCACGTATCATGCACAAAGAGGAAGACTGTAGGTCCTGGGCACATCCAAGTGCTACAGTTCTTTGCGCTTATATAATTGCAGCAGCAAAAGCATGTGTCATTGGAGAATGTTCACATTATCACTTCTAAAGCAGTTCCAAAAAAAGAAAACTTCGGAAAATATTCTCAATAAGTCAATCCCCATAACATTGCCCAATCTCAAAATCAATCACTGTTAAGTAATAAGAGAGCAGACAGTCATGAGTCTCCCTGTGGACTGGGTGTCAGGCTAGAAGTGGTCATTGCTCGCTATTTTGAAGGTTAAGAGCAGTTCAGGGCCGGGCATGGTTGCTCATACCTATAATCCTAGCACTTTGGGAGGCTGAGGCAGGTGGATCACTTGAGCTCAGGAGTTCGAGAGCAGCCTGGGCAGCATGGTGAAACCCCGTCCCTACAAAAAACCACAAAATTTAGCTGGGTGTGGTGGCACAGGCCTGTAATCCCAGTTACTCAGGAGGCTGAGGCAAGAGAATCGCTTCAGCCCAGGAAGTTGCAGTGAGCCGTGATTGTGCCACTGCACTCCAGTCTGAGCAACAGAGACTCTGTCTCCAAAAAAAAACCAAAAAAAAAACCCCCAAAAAAAAAAACAGTTCAAGGAAACACCCATGTAGGGAAAGGGCGGTCAAGTCCTTGATATGTGGTTTTGGCCATAAATGGTATTTCTAGTGGCTAAGATTTTATATGAGCCTGGACAACATAACAAGACCCCCCCAACTCTACAAAAATAAAAATTAAAAAATTAGCTCACACCTGTAGTCCTAGCTCTTGGGAGGCTGAGGTGGGAGGATCACTTGAGCCCAGGAGGCTGAGGCTGCATTATGCTATGATCACATCACTGCACTCCAACCTGGGTAACAGAGCAAGAACTTGTCTCAAAAAAAAAGGACCATTTTGATGCCTTGCCTTTGAAGATTACCTTAGCAATTTCATCTGCCTGGAAAACAAAAACAGATCAGAAACAAAAAAGAAATGGAACAAAGCTATCTCATAATATTACAAAGCATTGTTGTAAAGCCACAGCATGTTCTGCTGACACCCATGTCATTCAGTTAGCACCACTTCCTTATAGGAAAGAGAAAGTGAATGTAAGACATGTGGTGCAAGGTTAAGGCTATAGATTTAAAGCAGAAGTCAGGATATTAATGAGTGAAAAATTCAGAATATACTAATACATGTAAAGTGGGATTTGGCTGATATGGGCCTTTACTGACTGTATTTGCCTTTCAGGAGTATATTGTTAGCTGCAAACAATAGAATCCTTTCTAGCTAGTCTAAGAAAAAAATAAGGTGGAGAGATTCGTTAAACAATAACTGATAGCTCACAGATTCTCTGGGAGGATCAGAGGCCAGACTCTGAGGCCACATAGCCAAACCCAGTGCCCAGACCACACTTTGGGTGAGGTGCGGGTGTGGGTGCTTTTGGGGGTATGTCACTGTCATTGTCATTAAACATCTATAATACTCAGGATAAAGTACCAGAAGATCACTCCCGCTGTCTGTGACTATCTCGTCACACTGCCCTTGAAGAAATCCAGGTCTCATGTGGATACATATGATTCATAGAAAATAGGTCACATGATTGCACTATAACTATACAGGAATCTGAGCATGTGTAAGTTTTCTGGCTTCTACATTGAGAAGGTAGTACACAGAATGTAGAAAATACAAAAATGAAGGCGAATCTTTGATGTTGTGTGGCCACTGAAGGACAATATCCACTATAGGAAGAAAGAAGGAAAGTAAATAGTAACCAGGGTTCCATACCCTGAAATGGCAGACATGGTTAAGCCTTCAGCTTAGTAGGACTGCAACACACGCTGCTGCAGATCTGGACGATGAGATGCTGCAGGATTCTTGTTGACCTCACTAAACTTCTTGACTCTCGGTTTCCTTGTCGAGACAGCTGGGCACTCCTCAGGATCTGTGGATACTTCAGGGGTTCACAATCGCAGTCTAGTCTTTTTTTTTTTTTTTTTAATCTTTTTTTTTTAATTTTTTTTTCTTTTATTATTATTATTATTATCATTATTATACTTTAGGTTTTATGGTACATGTGCGCAATGTGCAGGAAAGTTACATATGTATACATGTGCCATGCTGGTGCGCTGCACCCACCAACTTGTCATCTAGCATTAGGTATATCTCCCAATGCTATCCCTCTCCCCTCCCCCCACCCCACAACAGTCCCCGAAGTGTGATGTTCCCCTTCCTGTGTCCATGTGTTCTCATTGTTCAATTCCCACCTATGAGTGAGAATATGTGGTGTTTGGTTTTTTGTTCTTCTCAAAAGAAGACATTTATGCAGCCAAAAAACACATGAAAAAATGCTCACCATCACTGGCCATCAGAGAAATGCAAATCAAAACCACAATGAGATACCATCTCACACCGGTTAGAATGGCAATCATTAAAAAGTCAGGAAACAACAGGTGCTGGAGAGGATGTGGAGAAATAGGAACACTTTTACACTGTTGGTGGGACTGTAAACTAGTTCAACCCTTGTGGAAGTCAGTGTGGCGATTCCTCAGGGATCTAGAACTAGAAATTCCATTCGACCCAGCCATCCCATTACTGGGTATATACCCAAAGGACTATAAATCATGCTGCTATAAAGACACATGCACACGTATGTTTATTGCAGCATTATTCACAATAGCAAAGACTTGGAACCAACCCAAATGTCCAACAATGATAGACTGGATTAAGAAAATGTGGCACATATACACCATGGAATACTATGCAGCCATAAAAAATGATGAGTTCACGTCCTTTGTAGGGACATGGATGAAACTGGAAATCATCACTCTCAGTAAACTATCGCAGTCTAGTCTTTAAGAAGGTAATAGTTTCTTTGAAATTATGTATTTTGTTCCTGTAAAATGACTGTCCTATTGTTTGAAATTTATGTTTTTAGCTAAAAGCTTTGGTCTTCTGATAAAATTACTTCCAAAACAGGGTAAATATTCTGTGGCTGTCATTTATACCCAAATGTAGATGATTTAAAGATCCTTTCCTGCAAGCTTGCCCCTTTCCTTTAAGTTGGATGTTCTGTTACTTGCAACTGAAAGCATTAAAATTGATTGAGTACCACTTTTAAACCATCAATAACTCAAAAATACATCATCTTAAAATAAGAACAAGTGGTTCTTATTTTAAGACTGGGAGCTGTGCCATGCCATCCTGTTCAACTACCCAGAACAAGTTCCCCAACCTGTTGTAAGACCTCAGCTGTCATCCCTCTTTGGGAAGTTCTTTGAATATAAAGATCTGCCTCAACCAAAGTCACACTCCCTTCCCTGGATGCAGCCCACACAGAATGGCTGGTCAGCATGAGCACATAAAGGCTGGGCTACTTATCCCCTACTCAGGATAACTCTCAATGACCATGCCAGCATGAGAGCTTTTCATGTAGTCAGCTGGGGCTTTTGTTGTGATTACATCACAGCTCATCTTCTCCATCTGTCCAATCCTGCCTCCTTCCCTTCCACAATTGTGGATTCCAAGGGCACCCACTAATATACTTCCTCATGCCCATCTTCATTGCAGTCTGCTTCCTGGTAAATTTTACCTATGATAAGTGGTATTTATTAGTTAGGATTAAGTTCAGATGCAGGTGATCAACGACCAACACAATAATGGTTCAGGTAGCACAGAAATTTATTCCCCCCAAATCAAAAGTCCATATCAGAGATCTAGAGGTAGTATGGTGTATCATGGTTTGGTGCAGAGATCAAGTTCTCTCTATCTTCTTGCTCCTTTTGTAGAGATTTGACTTCATGGTCCAAGATGGACCACGTTCGGTATCCACATTCTGAACAAGATGGAGGAAGAAACAAGAAGAAACAAAGAGCGCACTTGTGCTGTTTCTAAAAGACTCTCCCATGAGTTGAAGGGCCAAGAGAAAAACTTGTGTTTCTGTTAAAACTTCAGCAGGCATTTATTATGTCTTCAATTGTTTTCGTTTTCTTTGCCTTATGATAGTCAGGCCATACTTGGACCTGCTTTGACATCCTCATTGAACTTATGCTTAATAGAGTTCTATTAAGAACTCTATTAAGGCAGTTCCCACTCATTCTGCCTGAGGCAAATTCCTGTTTCCTATACCTGCCCACCATTTGCTTGGCCCCAAGGTTATGCCTAGCACTTAAATTCACCACCAACATCCCTTGATACCATACATCAGAAACAAAATGTGACCTACAGCAAACCTAATGATTATAAATTGCTCTTTTCCGATCCTCCCATTTTATTGATTCCCACTCCCCAAAAAAAGGACTTTAACCAAATTGCCGATTCATCAGCAATTTATTTTTTTCCATAAAGTCACCCAGCTGCCAAAACATTCAGCTTGGCCATTTAAAATCATTTGAAATAATGGGTTTACATTTTGGGAATTTATTTGTTTATATATTTCTATTTTATTTGTGCAAAAGTGCTTTCAAAGCAGGGGTTGCTCTCACTGGTTGAGGACATATCTTGACTCCCTAACCTTTTCACTGGAAGTTGACAGAGATGATATTTAAAATGTATAACAAGTGAGAGCATAGGCACAGACCAGTCAGGATGGATGCCAATCACAGGTAAACCATGGGGCTGTTCCAGGATATATTAGCAGCATCTTGGTCCTGGCAGTGACCATCTGATGAACATCGTGGTGTTCTGTAGTAGCAAGAGGCAGTGTGGTGTGATGGTCAGGCATGCAAGATCAAATCCCAACTCTATCCTTTACTAACTGTAGGGCCTCAAGAAGCTTTGCCTGAGCCTCAGTTTCCTTATCTGTAAAATAAGAACAATAAAGTCCTACCTTCAGAGCATTTATTGTGAGCATTAGAGAAGATAATTCATGTGAAGGATCTGGCATAATATCTGACACATTGCAAAAAGTCCAAGCTACCTTTATTTTCTTAGTTAGATATGCTTATTTTCTTGAGCTCTTTGGCAAAATTTTTGTAAACTTTATCGAGCAGAATGTCCAATGTTACTTTTCATAATTTCCTTTTGAGTTCAGTTCCTGGTCATCTGATAAACAAAGATAAGTTTTAGTTGCTCTAGATGTTTGGTAAGCTAAATTTAATGTTTGGTTATGAAGACTATGCTAGCCTTCTTTGGATATAATTGTTGCCTCTTTCCCTAAGATATTTAAGTTTTTATTCTGATAGCATAGTGGTTAAAAACACAGGCTATGAAAGCTAAGTAGGTTTGTAGCCCATCTCTCTCAGTTCCTAGCTATGAAAACTTGGGCCAGTTGCTCCACCCTTCTGAGCCTCATTTCTGTCATTTGTCAAATAGGTATAATACAATGCTGCTACCTTGTAGATTCAACAATACAGTTTAGAACATCTAAAATGGTACCTAGCAGAAAGAAAAACCACTCAGTCAGCATTAGCTATTCTTATTTTGTTGTTAACTATCTCTACCTCTTTTCTGAAGTAGAGGCAATATCAATCATAAATTTAAACTATGAAGAGACCACTAAAGGAGTTTTCATTAATCTTTTCATTATACAGGGTTCTGATTTTTTAAAGGTCTTTAGGTTCTATACACAAAATACTTGTATTTATTTACAGCAGTTGTATAAACAAGGATTCAAAAATACTTATACTACATTTAGATGTGTAGAGAACAGGTACAGTAATATCTTTTTTGGTATATAATGAATCAGATTCCCTTCATGTGCTCCCACTTGTCAGGTATTGTGGGGAAGGGGAACCACTAACTGTTATGCCACTCCAATAAACTTAATCTACTGAAATAATTTAAATAACCCTTTAGATAAGCACTAAATCTCTTTTAGTAGTTTAATCTCTCAAATTTTCACCACCTTCTTCCAGAGCCTCTCTTTTTTGTCATCTGAGTTCATAGAACAAGGGCAATAGCTGGGTGTTCAATGACAGCAGAGGTGACATGAAGTCCTCAAATCCTTGTGATGGCATCTGGACCACTGCTTGTCTTTGCCATTGAGTGGCTATTCCCCAGTGCTCCCTGATGAGTGCTCAAGGGTGACTGGTCTCATCCCTGTGCCTTCTCCTGGCCAGTGCTGCTGAAGTGCAGTGTGGTACCTCAGCTTCTTCAGAACCAGGTTATGCTCTTCCAGATGGCTCAGCCTTGCCTTGGCTTTCAACTGTTGCTGAAGACTCCTCTGAGACACTGCCTTTTCCCTATCCAGCCTTGAGCTATGATGCCTACCAAAGCTGTGCCATTTTTACCATAGCAGACCCCATAGCAGGCCCACCTTCCTCATGCCCCTTCAGCAATATACAGGGATTTTCATCTTTGCCACCTAGAAACCAAGGACAACTCAGGAAAACTTAACTCAGGCCCATAATCTGTGCAATCATGCTGTGCCACAGAGATCTCTGCTGTGGCTGCTCCCAGTTGGTATAGAAGCTCCCTCTGGAGCCCCAAATGTGGAACAAGGCAAGGCCCCTCAACATGATGCTCTCATTCTGGTCAAAGCTCAGAGAGTAGAGACTAGGCCACTTGATCCTCACCCTTCATCTCTCTTCAATCTGTTTCCCTTCTCCCCCACAATCCCCTGGAACCTGAAGGGGCAACATTCATGCTTTTCACTTCCTCTAAGTCACATCCTCTTCTTGCAGACTCCAACCTCATGGTGGAATCTTAATGGTAGACAAGATATGGGAGAAAAAAAGTCAGCTTACTAATTAGATAATTTTTAAATGACTGCATTATTAATTGGCTTATAGGTATTTTTGGTTTAAATAAAACTGTATTGCATTACCATTAATAAATTGTTTATTTTATACAAGAGGATAAAGTACTACTCTTGTATTGATAGAGAGTAAGTTGCAATTCCTACTTGTCCTTGTAAAACTAAAAATAGAAAGGTCTTCCTTAGTTATTCTGCTAAAAGTAAAAAATGAGGGGTTTTCTGAATGCTAAGAAGGGTCAATTTAAAGGTGTTTTTTTTCTCTCATGGTTAGAGCAGACATGGAGGCATTCATGAATAAAAAAGCCTTTCTATCTGACCTTTTCAAAAATACTAAATTCCATGGACATGCATTTATAACAACCTGAAAAGTTCTTTTGTCAGTGAACATATAATAGATTTCTCAAAACAAATATCTTCAAGTGGATCATAGTTAATAAAAATAAACTAATTAAGTCTTCTGTTTTTAAAACCATGAAGAATTTACAAGGATAATAGGAAAGACCAGCTTTCTTCCTGACCCTTTTGCCTAAAAATGCTGAAGAGAGAGTCTCCTGTCTTTCCTAACACCTAGTTTTTGCTGACTCTCACCAATTCCCTTACTCCAAACTCACCTATTCCCAAACAAAGGTCCAAGAGACTTAAAGTTTCATAAAAACTAATTTTTAGATCTGATAGAAAAAAGAGGTTCCATAATGGCCGAATAGGAGGAGCTCTAGTCTACAGCTCCCAGCATGAGTGATGCAGAAGACGGGTGATTTCTGCATTTCCAACTGAGGTACCGGGTTCATCTCACTGGGGCTTGTCGGACAGTGGATGCAGCCTACAGAGTGTGAGCCGAAGCAGGGCGGGGCATCGCCTCACCCGAGAAGTGCAAGGGGTTGGGGAATTCTCTTTCCTAGCCAAGGGAAGCCGTGACAGATGGTACCTGGAAAATCAGGACACTCCCACCCTAATACTGCACTTTTCCAACGGTCTTAGCAAACGGCACACCAGGAGATTATATCCCGTACGTGGCTCGGAGGGTCCCATGCCCAAAGAGCCTCGCTCACTGCTAGCACAGCAGTCTGAGATCAAACTACAAGGAAGCAGCAAGGCTAGGGGAGGGACGTCCGCCATTGCTGAGGCTTGAGTAGGTAAACAAAGCAGCCGGGAAGCTCGAACTGGGTGGAGCCTACCATAGCTCAAGGGGGCCTGCCTGCCTCTGTAGACTCCACCTCTGGGGGCAGGGCATAGCTGAACAAAAGGCAGGAGAAACTTCTGCAGACTTAAACGTCCCTGTCTGACAGCTTTGAAGAGAGTAGTGGTTCTCCCAGCACCGAGTTTGAGATCTGACAACTGACAGACTGCCTTCACAAGTGGGTCCTTGACCACTGAATAGCCTAACTGGAAGGCACTTCCCAGTAGGGGCCAACTAACACCTCATACAGCCGGGTGCCCCTTTGAGACGAAGCTTCCAGAGGAAGGATCAGGCAGCAACATTTGCCGTTCTGCAATATTTGCTGTTCTGCAGCCTCCGCTGGTGATACCCAGGCAATCAGGGTCTGGAGTGGACCTCCAGAAAACTCCAACAGACCTGCAGCTGAGAGTCCTGACTGTTAGAAGGAAAACTAATAAACAGAAAGGACATCCACACCAAAACCCCATCTGTACGACACCATCATCAAAGACCAAAGGTAGATAAAACCACAAAGATGGGGAGAAAACAGAGCAGAAAAGCTGAAAATTATAAAAATCAGAGTATCTCTTCTCCTCCAAAGGAACGCAGCTCCTAGCCAGCAATGAAACAAAGCTGGATGGAGAATGACTTTGACGAGTTGAGAGAAGAAGGCTTCAGACAATCGGTAATAACAAACTTCTCTGAGCTAAAGGAGGATGTTTGAACCCATGGCAAAGAAGCTAAAAATCTTGAAAAAAGATTAGACAAATGGCTAACTAGAATAAACAGCATAGATTAGACCTGAAATGACGTGATGGAGCTGAAAACCATGACACGAGAACTATGTGATGGATACGCAAGCTTCAGTAGCTGATTCAATCAAGTGGAGGAAAGGGTATCAGTGATTGAAGATCAAATGAATGAAATGAAGAGAGGAATTTATAGAAAAAAGAGTAAAAAGAAATGAACAAAGCCTCCAAGAAATGCAGGACTATGTGAAAAGACCAAATCTACATCTGATTGGTGTACCTGAAAGTGATGGGTAGAATAGAACCAAGTTGGAAAACACTCTTTAGGGTATTATCCAGGAGAACTTCCCCAACGTAGCAAGGCAGGCCAACATTCAAATTCAGGAAATACAGAGAATGCCACAAAGATACTCCTCAAGAAGAGCAACTCCAAGACACATAATTGTCAGATTCCCCAAAGTTGAAATGGAAAAAATGTTAAGGGCAGCCAGAGAGAAAGGTCGGGTTACCCCCAAAGGGAAGCCCATCAGACTAACAATGGCTCTCTCGGTGTAAACTCTACAAGCCAGAAGACAGTGGAGGCCAATATTCAACATTCTTAAAGAAAATAATTTTCAACCCAGAATTTCATATCTAGCCAAACTAAGCTTCATAAGTGAAGGAGAAATAAAATCCTTTACAGACAAGTAAATGCTGAGAGATTTTGTCACCACCAGGCCTGCCTTACAAGAGCTCCTGAAGGAAGCACTAAACATGGAAAGGAACAACTGGTACCAGCCACTGCAAAAACATGCCAAATTGTAAAGACCATTGATGCTAGGAAGAAACTGCATCAACTAATGAGCAAAATAACCAGCTAACATCATAATGACAGGATCAAATTCACACATAACAATATTAACCTTAAATGTAAATGGGCTAAATGCTCCAATTAAAAGACACAGACTGGCAAGTTGGATAAAGAATCAAGACCCATCAGTGTGCTGTATTCAGGAAACCCATCTCACATGCAGAGACACAAATAGGCTCAAAATAAAGGGATGGAGGAAGATCTACCAAGCAAATGGAAAACAGAAAAAAGCAGGGGTTGCAATCCTAGTCTCTGATGAAACAGACTTTAAACTAACAAAGATCAAAAGAGACAAAGAAGGCCATTACATAATGGTAAAGGGATCAATTCAACAAGAAGAGCTAACTATCCTAAATATATATGCACCCAATACGGGAGCACCCAGATTCATAAAGCAAGTCCTTAGAGACCTACAAAGAGACTTAGACTCCCACACAATAATAATGGGAGACTTTAACACCCCACTGTCAACATTAGACAGATCAACAAGACAGAAAGTTAACAAAGGTATCCAGGAATTGAACTCAGTTCTACACCAAGTGGACCTAATAGACATCTACAGAACTCTCCACCCCATATCAAACAGAATATAAATTCTTCTCAGCACCACATCGCACTTATTCCAAAATTGACCACATAGTTGGAAGTAAAGCACTCCTCAGCAGATGCAAAACAACAGAAATCATAACAAACTGTCTCTCAGACCACAGTGCAATCAAACTAGAACTCAAGATTAAGAATCTCACTCAAAACCACTCAACTACATGGAAACTGAACAACCTGCTCCTGAATGACTACTGGGTACATAACAAAATGAAGGCAGAAATAAAGATGTTCCTTGAAACCAGTGAGAACAAAGACACAACATACCAGAATCTCTGGGACACATTTAAAGCAGTGTGTAAAGGGAAATTTATAGCACTAAATGCCCACAAGAGAAAGCAGGAAAGATCTAAAATTGACATCCTAACATCACAATTAAAAGAACTAGAGAAACAAGAGCAAACACATTCAAAAGCTAGCAGAAGGCAAGAAATAACTAAGATCAGAGCAGAACTGAAGGAAATAGAGACACAAAAAACCCTTCAAAAAATCAATGAATCCAGGAGCTGGTTTTTTGAAAAGATCAACAAAGTTGATAGACCACTAGCAAGACTAATAAAGAAGAAAAGAGAGAAGAATCACATAGACGCAATAAAAAATGTAACAGGGGATATCATCACTGATCCCACAGAAATACAAACTACCATCAGAAAATAGTATAAACACCTCTACACAAATAAACTAGAAAATCTAGAAGAAATGGATAAATTCCTGGATATATACACCCTCCCAAGACTAAACCAGGAAGAAGTTGAATCCCTGAATAGACCAATAACAGGCTCTGAAATTGAGGCAATAATTAATAGCCTACCAACCAAAAAAAGTCCAGGACCAGAGGATTCACAGCTGAATTCTACCAGAGGTACAAAGAAGAGCTGGTAACATTCCTTCTGAAACTATTCCAATCAATAGAAAAAGAGGGAATCCTCCCTAACTCATTTTATGAGGCCAGCATCAGCCTGATACCAAAGCCTGGCAAAGACACAACAAAAAAAGAGAATTTTAGACCAATATCCCTGATGAACATCAATGCGAAAATCCTCAATAAAATACTGGCAAACCGAATCCAGCAGCACATCAAAAAGCTTATCCACTATGATCAAGTGGGCTTCATCCCTGGGATGCAAGGCTGGTTCAATGTACACAAATCAATAAGCGTAATTCATCATATAAACAGAACCAAAGACAAAAACCACATGATTATCTCAATAGATGCAGAAAAGGCCTTTGACAAAATTCAACAGCCCTTCATGCTAAAAACTCTCAATAAACTAGGTATTGATGGAACATATCTCAAAATAATAAGAGCTATTTATGACAAACCCACAGCTAATATCATACTGAATGGACAAAAACTGGAAGCATTCCCTTTGAAAACTGGCACAAGACAGGGATGCCCTCTCTCACCACTCCTATTCAACATAGTGTTGGAAGTTCTGGCCAGGGCAATCAGGCAGGAGAAAGAAATAAAGAGTATTCAATTAGGAAAAGAGGAAGTCAAATTGTCCCTGTTTGCAGATGACATGATTGTATATTTAGAAAACCCCATCGTCTCAGCCCAAAATCTCCTTAAGCTGATAAACAACTTCAGCAAAGTCTCAGGATACAAAATCAATGTGCAAAAATCACAAGCATTCCTCTACACCAATAACAGACAAACAGAGAGCCAAATCATGAGTGAACTCTCATTCACAGTTGCTTCAAAGAGAATAAAATACCTAGGAATCCAACTTACAAGGGATGTGAAGGACCTCTTCAAGGAGAACTACAAACCACTGCTCAACGAAATAAAAGAGGACACAAACAAATGGAAGAACATTCCATGCTCATGGATAGGAAGAATCAATATCGTGAAAATGGCCCTACTGCCCAAGGTAATTTGCAGATTCAGCGCCATCCCATCAAGCTACCAATGACTTTCTTCACAAAATTGGAAAAAACTACTTTCGATTTCACATGGAACCAAAAAAAAAGCCCGCCTTGCCAAGACAATCCTAAGCCAAAAGAACAAAGCTGGAGGCATCACGCTACCTGACTTCAAACTATACTACAAGGCTACAGTAACCAAAACAGCATGGTACTGGTACCAAAACAGAGATATAGACCAATGGAACAGAACAGAGCCCTCAGAAATAATACCACACATCTACAACCATCTGATTGTTTTGTCAAAAACAAGAAATGGGGATATGATTCCCTATTTAACAAATGGTGCTGGGAAAACTGGCTAGCCATATGTAGAAAACTGAAATGGGACCCCTTCCTTACATCTTATACAAAAATTAATTCAAGATGGAATAAAGACTTAAATGTTAGACCTAAAACCATAAAAACCCTAGAAGAAAACCTAGGCAATACCATTCAGGACATAGGCATGGGCAAGGACTTCATGACTAAAACACCAAAAGCAATGGCAACAAAAGCCAAAATTGACAAATGAGATCTAATTAAACTAAAGAGCTTCTGCACAGCAAAAGAAACTACCATCAGAGTGAACAGGCAACCTACAGAATGGGAGAAAGTTTTTTCAATCTACTCGTCTGACAAACGGCTAATATCCAGAATCTACAAAGAACTTAAACAAATTTACAAGAAAAAATCAAACAACCCCATCAAAAAGTGGGCAAAGGATATGAACAGACACTTCTCAAAAGAAGACATTTATGCAGCCAAGAGACACATGAAAAAATGCTCATCATCACTGGCCATCAGAAAAATGCAAATCTGCTGTCCCCTAAATATACAGGCAGAACTGTTTCTGCCTATTTGGTATCTATAGTCCTCTACAGTCACTTCTAGAGAGACTAGACCAAATTTCTACCAACTTCACTGGGCAACAATCAATCGCTTTATCTCAATGACTCTTGTTATCTTCAGACCTGAAACTGATTCAGAGACCATGGGGCCCACAAACCTAATCAGAGTAACGTGTTCATTGAGTACACATGCAGACATGAGAACCTCCACTTTCCCCTTTTTTCTCTTTGTAAAATGTTCACAAATGTGCAGGTAACACCTGCTGCTACTCCAGCCATTCGGGCCCTAAATCTGCAGCTCTACATTTTGTATCCAGGTCTTGAGATTTGGGAAATAGAAAATTTTTATCTAAAAATGCAAGTCTTTTTGGTTATCAAACTCAGACATTGAAATGAAAGTGCAGTTTTGTCATTCTCCCATTTAAATTATGTATTCATCTCTTGAAACTGTTCACTATTGCCACAAGTAGATATATATTAAACTAATAATACCGCATTGGACACTATATCTCATACCCTAAACCATAATGATATATGTCTAATCAATAACCAATGTTACTTCTTTAAATAAATAAAAATTTCTGACAACTCTATCAGCCCACTCTCTGTCCCTTTGTTTTTGTCTTTACAACTCCTCTTGCAACTGCTGCTAATGAAAGTAGATTCTAGGCAACTTGAGTCTTTGCTCCCAGGTTATAATCCTTAAACTTCACCCAAATAAACTGTCTACTTACAAAAAAAAGAAAAATGCAAATCAAAACCACAATGAGATACCATCTCAGTTAGAATGGCGATCATTAAAAAGTCAGGAAACAACAGGTACTGGAGAGGATGTGGAGAAATAGGAAAACTTTTACACTGTTGTGGGGACTGTAAACTAGTTCAACCATTGTGGAAGACAGTGTGGCGATTCCATAAGGATCTAGAACTAGAAATACCATTTGACCCAGTCATCCCATTACTGGATATATACCCAAAGGATTATAAATCATGCTGCTATAAAGACACATGCACATGTATGTTTACTGTGGCACTATTCACAATAGCAAAGACTTGGAACCAATCCAAACGCCCATCAATGATAGACTGGATTAAGAAAATGTGGCACATATACACCATAGAATACTATGCAGCCATAAAAAAGGATGAGTTCATGTCCTTTGTAAGGACATGGATGAAGCTGGAAATCATCATTCTGAGCAAACTATTGCAAGTACAGAAAACCAAACACCACATGTTCCCACTCATAAGTGGGAATTGAACAGTGAGAACACTTGTTCACAGGGTGGGGAACAGCACACACTGGGGCCTGTCGTGGGGTGGGGGTTGGGGGGAGGGATAGCATTGGGAGATATACCTAATGTAAATGACGAGTTAATGGGTGCAGCACACCAACATGGCATGTGTATACATATGTAACAACCTGCACGTTGCACACATGTACCCTAGAACTTAAAGTATAATTAAAAAAATAAGAAAGAAAACAAGAAAAAAGTTATGAAAACTTTTTTTCAAAAAAAAAAATCTAATCTAAATAGGGATTGAGTACTACAACTCAGTCACACCTTCCTGAAGTTTATCCATTTTCTGTGACTTACAACCTCTTCTGCATCAGTGTTCATCCTTCCTTCCCTTCCAATAATTCTGTGACTTGGTATATACTCACTGATCACCAAAAATTCAACCCTTTAACATTATATTACTTTATGGATATGTTAATGATTTTAATGAAAAACTTCAAATGTATAAAAAGAAGATTGTATAAGGAACTCCCAATTACCTATCTCCCTGCTTTAACAATTATCACATAATCATCTTATTTTGACTATAGCTTCTCCCCCAGATTGTTTTGAAGTAAGTTGTCTTATCTGTAACTATATGTTGCTTTTGCCAGCATAACCAACTCTCTTTTATGTTTGTTCCTTGGGTTCTTTGTGCAATTTTCATCATTTGATTTATCAGTTCCTATTCAGGAGTTGTGTCTTCTACTTTTGAACTTGCTGTGTGCATCTCATCATGATTACACCTTGCTGTAATTCAGTACATGTGTAGTATGATGTGTACATACAAAAACCCAGAATGGAGCCAACGGGAAAAATAAAACTCTGACAACACGGTTGAGAGAAATGATACCACAGTCAGCCACCTGTGTGTTGAAGAAAATCTTTAATCTTGTGTAGAATGAATGTTTAGGTAATTGGTTGGCTAACAGCTCCTCAAAACCTTGAGGGGTATATAATTTTTGTATTATATACTACTTTAAAATAGGAAAACCCATTACCAACCACATCTTATATACTAGACCAAAATGTCTTAGTTAACGGATTTGCATTTTATCTGCTAGGAATTTGTAACTGCCACTTAAGACTAAGACTATTGCAAAATTTCTGTGACCACATCACCACTCTGTTTCTCAATCTTCTTGGAGGTAGGTAACAGATTCTTGTTCAACCTGCTTACTCTTTCTTACCCTTAAAGCAATAGCACCACCCTGTGGCAAGATTTAAAATGTTTCCTCACACTGGTAAATACAACTTCAATCTAACAACTTTAAGATGCCAAGCGACTCTAGCGGACTGGTGAAGTTTTGGGCCTCTTCTCAGATTAATGTTTTTAAATGTATAAAATACATTTTATACATGTTTTTAAATGTATAAAATACAATACATGGAATTACAAAGGAAATCAATTATATGAAAATACTGTTGTGGTCAGGTGTCCATGGACTCTAGTTAGGAAGCCATAATAGGAGACTGGGAACATGACATTTTGGTTCCTTCAGAAGCAACTCCTCTCTATTCTCATAATTAAGGATCATTATTCTAGTTGAGTTTGCAGATAGGCTTTCAGGAATCATATAATGGTTTTGGCTCTATCTCTATAAGTATTTGTATGGTTTATAAGAAAGGAAAGGTTGTTGGAGACAGAAGGGGAGTCTATAAAATAGAAAGCATCTACATAGTGAAAACATGTTGGGTTTTGTATCTAGGTCCTTTAGATTATTGAAGTTTAGATATTCTTGCCAAAAAGGAAGGATAGATTCCACAGAGTGCTCCTGAAAGGGTAGTCTCAAGGCATAAGGGCTTATCCTGAATGCTTTCATGAGGCTTACAAAGTAAAGCAAACTCGACAATTAATGTTATTCAGCCCTGCTGGGTAAATTTGCTCCAGATGCCTCAGAATTAAGTTCCCTCCGAGGGCTAATGAAGTAGCTCTAGGTGCCACTAAAGGGCACTGTGAGGACTCTGTTGCCAGTTAGGTGAGAGGAGCTATTGGATGGCAGCCCCCTGGAACGGGAACTCAAGGAAGAGGCAGGAAGGAGAGGACTCAAGGTGCAGGAAGGAAGATAGTTAATATTGCAGATCTTAGGTTATAAGTAAATAGTAGTAATAAAGTCTTACCAAATATTTCAGGCTCCTCCATCTACTGAGTACATGGTAGGACTGTGCTTCTTAATCCTCCTGTAGTGGGTAGGACCATATGATTGCCCCTGGCCAATAGCCAATAAGTTGTCAGCAGGGATGGTATGTATCTCTTTTCTCCTCCTTCTCCGCCCTTTTCTTCTCCTCCTTCTTCTTTTTTAAACTTTGTAGGGACAGGGTCTCACTATGTTTCCAAGGCTAATCTTGAACTCCTGGCCTCAAGCAATCCTCCCATTTAGGCCTCCCAGAATACTGGGATTACAGACATGTATCTGTTCTGCACCAAGCATTGAATTGTTGGTGCCAGACCCTCCAGAGTTCTCTTTCCCCTTGACATAAGTACTAACAATATTCAAGATGGTAGCTACTCTGTCAGCCTGGGTCCCTGAGTAACTACAATGGGCAGAGTCCCCCTGCTGATCCACAGTGAACAAGTAACATGATTCAAAAATAAATCTCATCTAAAACCACAGGCATTTGGGGATTAATGCTTACTGCAGCAGAGCATACATAACTTTGACTATCACAGCTAGGTACTCAGCCAAGTATTTGCATGTTCAATCCTCTCAACATATTTATTTTTTCCTTTTTTCAGATGAGAAAATTGAGGTTTAGAAACTATAAGGACTTACCCAAGGTCATGGAGCAAGGTAAGTCCTTTGACCTTATATCATGCTTCTTAATTACTATGTTATACTACATACCAAGACCAGTTAGAATCTGTGTTACATATTCCCAATAAAGAAAGGAGAAATTCATGGAGCCAGAAATGCAAGAGGAAGGATCACTGAAACTAGCTTCTAGCCTATGGATCTTGAGTTACCCTCAATATTTAGCATATAAGGGTGCTGCCAATCTCTCCAATAACTTGAACTGGATTTGTCTTCTTTCTCCACAGACTCTCCCCTGGTTTTGCATATCTTCCACCCAGATCCCTTGCCTCCAGTTCCTCCCTCCTCCAGTCATCTCACTTCTCACACTGCCTTCCACATCATCTTTTAAGTCATCATCTTAGCTCTTACCAGGACCACCTAGGGAGCTTTTCAAATACACATGCATAATTCATGCAGGGCCTGAACAAGTATTTTTTTTCATATGTGGCTACAATGGAAGACCCTAATATGAAAGACTCTGATTTTCATGTTTCTATACTATCAGGTCCCAGTTAACCTTTTCTCACTTATTGTCCGCACAGTGCTCCACAAGTCATTTACAATAGAGATTATTATCCCTTGAATGAAACATTAAGAATATATTTATGTCCCCAGGCCTCTGCTCCAGTTGTTCCCTTTCCCTGAAATTTCTTCCTCATCCCCATCGGTAAAAATTCTACCATCGCTCAAATGTGTCCACCTTCATGTAGTACCCCCTTGCTGTCCCAAGTCACAATTCAGACGATTCCTTGGGCTCTTACAGTATTCGGCTTCTATCTGTACCAGAGTTTTGATAATTCTGTCTTTATTACATTTATTTATACGTGTCTGTCTTCCCCACTAACCTGTCAACTCCTGAAGGGAGGGGCCTAGTGTTTTGTTTTTGGTTTTTGCCCAGTGTTTTTTTTTTGTGGGGGGGGGGTCGGGGGGCAGGGATTGGATTTATTTTTAATAAGAAAGGCTGAATTGAGAGCTTACATTTTTTTTCCTAAAATTTAATAACAGTACTAGTAAAACCCTACCCTCCTCAGCTGACCTTATTTCAGGTATAAGAGTACAAAGCTTCTAGGTAAGCTGCTCTCATGATGTAAGAGCATAACTGATAGCACCAAACCTGTTTAAATTCACTGAGAGCCAGGAGAGGTCACATAGCAGAGGTATCTAGTCTGAGCATGTTTTCAGACTCCAAGTATTTCCAGTGTTATTTTGTCTTGGGATTCCACAAACTACCTCCCACAATGCTTAATATCTAGCAAATACTCATTATACTTTCAAATGCAACTTACTTTGATGAATTTACATATTTATTCATTTATGCCACAAATATGTATTGGAGTGCTGACACTGAGTGCTTACTTTGAGCAAGACACCAGAGACACAGACAAAATGTCAGCCTTCATTAAGTCTACATTCTAGTGGAGGAGGCAAACAGTAAACAGGATGAGTAGGTTATATATGTAGTATGTTAGAAGATAAGTGCCAAGGAGAAACACAAAGCAGAGATGGTAGATGAGCATCAGTTTGAGTGGTTTGTGTGCACATTAAAGTTTGAGAAACTGTGCTCTAAATGGAGCCAGCCATCTTTACAGGGCTTCCTTACAGAATAATGAATGGAGATACATGCCAAATCCCAAAACAACCATTTTGGGAAGCAAAGAGATCCCAGGTCAGTTTCTTGAAAATTCAGAGCCAAATGCTGACATGACACCAGTATAAACTCACAATGGAATCACAGAACTTCCTAAGAATTTTTCCTCATATTTTTTAGACAAGTATGTGTATACATGTGTGTGCTTAACTGATGTGTGATTAGAAAAAAGGAACTAACATTGTTGTTGTTGTTGTTTAGTGCTTTGCTATG
The DNA here is from genome assembly GCF_028885655.2 of Pongo abelii. NCBI lineage: Eukaryota > Metazoa > Chordata > Mammalia > Primates > Hominidae > Pongo > Pongo abelii. The sequence continues at coordinate 52,471,284 of NC_071998.2, forward strand.
GTTTAGATGTGGTTTGTTCCCTCCAAAGCACATGTTGAAATTTGGTTCCTAAAGTAATGGTGTTAAAAGGTGGTAGGGTCCATAAGAGGTGTTTAAGTCATAGGGGTTCCACTCTCATGAAGGGATTAATGCCATTCTCACAAGAGTGAGTTAGTTCTCATGGGAGGGAGTGTTATTATCACAAGAGTGTGTTATTATAAAGGTGAGTTCTGCTTTCTTGTTTCACTCTTGCTTCTTTTCTTGCCATGTGATCCCTTGTTTTTCCACCATGTTAAGAAGCACCATCAGGCCCTCAAGAGACACAGCTCTTCAATCTCAGACTTCCCAGCCTGCAGAACCATGAGCCAAAACACATCTCTTCTCTTCTTCTCCTCCTCCTCCTCTTCCTCCTCCTCCTCCTCTTCCTCCTCCTCCTCCTCTTCCTCCTCTTCCTCCTCTTCCTCCTCCTCTTCTTCCTCCTCCTCCTCTTCCTCCTCCTCCTCTTCTTCTTCTTCTTCCTCTTCCTCCTCCTCCTCTTCTTCTTCCTCCTCTTTCTTCCTCTTTCTTCTTCTTCTTCCTTTTTATTAAGTTAAGGGGTACAGGTGCAGGTTTGTCATATAGGTAACCTCATGTCATGGGGGTTTGTTGTACAGATTATTTTGTCACCCAGGTATTAAGCCTAGTACCCATTAGTTATTTTTTCTGATCCTCTCCCTTCTCCCACATTCCACCCTCCAATAGGCCCCAGCATATGTTGTTTCCCTCTATGTGTGCATGTGTTCTCAATATTTAGCTCCCACTTATAAGTGAGAATATGCGATATTTGGTTTTCTGTTCCTGTATTAGTTTGCTAAGGATAATGGCCTCCAGCTCCATCCATGATCCTGCAAAGGACATGATCTCATTCTTTTTTATGGCTGCCTAGTATTCCATGGTGTGTACATATATATATATCACATTTCCTTTATCCAGTCTATTATTGATGGACATTTAGGTTGATTCCATGTATTCACTATTGTGAATAGTGGTGCAGTGAACATATACGTGCATGTGCCTTTATGATAGAATGATTTATATTCCTTTGGGTATATGCCCAGTAATGGGATTGCTGGGTTGAACAGTAGTTCTGTTTTTAGCAATTTGAGGAATCACCACACTGCTTTCCACAATGGTTGAACTAATTTACCCTCCCACCAACAGTGTATAAGCATTCCTTTTTCTCCTTGCCAGCACCTGTTATTTTTTGACTTTTTAATTACAGCCATTCTGACTGCAAACCTCTTTTCTTTATAGATTATCCAGTCTCAGGTATTCTGTTACAGCAACCAAAAACAAACGAAGACATGCCTGTTATATGAGGCATTCTGTTACTATAACAGGAATAAACCTTAGACCAAAAACAAGGATAAATCAGAAGGATTACATTTGCATTTAAACAAATTAAATTCATTTTGACTCCAAAAATATATATATTACATTTTTTAGAATTGGGGGATCTCAGTCTGTTGCCCAGGCTGGAGTGCAGCGGTGCAATCACAGCTCACTGCAACCTCAAATTCCTGGGCTCAAGTGATCCTTCTGCATCAACCTCCCATGTAGCTAGAATTACAGGCATGTGCCACCACGCCCAGTTATTTTTTAAGAAACTTTTTTGTAGAGACAGAGTCTTAGTACGTTGTTCAGGCTGGTCTCAAACTCCTGGCTTCAAGTGATCCTCCCACCTCAGCCTCCCAAAGTGCTGGGATTACAGGTGTGAGCCACCACACCCAGCCTGTATTACTTTTTTAATCAGGAGAAAAAAAAAAAGTTTAAGTCTCTAGGCCCCATATTGCTTAGTCATTATTGAGCCCCTTTCCCTGTATCAGACACCACAGGGAACATGTATCAGCCCCACTTCACATCCTCTAAGCCTCAGCTCAGATTCCAGCTGTGACAAAAAGGTTTCTGAAGGCTTCCACCTCTTTGCACTGACAGTATCTCATCTCAGACTTAACCTTTGTTTTTCTCACTTCCTGCTTCAGGGCTTCTCTGAGTCCTTGCTATGCATGCCCATAGGTGCCTACTCAGCACTTACCATACACACAAACCAGAGAGGTTGTTGCCCCAACCAGTAGGGGGCAGGAGCAGATGAATGAATGCTTCTCTTGCTTGTTCCTGGCCCTTCAAGTGAACAATTTTTGAGCCCATAGCAGTAACCAACTAAATAATACAATCTCGTGTTAACTTTCCCTTACTTTCTGTCTCATACTATTGTTCCATTGGATTAATTCCTAAGTAAATTACCTGCATCCAAGCCTTTACCTCAAACTGTGACTTCAAGGGAATATCCAACTGAGTAATACAAAAGTTCCCATCGGTCTTAGCAAGAGAAAAATAAATAGAAAACCCTCCCCAGGCTTTGATCCGCGTAAGCCACCACTGAGATGTTCATTACCCAAGCCCACTAGTCCCCTGGAAGTATGTAGTTAACATATCACTTCCTTTTGGGCACAGTAATATTTTCCAGGGCTGGGAGCCTTGGTATTACCATCCAGTCTCACCTATATACCCCACACCTGTGGAAATCTAGACACCAGAGCAGTAGCTCCCAATTCTCATGGAACATTTTTCATCTCTTCCATAAAGTTGGCAGAAATATCCACTTTCTGTTTCTATATATTTCCATGCAAGTACTCCCACCTTCTCCTCCTCCTTGCCACCCTCCCTACCTAATACAGTCTCCTTGATGAATTGAAGCTTTCACAAAACACAAGAGAAATCTTTGAACAACTGCTTTTCTCCTACTAGATAATCCCCAAGGAAAAGGTACATAATGGATCTTCTTGGAAATGGGAAAGAGAAAAAAAGAAAAAGAAAAAAACCCATATGAATTAATATCACAAAAAGGGTTCCTGAGCTGGGTGCATGTCTCTGTCTCCACAGAGATCATTTAGAACCTATTCTACAGTAGCCTGAAGCTTCAGAGCCAGCAAAAGTCCCACCTGGCTCCTAGCACAGCTTGCACCTGTGGCCTAAAACAGAGCCCGCTCTGGAAGGTTAGTGATACCTGATCCCACTGCTGCTGGGGTGGGAGGTATCAGCTAGCCATAGTGCTTGCATCTGTTTATTAAAAGCTGTTCCAGGCCGGGCACAGTGGCTCACACCTGTAATCCCAGCACTTTGGGAGGCTGAGGCGGGTGGATCATGAGGTCAGGAGATCATAGACCATCCTAACACGGTGAAACCCCGTCTCTACTAAAAATACAAAAACAAAATTAGCTGGGCATGGTGGTGGGCGCCTGTAGTCCCAGCTATTCGGGAGGCTGAGGTGCAAGCTGTGCTAGAAGAAGCCAGGTGGGACTTTTGCTGGCTCTGAAGCTTCAAATTACTGTAGAATAGGTCCTAAATGATCTCTGTGGAGACAGAGACATGCACCCAGCTCAGGAACCCTTACTAGACCATCATTTCACATTCTGCATGTTTTACACAAGTACTGGAAAAAATACATTTCTGTCATAAAGAATTCAAACCATACAGAAGAATAGAGAGTAAAAGTGACAGTCCTTTCTCCTAATCTCAAAAACACTCCCCTTCTAGAAACAAAGCACTCTCTTCCCTAGGAGGGGCACATTTTCCTACACATGTGTTATACACACTACAGGTTTTGTTTTTTATAAAATGGAATCAAACCAATGATATGCCTTTTTCACTTTAGAGTATGAATTGGTGGATTGTCACCACTGTAAATACCTGGTTTCTAATCTCAACTGGACAAAGGTTGACAATTCTTTTCTTTTCTGTACTTATATTTATCTTTGTTCATTTCCCTCACCTCTCACCCCACCACTCCCATGGCTTCTTCTAAACCTTTGACTCTTTCCTCAAACTCTTACCCTCTCACTTATAGACAACAGCCTCCCTAAGAAATAGCAACCATGGCCAGGTGTAGTGGCTCCTGACTATAAATCTCAGCACTTTGGGAGGCCAAGGCAGGAGGGTTGCTTGAACACAGGAGTTTAAGAGCAGCCTAGGCAACATGGCAAGACCCGATTCTACAAAAAATAAAAATAAATAAATAAATTAGCCAGACATGGTGGTGCACACCTGTGGTGACAGCTCCTCAGGGCACTGAGGCAGGTGGATCACTTGAGCCCAGGAAGTCGAGGCTGCAAGTGAGCTGAGATCACACCACTGCACTCCAGCCTGGGTGACAGAGTGAGACCCTATCTCTAAATAAATAAATAATAAAGACATAGAGATCATTAGTTTTTTTTTTTTTTTTTAGATGAAGTCTCACTCTTGTCCCCCAGGCTGGAGTGAATGGCATGATCTCGGCTCACTGCAACCTCTGCCTCCCAGGTTCAAGCAATTCTCCTGCCTCAGCCTCCCGAGTAGCTGGGATTACAGGCGCCTGCCACCACGCCCGGCTAATTTTTGTATTTTTAGTAGAGACGGGGTTTCACCACGTTGGCCAGGCTGGTCTCGAACTCCTGACCTCAGGTGATCTGCCCGCCTCGGCCTGATCATTAGTTTTAAAAAATTCCTTCAATTACTGCCTACCTACCACTTCAACTGCAAACTTACCTCACGTGCATCTCATCCAGGATCTCTTCCTTTTCAGTAAAAGTGTGTCCATTTTTTCCTTCATGATCTATGCTTTCCATTTGTACTTTGCATCCCATTCCTACACTAGGGACAGCTTGAGAGCCAGAAAGGCTAAGTTCCAGTCTTCTGCTGCTGCTTTCTAATTGTATGACTTCAGACAAGTTAACTTCTTTGAGAGTAGGAAATGTTCTGACCCATAGTCAATGAATCACTTGTGATGATGCTAATCGAAAAGGTCTTTTATTATTCTCAAAGAGTTAAGTAGGTGTTAACCCTATCTAGTGCTGGAGCTAATTTAGTGAGCAGTGGGGAGTATATGAGAAGGAGCATATTCACTGGTCCAGCCATTATGACATCTCTATCACATTTTCTTTATTTTTAATGATATATCATTTTCTCCATTAAAAAAAAACAGGTAAAGATTGAGTAAATGCCACAAGCTTAGAATATTGCACTAAATTGTTATGTAAATCAAAGCAACATCTTTAAAACAAATCGGAGCTCTTAAGAAACTTTATAGGAAAACAAAAAGAAACCAATGAACATAAAGCCATATTTTTATACAAAGTATATATAGTGTGTACATATTGTGTATCCTCTTTTTTCCATATAAACATTTCAACATGTCTTAAAGTATCGTGGGTGTTTTTCCAAGATGGCTGATTGGAGGCATCGTTAGCATGCCTCTCCCAGTTGGAAAGACAAAATAGTGTGTAGAGATTCACACTGTGAACTTTATTTCAAGAAGCAACACAGGAACTTAACAGGAAAACTGATGGAAACCAGACCCTTTGAAAGAAGCGTCAGGCTGCAGCCTACACCATGAGCCAGGCATAAACCTGAAAATCCCCAGAGTGTGAGGGGGGAGAAGCTGCCTCTGGGATATACATTTCCACCAGAGAACCTGGCAATCCAGGCCACGAGGGAAGGTTTTAACCCTACCCAGTGCTAGAGCTAATGTAGTGAATGGTGGGGAGCATATGAGAAGGAGTAGCATTGGGACATGCTGTGTGTGCACTCCCAGTCTCCAGTGGGGACAGAGGGAAGCCATTCTTGATCCTGCCTCACAGGATACTTTACTTTAGAAGTCAGCCAGCTAATTCAGGCAGCAGTCACAGGACGAGAGAAGCTCCCAATGGAGATTAAGCAGGAGCTGGGTGCCCCTGTTTCTTGGGCAGACCAGGAGGAGTGTGGCCTGAAAGCCTCAATATCTGCCTCCATGGAGAAGGCTTATGATCTGCGGCAGTTTTGAGTTCTGATCATAGGCTGCCTTAAACCCAGTGAGCTGCTGCTAGTGGAACATTCCAGGTGCGAGACCTGCCTTGCCAAGTGCATGGAAACTAGGTGCAGCTTACTGCCACCTGCTGCTCCCCACTCCCCTTGTAGACTCTTTTGTTCAGCAGAAGCAGCTGTACTCCCTCATGGAACATTATTCCAGCAGCCAGAGAACTGTTCTGATCCCCACTGGGGCCACTGCTTGTGTCTGCACACCGAGAACCAGAACATGGACTTGCCTGACCCAGCCCCTACCTGGCTTTGCCCCTCCGCCAACGCTGATCACCTAACACAAAAGACAAGAAACTTTTGTGAGCCCTATGGCCCTGCTTGTTGCCTGAGATACCAGAGTACTTTCCCTGGGTAACAGAAGGCAAGCATAAATGAAGGTCACATTTCAGGAAATACTTGAATGAAGGAAGAGAGGTAGCTTGGCACATGAGCACATTTTTTAGGAAGTGATGTGATGAAAGGATCAAAGATGGAGGCCAGCTGATACAGCCACTACAGCATCTTCAGGCAGAAGAACACAGTGCTCAGGAAGGCAAAAACTTGTGCATGACCTCAGCTATCACAATTGCTTTCATTACCCTAACTAACCAGGAGGTCCTAAGTCTGTCCATGTGACCAGTTCATTACTACTACAGCTGGCATTTGAGAAAGCCAACACACCAAGGCTATTTATAACCAAGGAATCTCACAGAGTCTACATCACTCCCCAGCCACCTCTATCTGATCTGGTGCTGGTACCCACTGCTGGGAGACTTGAGGACAAGTCACATCACTGGATCCCTTGCAGACATTCCTTAGCACTGGCCTAGAGGATGGCAGCCCAACTGGACAGCTAGACACAGAGGAGCAGCAGCATTCACAGTAGTCTGGCCTTCAGGGACTCCTACTCCTGGGGAAAGGGGGGTACACCACATCAAGGGAGTACCCCCATGGGACAAAAGAATCCAGGTGGCAAGCCTTGAGTCCCAGGACTTTCTTCTTATGGGAAGTTTATTTCAGCAGAGGTACAGATGCAGTGCTGAGCCCAGTGGGGGAAAGTCTATGACTCTACCCAACAGGCAGCCCTGGTGCTCATGAAGGGACTTGGAGAAGGGGATTTCTTCTTCCCCTCACCCACCACTGCAGACACAGCTGGGGCTTCTCCCATAGGAGCTCAGCATGGGGGCAAATAGTAGACAGCCTTTTGGGAACACTTTAGGGTGACTGCATCCCCACAGAAGGAGTACCCTCCAGGTTCAGACTTGCATGAGGAGTAGAGATCACCATCCCTCTCTACATGGAATATCAACATTCCTGCAAATGAAAAGAGGTGCCTGTCTGATCCGAATAGCCAGAACACTGGGTCAGGAGTTTGACTGGAAAGTGGATAGCTTTCCTGCTGGACTGGCAGGGAAGCTGAGGTGGCTTCCACTTTTCCTCCTGATAAGACTGCAGTGTGTTTCACTGAGAGCTCCCCCAGCCATTTCTGTCAAGGCTGGGACCTCTGCCCACCATTGAGTATTGCGTTTACCCAACTGCTTTAGCCACAGCCAATGTTTAACCATGGACACCTGCTCTACTGGCCTGAAGCCTGAACTGTTCAACCCAGTAAATGAAATACACGGGGAAAAATAAATAAATAAAAAGTGCACACCACTGGGGAGTGAGATAACCTTCAAGAGGCCTCTGCCATTCCCACAGAAGACAGTGAATCTGCTCATACACCATGCATATTGCTACTACACCCAACATCTGAGAAAGCCATCATAAAAAGACTCTCTATAACTAAAAAACTCGTAAAGAATGTTTAACCCTGAAGGCATTCAGAGCTGAATTAGGTTATTTAAAAAAAAAAAAAACAAAAAAAAAACAAAACTGTAATCGTTAGTCACATCCTCAAGGGAGAAAAAAAGAAATTAAAAAATAAACACAGTTGAACAAAAAATAAAAAATAATTAGAAGAAATAGTATACTCAAATGAGAAGGAACCAGAAAAATAAATCTGGCAATATGACAAAACAGGGTTCTGTAATATCCCCAGAAGATCACACTAGCTATCCAGTAATGGATCCAAACCAAGATGAAATCTAGGCCGGGCGTGATGGCTCATGCCTGTAATCCTAACACTTTGGGAGGCCAAGGCGAGCAGATTACCTGAGGTCAGGATTTCAAGACCAGCCTGAACAACATGAGGAAACCCTGTCTGTACTAAAAATACAAAAATTAGCTGGGCGTGGTGGTGGACACCTGTAATCTCAGCTACTTGGAAGGCTGAGGCAGGAGAATTGCTTGGGAGGCAGAGGTTGCAGTGAGCCAAAATCGTGCTACTGCACTCCAGCCTAGGCAACAGAGTGAGACTCCATCTCAAAAAAAAAAAAAAAAAGAAAGAAAGAAATCTGAAATACCAGATAAAGATTTCAAAAGCTTGATTATTAAGTTACTCAAGAAGATACAAGAGAAATGTGAAAACCAACATAAAGAAATTTTAAAAACAATTCAGGATATGAATGAAAAATTTTCTGAACAGATATATATTTTAAAGAAAAACCAACCAGAACTTCTGGAAATGAAAGACACATTTAGGGGATTACAAAATGCAGAGGAAAGTTTTAACAATAGGCTAGACCAAGTAGAAGAAAGAATTTCAGAGCTCAAAGACAAGACTTTTGAATTAACCCAACAGACAAAAATAAAGAAAAAAAGAATTAAAAGAAATGAACAAAGTCTCCAAGAAATATGGGATTATGTGCAATGGCCAAACCTAAGACTCCTTGGTATTCCTGAGGGAAAAGAAAAAGCCAAAAGTTTGGAAAACTTATTTGAGGGAATAGTTGAGGAGAACTTCCCTGGCCTTGCTAAAGATTTAGACATCCAAATACAAGAAGCTCAAAGAATTCCTTGGAGATTCATTGCAAAAAGGACATCACCAATGCATACAGTCATCAGGCTGTCTAAAGTCAACATGAATGAAAAATTCTAAGAGCAGTGATAACAAAAGCATCAGGTAATCTACAAAAGATAACCTTTCAGACTAACAGCAGACTTCTCAGCAGAAACCTTACTGGCCAGAAGGGATTGGGGTCCTATCTTTAGCCTCTTTAAACAGAATAGCTGTTAGTCAAGAATTTTCAATCCAGCAGAACTAAGTGTCATAAAAGAAAAAGAAGTTGTCTTCTTCAGACAAGCAAATGCTGAGGGAGTTTGTCACCACCAGACTAGCCCTACAAGAAATGCTAAAATGAGTTCAAATCTTGAAACATAAAGTCAATGTGCACCAGAATAGAACCTTTTCAAAGCATAAAAGTCACAGGGCCTATAAAACAATAACACAATGAACTATACCAGAAATACTAGAAACCAAAGTATCTAGGTAACAATCAACATGATGACTGGAACAGTACCTCACATGTCATTATTAACATTGAATTCAAATGTTCTAAATGCTCCACTTAAAAGATACAGATTGGCAGAATGGATTTTAAAAAATCAAGTGGGCTTCATCCCTGGGATGCAAGGCTGGTTCAATATACGCAAATCAATAAATGTAATCCAGCATATAAACAGAACCAAAGACAAAAACCACATGATTATCTCAATAGATGCAGAAAAGGCCTTTGACAAAATTCACCAACCCTTCATGCTAAAAACTCTCAATAAATTAGGTATTGATGGGACGTATCTCAAAATAATAAGAGCTATTTATGACAAACCCACAGCCAATATCATACTGAATGGGCAAAAACTGGAAGCATTCCCTTTGAAAACTGGCACAAGACAGGGATGCCCTCTCTCACCACTTCTATTCAACATAGTGTTGGAAGTTCTGGCCAGGGCAATTAGGCAGGAGAAGGAAATCAAGAGTATTCAAGTAGGAAAAGAGGAAGTCAAATTGTCCCTGTTTGCAGATGACATGATAGTATATCTAGAAAACCCCATTGTCTCAGCCCAAAATCTCCTTCAGCTGATAAGCAACTTCAGCAAAGTCTCAGGATACAAAATCAATGTACAAAAATCACAAGCATTCTTATACATCAATAACAGACAAACAGAGAGCCAAATCATGAGTGAACTCCCATTCACAATTGCTTCAAAGAGAATAAAATACCTAGGAATCCAACTTACGAGGGATGTCAAGGACCTCTTCAAGGAGAACTACAAACCACTGCTCAAGGAAATAAAAGAGGATACAAACAAATGGAAGAACATTCCATGCTCATGGGTAGGAAGAATCAATATCGTGAAAATGGCCATCCTTCCCAAGGTAATTTACAGATTCAATGCCATCCCCATCAAGTTACCAATGACTTTCTTCACAGAATTGGAAAAAACTACTTTAAACTTCATGTGGAACCAAAAAAGAGCCCGCATCGCCAAGTCAATCCTAAGCCAAAAGAACAAAGCTGGAGGCATCACACTACCTGACTTCAAACTATACTACAAGGCTACAGTAACCAAAACAGCATGGTACTGGTACCAAAACAGAGATATAGATCAATGGAACAGAACAGAGCCGTCAGAAATAATGCCACATATCTACAACTATCTGATCTTTGACAAACCTGACAAAAACAAGAAATGGGGAAAGGATTCCCTATTTAATAAATGGTGCTGGGAAAACTGGCTAGCCATATGTAGAAAGCTGAAACTGGATCCCTTCCTTACACCTTATACAAAAATCAATTCAAGATGGACTAAAGACTTAAATGTTAGACCTAAAACCATAAAAACCCTAGAAGAAAACCTAGGCATTACCATTCAGGACATAGGCATGGGCAAGGACTTCATGTCTAAAACACCAAAAGCAATGGCAACAAAAGCCAAAATTGACAAATGGGATCTAATTAAACTAAAGAGCTTCTGCACAGCAAAGGAAACTACCATCAGAGTGAACAGGCAACCTACAAAATGGGAGAAAATTTTCGCAACCTACTCATCTGACAAAGGGCTAATATCCAGAATCTACAATGAACTCAAACAAATTTACAAGAAAAAAACAAACAACCCCATCAAAAAGTGGGCGAAGGACATGAACAGACACTTCTCAAAAGAAGACATTTATGCAGCCAAAAAACACATGAAAAAATGCTCACCATCACTGGCCATCAGAGAAATGCAAATCAAAACCACAATGAGATACCATCTCACACCGGTTAGAATGGCAATCATTAAAAAGTCAGGAAACAACAGGTGCTGGAGAGGATGTGGAGAAACAGGAACACTTTTACACTGTTGGTGGGACTGTAAACTAGTTCAACCCTTGTGGAAGTCAGTGTGGCGATTCCTCAGGGATCTAGAACTAGAAATTCCATTTGACCCAGCCATCCCATTACTGGGTATATACCCAAAGGACGATAAATCATGCTGCTATAAAGACACATGCACACGTATGTTTATTGCAGCATCATTCACAATAGCAAAGACTTGGAACCAACCCAAATGTCCAACAATGATAGACTGGATTAAGAAAATGTGGCACATATACACCATGGAATACTATGCAGCCATAAAAAATGATGAGTTCATGTCCTTTGTAGGGATATGGATGAAATTGGAAATCATCATTCTCAGTAAACTATCGCAAGGACAAAAAACCAAACACCACATATTCTCACTCATAGGTGGGAATTGAACAATGAGAACACATGGTCACAGGAAGGGGAACATCACACTTCGGGGACTGTTGTGGGGTGGGGGGAGGGGGGAGGGATAGCATTGGGAGATATACCTAATGCTAGATGACGAGTTCGTGGGTGCAGCGCACCAGCATGGCACATGTATACATATGTAACTTACCTGCACGTTGTGCATATGTACCATAGAGCCTAAAGTATAATAATAATAATAATAATAATAATAATAATAAAAAGAAAAAAAATCAAAAAAAAAATCACAAACCAAATATTTGCTGTCTTCAAGAGACTCACCTAATGCATAGGATTCATATAGACTCAAGGTAAAGGGGTGAAAAAAGATATTCCTTGCAAATGGAAACCAAAAGCAAGCAGGAGTAGCTATTATTGTATAATGACTGCAGAAGGTCATTATACAATAATAATATAATCAATCCAACAAAAATGTATTACAGTCCTAAATATATATGCACCTAACTCTTGAGCTCCCAGATTCATAAAACAATTACTATTAGACCTAAGAAAAGAGCACAACAGCAATACAATAATAGTAGGTGACTTCAACACTCCACTGACAGCACTGGATAGATCATTGAGGCAGAAAATCAAAAATAAACACTGGAATTAAAGTTCAGTCTAAAACAAATGGGCCTAACAGATATTTATGGAACAGTCTACACAGGAACTGCAGAATATACATTCTTTTCATCAGCATATGGAACATTCTCCAAGATAGGCCATATGATAGGCCGCAAAACAATAACTTTTAAAAATTGGAATTATATCAGGTATCTTCTCAGACCACAGTGGAATAAAACTAGAGATCAACTCCAAAAGGAACCCTCAAAACTATACAAATACATGGAAATTAAACAACCTTCTCCTGAATGATTTCTAGGTGAACAATTAAATCAAGATGGGAATTTTAAAAGTCTTCAAATGAATGACAGTAGTGACATGAGTTATCAAAATCTCTGGGATAGAGCAGAAGCACTGGTAAGAGGAAAGTTTATAGTGCTAAATGCCTACATCAAAAAGCCTGAAAGATCACAAATTGACAACCTCACACCACACCTCAAGGAGCTAGAGCAACAAGAAAAAAACAAACCCAAAGCTAGCAGAAGAAAATAAAAAATAAAGATCAAAGCAGAACTAAATGAAGTGGAAACAAAAAATACAAAAGATCAATGAAACAAAAGTTAGTAATTGAAAAGGTAAACAAAATTGATAGATCATTAGTTAACCAAGAAGAGAGAAAACTCAAATAAGGTCAACTAGAAATGAAAATGGAGACATTACAACTGACACCACAGAAATCCAAACGATCATTCAAGATGACTGTGAACGCCTCTATGCACACAAACTAGAAAATCTAGAGGAAAAGGTTAAATTCCTGGAAGCATACAACTCTTCTACCTTGAATTAGGAAGAAATAAAAATCCCTAACAGACCAATAACAAGCAGTAAGATTGAATCAGCAATAGAAAAAAAATGCCAACAACAACAAAAACTCCAGGGCCAGATGGATTCACAGCCAAATTCAACCAGACATTCAAAGAAGAATTCGGGCTGGGTATGGTGGTTCATGCCTGTAATCCCAGCACTTTGGGAGGCTGAGGTAGATGGATCACCTGAGGTCAGGGGTTCAAGACCAGCCTGGCCAACAAGGTGAAACCCTGTCTCCACTAAAAATACAAAAATTAGCCAGGTGCAGTGGTGGACCCCTGTAATCCCAGCTACTTGGGAGGCTGAGGCATGAGAATCACTTGAACCCAGGAGGCGGAGGTTGCAGTGAGCTGAGATCATGCTATTGCACTCCAGCCTGGGTGACAGAGTGAGACTCTCTCTCAAAAAAGAAAAAAAAGAAGAAGGAGGATGAGGAGGGGTAGGAGAAGGAGGAGGAGGAGGGGGAAGAAGAATGAAGGAGAAAGAGGAAGGAGGAGGAAGGAGAAAGAGGAATGAGGAGGAAGGAGAAGAGGAAGAAGGAAGGAGAAGAAGAAGAAAAGGAGGAAGGAAAAGAAGAAGGAGGAAGGAGAAGATGAAGGAAGGAGGAGGAGGAAGGAGGAGGAAGAGGAGGAGGAGGAGGAGAAGAAGAGGAAGAAGAATTGGTACCAACCCTACTGAAACTATTCCAAATGATTATGGAAGAAGGAATCTTCCCTAATTCATTCTATGATGCCAATATCACCCTGATACCAAAACCAGGTAAAGACATAATGAAAAAAGAAAACTAAAGACCAATATGCCTGATAAACAGATGCAAACATTGTCAGCACAATAAAATACTAGCAAACCAAATCCAACAGCACATCAAAAAGAATATTCAGCATGATCTAGTGGGTTTCATACCAAGGATGCAGGGATGGTTCAACATATGCAAGTCAATAAATGTGATTCACCACATAAACAGAATTTAAAACAAAAACGATATTATTATCTCAATAAATGCAGAAAAAGCATTTGATAAAACCCAGCATCCCTTTATGATTCAAAACCCTCAACAAACTAGGCACAGAAGGAACATATCTCAAAACATTAAAAGCCGTTATGACAAACCCACAGCCAACAACATATGAATGGGGAGAAGTTGAAAACATTCCCCCTAAGAATTAGAACAGGACAAGAATACCCACTTTCACCACTTCTATTCAACATGGTACTGAAAGTGGTAGTCAGACTAATCAGGCAAGAGAAAGAAACAAAGGGCACATCAACTAGAAAAGAGGAAGTCAAACTATCTGTTTGCCGATGACATGATTGAATACCTAGAGAACCCTAAAGACTCCTCCAGAAGACTCCTAGATTTGATAAATTAATTCAGTGAACTCTCAGGTTACAAAAATCAGTGTACACAAATCAGTAGCACTGTTATACAGCAACAATGACCAAGTTGAGGATTAAATCAAGAACTCAATCCCTTTTACAATTAGCTGAAAATAATAAAATAAAATACTTAGGAGTGTACTTAACCAAGAAGGTGAAAGAGCTCTACAAGGAGAACAACAAAACATACTGAAGGAAATCATAGATGACACAAACAAATTGAAATACATCCCATGCTCTGGATTGGAAGAATGAACACTGTGAAAATGGCCATACTGCCTAAAGGAATCTACAGATTCAATACAATTCCTATGAAAATACCCACATCAGGCTGGCCTAGGTGGCTCATGCCTATAATCCCAGTACTTTGGGAAGCCAAGGTGGGTGGATTATCTTGGGTCAGGAGTTCAGAATGAGCCTGGCCAACATGGTGAAACCCCATCTCTACTAAAAAATACAAAAATTAGCCAGCGTGTTGGCAGGCACCTGTAATCCCAGCTACTCAGGAGGCTGAGACCGAAGAATTCCTTGAACCCAGGAGGTAGAGGTCGCAGTGAGCCCAGATCACGCCATTGCACTCCAGCCTGGGCAAAAAGAGTGAAACTCCATCTCAAAAAATAGAAAAAAAAAAAAAGTAAGAAAGAAAATACTCACATCATTTTTCATAAAATTAGAAAAAAATCCTAAAATTCATATGGAATTAAAAAAAAAAAAAAAGCCTGAGTAACCAAAGCAATCCTAAGCAAAAAGAACAAATCTGGAGGTATCACATTACCTAATTTCAAATTATAATTATACTACGAGGCTATGGTAACCAAAACAGCATGGTGCTGGTATAAAAGTGGATACATGGACCAGTTGAACAGAATAGAGAACCCAGAAATAAAGCCAAATACTTACAACCAACTGATCTTTGACAAAACATACAAAAATAAGAATTGAGGAAAGCACACCCTATTCAATAAATGGTGCTGGGATAACTGGCAAGCCACATGTGGAAGAATGACACTGGACCCCTGTTTCTTACCATATACAAAAATCAACTAAAGATGAATTAAATACTTTAAGACCTGAAACCAAAGAAATTCTAAAAGAAAATCTAGGAAAAATTCTTCTGGACATTGGCCTAAGAAAAGAATTTATGACCAAGACCCCCAATGTGAATGCAACAAAACAAAAACATGTAAAGAGAACCAAATTAAACTTAAAAAGCTTCTGCACAGCAAAAGAAATAATTATCAGTGTAAGCAGACAACCCATAATGGGATAAAATATTTGCAAACTATGCATCTGACAGAGGACTAATATCCAGAATCTACAAGGAACTCAAACAGATCAGCAAGAAAAAAACAAATAATCCCATCAAAAAAGTTGGCAAATGCCATGAATAGATACTTCTCAAAAGAAGATATACAGATGGCCAACAAAGATATGAAAAAATGCTCAACATCACTAATCGTCAGGGAAATGTAAATAAAAACCACAATGAGATACTACCTTGCCTGAGCCAGAATGGCCATTATTGAAAAGTCAAAAAAAAAAGTAGATGTTGGCGTGGTTGTGGTGAAAAGTGAACACTCACCAGCAGTGGCTGGTGAGAATGTAAATTATTACAACCTCTATTGAAAACAGAATGGAGATTTCTTAAAGAACTAAAAGTAGATCTACCATTTAACCCAGCAATGCCACTACTGGGTATCTACCCAAAGGAAAATAAGTCAGTCATTATATCAAAAGACATTTGTATGCATGTGTTTATTACAGTTCAATTCACAATTGCAAAGATATGGGACCAACCTACGTGCCCATCAACTGATGAGTGAGTAAAGAAAATGTGGTATATATATACTTGTGGAATACCACTCAGCCATTAAAAAAATAAAATAATGTCTTTTGAAGCATCTTGGTTGGAGCTGGAGGCCATTATTCTAAGTGAAGTAACTCAGGAATGAAAAACCAAATACTGTATGTTCTCATTTATAAGTGGAAGCTAAGTTATGAGTACATAAAGGCATACAGAGTGGTATAACAAACATTGGAGACTCAGCTGGCCTGAATCACGAGAATGTAGAGGAGTGGGGGGTGTCAGTGGAAAGGCATAAGGCTGAGCTGAGACCAGTTGCTGGTGAAACTGGGCCAATCTGGGGAGGGGAACATCCTTGCCAGGGAGTTTCTGAGGGTCTGTTTTGTTTACCTTTCGTGCGGTGGATTCTTTTTAACTCCGTCTACCTGGCATTTTGTTAGAAATGTCAGATAGGAAAATAAAAACCATTTGAGTAAAAAAAAAACAAAAAAAAAAACATTGGAGACTCAGAAGAGTGTAGGAGGTGGGGAATAAAAAAACTACATATTGGGTACAATGTAAACTATTGGGGTGACAGGTGCACTAAAATCTTGGACTTCACCACTATACAATTCATCCATGTAACCAAAAACCACTTGTACTGGAAGAGCTATTGAAATAAAAAATATATATATTTTGAAAAAAGTATCATGGTTTATTCTACAATTATTCCACCCATCATTGAGTTATTTTCAATTTTCAGTACTCTAGCATACATCTACTGTAGAGAAACATACATCTGATTTTTGTTTTCATTTATATCATCCACTTAGGATCTATTGCTCAAAACAAAATTGCTACATCAAACACTTTTGTAACCGCTGCTCTAGATTCTCAGCAAAGTCCTCAAAGACTACCAGCAATATATTTATTTTCCAACAATTCACCAATGCTGTGTTGTTGGTTTGATTTATCTTGGATAATTATGTAGAAATGTGATTGTATCTTTATTTTGTTTTGCTTTAATTGCTACCAAATTGGAAATTTTTCATGTTGTGACTTAGATTGTATATTTCTTTGTCAATAAATTATCTTCTCTGGTCATTTAGCATATAGGATATAAATTTTTTGTACCTTTGACCCTTTGACTTTTTAAGTAATTTAACGGTTACTGTGTAGTCACATTCTATAAATTATCCTAAAAGAGTTTTATTGGTATTTATTGGTCTTGCATATTTGCATCATTTCTTTAAAGGGTACATTCTTATAAGATTTGCCATATGGTTTTATATTTTGTTGCTTTCTAACTGATATGTATTTTGCTATACCTAATTGAGTTTCTTATATTTATTTAAGCATACTTATAAGATTTCCAATATTCAACATGTCATTGAAGATGAAGAACTTATTTTTCCCCAACAAAGTTGAATAGATACACAATTTATTTGCTTTATGGACTTTTGAAAATATTTCGTCTTCAACTATGTAGGTTTTTTATTTTGTTTTTTAACTTTTATTTTAGGTTCAGGGGTACATGTACAGGTTTGTTATATATGTAATCTTGTGTCACAGGGGGTTGATGAACAGATTATTTCATCACCCAGGTACTAGAGTTATTTTTCTGCTCTTCTTCCTCCTTCCAACCTCTACCCTTCTGGTAGGCCCTCATGTATGTCGTTCCCCTCCTTTTGTCCATGTGTTCTCATCATTTCGTTCCAACTTATAAGTGAGAACCTGTGGTATTTGGTTTTCTGTTCCTGCATTAGTTTGCTAAGGGTCATGGCCTCTAGCTCTATCCATGTTCCTGCAAAGGAGTTGATCTCATTCCTTTTCATAGTGTATATGTAACACATTTTCTTTACCCATTCTTCCATTGATGGGCATTTAGATTGATTCTATGTCTTTGCCATTGTGAATAGTGCTGCAATGAACATATGTGTGCATGTGTCTTTATGATAGAATGATTTTATATTCCTTTGGATATATACACAGTAATGGGATTGCTGAGTCAAATGGTAGTTCTATTTTTAGTTCTTTGAGGAATCAACACACTACTTTCAACAATGATTAAACTAATTTACACTCCCACCAACAGTGTGTTAGCATTCCCTTTTCTCTGCAACCTTGCCAGCATCTGTTATTTTTTGACTTTTAAATAGCCATTCTGACTGATGTAAGATGGTATCTCATTGTGGTTTGATTTGCATTTCCCTAATGATCAGTAAAACTGAGCTTTTTTTCATACATGTATTGGCTGCATGTATGTCTTCTTTTGAAAATGTCTATTCATATCCTTTGCCCACTTTTTAATGGGGTTGTTTTTTCTTGTAAGTTTGTTTTTCCTTACAGATTCTGGATATTAGACCTTTGTCAGATGCATAGTTTGCAAGTATTTTCTCCCATTCTGCTGGTTGTCTACTCCGTTGGTAGTTTCTTTTGTTGTGCAAAAGCTCTTTAGTTTAATTAGGTCCCATTTGTCAATTTTTGCTTTTGTTGTGATTGCTTTTGGCATCTTCGTCATGAAATCTTTGCCCGTTCCTGTGTCCACAATGGTATTGCCTAGGTTGTCTCCCAGGATTTTTATAGTTTGGGGTTTTACATTTAAGTCTTTGATTCATCTTGAGTTGATTTTTGTATATGGTATAAGGAAGGGGTCCAGTTTCAATCTTCTGCATATGGCTAGCCAGTTATCTCAGCACAATTTATTGAATATGGAGTCCTTTCCTAATTGCCTTTTTTTGTCAGCATTGTCGAAGATCAGATGGTTTTAGGTGTGCAACCTTATTTCTGGGCTTATTTGGGGGTTTGATTGTGGTATAAGGAGGGTTCAATGGACTGTTTTCATTACTGGAAGGCTATAGGGGGCCAAGGCTCAGCTCAGGACTCCTGACTGCATGCTCTAACTCTAGGGGACTGGTATCAGACCCTAGCTTTGTTCTCTGGCTCCTCAAGGTTAGGAACCTGTTGCACTGGAGGGACCAAAATACTCCCAGACTGCTGGTCACAACACTGCGATGGATGGTGCCAGCCAAAGCACTTTGTAGAGCAGTGGCAGTCAGATCAGTCCTCGTTGGCACGTGTCAGCAGCAGTGTCAGCAGCAGCACAACAGAGTACATCCTGGTCAGCTGCAGCAGGATGCTAGTGGGTGCTGGGGTACTGGCCTTCATGTGAGTGTTTACCGCAGCAGTGGTGGCAGTATGACTAAGGGGGGTGGGGCTCCTGCCAGTGACTATGCATGTGTTCTCATTGGTGATGGTGTTAGCACAGGGGCAGGGCACTGGTGGGTACAGGACTGTGTGCGTGCTCTGTGCATGTTAACGCTAGTGGGCCCTGTGCTGCCAATACTCTCATGACAATGGCTGTGCAGTGGGGAGAGGGGGAAGCGGGGTGCACTCACTCTGGCAGCACTGGCATCGTAGGATGCATGTGCATGTGTGTGCTGGTGGAGAAGGGAAGGCTAGGACCTCTAGTACACACATACACTGGCAAAATGATGGGGGGAGAGGGAATGGTTGTGGGCAAGTGCCTGCAGGCAAGGCAGATGGAGGAGGCTGCAGTGAGGGGAGGGCCCAAGTGGGCTGCTGTGTGTTTATGGGCAGGTTTGCTGGAGCACTCTGCTAGTCAGGCCTGGTCTGCCAGTGCAGAAGCTACAATCCAGCCCTCAAGAGGTACCTGGGGGCTGCCCTGCAAGCAGGCACAGCCAGGCTGGGGCCCCAGGAGAGGCCAGCAGAGCAAGAGCTGCCCAGGTCCAACTGACCTCATCTCATGGGTAAGACCACCATTCAGAGTTCAGGTCTAACAGTTCACCTAGGGCTAAAGTGTCCTATGGGAGCAAGTTGAGCTTAGGGGGATGGGTGTCCCTGGCATCTCCAGACACTCCCTTATCAAATCCTCTGAGCTCCTCTCCAGCTGGAGTTCTGGCCCTACCACTTCCTTAAGCAGCTTTCCCTGCCAATTCAAGTATCCCTAATGGTAGAGGGGTCTCCTCTTGCTGGGATTCCAGAAGTCCATAGCAAGAGAGAGTTGCTTCTTGCCTGTTGAACTCACAGGCAAGAAGTAGTGGTAGCCCCACACAGGGTTCCCAACTTCTTCTCCATTCAGCCCAGCCTCTGTGTCTTCCCTCCAACCTCTCTCAATGCCTTCCCTCTGAAGATCTGGTTCCTTGGTGGGAGATGTTCTTCCTGGCTGTGTCTAGTCAGCTCTCTTGCTGCAGGAATCCTAGAGCTTATTTTGATGTACATGGTGTGAGATGTACCATCCCTTCATATTATTAAACGAATTGACCCATAAATATTTCTTAAATGTTAATTGTTTTTTGTCAGAAGTCAATCAGTTTTTTTTGTTTGTTTGTTTGTTTTTTGAGAAAGAGTCTCACTGTATTGCCCAGGCTGGAATGCAGTGACACGATCTAGGCTCACTGCAACCTCTGCCTCCCAGGTTCAAGTGATTCTCCTGCCTCAGCCTCCCAAGTAGCTGTGATTACGACCTGTAATCACACTACACCTGAGGCTAATATTTGAATTTTTAGTTGAGATGGGTTTCACCATGTTGGCCAGGCTGGTCTCGAACTCCTGACCTCAGGTGATCCACCCGCCTTGGCCTCCCAAAGTGCTGGAATTACAGACATGAGCCGCTGCGCCCAGGCCAGGCCAATTGGTGCTTTTAAAACATCCTCAGATAAAATTCACTCATATATGAACATGTGAATAAAATGTATCCAAAGTAACTTGCAAGGAAGATTGGTAAAAACTGACTGGATAGTCTGAGTTGTCCTGTGACTCACTTGCTACTTTGTCTCTGATTCACTTTTGTTCTTCCCAATGTTTGACTTGGCCTTTATCAGTGAACTTCACGTTTTAAAAATATTTTAATATTACTATTTTAATGATTTTTTATTAGTAACCACAAAACACTGGATGTCTCCAATTGCTAAAATATATATCTCTAATTGCCACTTTTGACACATCTCCCAGATTACATAGGACACCTGTCATCTGATGGAATCCAACTGACAGCAAGAGAGATATCTCAGACTTCCACCTCATCCAAATCCTTCATGCCAGGACTAGCAATTGTTTTGCTTTTGACTTGTCACATACTAAATTCTTATGATAGTTGGGATTTATTTTTGAAATCTATTTTATTACATTCTCCATGGATTTGATTTAATAACTACTGATTTGGATTGTTTCCATTTTATAAAACAGTGTCTGATATTGGTACTCTAGCATAAAAATTAAACATAATTTAGCCAAGTGTGGTGGTGCATGCCTGCAGTCTCAGCTACTCAGGAGGCTGAAGCAGGAGGATCGTTTGAGCCCAGAGTTGGAAGCTACAGTGAGCTCTGATTGTGCCATTGCACTCCAGCCTGGGCAATAGAGTAAGACTGTCTTTAAAAATAAACAAATAAAATAAAATAAACACATTAATATTTTTGGTATCTGACCTTTTATTTTTCAAAGTAATTTCTTTATCAATATGTCATCAACTTCTATAAAATCCTAAAGAGCCTTTAATAAAAGGCTCTTTTTATTAAAGATAGTGCTTTAACTGGTACATTAATATGAAAATTGTTATTTCTATTGCATTTAGCCTTTAACATTAGAAGCAAATTATGACTCTTTTACTCATTCATTTTCTTCCTAAAATTTCAAAATAACCTTTTCTTTCCCCCAAAGTTAGTTATCCAAGTATTTGTTTCATTGTACTTCATAAAATTATTTTACTTTGGGAGGCCAAGGCAGGTGGATCAGGAGGACAAGAGATCGAGACCACCCTGGCCAATATAATGAAACCCCACCTCTACTAAAAATACAAAAATTAGCTGGGCATGGTAGTGCTCACCTGTAGTCCCAGCTACTTGGGAGGCTGAGGCAAGAGAATAGCTTGAACCTGGGAGGCAGAGGTTGCAGTGAACTGAGATCACGCCACTGCACTCCAGCCTGGCGACAGAGTGGAACAACAACAACAAAAAATTATTGTATTCCCTAAGCCTGGGTCAATAGAAAATAGGAAATGCTATCGATTTTTGAGTATTTACCTTATCCTCTCTCTCTCTCTCTATCTATATATATTTTTTCTTTTTTTTGAGACGGAGTCTCGCTCTGTTGCCCAGGCTGGAGTGCACTGGCGTGATCTTCGCTCACTGCAAGCTCCACCTCCCGGGTTCATGCCATTCTCCTGCCTCAGCCTCCCAAGTAGCTGGGACTACAGGCACCCACCACCATGCCTGGCTGATTTTTTTTTTTTTGTATTTTTAGTAGAGACAGGGTTTCACCACGTTGGCCAGGATGGTCTCCATCTCCTGACCTCATGATCTGCCCACTTCGGCTTCCCAAAGTGCTAGGATTACATTCCTGAGCCACCACTCAAGGCCCTTATCCTCTATATTTTTATCTGTTATCTCTAGTGCTTTTAGCTAAACATACATATCACATTAAAAAGTGACAACAAGGCCAGGTGCGGTGGCTCACGCCTGTAATCCCAGCACTTTGGGAGGCCGAGATGGGCAGATCACGAGGTCAGGAGTTAGAGACCAGCCTGGCCAACATGGTGCAACTCTGTCTCTAATAAAAATACAAAATTAGCCGGGCATGGTGGCCGGGTGCCTGTAATCCCAGCTACTCGGGAGGCTGAGGCAGGAGAATCCTTGAACCTGGGAGGCGGAGGCTGCAGTGAGCCAAGATCATGCCATTGCACTCCAGCCTGGGCAACAAAAGTAAAACTCCATCTCAAAAAAAAAAAAAAATTAAATTAAAAAAAATGACAGTGATTTTTATTTTCCTATGATTAGACTGTCTCCTTCTCTGCTCTATCTAAAGAACTTTTGACAGCACTTCTAGCACAGTCTTTCCTAGAATGGTAACAGGAGTGTGTCTCATTTTGTTACTGTTTTAAAAGACAATGACTATTAATCAGAGTTATGGAAATAACCACCAGAAAATGTAAAAACAGAAAAGTTTAAAAGCAGCTGATTTTGAGGAGCAGGACTCAGGGTTGGAAGATATGGAACCAGGAACCTCTGCTTTTTATTACATTCTGTGCTGTACTATTTGATTTTTAACATGCTCACTGTTACTTTAATTTTCAAAATGTAAAAGTATTATAAAAGAATGGCCGGGCATGGTGGCTCACGCCTGTAATCCCAGCACTTTGGGAGGCCAAGGTGGGTGGATTGCTTGAGCCCAAGAGTTCAAGACCAGCCTAGGCAACCCCATCTCTTAAAAAAAAAAAAAAAAAAAAGAATGACTACACTACAGTGGTTCTAAGAATCACCCGAGAACCTGAGATGCTGGTTAAAAATTCAGATTCAAAAATTTGTTCAGTTGTTCAGGGTGGAAGCTAAAGATTTGCATTTTCAACAAATGTTCTAGGTGATCCTGTTTCAGGTGGTCAGGGGATCAAACTTCGAACAGCAGTGCTGCAGTGTTTTTCTATTATTTATGATGGTTTGGTTTTAAATACAGGACTTTAAAAAATTCATTTTTAAAGAAATTATTTTAAATGAATTTTACAATTCATTCTAAGACTTCATTTATAAAACACCCTTTATATTTCATTTTCATTGACTTTTAATTTGATTAAATCCTTTTTGGTATCTATTGCTATGTTCACATGATTCTTACCGTTTTTCCTGCTAATGTAATAAATTACATTATTACCTTTCTTTATATTTTACTGACCTTAGATTATAAATTATAAACCTTGATTAGAAAATATATTAGCACAAATGAGCATACTGGGATAATATTTCTATATTCTAAAATCATTTTTTGTTAAACTACTATCTTTCTAACCCTTGGCTCTATTAATTTCTAGTTTTTCTCTTTTGAAACTTAACTAAATCTGTAAGTTCCTGTCAGGATCCTGGCAAGAAACAGAAAGTATATTTAGAAAGCATTACTGAAGAAAGTATACTGAAGGGATTATTTACAGAGATATAGGTAAGGTTATGAGAACACAATAAGGGACAGAATCTGGCAACAATGATATACTTTTACCACCTATAGGCCTAAAGGAGATATGGGAGAGAATGAGCCTAGAAAGAGTGTGTAGCCTGAAAGAGGGTCTTCTTATAAGAAAGGTAATTACAGACTGCAGCCAGAACCAGAACTGCAGCAAGGTGGGACAGAATGGGGTGGAGAGATAGGAATAAATACCCTAGCCCCCTTTCCAGTCCCTTGCTGATGCCTCTCTGACTAATCCAACCAGAAGCCAGACAGCAAGGAAGCCTGACTGCCATTGGTTTATGCCAGGATGGAGAACAACTAGCACATAATGATACTCATGGTCTCTCACACTTATGCACGTCTTGTGAGTGAAGACATTCTGAACTATCTTTTTGAGGATGTTTGAATAGTGAACAGCCTTGGAAAATGGAAATAATGTCTCCCTCTGGAGCAAAGGGTAGGCATGGTTACTGTCTAGAATGAAAAGACAGTGTCCTCCTTTGGAGCAAAAGCAGTCAAGCTTTTGGAAAAGTCAGGCTTTTTCATTACAAAAGATTCCAGTACTCTGAGCTCTGCATTTCTCTCCTGTACACAACCCACAGTGCATGCAGCTGTCATTCTCTTTGCATCATTCTGTATGAATTGGGGGTTGGGAACTGGAGGGAAAAAATGCTGGTACTCTGACTACTGTTCTTGCTATGAGTAATAAATTATTATTTTTTAATCTCTGATGCAGGAGTCTCGTATCTTTTACCAGTGCTGGTAAAAGATATGAGACTTCTGCGTCAGAGATAAAAAACATAACTGGAAGGCCAGCTTGTTCACTTTGAAGTAGTGTAAAATCTGACCCTTCACAGTTCCTGATGAACCAACAAAAAAGAAAATCGAACAAAACATAACAAAACAACCGTATTTGTCACCACTGGAGGTGGCTATTACACTAACTCCTTACTCTGCAAATTGTAATTAAAGAGTAAGAATTAAGCACTCCTTCACAGTGTCCAATTAGCCTTAGAAAATGAGGGAGAGCTCCTCTTTACAGAATAACAGCAGCTTATAAATATAGGAAAAAATACGGAATTAGAAAAACAATCACCTTTGTCCCCACTCCTGATGGAATAACGGATTCAGACAAGGACAATCTGAAGTTTGTCAAAGTATCAACACCCTAAAATAAGCTATTGATCTCAAGGAGAAAAACAAAATAGAAAGATCAGGCAGTCACCACTTAAAGCTTAGCAACAATAATCAAAGGACAACCAAATATGTTCATCGTGATGTAATGCATATGAATTACAAAGCATCACTTATAAAGGATTCTTGTTAAAATGTTTAACTTGAATTTGGTTTACCTTTATAGTTAAAATCTTTTTACAACAAATATTTTTCTTACACTTAAAAGTTGATGAAAGTTAGGGAAAAGTTAGGGTCCCCCTTTGCCTAGGACTCTCCCAGGACTAAAAGTCCTCCATCAAGAAACCCTGGTCCTGGGCACCCTTTATTTGCAAAGTAATTCGTTTGGCCAACATGGTGGCCAAGTTTAACCGATTACACTTCTAACCAATTACACTTGTCACGGTTCTAATATATCAGATTTTCACAAGCTCTTGAAAAGTATAAATACAATAATACATTAGACATATCACGATACAATGGCTGCAAACAGATCAGCACACTAATGGCAGTTTTATACTAACAGGACTTCTAATTCAATGGCTAAACAATTTCTTTTTCTTTTCTTTCCTTTTTTTTTTTTTTTTAGGAGATGGAGTCTCACTCTGTCGCCCAGGCTGGAGTGCGGTGGTGCTATCTCGGCTCACTGCAAGCTCCATCTCCCGAGTTCATGCCATTCTCCCGCCTCAGCCTCCTGAGTAGCTGGGGCTACAGGTGCCTGCCACCACGCCCAGCTAATTTTTTGTATTTTTAGTAGAGACAGGGTTCCACTGTGTTAGCCAGGATTTTTTTTTTTTTTTTTTTTTTTTTTGTGATGGAGTCTTGCTCTGTCACCAGGCTGGAGTGCAGTGGCGCGATCTTGGCTCACTGCAACCTCCACCTCTTGGGTTCAAGCAATTCTCCTGCCTTAGCCTCCCAAGTAGCTGGGATTTCAGGTGCGTGCCACCACACCCAGGTAATTTTTGTATTTTTAGTAGAGAT
Source organism: Pongo abelii (assembly GCF_028885655.2). Lineage (NCBI taxonomy): Eukaryota > Metazoa > Chordata > Mammalia > Primates > Hominidae > Pongo > Pongo abelii. Next base: position 52,497,453 of record NC_071998.2, read on the forward strand.
GGGTTTTCGCCACGTTGGCCAGGCTGGTCTAGAACTCCTGACCTCAGGAGATCCGCCCACCTCGGCTTCCCAAAGTGCTGGGATTACAAGCGAGAGCCACCACGCCTGGCATTATTTCTCATGCCAGCTGAAGATGCAGATAAAAATGTTTTGGCATCTTAAGATCTTTCTACCAAGTACACTACCCAACTGGGCAGGTCCTTTGTATAATTTTTATTTTTTCTGTTACACAATAAACTGTCCAAAACAGTAGGTCTAACTAATCAGATACATTTTCACTTTTGTAACCCTACTAGTATTATTTAAAGATATTTTTCTGAGTGCTTTATTTTTACAATACAGTTTAATATGTCTGTAGTGTGAGATTTTTTTTCTTAAATTTGTAGCTAATAAAATGTCTAATAAATGTCAATCTGATTTCTACTTTGGTTCTTTCCTCATTCTCCACCATCCCTCCCCCTAAGCATTGCTTCTACTGGGCATTCTGTAGCCCTGGGAGGAGCCAAACATTCCTTTTTTTTTTTTGAGATGGTGTCTCGCTCTGTCGTGCAGTGGCGCAGTCTCAGCTCACTGCAATCTCCACCTCCCGGGTTCAAGAGATTCTCCATCCTCAGCCTCCTGAGTAGCTGGGACTACAGGCGTGTGCCACCACACCCAGCTAATTTTTGTATTTTTAGTAGAGACGGGGTTTCACCATGTTGGCCAGGCTGGTCTTGAACTCCTGACCTCAGGTGATCCGCCTGCCTTGGCCTCCCAAAGTGCTGGGATTATAGGCGTGAGCCACCATGCCCAGCCCAAACATTCTTATTTTAGGAGAACAAAATGAGCATCAAATGTCTGGATGGAAGATATCCTCCATCACTCTTATAACTTTCCTCTGAGTCAGTTATTAAATCCGTATTTAAAATTTTTTCCAATGCCTGTTTCTACCCTTTAAAAAATTTGTTATAAGAATTAAATCAATTAATACCTGCAAGTACTATGTAAGTATTCTCAGCCAGCTGGAGAATAATCCAATTGTGTATTCATGTAGAGTTTTGCATTTTTATTCAACTTTGCATATTCCGAATTGCCACACAATTCTTAAAGGTGATAATGGTGTTTTACTACATACACCTAGAGGTATGTGTTTCTCTAGAGGTATGAGAAAATGTGTTTCTCATACACCTAGAGGTAAGAGGTAACCACAGGTTCAACATGGCTGTTCTTCCTGGCATGAGCTTAGGAGTTCCATACTAGATTGTAAACTTTATGAAGATAGACATTCTGTTTTATTCAGCATTGCATCCCCAATGCCCCAGCTCAGTGCCTGACATATGGTAGGTACTCAATGAATATTTGCTGAACAAATTAATGAAGTGAAAGGCTTAGCGAGATAGCAGTTTTATATTTAAAAACTTGAAAATATCAGCAATTATAACATCATATTTATGTAACTATTTTAAGTTAAAACACAAGCTGCTTAAGGTTGTAGTCCCAGATGTCAAGAATATCTTTGTCCTCAGCTATTTTTTGCAGAAGATCTGGGTAGGGTGAAGAAGTTGAGATATAATTCTAAATCAATAAGTTCACAATGAAAAGAATTAAGGAATTTGTTTTTAGTTTTATCTAGCTTAATATTTAATCTTTCAAGATGCAGTGAGTATAGATTGCAAAAAGTTCCCAATTATATACAAATTTTACAAATTGTGTGGACTTTAGGTAGCTTAAAAGTATGTTCAATTTATTGTAGCCTAGAAAGTACTTTCTAAAAATTACAGTGTTCAATGATTTTTAGAATTTTATTTAATAATTATTCTTCACAATGAAGCTAAAAAAAAAGATCTAAGTTAACGTATTGGGTTATGGATATTTCCTATTTACCCTAAAGCCAGAATTAGAAACTTTAAAAGAAATGTGATCATAACAAAAAGAGACATTATTAGAACGAATGAATAAACGAACAAACAATGAATATTTTGCTAGACATTTTCCCAAATTTATATTTTCAATGGGGGAGTGGAGAGGTGCATATTTTGTGTCTTATAGCTATCTCTTTTATTCTACAACAATTCTCCTTCCCTTTTTGGATGAGAAACTAGATCATTTTCAAAGAAGTGAAATGATGGAAACTATACATGGGTTCAAGATTTACTGTAAAGGAATAGAAATCAAGACAGTATGGTATTAGATAAAGGACAGACATAGATTAATAGATTACTGGAACAGAATAGAAGGTTCAGAATTGATAATTCAATTGATAGTCAAAAAAGATGCCAAAGTAATTCAATGGAGGAAAAGTGGAAGAAGTGTAAATGCATATGCAAAAAGAAATGAACCTCAATCCATATCTCATACCATATACAAAAACCAGCTTGATATAGATCATAGATCTAAATGTAAAACCTAAAACTTCAATTTTTTTTTTGTTTTTTTTTTTTAAGACAGAAGATGGAGTCTCACTCTGTTGCCCAGGCTGGAGCACAGTGGCGTGATTTCAGCCCACTGCAACCTCTGCCTCCTGGGTTCAAGCAATTCTCCTGCTTCAGCCTCCCAAGTAGCTGGGATTACAGGCATGTGCCACCACACCTGGTTAATTTTTTTGTATTTTTAGTAGAGACAGGTTTTACCATGTTGGCCAGGCTGGTTTCAAACTCCTGACCTCAAGTGATCCGCCTGCCTCGGCCTCCCAAAGTGCTAGGATTACAGGTGTGAGCCACCACGCCGAGCAAAACTTCAAAATTTATAGAAGAAAGCATTGGAGAAAATATTTGTGACCTGCAATTGAGTAACGATTTCTTAAATAGGCCATAAAAAGCACAAACCTTAAAAATTTTTAATTAACCTGAATTTCCTGAAAATTAAAATTTATTGATTTTCAAAAGACACAGTTAAGGAAAAAAGGAGAAAAATATTTGAAAACATATATCTGATAAAAACTTGTGTTCAGAATATATAAAGAACCCTTAAAATGCAATACTAAGAGGACAAAAAGCTAGATTTTTTTTAAATACACAAAAGATTTGAATAAACACTCCACCAAAGATATACAAATGGAAAATAAGCATATGAAAAGATGTGCAACACCATCATTCCTTAGGGAAAGGCAAACTAAAATCAGAATCAGATACTGCAAAATACTCACTGGAGTGACTAAAAGTTAAAAGGCAATACCAAGTATTGTCAAGAATGTGGAGCAACTGGCACTCCCATAACTACTGTTAGGAATGAAAAATGGTGCAACCACTTTGGGAAGCATTTGGCAGTTTCTTATAAAACTACCTTTAACATATGACCAAGGCATTCCACTCCTAGGTATTTATCAAGAGAAATGAAAACATATTTTCACACAAAAACTTGTACTCAGACATTCATAGTAGCTTTATTCATATCTTAAAAGTGGGAACAACTCAAATGTCTATTGATTGATGAATACATAAACAAATTGTAGTATATTCATATGATGAAATAACACTATATTCATATGATATATGAATATAAAGGAACAAACATGCACTAACCTGGATGAATTTCAGTGCATTGTGCTAAATGAAAGCAGCCAGATACAAAAAGCCACATGCTGAATAATTCTATTTATATGAAATTCTAGAAAAAACAAAGCTATAGCAACAGAAATCAGATGAGTGGTTGCCTGGGGCCAGGGGCAGGAAAGGGACCCAAAGGAACTTTTGAGGTCATGAAAATGGTCTGTATATGATTATGGTAATGATAACTTCACCGTCAAAATCCATCTTATCAATTATACACTTGCAATTGGTGAATTTTATTGCATATAAATTATACCTCAACAAACCTGAATAAAATAAAAATTCTTTTTAGGTGGTTCTGTGTACTGCCTATGCATTGTTAAATGACATATAAGTCAAGGTCCAATCAGAAAAACAGAAACCACATTATGTACTTCCGGAGGAGATTTAATTTAGGGGATTGGTTATACAGGTGTAAGAAGCTCAACGATCAAAGAGCACTAATACAAAATGTAACTGAAAGATGACAACTTGGCAGTACCTGTTTCCACCCCTAAAGCTGAGGGAACAAAGTGGAACTGGCACTTTTGAACTCTGTGGAGGGGCTTGCCAGAGCTGTGGGTAAAACCATTGAGGAAGGCTTGACCCCAGGCTACTGCTGGTACCTCTGCAGACAGGGATATGACTGGGTTTTGCTGTTTTTGTTTCTAAGAGTCCTGCAAGAAGCAAGAAACTGCTGCCACCAGGAGGAAGGGTCACTATTGGAGCAATCCAGTCAAGAACAGGAAAAACAGGAAGGATTAATCCCTTTTCTATCCCCTTTTTATCCTTCAATCACTAGTGGCTTCTGTTGATAGAACCTAACAGTGACCCAGCTATGAAAGGAGAAATTTTGTTTCCAGGGCCTAACCTCAGCAACAGAGAATAAATTATAGAAAGTATGGAAGTGGAGCTAAAAGACAACAGGTAAATGACATCTCTGGTTTAATCCTACCTTTAATCATATAAAGATTAATCAGTGATTTTAGGTGACTTTAGCCTAATCCGTCCATTATTAAATTCTCAGTGTTTCATCTAATGGTTTTAACATCCATTGGTTACTGTTACCTAGATAATTTATTATTTCATTAGTGGCCACAACACAGAAATTTCCTGATTTTAATATCCTTTATGCATTTATTAGCTGGAATTCTATAAAGAAGAACATTCCCTCATCAACTATTTGGTTATTTTGAAATACAGTTTGTACAGGAAAGGCAGGAAAGATCTTGATTATTTCTCTTTATCAAATTTCAGAGGTGGGTTGGGTACAGTGGCTCATACCTGTAATCCTAGCACCTTGGGAGGTTGAGGTGGGAGAATGGCTTGAGCCCAGGAGTTCAAGACAGCGTGTTCAACATAGTGAGACCTCATCTCTACTAAAAATAAAAAAAAATTTAAAAATAAATTAGCTGGGTATAGTGGCATGTGCCTGTAGTTCCAGCTACTGGGGAGGCTGAGGCAGTAGGATCACTTGAGCCCAGGAAGTCAAGGCTGCAGTGAACCATGCCACTGCACTCCAGCCTGGGTGACAGAGTGAGACCCCATCTCTAAAAAATAAAAAATAAAAAAATCAGAGTCGATGACCTAGCAATCTCCAGAGATGATCAATGAGTTAGCAACCTTTTTTCATATTAGGTACTCATCACTTTTGTTTATATATTTGATGTTTTTTAATCCATTGCAGGCATTATTCTTTTTTATATTCAGATTGTCCCATCTTTGGTCAGTGGGAGCTTTCATGGTGTTTTTTGTTTTCTGGTTCTGAATTATTCTTTTAAAAAATGTCAACTATGTCCAATTTAATACTATCCCTCTCATTTGACTCTAAATCTCTCAGATCCTGGAAGATATTTACAACTTACCTGGTAAGCTGTTAATAAACACCTGAATTGTCTGGTATTGAGCCACTTTGTGGGAACATTCTTGAGATGATCTCTCACCGGTGCAAACAAAGCCAATTTTAATTACAAACTTTAATATAGTTGTTCAACTCTAACCAAATCTGCAAGTCCAGTCTTGAATCTTGGGTATTATAAGTGTTCCTTAGGAGGGGAAAAATGACAATGCAAAAAGAATTATGTAATCTAAAGAGGAAGCAACTTAAGATTTTGAATCAGTTTATGTTTTTCTAAAGTACAAGATCATAAGTAATTTTCCTAAAGTGCATGCAGTTTAGCTCCTACTGCTGAGATGATAACCATCACTATAGCACTTGAGAGCAACTAGAGAACAAAATATGGACCCTGGGACTCACTGAAGTCTCTTTTTCCTCCAGAAGAGTTAATAGTCTTTTGATTTGCATTAACATTGTTCTTTCTTTATATATAGATACATAAATAGGTAAATAGCAGCACCTCCAACCAGATACGCAGGCCAGAACTTGGGGAGATTTCCTAGGCTTCTCCTGGTCCATTGCGTGCTATCAGTTCTACTCCTTAAAACATTTCCAATCCATGCCCTCTTTTCTTTCCCTCCACCACTAGTATGGTTTAGACTTCCAGCTTAACTGAAGTAGGTTATCGGCCTCATAAATGCCTCCAGTCTTCACACTTGAGTTTTTATTTTTACACTCCTATGAAAGTTATATTTTTGTGCTGGAGATGTGGCTAGGGCTTGTCTCACAGTGGAGGCAAGGAATTGCAACTCAGAAATATGTTGCTACTTGGCTGCCTCTACTCTATTATTGTACACCTTGATGGCAAGGTTAAGTCCTGTTGTGGGGTTTGAGGGCTGGAATTTAATTTTCAGAGCTTTATTTAATGTTGGGAGCAGACTGGGTAATAAAATAAAATGCATACTGAGAATAAGATGGACTTCTGAACTTTCAGGGTCTAGGGATGTACAGCATCTCAGGGTTGCTGCCAAACGGGCCATAAACTGGGCTGGATTTTTATATTTGATGAAAACATACACTCTTTTTCATCAAATATAAACGTGGGAGAGGTCGGATAAAGAAAAAAGAGCATTAACCTTGAAAGGAGGTTAAAAGGAGCCTTTAGCTCCAGCCACCTTTTTAAGAGGAAATTGCTGGGCAGGTGGGTAGGGCTAGTTGTGGAACAAAACTGTCAGCCGGACCAGGTGTGAAGCCGGACCAGGTGATAAAAGGATTATAGGGTGGGGGAGCGGAGGCTGAGGAAGTATTGGGACCTGGCTTGGCCTGGCTAGGAGCAGCTTGGGGAGGAGGAGAGAGGTCAGATGGGTCTGTAGAAAAGGAAGATTGGAAAGACTCAGCGATGCTTGGGGTTGGGACTGAGGGAACAGGTGGGAGGGAAAGAAGGAAGATTTGCGATTAGTTGCATTGGGAAGAGAGACTAGGGAGGGACCGATGTGTAAAAGAATGCCTGGACGTTAGGCACCTCAGACCATTTGCCCATTTTACGACGAGAATCATCTAGATCTTGTAGGATGGAAAAATCGAAAGTGCCGTTTTCTGGCTATTTGGAACCACTGTCGAGCTTGTATTGGGGTCAAGCAGTGTTGCAGAATAAAATAAGATGCTAGATTTTAGGTCAGGTGAGAATTGAAGAGGTTTTAAGTTCTTGAGAGCACAGGCTAAGGGAGAAGGAGGAATGGAGGGTGGAAGGTTGCCTATAGTGAAAGAGGCAAGTCCAGAGAAAAGAGAGGGTAGAGACATGGAGAGAAGGGGTTGGGGGGTGCTTACCCCCAGGAAAGTAGAGAGAAAAGAGAGGGTAGAGACACGGAGAGAAGGGGAGAAGGGGTGGGGGGTGCTTGCCCTCCAGGAAAGTGGAAAAGGGGTAGGGACACGGAGAGAAGGGGTGGGGGGGTGCTTGCCCCCCAGAAAAGCAGTGCTTGCCGCTAAAGGTGAAGGACCAAGGCAGGTGTCCCTGCATGGTCAGACACCTCTGAAACGTGGGTGAATAATCAAGCAGGCATCCCCACGTGATTAAACACCAAGGGAAGACTGTCTTCCCAAGTCCGTGACCGGCGCGGGAGTTTTGGGCTCATGGATAAAACACGTCTCCTGTCTCCACCAGAAAAGGGAAGGAACTGAAATTAAGAGAAGGGAGAGATTGAAAGATGGCGCCAAGATTGAAAGGAGAAAGAGGTTGAGGGATAGTGAGAGAGGTTGGAGAAGACAGTAAAAAGAGGCCACTTACCCGATTTAAAATTGGTGAGATGTTCCTTGGGCTGGTTGGTCTGAGGACCAGAGGTCATAAGTGGATCTTTCTCACGGAGCAAAGAGCAGGAGGACAGGGGATTGATCTCCCAAGGGAGGTCCCCCGATCCGAGTTATGGCACCAAATTTCACTCGCGTCCGTGTGAAGAGACCACCAAACAGGCTTTGTGTGAGCAACAAGGCTGTTTATTTCACCTGGGCGCAGGCGGGCTGAGTCTGAAAAGAGTCAGCGAAGGGAGATAGGGGTGAGGCCGTTTTATAGGATTTGGGTAGGTAAAGGAAAATTACAGTCAAAGGGGGTTGTTCTCTGGCTGACAGGGGTGGGGTCACAAGGTGCTCAGTGGGGGAGCTTTTGAGCCAGGATGAGCCAGGAGAAGGAATTTCACAAGGTAGTGTCATCAGTTAAGGTAGGAACAGGCCATTTTCACTTCTTTTGTGGTGGAATGTCATCAGTTAAGGCAAGAACAGGCCATTTTCACTTCTTTTGTGATTCTTCAGTTACTTCAGGCTATCTGGATGTATACGTACAGGTCACAGGGGATATGATGGCTTAGCTTGGGCTCAGAGGCCTGACAGATATGATACCCTTCATGATCTGGCCCTTATTTAACTTTCCGTCTTCCTCCTTCCAGCTTCCTGTATCATCCCCAGACCCCTTCAAATCCCATGCTCACCACCCCAGCATTACTGAAACACTGGCAGAACTCTCATCACAGTACACCTGAAGGCCTCTCTGTGTCTGAAAAAGCTGTACCCTTTACTTAGAACAACTTTTTCTCTTTTCAAATGGTTACTGAGGACTCATCCTTCAAAAGTCAACTCTGATACCTCCTCTGGGAAGCCTAACTTGATCAACCCCATACCCAGAGTAAATTAGTTGCCTCCATAACCCCATATGGCTCCATGGCAGGCTTATCATTACTACAGTGATCACTACGCTATGTGACATTTACTATCTCTGTTTACTATGAGATTCACATATCTTCATGAATTTAATCTTTAATACCAGCAACTCAGCACCATGCTTGAGTGTACCCTCAATGAATGCTTGCTGAGAGAATAACTGAATAATTGCATAGTCTTTTTTTTTCTTTTTCTTTTGAGACGCAGTCTCGCTCTGTCACCAGGCTGGAGTGCAGTGGTATGATCTTGGCTCACTGCAACCTCTGCCTCCCGGGGTTCAAGCAATTCTCTTGCCTCAGCCTCCCAAGTAGCTGGGACTATAGGCATGCGCCACCACGCCCAGCTAATTTTTGTATTTTTAGTAGAGATGCGGTTTCACCATGTTGGCCAGGATGGTCTCAATCTCCTGACCTCGTGATCCGCCCAACTCGGCCTCCCAAAGTGCTGGGATTACAGGCATGAGCCACTGCACCCGGCCACATAATTGCATAATCTTAACCCAGAATTTTTCAAACATTTTTTTCTTTTTCTTTTTCTATTTTTTTTTTTTTTTTTTTTTGAGATGGAGTCTCCCTCTGTCACCCAGGCTGGAGTGCAGTGGTGTGATCTTGGCTTACTGCAACCTCCGCCTCCTGGGTTCAAGCAATTTTCCTGCCTCAGCCTCCCTGAGTAGCTGGGACTACATGCGCACACCACCACGTCCAGCTAATTTTTTTTGTATTTTTAGTAGAGACGAGGTTTCACCATGTTGGCCAGGCTGGTCTCGAACTCTTGACCTCAGGTGATCTGCCCAACTTAGCCTCCCAAAGTGCTGGAATTACAGGCGTGAGCCACTGCGCCCAGCTCAAACATTTTTTTCAAAGAGGTTGTACCAATTTACCTATACCCTCAACAAAAATATAACTGAGTTTCCTGTTGTTCCACATCCTCAGCAACCCTTGGCTTTGTCAGACTTTTAAACTTAAAGCATTGTGGTAGGTCTGTGGTGGTGTACCACTGTAGTTTTTTTCAATGTCTTTCATATGCTAATGGTATAGTATTAAGTAATTAATTAATTATTATTAACATTTCCTGAAACGGCAAATGCAAAGGCCCTCCAGTTAGACTTTTTGAAGGAACAGTAAGAAAACCAATGAATGGGCCAGGTGTGGTGGCTCATGCCTGTAATCCTAGTACTTTAGGAGGCTGAGGCAGGTGGATCACTTGAGGTCAGAAGTTGGAGATCGGCTTGGCCAACATGATGAAACCCTGTCTCTTACTAAAAATATAAAAATTAGCTGGGTGTGGTGGTGCATGCCTGTAATCCCAGCTACTCGGGAGGCTGAGGCAGGAGAATTGCTTGAACCCAGGAGGCAGAGGTTGCAGTGAGCTGAGATCGTGCCACTGCCCTCCAGCCTAGGTGACAGAGCGAGACTCCATCTAAAAAAAAAAAAAAAAGAAAGAAAAACCAATGAATGCACAACTGTAGTCATAATCTGAGAACCAGAACTGATCTCATCAGTGATTCTCAAATGTAGGTATTTATATAAAAACCCAATGTGCTGGTTGAAATTGTACATTCTTAGTCCTCAGTCTCCCCAAAATTCTGGGTTAATAGGAGCTTGGGCCCTAACATCTATATTTTAAAATAGGTATCCCAAGCAATTCAAATGCAGTTGGTTTTCAGTCTACAGAATGAGAAATGCTATTTTAGAAAATAGCTCTGTTTCATATTACAACGTAATTTTTTTGTTTTGTTTTGTTTTTTTGAGACAGAGTCTCGCTGTGTCGCCAGGCTGGAGTGCAGTGATGCAATCTCGGCTCACTGCAACCTCTGCCTCCCAGGTTCAAGCGATTCTCCTGCCTCAGCCTCCCAAGTAGTTGGGACTACAGGCATGTGCCACCACGCCCAGCTAATTTTGGTACTTTTAGTAGAGACGGGGTTTCACCATGTTGGCCAGAATGGTCTCGATCTCTTGATCTGGTGATCTGCCTGCCTCAGCCTCCCAAACTGCTGGGATTACAGGTGTGAGCCACCATGCCCGGCTACAATGTAATTTATGAGACAATGTAATTTATGAGACTACCTACTTTGTCTATCATCTGGTTAATGTAAAAGCTACGACTTTCTAATTTTTGTGGGTATATGCGGCAGCACTTTACAAAAATAAAATTAAGACTGCTTGGAAAAGTTTAAGACAGAATTTGCAGTAAGTGAAGCCTCTGATCATGCTACAAAACCAAGAGTAGTTAATGGGGAAGCAATATGGTGAAAAGAGCATCAGTGTCACTTTCAGAAGAGGTAGAATTGAGACTCAGGTGTGTCATCCTAGGCACATCCTGTAACTTCCCTTAGTTTCCACTTCTCACCTAAATTTAGTATTATACCTAACCTAGCAACCTCTCAATTCTGTATAAGGGTCAAAATGAGTGTGGCAAGTGCTAATACAAAAGTAAGACCTAATCATTGTTATAGGAATGAAACTTGTCTTTTATTGACACACCTGTCGGAATTAAAGAAACAAACTGGCCAGGCGCGGTTGCTTACACCTGTAATCCTAGCACTGTGGGAGGCCGAGGCGGGTGGATCACGAGGTCAAGAGATACCATCCTGGCCAAACATAGTGAAACCTCGTCTCTACTAAAACAAAAATTAGCTGGGCGTGGTGGCATGCACCCATCATCCCAGCTACTCAGGAGGCTGAAGCAGGAGAATTGCTTGAACCCAGGAGGCAGAGGTTGCAGTGAGTTGAAATCGCACCACTGCACTCCAGCCTGGTGACAGAGCGAGACTCCATCTCAAAAAAAAAAAAAAAAAAAAAAGAACAAGTTTAGTTTCATCAACGTTTGTTTCTTGGAATAACCTCAGCAGCTTCCCACTAATGGGTAGTTAGGATTCTAGTAACTGCATCCCTTCATATTTCAGTTTAGACAAGATGCAAGGAAAATCTTGAGTAACTTGTCCTAGGATACAAAATTAATTTAGTGACAAGGCCAGGATGCAAGTCTGTCTTCTGATTATTAGTTCAGATCACTTTCTACCATACTTTACTCAGTTGCTTTCCCATTCTTTATTATAACCAACAGGCCAGGTGATTCTGACACACACCAGATTTTGAGCTACCACTCTACTGCATTAGATGTGGTAGTGGGGAAGTAATTATTATTTTATTATCACACTTATTATTTTATAAAGCTTTATTGTAGTAGTATTTATATGCCATACAATTCACCAATTTAAATTGTACAACTCAATGGTTTTTAGTATAATCACAGAATTGTGCAACCATCACAATTAATTTTAGAACATTTCATCACTCAGAAAGAAACACCCTATTTGATAGTAGTCATTCTCCATCCTCCCCTCCCCCCAACCTCTGGCAACCACTAATTTCTGTTATGCAATTTGCCTGTTTGGTACCTTTCATACGAATGGAATCATACAATATGTGGTTGTGACTGGCTTCTTTCACTTGGCGTGTTTTCAAGATAGACTTATTTTTTAAAAATTATCAAAGTAACAATATAGTTTAGAAATAAAAGAAAAAAATCAGTCATAATCTGACCAGAAGCAGTGGCTCACACCTGTATCCCCAGTACTTTGGAAGGCCGAGGCGGGCGGATCACCTGAGCCCAGGAGTTCGAGACCAGCCTGGGCAACATAGCGAAAACCTGTCTGTATAAAAAACACAATTAGCCGGGCGTGGTGGCGCGCGCCTGTGGTCCCAGCTACTGGGGGAACTGAGGCGAGGAGGATCGTTTGAGCCCAGGAGGTTGAGGCTGCAGTGAGCAGGGATCGCGCCGCTGTACTCCAGCCTAGGTGACAGAGCGAGACCTTGTATCCAAAAAAAAAAAAAAAAAAAATCAGTTATGATCCCATTCTAATCAATGCTTTTCTTCTCTCTTCTGCAAGTGCACGTTTATCTTATTGAAAAACAAATGGAGGATGCCATTGGCCTCCACACGGCTCTCACCTCTCTCCAAAACCTAGCTCGCAGCCTGCCAGAGCGCAGCTGGAGTTTCTGGGCAGAGGAGGGAGAAGCACCCCGCCCATCCCCGCCGGCGCCTCGCCTACGTCACTGCTTCGAGCCGCAGACCCCCTCCCTCCTTCCAGGTCGCGGTAGCTTTGACAGAGCGCAATGGCGGCGACCGCGTCTGCGGGGGTGCCGGCGACCGTGTCAGAAAAGCAAGAGTTTTACCAGCTTCTGAAGAACCTGATCAATCCAAGCTGTATGGTGCGGAGGCAAGCAGAGGAAATCTATGAAAATATCCCAGGTCTGTGTAAGACTACCTTCCTCTTAGATGCCGTCAGAAATAGAAGAGCAGGTTATGAGGTGAGACAAATGGCTGCCGCACTGCTACGACGGCTTTTGTCCTCTGGGTTTGAGGAGGTTTATCCAAATCTGCCTGCTGATGTTCAGAGGGATGTCAAGATTGAACTGATTCTGGCTGTTAAGTTAGAAACACATGCTAGCATGAGGAAAAAACTTTGTGATATTTTTGCAGTGCTGGCCAGGAATTTGATAGATGAGGATGGCACTAACCACTGGCCGGAAGGTCTGAAGTTTCTTATTGATTCAATCTACTCCAAAAATGTGGTTCTATGGGAAGTTGCACTTCACGTTTTCTGGCACTTTCCTGGGATTTTTGGGACCCAAGAGCGGCATGATTTGGATATCATCAAACGGTTGTTGGACCAGTGTATTCAAGATCAAGAACATCCAGCAATCAGGACATTATCCGCTAGAGCTGCAGCTGCATTTGTACTTGCTAATGAGAATAATATTGCTCTTTTCAAAGACTTTGCAGACTTGCTTCCTGGAATCTTACAGGCTGTGAATGACTCATGCTACCAGGATGATGATTCAGTGCTAGAATCCCTTGTTGAGATTGCAGATACCGTACCTAAGTACTTGGGTCCTTATTTAGAAGATACTCTACAGTTGAGTTTGAAGTTATGTGGAGACTCTAGGCTTAGTAATCTGCAGCGCCAGCTGGCCCTCGAAGTTATAGTGACCTTGTCTGAAACTGCCACTCCGATGTTGAAAAAACATACAAATATTATTGCACAGGCAGTTCCTCATATATTAGCAATGATGGTTGATCTACAAGATGATGAGGACTGGGTAAATGCTGATGAAATGGAAGAAGATGATTTTGACAGCAATGCAGTTGCTGCGGAGAGTGCACTAGACAGACTGGCTTGTGGGCTTGGTGGAAAAGTTGTTTTACCAATGACCAAGGAGCATATCATGCAGATGCTTCAGAGCCCTGACTGGAAGTATCGACATGCTGGATTAATGGCCTTATCTGCCATTGGAGAAGGATGCCATCAACAAATGGAATCAATTCTAGATGAAACAGTTAACTCCGTTTTGCTTTTTCTTCAGGATCCTCATCCAAGGGTGAGGGCTGCAGCCTGTACTACACTTGGACAGATGGCTACAGATTTTGCACCTAATTTCCAAAAGAAATTTCATGAAACAGTGATTGCAGCTCTGTTACGTACCATGGAAAATCAAGGTAATCAGCGTGTGCAATCACATGCAGCTTCTGCTCTTATTATTTTTATTGAAGACTGCCCTAAATCATTGCTAGTTCTGTATGTGGATAGTATGGTGAAAAATCTACATTCCATCTTGGTGATTAAACTTCAAGAGTTGATTCGGAATGGAACTAAGTTGGCTTTGGAACAACTTGTGACAACCATTGCATCAGTTGCAGATACAATAGAAGAAAAATTTGTCCCATATTATGATATATTCATGCCCTCGCTAAAGCACATCATTGAGCTTGCTGTTCAGAAGGAACTCAAGCTTCTGAGAGGAAAAACTATCGAGTGCATTAGCCATATTGGTCTTGCTGTTGGGAAGGAAAAATTTATGCAAGATGCATCAAATGTGATGCAGCTGTTGTTGAAGACACAATCAGACTTAAATAATATGGAAGATGATGACCCTCAGACCTCTTACATGGTTTCAGCATGGGCTAGAATGTGTAAAATTCTTGGAAAAGATTTTCAACAGTACCTTCCACTGGTTATCGAGCCTCTTATTAAGACTGCTTCAGCTAAACCTGATGTTGCTCTCTTAGACACACAGGATGTGGAAAATATGAGTGACGATGATGGCTGGCAATTTGTAAATCTTGGAGACCAGCAGAGTTTTGGAATTAAAACTTCAGGACTTGAAGCAAAAGCAACTGCTTGCCAAATGTTGGTTTACTATGCTAAGGAGTTAAGGGAAGGGTTTGTGGAATATACAGAACAAGTTGTGAAGCTGATGGTTCCTTTACTGAAATTTTATTTCCATGACAATGTTCGAGTGGCAGCAGCAGAGTCCATGCCTTTTCTCCTGGAATGTGCAAGAATTCGTGGCCCAGAGTATCTTGCACAGATGTGGCAATTCATATGTGACCCCTTAATCAAGGCTATTGGTACTGAACCGGATACAGATGTGCTCTCAGAAATAATGAATTCTTTTGCAAAGTCCATTGAAGTTATGGGAGATGGTTGCCTTAATGATGAACACTTGGAAGAACTGGGAGGAATACTGAAAGCAAAACTTGAAGGGCACTTTAAAAACCAAGAATTGAGACAGGTGAAAAGACAGGAAGAAAACTATGATCAACAGGTTGAGATGTCTCTGCAAGATGAGGATGAATGTGATGTTTATATTCTGACCAAAGTATCAGATATTTTGCACTCATTATTTAGTACTTATAAGGAAAAGATTTTACCATGGTTTGAACAACTACTTCCATTAATTGTAAATCTAATTTGTTCAAGTAGGCCATGGCCAGACAGACAGTGGGGATTGTGCATATTTGATGACATCATAGAGCACTGCAGTCCAACTTCATTTAAATATGTAGAATATTTTCGGTGGCCAATGCTACTAAATATGCGAGATAACAACCCTGAAGTCAGGCAAGCTGCTGCTTATGGCCTGGGTGTCATGGCACAGTTTGGTGGAGATGATTATCGTTCTTTATGTTCAGAAGCTGTTCCACTGCTGGTAAAAGTTATTAAGTGTGCAAATTCCAAAACCAAAAAAAATGTCATTGCTACAGAGAACTGTATCTCAGCAATAGGGAAGATTTTGAAGTTTAAGCCTAACTGTGTAAATGTAGATGAAGTTCTTCCACACTGGTTATCATGGCTTCCACTGCATGAAGATAAGGAGGAAGCTATTCAGACTTTGAGTTTTCTCTGTGACCTAATTGAAAGTAACCACCCAGTTGTAATTGGTCCAAATAATTCCAATCTTCCCAAAATAATCAGTATAATTGCAGAAGGAAAAATTAATGAGACTATTAACTATGAAGATCCTTGTGCCAAACGCCTAGCTAACGTCGTGCGTCAGGTACAGACTTCTGAAGATTTATGGTTGGAATGTGTATCGCAACTTGATGACGAACAGCAGGAAGCCTTACAGGAGTTGCTAAATTTTGCTTGAAGCACTTTAATATATAACTTGAATATTATCTACTATAAAAGTAACTACAAATAAGTGTTGTGAATGGATTTTATTATAAATCAGAGAACTGTTTTCTCCCTGCTAAGCAGTTTATAGTTCTTCCCCATGTTTCTCCAGAATTAGTCAGTGTTAGTCCTCTGTTTATCTCGCATGTTTTATCTTCCAAACACAGACCTTGGTGATAACCTGTGCTTCAAACTGTCTTAAACAATGTTTGTCACCTTTCCCCTAGTTGATGTAAAGTATATAAATTGTTGCTATTTGTTTGAACTATTATTGATGCTAGCCAAGCAGTATACTTGATGTGAAGATGTCATGCTATCACAATATGCTAAGAGCTCACAAAAATAAGATAGAATTTCCAGGACAAACATCTTTGGAATTGTGAGTGAAGGATATAGTGGCAGGCTTGTCCCTCTTTGATTAATACTCTTGGTATTTGTGGTGATTGGAGGATGCTGTTACTAGGAGAGTTTTGAGATATTGCAGTGGATGTGGGATGTATATGAACTTTTTCATAATGTACTCCTGGGAACTGGGTGGGACATATCCATATTGTAGTTCCCAAGGTGTCTGGTTGAGAGTTAGAGAACTTTTAAATTTCTTTAGCCAGACAGGTCTCTATTTTTTTAAGTTATCCAGGACTCCAAGAACCATAGTTACTGAAAAGGGAGTCCTGATACATCTAATATTGGTAGCATGTAACAGTGTTTGACAAAGAGTGAGTAAGCAATATTCTTGGGAGTCAGTGTTATGTGTTTCAGCAGAGTATTATTTTGTATATGTATGCCATTTTCCCCCTGCAAAGCAGCTCAACAAGAGAAAAAGCTCTAGTTATAGGGCTTAAATTGATTTCTATTTCAAATAACTTCCTAATAGATTCTAGAGAAGAACTGAAGAGTATTCTATTGGAAAAGTGAGAGGAAAGAAATGTAATTTTCTTTGAACATGAAAAAGAAAGCAACTTTGAGAGTAGTCATTTAGCAGTAGATGTGCATTATTATGAGAAAACAGTTCTATAAGTCCAGGGTTAATTATATTAATTGGAATGTCAGTCTTTAATGTCGAGCTTATTGTAGGGTAGAAAAGAGCTTTGTACTCAGCTAATGATTAATCATTGATCCAAAACTTAAATACATCTATAATTTCCTGGGGCTATTGTGAGTACTGTGTATGTATTTAGCAAGTATTTAAGACCTAGTAAGTGCTCAATAAATTGTAGCTGTTACTGCTGTTGTTGTTTGTACCTCTATTGTGTCTGGAACTTCTTTTACTTTAGAATTTTCCCAATCCATTCCCTACTCATTCATATTGGCAGGCTATTTAGGCTATTGTTGACAAGAATATAAAGTTAAGATTTTAGATATGCAATTCTGTCCATTCCATGTAATTATTACTAATGGGGGAAAAAGGAAAATTAAGGACATTATGCATAGTATGATCACAATTTTTAGTATATTTAAGATAAATAAAGTATAGATGAATGAATAGAAAAATCCCACCTCAAAGTATTAATAGAGGTTTTCTCTAGGTGGTAGGATTAAGTGGCAAATTTTCTTCTCACTTACCTATATTTTCTAATTTACCTACATACCTACAACCAACATATTTCTTGTTTTGTTTGTTTGTTTTGAGATGGAGTTTTGCTCTTGTTGCCCAAGCTGGAGTGCAATGGCACGATCTCGGCTCACTGCAACCTCCGCCTCCCAGGTTCAAGCAATTCTCCTGCCTCAGCCTCCCGAGTAGCTGGGATTACAGGTGTGCACCACCACTCCCAGCTAATTTTTTGTATTCTTAGTAGAAACGGGGTTTCACTGTGTTAGTCAGGCTGGTCTAGAACTCCTGACCTCAGGTGATCTGTCCACCTCAGCCTCCCAAAGTGCTGGGATTACAGGCGTGAGCCACCATGCCCAGCCCATATTTCTTGTGTAATAAAGTTTCTAAGATCAAGGACCAGATCCTACTTTCATTATAGTTAAGTTGCTATCATCTTGACCTCTTCATAACCTAGAGTTGAGGTTCCTTCTATTCACCCACACCTTTCTCTTTTATATAATCTTAATTAAGAAAACCTTTATCAACATTTGTAGCAATTCCCTACACTTTCACGTATGAGGAATTAGAAATTCTGCCAGATGACTTGGAATTAGGCACCTGGAGTTTTTGAAGTATGACAGACCTAGATTTTAATTTTGGTTAACAACTTTCTTAAACTAAGAGGCAGTTTCCTCATCTGAAAAATAAGGTTAATACCTAGCTGATAGGCTTGTTGTGAGAATTAAAGGAGACAATGAATATAAAGTGCTTAGTGGCACAGGGTTCAATAATATAAGCTAATATTGTCCAAGAGTCATGAAATAGGGCTGATGACTAAAGAGGAGTAGAGGATGTTTGCTTGGGTACGTTGGGCTTCAGATTCCTGGGCTTTGTCAAAAGAAAGGAGGAATGTCTAGTCAGACACACTTTTTGGTTGCCGGGTGCTGAAGTAAGACTGATCCCTGCATTTTTTTCTGTGAGCTGAGGTTCTTCTGTGGACTTTTCAGAGTCCACAGACTCTTCTCTGAGGGGAGAGAACCCTGTAAATGCGTTATATATTACAAATGTCTGATGAGAGGAGACCTCGAATACTAGATAAAAGGTATGTGTGGAGGACAGTGTCAATACCCTAACTAAAAGAGCGTTCCCGCTTCACTATTTTACTGAAGAGATACTTAACTTACTGGACAAAAAACAGCTTTGAGGTTAAAAAAAACTTTTATCACTGCTTTAAAGTTCACATTAATGAGAAGTAAACAACTGCAAGAGTCAGTATCTTAGTCATTTAGTTATACACATTTTACTTTTAAAATGCATGATTTCTGTAATTTTGTTTTTGTGTTTAGGTAATTCTAGGTTTCAAACGAGGGTTCTGTGTACCTAGAAAAAATAATATGTGCGTCTTTCAAATAGAACATGAGAAAATAGTAGTATTTGCTTTATGGAACCATGAATTCCTACCTCCCAACTAATTTTAAGTAACATGTAAACCAATGTGAATGATGAGTCCACTTTTTAGTCATTAAACAGTAATTGTAAAATGTAGCGAGACTGTCAGCCCATGCAAACAACTGTTTAATGCTGTACAACTCAGACATGAACTATTTTGACTGTTTTCAGTCCCAAGAATTTGTTTAAATGAGGTTCCATTCTCTTTATTCTTAACAGATCTCAAGAATCGGGAGGGTGGGAATTTTTAACTGAAAACATGGAATTAGTTCCAAAATATGAATTGATGTTAAGAGCTTGGGTTCTAAAAATCACCTCCTTTTCTTCTGCATGTGAACGTATGGTCGAGTCCTTAAACTTTCTTCCTAAACTTCTCAAAATTCTGGTTATATATAAAAGACGCGCAGTCACAAGGGAGAAAGGGTGGGAACAGAATGTAAATTTTGTAGTAGAGAAGATTTACATTTTGCGTTTTCTCACTATTCATTTGCCATTAACAAAGGTTATCTAGCAACTTTAATTTTAGTTTGGGGGGGCTAACACGGGTCTTGCAAAAGAAGTTTCCTCTTGCAGCACTTGCTTTAAAAAAAAAAAAGCCTTTTAGCCACCTTCCCAGGAGGTGGTGAATTCAGCTGCGCAGGCGCCTTGCTTCCCCCTCCATCACCATCTTAGATTGGCCTACGATTGATTACATCATTGGTCCGCGCAACCCTAGCAGGCTTCTGGGCCTGTAGCTGAGCCGAAGCTCTTCCTTTTGCGTAGCGGGGCGGGGCACGATGGTGGCCGGGGGGGGGGGGGGATTGTTCTACTACGCATGCGCACCGGGGATGGCGACAGGGCCTCTTTCTTTGCTTCTCTCCACAGCTCTTCCCAGCCGGGGGGCTGAGTGCCCTCCCCCTTTTCTCCCTGCCCCTCCCCTTTCTCCCCCCCCACCGCCCAGCGGGGCTTCTAACTGACAGTTGTCGCCGGGCCCCCTCCGCGCACCGCCTCCTTCTGCCCGTGTCCCCCGCAGGTAGAGGGGGGCGGGAGAGGGTGTGAGGGAGAGGAGGAGCCGGAGCCGCCGCTGCGGCCCCCTCCGGGGAGGGGAGAGGAGAACCCCTTTCCTCCTCGCCCCCTCCCAGCCCCCTGCTGGCCCGGGAGGGGGTGGGGCGCCGAGGCCGCGGCGACCCGGCGGGGCCTGGCCGGTGAAGAGCAGGCGGGCGGGGTGCGGAGGGGTGAGGCCGGCGAGGGCCGTGCGCGCGCCGCCGCCGGGGGGAGGGGAGAGGAGGGCACCTAGGCTCTCCTCTTCTCTCCCCCCTCCCCGCGCGCCATGTAACCCCGCCCCGCCGGCGGTGAGCTCGAGACCCCCGCGCGCACCGAGCCGAGCCGGCGGCTGAGGAGAGCCAGGCCCGATGTGGCAGGGGCTACGCGCCGCGGCCGAGCCGTGAGGAAGCGGCTCGCGCTCACGCGTCCCCCAGCACCTCGAGCGGCTGTTCCACACCGCCCAGCCTAGGCCTGCCGGGGCATGAGCGTGCCCGGGACGCCGGGAGCGATGGAGCCGGCCGGGGAGGAAGAGCGGCCGCCACCGGCGGCCGAAGGAGAGGACGACGAGGAAGAGGTGGCAGCGGCGGCCCAGACCTCAGGGCCGGCCCACGGAAGGAGTGCCTCCTCGCTGGAGGACGCGGACGATCAGGAGGAAGAGATGGAGGCGATGGTGATCGGAGGCGGTGGCTGCAAGGAGCAGGAGCTGACCTACGAGCTACAGCAGGGCTACCGCATCCTGGGCGAGTTCCTGCAGGAGAAGCACCGGGGCCTCACCGCCCCCTTTCTGCAGCCCTTGGGGGGCGTTGCCACCGCGGAGGAGGAGGTGGCGGAAGGGCCGCGCAGCGGGGGCCGGGGCGGTCGCGCCTTCGCGCAGCAGCCCAGGCAGGGCATGTGTCTGCTGAAGATGGAGGAGAAGTTCGCCAGCGGCCAGTACGGGGGCATCACCGAGTTCGTGGCGGACTTC
Organism: Pongo abelii; assembly: GCF_028885655.2. Lineage (NCBI taxonomy): Eukaryota > Metazoa > Chordata > Mammalia > Primates > Hominidae > Pongo > Pongo abelii. The sequence continues at coordinate 52,518,432 of NC_071998.2, forward strand.
AGGTTGATGCTGGAGACGTGCTACCGCCTGCATGGAGTGGACCACTGGATCTCCAAACAGGGCCAGAAGCTGGAGATGATGCTGGAGCAGAAGTTAGCGCTTCTCTCTCGGTAAGCGAGCCCGGTCCCCGGTGGGACTGACAGACTGACACAAACACACCCTCACACGTGCCCGAGGATGGGCTGGGCCAGGGGCCTGGGGGCGGCGCTGATAGGTGCTGAGTCGGTGCTGGAGAAGCCTGGGAGGAGGAGCGGCGTTGGGCGGGGACCGGAGGGGTGTGGTGGGTGTGGGCCGAACCTGGCGTGCGCGTAGACTGAGAAAGAAACCTGGGTCTGCAGCGCTGAAGAGCTGGGTAAAATTTGCAGATGTAAAATGGAATGGGTCCCGTAGGAATAATTGCACGTGTAGGCAGAGGAACAGTTTTTGTGGGGTGAAAGTTGGACCTGCAACTTTTAGACAGTTTTAGCATGACATTTAAAACAGCGTTTAGGATGAAGTATCTCTAGAAAAATAATTTTGGCTTATGTAAAAAGGTGTCTGAAACCATTAAAAAATAATTTTATCATTTACTACCCATGTCGGTCATCGAAGATTTATGGAGTGTTACTAAATGGTTAATGGTTACTCTTGCATACTACTGATCTTTTCTCTCCGTTTCATCTGAGGACACCCAATTTTTGCAATAATAGGGAATGCATCAACACACATTTTTTAAAGTTTATACGTTTATGTTTATTCTACCAGAAATCATAGGCAAGTCAGATGATACTGTGCTCTTGGTATCCGCCACCCATATATCCGATTATTTAACACAAGAGGAGAATACTAAAATGAATGTATTGTTTTATAATAATTGTATAGTCTGTGTCAGCCAAGTTAATTTCTAAAGTTTAAATTTTTCGGGAGTGGAAAAATTCAATGTTTTTTGTATTGGTAGTTGAAGTGGAATAGTAGTTTGACTGTTTACTATTAGAATGAATTTAAGTTGAGCAAGTCACTTAACCTTTTTGGCCTCAGTTTCCTCATCTATCAAGCGGGGATAATAATAGTACTTCTCTCATAGAGTTGCTTTGAGGATTTAATGAGTTAATAAATGTGAAATCAACAGTGCTGGTCCCATAGTTAGCCCAGTATAAGTGTTAGCCATTTTAATGTAAGTAGTAGCAGTCGTTGAATAATGTGAGTGTATACTTCATATCTGAAACTGGGCATTATACTTGTGCTGTTACAGAATAGCTCCTAGAAATTGTGTTAATTTTTTGGTTCTTGATTTGTCACTGTAATTTTAAAGTAACCTTTGTCATTGGCTTCCCAGATGCTATTTTCAAGACTAACGGTGATTTTTTTCACCAAAAACAGTTAACATAGTGCCTGTCTTCGTTAAGTGAACTCTCTTTAAGGAACCTCTTCTTGAATCCTTTCATAGAGTAGGATTATTTAGTAATAGAATAATTATTCACATATTTGCTTTGTAAATTACTTTTAATACTTTAGTAATTTTGTATTTCTGTAGTATGTTTGCTACCCTTGTCTCTACAGTGCGTTATTGCTGTGACTCACATAAAAAAAACAATCCATTCACGTTATTATTTTGAAGTTATAAAGTATCCTCCTGATTGATGTCACAAGATTTTAGACCTGGAAGAACCTTAGAGTTCATCTAATCTATCAGATGTGGGAATAGGGATTTAGAATGAGGCAAGAGAATGACTGAATGAAAGTGCTAAGAGATAGCATGTGGGTTTGAATTACTGGTGTTTTCAAAAGCTCTGTGTGTAATAACATTTATTTATTTATTTTCTTTTCTCTGAGTCTTGCTCTATAGCCCAGGCTGGAGTCCAGTGGCGCGATCTCAGTTCACTGCAACCTCCGCCTCCCGGGTTCAAGCGATACTCCTGCCTCAGCCTCCCGAGTAGCTGGGATTAGCTGTCCCCGCGCCCGGCTAATTTTCATATTTTTGGTAGAGATGGGGTTTCGCCATGTTGGCCAGGCTGGTCTGAAGCTCCTGACCTCAGGTGATACCCCGCCTCGGCCTCCCAAAGTGCTGGGATTACAGACCCTAGCCACCGCGCCCGGCCTCTAATAAACATTTCTTAGTCTTAAAAAAGAGCAGACTAAGAAACTACATAAAGGTAAATTTCTAAATGCTTAGAATCATCATTCTCAGTCGTTAATGCTCAGAATACTTATATTCCCATGTGATCTTATAGTATCCATATTTAGAAGTTAAACTTATAACATTTTATAGTTTATAAACATAATGTATTTCTGACATTCTTAGGCCAGTAGAGATAAAATTCTTGCTATTTTAGTAGCAAAAAGTAGTATGACCTCAGATAGTTAATCAAAGTTGGAGTCCCTCACTTTTTTGTATTTGATGTATGCAAATACATCAGGTTTGCAAGACCACGCTTGTGGATACTAGGACATCAGTTCTTCTAGCCTAAAATCTGAGTCATTACTAACTGCTTCCAATGGGCACAACTTTGAGAAAAGCATAGGTCATAACTGTTTGGAATGCAACTAAGATATATAGATGTTTCAAAACAATATTCTACAGAGTGTTCATGGGAGTGTGATTTTCAGCGTATAGATGACTCATATCTTATTTGTAAATATCTCAAAGTGGTATATGGTATTTTAGAAATGAAACCAATGAATCACTTAGATATTATTTAAATTTTCTGTTGTCTTCTGGAATATATTTGTAAGACACTAAAGGAACTTATTTTCAAAGTGTAAAGAGACTTTAAAGCCGTTCCCTATACTGCTGAGCTTTCTAGTGAGCAATAAATGAGGTACATTAGGTAAAGAGGATACCACATTCTCATTAGAGAGCAGCCCAATAGCATTAGTACCCTGGACACAGCATATAACTTGAATCTCAGTTTCCTTATCTGTATAATGAGAGTGTTAGGGTAGAATAATTGTGCAAGTATTTAAGTATCTTCTAGAATTAGGCATTCATGTCCCTGAGATAAAAAGATAAGTTCCCTGCCCTTAAGTGGTTTGTAGTTGAGTAGGGAGACAGATACTTAAAAATAGAGTAATTCTGTAATGGATATATGAACAAAGTACAAGAGGAATTTAAAGGAAGATGACATAAATCTGAAGCGGAAGGGGTGAATGTGGGGATGACAAGTGAGAAGAGGTAAGGAAGAGAAAGAGACTAGTCTATCATAGAGGTGTTTATATTTGAATTGATTCTTGAAGGAGTTGAATATTACTACTGAACTTTTTAGGAAGGTTTAACTGGGACATTCCAGAATGCTGAACTACAGTGAGTGCGAGGCATGAAACAGCATAGTATTTCTGGGAACTACAGATAATTCTGTATGCTTCACTGTGGTTTCCAGAGTAGTCTCAGCACTTCCGGAAGTAGACAGGATGACCCACTGGGGTGAGAGAAGAAAATATTAGAACTTAAGTATGTTCTATTATTATTTTACCTTTTGAAATATCTTTTTGTTTGCTTTTTGTGATATTTAAAGCAGCAATGCATGTATATAATCTATAAATAATCTATAAATATTTATGATTTTTATATTATCTATATATATTTGCAAGAGAAGTAGGACTAAAATTCAGGTCTGCTCTTTCAGTTTCCAAAAGCTGATTAATTCTCAGAATGAATTCCAAATTGGGCTACTGGTGTGTATATTGCCTTTTTCAAAGGCAATAACATATTTTGAAAGTCCCAACACAGATTTTTAAATTTTTAGTATCAAAAATACAGTTTTGACCACGCATTGCTATAGATACTATTTTCTCTGTTAGATAACATATCTATTCTCAAGAAAGTTATATTTTAGAAGGGATCTCATTCATCCATTTGAGGCAACTGTGAGAAATAGCAATTAACATTAGAAACAGGGAGAAGACCATCTAAGTGGAAAGGAATAGAAAATAATAGGAAATTATGAAAAGAACTTTAGAAAACGTCAAATATTAGTATGAATTTTTACCTCTTCCAAAACTGATTTTTAAATGATGGTTTTTTGAAAACTTTAAGAATATTGCCATGTAGCCTGAAGATGGCTTTTTCTAGTTTTGAAAGGCTGTCATTAGAAAAGATGCATCACCAGTGACACTAATAGAGCTAAATTTAAATTTTTAATTTTGCCATTTAAGATAATATCTTGGTGAAAATAGGCTTGTGTATATCTTTGTTAAAATTATTCTTGATTTCCATATTGTTACTGTTAAAAAATGGTACATGTATGGGATAAAAAGCCTTTCTTCAAATATAGCTGAAGATTATTTGGTTTTGTAATTGCCTTTTAGTTGGCAGAATATTTTTTGGATTGGGGTAAGAGTACAGCATCCTTGACCGAGTGTGGCAGCTCACGCCTGTAATCCCGGCACTTAGGGAGGCCGAGGCGGGTGGTTCACTTGAGGCCCAGAGTTTGAGACTAGCTTGGCCAACATGATGACACCCCATCTTTACTTAAACAAACAAACAAAAATTAACCAGGTGTGGTGGCACACACCTGTAATCCCAGCTACTTGGGAGGCTGAGGCATGAGAATCGCTCAAACCTGGAGATTGCAGTGAGCTGAGGTGGTGCTGCTGCACTCCAGCCTGGGTGATAAGAGTGGAAAAAAAAAAAAAAGTACAGCATCCTCATGAAGGCCCAAAAATTTGAAAATAGAGGTTTCCAAGTACAAGTAGTAATCAAATTAAAAATGAATTTTTATTTTAATCTTTTCCTAAGTTAAATTTGAATTCTTACTGGCTTGCTTATCCTCAGTTAAGATCAAAACCTATAAAGTAATTGGGAATTTTAACAAAATGTTTATTTCTCCTCAGTAAGTCTAACCCATCCTACCTACCACTGGATTCTGTAATTCTTTTTTGTATATAAATCTTTACAAATTGGGAATCTTTGGTAATAGAATCTGGATTTGCCTCATGTTCAGAACCTATAGAATGTTAGAGCTTGATATTCCATGTAGTTCTATTTATTATAGTAGCCATTCTTTAAAAATTAGTGTTATTTAAAGAAGGTTCAGAAAATGTTTTAAGTGCAGTAACAGAAGTATGAAAGAGTTCAATTAACAAGACATTTATTGAGCACCTGTTTTGTTCTAGGGTTTGGGGGGCAGTCCCCGCCCCCAACAGGTTTAAAAGATGGTAGGAAGAAACACATATACAGGCATAGTAAAAGGTAAAGTATGTTTAAACCATGAGTCTCAAACTTGTTCCATTGTCAGAACACTTAGAAGTCATGGTACTATTTGCACAACATCCTGAAATATGTTTTTAATTATATCATGATTTTTTTGCTAGGACATCTAAAAGATTTAAAACAAATAATGGGAGGGAACCCTTAATCGAAGAAATTCTATGTAGTATCTTAGTTTTTTCCCCCTACAAATTGGGAAAACATAATCGCTTTCAGATTTTAGGTGATAAATCTTGGTTCAGCTCATGAATGACCATGTTCCAAGGAGCATGCTTTGAGGATGTATACTACTGTGATGAGCTATATTATAGTGTGCAGAGGACGGATAACTATTGGGCGTGGGTAGCTGGGATTAAAAATATTTTATTAGATTTTATTCAAGAGATTATAGTTTTTGAGCTAGGTTTTGAAGAGTGGGTAGAATAATGATAGGTGAAGACGTGTAGTTCATTGAACAATTATTTGAACTATTATGTGCTAGATAATATGTAAAGCCCTGTAGATACAATGACAAACATGACCTTGTCCCTTCAAGGTGATAGGTAAACAGAAACACATAATTAAAAGTTAGGTGTTTGGAGGCATAATTAAAAGTTAAAGTATGGAGGCAGGAGAGTACAGAGTAGTCTAGGGGAACAGTTTATACCCAGTGGTTAGAGTATAGGATGATGAGGATATGTAGTGGCAGCTAAGTCTAGAAAGATAGTCTGGGGCCAATTATAAAGTACCGTGAATGCTTGCTAGGGAATTTAGAATCTAGACAGTGTAGATCCATCACAGGTTGTGACTAAGGGAGTAATGTGAAGATTTTACTAGTAGTATTTTGAGGTTTGAAGGCAGAAGTGAAAGGACAATGAGGGAAGAAAACCAATTAAAAGATTATTGAGTTAATTCCATCAAGAGATAATAAACAGTAAGAAGAGAAAGGTGGATGGGGATACAAAAGAGGTAAATTCAACAGGTATCAGTGGTAAATGGCAAACTGTTGAATGTGGAGTATGAAGGAGCAGATTATGTCCAAGATGAATAGGGGCATTTGAGCCCAGCTGGTGGTGATGCTTAGGGAACCTGAGAGGAGGCATTCATTTGAAGATATCCAGCTGAGAATTATAAGAGTGCATGTGGAGTCCAGCATAGTGACAAGGGCTAGAGATGTTTAATTAGAGGGTAACTTGCTGAAGGATGATAAAGAAATAGAGTAAATGAAATTGCCCAGGACAGAGTCTAGTAAAAATACAAGGGAGCCAATGGCAGAACTTTGTGTGAGGGTTGAATGTCTTCAAACTGAAAAGAAAAAAGATTAGGGTTATGATTAAAATATGTATAATGTATATTAAAAGCTGAAATGCTTAATTTAGAAAAGGTAGTTAAGCTGAAAAGAATTTATTCTGGAATAAGTAAAAAGGTATTATTTGAAATATGCTGAACTTACAGACTATTATTTAAAAAGATTGTTCTTCCATTTGAAAATATTAATTTGAGAATGATTTAGAATTAAGACAATAAAAATGTCCTAACAGATTCTAATGTATTTTGCCTTATAGTTTGTTTCTCCTTGTATTTGTGCCCTTGTATTTATTTTTATTTCCCAGAAGAATACTAGAGCAGGGAAGAAAAATCATATTTTGGAGAGAAAATGTCATCCCTTTCATAGTTTTATTTTAGCTTTCAGATCATCTTTAGGCTAACTCTAAGATGAGAGTTGCCCAGAACAAATAATAGCCATTTTCATTTTCCAGGAACTTGTATAATAATATGAATCTTAAAATTCATGTTAAGTTACCAGAAGTTTTTTTTTTTTATTGGGAAAGGCTAATAAGCCCCAGTGGTAGTATCTGTCACCAAACCCTTTGTTATATCATCTTCCACCTGAGACCTATGAATGTTCCAGAAATAAGCATGCGTTACAATCACAATATTAAGTATGTACACTTTGAAAAAAGATTCAGGAAAACCAAGAAAATGTTAATAGTTGTTATTGTTAACTAGAAAGATCCTAGGTAGTTTTCATTTTCTTCTTTTAACTTTTCTATATGTCCTAGATTTTCTACAATAAGCATATTACTTTTATATTGAAAATGTATTTTATTGAAAGGAAGTTAATATTTACAATTCTGAATAAACCATATAAGTTAAAAATTGAACACAGCATACCCTCCCTTAAGGGATGGACACAGTGTTCAAAAGCATAAAAGAAGGTAGTGTGTGATTAATGTGGTAAGACAAGTTCAGTTCATTATTTTTGGCATGTATTTACAGTGTTTATTATTTGATAGGCACTATAGGGAGATTCAAAGATGGATATAGAAAGACACAAGTGGATAAACTAAGTTGGTGTAGAGGTTATTCAGGCAATAAGAATGCCATATCTAAAAGTGCAAAGGCAAAAAGAGCTAGTGTGTGTAGCTAGGGAATGGCCAGTAGTTTAGTTTGGCTAGAGTGTAATTATATATAGAAAAGTAGTGACAGGTGTGACGGTGAGGGCCAGATTATGTAGCCAGATCACAGAGGGCCTAATATGCTGTGCTAATATTAGGGAGTTGTATGAAGGATTTTAAGCTAGGGAATTACAAGGGATGCGTAGATGAAATGAATTAGAGAAGGAGAAAACTAGACTCAATTTGATCTTTTCCCATCCTTTAATTTTCACCTTTGCTTATTCTTGACTTCCAAGTTAAAAGAATTGCATTTGACTATGTTTCTTTTAGGTCTGGTGATTATATATATATAAATGTATCAGGAAAAATTAGTTTTATATATAGCAGAAATCCTAGAGCAATGCTAGATACAAGAGAAATTTTGCCAAATTGAGATAATATGCTAGATTTACATCTCTAAATAATTTGTTAGACTTAGTTTTGTTTCTTTGAATAATTTCAATCTTCTCTCTGTTCTCAGGGAAAAAAATATGTTAAATACAGAATTTTATCATTTAAGTTAGTCTATCTACCAAGTTGTTTTTAGCAACTTTGCCAATAACCAAAAAAAGAATTATGGCAAATATAATTAATAAATTATAAACATATTGACAATATCAATATGCTTAATTTGACAGCTTAGTTTTTATAGACACAAATTTATATTTGTAACAGTTTAATACTTATAAGAACATAATCCTTAAAAAATACAACATTGCTAGTAGAAAGTATTTAAAAACTATTAAATATGATAGTATTTCAAGGTATTCCACAGACTACTGACAAGTATGAGAACCATTTATATTCTTAAGTTTATCTAAATCCTTGGTACAATTCTAGTACACTAGTGATTTCTACTACTTATTAATTCAGGCTAGGGAATTTGACTGATAGTAATATTTAAGTCAAAGGCTCTTAATCATATCCAAGACTTATTTTAAAAGTTTCATGAGAAGAGTATATAAATTATAGGATAACTGAAATCTCTTAATTTTTTATTAACAATTTAAACCCTTTTTTATCTCATATATACACATGTATTTTTTACTTACACACAAAAAAATTAAATGCAAAGTTTGAATTTGCTATATAGCGCTTAATCATCAGGCTTGGTTGCTTATGAACAAAAGCTGTAAGGATTGAGAGAAAGGAGTCTTTTCTCCTGAGAGACAGACTGGAGAGAAAAGGATCATAAAAGATTTCAAGGAGTAGGGAGCATTTAGATACCTGTGGTGGTAGGATTGACAATATTTGCAATATAGATTATTAAAATATTATGTGTATACATATTATGGAAATCTAAAGAAAATAGTTGAATTGTAACTAATATATGTAGACTTGTTAGCAATCCAGTGATTAGTGTTTATATTCGTAATAGTTTATTAATTTAAAATGTGTACATCTAGGGGCAATAATAGAACAGTACAAGAGAAAATCTCCCTCTTTCACCAGTCTCCAGGTCTCCTACTGTTAAGAGGCCAATCCTACTGTTAATAGTTTCTTTTATCCAATTGAGTGTCCAGTAGCCATCTCAAACTTTAACATGTCCAAAACAGAACTTTTTTTTTGTTTATTTTTACTAAGTTTAGTCTTAGAGATTTGACCATCCACCAAGTTGCTCTAGCCAAAAAAATAGCATTTTTCATTGATTCTTCCTACTTCTAAAGTATATTTTAAATCTTGCCTATTTCTTTCTACTGTTACCACTTAAGTTAAGTGTTCTTGACTGTCCTTTACAAAACGTATAGTATGTAAGTTATAGTTTGAACTTATTTATTATGTATTGTGTTTCCTTACTTTTTGTGTATCTTCTTTGCTATCCATGTAAGCTCAGAGCAGACAGGAATGTTGCCTGTGTTGTTGCCAAACCTACCCCACTACCTTTAAGTGCTTAGTTAATATTGAATGAAGGAATGAGTGAATGGATGGATGGATCGGCCTGAAATTTGTTTTGGTGAAGAAGTGAGGTTGAAATCCAGCTTTATTTTTTTCTCAAATACCCAGCCAGTTGTCGCAACATCAGCTTTCTCCATTATTTTTAATTACCATGTTTATGATATGTTATTGGTGTATTTGGATCTATTTTTCTTTATCGTATGTCTCTGGTGTATTTGGATCTAACTTTCTCTGGTGTGCTGTTGATCTAACTATTCATCTTCTGATATTAAACTTTATTACTGTGACTTTAGAATTTATTTTAATATATTTGGTAGAGTGAGTCCTCTGTCAAAAAAAACCCATTTTTTTATGTATTTATTTTTCCATTAGATATGTGGCTTTTAAATAAGTATAGCAGAAGCAACATTTGCATCACCCATGTTTTGTTCACTTCACATAAGAAATATGCAAGAAAACAATAGAAATCACTAGTTTGTGGGGAATAAGAATGGTATTCTTCTCATTCATGAAGTGAAAGATGAAAAGTTGATAGCATTACTTATTTTCTGTGGACATTGTAATAGCCACTTGCCACATCTTCTCATTTTAATTATGTCCTTAGCTCTTGCCAAGTCCCTATATCTCTTTGTTAAGACCCGTTATTTCAGGTAGGCAGGCGCTAAGACTTGCTCTAGCTTTCCTGCCTTTCTTCCTTGTGCCATTGTCTGAATCTGAAAGTGTCCTAAATTTACAATCAGCTACTTTAAAGCCTCATCAATGCTTAGGAGATAAATAGAAGAGTTGGCCAGGGGCAGGAAGCCAAGGTATTTACCTGCGTACTTTGCAGACTCATTACATTTTTAGCATCTTCTAGGGAACATTAGCATATTGAGACAGTATGAGAGTTAGTGACCTAGAGATCTTCTGTTCTGCCTGCATTGAGAACTCCTGAGAAGTAGGAATAGCTGTAGCAGTAGTAGTATGTTCAGCAGAGCAGCCCTAACTTACTAAAAATGCTTATCAAACTTGTCAAGGTTGATAAGGCACTTTTCAAATACTGTTTCCCTGTAAATAAAAACTTTGCATTTGCCTTTGTGCCTTTCCTAAATTCAGAAAAACAGAAGAGATATATTCTACGCAAAACGATTTTTTAAAAATTAGTTACATGGCTCGGGCATGGTAGCTCATGCCTATAATCCCAGCACTTTGGGAGGCCGAGGTGGGCAGATCACCTGAGGTCGGGAGTTTGAGACCAGCCTGGCCAATGTGGTGAGAGACCCTGTGAAATCCCGACTCTGCTAAACATACAAAAATTAGCCAGGCATAGTGGCATATGCTTGTAATCTTAGCTACTTGGGAGACTGAGGCACAAGAATTGCTTGAACCCAGAAGGCAAAGGTTGCAGTGAGCTGAGATTGTGCCATTGCACTCCAGCCTGGGTGACAGAGTAAGACGTTGTCTCAAAAACAACAACAACATCAACAACAACAACAAAACCGAGTTACATGGTCTTCGGTTGTTCTTTGGAGCATTATGTCATTTACCTGTTGCTGTTGCAGAAATGAATAATGGCTTTGGAAGGTTTTGTTTGTATTCCTCTCCTCTGGAGAGGAATAAATATATTTATTTTTATATATGTATTTATTTATTTTTGTTGTTTAATGGCTTTACTTACCACTAAGGGCTCCTAAATCAGTATCTTGAACCCCCCGCCTTTAGTTTTAGTTTCATATTTTTGTCCATAGAACTTTTCCAGTTGGTTGTGCAATTGTTATCTCAAAATGTTAAAAACTGAGTATGTTTCTAACGCAAATCTCCTTCCCAGCTTTCCTGTTTTTTCTTTTTGACTTTTCACATTTTTGTCAGTGGTGTTATCATTGTTTCAGCCTGAATATATCAGTCATCTTTGATGTTTATACTTTTAATTCCGTATGTACAAATTGTTAGCGTGTTCTTTGCTAAATCCCTGTTGCTCAGTAAATATTTTGATGAATATATTTGAATAATATGAATGAATATTTTTGTCTTTATTTAGTATTCTCTCTCCACTCTTTCCTATCTATCTAAAACTGTTCTTTCTGCAAAGTCCAATTCAAGTTCTTAACAAAAGAGTGACCAGATGGTATAGAAAGGTTGACTAAAATAAGAACTGAAAAATATCCTTTGCATTTCCTAACTGGTAGATCTTTGGGAAGAGGGATTTCAGTGGAGTAGCTCCAAGCAGATGCCACATTATAGATTGAGATGTGAATGAAAGATGAATTGGGTCAGCAGTTTAGATGTTCCTCAGGGAAACTTGGACTTGTTTATATGCTAAAGCAGCTAACAGATAGAGAAAGAGAGTCTGAAGACTCAGAAGATTATTAATGAAATACAAATTCTGAAGACCTGTGTAGTGATTCATTTTTCATCAGAGGATTGGAGGCACGTTTTTCACTGAAACATAAAGTAAGGATGGGCCTGGATTTAGATAATTTTGGTTTTTGAGAAGCAGGAAGTTAATGGAGCTCTTACTTAAAAACTGCCATTTTCTCTGAAATAAGCTGTGGGCAAAGTCACCTGTGAGGTGATGGAATGAAGCTTTTGAATAGTGATAACATTTGGGCCGGCGTGGTGGCTCACGCCTCTAATCCCAGCAATTTGGGAGGCCAAGGCGGGTGGACCAACTGAGGTCAGGAGTTCGAGACCAGCCTGACCAACATGGAGAAACCCCATCTCTATTGAAAATACTGAAAATTAGCCGGGCATGGTGGCATATGCCTGTAATCCCAGCTACTCAGGAGGCTGAGGCAGGAGAATTGCTTGAACCAGGGAGGCGGAGGTTGCAGTGAGCCGAGTTGGCGCCATTGCACTCCAGCCTGGGCAACAATAGCAAAACTCCCATCTCAAAAAAAAAAAAAAAAAAAAATGAATAATGATAGCATTTGAAGTTGCTGTTATGGAGAATGAAAGAGGGAGTTGACCACCTTCAAAGAAGTCATATTAGGTACAGTTGAGCCCAGCTGAGGTTATAGTTAGACAACAGACTATAAGGGGATTATTTTTTCCTACCCTGCTCAGTAGGAGAAGTATAGGAGTGAAGGGGCTTTTGGCTGAGATGTAAGAGAGAGGCTACATGCCTGAGACAGAAATATAATTGGTCCAGGGAGATAAGAGAAGAGGTTAGTCATGTATTATGGGTTTCAACTGGTTATCTATATGAATAGCTAAAAGAAGTTGAATTATGTTATGGCAAATGAGAGTCAGACAAGGGACTGGAGGTCTGAAGGAAGACGAAAAAGAAATTCAGGGGGAATAAGGTAATGACTGGGAAAATAGAAGGTAAAAATCAAGTACAAAGTAAGTTTAATGGTCTTTGATAAATGCTTTTTTGTGGATATGAAGACTTCTTCTTTTCCTGAAAACCTTTTTGTGTATGAGGTAGCTTATAGCTGCAGATAAGAGCAGTGGTCTCCAGACTTTCATGATCTGGCTTCTCAAGCAGCAAACATTTTGAATATGTACCTTCAGTTATGCATATTTATTTATAAGTCATATATGGATACTTTACTATTATGTTTTATATATTATAAAACATAAGCTAAACTAGATACTTAAAATGAGAGAGTAAATAAGCATATTTAAAAATTTTTTTAACATTATTGATGGTATAAAAAGTTTTTGGTGAGGGCATTGTGATACTTAGTTTTGAGAATGTTGGTTTCATACTTGGCTGTAGAGCTATTTGAAAGGCTTGTTTTAAGTTAGGTTTGTTTTGATACTTAGTTTTAATGGCTGTTGTAGCACAGAGCTTGTAAAGATACATAAATGTAGACAGAAGCTTAGATGGATGATGCTTATCTATCAAATATGCAAATTTTTTTGTCGAAATTCCCTAGTAAAATTTTCTGTCTTTACTAATTTAATTAGTTGCTCTTGAAAACTATTCCTAAGGTGTGCTGTGCTGTTAATCTCCATTTGCCCCTGTAAATGCATTTTCTGCCCTTGTGCACTGTGCTCTGTGCCCCAGAAGGCTGATTTATAAGGATCAAACTGGTATGCCTTGACCTCTGACTTCTGATTGGGTTCAGCCAATAGGAGGGACTGACAGGAGGACAGAGAGGACAGACATATTTATTCCTACAGCTTCCTTTTTGCTGGGTTGCAAGTTGTCAGTAACTGTGCTCCATCGTTATGGCCTTCTCCTACAGTCACCGGTCTCTGGGTTCCAGTAACTATTCACTCTCCTCCCCCTATTGGGCTTAGAGTGGTAAAATAGTTCTCTGCTGTGGCTAGCCCTGGAGTGCTTCACTATCCCTTCCTATTTTCTCTCAACCTTGCCTGCACATTTGTAAATAGTCCCTTCATTAAATAAACATCACATCTTTTTACATATTATCTATTTCTTTCCAGGACCCTTAGGGCTAAAGTTGCATTTTAATATATTTAAATGGATAGGTGAACTAAGTGATTGAAACTCTTCATTTAGTTTTTTTTTTTTTTTTAAACGGAGTCTCACTCTGTCACCGAGGCTATAGTGCAGTGGTGAGATCTCGGCTCACTGCAGCCTCCATCTCCCAGGTTCCAGCAAGTCTCCTGCCTCAGCCTCCCGAGTAGCTGGGACTACAGACGCATGCCACCATGCCCAGCTAATTTTTTATTATTAGTAGAGATGGGGTTTCACCATGTTGGCCGGGCTGATCTCAAACTCCTGACCTCATTTGATCCACCCGCCTTGGCCTCCCAAAGTGCTGGGATTACAGGCGTGAGCCACGGCACCCGGCTTCATTTAGAATATTTTTAAGCAGATTAGATAACCCTGAGTTTTAAGTGTGCTGATAGAATTTTTATAGGTGACACATGTACATTGTTTTTGATAGCAAAAGAAAATCACATAATGCAAAAGTGTTCAAACATCTATTTTTAGTAGGGGAGTAGGTGTCGGTTTGTATATTAACTATAAGTAAAGCTTAATATCAATTCACTGTCTTGTTAAGACTTATTGTAATAATTTTAAACAGAATCAAGCCTCTGAATTCTGAAATTTGGAATGTATTAACACAGAAAAGACTTCACATGCTTTGTGTTAAAAAAAAAAAAAGGGGGAGGAAAGAAAGTAAATGTAAAACTCAATAAGTAACCATAATTATTGGTTAGTGTTTGCTTATGGATGGCAGTATATTATTATTTTCAAACTATTGTCAGATTTCATGAAATGATTTCCCTAATAGACAGAAAAAAAGCTTGAATTTTTGCAATGGGAGAGCTATTTTAGTGTATTTATTTGGCCATTGATTATTTGACAATCCTATTTGAAAGGTAAGATTTATTTTTTTATCTTATTTTATTCACTGATTAATGGAACTCAAGTAGATAGTAACATGTTTAATCAGGATTCTTTTACTATGGACAATATAGATGACTGGAATTTTTAAACCTTAATTATGTGTATGAATTTAAAATGGAAAATAAATAACTTGGCTTGTGTTCTTCCAAATACTTTCTATGCACATATAGATATACAGGGCACAATTTGAGGGCATGATGACAGTCATTAACAAAACAAAGTTCCTATCCTCTTGGAGCTTTCATTTTGTTAGATAATTACCAAATAAATAGTAATTATATAATGCAATGTAGTGATAAGTGACATGAAAAAGAAACTAGTGTAAGAATAGAGAGTGATAGGGTATCGTTTATTAAATAACTTAGTTAGGGAAGGTCTTTCAGATGTTGTGGCATCTGAACAGAGACTTGAATGAAGTGATAGAGTGTAGCCATATGAGTATCTGGAGGAAGAGTGTCTTAAAGGAGAGAGATCAAGTGCAAAGATGCATGGAAGCAGATGTGTTGGTATGACTGAGAATAAAATGGAGAGTTTTGTGGCTGGAATACAAAGAGCTAAGGTCAGAATGGCAGAAAATTAGGCCTGGAGAGGTAGGTGAAGGCCGTATCATGCTAGGTCTTGGAGGTCATAAGAACTTTAGATTATTCTAACTGGAAGACTTTGGAGGAGACAAAGCAAGGTAATGGCATCTGATTTGCATTCTTTTTTTTTTTTTTTTTGAGACAGAGTCTTTCTCTGTCGCCCAGGCTGGAATGCAATGGCGCGATCTTGGCTCACTGCAACCTCCGCCTCCTAGGTTCAAATGATTCTCCTGCCTCAGCCTCCCGAGTAGCTTGGACTACAGGCGCACATGCCATCAGGCCCAGCTAATTTTTGTATTTTTAGTAGAGATGGTGTTTTACCATATTGGCCAAGCTGGTCTGGAACTCCTGACCTCAGGTGATCCACCGGCCTTGGCCTCCCAATGTGCTGGGATTACAGGCGTGAGCCATCGCACGCGGCCCTGGTTTGCTTTTTAAAGGGATTACCTGGGTTGCTATATGAATAGACTCTAGAAATATCAGAGCAGAAGCCAGGAGGCCTGTCACAAAGCAACTGCAGTAGTCTAGATGAGAGTTTGAACTCATGCGTGTATAGACACACTACTAGATGCATGTACAGATATACTACTAGGTGTATGTGTACATATCATATGAAAACTAATACACATATGGCATCTAGTAGTGTGTCTGTACATGCATGATATATATATATACACACAAAAAAAAACACACGTGCACATATATAATTCTTTTTGGGTTAAAAAATATATTTTGTTCAGAAACTTCTTTTTTACATTTAGCAGTGTAATATGGACATCTTTAACAGTGAATACATATACATATACTTGATTCCTTTTAATGGATGGATGCTATTCCATGTTGTAGTGTTCAGTACATTATTTAATCTGTCTCATATTGAAAAACATTTATGTTTCCAGTGTTTTTAAAAAATAACAGGCAATATTCTGAGTGTTCTTGGTCGTAGTTGTTGCATTGCATCTGTAGGATAAATTCCGAGAAGCATGATGGGTCTAAGGATATGTTCATGTTAAACTTTAATGATTATTACTAAATTGACTGCTAGAAAGACTGCCAGTTTACACTTCTACTAATGTTGTTTAAGAATTTTTCCTTCCTTACATCCTTTCCAATACTGAGTACTATCAGTCTTTTTTATCTTTACATGTTGGTGAGAGAGAAACAGCACCATGGTTGGTTGGATTTTCTTTTAATTATGAGTAATAAATATCAAAGCTCATAAATTTTAATTTGTGATGAGTAATAAAGGATATTACTTTCTCTTTGGTGTTCTGAGAAAATACTGATTTAGAAAGTTTATAACTTTATCTTATCTACTTATAAAACTGAAATTAAAAAGTAAAATACAGTTTCTGACCTTATATAACAATGTAGCCATGTAACTTGCCATTTTTCTCAATTTTCCTTATCCCCAGTGTTCTGTGTACTTACTGAATTTTTATCCTCAATGCTCTACATACCTGCTGTGACCTCTGAGATGTCATTATTTTTCAATGCAATATTGTCCATTAATGTTCTCTTTCATCAGTATTAAAGAAGTAGTTAAAATTACATAGCTAATTAATTCACCTACTAAAAATATTATACTAAAATAAATTCAAGTATACCCATTCAGTATCTGTTGTTGCCAGTTAGCTATCTTCCCTGGGTCCACAATTCCTTACTCCCGGCCCAATTAGCTATCATACAGATGTATGCCATTGTATACTGAAGGATCACAGCCTAAAATGGTATGCTAGATTAGCCCAAATTCTTCAGTATTTTTGGAAAACCAATTTAACGTTCATACCCTAATTAAAGCTGAATTAGTTATAGTGTTATCTCCTTATAACAGAGAAAACACATAATGGTGCTACAGTTTGGTAGAATCCTACACTCATACTGTTCATGGGACCTAGATGGCACTGAGGGTAAGGTTGTTACAAAGTTATTCTAATTTAGTGTAATAAATCACTCTGGACATAGTCCAAGGAGGACAGGACTTCAATTATTATATTTTATGTCATAAAGATTTATGTTTGGCTGGGTGGGGTGGCTCATGCCTGTAATCCCAGCACTTTGGGAGGCCAAGGTGGGCTGATTGCTTGAGCCCAGGCATTCAAGACCAGCCTGGGCAACATGGTGAAATCCTGTCTCTACAAAATTACAAAAGTTAGCCAGGCATGGTGGCACATGCCTGTGGTCCCAGCTACTGAGGAGGCTGAGGTGGGAGGATCACCTGAGCACAGGGAGGTTGAAGCTGCAGGATCATGCCACTGCACCCCAGCCTGGGTGACAGAGTCTCTGTCTCCAAAAAAAAAAAAAAAAAGATATACATTTTAATGAACCTTTAGCCTATTTTATGTTAAAGCCTGTAGGAAAGCAGGGAAATATAACTATAGGGTCAACTTTTAATTTATATAAATTTTCTTTCTTTTTTTTTTTTTTTGAGGTAGGATCTCTGTCACCCAGGCTGGAGTGGAGTGGTACGATCTCAGCTCATTGCAGCCTCAACCTCCCAAGCATCAGTCCTCCCACCTTAGCCTCCCAAGTATTAATATATTAATAATTGGGTCTACAGGCGCTCACCACCATGCCTGACTAATTTTTGTGTGTGTGGTTTTTTTTTTTTTTTTTTTTTTAAATGAGACAGAGTTTCTCTCTTGTTGCCCAGGCTGGAGTGCAATGACGTGATCTCGGCTCACCACAACCTCTGCCTCCTCCTGGTTCAAGTGATTCTCCTGCCTTAGCCTGCTGAGTAGCTGGAATTACAGGCATGTGCCACCACGCCCAGCTAATTTTGTATTTTTAGTAGAGCCAGGGCTTCTCCATGTTGGTCAGGCTGGTCTCAAACTCCCGACCTCAGATGATCCGCCTGCCTCGGCCTCCCAAATTGCTGAGATTGCAGGCATGAGCCACCGCACCTGGCTGTTTATAATTTTTTCAAAGTGTTTATGTATCATTTTACATTTTCTTTTTCCAAATGTTTCTGTATTATTGTACATTTTCTCATACCAATAATAGATAGTATGAAATATGTTGCAAACAATAAACTTTGTTTTCTATTAAAGAGATAGTGCTTTAGTCAATATTTTAAATGCTTCGGTCTCAGATTTTTTTTTTTTTTTAATGTAGGGAAGAGACTATCACTCTGACTGATTTTATGACATAAGGAGTATGAGAAATTGTGTAGGGAGGATAAAAATTTAGAACAAAGCTAAGTAAGGTTTAAATACTTTTATGTGTTTAGCAAAAGGGATTCTTAAGTTGCTGGCTAAGGGGGTTTATTGCTTATCCAGAAGATTTGACCTTGTGAATTGACTTATTCTTCTCCAAGGCACTTGAGAGAAAAGACAACGATAGCAGTTACTTCTAGAGGCTATTATGGATTGGAGGATGAGAAGGGAACTGCATGTACCTCAACAAGGCGTCGGTCAACACCGCGAAGTTTGGCAGGCTTGACAAGTGGAGTTTTTGAATCTATAATGGTTCAAGTTTTGAGACAGGAAGAACAGCTGAGAGCAAAAGAAGAAAAAAGGTAAACGTTAAAAAAAAAATTTCATAATTTCAGCTGCATAATTTTTATGTGCCCATATCAGATTTCTGGGCCCATTTTAGTAGTGTTCCAAAATGCATTGTTACAAAAGTATGAATTCATAATGAAATATCACAATAAAATTTGTTTAAAATTTTAAAATTTAAAACCACTTATCTTGAAGCTATACAAAAATAATTTCTACAGAATATTTCAGACTGCTTTCTAGATTTCTAGTAGTATTCATTCTCAAGTGAATTATAAGTTTTAAATTAGAGGAATTTTCTATAGGTTTGTAGTTTTAGAACAGAATCACAGACCTTTAAAATCAGGAGAAACTCCAGAGATTATGTAGTTCAAGCATGACATAAATTCGCCTCTGCCCGTTCCTCCATTGGAATTAATATCCTGGATAACTGTGCTTACTCTGGGCTGATCAGGAAAAAGTGTGCTCAATTAGTGGTAGCTTCTAGGGTCTGGGAGCATAAGAGTGATGGCATTTATATAACTTTTTAATTTATAAAAAGAGAACAGGGCCCAGAGAGGTAAGTGACACTGATGTTTCTATACTGACAAACAAAAAAAAAACTAGTTATTTTTATAGTACTAAATCAAATTGCTAACTATGTTAGGAGTGATTACTAATGTTATAAGGACTTGTTAATGCTGGTTAGAAGCAATTTATAATATTTTGTTGCTCTTCTTGTAATAATAAATGTAACTTGCTTTGAAATTTGTAGGATTAAAACTAAGCCTTGAGACTTTCTACCATCATACTTTTTCCAGCAGTAATTAATTTGGAAACCTGCTGTAAAGTATTTTTTTTTTCCCTTGTGCAGAGCTTCACAGAACTACTCCTACTATAGGAAAGGAGGGCTTATGGAAAGGGGTAAAGATTAACTTGACAGTAGTGTACAGTAGATTGGAATGGGGAGAATTGAAGAAAAGGAAGGCTTGTACGAAGAAGGCTGTAGTAGTCTACATCTCCACTACTGGTCACCACCTCCAATACTGGTCACCAGAAACTGGAAGAAATCAGATTGTCCTGAGAACAATTAATAGGACTTAGTATCTTCTTTGATATAGGGAGAACAAAGGAAGAGACAAAGATAAGTCAAAAAGTAGTTGTAATAATAGTAGTGATATAAACAATAAGATAAAAAAAGAATGGCTAACGTTTATTGAGCATGAGTATTTGCCAGGTTTAGCTCTAAGCACCTTCCTTGTATTCAGCATTTATCCTGAGGCACAGAGTGATTAAGTAACTTGCCCAAGGTCATACAGTTTTTGAGTAGTGAACTCAAGATTGGAACCCAATCAGTCTGGCTCTAGAGCTTGTGCTTCTAAGCAGTATACCATTTTTTGATTTGTAAAATGGTAAAACTAGCAAAGAAAATAGAAGAGCTTGAAAATGTGAGTCCAGGTAGGGGAAAAAGCAGTGAATTCATTTTGAATAAATTGTTTAATATGATAATGAAAACATTTACATATCCAAGCAGGAATGGGTAGTAGGAAACTATGAATATGAATCAATCTATGTGTGCCCTGACATCAAATAAACATGGGAGAATAAGCCATGGGAGGAAAACCCTCTGTTAAATATCATAGTAACTATGATAATTTAATGGAGTTATATGAATTAAGCTATCTCTTTTAGTGTTAACGTTTTAAATTATAAAATATTTAAAGCATAGAACAAAGAATAAATAAAATTAAAGCCTGTGCTGTGGAGAAGTAGGAAGGCTTTTACGCTGTTGGTGGGAATGTAAATTAGTTCAGCCATTGTGGAAGACAGTATGATGATTCCTCAAAGATCTAGAACCATTTGACCCAGCAATTCCATTACTGGGTATATAACCCAAAGGAATATAAATCATTCTGTTATAAAGGTACGTGCACGCCTATGTTCATTGCAGCACTATTCACAATAGCAAAGACATGGAATCAACCCAAATGCTCAGCAATGATAGACTAGATAAAGAAAATGTGGTACATACAGACCATGGAATACTATGCAGCCATAAAAAGGAATTAGATCATGTCATTTGCAGGGACATGGATGAAGCTGGAAGCCATTATCCTCAGCAAACTAACATAGGAACAGAAAACTAAACACCACATGTTCTCACTTATAAGTGGGAGCTCAACAGTGAGAACACATGGACACAGGGAGGGGAACAACACACACTGGGGCCTGTAAGTGGGGTGGGGGGTGGGAGAGCATCAGGATAAATAGCTAATGCATGCTGAACTTAATACCTAGGTGATGGGTTGATAGGTGCAGCAAACCACCATGGCACATGTTTACCTGTGTAACAAACCTGCACGTCCTGCACTTGTATCCTTGACCTTAAAATAATAATAATAATTTTTAAAAAGCCTATGTGCCCACAACCCAACAATTTTTTTTTTTAAGAATTAGCCATAAATGCCATCTAGTTTCCTTGTACTTCTGTTACAGAAGATACCCCATCTTAACTTTTTTGTTTCTCATTCCCA
Source organism: Pongo abelii (assembly GCF_028885655.2). Classification (NCBI taxonomy): domain Eukaryota; kingdom Metazoa; phylum Chordata; class Mammalia; order Primates; family Hominidae; genus Pongo; species Pongo abelii. The sequence continues at coordinate 52,539,832 of NC_071998.2, forward strand.
TGCATTTTATTATTGAACTGTAAGAATTTTTTTTTTTTTTTTTGAGACGGAGTTTTGCTGTTGTTGCCCAGGCTAGAGTGCAGTGGCACAATCTTGGCTCACCACAACCTCTGCCTCCCAGGTTCAAGCGATTCTCCTGCCTCAGCCTCCTGAGTACCTGGGATTACAGGCAAGCACCACCACACCCGGCTAATTCTGTATTTTTAGTAGAGGTGGGGTTTCTCCATGTTGGTCAGGCTGGTCTTGAACTCCCAACCTCAGGTGATCTGCCCACCTGGGCCTCCCACAGTTTTGGGATTACAGGTGTGAGCCACCGCGCCCAGCCAAGACTTCTTTATGTATTCTGGATATAAGCCCTTTGTCAGATATATGTGTTCACAAGTGTTTTCTCAGTCCATGGCCTTCATTTTCAGTGTTTTTGGAGAAGGTTTTTGTCTTGGAAGTTCGAATCATCCATTTTTTAATGTTTTTGTGGACCTACCTAAGGAATCTTAGCATACCCAAGGTTATGGAAATTTTTGTTCTAGAATTTTTTAAGTTTTGGTTTTTCTGGTTATGTTTATTCTTTTGAAGTTAATTTTTGTGTGTGGTATGAAGTAAGGAAAAACTTTGCTTTTTTTCATATGGATAGCCAGTTCCTTCAGTATCATTTGTTGAACAAAAACTATTCTTTCACCACTGAATTACCTTTGCATCTTTGTTGAAAAGCAATTGAACGTATTATTTGTGAGTCTTTCTGAACTGTGTTCTGTTTCATTTAGCTATAGCTGTATCTTTATGTTAGCACTATATTGATTTGATTACTATAACTTTACAGTATGTCTTGAAATTAAATAGCATGTCTTCCAACTTTATGGGGTTTTTTTTTTCAAATTCGTTTCTCTATACTAGGACCTTCACTTTTTGTGTAATTTTGAAATCATATTGTTAATTTCTACAGAAAAAGCCTGGGAAGGTTGATTGATATTACATGGAAGTTATCAATTTCTGGATAATTGTTTTGTTTTCTTTTTTTCTTAGCTATATTTTGTAGTTTTCAGTGTGCACATTTTTTACATATTTGGTTACCTTTTTCCCTACATATTTCATGGTTTTTATGCAACTGTAAGTCATTTTAAAATTTAATTTACAATTATTTATTGCTAATATATGTAGAAATACAAACTTTAGTACAGTAACCTTTTGTCTTCTCTGAGTTTTGTCAGGTTTTGCTTCATGTAATTTGAAACTATGCTATTAGATGCATAGATACTTATGTCTTTTATGTTTTTTGATGTATTGACTTCTTTCTTATTATGTCCCTTTTTATCCCTGGTAATATTTCTTACATTCTTTAATATTCCATTTTATCTCCAGTGTTGGCCTATTATAATGCTCTGCCTCGTTGTTTTATTTTTTTCAAAGTAGTTTCTGTAGGATTTACAGGATGTGCTTTAATTTATCATGGTTAGTTTCAAATAATGCTGTACCACTTGACAGTATGCCTCTGTATACCATTTTTCATTCTTTGTGCTATTGTCATATGCCTTCCTTCTACATGTGTTTTAAACCCCCAATACACTGTTATTGTATGTGCTTTAAATAGTTGTGTTTTGAAGAAATCAAAGAATGAAAAGAAGTATTTTATATTTAATCCATACATTTACCCTACCCAACATTCTGCCTTCCTTTATGTTGATCCATGATACCATCTGATATCATTTTTCTACTGTCTGAAGAGCTCTTTTAGCATTTCTTGTAATATAGGTCTGCCAACAATGAAATCTGAGTTTTTTCTTGTCTGAAAAAATTTTTATTTTTCCTTACATCTTGAAGGATGGAGAGGGTGTGTGTGTGTGTGTGTGTGTGTGTGTGTGTGTGTGTAATGCATATACATATATGACTCTGTATTGACAGGTTTTTTCCTATCAGCTCTTTAAGTATGACATGTTTTACTATGCATAGTTTTTTAAAAGAAGCCTGCTAACTTCCTTATCTTTATTCCTATGTGAGTGGTCTGTCTTATTTCTCTAACTGCCTTTAAGATTTTCTCTTTATAATTAGCTTTCAGCAATTTGTTATGTGCATTTGGTGTGAGCTTATGTGTGTATGTTTGTGTTTATCTTGCTTGAGGTTCATTTCGCTTCTTTGATCCATAGACTTTCAGTCTTCTCTGTGCTCTTTTCCAGGTTGCTCATATTTTCTTCTGCAGTGTCTAATCCAGTGAACTGTTTACTGAATATAATTTTTTTATCTCTAAAAGTTACATTTAGTTCTGTTTTTTATATATCTTCATTTCTCTTATTATCTTCATGTTTTAATTTCTAATCTCTAACTTCATCGTCTTTGTAATTTCTAAGTCTTTGTGTTGTTTTTCTCCTGGTTATATTTTTATGCTTCTTGGCATGTCCAATAATTTTTATTGGAAATTAGACATTGTGAACATTGCTTTGTTGAGTCTGGAGTTTTATTTACTTCCTTTGAAGAGGATTAGGCTTTGTTCTGGCAAGCAGTTAAGTTTCTTGTAGAACAGTTTGAAAAGTCCAGGTTTTAAGCTGTTTTAGGGTGTGTCTGAAATAGCCTTCACTCCAGTTCAGCCCTACAACAGCATAATGCCTCTCAGGCCTCTGCTAAATGCCCATAAGTGGTGACTGAGGACTTTCTGCTTCAGCTGGTCAGAACTCAGTTACCTCCCCAGTTTGTGTGGCTGTCCGAATTGCTACCTTATAATATTCTGGTCAGATTTAACTTTGTGGAGTTTAGGAAGTCACAGCCAGGACAGTCGGCTCTCCCTGTCAGCAGGTTCCACATGCACTGATTCAACCAACTGCTTATTTCCCAAATATTTCCCATATTTGGGGAAAAAAATAAAAATAACAATACCACAATTTTAAAAATTCAAAATTTAAAATACAATATAGATTTCTGTTCTGTATAATAACTTCCTTCTTTTTGGAATTATCTCACAACTTCCAGGTGCTTCATCCTCCCCAGATGCCAATCTCTATCCCCTCAACTCCACTCCGCTGGACTCCCTGTTCCCGACTTTCTGTTCTCATAGTCTAAAAACTGCCTTCAGTCAGAAAGCTGGATGTCTTAGTTTATTTTCTGTTGCTTATAACAGGATACTGGAAACTGGGTAATTTATGAAGAGAAAGAATTTATTTTTTATAGTTATAGAGGATGTGAAGTCCAAGGTCAGGCAGTACATCTGGTAGTCATCTTGCTGGTGGCAACTCTCTGCAGAGTCCCGAAACTGCACAAGGCATCACATGGTGAGGGGGCTGAGTGTGCTAGCTCAAGTCTCACTTCTTCTTATAAAGCCATCAGCCCCATTCCCATGATACCTCATTAATCCACTCATTTGGGCAGAACCCTCATGACCCAATAACCTCTTGAAGGCCCCACCTCTCAATACTGCCACATTGTGGATTAAATTTCAACACGAGTTTTGGAGGGGACAACTATTCAAGCCAACTGTCCTAGCACTGGGCAGTTGTAGGGATCATCTCATTTGTTTCACTTCTCTTGGTGATCACAGTCCTGCACTGTTTGTCCAGTGTCTGAAAATGTATGTTTTATATATTGTGTTCAGTTTGTAGCTGCTTACAGTAGGAGGGTAAGTTTGGTTCAATTACTTCATCATGACCACAAAAAGTGGTCATTTCCATGCATTTTTAATGTTTTAATTACATAGGTATATATTTGTAGATAATATATAACATTGTTTTGCATGTCTTTAACCTTCATATAATTGGCAACTTTAAAAATATATATATATATACACACACACATATACATAGATACATACATACATACATACATACATAAAATTTCAGTAGGTTTTTGGGGAACAGATGGTGTTTGGTTATATGAATAAGTTCTTTAGTGGTGATTTCTGAGATTCTGTTGCACCCATCACCCGAGCAGTGTACACTTTACCCAAAGTATAGTCTTTTATCCCTTACAACTTTCTGTTTCCATTTATTTACATATCTGAGCTTTATTCATGTTGAACTGTTCTAGTTTATTTCAAGCCTTATATAATAACTATATAATAGTATTACATCATGTGACTGTATTTCAGTGTATCCATTTTCCAGAAGAGATGGACATTTTGAAGTATTTCTGTTGTTTCATTATTATAGAATGCTATAGTAAACATTCTTGTGTCTCCCTTGAGGATGGACACAGAGATGGATAGATTAAATTAGATAGATAGATAGATAGATTAATTGATGATAAATAGATTGGATGGATGGATAGATAGATAGATAGATAGATAGATAGATAGATAGTCCAGGTCTCTCCTTTACGTTTCAGACCTAACTGCCTGCTTAATATCTTCTCTGGATGTCGTATCTATCAGTGTTGGTATCAGTGTCTCTCCTCTGCCAGGAAACATGTGGCACATTCAAATTAGGATATTTCAAAGAGGGTTTATTTTCAAAGGGGTTACAATGTAGCAGAATCTTAAGAAATGAGGCTGTAACCAGGGCAAGCAGAGAGAGTAACTGGTACCCAGGAAACAGTTACAGAGAAGAGACTGTTTTGAGAAGATACTTCTATTGAAGGACAAAGCCCAAGGCAACCTCATGAGGAGGGAGCCAGGGAAATAAATGCTTCATCCCACTTTCTTTTATCTTTCTGGTTACCTCCCAGGTCTCTCCATTGATGAACCCAAGGGAAGACTGAGAATGAGGTTGCCTATTGATACAGATAAACCTTACAGTGAAGGATGGAGAATGGATCTAGAGGCAAACAATCTAATCTGTCAATCTAATACCCTGTCAAGAGTTAGTCAGAGACTAGCTGAGAGTATAGATTTCATAAATTTAGATAGGGAAGGGACTTTGAAATCATAGGAAGGTCATGTTAGAAGACAGAGGAAGGTATTTTGTTATTTTTGTTATTGTTGTTGTTTTCATTAAAACCTTTGGCATAAGAAGTGGGGAAAACAGTTTTCACTTTGTTAAGTAGGTTAAAACACCTGTTATGTCAGAAGTTTGAGATCAAGATAGCAGTATCCTGAAAATTTAGTATATATTTTAATATGGTAATACTTTATCTGGTATCTGATGGACATCTGATAATTTACAGCTGATCATCTGGGCAGACACAAACTCAAAAGTAGATTATTTTTAAATTTTTACTCTCTCTCTCTCTATATATATATGTGTGTGTGTGTGTGTGTATGTGTGTGAAGTTTTTTTAAACCAACCCTGGTCTACAGAAATTTTTTGCAATCTTTAAATGTTAACAATTTGGTTTCTAATTTGTTACCTATTCCATTTAAAGGAAGGAAGCTCCCCACTCTATATTTTGATTGTTATACAGTAGGCTGATTACCTTCCTTGTGCAGTATATGCTATCAAAATAATGGCTTCTTACATTGCCAGATTAAAAATCCTGACATTCCTCTATTGCTGTCTTTATTAGTTTGGACAGCATTGGACACCAGTATAAAGGAGATGGCGAGTGATGGCCTGTTGAACAGAGAGGAATAAATACTGAGAAAGGCTTGGTAGTCTGGCCATCTTCAAGAAAATGCTGGTAGGACAACAGGCAGTCTTAGGGGAACTGGTGTAGAGAGACCGTGTTGATTTAGGAGACAGCAGCCCTCTAAGTGAAAGTCTGAGAAAATTCAGTGAAAGAGCTGATTAATTTATTGCTGAAATAGTCTTTAAGCTAATCACAACCACCACCACATTCTGTTTATAATGATGACCTAAAGCCATTAAGGAATGATTGAATAATATGTTGTATACCTTGTTTATTAAACAGGAAAGTAGATAACACATTTAAGATACTTCTTTTTTTTTTTTTTTTTTTTTTTGAGATGGAGTCTTGCTTTGTTGCCCAGGCTGTAGTGCAATGGTGCAGTCTTGGCTCACTGCAACCTCCACTTCCCGGATTCAAGTGATTCTCCTGAGTAGCTAGGGCTACAGGTGCTGCCACTATGCCCAGCTAATTTTTGTATTTTTAATAGAGATGGGATTTCACCATGTTGCCCAGGCTGGTGTCAAACTCCTGACCTCAGGTGATCCACCCTCCTCGGCCTCCCAAAGTGCTGGAATTATAGGTGTGAGCCACCATACCGGCCATTTTAGATACTTAAAAAATAAAATAAAATCAATGAAAATTGGCAATTGGTTCTCCTCAAGTAAATTTCTATTAATCTGGAATATGACATTATTAGGTAGCAGTTTTGATAACTAAAGTCTACTTTAGTTGTCTTAAACATACTAGATCTGTTCACTGTTCCTTTTTTGCAAAACTATTTGGATTTTCAGAAATAGTGAATTTTTTTTTGTTTGTGGGTTTTTTTTGAGACAGGTTCTCACTCTGTCTCCCAGGCTGGGGTGATGTGATCACGACTCACTGCAGACTCCACCTCCTAGGCTCAAGTTATCCTCCCACCTCAGCCTCCCAAGTAGCTGGGATTACAGGCATGACCACCACACTTGGCAAATTTTTACATTTTTTGTAAAGACGAGGTCTCACTATATTTCCCAGACTGGTCTCGAACTCCTGGGCTCAAGCCATCCTCCCGCCTTGGCCTTCCAAAGTGTTGGAATTACAGGCATGAGCCACCATGCCCAGCCAGTGTGTATTTTGTTAGTACTCTTTATTTCATGTACTTTTACAAACTTACTGGTATTTTACTGATTTGGAAATCACTGGAATTGAAACAGATTTTTAAACTCCAGTGATTATTTTTGTAAAATAAATACTATGACTTTATAATTAAGTGATTTATTTTCATATTCTCTATAACACAAAGTAGCAGTGACTTAATTAAAAATATATTCATCATTTGTGGCCACCCAGCATTTTTAAATAGCTTTCTTATATTTTGGTAATTTCCTTTTTTTTTTTTTTCGTGTCCTATACTTCATTCAATAATTATTAACAAAAAAATACCCAACATTTATTGAGTACTTATTATGTGCCAGGCTTGGCGGCATGAACTTAAAGTGCACTATATTATTTATTCTTTACCTTGTGGCATTTTTTTTTCTTTTTTATTATTATTATTATTATTATTATTATTATACTTTAGGCTCTATGGTACATGTGCGCAACGTGCAGGTAAGTTACGTATGTATGCCATGCTGGTGCGCTGCACCCACCAACTCATCATCTAGCATTAGGTATATCTCCCAATGCTATCCCTCCCCCCTCCCCCCACCCCACAACAGTCCCCGAAGTGTGATGTTCCCCTTCCTGTGTCCATGTGTTCTCATTGTTCAATTCCCACCTATGAGTGAGAATATGCAGTGTTTGGTTTTTTGTTCTTGCGATAGTTTACTGAGAATGATGATTTCCAATTTCATCCATGTCCCTACAAAGGACATGAAGTCATCATTTTTTATGGCTGCATAGTATTCCATGGTGTATATGTGCCACATTTTCTTAATCCAGTCTATCGTTGTTGGACATTTGGGTTGGTTCCAAGTCTTTGCTATTGTGAATAATGCTGCAATAAACATACGTGTGCATGTGTCTTTATAGCAGCATGATTTATAGTCCTTTGGGTATATACCCAGTAATGGGATGGCTGGGTCAAATGGAATTTCTAGTTCTAGATCTCTGAGGAATCGCCACACTGACTTCCACAAGGGTTGAACTAGTTTACAGTCCCACCAACAGTGTAAAAGTGTTCCTATTTCTCCACATCCTCTCCAGCACCTGTTGTTTCCTGACTTTTTAATGATTGCCATTCTAAATGGTGTGAGATGGTATCTCATTGTGGTTTTGATTTGCATTTCTCTGATGGCCAGTGATGATGAGCATTTTTTCATGTGTTTTTTGGCTGCATAAATGTCTTCTTTTGAGAAGTGTCTGTTCATGTCCTTCGCCCACTTTTTGATGGGGTTGTTTGATTTTTTCTTGTAAATTTGTTTGAGTTCATTGTAGATTCTGGATATTAGCCCTTTGTCAGATGAGTAGGTTGCGAAAATTTTCTCCCATTTTGTAGGTTGCCTGTTCACTCTGATGGTAGTTTCCTTTGCTGTGCAAAAGCTCTTTAGTTTAATTAGATCCCATTTGTCAATTTTGGCTTTTGTTGCCATTGCTTTTGGTGTTTTTGACATGAAGTCCTTGCCCATGCCTGTGTCCTGAATGGTAATGCCTAGGTTTTCTTCTAGGGTTTTTATGGTTTTAGGTCTAACATTTAAGTCTTTAATCCATCTTGAATTGATTTTTGTATAAGGTGTAAGGAAGGGATCCAGTTTCAGCTTTCTGCATATGGCTAGCCAGTTTTCCCAGCACCATTTATTAAATAGGGAATCCTTTCCCCATTTCTTGTTTTTGTCAAGTTTGTCAAAGATCAGATAGTTGTAGATATGTGGCATTATTTCTGAGGGCTCTGTTCTGTTCCATTGATCTACATCTCTGTTTTGGTACCAGTACCATGCTGTTTTGGTTACTGTAGCCTTGTAGTATAGTTTGAAGTCAGGTAGTGTGATGCCTCCAGCTTTGTTCTTTTGGCTTAGGATTGACTTGGCGATGCGGGCTCTTTTTTGGTTCCATATGAACTTGAAAGTAGTTTTTTCCAATTCTGTGAAGAAAGTCATTGGTAACTTGATGGGGATGGCATTGAATCTGTAAATTACCTTGGGAAGGATGGCCATTTTCATGATATTGATTCTTCCTACCCATGAGCATGGAATGTTCTTCCATTTGTTTGTATCCTCTTTTATTTCCTTGAGCAGTGGTTTGTAGTTCTCCTTGAAGAGGCCCTTGACATCCCTTGTAAGTTGGATTCCTAGGTATTTTATTCTCTTTGAAGCAATTGTGAATGGGAGTTCACTCATGATTTGGCTCTCTGTTTGTCTGTTATTGATGTATAAGAATGCTTGTGATTTTTGTACATTGATTTTGTATCCTGAGACTTTGCTGAAGTTGCTTATCAGCTGAAGGAGATTTTGGGCTGAGACAATGGGGTTTTCTAGATATACTATCATGTCATCTGCAAACAGGGACAATTTGACTTCCTCTTTTCCTAATTGAATACCCTTGATTTCCTTCTCTTGCCTAATTGCCCTGGCCAGAACTTCCAACACTATGTTGAATAGAAGTGGTGAGAGAGGGCATCCCTGTCTTGTGCCAGTTTTCAAAGGGAATGCTTCCAATTATTTTGAGATACGTCCCATCAATACCTAATTTATTGAGAGTTTTTAGCATGAAGGGTTGTTGAATTTTTTCAAAGGTCTTTTCTGCATCTATTGAGATAATCATGTGGTTTTTGTCTTTGGTTCTGTTTATATGCTGGATTACATTTATTGATTTGCATATATTGAACCAGCCTTGCATCCCAGGGATGAAGCCCCCTTGATCATGGTGGATAAGCTTTTTGATGTGCTGCTGGATTCTGTTTGCCAGTATTTTATTGAGGATTTTTGCATCAATGTTCATCAAGGATATTGGTCTAAAATTCTCTTTTTTTGTTGTGTCTCTGCCAGGCTTTGGTATCAGGATGATGCTGGCCTCATAAAATGAGTTAGGGAGGATTCCCTCTTTTTCTATTGATTGGAGTAGTTTCAGAAGGAATGGTACCAGCTCCTCCTTGTACCTCTGGTAGAATTCGGCTGTGAACCCATCTGGTCCTGGACTTTTTTTGGTTGGTAAGCTATTGATTATTGCCACAATTTCAGCTCCTGTTATTGGTCTATTCAGAGATTCAACTTCTTCCTGGTTTAGTCTTGGGAGGGTGTATGTGTTGAGGAATTTATCCATTTCTTCTAGATTTTCTAGTTTATTTGCGTAGAGGTGTTTGTAATATTCTCTGATGGTAGTTTGTGTTTCTGTGGTATCAGTGGTAATATCCCCTTTATCATTTTTTATTGCATCTATTTGATTCTTCTCTTTCTTTCTTTATTAATCTTGCTAGTGGTCTATCAATTTTGTTGATCCTTTCAAAAAACCAGCTCCTGGATTCATTAATTTTTTGAAGGGTTTTTTGTGTCTCTATTTCCTTCAGTTCTGCTCTGATTTTAGTTATTTCTTGCCTTCTGCTAGCTTTTGAATGTGTTTGCTCTTGCTTTTCTAGTTCTTTTAATTGTGATGTTAGGGTGTCAATTTTGGATCTTTCCTGCTTTCTCTTGTGGGCGCATTTAGTGCTATAAATTTCCCTCTACACACTGCTTTGAATGCATCCCAGAGATTCTGGTATGTTGTGTCTTGGTTCTCGTTGGTTTCAAAGAACATCTTTATTTCTGCCTTCATTTCGTTATGTACCCAGTAGTCATTCAGGAGCAGGTTGTTCAGTTTCCACGTAGTTGTGCGGTTTTGAGTGAGATTCTTAATCCTGAGTTCTAGTTTGATTGCACTGTGATCTGAGAGATAGTTTGTTATAATTTCTGTTCTTTTACATTTATTGAGGAGAGCTTTACTTCCAAGTATATGGTCAATTTTGGAATAGGTGTGGTGTGGTGCTGAAAAAAAATGTGTATTCTGTTGATTTGGGGTGGAGAGTTCTGTAGATGTCTATTAGGTCCGCTTGGTGCAGAGCTGAGTTCAATTCCTGGGTATCCTTGTTGACTTTCTGTCTCGTTGATCTGTCTAATGTTGACAGTGGGGTGTTAAAGTCTCCCATTATTAATGTGTGGGAGTCTAAGTCTCTTTGTAGGTCACTCAGGACTTGCTTTATGAATCTGGGTGCTCCTGTATTGGGTGCATATATATTTAGGATAGTTAGCTCTTCTTGTTGAATTAATCCCTTTAGCATTATGTAATGGCCTTCTTTGTCTCTTTTGATCTTTGTTGGTTTAAAGTCTGTTTTATCAGAGACTAGGATTGCAACCCATGCCTTTTTTTGTTTTCCGTTTGCTTGGTAGATATTCCTCCATCCTTTTATTTTGAGCCTATGTGTGTCTCTGCACGTGAGATGGGTTTCCTGAATACAGCACACTGATGGGTCTTGAGTCTTTATCCAATTTGCCAGTCTGTGTCTTTTAATTGGAGCATTTAGTCCATTTACATTTAAAGTTAATATTGTTATGTGTGAATTTGATCCTGTCATTATGATGTTAGCTGGTTATTTTGCTCGTTAGTTGATGCAGTCTCTTCCTAGTCTCGATGGTCTTTACATTTCGGTATGATTTTGCAGTGGCTGGTACCGGTTGTGCCTTTCCATGTTTAGCGCTTCCTTCAGGAGCTCTTTTAGGGCAGGTCTGGTGGTGACAAAATCTCTCAGCATTTGCTTGTCTGTAAAGTATTTTATTTCTCCTTCACTTATGAAGCTTAGTTTGGCAGGATATGAAATTCTGGGTTGAAAATTCTTTTCTTTAAGAATGTTGAATATTGGCCCCCACTCTCTTCTGGCTTGTAGGGTTTCTGCCAAGAGGTCCGCTGTTAGTCTGATGGGCTTCCCTTTGATGGTAACCCGACCTTTCTCTCTGGCTGCCCTTAACATTTTTTCCTTCATTTCAACTTTGGTGAATCTGACAATTATGTGTCTTGGAGTTGTACTATAATTTCCTATAGTACAAGTTTTAACTTCCCAGGATAGATGCCAGAAAATTAATATTCTCAAACCCCCTCACAGGTAAGGTAGAGGTATATGAGCAAGTATATACTTCTTACTTGATATTGTATGGGAACAACAACAGGTAGCAATCTTGAGTGAGAGGGTTTATTTTTTGATAAAGGTGGTAGTAGGAGTTTCTGGTTGTTCCAGGTTCTTGGTATCAAAGGTGCCAACTAGTGCTGACCGTGTAGTTTTTCCTGGAGAACCTCCTAAGTGTGGTTGGGCTTGTTTTCTGGCTTTCTGTCATCTAAATTTGGCTCTCTGACTCTTAACAGACCTTCTATAAGCTCCCTACTAATCCTTAAATAAATTCCTTTTCTGCTTCAGCTAGCCAGAGGAGATTCTGTTGTTGGCAGATAAATAAGAAGGTTGACTGATGGACTTGATATGAATGGTTAATTTTTCTAAAATATAGTATTATGTATTATTCATCTTAGAAAATATAAATAAATATCTTGCTTCCCTTTTTCATGCCATCAATTTGTGTACATTGTATTGTTTCTTTTTTTTTTTTTTTTTTTTTTTTTTGCAATTTTCAAGAATACAATATATTGTTGTTAACTATAGTCACCATGATATACAATAGGTCTTTCAAACTTATTTCTTCTGAAATGTTATGCCCTTTGACCAATATCTCCCCAATCCTCCCACCAAACCCAGAATAGTTCTTTATTGTCCTATTTTATGTATTAATCTTGCACATAAAATGCATTTGTAGGCCAGGCATGGTGACTCACACCTGTAATCTCAGTACTTTGGGAGGCCGAAGTTGGAGGATTGCTTGAGCTCAGGAGTTTGAGACCAGCCTGGACAATATAGCGAGACCTCATCTCTAAAAAATAATAAAATAAAATAAAAATAAAATGCATTTGTATAAAGTACAAAGTCAAAAAAATGAAGTGGAAATGTCAAATAGGCATTTGGATATATGTCTGGATTCAAGGGAGAGGTTTCGGGTTGAAGATAAAAATCTGGGAGTCCTGAGCCTACAGGTGGCACTTCGAGCTGCGAGAGCTCTTGAGATCACCCAGGGTGTGAAGGCAGACAGAGAAGGGAAGTCCAGGGCTGAGCCCTACTGCACATCAGCACTTACCAGTCTGAATGATGACATGAGGAGTAACTAGCAAGAGACCGAAAAGGAACAGCAGAAAGGTCGGTGGAAAATCAGGTGAGTGTGGTGTCCTGGAAGCCAAGTGGACAAAGTGTTTTATGGAGAAGAAAGTAATGGGCTGCTGATAGGACAAGTAAAATGAGGACTATGAAATGATCTTGGATTAGTAGTGAAGGAGGAGGTAATTGGCGATCTTGATGAAAGCAATTTCATTATAACTTGTTCAAAAGTGAATGGGGGAAGAGAAATGAGAAACTGCCAAGATGGATACTGCTTTTTTTTTTTTTTTTCTGGTTTTTATAGTTTCTTTTTTTTTTTTATAAAGGTTTTTTTTTTTTTTTTTTTTTTTTTAAATTTATGAAGTATTTATTGATGATTCTTGGGTGTTTCTCGGAGAGGGGGATATGGGAGGGTCATAGGATAATAGTGGAGAGAAGGTCAGGAGATAAACACATGAACAAAGGTCTCTGGTTTTCCTAGGCAGAGGACCCTGCGGCCTTCTGCAGTGTTTGTGCCCCTGGGTACTGGAGATTAGGGAGTGGTGATGACTCTTAAAGAGCATGCTGCCTTCAAGCATCTGTTTAACAAAGTACATCTTGCACCGCCCTTAATCCATTTAACCCTGAGTTGACACAGCATATGTTTCAGAGAGCATGGGGCTGGGGGAAAGGCCATAGATCAACAGCATCCCAAGGCAGAAGAATTTCTCCTAGTCAGAACAAAATGGAATCTCCTATGCCCACCCCTTTCTACACAGACACGGCAACAATCTGAGCTCTCCTTCCTTTCCCCACACTTCCCCCCCCCCTTCCTTTCAACAAAACCGCCATCGTCCTCATGGCCGGCTCCCGATGGTTGCTGTCTCTTCGGAGCTGTTGGGTACACCTCCCAGACAGGGCGGCCGGGCAGAGGCGCTCCTCGCTTCCCAGACGGGGCCGCCCGGGCAGAGGCGCTCCTCTCCTCCCAGACGGGGCGGCCGGGCAGAGGCGCTCCTCACCTCCCAGATGGGGCGGCCGGGCAGAGGCGCTCCTCACTTCCCAGAGGGGGCGGCCGGGCAGAGGCGCTCCTCACTTCCCAGAGGGGGCGGCCGGGCAGAGGCGCTCCTTACTTCCCAGATGGGGCGGCCAGGCAGAGACGCTCCTCACTTCCTCCCAGACGGGGTGGCGGCCGGGCAGAGGCGCTCCTCACCTCCCAGACAGGGCGGCCGGGCAGAGGCGCTCCTCACTTCCCAGACTGGGCGGCCGGGCAGAGGCGCTCCTCACCTCCTAGACGGGGTGGCCAGGCAGAGGCGCTCCTCACTTCCCAGACGGTGTGGCGGCTGGGCAGAGGCGCTCCTCCCTTCCCAGATGGGGCAGCCAGGCAGAGGCGCTCCTCACTTCCTCCCAGACGGGGTGGCGGCCAGGCAGAGGCGCTCCTCACTTCCCAGAGGGGGCGGCCGGGCAGAGGTGCTCCTCACTTCCTCCCAGACGGGGTGGCGGCTGGGCAGAGGCACTCCTCACCTCCCAGACGGGGCGGCCGGGCAGAGGTGCTCCTCATCTCCCAGACGGGGCGGCCGGGCAGAGGTGCTCCTCACTTCCCCCCAGACGGGGTGACGGCCGGGCAGAGGCACTCCTCACCTCCCAGACGGGGCCGCCAGACAGAGGCGCTCCTCACTTCCCATACGGGGTGGCAGCCGGGCAGAGGCGCTCCTCACTTCCCAGATGGGGCAGCTGGGCAGAGGTGCTCCTCACTTCCTCCCAGACGGGGTGGCGGCCAGGCAGAGGCGCTCCTCACTTCCCAGACTGGGCGGCCGGGCAGAGGCGCTCCTCACTTCCCAGACTGGGCGGCTGGGCAGAGGCGCTCCTCACTTCCCAGACTGGGCGGCCGGGCAGAGGCGCTCCTCACCTCCTAGACGGGGTGGCCAGGCAGAGGCGCTCCTCACTTCCCAGACGGTGTGGCGGCTGGGCAGAGGCGCTCCTCCCTTCCCAGATGGGGCAGCCAGGCAGAGGCGCTCCTCACTTCCCCCCAGACGGGGTGGCGGCCAGGCAGAGGCGCTCCTCACTTCCCAGAGGGGGCGGCCGGGCAGAGGTGCTCCTCACTTCCTCCCAGACGGGGTGGCGGCTGGGCAGAGGCACTCCTCACCTCCCAGACGGGGCGGCCGGGCAGAGGTGCTCCTCATCTCCCAGACGGGGCGGCCGGACAGAGGTGCTCCTCACTTCCCCCCAGACGGGGTGACGGCCGGGCAGAGGCACTCCTCACCTCCCAGACGGGGCGGCCGGACAGAGGCGCTCTTCACTTCCCATACGGGGTGGCAGCCGGGCAGAGGCGCTCCTCACTTCCCAGATGGGGCAGCCGGGCAGAGGCGCTCCTCACTTCCTCCCAGATGGGGTGGCGGCCGGGCAGAGGCGCTCCTCACTTCCCAGATGGGGCAGCCGGGCAGAGGCGCTCCTCACTTCCTCCCAGATGGGGTGGCGGCCGGGCAGAGGCGCTCCTCACTTCCCAGACGGGGCGGCCGGGCAGAGGTGCTCCTCACTTCCTCCCAGACGGGGTGGCGGCCGGGCAGAGGCGCTCCTCACCTCCCAGACGGGGTGGCCGGGCAGAGGCGCTCCTCCCTTCCCAGACGGAGTGGCCAGGCAGAGGCGCTCCTCACCTCCCAGAGTGGGCGGCCAGGCAGAGGCGCTCCTCACTTCCCAGAGTGGGCGGCCGGGCAGAGGTGCTCCTCACTTCCCATAGGGGGTGGCAGCCAGGCAGAGGCGCTCCTCACTTCCCAGATGTGGCAGCTGGGCAGAGGTGCTCCTCACTCCCTCCCAGACGGGGTGGCGGCCAGGCAAAGGCGCTCCTCACCTCCCAGACGGGGCGGCTGGGCAGAGGCGCTCCTCACCTCCCAGAAGGGGCGGCTGGGCAGAGGCGCTCCTCACTTCCCATATGGGGTGGCAGCCGGGCAGAGGTGCTCCTCACTTCCCAGACAGGGTGGCGGCCAGGCAGAGGCGCTCCTCACCTCCCAGATGGGGCAACCGGGCAGAGGCGCTCCTCACTTCCTCCCAGACGGGGTGGCGGCCAGGCAGAGGCGCTCCTCACCTCCCAGACGGGGCGGCCGGGCAGAGGTGCTCCTCATCTCCCAGACGGGGCAGCCGGGCAGAGGTGCTCCTCACTTCCTCCCAGACGGGGTGGCGGCCGGGCAGAGGCACTCCTCACCTCCCAGACGGGGCGGCCGGGCAGAGGCGCTCCTCACTTCCTCCCAGACGGGGTGGCGGCCGGGCAGAGGCGCTCCTCACCTCCCAGAAGGGGTGGCCAGGCAGAGGCGCTCCTCACCTCCCAGACGGGGCGGCCGGGCAGAGGTGCTCCTCATCTCCCAGACGGGGCAGCCGGGCAGAGGCGCTCCTCCCTTCCTCCCAGACGGGGTGGCAGCCGGGCAGAGGCGCTCCTCACATCCCAGACGATGGGCGGCCGGGCAGAGGCGCTCCTCACTTCCCAGATAGGGCGGCCGGGCAGAGGGGTTCCTCACATCCCAGACGATGGGCGGCCAGGCAGAGATGCTCCTCACTTTCTAGACGGGGTGGCGGCGGGGCAGAGGCTGTAATCTTAGCACTTTAAGAGGCCAAGGCAGGAGGCTGGTAGGTGGAGGTTGCAGCGAGCCGAGATCACACCACTGCACTCCAGCCTGAGCACCATTGAGCATTGAGTTAGCGAGACTCCGTCCGCAATCCCAGCACCTCGGGAGGCCGAGGCAGGCAGATCACTCGAGGCCAGGAGCTGGAGACCAGCCCGGTCAACACGGCGAAACCCCGTCTCCACCAAAAATACAAAAACCATTCAGGCGTGGCGGCGCGCGCCTGCAATCCCAGGCACTCGGCAGGCCGAGGCAGGAGAGTCACCGGAGCCCGAGGCAGGGAGGTTGCAGCGAGCCGGATCATGGCAGTACAGTCCAGCTTCGGTAACAGCGGGAGACCGAAGAAAGGGGAGAGGGAGAGGGAGAGGGACTGTATTGTTTCTTAAAGCTCCTTTTTTTTTTTTACTAAATTGTAATGTCTTTGAGAGTGAGGTCCATGTTTTCTCACCTCTTTGTGTTGTCACACATGGTAAGCATTCAATAAAAGTTTATAAAATTATAATAGTAAAGTTAGGATACTTTAAAACTTAATTTTCTTTTGGAAACCTAGTGTTTTTGCCAAATCGTGCATGGCTAAAATAACCTTAGGCACAGCTTCTATTAGTGTTTCACAGAGTAACAGGCAAACATGCCGCAGCCCAGTAAGGAGCAACATCAAAAATGAGAGCTGATCCAGAAAAAAAAAAAATTGAACGAATTTTCTTGTTTATTCAGTATTGTTTATGTACCCTCTTTTTAAAAATAGCAAGTGTTATTTTTGCAACTATCCTTGGGCAGTCTTGATATTTTCCCAACACTGAAGGCTTAATTTTTTGAGCTAGTGTTTTAGAAACATGCACTGCTTTATCTGCCTTTAGTACTGTACTTTTGGATAAATTTTTTAAATGAGAATAATCCTGGAAGGTGGCATTTTGTCTGCCTTACCAGCAAAATGTGATGTACTTCAGCATTTTTTTTTCTTTTTTTGAGAGGGAGTCTCACTCTGTTGCCCAGGCTGGAGTGCAGTGACGCGATCTCGGTTCACTGCAAGCTCTGCCTCCCAGGTTCACACCATTCTCCTGCCTCAGCCTCCCAAGTAGCTGGGACTACAGGCACCTGCCACACCACACCCAGCTAATTTTTTGTATTTTTAGTAGAGACGGGGTTTCACTGTGGTCTCGATCTCCTGACCTCGTGATCTGCCCGCCTCGGACTCCCAAAGTGCTGGGATTACAGGCGTGAGCCACCACGCCCAGCCACTTCAGCATTTTTAAGATACTGTTTTTAATTTTTAACTGTAAGTGTTAAAGTTTTTAAAAAATGGCTGATTATATATATTAACTCTAAGGATCTTCAGCAGGCTCCCATTCCCTATTTACTACACTACTGAGGATCAGGAAAGAGACTCCATAGTTGTATTTCTAAAGGAAAAGGGCTATTCTGCCTTATGCTGGCCTATACCAGCCATGTACTTTTTTGTCCTTCCTCACATCTCTTTAGTATTCGTAGTCTGAGGCTAGATTCCATAATCCTCCCCTGAAAGGTACAGTGTATGAGGAACAGCAGCAGTGTGAGTAGCAGCCCTTGATTAACTTCAGATAGTGCACACAGATGGCATTATCACACTTCAACTGTGTCATGAATTTTCTTCCTCTTCTAGGAGCAAGCCAGTTGGTGCTAACTTTGGCCTACCAGGCAAACTGTGTTTCTGTCTCTTATACTGACCTGCTAGGAAAACCTGGGGGAAGTTATTTCACCCTTCTGTATGTCCTTAATATTCGCAGCAGGTAAATAATTTGTGAAATTACCTTATCACCAATCTTTATATTGGGCAAAAGTTGCTTTTCACTGCTTTAGGCAAAGCAAGTCCGTAAAAGTTTTTTCATCTACTCCAGCTTTCCCTTTCATTTTCTTCCCCAAGCACTAGTTGTCACTCTTTCACTTCTACAGAACATGTAACACTCTTCTCTATCAGAACAAAATGTATTTCATTGATGTTAGTCATGTATGCACTGCCTTCAGGATTCCCAGATTTTTTTTTTTTTTTTGCTGTCCTTTCCCTACTTGGTGTTGACTCTTCACATCTATTCTACTATTTGGTGCTTCCTAGTTCCTTTATCTTATTTCCTTTGGAAAAAAACAAAGTGTCACATTTAATTTTGAAAATGGAAATCTGCCATAAACAACATTATATTTTACTTGTATGTATAACCAAAAAGGGAGAATTTCTAGACTTAACAGTCTGAGATGTTTTATAACTAATAAGTGATTTTATAGTGAGCTCATAGTCAGGATTAATTATGACAAGATTAACCAAAATCAGTTTTCTCTGCCAAGAATAGTAATAAACAAACCCAGTTTCTGATGGTTGATTCTAAGATACAGTATCCTATTACAAACTTTTAAACAAACTCTGAATTAAATTTTATGGGAAATAACTTGAAAACTTTGCCTGTTGTTAATAACAGTATATTGAAGAAAAATATTCTACCCTTCTCAGTACATAAAGTGTAGAGAAACTCAGTTTCATGGTAAAGTACACAGTATCTATAAATTTAACATAAACATGATTAAATCATTTTTTTTTTTAGCTTTGAAAAATTGATTTAAGACTTATTTTATTTTACATGCTCTCTAGTTTAAAAGTCACAGAGTATCTTTAAGGCTACTAAAAGGCAGCAGTCTTACCCAACTGAACTTCAAGCCCATGACTCAGAATCAGCTATCTTTAACTTTTAGCTATTTCTTCTGGTAATCATGTTCACATTTCTAAATAAATGCTATGTTGCTATTTCTTGATTTTTCCATTTGGCATTATCTATTGCTGTTTATCTGTGGAATTCTTTTACACCTACTTCCACTGATAGGGAAGCTCTATTCCTCTTCTTAATTTTGTTCTCTTCTGCCTCGCCCATCTCATATATTATTGTTGATTAATAATTTAGCTCTGTCTCATTTTTAACCCCTAAACTAAACATTATTACTGTTTTTATAATTTATTTTTTATTCATATTTACCCATGATTAACAGTTAATTTGTTCCCAATTCTTCTCACATTTTAGAACTTCTTTTGGTAATCATCTCTTCTCTTCTAAGTATATACTATAGGAGTATGTTTTCTGTATATTTCAGTTTGGACAGTTTCTATCTCTGTCTTCAAGTTCACTAATCTTTTCTTCTGCGTGTCTAATCTGTCATAAGTTGCATTCTGTGTATTTTCATCTCAGACATTGTAGTTTTTATCTCCAAAAGTGTAGTTTGGGTCTTTTTTATATCTCTCATGTCTCTACTCAAGTTTTTGACCAAACGGAATAATATAGTTTCAATAACTACTTTAATGACCTTATTGCTAATTCTCTTTTTTTTTTTTTTTTTTTTTTGAGATGGAGTTTCACTCTTGTTGCCCAGGCTGGAGTGCAATGGTGCAATCTTGGCTCACTGCAACCTCCATCTCCCAGGTTCAAGCGATTCTCCTGCTTCAGCCTCCCAAGTAGTTGGGATTACAGGCATGCACCACCATGCCCAGCTAATTTTGTATTTTTTTTTTAGTAGAGACAGGGTTTCACCATGTTGATCAGGTTGGTCTCGAACTCCTCATGTCAAGTGATCCACCCACCTCAGCCTCCCAAAGTGCTGGGATTACAGGCGCGAGCCATCACGCCCGGCCCTTATTGCTAATTCTAATATGTATATCATTTCTGGGTCAGTTTTGATTGATTTTTCTCATCATGGGTCATTTTTCTGCATTGTTGTATGCCTGGTAGCCTTGGTTTGAATGCCAAACATTGTAAATTTTACCTTGGTAGCGCTGGATATTTTTGGATCTCTATAAATCTTGAGCTTTTTCCTGGAATGCAGTTAAGTTAGTTGGAAACAGCTTTATTTTTCTGGCTCTTTTATGATTTTTTACTTGGATCCTGAGCACTAGTCCAGGTCTAATTATTCTCTACTACCAAGGTAAGACCTTCCTGAGTATTCTACCCAATATTCCATGAATTATGAGTCTAGTTTTCTAGCATGGCTAGTGGGAACAGGCACTATGTTCTCTAATATTTTCTAAGTTTGTCCCTGTACTGATCAGTACTCTGAATACTCCAGGGAGATCCTCTGCACATCTGTAGAGTTCTCTCTTTATGCAGCTCCCTACTCATTGGTACTGTGCAGGTACTATGTCCTGCAGACTCTAGTTGCCTTGGTCTCTCTGGACTCTTGGCTCCTTCTCAATAAGGGAGTCTGCTGGGCTTTGCCTGGGTACTCTCTGTCTGTTTGCATCATGATCTGGATACTCTTTCAAGGCAATAAACTGAAACAATGTTTGGGCTCACCTCATCTCTTTCTAATGTGTCATGGATCACTGTCTTTTGCTTGAAAACCATTATTTCATGTATTAGGATTTTTTTTGTTAGTTCAAATGAAAGTATAAATTTGATTCTTTGTTACTTCATTTTGGTTGGAAGCAGAAGACACTACATGGAAGTTTTCATTTTAGTCTAATTGAAAATGGCTTTAACTTATTCTCGTCTATGAATGATAGTTTAGCTGGTTATGCAGTTCTAGTTTGACGGTTATATTAATTCAGCATTTTAAAGATACTGTTCTGTTGTTTCTGGTTTATTTTGTTGCTATTAGTAGATCTCTTAGTCTGTCATTCCTGTATATGTAATCTGTCCTTTTTACTGCATCTTGTAAGATTTTTTTTGTGTATGTCTTTGATATTTTATTATTGTTTTATCATGTGCCCAAATGTGGCTTACTTTCTTCATTTATTTTTTGGGGCTTCCTGAAATGAAGATTTGTGCCCATTAGTTCTGGAAAATTCTCAGCCATTATGTCTTCAACTATCACCATCACCATTACCTTCCTACCTCTCTATTCTTATTTTCTGAAGCTCCAATTTGTTTTTTGTCTCTTGCTTTTGTTTTGTTTTGGTTTTTTTGAGACAGAGTCTTGCTCTGTTGCCCAGGCTAGAGTGCCATGGCATGAACACAGCTCACTGCAACCTTGACCGCCTGTGCTCAAGTGATCTTCCCACCTCGCCCTTCCGAATAGCTGGGACCACAGGCCTGTGCCACCACACCAGGCCCATTTTTTTTTTTTTTTTTTTTTAAGAGATGAAATCTCACCATGTTGCCTAGTCTGATCTTGAAGTCCTGGGCTTAAGCTATCCTCCCACCTCGGCCTCCCAAAATGCTGGGATTATAGGTGTGAGCCACCACACCCAGCCCAATCAGTTTGTTGTATGTTAGATACTGATTTGTGCTTCTTTGGTCTGTCTCTTCCTTTTCAGTTTAATCATTTTTCTCCCAGTTTATTTGCTATTATTGTAATGTATTTTATTTTATATTAGTATTAGTATTATTTTTTAAGATGGAGTCTCACTCTGTCACCCAGGTTGGAGTGCAGTGGTGCGATCTCAGCTCACTGCAGCCTCTGCCTCCCAGGTTCAAGCGATTCTCCTGCCTCAGCCTCCTAAATAGCTGAGATTGCAGGCGTGCACCACAACGCCCAGCTGATTTTTGTATTTCTAGTAGAGACAGGGTTTCACCTTGTTGGCCAGGCTGGTCTCAAACTTCTGACTTCAAATGATCTGCCTTCCTCAGCCTCGCAAAGTGCTGGGCTTACAGGCGCGAGCCACAGGGCCCAGCTGTTGTTATCATGTATTTGAATTCTATCTTGTCTTCTTTTTAAACTCCATAGAACATTTTAATCATTATTTATGCCATATCTATGTAAATTAACCTATGTATTATCACTTTTTTTTTCTATCTTTTTGCTTTAGTTAGGGATCACTGTTCTTCCACTGGAAGCACATTCTTTAGAATTTCCTTTAGATTGTGTTTTTTAGTCACAAATATCACATTTTTTTGGTCTGAAAATATCTTTTTGTCTATATTTTTGAGAGATATTTTTACTCTGAATGGCAATTTCTGTTGGCACTTATTTTCTGAGTATATTAAAGATACTCCATTGTGTGCTGGCTTCTGTTATTACTGTTGAAGAGTGTCTTAGTCCATTTTGCATTGCTGTGAAGGAATACCTGAGGCTAAGTAATTTATAAAGAAAAGAGGGTTATTTGGCTCATGGTTCTGTAGATTGTACAGGAAGCATGGGGCCAGCATCTGCATCAGGAGAACGCCTCAGACTGCTTCTACTCCTAGCAAAAGGTGAAGGGGAGCTAACATATCACGTGGTGAGAAAGGGAACAAGAGAGAGGAGGAAAGTGCCAGGCCCATTTTAACAATTAGTTCTTGTGACAACTAGTAGAGTGAGAACTGACTCACTGCAGTGAGAATGGCACCAAGCTATTCATGAGGGATCTACCCCCATAACTCAAACACCTGTAACTAGGCTGCGCTTTCAGCATTGGAAATCAAATTTCAGCATGAGAATTGGAGGGTGCAAATATCCAAACTATATCAAGGAGTTAGCTGTAAGTCTGTTTTTATTTTAATTTCTGTATTTTTCATTTCTAGAAGTTCTTTTTAATTCATATTCAAAACTGCTTTGTCATTTTTTATAATCTCCTTCTCTTTGCTCATGTTTTCAGTTTCTTTTCACTGAACATTGTATTCCTTGTGTCCTATAATTCTTACATCTATTATCTCGGGGCCAGATTCTTTCTTCCTATCCCTCCTAGTATCTTAATTCCGTTTGTGTTTTATCTTTGACTATGAACTCATTTCTTATCACTATAGTAGTAGGAGTTCCTTAAAGTCTAGACTTAAGGTGCATTCCCTTAGAGATTTGATTTTGTTGTTGTTGTTCATGTACCTGACAGCAATATTGGCATGAAACCACATTAAGCTCATTTCTTAGTGTGATGTTTTTCTGAGTACTCAGGAAATGTGAATTTCGGCAATAAATCCATATGAGTCAGCTAATAGTTACAAATTCTTAAGATTTTTTTTTCCCCTCACCACTCCTATCGTGAAGACAAAAAAATTTTCTTGCAGTTCTCTAGTTGAGGATAAGGGGAAGAGAAGGGACTTTTTTCTAGTATGCCCCTCTACTGAGTGTGTGTGCTTTTGGAGTCCTAGCTCTGTACAGAGGAAGCCAAATTCTGCCTGCCCACTACCATCCTCATTCAGTAAAAAATAAAACTCCATAAAACTCTAAACACATTTGAAAAAAGTTGAATTTTATTAAGAATATTTAATATTTTTAGGTACTCAAATGTAATATATATAAATACCAAATCACTAATGACAGTAATAGTATGACATTTCAACCAAAAATATAAAAGTAGGCTGTTCTATAAAAGAGCAAGTTGTGATATTTGCCAAAGTAGTGTTCTTACTATTTATGTATTTATCTTACTGGATTGCAATCTGATTTATAGAAAAATAGCCAGTGTCAGCCATTGATTTGTTCCCATTTTTGGCTCTTGTAAATAATACTTCTTAAGAACATTTATATACAAGCTTTCATGTGGACAAGTGTTTTTATTTCTCTTGGGTATATACCTAGGAGTAGAATTGCTAGATCACATAGTAATGTTTTCAAAAGCAATTATACTACCTACAGTGTATGAGGTTTCTAGTTTCTTCACTTTTTCACCAAAACTTGTTACTGTCTTTTGTGTGATAACCATCCAAGTAGGTTTGGAGTAGTATCTTCATTCTGGTTTTGATTTGCATTTATCTAATTGATAATGAGGCTGAGCATCTTTTCATGTGCTTTTGTTGTTCACATCTTTAAAGAAATATCTATTCAAGTTTCTTTCTCTCTTTTTTTTTTGAGACGGAGCTTAGCTCTTGTTGCCCAGGCTGGAGTACAATGGGGCAATCTCGGCTTACTGTAACCGCTGCCTCCCAGGTTCAAGCGATTCTCCTGCCTCAGCCTCCCTTGTAGCTGGGATTATAGGCATGTGCCACCATGCCCAGCTAATTTTTGTGTTTTTAGAAGAGAAGGGGTTTCACCATGTTGGCCAGGCTGGTCTCAAAATTCCTGACCTCAGATGATCCACCCGCCTAAGCCTCCCAAAATGCTGGGATTACAGGCGTGAGCCACTGCACCCAGCCCGTCCATTTTTTAACTGGGCTATTTGTCCTTTCATTATTGAGTTGTAAGTATTCGTTATATATTCTATATACAAGTCTCCTATTAAGTGTATAATTTACAAAAGCATCCTCCCATTCTGTGAGTTGTCTTTACTTTCTTGATGATGTCTTTTAAAAGCACAAAGTTTTCTAGTTTTGATGATACCCAGTTTATCTATTTTTCTCTTGTTGCTTATTTTTTAGGTGTCAGATCTAAGAAACCATTGCCTAATCTAAGGTCATGAAGACTTAAATGCCTATCTTTGCATCTAATTTCATTTTTTTAATTAAGTTTTTATAGTAGTGCTAATAAAGAAAATCTTAAGGGGGAAAAAAGCACTCATATTCCCATTAACCTAGAAATTATTTACTTCTGCAATACTGTCACCTCCCTGCTCAATATATACTTATTTTCATTATGACTATTAAGTACTATGTTGTATTCTGACATTTTCTGTATTTATACATGGTATTAATAATTTTTAAGGCTACATAATATTTCCAGTTTATTTCCCAATTTTAAAACAATTTTTTCATAGTTTTGTTTTTCTTATATGATAAAACTCCAGTTAACATTGGTAAGTACATAACTTTTTGCTTCTGTTGAATTATTTTCTTAGTATAACTTTCTAGGAATGGAATTATGGGGTCAAAGATATAAATATCTTTACAGCTCTTATATGAAGTCATATTCTAGAAATTATTATAATCAAATTCTACTGTGCTTTCATTTAATAAATGAAGTTGATAATACATTATAAATTGAAGAATTTACCTTGAGGATAATTATGTCAGCAATCCTCCATCAAATTCAGATTGAAGTGATATGTGTATTTCTTCATCTGAAAAAAGCAAAATGGTACTTTTATGAGACACTTTTTACTGATATTTAAAACTAGGAGAGGCTGGGCACGGTAGCTGATGCCTGTAATCTCAACACTTTGGGAGGCTGAGGCAGGCGGATCACCTGAGGTCAGGAGTTTGAGACCAGCCTGGCCAACATGGTGAAACCCCATCTCTACTAAAAAATACAAAATGTTAGCTGGGTGTGGTGGCAGGCGCCTGTAATCCTTGCTACTTGGGAGGCTGAGGCAGGAGAATTGCTTGAACCCGCGAGGCAGAGGTTGCAGTGAGCTGAGATTGCACCACTGCACTCCAGCCTGGGGGACAGAGCGATACTCTGTCTCAAATAAATAAATAAATAAAACTAGGACAGTTGATTGCCTTTTTGACTAAAGATAAATATACTTAAAATTTATCATTTTATGGTACCCTCTAAATAATAATAGTATAATTTGTTAAATTTCTTTAGGCTTCGGGAGCAGGAAAGAAAAGAAGCGGAAGAAGCTAGTCAAAAGGAAATAGAAGAATGGGAAAGAAAACTTCTAGCTCAAGCAGCTCCAACTTGTATGGAGACCATGTGGGAAATTCCAGCTATTGGGCATTTCCTTTGTTTAGCCCAACAAATTCTAAATTTGCCAGAAATAGTCTTTTACGAATTGGAACGTTGTCTTCTGATGCCTCAGTGTAATGCTTTTCTATCGAAAATAATGACTTCTCTATTAAGTCCTCCCCATCGCAGACCTACCTTACATCGAAGACCTACTTTGCCTTATAGGACCTGGGAAGCAGCGCTGAGGCAGAAAGTACAACAGTGGTACACTGCTGTAGGGCAGACTGAAAATCCTGATAACTGTGCTGAAAAACTGGGGTTGTGTCCTCAGTTTTTTAAAGTCCTTGGAGAAGTTAATCCATTGGAAGAAAAACCTTTTCACGAACTACCTTTTTACCAAAAAGTATGGCTACTTAAGGGTCTTTGTGACTTTGTGTATGAAACACAAAAGGAAGTTCAAGATGCTGTACTTGGACAGCCTATCCATGAATGCAGGGAAGTTATTCTTGGTTATGATTATTTGGAGAATGCTTATGTACATTTTCCACAGTTCTGTGGTGCAGATGTACGGATTTATAAACAGAGACCCTTTCAGGCCCCAGAATTTCCAGTTCCACCCATTAAAATACAAAGAGTACCTCGGATTAAATTGGAGAAATTGAAGTGTGACTATGTTAGTACAAGTAATGGAGAACATAGATGTAGTAGAGACAGCCTGCCCTCTTCCTTCAAGAAAGAGCAGGAAAATAATTTTGATCCAGTTTGCTGTCCTGCTAAAATGATCTTGGATAATCATGACATCTCTGTTGAAATGGAAGTAAAATCCAACTATGAAATTAGAATTCGCAGGCCTTGTGAAATTAAAAAAACTGATTGTTGTAAAGAAAATTTAGAGAAACCAGGGAGTCCAGGGGAAGTTACTGGCTTTGGAGAGCCTCTCAGTCCAGGTGAAATAAGGTTTATAGAAAATCAGGAAAAATATGGTGAAGCTTCCAGAATAAAGATTGAACCCAGTCCATTAAAAGAAAATACTCTAAAATCTTGCCAAATACATGTAAATGGAAGTCACAGTGATCATCCAGAAATTAACTGCCACAAAGTTGTAAGGGATATTCTATTAGAGCAGTCACTACAGAGCCACAAGAAACTCAAACTAACTAAAATGAGGGCAAAAAAGAAGAAAAAGAAAAAAAAGAAATTGAAAGATGTTTTGAATGAAAACTTACAGAGAAAGCGTGAAGGTCTTCATTCTCTTGCATTCAAGTCTTACAAACCTGAGATCCAGAATAAGTTATTGATCATCAAAAAAAAAGCAAAACACAAGAAGCACAAATCTGGTAAGCTAACACAAATGGATGGGAGTTATATTTAAGTATAATTCAAATTGTTTTTTCAATTATGCATCATGGATGCTTTGATTGAGAGACTAAAATGCACATTGTATGCATGCGTGTATATTTGAGGGTCAAATTTTATTTTATATTCCATGTGTTAAAAAGCCAGAGCAGATGACATTTTATATACTTACAACAAAAAAAGTACTGATGCAGTATGTTTGATTTTAATTTTCAGTTGAACATGTTTGGACATTATGTTTTTACCTCTCTCTGGACCAATTTCTTTCCCATTGCTTATGAAATGTGTTTTGTTGTTGTTGTTGTTGTTTTTCCAGGCTAAGGGCAGTACAGTGTAGTAGGAAAAGCACTGATTTCAGGAAGTAACATTCCCAGGACTAAAGTTCATAGCAACTAGCTACTTAAACCAAGGGTAGTCAGATTATCTTCCTGGGTCTGTTTTTTTCCCACATCATGTATTTTTCAGAACTCTGTTTTCAGTATATATTTTTATATCAAGAAAATATGTGGAATATAAGAAAATTACATCAATTAATAAGACATGAAGCATATTTCTGTAAAAGGATTTGTAAATTTGTCTTTCACCAAATTTAAATGCCCTATATATTTGTCACCAGCCTATTTAAACAACAAAAAATTCTATGAAGTCTTCAGTAGCTGATTGCTCTGTTTTTGAATTTCTTAGATGCTTTTGCTTTACTTGTTGTCTGTCTTTTAAATCAGTTTATGTCTCATTTATCAAGCAGATAAGTGAGATAAAAGCAGATGATCAGCTTTATTAACCCTAATAAGAAGTTGCTTGATTGGAAAAAAAAAGTGGAATTAACATTAAAATCTGGTGGTTCTTCATCATCATCGTTTGTGGATTTCAGTTTTTTATTTCTTTCTTCAGTAGCAAAAGTAAGATTTGGCAAAAATTTGGTAATGAATTGGAAAATAAGGGAATTAATCTTTTAGCTAATATAATTGGTATTATGTTTTAGTTATTTAAATCATTAAATACAGTTGAATGTGTTTTAAAACATGTATATAATGTATCATTGATAAAGTAGTATAAAATATATTACCAAAAACAGGCTTAATTTAATGGACTGAAAATTTCAAAATGGTCCACATTGATCCAGGTGGTGAAAAACCACAATGTTTAAAAGTTACTTTTAGAAATAAGCCTTGTAAATTTTATAAGCGATCCATTTGTTTTTTATAAATTCAGTTTGATGAATTTGGCAAGTTCACTTTGAAATGTTAGTCTCTAAGCCGGGCACGGTGGCTCACACCTGTAATCCCAGCATTTTGGGAGGCCGAGGGGGGCAGATCATGAGGTCAGGAGTTGGAGACCAGCCTGGCCAATATGGTGAAACCCTGTCTCTAATAGAAATACAAAAATTAGCTGGGCATGGTGGCATGCGCCTATAGTCCCAGCTACTCGGGAGGCTAAGGCAGGAGAATTGCTTCAACCCGGGAGGCAGAGGTTACAGTGAGCAGAGATCATGCCACTGCACTCCAGCCTGGTCAACAGAGCAAGACTCCGTCTCAAAAAAAAAAAAAAAAAAAGGAAATGTTAGTCTCTAAAATATTAAATAATATTTTAAAATTAGAACTACTTCCCAACTCACGTATATAGTATATTATTAATATAATTGTAACCCAGAACCCTTTATTGTTTATTACACTACTATTCATGTGCTCAAAGGTAATAAAGTGGTTTATAAAATAGACACTGCTGTAGATTAGAGAGAAAATTGGGAGGAGGAGTTTTGTATCCAGGTCTAGAAAAATGAATAGAAACACTTGGAAGGCAAATTTATAAATTGTATTCAGCAAGTACTCTAAGCCTTAGTTGAGGAGAGAAGACTTACATGCATGAAACAGAAGAAAAGAATACACTTGTTTATATGCTTATTTTATTCTCAGAGCAAATTTTAGGAAGTCAGGTCTTAAGTGACAAAAATGTTTGGATCTGGTAGATGCAGTTTTGTCTGCTTACCTAGTTAATACTGGGTAAACATTGGCCAATTCCCTTTTTTCAGCAGTTATTGAATTCCTTATTGATATAACAATGTTACATAAACTGTTATAATAACAACTAAACATTTGTTTTATGTAATTTTCAGTCCACTTGTCTATTTGAGGCTTTACCCTGTTCTTCTGTATTAGGTGTGAGACATCGTGGCCTTTCATAGTCAGTTTGGGGCATACCTTAATCCAGTCTTTATTTTCTCTTTTTAAAAGTGAGCTCCATCATCATAGGTTTGGAAAATACTCCTCTTAAAGATTCACATTGTGCTTTAGTAGAGGTTCACAATTCATTTTGCAAAACTGATAATAGATTTGTTATGAAATTCAGAAATCTTCAGATTTTAGAAGGGCATTATGGTGTATATAATGTTTAAGTCATAGCCAGTGGGGCTTAGGTTAAGTAATATCCCCAGTGGGAATTACTCCTGTAATCAAACATATAATCTCTACAGAAAAATGTATGAATTAAACTAAAGAAAACAAAGACTAGGAAACCTTAAGTTGAAGTCAGGTTTTCTTACCATATAAATTATATTTAGACTTTTAGTTTTCAAAATCTTCTGAACTTCTAAATTGTTAAGTTATTCTGGGCCTGTTTATTAAAGACTCTGGAAAGTCTTGAAGAAAAGAAAACTGCTTAATTTTGTTTAACGTAGTATTTTTTTCAAATTTATTTTAACACAGCTTTTTTTCAAGTAATAGTTACCAATGATCTGTGTATTCTGTAGAATACACTTTGGGATGAGCTGTGTCATTCATGACTGATGTATGAACCTTCACTTAGGGTGGACTAAGTTCCACATGTGGTTAATCTGGTCTGTTTTATGTTGCGTAATACAGGCTTTAATTTTTGGTAGTATCTCCAAATTTAGTAAGCCTTCTTATTGTGTTGGCAGATGATTTTTAGTAGAAGGCACAAAGACAATTTGGTTGAAAAATGATTTGATAATTTTAGCACAGTTTGAGGCAGTTTGGGTAATATTTAAGCATTTTAATCTACTTTTCAGAATTGGGGTTTCTTTCCTCCTTTTTAAATTTTGAATTCATTTTTACTCATTTAGGCCTATTCCTTACTATTGGAAACATTATAGAATAAATAGAAGACAATGGAAACAATATAATGTCCATTATCTCGTGCTTGATCTTATGTTTTTATTCAGTCATAGAAAAGAAAAATATGTCCTGGTGATTAGAAATTTTTCCTTGATGACCTGTTTTCAAAATTTAAACGTTTCTGAAAACTTTGTCATTTAAGCAAGACAGGCAAGATTAGCTGTGCATAAATTAAAAATAATTATTTAAGAGTAAAAAAAAACTCAGAGCAAAAAAAATTCAGATCATTTGGTTTTCTTTCATTGTTTTTTCTTATTATACAAGCAGTACATTTTCTTTAAAGAATACAGAGACAAGCAAAAAGAATAGCCCTTTCCTCATTACCTAGTAAATGTTTATTGTTGTATCACTTCCTTAAGGAAGCCTCCCATTATCTTTTGACTTGTTAAAATTTTCCCTGCTGTTCATGCTTATAGCACCAGACACTTCTCCTTCGTAATACTTATTATAGTTGCATTTACTTCTAGGTTATTTTGAGGATTGTCTCCTCTCTATTCTATAACATTCTTAGGGACAGAAGGATTATTTCTGGCTTTGCATCCCTGGTACTTTAGCAGATTGGTTGATGCGTTTTGTGGGAATATACTGAACAAATAAATGAACACATTTAATATGGTTCACTTAGATGTAACTAAAACTAACTCCTTAATATGTATCTTTCAACACTTTTTCAAAGACTATGTATTTTTGAATAGGATTATACTATACATACCATTTTAACAATCTGCTTTTTTTTCCCCTACGTGTCAGTATACCATGAACATCTTTGGGCAATAAATAGGTCCCTGCAGCATCATTTTAAATGGCTGTGTAGGATCCTGTTGTATTTTGCAGTTAATTTAACCAGTCTCCTTATTGGACATTTTGTTTGTTTTCAGTAATATACTATTATAGATCGTGTAGAGCAAGTAGAGTTGGCTAAAATGAATTAGAAATTCTAAAAATTAGGGGACTTTTTATAAAATCTGAAAAAACACAAAAAAGATTACAGATGCATTAACAGTTACAAAAAGCTTATGGTGTTTTAAGATACTTTCAACCAGTTTTGTTTGGAAAGTTTTCCCCCCTCAAATAGTCATTATTTTCTTTTCTTTTCTTTTTTTTTTTTTTTGAGACAGAGTCTCACTCTTGTTGCCCAGGCTGGAGTGCATTGGTGCGATCTCTGCTCACTGCAACCTCCACCACCTGGGTTCAAGCAATTCTCCTGCCTCAGCCTCCCGAGTAGCTGGGACTACAGGCACGTGCCACCATGTCCGGCTAATTTTTGTATTTTTAGTAGAGATGAGATTTCACCATGTTGGCCAGGCTGGTCTCGAACTCCTGACCTCAGGTGATCAGCCCGCCTCGGCCTCCCAAAGTGCTGGGATTACAGGCGTGAGGCACCACGCCTGGCCAATAGTCATTATTTTCACCCAAATCATTTTATGGTAGCACCTCTAAACTGACTAAAATGAATAAGACAAGTGGTCTTATTCTCTTACAGGTGAAAAAACTAAGTTAAAAAGTGGTCAGTGACCTCAAGTGAATAATAGTTAAGTACAGATAAAGACAACACAGTAAAAGGTCAAGTAGAGAAAAAAATTAGTGTGCTATGCTAGCCTGGGAAGGTTTTACAAGGGATGAAGGACTTTGAAGAATAATGGGAATTGGATAGGTGGAAAACGTTGAATAACACAAGCAAAAGCATAGAGGCATAATTAAGTGAGGTGTCACTGGAAGAAGCACAATTAAAGAAAACTTTCGTGGAAAAGTTGAGGTTTTAGAAGCTGTTCGAATGATAGAAGGGTGTCATTTTTGGGTGATCTTTCTAGGCATGTGGTACTATGTTAAATAATTGAATCGAGTCCAGTGCAAGGAATTGAGCTTGAAATAAGATGTATCAGATGTGTAAAAAGTAATGAGCTGCTTTATAGGAAATGACTGAGAAGGTAATGTAATCTGCAGTGTTTGATTATTTCCAGGCCCATATTTGTGAAAAGGTTATTATATATAGTTCTGTAGTGATAGCACTAGAGACCCTAACTACATGTGTCTTATGGAGAAAAGTTTTAGCATAACAGCTGAAGATTTCAAAATATAAAGAGAGTGAAAGGATTTACTATACTCCATGTCCTTTTATTTTTTCAATCCTTCTACTTTTTGTCTAAAAAACCTAGTACTCATTGAGTGCTTATTGTATGCCAGGCACTGTTCTAAGCCTTTATACATATTATCTCATTTAATCTTCACGAAAGCTTCAAAAAATAAATATTACTATTATTCCCCGTTATTACAGATTTTAGAGATTTTTAAAAATTGAGATAGAGATTTACTTGTCCAAGGTCACACAGCTAGAGCTAGTAAGTGACAGGATTAGGAGAAAGGATCTTGCAAGATAATTAGGATACCATTAAAGAGCTATGAAAAGAAGCTGGTAGGGGTAAGATGAAGGGGTAGATGATAACTTTTAACAAGAGAAAATTCTAAATCCAGGTAAGGATTGATTATGTGACTTTTCTATCACAGTGATAGAAGAAAATTCTGTTTTGAGAGAGATGCTGCAATAAGTAGCAGAATTTGGCAACTGATTCAATATTCTAAGTTAAAGGGTAAAAAGAAATGGGTGTTCAGGAGTTACTGAATTATGTGATAGGGTTAAAGAATTACCAGTATGATAAGAAATTTGCTTATAGGTAAGGAGAATAAAAGGAAAATAAACTGTTTTGTTAAGGTCAAATTGCTTACTTGAGATAGAACACTCCAGAAACTCCTAGAATATAATTAGCTCAAGACATGCACATTTAGTAAATAAAAGACAAATTTAGGCTCTAGTTCTGTGACTTTATATCCCAGGCACTTTGCAAATTCACTGTTTAATAATACAAATACCCTTGAGTTTTTACTTGCAACAGTGATTAATATCTTAGTATTCATTTATTTATTAAGATTCCTAAGATGAAAGTACAGAGGGAGGAGTGAATGTGTTGGGATAATTTTAAAACATGGAAAGGCTAAATCTAGGAAAGCATTGAAGTACCTTTTTTTTTCTTTTCTTTTTCTTCCTCCTATCCCTCCCTGAGAGACAGGATCTCGCTATGTTGCCCAGCTGGCCTCGAACTCCGGGGCTCAAGCCATCCTCTCACCTCGGCCTCCCAAGTAGCTGGGACCACAGGCGAGCTGGGATCACAGGCATGCACCACCACACTTGGCTTAAAGTGGAAGTCTGAGTATAAGTAGCCCAGTGGTCTGAGGATTGAAGACAGGAAAACCAAGTAAAGGAGAGGGGTAAAGAATGAGGAATAAGAAACTGAGAAAGGGGAACTGAAAGGGGGATGATAATCACCTTCGTGTGTAAAGAAAATATGCCATTTCTTTTATAAAAGGCGTATTTCCAGATTCTAGAAAACTAGAGTTTTATGCCTCAGTTACAGTACAAAATATATCTTTAGTTATAATTTTCCCTCTGAGGTTGGGCATTCTTTTCTTAAATTGTTCTAAGCATAGTATTTTAGAAAGCTTCATTAGGGTATACTTTTGTAACATTAATTACTAAGGTTTATTATTAAGGTTTATTAATGTTTCCTAATGCATTTTCCAGGTACAGTTGACACTTTGTTTTAGGCTCAAGAGTGGTATTGAAATTCTGTGTATGTTTTAATTTGACTTCTGACTTCAGCATAATTTTAGATTTGAGAATTTTATTCTATTTTATATGACCAGGTAACTTAGGGCAGTGGAAGTAAAAGGCCTGGGATGTGATCAAGTTGAGTGATAAGGGAAGGGAAGCCCACTGGGGGGTAGTATGTAACTTGCCCTGTATATATTTTGTCCTGAAGCAAAAACAGATTACCAAATAAAGGCGTGGTTTTGTAGTATCCCATGCTCATTTTTAAAATAATATTTAATTTTTTGAAGTGCTGATTTTTTTACTGAAGAATACAGGAAAATTTATACTGAAATAGTTTTTTTGAGGATATATACTGAGGGTATTAAAAAACAGTAAATGTACAAATCATCCAACCCTAATCAAAAGGAATGCTCTGAGCCAAACAGAAGATTACATCTCTTTCAAAAATTTGAAAGAATGCAGTATTTTACCATAAAAAGAGTACAGCTTTGAAGTGAGACAGACCTAATTTCACATGTATGCTCCTAGTGTATATTAGCTACAGCTCCTCCATCAGTTTCTTTACCGGTTTATAGCCTGTTTCTTTATCTGTGATAAGTGAGGTAGTACCTACTTGGCTGTATTGTTAAGATTAATTAGAATAGCAAATGCATAGTATGTCACTTGGAGCTTGGCACATGGTAGGAATCAATAAGTGGTAACTTAGGATATTTGTGCGGTAGAATTACATAATGGAAGGAGCTTGGACTTTGTAGTTAGAATCCCTGACTGTGGTGCTTACTTACTGTGTGACACATGAGTAAGTTAATTAATCTTTTTGATCTTCAGTTATCCCATATTACAATAGAGTTATTACCTACCTGGGAGGGTTATATTGAGAAATAAATAAGTTAATTTATACAGACCACTTTACTAAGTATCTGACACACAGCAGGTTCTCAATAAATGTTAATCTTCTTACTACTACTACTAGGTCATGTTGAAACTCTCTGGTGAATTGTTTAAATTATTTAAAATTGTTGTCAATGTTTTCTTCACTACAAAATAGACTTAAATGGACCCTCAGAATTGTAAACAATTACCTGCATCCCTTTTCCTACCCCCTAGACTGTTGGTGACATTTCTGAAAAAAGTAGGATTCTTGTATTTAGGGATCACTTCTTAGAACTTATGTGTGCTAAATACTGTAAATACAAAGTGAATAATATGATTTCTGTCACCAATAATTTACAGTATAGTAAGGATGACAAACATAAGAACAGACAATTACAATACTCTAAGTATTACATTCATTGATTTGTGTACAAAGTAGAGTGATAGTTTAGAGGACATGCATAAGAAGAACTGAGATGGAGTAAGTAAAAAGAATTTAAAGAAAGTTAAAAGATTTTCTGTTTAGGCTTTTCTCACCATAGCTTAGCTAAAGCTAAAGCAATAGCTAACATTTATTGATCACCTACCATGTGTCTAGCAGTAGTATCAGCTTTTGGGATGTTATAACCCATTTAATTCTCACAGAGTAGGTAATACTATTATCCTTGTTTTACAGATGAAGAAACTGCACAGAGAAATAAAGCAGTTTGCTCAAGGTCTTGTATGTAGTAGCTATTATACATGACCTCTATAATAGTAGGTGGTTGTAGCAGTTATTCAAACCCAGGTAGTTTAGTTCTAAAACTCAGGCTTATAACCAATATGTAACATTACCTCCAATTCCCTAATAACATTTAAGAATCCTAATGACATGGTGAACTGAAATACCAAGTAGCCACCTTAGCTTCTCATTCCATTCAAATAGAGTAGCTGCTAGAGTTAACTGAG
The DNA here is from genome assembly GCF_028885655.2 of Pongo abelii. Lineage (NCBI taxonomy): Eukaryota > Metazoa > Chordata > Mammalia > Primates > Hominidae > Pongo > Pongo abelii. The sequence continues at coordinate 52,575,370 of NC_071998.2, forward strand.
AGTTTAGTACCTGTGTTTAGTGCCTGTGTAACAATAAGATGAAATTCATGGGACTCTCAAGGGTGACCTCTGTTGTGCTTATAAATGAATACAAAATCAAATGGCTTTTTTTTTTTTTTAAGCTAATCAGAGTAGGGCTGGTGGGGAGAGGTTGAGGAAGAATTTTATTTCCTCCAAATTACTGTTTTTATAAAACCTTCCCATACATAAGTCAGCAAGATCATTCAGTTTTTTCTTGTGAACTTGAAAAAAATGGTAAAGGCAATGTATAGAGGAAAGGCATCTTGGCATTCAAATTCATGAGCCCCCTTCAGCAATACTTACGGCACTCAGTTTAGGAATCAGTTACTAGCTGTATTATAGAGATACCAAGAATTTAATCACTTCTCCCTGAGTATTGCTTATTTAAGTAGCCCACTCACTTACCTATCTTTGTAGGAGTTTACTTCTGTTATAAGGTACTGTGTAAGCGCAGAAGTAAATAACAATGGTGAATAAAGAAATATATGTTGGGTTATTTTAATTTAATTGAAAGCAAATGTCAAATGACACCCGTCAATACTTATTAAAATAAGACAGTTAAACCCCTGTGAACCTCAGCAACTCAAAATTTGCAGTTCAGTCATAGTATACATGGATTTTATTGAGCCAAAAGTTAGAAATTTTATAAATTACAGTTCTGCGATATGATTAAAAAGTAATACAAAAAACAAATTATAAACTGGAATTGTGTCAATTGAGTTGACGTATTTCTTGCAAGATGATCATGTTTATATAGGAAAATGTTTGGAAGGGAGCATTAGGATTATGTACAGCAAAGTTACTTTATATACTCACTCATTTTCCCTTTTGAAAAACATATTGACTTTTAAGTGGATTTTAGTCTGCAAATGATTGTGAACTAAAAATGACAGAAAAGTATTTCTGAATATTTTTTGTGCCCTTGTGTAGATTGTAAGCTCCTAGAGGACAAGATTTTTCTTTTTTATAATTTTTTACTTTCGTGTTGTCTGTGTAACTTGTACAGTGTCCTATATCTAGTATTTGTTGAGTAATTAACAGTTTGTTAGTTGATTTTGCCAATTACAAATTGGGGGAAAACCTTTAATATGTTTCTAACTAAAAATAGAATTTTGTTTGTTTGTTTTGTTTTTTTTTGAGACAGAGTTTCACTATTGTTGCCCAGGCTGGAGTGCAATGGTGCGATCTCGGCTCACTACAACCTCCACCTCCCAGGTTCACACGATTCTCCTGTCTCAGGCTCCCAAGTAGCTGGGATTACAGGCACACACCACTACACCCGGCTAATTTTTGTATTTTTAGTAGAGACGGGGTTTCACCGTGTTAACTAGGCTGGTCTCGAACTGACTTTAGGTGATCCGCCTGCCTTGGCCTCCCAAAGTGCTGGGATTACAGGTGTGAGCCACCGCGTCTGGTCTAAAAATAGAATTTTTATGCATGTATGTATATTTTTTTGTCAAGTTAAATACAAAAAGTAGATATATTTCAGTGTATACTGTGAATTGGCTTTAAGTATAAGAGGTTTATTTTTCCCAGAGGTTTCTGATTCTGCAAATAACTAGGTGCACTTTAAAGGGAGATGTTTATCTTCTTTTAAAACTTTGGGTATTGATACCACCAAGGGCAGCCTATTAGGTGAGTGCAGAGCTAAAGGAGTAGAAAAACTTTGTTACCTAAGCTACTAAGGGGATTTTCACATTAGACTGGCTAGAGACCATAGTCTTCAGCTGTAGTTCTTATGCAAGTTCCTGACTGCGAGGTCAATGTTAAAGGTAAGGTTTTTTTTCCTATGTAGTCTCATCTTAAGTTGCAAATGTAGATTTTAATTAAGCAGTAGTCATGTGACTTTTTTGCCTAATCTTGCAGTAGATTCTACTGTATAACACATTGGAGATGGTAATAGTTCAGTTCATATAAACATAAAACAGCATTTGTTAATATGTCTGTTAACAGGTAGTTAATAGTTTAATATTTGCTTTTACTGGGGCTTGTTTTGATTCATCATTTTTATTTGACTCACTAGCAGCCATCTGTTAGTCACAATTTAACATTCAAGGATCTGCGTAATTTGTTTTTTGTTAATGAAGTGCTATAAACAGCATTATGAAGCTTTTCTCTTTTAATCTTGAAAGGAAAAAAATCCGTCTCTAAAAAAGCAATCACAAAGAAGAGGAAAACTGTCACAAAGTCACCTACTGTACCAGAGTTTCAGGTAAATGTTTCAACTTTGTCTCGAAATTTTTTAATTTTTTGTTTCAGTGTTCATATCATTCCTCGAGAGTTTGGCTGAATTCCAAGAAACTGTAGCACACATACTTGTAATGAAATGTTTCTGACAATGACTTTTCCCCCTGCTAGTATTTCATAATTTTTACCTCTATTTTTGTCTTTTAATAGTAAAAACCCTTTTTTATATCTTAATCTCTACTACATTTCCTAGAAGCAGTTTAATAGAAATAATATATATACTATATAGTATATGTATGTGTGTGTATATATATATGTATGCATATATATACGTATATATGTATGCATATATATACGTATATATGTATGTATACGTATACATACTATATATGTATGTATACGTATACATATTATATATGTATGTATACGTATATATACGTGTATATATGTATGTATACATATATATATGTGTATATATGTATGTGTATATATATATAGCATACATAAAAGCAAATGTGTGAATGAAACTCTCCCAAGAACAAATCATAATTTGGAGATGGTAACATTGCCTAGATAGTTCGTTTTCATTTATTTGGGCACTGTAGAAATAAATGGTAGATTTATTACTTGGAAAACAAATCTTTCAACTCTTAGCTGTATATGATCTTCAAAGAGAATATTAAGTAAAGGTTAATTGAAATGGTCTTTAAACATTTCTGTGGAAAGAAAAAGTAATTGTATGTACTGCCATATGATTAAGTGAAGAGTTTTTTATTTGTAGCTAATGCTAAGCAGAGAATCTCACCCTAATTAATGCTTTTATTTTCTATTTTATAAAAGATGTATTTTCTTCAATAAACACTTTCTTTAAAAACGTCTTTGCATTCATGTGTCTAGTCAATTTTCAGAAGTTTTATAAACTCATACCTAATGACCAAAAGATAAAAGTGATGTTAAAATGAATTTGTGAGTCTCAAGTCAAGTAGAGATGAAAATAAAGGGACAATAGCTATGAAAATATTGATAATATATAATGTGAGTTTAATAGATATATCTAAAAATGTGGACACATTCATTTTCAGTAAAAATTCTATTTTGGAGAGTGTTTTTATGGAAGTTACTAACTGGTAAAAATTTAACATTTTTAAATCAACAGTTAAAATAGACATGTTTTTCTCTTAGTACTTTAGAATAGAATATTTTTAATGATATTCTTAGGATGAATTACAAACATTTCTACAAAATCCTTTTATATATTATATAACCTTGGTTGCAGAGTAGTTAATAAAAAAAATAACAATTTTACTGTTTACTTAGAGGGCTTTATACCACTTCTTGTAACATATTTTTTAATGCTTTAGTATTACATCATCATGCGTCCACTGCTGTCACACCTGTGTTTACTATTTCTCCCACTTATGTTTTTCTCAATCCTCAAAGCATCAGCCCTGGGAATATAGATGTTAGAGCAAATCTCGCCCATTGTTAATATTTCCTCTATACCCATCTTAGTGAATAGACTTTTCCATATATTAAGTAGCACAGGCTGCATAGCCAGTGTTTTTTAAAATTGCAGTGGTATTCATAAGTGAGGCATGAAATCATTTTAGTAGATTGCATGACCAGTGTTTCTTTTTTAAGCTAACAAAATTAAACCAGAAAAGAAATCAGCACAATTACATATAGTAAGTGTGCTACATATAGCAATGTGAATATGTACAGTCACATATATTGTTTTGTGAAACTTTGGTTTCAATTGTATGTGTGTACACAAGGATATGCATTGTAAAATGTGTTGCTGACCATGGGTCATGGTCAAAATATTTTGCCAGATTGAGCTGTTTAAAATGGTCTTGGCTGGGCCCACTGGCTCATACCTGTAATCCCAGCACTTAGGGAGGCCGAGGCAGGCGGATCACCTGAGGTCAGGAGTTCGAGACCAGCCTGACCAATATGAAACCCCGTCTCTACTAAAAATACAAAAAAAATTAGCTGGGTGTGGTGGCATGTGCCTGTAATCCCATCTACCCAGGAGGCTGAGAGAGGAGAATCGCTTTAATCTGGGAGGCAGAGGTTGCAGTGAGCCAACATCGCGCCATTGCACTCTAGGCTGGGCAACGAGGGAAACTCTGTCTCTAAATAAATAAATAAATAAATAAATAAGTCTCTTCCTGGTTCTCAAGGTGTCCTAGAGGGAGAGAAAACAGAGAGGGAAAAAGAGAGAAAGAGAGAGGATAGAGAGGAGTAATAGTCTCATGAAAACAGTGGTTCTTATGCCTAGTTTACAATATGAATACCACGGCATTACTCATAAAGAAACTTGGCAACTGTCTCACAGGGAAATAGATCATTTGCTTCAAATACACACATTAATAAAGTAGAAGATAGTGCTAGTCACTAGTAAACTTTGCTGTTAAATGCAAAACTTAGTTTTGTCTCTCAAAATAATTTTATGTAGTGTGTTATTTTATTTGAGTCTTCCACATGTAAGAAGACTATTATATAATAAAGTGAATTTATTCCCTTCCCAAAAGTTCTAGCGATATGGTATTTAGCACCTCAGATTCTGTAAATTATTTGTTTTGTCCAAGGTGTTTTAAATATCACATTTCTAGCATTAAACATAAAAATATAGAAATATTTAGTCAAAAGATCTTCATATTATTCATTCTGAAATACCTTGCTTCTGAAAATAATGAACCTGTTTTTGGATAGATAATAGATCCCTTTTGTAAAACCTGACCAATTTGCCAAAGGACCGGTCTTCATTAAATTGACAGAAAGCATGCTTAGATAGAGATAAATGAAAGGGTTAAATTGTGAAGTTTTTTTTTTTTTAAAGTCCTAATGAGTTTTTAAAAATGTTTGACCTCAGCTGCTTTTTAGTTTGACAGTGTTTTTGTTGACTTTTTTTAAAGCTAGAACTTGAACTTGCCCCCCTATTTGCTTCAGAAAGAATCCATGTTTATATACACACCTAATATCTGCACCCAGGTTTAGAAAATAATCATCCTACTCCTATTTAGAGTATGCACTGTGAGCATTCAAATGGTGGTTTGGGTTTGTATGCGTGGCAGGGTGGGGTGGGGGTGGGCGTGTGTGTGTGTACAGTCGGCCCTCTGTATCTGTAGGTTCTGCATCTGTGCATTCAACCTTGGATTGAAAATATTGTTTTAAATGTGTCTGTACTAAACATGTACTGATTTTTTTTCTTGTCATTATTCCCTAAACAATATGATATAACAATTTATATCACAACTACATTGTGTTAGGTATTATAAGTAATGCAGAGATGACCTAAAGTATATGGGAGGATGTGTTATATGCAGATACTATACCACTTTATATCAAGGTCTTAAGCATCCTTGGATTTTGGTATCCACAGGGTTCAGAGGTGAGTCCTGGAACCAGTACCCCACGGATACCGAGGGACGACTGTATATTGTAAAGGGTCTAACCAAATGTGTGCCACTTTTTCCTAAGAGTTATGTCAGTGGTTCTCAAACTTTAGATAGTATAAAAATAATGTGATACCTTTATTTAAAATGAAGATTGTTGGTTTCATCCTCCAAAAGACCTTGATTCAGTGGGTACCAGTAATCTGCATAGTGGTTAAACACAAGGGTTCTGCAACCAGGCTACCTACTTGGGTTTGAATGCCAGCTCTACCACTGATTAACTCTGTGGGGTAAGTTGTTTGACTTCTCCATGATTCCAGTTTCTCATTTATACAATGGGGTAATAATAGTACCTTCCTTGTAGAGTTGTGAGGATTGAATGATACAGCTCACTGTTTTAGCCATTTTTATTGTTTTCAAATAAGCAGGTCAGTCGCTTCTGATGAAAAACACTGAATTATGAATAGGAAAATCAATTAAAAATGGCATAAAAACATCTATTATTGACACTTAGCACTCTTTCCATTTACTTAAAACCTTGAAATAAATCTTGGATTTGGTCTTAATGAAAGTGGCACATGATTAAGCCTACAAGAATTTGAAAAGTGGAAAACCAAGTAATAGTATTTGCATCATTATGTTTGATGAGAGTGAAAACTTATGTTTATCCCTATTTTATTGTTATGATGCATTATGTATTTGTCATCTAGGGGAAGTTGTTGGATTTTTTAGTGATAATTATAGAATATTGGTGATTTAAGCTTTTATATCAACTTTAACATTTACTTATGACTTTGTTAAATTGGTAAAATTCTTTTTCCCTTATCTGTTTTGTAATAAAAGAAAGACTATTAGACTGAAAAGTGAATATCAGTTTTCCTAATAGTTACTTTTTCCTAAAAAGTCTTTTCATTTAACATTTAAGAGAGAAATCTAATGTTATATGACTTATCTTTTGTACATAATTATGACAGAAAGTTACAGGAAGTATTTTTAAAAACTAATGTGTTGAGTCTCAATAACATAAGTTTTAAAAATAATTTAACAGCCTTAGTTACTCTAAGTCTGCTTTTCAATAATAACCAAAAAAAAAATCTTTAATGCAATGTGCCCTTGCTCCCATTTCATATGCATGATTGATTTTAAAGGCTGCTTTGCAGAAGAACTCCAGAATCCAGCTGCTAAGACTTACATTACATTGTTTTCAAACATAAAAAAACTCACTGATCCTTAACATACCTCTGAAAAAACTATACTTCTCCATCTAACCAATGGAGAAACTAAGGGATAAGAAATAAAGTACTTCAACATAACAAATTGAAACCAAAATTAAAATTAGGGTTTTGTTGTTGTTGTTGTTGTTTGTTTGTTTTGAGACGGAGTCTCGCTTTTCCGCCAGACTGGAGTGCAGTGGCAGGATCCTGGCTTACTGCAATCTCTGACTTCCTGGTTCAAGCGATTCTCTGTGGTTTCCTCTATCAGTGTGTCGTCTTAGGTCATTTTACCTCTGTTAGTTTAATCAGCTTTTTAACTGCTTCACTGTATTAAGACGTTTTGATTATATCATTATTTTGAATTGCTCCCTCTTAAAAATGAATATTTTTAACCTCAGCTTTTTGTTTCACTTTTAACAGCAGGAGTTCTTCTCCCTGAAAATTAATATAGTTCTCCCTTAAAAATATATGTAGTTCATTGAGAGAAACGTGTGTTTAATCACATGGTTGTTTATCAGACTAATTTGGCTTTCACGTCACAAGTGATATCCTTATTTGCAAGTTTTTAAGTAGTCGTTATTGCTGGTATGGTGATGATAAGAAATAAAAAGAAATTTTCCCATCTGCTTAGTTTTAGCAGATGCTATTATAATTTTAGTTTAAATACAATATAAATTTTGAATTTATACCATGCATTTAGTATTTCTCATAATTTTTATAATAAATTACAGGATCTTTTTATTAGAATGGGAGTGAATGTGATCCCTTTTGTCTGGACCTATTCATTTTCACTTTTCTACATTGTTTTGCTTTGCTTTTTAATATAATCTACCATATTGTTTGTATTTTTTTAATGTTACCTTATGTCCTTTTTTGGAGCAAGTAAATATCTTTCAGACCTATTGAATTTCTATCCAAAGGACATAATTTCTAGTTTGAAGTATCAGTAAAGTAAGGAATGATTTATTATGTAGTTCTGAGATATGGTCATGGAGTTTTTTTGTTCTCTACAGGGCCTCCCCACTCCCCCCACATACATACATACATTGCTGCTTCTTGAGTTAAAGAGAGGACCTTTTAATATTACCATTTAATAAAAATGAAAGCTTAGATATAAACTAAATCCTAAAACTATAATACAAGTTCAGTTGTTAGATTTCTTTATTTTTGTTTTGTTATAAAGACCCTCTTAAAAAGAATATAATATAGTAGGAGAAGTCCTGGGTTCTGTGGTTTCCTCTATCAGTGTGTCATCTTAGGTCACTTTACCTCTGTTAGTTTAGTTAGCTTTTATATGAATTGGAGATAGGTCTCTTTAGCCTAGGCTAAGACTTGGACAAATTACACATTTTTAGTCCCTTTCAGCTCTGAGATCTGTGATTTTGTAGCTCTGCCATGGATTGTATTAAATGAAAGGTTAACTTGAGGGAGTGTGACAGCCTTGGAGAGGTTCTTCCTGGGAGATAAAACTCTTCTTGTAACCTCTGCGGCTTGACTGAAAACCTCCTCTCTTAAGTGTTAGCAATGTGGCCTGACTGTAATCTGAGCTGCTATGGAGTTTCATGTTCACCCCTGCAGGCCCTGTGCCTCAGATATGTTTTTCAAATTCAAGATGAGAAGGAGGTTTTAATAAGGTGTTTTGCTTTGTTCAAAAAAAATCTGTGTTCTTCTTTTTTAAGTTGAACTTTATTTATTGGGTTGATTCTGTTTTTAAAAACATCATATGAAGTTGAGTTGAATGTAATGGCCACACATATGCCTTATTTCGGAGGCAGAAGAGAGGCAGTAGAGTTGTATATGAATTGAGTTGGCATAAATCAAACTAACTGTGTTCCTATTCAGTTTTATAAAAGGTTAATTTGACTCTATATATTGGATATATATATTAGGTATACATTAAATATACATATAGAGAGAATATATATTAGTTTTAATATATAAAGTATAAATTGTTATGTAGCTATTAATGTCATTTTAATATAACCTCAGAATAAATATTACAGCTAAAAATATTTTAAGAAACAATTGTCTTATCATTGTACATTTAGTTCAATATGCCATTCCCTATTTGGAAATTAATCTTGTATTTTCATACTCATTAGCTCCATGGTACCAGAATGTTCCAGTAGCCATGTTGATTTATAATTCATAGTCATTTAGTACCTTACTACTCAAAAATGTTTTGCAGACAATACCTGGGAACTTGTTAGAAATGCAGAATCCAAGGTCTCACATCAGACCTACTAAACAAAAAACTGTTTTATTAAGATCGCCATGCAATTCTTATGCACATTAAAGTTTGAGAAGTACTAATTTAGTACAGTTTACTAACTAGATACAGCCACTTGAAAGTGTTATTTTATGTAGCTCTTAAGCTGTATGATTTCATTCATGGTTTGGCTTCAGAACTGTGTTATCTCTTGCTTTAAATGGAACATAAATATCTGTTGACTTCATAACTAATTGATAATTAAAAGATCTCAAAATGTTTTAGGGCATGTTTAGTTGTAGGGGTATATGTGTTCATTGTTCCTGTAAGTTTCTATGAAGAGATAACTGTGTTATCTCTTCCTTTAAATGGAACATAAATATCTATTGACTTCATAACTAATTGGTAATTAAAAGATCTCAAAATGTTTTAGGGCCTGTTTAGTTGTAGGGGTATATGTTTTCATTTAGTTGTAGGGATATGTGTCTTCATTGTTCCTGTAAATTTCTACAAACTGCATGCAAAATATACCCTATTCCTTGTGTAGTGAGACAACTGAGATGCAAGTAAAAATTCCTCTGTGGTTTGCCATATGTGCAAATAAGAAATCTATGATTTGATATTAACAAGTACACCAAGTTCGGTGAAAAGAGTTATAGCCATCCATCTGCAAGCTCTGGGGCAAATTTGACACAGTCATCATAATAGCAGATTATACTATGAAAAGTTTAGTCCTCACTGAATACTTAATAAAAATCCACCGTAGGGACAACATTGTTCCAAGTCTTCATAGTTACAATAGAAGTTGAAGACGCTCTCTAGTTCTAGACCCACTTACCTGGTTGGCCAGTCCACTGCTTGACCATCAGCATTTCTTTCATAAGTATATTTGGCAAATTGGAATGTGTAGTTTCTAATAAATATCAGCTACACTGTCCCACTACATCACTGTATTGTTTCTACTCTCAAATTGTTTAATCTGGGTTATTTAAATACATATTTTCCCTACTTGGTCAATTCTATGAGTTTGAAATTATATAGATATTCCTAATATGTAATTGTTAATACAAATTATCTGTGATCATTTTTTCTTAATCTGTTAGGTTGAACTGTCTTGCCATTTTTGTAGATAAAAAGCATATCAGCAATTTCATATAGTTTAACCTAATAAAAGAAATTTAAGGGGCTCTGTCTTATTTTTGTCACTCAGTAGCCACAAGGAATTATCTTGTTGTAACCCACTTTTGCTTTTATTGTTTTTGTTTGCTCTTCTAACAAAAGAAAGTGCCCTTTAGGAAAACAATCCCCTTACACTGAAATTAATGAATGTAACAAACATGGGGCTGATAAAAGCTAATGGTGAATTAGTAATTTATAAGTACAGTTTTTTTAAATTATCACATGGTATAAACATTACAATAAGACTTTTCATTAATCTGAGATTTTTGGTTGTAGTTTTGTTTCAGAAATCTAGTTCTTTTTCACAGTAATTTTTTTTAAATAGCTTAAATTATTTTAGGAAAAAAGTATATTGAATGAATTGGAGAAATTCAGTATAATTTTACAAAAACTAAGATGTAGTTACTAATATTTTTGTTACTGTTGTTGACAGTTCACTAAAACTTTAGTAATTAAACCAAGCTAGTTTAGTTGTTAGTAATTAATAATTATTTTGGCCATTTGCCAATGTTACCAGGTGAAATGAAATGAGCCACACAATTATGAAAGGAAATAGATGCTATCTGTGGAGATGGTTTTATTAAAGACTACTAAACTGATATTAAGAATGTGTACGTCATTTTGTTTAGGTCTTTGAATGTATTCCATATAGTTGCAGTCCTTTTAGCAACCCCAACAGCAATAACTAAGGTTTGTTAAATTGTATAGTTAGCAAACCAAGGCAAAGGTATAACAGTTCTCCAGGAGTGTGTTTATTCACCTACTGGGAGACTGCCTGATGAAGCATTTCTTAAAGGTGATTTGACAACCTGTGAAATCTAGGGTGAGTTTCCAGATCTTTGTCATTCTGGGCTGAAAGTTAATGATGTTAAGAAAGTACCCGAATTATAAAGCAAACTGAAAGGTGGGGATGTGGGATGAAACCACCAATGTTGAAATTTCAGCTTCTTTTATACTAAGCCTGAAGTTCATACATAGCAAATAAATACATTTTAAAATATAAACTGCAGAGCTTTTCTTGCGTTTTACTATTACAGAGAAAAATAATTGTGAATTCAGTGTGTGTTAAAACAACTTCTGTTACCACATTTTGGGTGTTTTATATTATGTGTTATCAAGCTGTGTTTTTGTGTTTTATTTTAGCTTATTTGCACTAATCTTGATGAACTCAGGGAATTAATCACAAAAATCGAGAATGAACTCAAAGATCTGGAAAACAGTAGAAAAAAATCGGTAGGTGTTGATCCAAAAGTTCTATCTATTATTGTCAGCATTAAAATTTATTCCTGCTTTTTCCTAAAGCCTTTTTGAAATCTTGTTTTCCTGGATTACATGAAAATTTACAATGAAAGATAGAAACATTGTTTCTTTTATTTCTCCTGTGTGGTCTAGTTTTCATTTTTAATAGACAGAAATCGTGCCAGGGGCAGTTAAATTAATTTTGTTTGCCTGGTTTGTATCAGGTATAGTTTTAGATATTTCCCAGTATACTGGCTGGTTGTTTTCTGACTGGTAGTTTTTTGGGTAATGTTTGCCTTGCAAATATTCTTAATAATTATATGCTTTTAATGGAAGTTTATTGCTTAGTAACATAAAATTTTAATTCAGTGTAATATAAAAACAGATGTAAATTGTTTAATACTGCCCCAGATAATTTTGATACATACTTAACAATATGACTTTTTAAAGAACCTTTATCTGCTGAAAGTTTTTTTTAACTTTCACTATATCCTCTAAATTATAATTAATCTTTACTTTCATTTTCTAATATTTTTATTGTTCTTGAGAGACTAGAGTTTAAGGGCATATATTCACCTGATACTTGGTAAAACACTCAATTGTGCTATTTATTAAATCAATAACACCTATTTAACTAGCATTTATAGTTGGGCTATGCACAGATTTTAAACACAATTACATACCAATAAATAAATGGGAAAGGCTTTAAACCTGAAGAAAATCATTTTTTTTAAACCTTTCATTTTGCGCCTTAGGGATATCATGAAGCCACTTTTAGATCTATGCTCAGAACCTGTTAATATAAATATGTATAAAATATGGTTAGTGATTCAGCAAGTTTGATATCAGCAGATTTGTATTAGTCATTTTATATGTTGTTAGGAAAGACATGTTGGTAGCACTCTGAAAGGAGGAGATTGCAGTACCATAAAAGTACAGCCTTCTGAAGTTACTTAGTACTAGGGTGAAACAGCCTTAAGCATTTCAGAAGTCTCATGTGTGACAGATAACCCTGAGAGTATCATGGTAATTTAAGAGAGAGAATAAATGCTCATGATGATAGTCATCAATTAGCAAGAAAACATTATGTTCAATAATTAACTTGAGAATGTGGAAAACTGCATATTTTGGAAATATTTTCATTAAAAATGGTTTAGATTCTTATATTTTTATACATATACACTTTAGGTGTATAGGCAGTCTCTTGATATGGAAGACCATGTGTTTCATTAAAATTTACTGCTGTGATATATTCCTCAAATATTTATGTTATGTAAATGTTATTTACTCTGCAGCCAGAGGGTTTTTTTTTTTTTCTGTTTTATGCTTAGAAAGGACTAATTCTGTTCGTTAATAGGAAGGAATAGTCTTTTTAAAATATCACAGTGTTACTGTTTTTTGCAGAAGTTGTTTGTTTTTAGGGAGGTGTCCATATTTCGTTCTAAACAATTCTGTTAAATAAATTTGCCAATTTTTTATACTACAGTTAAACATAACTTTTATTTATTCCCATATTATAAATTAGAGGGTTTTTTAATGCATAGTTTTAAGCATAGTTGAATTATGTACTTATGGTATATATTATAGGAGAAAAAGACTTCTGCAAGCATTCTAGAGGCTTCTGTAAAGCCGTTCACCTCATTTCCATTGGTACTGTGTAGAAGAAGAATAAAAGAAAACATAAACCACAGCCAGGCGTAGTGGCTCAGGCCTGTAAACTTAGCACTTTGGGAGGCTGAGGTGGGAGGATTTCTGGAGCCCAGGAGCTCGAGACCAACTTGGACAACATAGCTAGACCCCATCTCTACAAAAAATAAAAAATTAGCTCAGCGTGGTGGTGCATGCCTGTAGTCCCAGCTTCTAAGGAGGCTGAGGCAGGAGGATCACTTGTGCCCAGGAGGTCGAGGCTGCAGTGAGCTGTGATCATGCCACTGCATTCCATCCTGGGCAACAGAACCAGAGCCTGACTCAAAAAAACAGAAGAAGAAAACATAAACTACAAATATTTGACATTGTATTCCTTGAGGGCATGTTAATCAGAAAATTTTAAATTACCCTAGGGTTTAGTTGATTTGATTTGTGTCTCTAAACTTTTAACTTGTCCATGCCCCCTGATGTTTGCATATTAGTTTTAAGATATGTTTTCCACCCTTCAAAAAGTAGAAATTCTTGGAACTGTACTCAGCAGGGATAATCTTACTGAGATTACTAACATAAGAGCTCTTTCTCCTTAATTTAAACTGTTTAAAAGATTGTTTACATGAACAGATTATCTTAACCAATGAAACAGCCACACAGCATAAAGCAAATAGACAATAAAAGTTTGCATCTATTCTTCCTTATTTTTTACAAAAGCTAATATTGATTGTGATAGATGTTCTAGGAATTAACTTTATTAAAGGTTTATGTTATGTAATGTATGTTATGTTACATGTCATGTTTTATGTTATGTATGTTTACTGCCAGTTTAGCATCATTTGGGAGTAAGGTGTTCCACTTAACTGAATTTCTAGATAACTGAAACGTAAACCTTTGATACTAAAACAATTTTAATGGAAAAACTTCCCTGACTCCTTGTACTAAACACAATTTAACCTTTTCTTTATGACTTGAGGGTCATCGTTATGAATAACAATATTGTTACTCTAAAAATCTGTTGGTATTGGTAGCTCTGATTAAACATTCACCAAAAGGCTTTTAGGTTAATATATTTTGAAGGATTTTGTTTGTATTTTTGCTTTTGTTCTGTCTTTTTTTCATTGCCAGGCTGTCTGTCACCTGTCATTTCTTGTGTGTGTCCATATGCTTGCCCTAGCTGATATATTGTGGATTAAGAAAGCAGGTAACCATACTTACTACAATTGAGTTCATAGTGAGGACCTGAAGGATTTTCTTAATAATGAAGTGTATAAACTTGGTAATAGTGACAACTCTTTTGACTGATGCCTTGTCTTGTGGCCTTCCTTCACTATTGTCAGACAAATGAAGTATTAATACTGATCTTCATAAGAGTATATCACTGTCAAAACTAAGTATCTAGAGTCAAAACAATTCTTTTATTATCAACATTCATATCTATGATAATGGCTCCAGTAACAAGATATATTCCATTATAAATATTTCTTTTTATAAATTATAAGTGTCATTACTAAAGGTAGAAATTACACATGTGATAGAGGATTTAACATGGATTCATATAATACAAACACCTAGCTGCTTCAGGAGGCTTCTCTGCAGGGACTTTCCAGATAGTATTTCCTACCAAAGTAGAAAAGCAGCAGGGAAGAATGGCCCCATTTTTTCACTCAGGTAAACATTCCATTTTAAAAGTTTTTTTGTTTTTAATTAGTAAACTTTATTTTTTAGAGCAGCTTTATGTTTGCATAACAAGGTCTTTTTAACCTTTTAGAGGTTTTGTCATTGAACTACTCATTGTACTGGAAGACTTAGTGTTTTAAAATTTAGATTGTTTACTCATTCTTGCAAAGCAACTAATTTTGTTTATGGTTAATGTGAAGAGAAAAATGCTTTAATTTTCTGAAATTTATACTCAGTTCACTTGATCCCATCACTCCATTTAGGGGTTTAGTCCAAAAAGTCCTCATCATCCTTTAGATCCTGTGGTACTGAACTTAATTTTTATCTACTAGATATTTGTTAAAAGTGAGACCTCTGGTTGAGATAAATATGTAGTTTGACAAAGCCCTTTAGTTTTTTCTTTCTCATCATTATTTACTTGATAGCATTCTTTCATGATCTAAAGAAGAAATCGGAACATTTTGTTTTTATTTTTGTGGTTTTAGTTAGCAGATAAAATTTGCATTTTGCTTCATTATTTAAAAAATACCTGTTTTAATGTAGGAAATTTATTAGTTTTCCTGAAAGATAGAGCTAAGATATTGATAACTTTAGCTGATCTTATTGTACTTGAAATTTGTTAGACAGTATTGCTTTCTAAATAATAAAAATGGGAAGATTTCGCCAAACTTATATTTCTAAGTTTTTCATATAATCCCCTTTTCCCTCATATTTGTTTAATGCCCTTTACGTTCTGTATCATAGTTCTGATTTTCAAAGAAGTTTCAGTCTTTTTCAATTAAGGAAAGACCCTTGTAGAGATTGGGTATGAGGAAAAGTGAAAATTTTGCAATAAATATGTTATTTATAAGGAAAAAAACCTCTTCTGGGTTATGTGATGATAAATGAAAGTCTTATAAATATTGATAATTAAATTTTAAATGTAATACCACATCTTTTCTAATACATCTTTTATCAGATAAGCCCCTCAACATTGAGTAAGATCTAAGATTTTATTTATTTCTAAATTTTATAATCAATATGTAAGGAAAGCTATACATATTGAGCACAACCGCCTGTGTGCTTTGATCCTGTGATGCTATTTGGAATTTAACTTTTGTTCTCCCCATTTCTTCTCCCTACCCCCAAAAGTAATGTACACAATGATGTATTTAGCAGACCACTCCTAGTAGTGGAAATTTGGAAACAATCCATATGTCCAGCAGTAGCGAGATGACTAACCAAACAATATTAACACACTGTTATATAGCTAGTAAAATTGGTAGATCATTGTTACAATACGGAAATATTTGTGAAATGTTAAGTTTTAAGACATACACAATAGGCCAGGCGCGGTGGCTCACGCCTGTAATCCCAGCACTTTGAGAGGCCAAGGTGGGCGGATCACGAGGTTGGGAGTTCAAGACCAGCCTGGCTAACATGGTGAAACCCTGTCTCCACTAAAAATACAAAAATTAGCCAGGCTGTAGTGGCGCGTGCCTGTAATCCCAGCTACTGGGGAGGCTGAGGCAGGAGAATTGCTTGAACCAGGGAGGCAGAGGCTGCAGTGAGCCAAGATTGCACCACTGCGCTCGAGATTGTACCACTGCACTCCAGCCTGGGCGACAGAGCAAGGGGATCTCAAAACAAAAAGACATACAAAATAATATGTACATAATGATTACAGTATGTAAAAAGGTATGTTAAAAAGAATTAAAGAAATTTCAAGTAATGGATAAAATTAATCTTTATTATGTTCTTAAAATAAGGTAAATTCAGAATACAATAATAATACTTCTCTTACCTAACCAAAGGGTGTACATTAGCTAGACTGAATATTAGAGAAGTCAGAAGCTTAGATGCTAACCCCCCCAGTTTTTTGGTCACAGAGTTCTGTATAAGCCAGTGGTTATCAATCAGGGATGATTTTGCTCCCCTTCCCTAGGAGACATTGATTGTCATAGTGGAAGAAGTGGCACTGGCATTTAATGGATAGAGACCAATGATGCTGCTGAACATCCTACAGTGTAATGATCCTACAATGCACAGACATTCCTCCGCAGCAAGGAACTGTCTTGTCCCAAATGTCAGTTGTGCTGAGGTTGTAAAACCCTGGTAAAAGCCTGTATTTGCTAAGGGCCTTATTCTTTCCTTCTGTCCACTGCTGCCAACTTACTTGGAGAGAAAACAAGTTGATGTTTTGAAAGTTAGGTAGAAATCAGTGAAATCATAATACCAGATCCCATCATAGAGAGAATTCTATTACATAATATACTTCTAATTAAGACTTGATGGAACTTGTGAATGTCTGTGTTAACCTTTACCCTTCATGATTCCATCGATGATTAAGAAAGATTCTTGACCTTGGCTTCCCTTAGTATAGGAAATAAGTTACAAACAATATGGTTATATATGTATTTTCTTTATTCAGTTTTAGAAATATAATGTGATATATTCTTACATGAAGATATTGTAAGGAATGATAACATAAGTAAATGGAAAAATATTGACAAGTAATGTTATAAGATAATGTTATAAAACTACATATAATGTTATAAAACCACTTATTACACATGTAATGGTCGTGTGTTATGTTATAAAACTACGTGTAATAAGTGGTTTTATAACATTAATAACGGCTTTCACTATATGAATACTCATATAAGGCAAAGAAATTATTGTGCATTAATCTTATTTTCTAACACCTGTAAAAAATAAATTTTATTCTATTATATTGAAGGATAATGGAATTTTCCCTCTTCTCTCCATTTCATGTCCCATTTTCTCAGTGAGGTATCAAGTCAATATTTTTAATATTATTTTATAGCCAGCTGTTTAGAATACAAAATCTATTGTACTACAGTGTAAGGAGCTTTAAGTATATTCAGAGTTCTCAGTAAGCCCTAATTACTTTACTTCATGGCTTTGGTTGTAATAATCTCTAAATTATTCTTAAAATTAGTTTTATTTAGGGTTTTAACAGTCACATCATGTGTACAATATGTTTTTTATTCTAGATCTTCTGGTAAACTCGTTAATGGTTACCAAACTGAAAACTATCTCAGCTGTGGGAGAAAATCAATGTACCTTTAAATAGTTACACTAAGTCTTTTAAAAATTAAAATGACCTTTTGGAAATGTTGCACAACAGATAAAATGTGCTTTTTACCTGCTTAGTTACAGATTCTAGCCTTATTTATTAGGTAACTATTTTCTGAATGTCTTCTATGTGCTGTGTATAGTACCAGGAACTTGGTAGGAATCCAGAGATTAAAACTAAGTTCCTATCGTCAAGGAATTCACTTACAGAGTAAGATTTTTTCCTCAACCTGTGGGTTAAAATATTTATTTATTTTAATTTATTTTTATTATTTTTAAGATAGGGGCTCCTTGCTCTGTCATCCAGGCTGGAGTGCAATGGCACGATCATAGCTAGCTCACTGCAGCCTTGACCTTCTGGGCTCAAGTGATCCTCCCACATCAGCCTTGAGAGAAGCTGGGACTAGAGGCTGAAACCACCACACCTGGCTAATTTTTGTATATTTTGGTAGAGATGAGGTCTTGCTGTGTTGCCCAGGCTGGTCTCAAACTCCTGGGCTCAATTGATCCTCCTGCCTTAGCCTCCCAAAGTGCTAAAATTTTTATTTTTAATTAGGGTTGATTGGGCTAGTCCCTGCCCTTTTATAAAATATTTCATCTTTTATTTTCAAGCTGTGTTTATTCAAAAGTTAGCAGACACCATAGACATTTGCTCACTTCCCTTAATTACATGTTTATTTTAATATGTTGTTTGGGAGTAGGGTAGAAGGGCAAATAACATGAATTTTATGGAGAATCAAATGTTAACTGACATGTTCAGAATAATAATGAAAAAGGGGACCTAGATGATAGGAAATGTGAACCAGACATATATGACTGGTAAAGCAAACAAAGCTTCAGTTGACTGTAGTCACTGAATTATTTGAGAATGCATTGTCTTCATTCGTATCCTACTGTGCACAACTAAGAACTAGATTTTAACTTTTGTTTACAGTGCTCACTGTTTCTACTTACTGCAGTTTGGCTTGATGGTTTGAATCCCATCAGGGAAACTTGCATGAAAACAATGTTTGAAAACCTCTCTCTTCCAAAGAAAGTTCCCATTAAAAGGGAAAAAGATTGTATATTGTTTTTACATCAGGCAGGGAGTTAATGCTGTATATTCCATATATCCCAGCACAGAGTTGAGTTTCAAAGGAGTTGACCTAAGTACAGATCCTTCTGTAGTCAAGAGCTTTCTAGTGTTTCTTTTTCTTTTTCTTTTCTTTTTTTTTGGAAACGGAGTCTTGTTCATTTGCCTAGGCTGGAGTGCAGTGGCGTGATCTCGGCTCACTGCAACCTCTGCCTCCCAGGTTCAAGCGATTCTCCTGCCTCAGCCTCCCGAGTAGCTGGGATTACAGGCATGTGCCACCACACCCAGCTAATTTTTGTACTTTTAGTAGAGACGGTTTCACCATATTGGCCAGGCTGGTCTCAAACCCCTGACCTCAGGTGATCCACCCGCCTTGGCCTCCCAGAGTGCTGGGATTACAGGCTAGTGTGTCTTTTATAATTTGCTTTAAACCCTTTTTTTTTTTTTTTTTTTGAGACAGAGTCTTGCTCTATCGCCCAGGCTAGAGTGCAGTAGCATGATCTCAGCTCACTGCAACCTGCGCCTCCCGGGTTGAAGTGATTCTCCTGCCTCAGCCTCCTGAGCAGTTGGAACTACAGGCACGTGCCACCACACCCAGCTGATTTTTGTATTTTTAATAGAGATGGGGGTTCACTATATTTGCCAGGCTGGTGTCGAACTCCTGACCTTGTGATCCACCCACCTCAGCCTCCCAAAGTGCTGGGATTACAGGCATGATTGCCACCGCACCGGCCTAAACCTTTTTCAATCACGTATCACATACCCTTATTCAAATATAAGTAACATTTTAGATGTCAAACATTTTTCAAAGTCCCAATAAATTTGTGTTGTCTTCTGTTTAACAGTTTGATTACTACCTTCCATGGTTCTGGAAAATTGAATTTAAATCTTTGAAGGTTAAGGTAAAAAAATGAGCTTTACATCATTCTGAGTTTTTGTATTATAGAAGATATAAAAATCTTTGGAAAGACTTTAATTCAGTGCCTTTTGTGAGTTGGGAAATTATGTCAAAACTCAATGGACTGAATATTAATAAAACTTTCTTAGCATCTTACTAGACTCTGTAGAAAAAGAAAAAAATTATACATTATATATTGAAGGAAAATTAACCCAGAATCCAGCAGAGAGCACAAAGGAGCCTAAATAGAGATCACAGAGTACACATATGGATGTTCCACTACTTTAAAATAGAAAGACCTTAGGAGAAACCAGTTCTTTAAGATGTAATTCTAATAAGTAGTAGCAGCTGTTTTTAATTAGTACAGGAGATGTTTAAGGCGGATTTACTGACAGCATGAAACACTGATAAAATATTTATTTATTTTTGGGACAGAGTCTCACTCTGTCACCCAGGCAAGAGTGCAGTAGTGTGATTTTGGCTCACTGCAACCTCCACCTCCCAGGCTCAAGCAGTCCTCCCACCTCAGCCTCCCCAGTAGCTGGGACTACAGGTGCACACTACCATGGCCGGCTAATCTTTGGATATTTTGTAGAGACAGGGTTTGCCATGTTTCCCAGACTAGTCTTGAACTCTTGAGCTTAAGTGATTTACCTTCCTCGGCCTCCCAAAATGCTGCGACTATAAGCATGAGCCCCCATGCCCAGCTAATGAATAATTTTTTTAAAAAACAATTGAAAAAAATATGTAAAAGCAGGTCTTAGGAGTTTAACAAAATAACTTGTTCATAGTGATGACCCAAGTCATCAAGTTAGATTATATTCATTATATTGTCAGAAAATCTGAAAGACTTATATTTTAGGAACATTTTAATCAATTTTTAAATAACCTTTTGTATCTAAGGAAGAAACCTCAGTTACATGAGAAATGTGCTTATGTAGTAGAACACTTACTGTGGGCCTTTTCTGTCAGAGTTAGGCGTTGTGAGAGAATATGAAAAAATAAAAGTAAGTAGGATACTGTCCCTGCTTTTCAAATATTTCCCGTCTTAATTTCACTTACATGGAACTTTTTATGCCCCTCTTATGCCAAGTAAACATGCCATTACTTTGTGGTTTAGATTGTGCTGTGAATTGTTTGAGAACCCATCTTTCTGATAGCATATAGGGATCTGTTAAAATATCATCAGTTTGTTGGCTAACATCAATTTATTGAAAACAGTCAAATTCAGATACTCAACCAGTGGTTAATTTCTAGTCCACGTTTCATTCTTCGTAAATGAAAATGATAGCACATTATCTCTAAAATGTATATTGTTAGATTTTCTTCCCCAGTGATAGTGAACTACCTTACCAGGAATGTGACCTGTCACCCAGTTTTTCCCCCTCTATAAAGCCGGAAGTCAGAGAAACTTGCGATGTTATCATTATTGTTATTGTTGTAGTTTGCCTTCATGCTTTCTATTTAAATGCTAATTTAGAAATATAATGGAAATGTTGGATATGCTATTCAATGTATTCAGTGTGGGATGCCTTTAAAGTACAAACACGTTCCTTTTCTCCTAGTCTTAAAATTGGTAAGAGTATCAAGAGAAAATAATAGCATATATAATAGTTCATGTTAGAGCTTCTGTTAGTGTTAAAATACTTTTTAACTTTTTTCATATTTATATGGATTATACTGTCAAAATAGCACTTTTTCAGGGACTGTGTACCAACATGATTAACATGATGTTTTACCCCCAAAACTGTGAATATGCAGGAATATGTTAGTATGGTGGTAGTTTCTGTAGGTAAGCAGTAAGAAAAATAGGTGAATACTTATTGAATATAGTATTACCTTTTCATTTAATAGTACTTAGACTAAGGAGAATGTCAAATAGTTTATTAAAATACTTAGTTACAGTTTATTATATATATTCTGTTTTTATACGTGTGAGTTTAGATTATACCTTTGGATATAGTTAGTGATTTTAAATGAGACATCTTTTAGTGCCCAGCTAACTCAGTCAGTGGAGCACGAGACCCTTAAATAAGACTTCTTTTTGTAGGGATCCATTTAGCTTTTCTAAAAGGTATTTGCATTTTAATTAAAAAACATAATATGGCCGGGTGCAGTGGCTCGTGCCTGTAATCCCACTACTTCAGGAGGCCAAGGCAGGTGGATCAGTTGAGGTCAGGAGTTCAAGACCAGCCTGGTCAATATGGTGAAGCCTCATCTCTACTGAAAAAACAAAAATTTAAAGTTAGTTGGGCGTGGTGGCAGGCGTCTGTAATCCTAGCTACTAGGGAGACTGAGGCAGGAGAATTGCTTGAACCCAGGAGGTGGAGGTTGCCATGAGCCGACATCGCACCTCTGCACTCCAGCCTGGGCAACAGAGCAAGACCCTGTCTCCAAAAAAAAAAAAAAAAAAAAGAAAAGCATAATATATTGATATTTAATACCTTCTCTACCACAGAATTTATGTCTGTGACAAGAATTAAACTTGTAACAAAAAATGTTTTGTGCTTCATGTGTCTGTGATCTAACAACATATTTGTAAATAAAAGCATATAGGAAAAAAGCATTCATACTTTTGTTGTATATGTTTTGTACTGTTCTTTTTAATAAAAATGTTATCTCCACAATAATACCATCTCCATTTTAAAAAGCATTCTTTGTATATTTTTATATGATTTTAATTTTTTCTTCATATGACTGCCGATACCTGTTTTGTTTAGATATAATATTACAAGAAAAATCTATGTAAGTAACTGTATGGCTTGTATAAACAAGTGACTTTCACCTAAGTTTAATGTACAAAGCATCTAAAAGTGTGCAAAATGTATTTGTTGTAATGAGACATTTAATATAGAATTTATTTATGTCCCTCTTTTTTTCCTTTTTAGGTATCCAATGTCCCCAGCATCAGTAGATTGCCAACTCCCTTTCCTTGCCACACTCCAGCCAGTGTTATGCTGGTGCTGTCATACCCATCCCAGATTACTGTAGCAGAATACAGTTCTTTAGTTGTGAGGTAAGTTTCCCTCCCCACTCATTTCACATACATAGAGATGCAACTTTTCTTTTTACAATATTGTGTAGTTTTGTAAGTTATTTTTTATTTTCCTTTATGATTCCTTAAGTTATTAATCTGTTACACTCAAAGACTTATAAAACTGCATAATATAATGAAGGACTTAATCTTGTGACCATAGACCAGTTCCTTTTTGTAGCAATCCCTATGGGGTTATAAAACCTCCAGTGTTTGGTAGTTGGGCCATCTTATGGAAAGGGAGCTGGCAATCTGCAGCTGCCGTGGACATTGGATGAGAAAGCATGAAAGGTAAGCTTCAAATTTAAATTATGTTGTATGTCTTTGGTTCCATAATGTACACTTGAAATTCATACTTTTGTTGATTCATAAAGGAAAAATACTACTTGTCCCTTTATAAAGTGACCTTCAGTAAATATTTGAATTATTAAATTCATATAATGCATTGAGATTCTCTTAGAAAGTATTGTTTGCCTATGAAAATAGTGAAAATTCTAACATGGAAACAGTTAATTTATCCCTATATTCACATACTTGTTTATAAAGGAAAGTCAGAACTAAAATTAGATGCGTAAAGCTTACTAAATATATTTTTTATTAGAGAAAGTCATAGCACTGCTCCACAAATGATCTTTTACTAAATTATCTGTCTGCCATTTTTATCTTTGTTTCTGTATTAATCAGTATAGAGAAAGAGTCTTAAGAGCCTTTCTGATTTTTATTACATCCACATTCTGTCTTTGTGTTTGAAGACAGAAGAAATTGCTGTTTTGCTTTTAATTCACTCTTAACTTTAGGTCATTATAATTTCAATTATTATTGTAATTTTAATTATTATTGTAATTTTAAAAGTTAAAATAAGTCTTAGAGATTTTAATTCTTATAGTACAGAGATACCCACATGTAAATATAGGTACTTACACAATATAATCTATGTCTTCTTTAGGAATTACCTTTGTGGGGTCCAAGAAATACAACATTGTATAGTGGAAGGAGATTAGACGTTAGTATTTAGAGTGTAGAATTCTAGTCTAATGGCTGCTTCTATCTGCAAATACAGTTGTGTCTCAGTATCCTTGGGAGATTGGTTCCAGGACCCCACCTTCATACCAAAATCCATGTATGTTCGAGTGCCTTATATAAAATGGTGTAGTCTTTATGTATAACCTACACACATCCTCCTTTAGACTTTAAATCATCTCTATATTACTTATAATATCTACTACAATGTAAATGTGATTTAAATAGTGGTTATACTGTATTGTCTAGGGAATAATGACAAGAAAGAAAAGTCTATGTGTTTAGTGTAGACACAACCATTCATTTTTTTTCTTCCAAATATTTTATATCTGTGGTTGGATACATAGGGTCAACTGTACTTCCCTCTGTAACTTTAGACCATTTTCTTCTAGAAAATAAATGCCCTTTTAGTTTCCTTTCAACTTTAATAATTTCGTCCTAGATGAAACATGATCATTGTTCTTTGTTTTTCCCTTGTCCGTGTATATGAATAAAGTTGATCAATCAGAAAAGCTATTAGTAGCTTTTAGTTAATGACCTAATTTAAAGTTCAATAAATATTTGTTTGATTTTTAAGTAGATTTTTATATTAGACCCAAGATAAGGCAGATTATCATCTCTAATTTCTTTTATATAACTTTTCTTCTCTTTACATTAATTTCATTGTATACCATGAAACTCTGAGACCACTACTAAGTAGAAAGGGACAGTGTCATTATTTTAATTTGATTGGGGTTATAAGCACCATGTTTTGACCAAAGCAGATGATACATAAAACAGGCAGTGTGAGTTTCCCTTTTACTCTAAGTAATTAAAGCACCTTACCTCAAATAGCAATCCCAGAACAGTTAATTTTCAACTTTTTTAAACCTCTGCATGCTTTTGAGCAACATAAAAATTTGACTCACATTCTCCATGGCAGGGTGGGTATAGGGGTGCCCTTTGTTGTGGTCATTATATTCATATGTATGTGCTAGACAAAGCATTTTATTAGTCTTTACTTTTCTATAATTTGTGTTATGAAAATAATAAACTTTTGGGTTTGTTTTCCAAATATAGAATGATTTAATAAGCATTTTCAAATTATGAATGAAATACTATACCACCACTACCCCAGACTGAAAATATATAAAGAAAGAGAAGAAGGCCACAAAACATATAATGTTAAAAGATAACAGACATTTCAAAACAGATTAGTGGGTAAGACAGAGTTGTATGAAAGAAGTCTGTTCTCCGATCGTAATATTTAAGCTTCCTTCCTTATATACAGTCTTCTAGTTCAGTAGTATATTTCTCCATGTTGCATTAAATTTCTAAGATTAGTAATAAAAATAAAAGGTAAAAACTTTCTAATCTTTTAAAAACTCTTTTCTACAAAAATTAATATTGTAATTCAACAGAGGCAGAAATGCAGTTGACAAATATTTTGAAATAACAACATCCCAGCTACCCAGTCTCCCCATCTTGTGCCTCATCTACCTAGACCTAAGTAAGGTCTTCTGTGCCACAATACTGCTAGTCGTTCTGCATCCCCACCACACTACCACATGTTAATCGAGGCAGCAGTCATACTGCCCAGAGTAGCTCTACAACTGTCATTTTTCTCCTGTAACTCCCGGTGAGGAATTCAGCATGCCTGGTGTTCCCTAGCCTTTGAACAGTTTTCCAGTTAATTCTGCCACAAAGAGTATAGTCTCCCTACTATCATATCTTTCCTCTTTCTTCTCTAACTTAGGAAAGATTTACTTCCACTCTCACCATTTGACTTTTTGAAGCCAAATAGTTGAGAAGTGGAAGAATGTTGGTTACAAGTCTACCTAATTTCTATTTTAAGTTCACTTTTTCTAGATGAAAGTTACTTCCTGTTCAATTTTATAATGTATCATTTAATAGTTTTTGTGTTCATGCTTAGCACAAGCACTTTTTACTATCTTATTTCTTTGAGAAGTACTTTCAAGGTGTACATGCCTTATTAAAGGGAAAAGTCTACCTATTTTCCATTTTAAGTTAACTTTTTCTAGATGAAAGTTACTTCCTGTTCAATTTTATAATGTATCATTTAATAGTTTTGTGTTCATGGCTTAGAATAAGCACTTTTTACTATCTTATAACATTTCTTTGAGAAAAACTTTCAAGGTGTACATGCCTCATTAAACGGAAAAGTCTACCTATTTTCTATTTTAAGTTCACTTTTTCTAAATGAAAGTTATTTTTTGTTCAATTTTATTGTGTATCAGTTTAATAGTTTTGTTTTCATGGCTTAAAATAAGCACTTTTATAACATTTCTTTGAGAAAAATAAACTTGTAAGGTGTAGCTCATTTTTAACTTGGGTCTTTTGTGTACTTTAGAACACATTTAACAAGAAAGAGGCCTATCTAGATTAATATGTGAAATAAAAATTTCTGGAATTATTTTTCTTAATTCTTTGATTCATCATACCATTAAGAAACAAAAATTAGTCATGAGCCTAGGTTCCATATTCATTACGTGCACATACACATATATAATCTCATATCTTCCTACTCTTCTAGTAAGCAATTCCTCTTCTAAGATATAAAAACCTCAGAGGTAGAAATTTACCTGTTTATGTGCATAAACATTCTGCTGGTTTAAAGCACAGAATATTTTTTGTAAAACCGTACTGTTCATCACACAGGTTTATATGTGACTAAAATTTTCATGACTGAAATTTGAAGGAGATATATATATATATATATATCCTTATATATATATTGGGAAATTTATGCACATGTTTGTAATAGTTTTTGCTCTAGATAGTGATAATTTTTCCGCCTTAGTGTTCTATTTATATGCAAATGGACTCAACAGTTGCTATAGGACAAAATCTAAGTTTATGCATGTTAAATGTGACCCACAACGTATATAATTATGTATCTTTTGTTAGAAAACACGTGGATTGTGTGATGTGTGAATTATATCTCAAAGCCATTACAAAAAAAAAAACCTAACATGATTATGTAACAGTAGGTGATGGTAATAATAGGTATATACTGTGGCTTAGCAGCTATAAATTTATTGTTCCTATGTTATTCAAATAATTTTATATATACAGGTGAGGTGTATCTTCTAGAGGTTTCTATAGCCTGTGTCAGATTGAATTCATGTGATGTACTTTTTAAGAGGTAGTGATGTGGTTCTAAGAGCTTGGACTTCAGAATCAGGCAGATACGGGTTTAAGTTATAGGACCTTAAGCAAGTCATTTAATCTCTATGAGCCTTATTTTCATCATTTGTAAAGTGAACATAACAATGCACACATCTCAGAAGGCTTTTTGTAAATGCTAGAGCTCTCTCTAGATATATATATGTGAAATACCTAGGTTAATACTTAGCAAATTGAGAGGACATCAGCAATTTTAACTCTTAGTATAGCATTAGAGTATTGAAAACAGTAACTGCTTGGTTGCTTTTCTGGGCTAGAAACATTGTAAAATAAAATAATTGTAAAATTTCCCTAGGAAGTTTGTTAAAAAGACTGCTTTTAGACATGATAACAAACCTACCTTTTCTCTCCCTTTTCCCACTCTTTGGGAAAATTACAATAACTTTACTGAAATGACCCATGTCATACTTATTTAATGAATTTATATAAATGTTTGTATTTTTACATATATTTAACAAATGATTTATTAAAACATTTACAATTGATGCAATTTTAAAACATTTTTTAAGTTTTTGTCTTCCAGTTGGATGAAACAGGTTTCAGATTTCTCTGGTAGAATTGAGAATTGTTACATATATTGAATAAAATTTATTACAGGATATTTTCCCCCTTTCTGCAAGCTTCTGAAGAAGAAATACGTTTTTATGGAGTATTGGCGTTTTTGTATTTTACTCAGAAAATAAGTTTTGACATTTACTTTTAGAATAAATCTAAGGGATTTACTTTAAACATTGTTTTTAGGGAAAATGGTATCATCGGAGGCAAGCTGTAAAAGAATTACATAGTACATTGATACGTCTTTTAAATGAATTGCTGCCATGGGAACCAAAGTTAATGAAGGCTTTCCAAAGAAACAGGTAATTCAAACGTTATAATCTGTTTTACTTATTTTATGTTCCTTAATTTATGATTTTTGGATGATGTCCTGGAATCATTTAGTAGTTTTCCAGTCATTTGTAATTCGGCAGATATTTTTGACTGCCCACTGTGTGCAAGGCACTTTCTAAGCCCTGAGAAAATATTGTTGACTAAACAAAGCCTCCACTCGGTGACTTACATTCTCATGGAAAAAAACACACTGAAATGTCAGATGGCAAAAAAAGTGCTGTGAAGAAAAATAAAGCAAGGTAAGGGGGTTAAGAAATGGCTGATTTGGGCAGGATGAAGGTTACTCTTTAATCAGGTATCAGGGAAAGCTTCCCTGATGAGTTGATGTTTGAACAGAGACCTTAAAGAAATGAGGAAGGGAGCTGTGTGGATTTCTGAGGGGAAAGCAGAGGGAATAGAAGGTACTAAAGCCCTAGAGTTGATAGCATGTTTGGCGTTTAGTGGAGATGCAAAGAGGCAAGTGTAACCAGAGCAGAGCGAGTGAAGAGAAATGTGGTAACAGGCAAGAGTCAGAGAGGTAAGGAGGAAGGAAGCCAGATCATGTAGATCTTTAAGAATTTGAGTTTTTACACTGAGTGAGGTGAGAAGCCATTGAAGGGTTTTAAGCAGGGAAGGGACATGATTTGATTTATGTTTTAAAGCAATGACTCTGTTGGGTGGAGATAAATGTAATGGGACAAAGATGAAAGCAGGGAAACCAGTATACTATAGCAGTAATCCAGGAGAAAAATGGTAGAGGCTTGGACCAGGATAGTAGCAGTGCAGATACCAAGGAGTGGCTGGATTCTGGATATACCTTGAAAGTAGGATTGGTAGAATTTGCTTAAGGATTGGATATATGGAGTATGAGAGAAAGTGAGGAATGAAAAAGATGATACCCACTATTTTTGGTCTAAACAACTGGAATAATGGAATTGCCATTAACTGAGATAGGGGAAACTCAAGGAGCAGCAAATTTGAGAGGTAGAGGGGATTGAAGAGTTGGATTTGAACATGTTAACTTTGATATGCTCTTTAGACATCTAATTGGTGTTATTGAATAGGCAGTTCAGTATAGGAGTCTGAGTTCAAGGGAGTCTGGAGGTACAAATTTGGGAGCTGTCAGCATCTTGATTGTTTTTAAAGACATAAGGCTGGTAGAAATCGCTTAGTATATGAGCATAGATGGAGAAGAAAAGAAAAGCGAGCATTAGACCTTCCAGCATGTAGAAGTGGCCAAGATGAGTAGGACTCAGTAGAAGAGACTTTGAAGGAGTGCTCAGTAAAACAGGAAGATAGTCAAGGAAGAAAAGTGTTTTGGAAACCAGGTAAAGAAAATGTTTCATAAAGGAGGGCTGCTCATGATGGGTTGAGGAAATGAGAAATAAGAATTTATTATTTAATTTGGCAACATGAGGATCATATTAATGACCTTGGTGAGCTGTGGTAGTAGAAAAGTGGATAAAAGTCTTAGAAGTCTATTCAGGAGAATTAGGGGAGAGAAATGGAAGAGTCCTCTTTCATGGAGTTTTGCTATAAGGTGGAATAGAGAAATGGAGCAGTATCGGGAAGGAAAAGAGGTTAAGAGAGTGTGTTTTGTTGTTGTCGTTGTTTGTGTTATAGAATAACATGTTTGTGTACTGATGGAAATGATTTAGTAGACAAAAAATGGATTCAGGTAAAGGAAGGGACATTTGGTAGAGTGTTGTCCTTGATTAGGTAAGAGGATGCATTTAAATGGAGATGTTAGCTTAGGTAGGGAGATGGAGAATAGGAATATACATTAAGGTGAGTTGCAGATGAGGTGTGAGCATGTGAAAGTTCTCTTCTGATTGCCTCCATTTTTCTTGAAATAAGAAGTAAAGCCATTAACTGAGACCAAGAAGGTTACTGAGAGTGAGAAGGGGGGAGAACTTTATACTATCCCCACATAGATATTTTTTCATTCCAATCTTATAGCTTGAAAGGGAAATTCATTTTATGATTATCATTTGGTAACCCATTCTAATACCTTTCACAGCCCTCATGTGCTTCCATAAAACCCTTAACAGTAATTGAAAACATACATAAATTGAAAGCAATTATTAACTAACATTTGTTGAATATTTATGTGCCACACATACTGAGAGGTAAGTACTATTATTATTCTCATTTGTAATAAGTAAACTGATGCTTAGAAAATTAAGGAATTTTAATGTTTTGAAAATTAAGGAATTTTAATGTTTTAAAAATTAAAAGCCACTTTGGGAGGCCGAGGCAGGCAGATCCACGAGGTCAGGAGATCGAGACCATCCTGGCTAACACGGTGAAACCCTGTCTCTACTAAAAACACAAAAAATTAGCCGGGCATGGTGGCAGGCGCCTGTAGTCCCAGCTATTCAGGAGGCTGAAGCAGGAGAATAGCGTGAACCCAGGAGGCGGAGCTTGCAGTGAGCTGTGATTGTGCCACTGCACTCCAGCCTGGGCAACAGAGTGAGACTGTCTCAAAAAAAAAAAAAAAAAAAAAATTAAAGCCTGGGCAATATGGTGCAACTGTGTCTGTACAAAAAATACAAACATTAGCCAGGTATGGTGGTGCATGCCTGTGGTCCCAGCTACTCAGGAGGCTGAGGTGGCGCATTGCTTGATCCTGGGAGGTGGAGGTTATGGTGAGCCAAGATTGTGCCACTTGTACTCCAGCCTGGCGACAAAGCAAGACCCTGTCTCAAAAAACTAAGTTAAAATTGAAAGTCTTACAACTAGTAAGTGACAGAGGTAGGACTTAAAATCTAATGTGCACAAATAAGAATGTGTAGCAAAAATAAACTGGAGAACATGGCCAGGCGCAGTGGTTCACGCCTGTAATCCCAGCACTTTAGGAGGCCAAGGTGGGCAGATCACGAGGTCAGGAATTTGAGACCAGCTTGGCCAACATGGTGAAACCCCGTCTCTACTAAAAATACAAAAATTAGCCAGGTGTGGTGGCACGTGACTGTAATCCCAGCTACTCAGGAGGCTGAGGCAGGAGAACTGCTTGAACCTGGGAGGCAGAGGTTGCAGTGAGCCGAGATTGTGCCACTGCACTCCAGTCTGGGTGACAGAGCAAGACGAAGGAGGAAAGGAAAGGAAGAAGGAAATGGAGAACATATGTTCATGTTTATTTTTTGAATAAACAACAGTAAGGTAAAAGTTGAGGATAAGGTAGAACACTTAGTTGAAAACAAAAGGAATAATAAAGGATCTCAAAAATACCATGTTTCCATCTCTAGTTTCTCAGAAATAAAGCTATTATGTTTTTATATGAAAAAGATCTCTGTGAAAGATTACTTTTCAGCTTTGTTTTCCTAGGCTTAATTTTTTTAAATATTTCTATTAAGACTGGAAGGATTAGATACAATTACTCCCAGGATTAAGTGATAGATTTGTTACTCTCTGTATAATAGTCACAAAAATAGATACTGGTGCTTAGAAATTCTGACTTAAACTTTTTAAAATGACCTTTTAAGATGTGTTATAGTCAGTAATTTTAGGACTAATCTGTCAGTGCAGCTAGAAAAAAAATTACTGTTGTCTCATTTAATTGGTCTAACAGCAACCTTTATAAAGATGATCAGATGGTATGTTCAAATCTTTATTCTGAAATTTGCAGATATATATAATTTTTTTTCTTTTTGAGATGGAGTCTCGCTCTGTCGCCCAGGCTGGAGTGCAGTGGCATGATCTTGGCTCACTGCAACCTCCACCTCCTGGGTTCAAGCAGTTCTCGTCCCTCAGCCTCCCGAATAGCTGGGATTACAGGTGCACACCACCACGCCTGGCTAATTTTTGTATTTTTAGTAGAGACAGGGCTTCACCATGTTGGCCAGGCTGGTCTCAAACTCCTGGGCTCAAGAGGTCCACCTACCTCGGCCTCCCAAAGTGCTGGGATTATAGGCATGAGCCACCATGCCTGGCCAGATACATATAATTTTTTAAGTTTCAAGTTCCTTATGCCTATACCATAGGTTCTGTCTTCCTGAGCATTGGCAAGACTGAACTGAGCATCTTAGACATACTTAAGATTAAAGCATAATTTCTAGTGACTTAATAAAAAATATTTCCATATGTAGTTTAAAATGTTAAAAGTTAGTTTAGATTCCAAGAATTTAATGCATATGTATTATTTGTTATGTTGGGCATTTTATTACAGGAGCCGCCTAAAGAAAGACTATGATGATTTCAGAAGACAACCTGATCATGATAAATTTACTAGAGAACTATGGACCACTGATGAAGGTGAAGGAGATCTTGGAAAAGACTCTCCTAAGGGAGAAATCAGTAAGTCTGTAGACTCAACAGAACCTCTGGATATCTTGGAGAAAGATCACTTTGATTCAGGTAAGCATTAAACTTTTTTTTTAAATCAACACTGAAGGCACAAAGAGAACTTTTTGTTTGCTGTGAAGGCAAAAGATAATATGGTCAATGAAATATATTGATTAGGGAAATCTGTTATGTTTTGAAGAAGTAGTGTCCACATCTTTATAAGAAGTTTCTACTAGCCTAGGCAACATAGCGAGACCCCATCTCAACAAAAAAGTAAATAAAAATTAGCCAGGCATGGTGGTTGCATCCCTGTAGTCCCAGCTATTCAAGTGGTTGAGATAGGAGGATCACTTGAGGCCAGGAATTTAAGGTTACAGTGAGCTGTCTGCTGCTTTCTAGACTGGGCAACAGAGCAAAATGCTGTCTCAAAAAAAAAAAAAAAAAAAAGTTTCTTGGAGTCATTATTACATTTCTAGGAGTTTCAGGAGCCAGTGCTTGACTCCAAACTGTAGGCCTGTCATTGCCCATTACAAACCACACACCCTTGATCTATAATCTCTTTGAAATTGGTTCATGCCCTTCTTTTTATTATTAGTATTTTTGAAGCACTGTATGTGGAATTTACTTTAGAAATAGAATTTGACAAGTTCTTAATATTGTGAAGATTATTTTTTCAGGAATTACCACGGTTGATGGCCTAATGAGACCGGAATGAACACATCATTTTAATAAGGATAAAGGGCTGGATTAGATTACCTGTAATTCATTTCAGTTTATCAGATTGCATTATGTAAATCTAGTTTAATGACTTTCTTTGGTTATATAGAGGTTAATATGGGCAACAGAGTGGTTAGAAATGCATTAACTTATTGTTTTCCATATTTGGCAAATTAAGAGTAATGTCTTATAAACCTAGTTTGACTGAATATGAACATAAATTTTTTCACTATAAGGATGAACATCAGAAAAAGCTGGATATTTTTTGTCCTTTAGAGTCTCTAGAAATAGAATAGATTGGAGAATCATCTCTCTATGGTATCAAAATGTTCCTAGCTAGAAAAAGAGAACTAGATTCCTTTCCAAATTAAATTCTGAGCCCTGATTGTTGACTTGGGTATTTCTAATGAAACAGTTTTTTGCACTTACACTGGCAGAAGAATTAGCAGAATTCTTGACCAAAAATTTTGACCAAAAAAATTTTCTCAATAATAGGTTGTTCTTGGGCATGGTTATGATATCTAGATTATCATATCAAAGATGACCTTACCTTTGTCTTCATCAGTGGTGCTAAGGCTTTTGGATCACCCTGCAGTAGATTTCTTCATACATTGCCAGCTCAGAGATTGACTTTCTTTTTTGCAGTTGATGTTATTACTATTTAGTTGCTGTTTTATATAAACAAAATGCCTGTTTTTATAATTTTCAGATGATATGAAGTTGTCAGAAATAGATTTTCCTATGGCTAGAAGCAAGCTGTTGAAAAAGGAATTGCCTTCAAAAGACTTACCGAAGACACTGCTTAAAACCCTTAAACGACAGTCCAAACAAACTGGTTATGTGGATGACAGCACAAAAGAGCTTTCTCCAAGGAAGAAGGCAAAGTTAAGCACAAATGAGACAACAGTTGAGAATCTAGAAAGTGATGTGCAGATTGACTGTTTCAGTGAATCAAAGCATACAGAGCCATCATTTCCAGAGTCATTTGCCTCATTGGATTCATTACCAGTGTCTACTCTCCAGAAAGGGACCAAACCCATTCAGGCTTTGCTTGCAAAGAATATTGGGAACAAAGTGACCTTAACAAACCAACTGCCTCCTTCCACAGGTAGAAATGCTCCTGCTGTGGAAAAACCAGTTTTATCTGCTCCAGAAGCAAGCCCGATAAAGCCAGCATTGACCTGCCACACCAATACAAAAGGTCCTTTACAAATGGTATACAAAATGCCCTGTGGCCAGTGGTTGCCAATAGATCTTCAAAATAGCTCTGTAAAGATTCAGATGCAGCCTGTGGTGGATCCTAAAACAGGAGAAAAAATCATGCAGCAAGTTCTTATTCTGCCTAAGAATTTTGTGATTCAGCATAAAGAAGGAAAAGCAGTTGCAAAAGAAATACCACCATTTCAACAGAAAGGTACAGAACAACATTGTTCATCTTTCCCACAGACAACAAATATAAATTCTTCTTTAGCGTCAGTTTTTGTCAACTCACCAGGAACTGTTTCTACCCAACTACCAAATACAGTTTTCAACAAAACAGTTACACCTTTATCAAATATAAGTAGTGCTAGACCACAGCCTTTGTCACCTGTAACCTCTGTAAGTAACTTATTAACACCATCAGTTAAGACTAGCCAGAGTGAGGCAGGAAAAGCCAAGAATGCAGTTTCAGCAGCCACATTCTCCTTGCCCAGTGCTTCACCCACCATTTCCTCCACAGGTCAGCCTCTGTTATCAACAACAACACTAAATGGGTCTACAAATCCTGGTAGTTCCTTCAACTGTTTTGCACAACAGACTGCTGATTCTTCTGAAGCAAAGCAAGAGCTGAAAACTGTGTGCATAAGAGATTCACAGTCAATTCTTGTTAGGACACGAGGTGGGAACACTGGAGTTGTAAAAGTACAGACCAACCCAGATCAAAATTCACCCAATACTGTGTCTTCAAGTTCAGTTTTCACTTTTGCTCCTCATCTTCAGGCATTTCTGGTGCCAAAATCAACAACTTCTTCCTCTGCTTTTCCACCTGTAGCTGGAACAACTACTACATCTAGTCTTTCGCCTTTTAGCCAAACACCGACTTCTGTTTCCATTCCAGCTAGCTTTGCTCCATCCATGGGGAAAAATCTCAAACTTACATTAGGCCACCCCACTGGCAGTAGTGATTTGGGCCACATGATAGATAAAACTTCACACATGCCCTCTTCTCCCTTGAAGTCCTCTGTTTGTTCTAGTACTCTGCTACCATCAACAACAAGTAGTTCAGTAAGTGTAATTAGCATATCAGCAGCAAATTTTGGACAAAACAATGCAAATATTATTCATACTGCAACTAAACAGCAACAAGTAGATTATATCACAAAAAGTTACCCTGTTACAAGGTCAGAAGCAACAGCAACAACAAATGGAGATGTAATCAGTGGGACTCCAGTTCAGAAACTTATGCTGGTATCAGCTCCATCTATTCTTTCTTCTGGCAATGGAACTGCAATTAATATGACACCTGCACTGACATCTACAGGTGTTTCTGCCCAGAAATTAGTTTTTATTAATGCCCCAGTTCCCACTGGTACATCAACCCCAACTCTTGTTGCAGAATCATTAAAACAAACTCTTCCTCCATTGAATAAAGCATATGTTAAGACTTCAGAGCAACCCCAAATAGTACTGATTCCATCTACAGTGGGCACACCAATAAAAATAAATTCTTCACCAGCTGTGTCTCAGATAAAAGATGTGAAAATTGGACTAAACATAGGTCAAGCAATTGTAAATACTTCAGGCACTGTGCCAGCTGTACCATCAATTAACGTATTACAAGATGTAACCCCAAAAGGAGAAGACAAAAGTAGCAAGGGCTATATTTTGCCATTGTCAACAAGTGGTAATTCTGTTCCAGTAAGCTCAAATTTTGTGAGTCAGAATATTACCCCTGTTAATGAATCAGTGGTTTCTGCAGCAAGAGCAGTAAACATGCTTTCAGTTACTGGAACAAATTTATCTTTGGGTTCCCTTTCAGTGACCTCAGCCTCTGCTTCAGCTGGGGCACGACCTGTTTTAGTCAGTGGAAATGATACCTCTTCAAGAATTATGCCTATTTTGTCAAATAGACTTTGCTCATCAAGTCTCGTAAACACTGTGGCTATATCAACTGTGAAAACAGGACACCTTGCATCATCTGTTCTGATTTCAACTACACAACCAGTAGTGTCTCCTAAATGTTTAACATCAGCTTTGCAAATTCCTGTTACGGTTGCCTTACCTACACCTGCGACTACATCCCCTAAAATAATAAACACAGTTCCACATTCGGCAGCAGTACCAGGAGCCACACGTTCTGTATCTCTTTCTAAAAGACAATCTCGGACTTCACTCCAGTTTCATTCACCAGGGATTTCAACTACAGTGCCAACAAATGTAAACACAAATAAACCTCCAACTGAATTGTCGTCCCTTTCACCAAGTCCAGGTAAAATAATTAATATTTCCAATTTTGCTTCTCTGCCAAATCAGCAAGCTTTAGTAAAAACCCCCAGTTACAGTTCTGCTCCAGGTGGCGCTACCATTCACACAGCTTCGGCACCATCCAGTGTAACTAGTCTGGTTGGGAGTCAGTTCAGTGAACCTTGTATTCAGCAAAAAATAGTCATCAATACCAGTACACCTTTGGCACCTGGTACTCAGATTATGATTAACGGAACCCGGTTTATTGTTCCACCACAAGGTCTTGGAGCTGGCAGCCATGTTCTCCTTATATCTACTAATCCAAAATATGGAGCCCCCTTAGTTCTTAACAGTGGCCAAGGCATTCAGTCTACACCAATAGATAACTCTGCCCAGAAGATCACACTAGCATCAAATAATTCTTTAAGTGGGCAACCTCTACAACATCCTCTAAGAAGCCCTACAAAATTTATAAACTCTTTTGGGAATGCAAGTTCTATACCCACAGTACATACATCACCACAACTCATAAACACAACTGCTAAAGTTCCTGTTCCACCTCCTGTACCAACAGTATCACTGACTTCAGTAATTAAGTCTCCAGCTACTCTTTTGGCTAAGACATCTTTGGTTTCTGCCATTTGCCCCAGTAATCCTCCACTGCCAAGTAGCACTTCAGTGTTTCATTTGGACCCACCTGTCAAAAAATTGTTGGTTAGCCCAGAAGGAGCCATTTTGAATACCATAAATACTCCAGCATCTAAGGTTTCTTCACTCTCTCCATCTCTCTCTCAGATTGTTGTATCTGCCAGTCGAAATCCTACGTCTGTCTTCCCTGCTTTTCAGTCATCAGGCTTAGAGAAGCCTGACAGAGCTGCATCTTGAATTTAGACTAAGAGCCAGTTTTTAAATAATGGGGCATTGTTTTGACTCCCATAAAAATTTTAAATGTTTATTATACTGTTGAAAGCATACTCTATATAGCTTTTTTTTTGTATGTGTGTGTGTGTGTGTGTGTGTGTGTTTTAATGTATCTTTTCATTAGCTTGCAGCAAGGCTTTGTTTTCTTGGGGAGGGAAAAATCTGTTCCATTTCGCTTACTGTTCTGAGGAGGATTTCAAGGTTCTGTGTTTAAAGTCAGGATTTACCTGTCTGTAGAACATAAAGTGAACAAAGTTTGAGTAGTTTAGAGTAAGCTAGCCTTTTGCACATTTACATTGACATGTTTCTTCTTGAATTTGGACTGTTGCAGCATATCTATGATATGGTATTCAGTGTCATTAGTGAAATCTTATTTTTGTTTCTGTAAAAAAAATATATATATATATATTTATGCATTGTGAAAAATGCAGTCCATGATGTAAAATTGTACATATTCCAGAATCCCTAACAACCTGTACTAAATATATGTACAAAGAACTATGCTGTCTTATTTATGTTTTGTTTACATAATGTATAGTTTTTTAAGTATTTTAGTAATTTTGGACCAGTGAACTGTTAGCAACAATGCAGAAGAATCTGCATGTAATAAACTGAGTTGCTGTATTTCTTTGTTTGAATACCATTTTTAATGTGTGTTCTTGTTCCATTGAAAGAATAAAGGATGTAATTGAAGACAGTCCTTTACAAGAAAGAATTAAGGCTGGGAAATTTGAATTAGAGCTAGCATTTGTACATGGCTTTCTAGCTTACAAATACTACTTTCACTTAAATCTTGTATTTCAGAAAATGCCTTTTTTTTTTTTTTTTGACTCACCTGTTGCCCAGGCTGGAGTGTAGTGGTGCAGTCTTGGCTCACTGCAACCTCTACCTCCTGAGCTCAAGCCATCCTCCCACCTCAGCCCCCCAAGTATTAGGTTGGTGTGTAAGTAATTGTGGGTTTTTTTGCCACTAATGCCACTAATGGCAAAAAAAAAAAAAAAAAAAGCCACTAACGGCAAAATACCATAATTACTTTCTCACTAACCTAATAGCTGGGACTACAGGCATGGGCCACCATGCCTGACTAATTTTTTAGTTTTTTGTAGAGATGGTTTCACCATGTTGCCAGGCTGGTCTTGAACTCCTGGTCTCAAGAGATCCACCTACCTTGGGCTCCCAAAGTGCTGGTATTACAGGCATGAGCCACCACACCCAAGAATATGCCTCGTTTTAAATAAAAGGTAGCTTTTGTATTTATTGGATCTTACTATCTTGAGCTACTGAATTGTATACTCATCCTTCCATTTATAATGTTGTTAAACTTCATCACATGAAGTTATTGTTGGGGGTTGGAAATGATATGGAAGCATAGGCCTAAAGATTTCCTTTGAGACTACATCAAAGTGTATTTGTCATCAAAGTGGAGAGGGTATGAAAATATTCCTAGGAAGTCACTAAAGGCTCTCAAAAACGGCTATTTATGCTCTAAGTACTTTTCCTAGTAATGTTTATGCTCTACTCAGTCACTCTCCCCCTTTTTCTGTCAGTTAAGAAAGCCCTGGGGAAGTGGGTGATGTTTCAAGTGCATTACATTGCACATTGATGGTGCTCAACAAATGACTGTATTTACCTACTCAGCTTTTAAAACAAAATGACCCAAAACTGTTTGCCTTTTGTCTCAGCAGAATTCTCTTAAGCCATTTTAAGAAACTAATTTACTGAATTACCTATGGCCCAACTTTAATCCCAGTGAAGGACCTAAACTAATTAACCACTAAATTCCTCTCTCTTTTTTTTTTTTTTTTTTTTTTTTTTTTGAGATAGGGTCTTCTCTGTTGTCCAGGCTGGAGTGCTGTGGTGCTATCTCAGCTCACTGCAACCTCTGCCTCCTGGATTCAAGCGATTCTGCCACCTCAGCCTTCTGAGTAGCTGGGATTACAGGTGTGCACCACCGTAGCCCACATAATTTTTGTATTTTTAGTAGTGATGGGGTTTCACCATATTGGTCAGGCTGGTCTTGAACTCCTGACCTCAGGTGATCCGCCCACCTCAGGTGGTCTGCCCACCTTGGCCTCCCAAAGTGCTGGGATTACAGGTGTGAGCCACTGCACCCAGCCACTAAATCTCTTCTAACTCCTAAATCCAAAATTCTAATATGACCTTCGAAGCTCTGTGTGATCTGGTGAACCTTCATACTGAAGTCTCCACTTAAAGTTTAAAAAGCTCT
The DNA here is from genome assembly GCF_028885655.2 of Pongo abelii. NCBI lineage: Eukaryota > Metazoa > Chordata > Mammalia > Primates > Hominidae > Pongo > Pongo abelii. Next base: position 52,614,883 of record NC_071998.2, read on the forward strand.
TCAGTCTGTTCCTGCCTACTCTCCAGCTTCATTTCAACCTGTTCTCCCTCTTGTTCACTGTACTCTAATTTTCTTTTAGTTTCTAGAAAATTCAAGACACTTGAAGTTCTTCCCAGATGTCCTCTTCGACCTCATGTTCCATTACAGGTTCTTACTATGTGTTACGTAACTCCCTGTCCTTGTCATACCTCAGCCAGCATCATTATATTGTGCAGTCACTCAGACTGAGAACAACATAGCACTTCTTCAAAACTATAATTACTTGTTTGAAATTATTTAATTTCAGGAACCTTATCAATCATCATCATTATCGTGCCAGCATCTGGCACACTGTATTCAATGTATATTTGTTGAGTAGGTGGGTGACAAATCTAGATAACCTCTTATTTAAGGTCCAGTTTAGTTTTTAAAACTAATGCTCCATTTTTTAAACTAGAAATTCGATTAATGGATTTATATCTTCGAAAACCCAAATTCCTTTGCCTCCAGTTTTGTAGGTCATGTGGATTTCTGAGATCGTGGCTAGAGTACAAAGTTAAATTCCTGAATTCATTGTGTTCAGTGTTATTAAGGGTTCTGTAAAGGGCGTCTATAAAGGCATACGTGAAAAGGAAGAAACGTCACCACAGTGCCACCTGAAAAGATTCGTGATACTAGAGAGTCATGTTTTTATACTTAATATAGAATTAAGCCATTTGGATATCTGTGTTCTGTATCACCTAAAATACTAAGTTAAAAGATGCTGAAATAGCCTGCCTCCTTCTGGTGTATTAGCACTTCCCTTTCCTCTCATTTCCTATGGTTTTCCCTGCCCCCACAAAAAGTTTTTCCTTTGTGATTAGTTTTATATATATGTTTTATATATATATTTATGTTTTTATATATTAGTTTTATATATATGTGATTAATTTTTTATATACATATATACACACACATATGTATATATACACATATATATACACACATGTGTAATACTAAATAGCTGAAGTCCTGCTCACATCCCAAGTCTCCAATTTTATTGGTGTATTTAATAATTGAAATAGTTTTATGATTAAAGTAGTGATAACTAGAATATGTACACTAAAATCAGTGGAAATGTTTGCTTGATCCAGTAGATCAACTTAAATTTAGAATTTTTTAACATTAAAAGCTTGAGAAAGTGGCAAATTCTGAAAGAGATCTAAGAAATTTGATAGGGATTTTAGTTAGCCAAAATTACTAAAACTTAGAAATGATAAACAGTTTACCTGAAGTCATTCCAGAAGTAGTTTTGCCATCATCTGAGCTTATTGGCTTATTGTTACTATAATGCTGTCATCTGCCCCAGTTATTCTTACACATTTATTCAGCAAGCATTTACTATCCACAACATGGTGCTTGATGCTTAGAAAAGTTGAAGGGTATAGCATAGTTTAGAAGGTTCTGATAACTTGGAGAGAAAATGTGAATGTGCGAAACATATAGTTAAAAATGTATGAAGCAGTATTAGAGAATCAAATGATGTATGTAATCATCTTAATTACTTTAAGAATGATGCATGTAAAACATTCTTAAAGTAATTATCAAACAAATTCAAGGCATCTACCAGAGTTGTAAATGTATTCTGCACACTTATTGAGAACCATATAATGCAGAAGATGTTGCAGGAACGATATAGATGAGTAGGATTCCATCGTGTCCTCAATACAAAAAATAGTAAAATAGTAATAAGTTAGAGGAATAAAGAAGTATAAGAATTTAGCAGGGAGTTTCCAGAGAAGGTTTCATGTAAGAAGAGGTGGCTTTTGTGCTATGACTGCAAGTACGTTTATAACTGGGCCCACAAAGACTGAGTCTCAGAAAAGCCCAAGGAGCATGTAGGAAACACAGCAGTTGAATTTGAATGAAATGCTATAGGTTAAGAGGACCCATAGGGAATGATTAGAAAAATAGGTTGAGCTAGCTGATAGAGGACTGAAAAATATTCTGAAAGTATATGGGGGAACTATTGAAGCTTTTAAAGCAAAGGTAGTAATAGTCAAACATAAGACGGGGACAATTACCTTGCAGGATTGCTGTGAAGTTAGATGAGATAATTTACCTAAAGTACTTAGCCCAGTGCCTACCACATAGTAAATGCTTAAATAGTAGCTGCCATCATTCACCTGACTAAAGACAGGGAGACCAGTCAGGATATTAGGTGGGCCAGAAAAGTGGTGTGAAGACCTGATATTTGGCATAATCAGGTATCTAGTAATGCTAGAGATGAGACAGTAACTGTTGAGAAGGATAAAGAAAGGTATTTTTTAAGGGAAAACTTTTATTTTTGACTGTATAAAATTTAGAAACATTTAAACAGCAAATAATATGAACAAAGTGTTACCTCCCCTAAATCTATGAATTTAGTGCTAAACTAATAAAAATACTAATAAATTTAGTTGGGGGGTATTGTTGTTTTGTTCTTTTGTTTTTTGGGTTTGGTGGGGTTCTCTCTATTAAACCTAAATTTATTGAGGTAAATATTGTTATTCACATTTTTTGTAACAGTTCATAGCATACATAAATGGCCTTTATTGGTTTGTGTCTCTCCCTGATTGTACAAAATTCAATTATGGTTTACATAATAGTGAACCATTTAATTCAGCCTAAATACAGTACTTAAATGGATCTAATTCTGGGAGTCTCATGGAATGGTCTAAAAAATGGTCAAGAATTTTATTAAAACCATCTAGATTTGGCCGGGCACGGTGGCTCACACCTGTAATCCCAGCACTTTGGGAGGCTGAGGCAGGCAGATCACGAGGTCAGGAGATTGAGACCATCCTGGCTAATGCGGTGAAACCCCGTCTCTACTAAAAATACAAAAAATTAGCCGGGCGTGGTGGTGGGCGCCTGTAGTCCCAGCTACTCGGGAGGCTGAGGCAGGAGAATGGCGTGAACCCGGGAGGCGGAGCTTGCAGTGAGCCGAGATTGCGCCACTGCACTCCAGCCTGGGTGACAGAGCGAGATTCCGTCTCAAAAAAAAAAAAAGAAACCATCTAGATTTGTAAAACACCATCTTAGGAATTGTAATTCTTTCAGACTTGAATTTAAGCAAATGTAGCATCAACTAAGAAAAAGCAATAAAAAGAGATTAAATTATTAAGTAAAGAAAACACGGTCAGATGTCCTCCAGTATATATTTAGGTGTTGGTTGCTGTAAACCTGAATCAAACCTAGTGACCCAAATGTGTAAGCCCTTACAGTTTTAACCTTCCTTGCAGACATGATGATGCATGGAATCCCCTGCGCATGGAACAGCAGGAACCACTTGGGAAAACCTGAAATTTAAACTGCTTTAGTCAACTTTGTCTGTTGTGATCATTTTCTTTTCTTAGTTCAGTGAGCTTTCTCTTAAGTGTGCCAAGCTGCCATCCAATTTTCTTGAGCATTTTTTCTCATGGGAAATGATCAAGTTTTGATAGTAGAAAGTGCTTCTTTCCAAGACTTTCTCGAGGCTATCTTCCTGTAGGCGTCATGCTTCTGATGTTACACAGCTGATGTTTTCATATGAGCTACATTTTTAGACTACAAAGATGCTTATTCAGGTGGGAGACCATTTCTTTGAACTGTAAGTGGTTTATTTGATTTTCTTTTTAATAGTCCTTGTTTTTCTCCTTCAAGCCTTTTTAAGGAAACATATAACAGCATCAATGTATTTCTTCAAATTGCTTTTTGATTTACCTAGAAGTTCTCAATTTTCTGATTTGTGTTTGTCTGATTTCAAGTTGCCATCACCCATGTAATTTTTGCTAAAGAAGACAGGCAAGTGTATCCCCTTCCATATGATTTAAGAGACTTTAAAGGGCTCTCTTTTACAACCTCTTTATGTTTTCAAATTGTCAAGCGTTTTTTTTCTCCATTTCTCACACTTTTTATTCCATTTCACAGCTTCTTGGGATAGCGCTTTTAGATTTTCCTAAAAATGAGTGTTTTCATCCAAACGACCCATTATTTCCTTCTGAAAGTTCTTTTGAGACACTTTAAAGATGTTTTTGGCACCAGTTACTTGAGATTGACGGATTTTGATGCATCATCAAGTAACTGTTGAACCATGAAATGAAAGTTTAGAGACTCCCTTCTGTTCTTTTTTTGAGAAGGTCTACAATATTCTCAAGTGACAAGTAAACCTGTCCAGATATTTACTAAATGCTAAACTTAACATTTGTAACTTCAGAGGACTGGTCTCCACTGGAGATAACTTGAAGGCTTCATTGATTTGTATAATCAGTCTAAATTTTCACTGACTTTAACCTGGGCAGAAAATCTTTTGGCTAGCTCTTTTTCCCTCCTTAAAGTATGCCTGCTCTTTACTATAAAAACAATCAGAGAGACCATATCAGAATCTTGCAGGGAAATGCATAGAGACTTGAGCCTTGTCTTAAGCATCAGTCACCACCACTGAGGGCTGGACAGGAAGGGGAACCCCAGGTTGTATAAAACAGTGCTCTCTAACTTTGCTCACCACACAAATAAAAGTACTATTATTTGTACAGTGAATATGGGCAAGTGGAAAATGCTTATTGCAGCCAGAGGAGACCAGCCATGAGCTCTGGTCACTCTAGTCCCTACCCTGGCCTGCAGGAAGCTTAGGGGATCAAAGCAGTGCCATGCCATTACCATTCTCAGCCCACAGGTATGTCAGGGCAAAAAGGAAGGGCACACTGCAGTAGAGGACTCGTGTATCCATGCTTATGGGTGAGGTTCATTTTCCTGAGTTCAGGTTTCCTTCAGCAGCAGGGAAGCCTCATCCTATCTACAAAGGTCACAAGGATCTCCCCTTCCTGAAGGCTCCTCTCCTCATTTGTGTTAAGTCAGTCCAAGCTGTTAGAGAACACTGAAGGGTCTCAACAAATATATAAAGTAACAGCCCTGGATTTCAGTATCAGAATGGCAATGTCTTAATATTTCATGAATTTTCTTCAAGTCCAGTTCCCCCCCCCCCCCATAATCCAAGTATTCTTAAATGGGTTAGGGTCACCTTCAGTGGTGACATAGTAGAAGTCCTAGCTAAACCAATCAGACAAGAGACGGAAAGGGCATTCAAATTAGGAAGAAAGAAGACCAAATTATTCTTGTTTGCTGATAATATGATGTTATATTTGGAAAAACCTAAAGACTCCACCAAAAAACTATTCAAACTGATAAATTCAGTAAAGTTGCAGGGTACAAAATCAACAAAAAATCAGTATCATTTCTGTATGCCAACAGGGAACAACCTGAAAAAGAAATCAAGAAAGTAATCCCATTTACAATAGCTGCAAATAAAATAAAATATCTAGGAATTAAGAAGTGAAAGATCTCTACAATGAAAACTAAAACATTGAAGAAAGAAATCAAAGAGAACACAGAAAAACAGATATTCAATGTTTACAGATTGAAAGACTCAATTATTGTTAAAACGTCCATGCTACCCAAAGCAATCGGCAGATTCAATGCAATCCCTATCAAAGTAAAAATGACATTCTTCATAGAAATAGAAAAATAATCCTAAAATTTATATAGAATCACAAAGTCCCAGAATAGCCAAAGAGGATAGCCCACAAAAGACCTACAGGCTGGGCGTGGTGGCTCATGCCTGTAATCCCAGCACTTTGGGAGGCTGAGGTAGGCAGATCACTTGAGGTCAGGAGTTCAAGACCGGCCTGGCCAACATAGTGAAACCCCGTCTCTACTAAAAATACAAAAATTACCTGGGCATGGGAGCACACACCTGTAATCCCAGTTACTTGGGAGGCTGAGGCACAAGAATAGCTTGAACCTGGGAGGTGGAGTTTGCAGTGAGCTGAGAATGTGCCACTGCACTCCACCTGGGCAACAGAAAGAGACAGTCTCAAAAAAAAGGACCTAAGCAAAAAGAACAAAACTGGAAAGATCACATTATGTGACTTCAAATTACACTACAAAGTTATAGTAACCAAAACATCATGGTACTGGCATTTAAAAAAAAAAGAAAACACATAGACCAATGAAACACAATAGAGAACTCAGAAACAAATCCACATATTACAGTGAGCTCATTTTCAACAAAGGTGCCAAGAACATACATTGGGAAAAGGACAGTCTCTTCAAAAAATGGTGCTGGAAAAACTGGATACCTGTATGCAGAAGAATGAAACAAGACTTGTATCTCTTGCCATATACAAAAATCAAGTAAAAATGGATTAAAGACTTAAATCTAAGACCTCAAATTATGAAACTGCTAAAAGAAAGCATTGGAGAAACTCTCCAGGACATTGGAGTGAGCAAAGATTTCTTGAGTAATCCCCTACATAGCACAGGCATCCAAAGCCAAAATGGACAAATAAGATCACATCAAGTTAAGAAGCTTCTGCACAGCAAAAGAAACAATCAACGAAGTAAAGAGATAACCCACGAATGGGAGAAAATAGCAGCAAACTACCCACCTGACAAGGGATTAATAACCAGAATATATAAGGAGCTCTCAGTGGTGATGTAATGACCCAGGCTCCTTGCATCATGTGACCTTCCATCCTTAACACATGGCTCCCAGGGTTGCCCTGCAATTGGTTTCCAATCCAAGGGGTCATCTTCAGAAGTGTGGGTGCCTCTGTGAAGTGGGGAGTGAGTCTTTTGAATCTGGCACTTTCTATTCCTTTCAAAAATATCTCACTTTTCTAATTTCTTTCTGGCAGACTCAGCCCAAGTCTCCGTGTCCATCACCTGGGACACTGTCTGAGGAACTCTGTGAGGAGAGCCTTTTCCACAGAGAAATGAGAGCACCCTCAGTGAGTGACAGTCTGGGGGTTTTGGAGGGATGTAGTGTTCAAGCCACAGGTTCCTCAGTGTACAGGATTGAGGTTCAGCAGAGACCTCGTGGTGAGGGGAGGAGGTACCCAAATGCGTGATGAAGTTTCCTTGGTTTAGAATTCATTTATTTGTTTGAAGTGGGAGAGGTGGAAGCCTTATTTTAAGTGGTAAGACTTGACAGTATCAGAAGAGTGGGGAAATATTTTAATATTTTGTTAAATGTTGTTTTTTTCAATGTGTGTAATACGTCTCTTTATCCTGTGTTTTCTTTTTCCCCTTTGGTGAAATTTTGTCTTTAGTAGAAAATGATGCAGTTATGTTACACTGGTGTTTCTGATGACACAAGATGATTTTTAGGTGGTTTACTGACTCACCGTTATATAGCAATGAATCATATAGTGAGAAAGTAATTTCTTTAAAACTCTGTAAGCCTTCCAATTATGTCAAAGACAGCCTTTAGCTTTTCTCTGATCCTTGTTAATCTCTGTTTGACAAAGAGAGCAGGTCTCAGGTTCATAGCCTTCTGTGACCACTAGTATTTTCTTAGGCTAAAAAAATTACTTTCATTATCTTCGTTTTTATAGTTATCCTCTACTATGGAAAATGATACTGGTTTTCCACTTAGGATGGCAATAGAAATTAAAGCCAAAAAAAGTTTAAATGAGCTGCCTGAAAGAGAAATATTAGATAAATAATAGTGTAGGTGATATGTTGATGTAGCCAAAGGAAAACAAATTGCAATGTTGCTATGCAAATAATGACACCATTCCAGAATCTCTGATCCTTTATGATTTCTTCTGCACATTCTTGTGAGAGGGATTTGGGAACCCAAGAGAGCTAAATTGCCATAGGTACATGTAAGGCAGTACACAGGCATCAGTACTAAGGCAGTACATAGTAGCTTTTACTTATTTAAATCCTTCTACCAATTTCTGGTTTTATAGAAAATACTTGTCATTAGTTAGAATAGCATTGAGCCTTGAAGTGAAATGTAATTAGACTGCGTTATATGTCTTACCTAAGATATAGGATCCAGCCAGGCGTGGTGGCTCACGCCTGTAATCCCAGCATTTTGGGAGGCTGAGGCGGGCAGATCACCTGAGGTCAGGAGTTTGAGACCAGCCTGACCAACATGGAGAAACCCCGTCTCTACTAAAACTACAAAATTAGTCAGGCGTGGTGGCGCATGCCTGTAATCCCAGCTACTCAGGAGGCTAAGGCAGCAAAATTGCTTGAACCTGGGAGGTGGAGGTTATGGTGAGCCAAGATCGCACCATTGCACTCCAGCCTGGGCAAGAAGAGCGAAACTCCATCTCAAAAAAAAAAAAAAGCTATAGGATCTTTACAATATATTATTGTAGTATAATAGAATTTTAGAGCAAAAAGAGACATTGCTGACATGTTCTTGATCAGATAAATAGGCCAGTCAACACTTTGTCTTAAACCTGTAAAAGTATCCTTTGTGAGCACTCCATAGTACCGGAACAATTCTGTGTACAGTTCATGTCGGTCAAGGTTCGAAAACCTGACTAGTTTGTTATTAGCCAAATTTCAAGTAAAGAGAAATTGGATGGCCCCAGAATACCCACTTGAATTCTCTCTCTCAGAAAATAACAGCATGGATTTACTAACATTACCTCTGGCACAGATAGTATCATGCATTGCAACATTTATTGATGGAGTTTTCCCAATTTAATATTTCTCATCATTTCCTCACATGATTAGTACTGCTAGCTGACCTACTAAAATTTTAACACTGACTTATTATTAGAGATGGCTTGCATTTTTCCTACACCATTCCAAAGGAAAACATTAGATGTCTGTAATAAATTCAAGCAAAAGTATGAGAGAAATAATTTCAGCATGTCTCAGGTGTCTCGCTGGCTCTTAAGGTGAATAAGGTGGTGGTGACTGTTCTGCAGAGAGTTTCTCATAAGCAGGTGGAGCGTTGGGAACCTGTGAGGACAAGAAAGGGAGAATATGGTCTTGGCAACAGTGTATGTGTTTCTAGGAAGGGATTAAGTTAAAATAGTTAACATACTTATACTTTGCCTGTGGACTGAAATTTCTAAGTGTTCACATATAATTTCTGCCCAATGAAGTAATTGTTAAATTTCACAAGTATATAGGCTGATTGTTGGGGGCAAGAGTAGAGAAAAATAGGGTCAAGGAGTTCCCAAAATCTCAAAAGCTTAGCTATACCTGGATTTTCCATGACAGTAAAAGTCTCAAGCCCTAACTAACGAATCATTGAATGCAATTTACAGACACTATATACATTGCATCTTTACCACAGAGATCCTTGTAATTGTGTCTAAAGGCACATTGATACTACCAAATATAAAACAAGAGGATATTGTATCCAGAACAAATGTGTCAGGGCTTCATTTAATGCTCACAACAATTCTGGGAGTGTTTTTATTATTTTCATGTTACAGAATGGGAAACTAGGGCACAGAGAGGTTAACTCGCTTGCCCATGATCACACAACTAGTAAGTTGTGGAGCTAAGAATCAAGCACAGTAATTTGGCTCCAGAGTCAGCGCTCTCAACCATTATGCTATGTTGTATATGTACTAGTGCTGTCCAAAAGAAATATGGTACAAGCCACTTATGTAATTTTATTTTATTTTATTTATTTATTTTTGAGATGGAGTTTTGCTCTTGTCTCCCAGGCTGGAGTGCAGTGGCACTATCTCGGCTCACTGCAACCTCCACCTCCCGGGTTCAAGTGATTCTCCTGCCTCAGCCTCCCAAGTAGCTGGGATTACAGGCATGCACCACCACGCTTGGCTAATTTTGTATTTTTAGTAAAGACAGGATTTCACCATGTTTGCCAGGCTGGTCTTGAGCTCCTGAGATCAGGTGATCCACCCGCTTCGGCCTCCCAAAGTGCTGGGATTACAGGTGTGAGCCACCATGCCCAGCCATATGTAATTTTAAAATTTCTAGTAGCTACATTTAAAAGAAGAAACATGTAAAATTAATCTTAAAATATTTTATTTAACCTAATATTATCAGAATATTTATTTCAAGATGAATCAATATAAAAATCATTAATGAACCATTTATCTTCTTTTCTACATACTAATATTTTTGAAATATGGTATGTATTATAATACATCTTATTTCAAACTCCTATGTTTTAAGTGTTCAATAGCACCATGTGAGTAGTGGCTAAGCCATCAGGCAGCACAGCTCTATACAATAAATAATAGGTACTTTATCCCTCCCTTCTGTATATATGTACATCCATTAAAAAGGCAAATATAACTAAAAACATAAAAGAATATTGTATCCAGGACTAAGTTCTTCCTTTGAATCTTACATGTAGGGCTCTCATTATTGACCCTGGAAACACTGGGTATGTGACAACACAATTAAGAAGATATCTGTACTTCCCTTGTTTTTTGTTTTTATTATTATTTATTTTTATTCTCATAAAATACACATAAAAGTTGCCATTTTAACCATTTTGAGGTGTGTATAGTTCAGTGGCAATGAGTACATTCACATTGTCCTTGCTTTTTAAATGGAAATAATTGTATTCACTTGAGTTAAAAACAGCCATTCATGAAAATACCCTTATGAAGGATCTTAACCTACCACAGGTTCACAGTTTTTCTCTTGAAGAGACAGTTTGCTGTCCCGATGATCAAACCCTTCTTGTGGGCATCTTCTTGTTAAGGCGCATTGAGTGCCAACATGAAGACTTTTATCCTGAAATGTAAATTGATAAAGGTGAGTGGGTGAGAAGAAGTAACTGAATCCATTAAAGAAAAGAGAAGGAAGCCAGAGTTTTAAGAATGAGTTTTAATCTAGGTTCTGCCACTTACTTGCTGTGTGCCTCAACACTTTACCTTCTGATTTCTGAGTTTGCATCTAGGAAGATAATACCCACCTACCTCTCAGAATTGTTGTGGGAATTAACTAGAAGTAAAGCTCTAGTGCAGTGCCTGGGACCCAATAGTTGGTCAAAGAATATTTCTGAAGGGAAGGATAAGAAGAGTGAATCTACAAAAGGAACACTCTTGTGAAATTATCCATCAATAATGAGGCAGAAATAAAGACTTTGTCAAACAAAAATTGAGGAAATTCATTGCCAATAGACCTGCCGTGCAAGAAACATTTGAAGTTCTTTAGAGAAAAAGAAAATAACATAGGTCAGAACCTTGTACCTACATAAAGGACGAACATCCAAGAAGGAATAAATGAAGGTAAAATAAAAACTTTTTTTCTTTTTTTTTTTTTTTTTTGAGACAGAGTCTCACCCTGTTGCCCAGGCTGGAGTATAATGGCACGATCTTGGCTCACTGCAACCTCTGCCTCCTGGGTTCAAGTGATACTCCTGCCTCAGCCTCCTAAAACTTTGTCTTTCTTTCTTTCTTTTTTTTTTTTTTTTTTAAGAGACATGATCTTGCTAAGTTGCCCAGGCTGGTCTTAAACTCCTGAGCTCAAGCAATCCTCCTGCCTCAGCCTCTGAGTAGCTGAGACTATAGGCATGCACCACTGCACCCAACATATTTATCTTATTCTTAGTTTATTTAACAGATAATAGTTTGTTCAAAAATGAATAATAGCAACAGTGTATTTGATTATGTATGCTTATATACACTTGAAATTAATAACAGCAATGATACAAGGGAAAGGAATGTTAATAGAAAGAAAAAAACTGCAAAATATTTTAAAGAGGTTTATTCTGTGCCGATATGAATGACCATGGCCAGGAGAACAGTCTCAAGAGGTCCTGAGAAAGTGTGCTTGAGGTGGTTGGGTTATGATTTGGTTTTATACATTTCAGGAAGACAGGAATTGTAGGTAAAAATCATAAATCAATACACGGAAGGTATACACTGGGTCAGCCTGAAAAGGCAGGACATCTCAAAGCAGAGACTTAGAAGTCACAGGTGGGTTTTAGGTATTCTTTAGTTAGCAGTTGGTTGAAAGAGTTCAGCTCTGTCTTAAGACTTGAAGTCAGTATAAAGGAATGCTTAAGATAAGGGAGTCTGCAATCTGTCATGTGATGCTATACCAGAGTCAGTTTGGAAAGTAAACCACATTATATGGGGTTAATTTAAAAAAAAAAAAAAAAACAACATTTTATGGTTTGAAGGGCATGATTTAACCCTTTCCTTGCATTGTCTTGTTCCTAATTTGATATTGCCACAAAGAGTTCATTCTGTCAGTCCTGTAATCTCTATTTTAAAATTAATGCTGGTCAGTTGTACCTAAAACTCTAAAAGGGAGGGAGTATAACGAGGCATCTCTCACCTCCCTTCCCATCATGGCCAAGACTCAGTTTTTCAGGTTTCCCTAGGGTCCCCTTGGTGAAGAGGGGGTCCATTCAGTTGGTTGGAGGATTTAGGATTTTGTTTTTAGTTTACAGGAGGAAGGAATTAGGATTATTTTATTTTAAGGTACTCATAATGCCTATGAAATGGTGTAGTGTTATTTGAAAGTGGATTTGAATTAGTTGTAAATGTATATTGCAAACTCTAGGGAAACCACTGAAAAAAAGTAAAAAAGAAGTATAAGGCCGGGCGCAGTCGCTCACACCTGTAATCCCAGCACTTTGGGAGGCCAAGGCGGGTGGATCACGAGGTCAGGAGATTGAGACCATCCTGGCTAACACGGTGAAACCCCGTCTCTACTAAAAATACAAAAAATTAGCCAGGCATGGTGGCGGGCACCTGTAGTCCCAGCTACTTGGGAGGCTGAGTCAGGAGAATGGCATGAACCCGGGAGGCAGAGCTTGCAGTGAGCCAAGATCGTGCCACTGCACTCCAGCCTGGGCAACAGAGTGAGACTGTCTCAAAAAAAAAAAAAAAAGAAGTGTAACTGGACTGGAGGCCAAGTGGGTGGATCAGTTGAGGTCGAGTTTCAGCCTGGCCAACATGATGAAAACCCGTCTCTACTAAAAATACAAAAATTAGATGAGCATAGTAGTATGCACCTTTAATCTCAGCTACTTAGGAGGCTGAGACAGGAGAATCACCTGAACCTGGGAGGCAGAGGTGGCAGTGAGCTGAGATCGTGCCACTGCACTCCAGCCTAGGCGACAGAGTGAGTGAGACTCCATCTGAAAAAGCAAAAAGAAGTATAACTGATATGCCAAGAAAGGAGAGAAAATGGAATCATATAAAATGTCCAGTGAAAATCACAAAAGGCAGAAAAAGAGTAAAGACAAAAATAGAAACAAAGAACAGAGGCAACAGGTAGAAAACAGTAACAATATGGTAGATATTAATCCAACTATATCAATAACCACTTTGAATATCAATGGTCTAAATGCACCAATTAAAAGATAGATTGTCAGAGTGGGTCAACAAACAAGACCCAACTATGTGTTCTCTACAAGAAACCCTCTTTAAAGACACATACATGTACATTAAAAGTAAGTGGATAAAGGCCAGGCATGGTGGCTCACACCTGTAATCCCAAGCACTTTGGGAGGCCAAGGCAGGCGGATTGCCTGAGCTCAGGAGTTCGAGACCAGCCTGGCCAACATGGTGAAACCCCATCTCTACTAAAAATACAAAAATTAGCCAGGCTTGGTGGTGCACACCTGTAATCCCAGCTACTTGGGAGGCTGAGGCAGGAGAATCACTTGAACCCAGGAAGTGGAGGTTGCAGTGAGCCGAGATCACACCACTGCACTCCAATCTAGGTGACACAGCGAGACTCTGTCTCAAAAAAAAAAAAAAAAAAAAAAGTAAGTGCATAGAAAAAGATATACCATGCTAACACTAATGAAAAGAAAGTAGGAGTTCCTATATTAGTTTCAGAAGGAGATTTCAAGGAAAGTTATCAGGGATAAAGAGGGATATTACATAACCATAAAGGTGTTCATTCTCCAAGAAGACATAACAACACTTAACATTGCATGTACCTAAGAACACAGCATCAAAATACATGAGATAAAAACTGATAGAACTGCAAGGAAAAATAGTTGCATCCACTATGAAGTTGGAGTTACAGTTGGAGGCTTCAACATCTCTCTATCAGAAATAACACAAAGCCAGCAGGTAAAAAATTAGTAAGGACTAACTCATTGTATGAGGCCAACATTACCCTAATATCAAAAACAAAGATATTACAAGAAAAGAAAACGACAATTCATTATCTCTCATAAATATAGAGGCAAAAAAATCTCAACAAAATATTAGCAAGTCAAATCTAACAATATATAAAAGGAATTATATACTGTGACAAAGTGGAACTCAACAAAATCTTCGATTAACTAGATATAATAGACATCTGTAGGGTACTTCATCCAACGACAACAGAATACACTTTCTTCTCAAGCTCAGAACATTCACCAGGATAAACCACATTCTGGGCCACAAAACACATCTTAACAAATTTAAAAGAATAGAAATTATACAATGTTTGCACTTAGACTATAATAGAATTAAAGCAGAAATCAATACAGAAAGATAACTGAAAAATTCCCAACACTTGGAGATTAAACAACACACTTCTACATAACACATGTGTCAAAGGAGAAATCTCAGGAGAAATTTAAATATATTTTGAATTAAATGAAATTAAAATATGATATCAGAATTTGTGGGATACTGCTTAGTAGTGCAAGCAGTATTTAGAGGGAAATGTATGACATTGAATGTGTATATTAGAGAAGAAGAAAGATCTAAAATCAGTCATCTAAGCTTTCACCTTAGGAAAATAAAGAGAACAGCAAATTAAATCCAAAGTAAGCAGAAAAATAAAAATTAGAGCAGAAATCAATGAAATTGAAAACAAGAAATCAGCAGAGCACAATGGCTCATGCCTATAATGCCAGCACTTTGGGAGGGCAAGGCAGGAGGACTGCTTGAAGCCAGGAGTTTGAGACCAACCAGAGCAACATAGTGAGACTCTGTCTTTACAAATTAAAAAAAAAAAAAGAAAATTAGTCAGACCTGGTGGCACATGCTATAATCCTAGCTACTATGGTAGCTAGCTGTAGTCCTAGCTACTCAGGAGGCTGAGCCAGGAGGATTGCTTGAGCCCAGGAGTTCAAGGTAACAGTGAGCTATGATTGTGCCACTGCACTCCAGTCTGGGTGACAGAATGAGACCCTGTCTCTAGAAAAAAAAGAAGAAAGAAACAAACAAACAAAAAGTCAGTAGAGTAAATCAATTAAACCAAATGCTGATTCTGGGAAAAGATCAATAAAATTGATAAGCCTTTAGCCAGGCTAAGAAAAAAAAAGAAGGCACAAACTACTATTATCAGAAATAATAATGGACATGAAAAGGATAAGCAAGGAATACTATGAACTATGCTCACAAATTTGAAAACCTACGTGAATGTAACAATTCTTTGAAAGACACAATCTGTCAAAATCCACGCAAGAAGAACTAGACCATCTGAAGAGATTTATATCTATTATAAAAATTGAATCAATAATAACTTTCCAAAACAGAAAGCACCAGACCCAGATGAGTTCAGTGGTGAGTTCTACCAAACATTTAAGAAATTATACCAATTCTCTATAACCTCTTTCAGAAGACAGAAGCAAAGGGAATACTTTGTAACTCATTGCTGTGAGGCCAGCATTACCCTAATACCAGACACATACTGCAAAAAGAGAAAACTACCGCTCAATATCTCTCATGAATACAAATGCAAAAAAACTCAACAAAATATTAGCAAGTTAAACTAACAATGTATAAAAGGAATTACACACCATGACAAAGTGGGATTTATTCCAGGTATGCAAACCTGGTTCAATATTGAGAAATCAGGCCAGGCGTGGTGGCTCACGCCTGTAATCCCAGCACTTTGGGAGGCTGAGGCAGGTGGATTGCTTGTGCTCAGGAGTTTGAGACCAGCCTGGGCAACATGGTGAAACCCCATCTCTACCGAAAATACAAAAAAATGTAGCCAGGCGTGGTGGCTTGCACCTGTGGTCCCAGCTACTTGGAAGGCTGGGGTGGGAGGATCACCTGAGCCTGGGAGGTGAAGGTTGCAGTAAGCTGAGATTGCACCACTGCACTCCAGCCTGGGTGACAGAATGAGACCCCATCTCAAAAAAAGAAGAAAGAAAAAGAGAAATGAATTATTCTGATACGTCAATAGACTAAAGAAGAAATTTGCAAGATTGTATCAATAGACGTAGAAAAAGCATTTGACAAAATCAAACACCCATTCATAATTTAAAACTGTCAGTAAACTAGGGATAAAGGGAAACTTACTCAAGTTTGCTGAAGAATATCTAGGCACAAAAAATCAACAGTTAACATCATACTTGAAGCTTTTCTGCTAAGATCAGGAACAATGCAAGGATGTCCTGTCTCACCACTCCTTTTCAACATCATACTGGAAGTTGCAAATAACTAATGCAATAAACTGGAAAAGGATATAAAAGGTGTACTGATTGGGAAAAAAAAATAAAACTGCCCTTGTCAATTACCATTTTTTTCTTTTTCTTTTTTTTTTTAAGCCTTTCACTCACCATAGGATAAGAGTATGATCCACTCTACCGGTTCACTGCCAGTTCTCTGTATTTACATTAAAACTGGGTGTACATTTTAAAATACAGATTCCTGAATCCCACCACCAGAGATGACCCGAGAATCTGCCTTTTAGCAAGAACCCCAAAGTATTCCAGTGCAGGTGACCACTGACCATGCATTGAAAAACACAGTGCCTTGACACATGAGTGTAAACTGAGTTGAGAGCAAGGGCCGTGAAATTCTCCAAGAATCAAAAGTATTTTGTCCTAAACTTCCAAGTGAAGATGTAAAACTGGTTAATATAAAAACCACTGCTCAGTTTATTACAAATCATTTTCCACTTCCTCTTGCAGAAACAGGTTGCTACAAAAAGCAGCCTTTCCTTTCAAAAGATGTTTTCCAGGGCTCAGGGGAATTGTTAACCAAGGGAGAAATTTTAAGAGATCTAAATTCCAACCAGCCTCTCTACTATTCTGTGGACAAATGGAAGTTGAAAAGTAGACATTACAAACTTAATGAAGATTGTTAAAGGTAGAGTAATTCACATGCCCAAAGCTTGTATTTAATGTCATTTATATCCCTCTGCTTTAAAATGAAAATAGAATCACTGAAGACAGAAAGGGAGGTAATTATGTAATTAAATGCAATACTTAATGCACTATTTTACATAATTTTGCCTAAACTTCTTAGACTGCTGATCTCCAAACTGGCTTTTCTAGATATATGAAAATCTCAAAATAAGATTTTAATATTAATTTAAAAAATAAATATGGAAATTAAATAAACCAGGAAATTTAAACACAAGTCCCTCTCAATAAAAAGTCTCAGAAACTACAAACCACTGATCTAATCCTAGAGGAATGGAGGCATAGAGTTTGAATTTGAAACTTACCAAGCAAGATGTTCACAGTGTCTGAGCACATGACATTAAGACTCTCTGTTATTTTTCAATTAAATGAACTTAAGATGAGAGCATTGAAGCAGAAAAGAAAAATTACTGCATTTGTGTTCAATAGGATCAAGCTAATAATTATAGTTAGTTAGGAAATGAGTACCAACATATTGAGTTTGTATAGCTTTACTTCTTGAAAGACTAAACATTTTGTTTTTGATATACAAATATATAATGAAATCAAAATATAGAAGAAAATATGTATTAAATAAAAATGGATATACATTGTGTTACATCACAGATTTCCAACATGTCTGGGTGTAGAATAGAGCTAGTGAATCTTGGAGAAGCTGAATTCTAGTCTCCAAGCAACTCAATGGCAGACAATGGGACCAAGTCCTAATGCAACACAATTGAGTGACTACCATGTGCCAGGCACTGTGCTACGCACTGGAGATATGAAGATGAGTGAGAAATATTCTCTGTTCTGGTTCATACATAGGGGAAAGCGGAGGGGTGGAAGAGGCAAAAAGTAAAGAGCCAATTACAAGGCAATGTCATAACCCCATGCTAGAGTTACAAATGGAGTTCTATGGCAGAGATTAAAGTCCTCCCCTACTAACCTGTTGTGGACAGCCATATGAGCAGGAATTCTATCCCTAACTTTCTAACCCAAGGCTTTCCTCAAATATTTCCTCCAATATTGGAGTCTTGTTCAGATTCATCAACTCCTCCTCCTTCCCCCTAGATGTCAGCACACTAGAGGGCTATGCTCGGTGGGTGTGTCAGCCCCCAGACTTGACTTGCCTTTCATGGTTTGTATTTGTATTTATGCTCTGGAAAGACAGACATTGGGGAACAGGAGATATGAGACTGCCCAAGTTTCTTGGCAAAGAGGGAAAGAATCCAGAGTTGGGTATCCCACCTTCTTCTCATCCGCTTGCCAAGCTTCAATCCCCACACCACACCAACCCTCCTCTCTTTCACAGGACC
Organism: Pongo abelii; assembly: GCF_028885655.2. Taxonomy (NCBI): domain Eukaryota; kingdom Metazoa; phylum Chordata; class Mammalia; order Primates; family Hominidae; genus Pongo; species Pongo abelii. The sequence continues at coordinate 52,633,018 of NC_071998.2, forward strand.
TTTTCCTCTAAATGAAGTGCTTGCTGAATGAGGAATGGGACTTTCCAACATCTTTTGGAAAGATAATTATTTTCCATTATGCGTCAACCTGAAAAGTTTTCAGATCTGTAATAACAAGAAAGAGAGAGAGCGAGATCTATGGAGAATGCCTTTGAGTGCTGAAGTGCTGAAGTGCTACCTGGCTTTAAGCAAGATTGCTGAAACCTGTAGTTTTTATAGCTTATAAACTCAGTTGATGTTTCTCATTCATGGAGGATACTGGTACCAGAAGACTGGATTGTGTAATTGTGTTAGCTTCTCGCATATTTGGGTAAAGAAGAAAAAAATACTATTAAAACCTTTGGCCATCTAAGAAGGATGCAGCCTGTTAAAAAACACACAAGTGACCCTTTGTGCTGATGCAGGGAGGATGGTTTCCTCATCGCACTGATGATATCCTGGGATGCTTAGCGTAGAGTCAGAAGAACTTGGAATTCACAGGTAACCAGTGAGGAAAGGGGTGAAGAAGAAAGGTAGGAAGAGCAGGTGGCAAAGTGGAGTAACAGAACCAGCAAGAATTCCCAGAAGTGGTAAAACCTGAGGTGTCTAATATACTCCTGTTTGCTATAAGGGAACCTCAAACCCCTTCCCCTGTGCCCTGTAAACTGTCAGTGCTTAGCTACACACAACATCCAGGTACCCAAGTCTGCTATGAGTAGAAACAAAGAGACAGGTGCTATAGTTTGAATGTGTCCCCCAAAATTCATGTATTGGAAACTTAATCCCCAATGCAACAATGGTGAGAAGTAGGACTTTTAAGAGGTGATTAAGTTATGAGGGCTCTGTCCTCATGAATGGATTAATGTTGTTATTGCAGGAGTGTGTTTGTTATTGCAAGAGTAAGTTGGTTATAAAAGTGAGTTTGGGCCATGTGTGGAGTGTTTCACACTTGTAGTCCCAACACTTTGGGAGGCCAAGGCAGGATCACTTTAGCCCAGGAGTTTGAGACCAGCCTGGGCAACATAGTGGGACCTCGTCTCTACAAAAAAAAGTTTTTTTTTAATTAGCCGGTGTGGTGGCACGTGCCTGTGGTCCCAGCTACTCTGGAGGCTGAGACAGGAGGATGGCTTGAGCCCAGGAGGTCAAGGCTACAATGACTCATGATCACCACTGTGCTCCATCCTAGGATTTCCTGTTTCAAGAAAAAAAAAAAAGAGTTCAGCTCCCTCTTGCTCTCTCACTCTCTTGCCCATGTGATGCCTTCCACTATGATACGACACAGCAAGAAGGCCTCACCAGGTGTGGCCCCTAGATCTTGGAGTTCCTAGCCTCCCAACTGTAAATGAAATGAATTTCATTTATTTATAAATTACAGTCTCTGGTATTATGTTATAGTCACAGACTACGACACAGGATAAGTTCCTGGTTGAGGTTCATGCCTGAGCAGAGGCAAAGGTAGAGTTGCCAAAGTAGAATGTAGCAAAAGAGGCATCAGAAGCCGGAATCAGAGCTGAAGGTTATAATGAGGCAATTATCTGACTCTCCAGAGATTCAGAGGAAAGAACTGGAAAGAAGGACCTGGACCTGGAGGGATTTCAGCAGTGGGAACTTTACCAACCATCAAGGCTCTGTATCCATTTCGTCTTCTACAATACCAACAGCCGATGAGCAGTAAGACTCCCAGGATCACTGTCAGGATGCCGATCCCAGCGGCCCTGGCCCAAGAGATACAAATCCACTATGTCATTGAAACATTGTTCTACATTATGATGAAGCATAAATCAATCTTCCTCTTCATATGGACTTTGACTGCCCAGAGCAGCATCTCCCAGTGTCTAAGTAGTTTCCCACCTCCCACACTGGGCACCCCACCAGGCCTCCAGCACCTGGATCTAACGCAGGTCTTTAGGAGCCTCTCAAGTGTGTGCCCACAGGAACGCTGCTAATTGGCATGGCCCAGGCACCCAAGTTCCAGGTACAAGAAGTGCCATAGTAACTGGTCTTTATGTGGACAATGTATTTATTGGGGCTAAATTATCTTTTCTTCTCATCAGGCTGTTTTAAAACATTTTCTCCAATTCAGCCCACAAAGAGAAAATAGAAATTAACACTGACTCATCTACTAAAAGCCAGGTGCTGTGCTAAACATTCATTAGCTTATTCAATTCTCACATCAACACTGGAGGGTAGACACAATTTATCATCCCCTATTTTCACAGAAGAGGAAATAAAAGGCAGAGGATACATGACTCGCTGGTGATCATACAGAGCTAGCACAAAACAGAGGTTGGATTTGAACCTGAATCCGTCTCAATTATGTTTGTGCCCTCCCTTCCCTAAACTCCACGCTTTGCTCCTTGCAGCCCTAGGGAGAAGTGTCTGGGCTGAACCTACAGCAAAGCTGTGGCATTACTTATTGAGAAAGATCTTGTCTAAGCAGGGTGCCTATCTGGGGGTCTACACCAGCCTCTTGGGTCCTGTGTTCAGTGACCCCTGGGAAGCATTACAGTTACCACAAAGTTACCACAAAGACCCTGGAAACAGGGCCTGGAGCTGTTCACTCCGGGCAAGCATCATCAATTAGCTAACATCTGCCTGATCACAGCATGATCAAAATTGACAGAACTGACTCTGTTATCTGTGGTTGTCAACTCGCTAAGAAAGTTTCTGCAGAGCTGAGTGACTTATAAGAGACTGAGAAGCTACAGGAGAAGCAAGGTTTAACTAAGGCTTCTGCTGGAGAGACTTTTGCTCAGTACCATCTACTGGACAACTTCTGTCTGAAGGCTGAGGAGACATCAAGCTTATCCTGTCCATCTCCAAACAGGATGGAGAGAACCATGGGATGACAGTGCTAGGTGGAAACTCTGACTTATGTAGGTCAGTCCACCCACTTTATAGATCAGGAAGCTGAGACCTATGAAGGTTCATCAACATTACCATAACCATAGTGACTACCATTCATTGAGCACCAATTTGTGCCAGGCACTGGGCTGGGCACCCTCACATATATGTTTTTATTTCATCCTAACCACAGTCCTCGGAATTAGGAATGATGTTCATTTTACAGCTGACATTATGCTGGTCAAATGCCCAGGGCTGCACAACCAGTAAGTGGCAGAACCAACATTCACAGCAACTGGCACTGGAGACCAAGCAAGTGAGCACCAGAATTTGGGCCAGATCCAGGTCTCCCAGGCCAGTGCTTTTCCTGAAGAGTCACTCTTTCCTGAACTGAAGCTGTCACAAGGAGTGTTCAGTGTGTTCTCATGACTGAAGGCAGCTGATTCAACTCCCAACATGCCTGTGCTCTCATTTCACCCTGTGGCGTCCGCTTGAACATCTTGACACAGACAGAGCTCTGTTCCAGCACTTTATGCATGGTCACGTGGTACTCACAACATGCCCAAGTGACTGAGAGCAAAAAGCACCAGGGTATTCCAGACACATTGGAAGAACCTACTGCCCAGCTTGGCAGGGCGCCTCAGAGTGTCTTCCAAATACCACCTGCAGCAGAATCACCTGAGATGCACGTTAAGGTGCAGATGATAGGACTCCACCCCTGGCCTACCCAATCAGCCTCTTAGGTGGCAGCACCTAGGAATCTGCATTTTAAAAAGTTCCATGGATGACTTGTGTCCACCCAACTGTGAGAACTGCTCTCCACTGAAGTTTCAAAGAGATACATAATACCCAAAGCAGGTATGTAGTCCTTCTTGGCTGGATGTGGGAACTTATTTTGCATCATTCTTCCTCATTCCACCTGCTGGCACAATTGTGAGAAGGATAAATATTCTCAGATCTTAGGGATGCATTGCTTTAATGAAGATTGCCCCATTGTACAGGATCTGGATTTTATGCAAAAAAAATTAAAAAAAAAAAAAGAAGATGGCCCCATTCCCCTACCTCCATCCCACGTATTTAAACAAACAGCAGTGGGGGCAGGGACTTTTCATGAGAATAATGAGTTTTGACATTGGTGGCCGTGTGCAGTTACTTATTTTCTGGACCGATCTCCTTCAGTACCTGCACAAGATCATGATGTTCCATGTATTCAGGGGTTCCTACACTCACAGACTGAAGTTAAGTGTTTCATTGTGCTGGAAGCTTTGGCCATCTGACCCTTCTACAGACAGCAAAATGTCAAAAGGAATTACTTTCTCTTTATAGGATAGCTCCCATGCATACAGGTTGAGTGGGTATTTTTCTTTTGTGCTGGAATCCAGAGGCTCCCTCCTGTTCTCAAGGAAAATGTCAGATAACCCACCTGACCCTGCTTACGCACGTCATTCAGGTTGCAAGACACAGAAAGCTTGTGCCTTCAGTCAAGGGGTTCCTTCACATGATAGTGGTCATAACCCCCTTTGCCCTTTATTAAGCCATTGTCCCTCAACTCCAAACCTACCTTTCTGTGCTCTGCTCTGTGATGCTGGGACTGGACTCTGCAAATGCCACTTCTCCTTTGCCCACTGCCTCCCATTAGAGTACTCTAGAGGGTGCCTACAAACCTGGGGCATCAAGAAGGAGCAGCTCCTTCCAGTGTGCTTCCTGCTCCTGTCAGCATCACCCCAGCAATGCTCACATTGTCTGTATATGCCAAGCACGAGCTCATTTTCCAGCATTCTCAGAGCCAGCTTCATTTTGCCCCTCCCCAGCAGAGCACTGGCTGACCTCAGAGGCCTGAGTATTTGATTCATGCCCCTCACTTCCAAGCTCTTGAGACACCAGAACCAGTCAAACAGAAATCTCTCCTTAGAGATCTGGGTGCCATTTCTGTGGGGTCCCTCCTCCCAACTCTAGGTCCTGATGGCCTCACCCTTCCCTTTGTTCCCCCAGACACAGGTAGAAGCAGCATTCTGTGGGTACAGCCTTGGTTACCCCATGCCTTCTTTGCCTCCTCAGTCTCAGTCCCATGCCTGTTTAACCAGTTTCTTATATTAAAGTCTCTATGTTGAACCATCTAGTTGGTTTCTTCCTGACTAGACCCTGAAAGTTACCTTGTTCAAGTTGTGGGTACACCTGGCTATGAGGTTCCCCAGCTGGGTGTGATGGCCCTACATGGCAAAGGACAACTCCGCTTTCAGCCTACTGAGCTGACTAGCATCAGCCTCCAGCTTCACACTGAGAGTTACTGACCTCTGCCCTAGCCTCTCGTCAGATGGGATTGTGCAAATATTTGCCTCTGCTGGCCTGCAGCATAACACTTAAGAGCATGGACTCTGGAGGCAAACAGACCTGGATTTAAATCCCAGCGCCACCATGTCTGGCCACACATTTCCTAATTTCTCTAAACCTTTCTTCATTTACAACACAGCAAGAATGACACCCACCAGGGTGGGTGCCACGGGGCGGGGGGGGCGGGGGTGGAGCAATAAGCAGAAGTGACGTGTGTCCCTTGAAAGGAATGGTCCTAGCCTCTCCTTCACCTCCTGCTTTCTGTTGGCAAGATGTGGAGGTGATGGCACAACATCTTCAGCCATGGGGACAAAAGCGACATCCCAGGGGAGTAACCAGCAAGAAGAAAACAAACAGGCCTTGAACTCTTTACTCTTGAATTCTTACACGAGACATAAAAGTGTATTTTAAAGAACAGTCTGTTGAGTGATTATACACAAGCTGAAACGATACCCTAACTAATACCACGGGCAATGGGCTCCCCTCCCTCAAAGAGTATATTTTTGCTCTCAGGACATTTTCTGAGAGGATACCACCGCCCTCATCTCCAATTGGCCAGGGATATTAGAGGATCCTATACCAGGGTCTTCTGAGGAAATGCTGTCTGCCTGAACTCTTCCTCAGTGCCTTTGTTGGGCTTTACATCTTGCTGGTCCCTGCAGTTGACTGTTAACAAAGATTGTTCAACAGCTCTTTCCAAAGAAAGAGCAGGTTCACAGGGAGTTCTGGACAGACCACATAAGAGGGTGTTGTCCTGTTAGAGTCCCATGCAGAGGGTGGGGCCTCCCCTGCCCCTGCCACTCAGCACACACAGAGTATGTCCCTTTCCCACTCCCAGCACGTACAGAGTATGTCCCTGCAGCCTCTGGGTTTTCATTACCACACTTATATTTGCTGAAAATAATCTCATGCCTAACTCTCCCACTAAGTTGTGAGTTTTTTCAAAGATAAAAACAGTGTCTCAGGCCAGTATACAATGCTTAGCATTTAGAAATGCTTAATCATATAAATACTTATTTTTAATTCACTCATAATACCCAACACCTTCCCTTAGGCTAAAGTTATACTGCAAAGGCTGTGACCTCCATCTTCCTCTCAAGTCTGGCTGTGGGCTGAGTCACACACACCTGCCCATCATCCTTACTGGCTCCTTGGCAACTCACTTTTATTCTGTCTGCAAACCACCTTCAGGAGCTTGAGTGGAGGAGACAGAACAAGGATTGAGGAAAGAGGCATTGTGATCCTGAACAGATGTTTTTCCACTTGGGAACCTACAGATAAGGCCCAATAGTCAAAAGTGCACCCAAAAATGGCAAGATCCAACCTTATACCATTCCCATCTTCCTGCCTGTTTGGCCTCAGAGAAGCTTGACTGAGCCCCTTATAGAAGCGCAGAATCTCCTCCCCTTGTTGCCAGGGATGTTACTGTCTGGGGAGATAAACACTAGGGAGATTTACGAGCAGGCATGTGCTGGTGGAAGTCAGCAGGCTGTGTCAGCAAATGGCAAACTGGAAGCCCTGCTGGGTCTGGTTTTGAACTTACTCTTCAGCTGTGATGTAAGAGTGGCCGTGCCCCTTCTTGGGGTAACCATAGATGAAGTGAGCATCTTCTGTTGGCATCTTGTAGGCTCAGGGCACAGGACACCTAACAGAAGGAGCATGTGGGCATCATTAATGCATCCAAAGCCACCCTATTCATCATCTCATAAAGACCCACAACAGCATCCTCACTAGGTGACCAATATCCATAGCCAGGACCCTTTGGTTTCTCTCTGTGAGGGGATTTGCACCTGCTTCTTTCATTGATATCAAGGGCTTTAGCAATAGCTCAGGTTTCTAACCCCTCCTACTAACTGAAAATTAAGTTCAAAGAAGAAACTACAAACAAAAGCAAAAAGACTTTCAAGTTGAGTTATTATTTGGTGAAAAAATGTTCCTCCTTTGCCTTCAATTTGACTCTGCACCATAAACTTCTAGAGAAACAAACAAAATGCATTTTTACTGATTCTCTACCTTCCCTGGCCCGGGGCTGTGGCTAACAAAATAAGAGGAGTTATTTTTCTCCAAAGTTATTATTGGATATCAATCCACAGAAAAACAGAGGCTATGATACATAACGTGTGTTTCCCAGAGCACCCGTTGCCTGTGCCTCGCGAGGGTGCTTGAGGTTGAGCGCTGAGCACAGCATCTTCCAGCCCAGCTTTTCACCAAAGGAAACCACCCCACACAGGGGCTTCAGCCTGTCCCCAGGCACTCCACCCAAAACAAGCCGAGGAAGCCCAGGACCTGACTTTATCTAACAATGTGTTTCCCTTCCTACTTAAGTCAATTTCTGCTTCTCTCTAGTTCAAGTCCCTTGGCTAGGATTTTTTTTTTTTTTAACTATAACACATACAAATGAACAACAAAAAATGTCGATAAACTGCAGTGGCTGTAATTCAAGTACGCTCATTAAAAACCAATAATGGAAGCTCCTTTCCTTATTATTGTGTATTTTTCTGCTCTCTTACTGTCCTCATGAATTTCAAAGGTCTGATCCCGATAGAATTATATTAATGAGCCCCAGTTTAAAACAACAGGGAGAGGTGAGAGAGAAGAGTGGGGATTTCACCACATGACCCCTTTCCACTGGGACATTTTATGTGTAATTTGCCCTTCCTAGTTGTAAAAAAGAAATTAAAGTCAAACTCACCAATCTTCTCAAGTGAATAATATAGGACTGAACCCTGTGTTCAGAATGACAGAATGGAATCTTAATTCTTCATTAAGTTGTTTTCATACATCCCATACCTCAAACTCAAAGCCTTGGCAAATGGTGCAGCAACAGCAAATGCGCCTCTTACTACTCAGACCAGGAGAAGTGGTTCTTTAAGTGACAGGAGAACACATCTACCTCAGGGAGGCTGCTTCTCCCCAGCAAGCTGCCATCCTGAATAATTGCTTTTCTTCTTGGTAGTCTTGGAGGACTGAGAGAGGATTCAGGAGGAGGCTTTGTGAGCCCTCTGAAGTTGGAGACTGACAAACGTTGCAGAGACATTCTGTTGATGTCACACATCAGCGGGGCAATGAGGGTAGGCAGAGGACTTAGCCAGAATTTCCCAAATCCTATTCTGGGAGAAGAGGACTATGATTATGGCGAGAAGGCAATGCTCTTACCTTCCTTAATGAGAGAGTCCTCTGTCCGCTGGCTGGCCGCGTGTATGACGACTGCTTCTCTGGCTCTTAATCTTTTTGACTTATTTTTTTTTCCTGGTTTTGAGTCCCATGATAGTCACGGGTTTAGATTTCTGACGGGGTTGTCTGTAATTGCTAAATTGGCATGAAAGAAACCAACTTTATTCCTTCCTTCAAAAAGTCACAGCTGACTGTGGCCTCTGTTTTCCCCAGTCCCAGTGCTCTATCCTAGGGAAGCCATTTATTTTAAATGTTGGTCCCTCCTCCATAGGATTGCCACGTCACATAAAATATAGGATGCCCTGTTAAATTTGAACTTCAGATAAACAATGAACTGTTTCTTAATACAACTATGTCCCATACAATATTTTTAGGATAAATATGTCCACATATTCTATGGGGCATACACTAAAAAAGTTATTTTTTGTTTATCTGAAATCCACATTTGTTTTTCTCATGTCAGATAGGTAAGGTGCCCATGTCATTGTAACAAGGTTTGAGGGAGGCATATCTCACACATGAACATGGAAACCCAATCATCACACTTATGAACCACAAAAGGATCTGAAATCCAAACTAAACTGGGTTCCCTATTCCCTCCCTCATCTCCATCTCAAAGGGTTGAAGAGTCTTTAGGCACAGGTCTGGAGAGCATCTAGTCCCAGACTCTCATAATCAAGAAAAGGAAATAGAAAAATCCCTGAAACCTCCTCAGCTGAGCTCCATGAGTTCTCTGTGATGCCTTTGATGTTAACTGTCCACTGGAGATAGTGGGTTTCCATTGATCTGCAAGGGATAGATGAAATTTTCTTTTTGCAGGTGGAATATGACCTACTTAGACATCAATTAGGTTGGTGCAAAAGTAATTGCGGTTTCGGACCATGAATTTTAAATCATTATAACTAGGCTCAAACACATTTGTTTTTTTTTTTTTTCTGAGATGGAGTCTCGCTCTGTCGCCCAGGCTGGAGCGCAGTGGCAGGATCTCAGCTCACTGCAACCTCCGCCTCCCAGGTTCAAGCAATTCTCCTGCCTCAGCCTCCTGAGTAGCTGGGACTACAGGTGCATGCCACCACACCTGGCAAATTTTTGTATTTTTAGTAGAGACAGGGTTTCACCATGTTGGCCAAGAAGGTCTCGATCTCCTGACCTCATGATCCATCTGTCTCAGTGTAATCCCAAAGTGCTGGGATTACAGGCATAAGCCACCACGCCCAGCCTCAAACACATCTTTATTAATCAAAATAGGAACCATTACAATGAAGACATTTTTGCCAATGAAAAATAAGTTTGTTTATTCCTGTAGCATACACATTCATGCCTCAAGATTTGATGAACTCTTGGAAAGTATTTTCTGCATCCGGCTGGTTGTGGAAGTATTTTCCCTGCAAAAAGTTGTTAAGATGATTGAAGAAGTGGTAATCGGTTGATGAGAGGTCAGGTGAATATGGCAGATGAGGCAAAAGTTCATAGCCCAGTTTGTTCCAACTTTTGAAGCATTGGTTGTGTGACATGTGGTCAGGTGTTGTCATGGACAATTGGGCTTTTTCTGTTGATGAATGCCAGCTGCAGGTGTTGTACTATTCAGTGCAACTCATTGATTTGCTGAGCATACTTCTCAGATATAATGGTTTCACCAGGATTCAGAAAGATGTAGTGGATCAGACCAGCAGAGACCACCAAACAGTGACCATGACCTTTTTTCGGTGCAAATTTGACTTTGGGAAGTGCTTTGGAGCTTCTTCTCAGACCAACCACTGAGCTGGTCATTGCCAGTTATCACATAAAATCCACTTTTCATTGTACATCACAACTCGATTGAGAAATTGTTCCTTGTTGTGTAGAATAAGAGAAGACAACATTTCAAAAAGACCATTTTTTAAATTTTTTCTCAGCTCATGAAGCAACCACTAAATGAGCTTTTTCACATTTCCAATTTGCTTCAAATGCTGAACAACCATAGAACGATCGACATTGAGTTCTTCGGCAATTTCTAGTGTAGTTGAAAGAGGATCAGCTTCGATGATTGTTCTCAACTGGTCGTTGTCAACTTCCAATGGCCAGCTCCTCATCTTCCAGGCTCTCATCTCCTTTGCAAAACTTCTTGAACCACCACTGCACTGTACCTTCATTAGCAGTCCCAGGGCCAAATGCGTTGTCGATGTTGCAAGTTGTCTCTGCTGCTTTATAACTCATTTTGAACTCGAATAAGAAAATCACTCGAATTTGCTTTTTGTCTAACATTTCCATAGTCTAAAATAAACATACAACAAAGAACAAGTGATGTCATTAGCAAAAATACATAAAGTGAGAAATGCCCATTAAAATGATGTATAACATAACCACATTTATTTAAGAATGTATTTAATATCAAACAGCAAAGTCCGACAGTGCAAAAATCACAGTTACTTTTGCACTCACCAAATAATTGATCCCAAAGCTGATTCTACTTAACATCATAATCTATCTTGGATAGCCCAGAAGCATTTCAGTGGGACACAACAGTCACCTTTGCTCACCAGCTCTCCATAGCCATTGTGAACAAACAAAACAAAGAAAAAAAAAACCCACCTGAATATGACAGTCCTAGCAGCTCAAGACTTAGATTAAATGACCTCTAAGTTCCCCTTTCCCATAATACCTGAGGACTCATTCCTTTCAGATCCTATGATTTTTCTGGTTTCCATTGTGAGCTATGGACAAAGGCCGTCCTGTGTAAGGGCAGTACCAACCTGCCGGATACTGGATAGTCACCACTGAAAATGGTAAGGGAGAAAGAAAACAAAGAAGGGTTGATCTTTATTAGGCAAGACAGGGAGAGCCTATCTGTAAAGGAGGGAAAATTTAAACTGAGACCTAAATGGTAAGAAGCAGTCAGCCATGAAAAGATGGAGAGAGCATTTCAGAAAGAACAACCAGTTGGAGACCTTGAGGCAGAACAATAGAGCATGACTTAGACTGAGTTCCCAGAGTGGAAGCTATCTCAGGGAATTTTGCGCAAAAATTGAGAAGGATATAAGCCCCTGGTGTCAATAGATTTGGGGAGAGCAACTTCAACCTGAATTTCAGGGTTATGCCTGAAAATCCCAGAAAGTCCTAGTGGTGAGTACTAGTCTACAAAGAGGGATGCAGTTCTGAGCTGAAAAGTCCATTGCACTGAGCTGGGTTCTACAATAGCCTGGCCCATGGATGACTGGTGGCAAGATCACAGAGGAGGGAGTACTGACCTGGATCTCAGGGCAAGGTGAAGTTCCCAGGTCTCATTGAAGTTCTCTGGTGATGTGAGCTGACTTGGGGATTGAGTGTGCCCTGGCATTCTTCCAGGGTGGAGATGACAGGCAGCTGGCATCATCCCCTCCCCCAGAGGATGCTACAGGACCAGACTCAGCACGTTGGGCACACAATGGCCAGTCTGGGAACATGCTCTCCAGCTTGTTTGAGATTTTTTTTGGTGGGTGGGTTGGGGGACAGTCTTGTTCTGTTGCCCAGGCAGGAATGCAGTAGTGTGATCTCGGGCCATTGCAACCTCCACCTCCTGGGTTCAAGCGATTCTCCTGCCTCAGCCTCCTAAGTAGCTGGGACCACAGGTACACATCCTGCCTCAGCCTCCTAAGTAGCTGGGACCACAGGTACGCACCACCATGCCCAGCTAGTTTTTGTATTTTTAGTAGAGACAGGATTTTGCTACGTTGGCCAGGCTGGTCTCGAACTCCGGACCTCAAGTGGTCCGCCCACCTCTGCCTCCCAAAGTGCTGGGATTACAGACGTGACCCACCGCACCTGGCCCTTGTTTGTTTTTTGAGCTCAACGAAGGAGACCTGACTGGCTCTTTCATAGGCATCCCTTTGGGTCTTTGAGTGGTTTGCAGCTTCTGAGGTGCCTGGCCCTTTCAGGGTTATGTGAACAGGATAAGCTGGCTATCGCTCCTTCAAATAAGGGTTCCCTGGGCACCTCAACTTGAAAAACCTACCACATCCTGTTTCCTGGAAGCCTCCTAGAAGTTCCCTCTAACTAGGCTCTTAGTCTGTGTTCTTGAGCTGGCCTCGGGCCTCAGAGTCCACACCAAAGCCAGCCTAAGCCAGGCCCTACCTGCCTTCATTTTCAACACTTCCAAGTGGCTTCCTTTTCTCCCCTGGCAATATAGTCCCAAACTAACAGCGGGAGCTCTAGAGTCCAAACCACCTGCGCTTCATCTCTTCAGTGTGTGTGACCTTGGGCAAATCGCAAACCTCTGAAAGTCCCAGTGCATGCATCTGAAACGAAAGGGATAATAGCAGCATCTGCTTCATAGGTTCATGGTGAGAGTTAAACGAGATCCTGTTGGAAGTGCTTGGTACAGCACGTGGCACAGAATATGCCTAGCAACAATAGTGTGAACTGTTACTGTGAGGCAGCTCAGATGGCACGGCCCCTGCCCCAGCCCCCACACCAGCCCCAGGGTTAGGATTTGTACCTGCTAGACCTCGCCGGCCACTGACTGGTTCTCTGCTGCCACCTAGTGGACTTGGCTACCTGGCACCACAGGCCCACCTCATGAAGGGGCCAGAGATGCCTCTTTGGCATCTGCTTACAGTGCTCAGGAGCCAGATTCCTCTTGACTCATCCTGCTTGGGGCTTAGGCCCTCTTCAGTGCTCCCCACAATATTGTGAGCTTTTGCTCTCTCACACACCCCACAGAGGTACTGCTATAAACGAGGGTTGATATCCGGCTGCTCGGGCTTCCCCTTTCGGTCCCCGCTAGCCATGCGTCCACTATGTTCCCTTTTGGGAAGGCTACAAGCCCCTGGCTTAATAGATTTGGGGAAAGCAACTGCTACCTGAACTTCAGGGTTATGCCTGAAAATCCCAGAAAGTCCTGTTGCCCTTGCATAGGAGGAGCTGAACGAACAGAACTGGCTCTTCAGAAGGCAGAGAAGGCAAGGCCACAACCCAGTCACTACTGAGTCCTTACTACCTATGCCTCACAGGTGCCTTGAATCCCAGCTCTCATTATTATCTGTGAGACCTTGAGCAAGTTAATTAACCTTTCTGAGCTACTCCATCTTCATCTGCAACATAGGAATAGAGAATAATTACAGAATTGCTGTGAGAATTAAATGAGATAACATATGGGCTGGGCGCAGTGGCTCATGCCTGTAATCTCAGCACTTTGGGAGGCTGAGGTGGGCAGATCACCTGAGGTCAGGAGTTCAAGGCTAGCCTGACCAACATGGAGAAAACCCGTCTCTACTAAAAATACAAAAAATTAGCCAGGCATGGTGGCGCATGCCTGTAATCCCAGCTACTCAGGAGGCTGAAGTAGGAGAATCACTTGAACCTGGGAAGTGGAGGTTGCTGTGAGCTGAGATCGAGCCATTGCACTGCAGCCTGGGCAACAAGAGTGAAACTGGAAAAAAAAAATGAGATAACATATGTCAACTCCTCTAGCACAGTGCCTGGCAAGTTGTTCATTAAGAAAGGCTAGTGCTTCTGCAAATTCCCTGTGAATGTACAAACAGCTCGGAGAGGGTGCCCAGTCCTTGGGGTGAGCGTATGAACTCATGGCCATGGCTAATTGTTAATCAGCTAACAAGCGCTTGCTGTGACGTAAAGAGACCCAGGACAGAGAGGTTCTGATGGTGAGGGCATAGTGGTGAGGAAGAAAAGGGAATAGAATCGAGGCATGGCTAGGCAGGGGTCGAAAGGGGAAGCCCCAGCAGCCAGGAGGGTGGAGGAACTGGAGGACCACAGGGGCTCCCTCCTCCCTCAGACACCTGAGAGCAACAGCTGTGGCCTGCTGGCCTCGGGCTGGCCTTGAGTGTGGCTCCCTCTCAGGAAGCAGCAAAGGAGGCTCCATCAGTTCCCCGGCTCTATTAGGAAAGGAGTTCCAGGTGAACACGGGCACAGAGCTGGCTGACGTCTTGAGAACATGGCCCAAGGCTCGCAGGTAAGCAGAGAAGAGCACCAATAAATCAGAAATGTGGTAAACCCCATGGCCATTTGTGACTAGTCACAGGAAGGTTGAGATTACAGGAATGGATTAAAATGACCTTTGGGGTGGAAAAATATTGAAGAGTCAACACCAGGGCTCATTACAATATCCAATAATGCTACAGCCACCCCAGATTCTTGTCTAGGGTACAATGGGGGTATTGGTACAGAAGAGGCTTGAGAGGAAGATGGGCTGTGTGTGTCTGGAAGGTAAGTAGGGGTCACGTTCACAGGCATGAGTTGAAGGCCAGTCTAGTGGAGGTTAAGCAGGCATTCACCAACCATAACTTGGGGTGAGGACGGGAAGGTGACATCCTACTAGTTTAGGGCTCAGGGCCCCAGAACGGTCTGGTGAGCTTCAGGGAATTGTGAGTCGTTCCATATGGCTGTAGCTCCAAGTGCAAGAAAGGGAGTGGCAGGCCTGAGGCCCCAGTCCTGGGCGCCACAGAGCCTGGAATACCACGCTGAGACTTTGGACTGATCTTGCAGGCTGTGTTGAGTCACAGAACAGTTTTAAGCAGGGAAAAAAGTGGGTTGGCCAGACTTGCAGTAAATCTATTTTCCCGTGTCATGAATATATCTACCTCCCAGGTGGCCATGAGGATTACCTGTGTTATTGTGTGTGAAAACATTGTGTAAACTGTAAATCATACCAATGTGAGATCTAGAAGCAGCAGCTTATACCTGAATGGCAGGGCTCTGGATTGGTGATATGAAGGGACAAAAAGGAGAGAGCCTGCACTCTGGGTTCTGATTTTGATTTAAATGCTTGCTCTAGCATTGACTGGCCGTGTGTTTTTGGTGTATAAGACTGTCAACATCAGTCTCTTTATCTGCAAAATGGAAAGCTAATAATTCTTTCTCTCAGGGAGGGTGAGGCCTACTGTGTCTGGCATGGAGCAAACCCTTGTGTCAGTCCAGGTTCTTTGGTTGTGAGCAACAGAAACCCTGGCTACTTAAGAAAATTAATGGGAGGTTATGAAGGTGTCCCCAAAACTATAGAAAAATATGAGCAAGCCTGTTCTTAAGAAGGAATAGGGGGTGGGTGCAGTGGCTCATGCCTGTAATCCCAGCAGTTTGGGAGGCCAAAGTGAGAGGGTTGCTTGAGTCCAGGAGTTCGAGACCAGCCTGGGCTGCATAGAGAGATAGTGAGAACCTGTCTGTACAAAAAAATAAAATTAGCCAGGCATGTTGGTGCGCACCTGTGGTCACAGGTACTCAGGAGGCTGAGGTGAGAGGATCACTTGAGCCCACAAGAATGAGGTTGTAGTGAGCTATGTTTGCACCACTACACTCCAGCCTGTGTGAAAGAGCAAGACCCTGTCGCAAAAAAAAAAAGAAGAAGGAATAGGATGAAGTTGTTTTGTGGGATACAGGTAGCAAGAATTAATGGATGACCTTCCAGGTTGCTGCCACCAGAATGAAATCAGCTTTGTTCATGTTCATCTTTGTCTGTGTACAAGTTCAGGTTCCTTGGAGAATCTTGCATCAAACTAAATAATACACAGAGAGAGGTTCTCTAAAACAAAAGATGTTTATTTAGGAATAAAGCATTGCAATGGTAATGTGCCATAGCAAACTATGTGCATATTTGGGGAACTAAAGGAAGACAAGGGTTTTTTTTGTTTTTGTTTTTTTTATATACTTTAAGTTCTAGGGTACATGTGCACAGTGTGCAGGTTTGTTACATGTGTATACATGTGCCATGTTGGTGTGCCGCACCCATTAACTCGTCATTTACGTTAGGTGTATCTCCTAATACTATCCCTCCCCCAGCCCCCCACTCCACAACAGGCCCTGGTGTGTGATGTTCCCCTTCCTGTGTCCAAGTGTTCTCATTGTTCAATTCCCACCTGTGAGTGAGAACATGCAGTGTTTGGTTTTTTGTCCTTGCAACAGTTTGCTGAGAATGATGGTTTCCAGCTTCATCCGTGTCCCTATAAAGGACATGAACTTATCCTTTTTTATGGCTGCATAGTATTCCATGGTGTATATGTGCCACATATACACCTTTGGGTATATACCCAGTAATGGGATGGCTGGGTCAAATGGTATTTCTAGTTCTAGATCCTTGAGGAATCGCCACACTGAGGAAGACAAGGGTTTTTAAAGGAAAAGTGAAGAGGATTACATACTTGTCCTGAAATAATTATTTTGGGCTACAAAGATCAATAACATGGGTGACTTCGGTGTGAGACTGGACAGGCAGTAATTAGGCAGTTGTCCTTGCAGTATTTTTTGTGTAAGGTTGTGATGGCCTTTGTGCAAGGCTGTGGTTTTGCAGTCTTTTGTTATCAAGTATACAAGCATGAGAAGCCTCTTTCATTTGTCAGGGTTCAATTTGTCAGGGTTTTCTTAACATTAGTGACTCCATTTTAATTCTGACTACTTCCACACTTGTTTGGCTAGCTTGGGTCTCATGTGAAATCCTTGCTCAGGCATAAAGTGTCTGGAGGTGGGGTGTAAGGGGTGGTATTTAACACCCCATCAAGGCTAAGGCAACAGGGAAGGAGTAATTCTTCAGGAAGAATCTAGATTGCTGTCACCAAATTAAGAAGTAAGGGATCCCACAGAGACAAAGACAGAGATGCCCTCTACAACATTTGGCAAATGGTGACCATCACAGTTACACAGTACTGGGTTCATTGAGCTAGGATTTGTCCCTGAGAAGTCTTCCTAGTCTTTGCTGTTTCCTATTAAGCACTGTGAGAGGAATAGGGTCGCACATCTAAAAATCCTGCAGGAGACTATGGAAGGCTGCCAGGAGCTCCCTGTTCATATTCTCATCCTACCGCTTACTGCATGACAGTGACATCACCTGTTCGTGTCTGACACAACCACTGGTTCCTGGGCTCTGTGAGAGTGGGGATTACGTCTTTCTGTATCTCCATTGCCTGGCACAGAGCCTGCCACATGGTAGAGCCTCAGTGAACTAAACCATCACTCAGATCTCATCTCTAGTGACTTCCTAGGAAGTAGCACCATCAGAGAAATCAGGATGATATTTCAACACTAAGAACAATTGTCTGTTTCAGTATATTTTTCTGTTTCCAATTTTGAAAGAAATCAGCCTTTCCCTACCCAGTCACCATCACCCTAAATATCATATCCTTCTTGACAGGTATCGCTCTGAAGACTTGATGAAGGTTTGCTGACAGGAAAGGGCTTACTCACTGTACACAGCCCTTCAATAACTCCTACCAAGCATGGTGTTCAAGGGGCAGAGGGCTCCTGAGGGCAACCCTGAGGGTTACCCAGGCCCCAGCACCACCTGGGAGGACATCCCTGGTCTCCAAGCCTCCCTCTTCCCTGCTTAGCATCAAAGAACTAAAGGGGTTAGGAAAGTTCTTGAAAGTGATGAGCATTTTAACTATTAGGCTGTGGACCTCCCCTGTGTCTCTGGAGGCACTTTTTCCAGTCTTCCCTTCATAGCGGCCAACTCTACAATCCCACAAGACCTGGTCTTTTAGGGCTGACCATTTGAGATTCTTATAGTTAGTTTTTATATTTACAGAGAGAGGCCATTTATAAGGAAGGCTTTAACTGTTTTGAGAGGGGCATTTGACTCTCCCATAAATACTGCTCATTTCTGTCTCCCTGCTGGTACCCCAAAATACCCGGAAGTAGGCCCAGACCATAAATAGTTGAAAAGAGTGTCGGGGGAGGGGGAAGGATTGTGTGTGTGTGAAGTGTGTGAAGGAATAAACCAACCCTTTGACAGAACTTCTTATCCCTGGATGAGTTAGGTGATTTCCTCCACCTTGGGTGAGATCTTATAATTTTAAGAGTAATGGGCCGAGCGTGGTGGCTCACGCCTATAATCCCAGCATTTTGGGAGGCTGAGGCGGGTGGATCATGAGGTCAGGGGTTCGAGACCAGCCTGGTCAACATGATGAAACCCCATCTCTACTAAAAATATAAAAATTAGCTGGGCGTGGTGGCGCACGCCTGTAATCCTAGCTACTCAGGAGGCTGAGGCAGGAGAATTGCTTGAGCCTGGGAAGCGGAGGTTGCAGTGAGCTGAGATGGCACACACTGCACTCCAGCCTGGGTGACAGAACGAGACTTCCTCAGGGAAAAAAAAAAAAAAAAAAAAAAGTAATGTTGAAGGAAAGGGAAGGGGAGGGAAAGGGATCAGGTAGAAACTGAAATTGCCCAAGGTCAGAGTCATGTTTTCTAATTTCTTCCCGACCATGTCTGTGTGGGGAAAACTAATTCAGACGTTTTAAGTGCTAAAGAACTTCAGAGTTTTTTTGTTTGTTTGTTTTTTGTTTTTGTTTGTTTGAGACAGAGTCTCACTCTGTCACCCAGGCTGGAGTGCAGTGGCGGGATCTCGGCTCACTGCAACCTCCGTCTCCCAGGTTGAAGCAATTCTCCTGCATCAGCCTCCTGAGTAGCTGGGATTACAGGCGTGCGCCATGATGCCCGGCTAATTTTTGTGTTTTTAGTAGAGACAGGGTTTCACCATGTTGGTCAGGCTGGTCTCTAACTCTTCACCTTGTGATTCGTCCACCTCAGCCTCCCAAAGTGCTGGGATTTGGCTTGTTTTTTTTTTTGTTTTGTTTTTGTTTTTAAAGAAAGTTCTGGTGGGGTGTGATGGCTCACACCTGTAATCCCAGCACTTTGGGGGTGAGGTGGACAGATCTCTTGAGGTCATGAGTGAGACCAGCCTGGCCATCATGGTGAAACCCTGTCTCTACTAAAAATAAAAAAAAGTTAGCTGGGTGTGTTGTTGTTCGCCTGTAATCCCAGCTACTTGCGAGGCTGAAGTTGGAGAATCCCTGGAACCCGGGAGGCGGAGGTTGCAGTGAGCTGAGATTGTACCACTGTACTCCAGCTTGGGAGACAGAGCGAGATTCCGTCTCAAAAAGAAGTAAGTTCTACGTAGCATTTTTATCTTGTTACATTAAAAAACAATCCAGTAGAACTGACTTATTATCTGACAGGGAGATCCGAGCTATGGGATTTTTTAGAATTATAGTCAGAGGTTGGATAAATCCATTATCTCTGACATTCTGCAGGTAAATAAGCTAGAACCTAGAGAGGCTGACCATGTGAGTCAGATTATCTGGTTCTGTATCTCTGCATTTCCTTCCAGTGAGTCATCCCTGAGCTCATTTAATTGGTCCAGCCCAGCGTCTGCTTGTCAGTTAATTAAGAGAAGCTTCAAGGGCCCAAGCATGATATCTTAAAGAGCCAGCGGTGGCCACCAGACCAGAGTGGGCGGTCATCAAGGGACAGGTTCCTTTGGGGCTGCTGGCATTGGGGATTAGGATTGGGTTGATCATAGGTCAACCAGCCCTTTAGGGATGAAAAGGAGGCAGGGTCTCAAGGGGACAATGCCTGCCAGCAGCCGGCTGTGTGGGGGCTGCAACTTCCATCAGGCTTTGATGTGTTTCTTTTTTCTCTTTTTCTTCCTTTCTTTTTTTTTTTTTTTTGAGACAGAGTCTTGCTCTGTTGCCCTTCCCAGGCTGGAGTGCACCATCACACCCGGCTAATTTTTTTATTTTTAGTAGGGATGGGGTTTCACCATGTTGGCCAGGCTGGTCTCGAACTCCTGACCTAAAGTGATCTGCCCACCTCGGCTTCCTAAAGTGCTGGAATTACAGGCATGAGCCACCACATCCAGCCTGATGTGTTTCTTGATGTTTCTTTGTATTTTTCTGGAAGTCCCTCTGATGTTTAGCAAAGTCTTTGTAATATTTCAGCCAGCATCAGCTCTACTGTGAGTTTTAATGAGGCGTCAGAACAACCCTGGAAGTCAATAGATGGCAACAGCAGAGAGTAAAGTGAGAACTCCATAGGGAAGGAGAAACCCTCAGGAGAGGCAGGAGCTCTGGCATCAACCATCTCTCTGCCCAGAATCTCCTTCCGAGTTGAAGCTTCAGGAGTTTGGGTTCTTCCAGAGTATATTATTGGTCCGACAAGATTGGAAAATACTGAACTAAATAAAGTTAAACAGGTTTCTTCATTACAAACTCTTCTAACATCCTTAATCTACTGATATACCTTATGAATCTTCAAGAGAAGGCAATTGCATTGCCAGCAGAGTTTCTTGAACTATTTAATTATGAAGAAAGTGTTGGCTTTGGTGCTCCGAGAAACACTCTTTGGGCCACATCATTATGAAGAGTCATTATAGATCCCACCTCTTGTGTGATTGATTGGCCTATTCCTTGAAGTAGTTAACAAAGAGACTAAAATGTAATCCCTTTCCACAAGGAACTCAGCCCATAAATATCTACTAAATGTATGTCTTCTTACTGAGTGCCAGAAACTGAGCAAAGTGATTATTAACATGGATTATTTCATATTCTTCTCAAATCCTCACAGCAGCGCTGTCAGGTAGGTGTGATTATTACACCCCTTTTACAGAGGAGACTGAGGCTCATGAGTTTAGATAATTTAGAATTACATAAGTAGTAACTGGCAAATGGCCCAACTCCCATTCTTACACATGGTGCCTCCCCGAGGGGGACACTTCTCAGGAACTAAACACAGTCCAGCATAAGATGCCTTTTAAGTATGGTTACTCTTCCCCAGGGTCAGTTATTTATTTAGCAACATTGGTTCCAGGGACCCTCCATGTTGATTATTCCTTAATGTTCTCAGGGGCAGGAACTGACTCATTCACCTTTCCATTATCAGTTTCTGGTACATAGTAGGGACTCAATAGATATTTCTTGAATGAATAAAAATAAATAAATAAATGACACTGATTTATAACTGGTCCTGGTGATAAATAATTTCTAACAGAGGCATTGCCCAGATCCTTTCAACTAGTCCATAACATTTCTTGAGCTCCTATGATATGCCAAGGACTGGATTCAGTAGTCACCAAAGCTTGTTGAGTTGCTGTTTCCCTTTCTGAACCTCTAATATTCTACATCACATGAACATATGTTTTCGAAGGCAGGCCTTCTTCAGACAATACATGGACAGCCTTAGGCAAAAATCCCTTTCCTGTATGTATTCCTCTACAGTAAAAATCATATTGATTGCTTAGGGAGGGGGATACTGAGTTAGTGGTTAAGGGTGAGAAGGATAACTCCTCAAATTAAAGAACTAGATGAACCCTTAACACTCAAAGGCTGGGAAGCATAGAAGGTATTTAATAAGTGCTTGTTGAATGAATGATGCAGACATGCATGAGGCAAGAATGAGGCAAGCTCTGGGGCCCAAAGACAGAGAGGGAGCAGCCACCTTTTTCTTATTAGCTTGTTGAGGAAACTGCTTGCTGGCCTTTGCCCAAGCCCATGGTGTGGCCATTGTGCATTCTGCAGGGCACATAGTCTGAAATGTGGGGTGCTCACAGTAGAACCCACCTCACACCAAGAGACTCTGCGTGGGCCTTTCCCCTGAGAGATAACTTGAATGCGATGGTAAAATAGAAGCCAGGGGTTTAGGACCAATCTCTGCAGTTTATTAGCCAGATGACCCTGGATAAGTTACCTAACCATTCTGAGCCTCACTTTGCTCAACTGAGAAATAAAGATCGTAATTTTTAATTTAGAATTCTTCTTATTTTTTTAGGTCCTTCGAGATTGCAAAGAAGAGAGGCACACAAATGGTCATTCAGATGAGGTAGATAAGTTAATTATTAGGAATAACAGAACAATTTCATAACTGCTTCCTGGAGACCTGGGACCAGCTCCCTCTTCATTAAGGAGATGACTGTGGCTGGAATGGCTTTGCAGGATGCCCCCTGCTTGCTCCTTCTGATGTGTCTTGTTACCTCTTTATCACTCGCACACAGTCCAAGGAGCTGACTAGGCCAATCGTCACTATCCGGGAAAGAGTGCCCCCACTGGGCAATGTTTCTGCACCAGGTCACCTCATGTCCATAGCTCTCTTTGACTCAGGAAGGGATCCCAGGTCCTGCCAGTTGCAGTCACAGCACTCAAAGAACAGCTGAGTCACCTGGAGAGAACAGCCTAAGGCCAGTTTGGCTTTGAGGGTGTGTTAGTTTCCTATGGCTGCTGTAACAAAGTAACACAAATTGGGTGGCTTAAAACAACACACATTTACAGTCTCACAGTTCTGGAGGCTAGAAGGCCACAGCGCGGTGTCAGCAGGGCCATGCTGTCTCTGAAATCTGTAGGGGGGAATCCTTCCTTCTCTCCTGGCTTCTGCTGGTGGCTGGCAGTCCTGAGCATTCTATGGCTTGTGGGTGCATCACTTGAATTTCCACCTCCGTTGTCACATTGCTGTCTTCTCCCTGTCTCTGTCCTCACATGGCATTCTTCACTCTCTGTGTTTCTGTATCTTGTTATAATGACACCAGTCATATCAGATTACCTTACTCCAATAGGACCCCATCTTAATTACACCTACAACTACCCTAGTTCCAAATAAGGTCACATTCTGAGGTCCAGGGGGTTAGGACATCAACATATTTTGGTGGACACAATTCAACCCATAACAGAGGTTCACAAACTGTCCAGCACCTCTCCAGCAGAGCTGTGGTGAGTGTTACATGAGAGGCTACACATGCCTACCATGGTGTCACATAAAATAAAATTGTCTTCCTGTTCAATGGGTCTCAAAATGTAGTCCTCGACAGGCAGCAGCAACAGCCCCTAGGGACTGGTTAGAAAAACACACCCTCAGGCCCCGCCCCAGACCTACTGAATCAGAAACTCAACCACCAGTATTTTCACAAGCTCTGCAGGTAATTCCAACACAAGCTAAAGATTGAAAACCATGCAGTCTCTGACCTGGACAGAAGTACAAGCTGGTAGAGAAAAGTCCCTGAAAAGTGAATCCCAACTGGGGAGCCCACCCACAGCTTCCCAGAGAAGCCATGAGAAAGATCCCACACCCAGGGCTTCTGCTCCCCCTGCCCCATAGCCCCTCTGAGCAGCCACTGCTTGCTGCCACAGACTCGCTGCTCCCTTGCTCCTGGCCTCTCTTGCTGTTTCCTTTCCTCCAGTTGAGAGTAAGCCTCCCTCCCTGAGATCTGTTTTTTAATTTAAAATTTTTTAGAGATAAGGTCTCACTCTGTCACCCAGGCTGGAGTGCAGTGGTGTGATCATAGCTCACTGCAACCTCAAACTTGTGGGCTCAAGCAATCCTCCGGCCTCAGCCTGCTGAGTCTCTGTGACTACAGGTATGCACCACCATGCTGGGCCTATTGTTTTTCAAAGATTTTGCAGAGAGGGGATCTCGCTATGTTGTCCAGGCTGGTCTCAAACTCCTTTGCCTCAAGCAACCCTCTTGTCTTGGTCTCTCAAAGTGTTGGAATCACAGGCATGAGCCACATGCCCAGCCCTTTCCTGAGATCCATACTTGGCTTGTGGCTAGATGAGACACCATTTCATGGGCCTTTTCTCATCACAGACCTCCCTGAGCAGGTTTTGCCCTCCACTAACTCCTCTCCCCACCCGGGGTGGGGGTGTTCCAGGCCCCACTCTCAAGCAGAAGTAACCCCCGCCAGTCCAGGCTCAACCAAGTCACTGAGCCTCTTCCTTTAGCCCTGGGGGCTCCTTCCTTCCCTTTTCCTTCAGGGCAACGTCTTTCCCCCAAAGACTCTGGGTCATCTTTCCTTTCCCTCTTCCAACTACATACACTCAGTCCAGAAGCAGATGTTTTGGGAATTTATTTGTTTTGTTTGGGTGTTTTACTGCAGAGATGGGAAATTTTTCATTTTATGCTCTTCTTTTCTTCATGTGGATCTGCATACTTTACTGTAAGTGTGTGTGTGTGTATGTGTTTGTTTATGTTTAACCCTCAACATGCTTTTTTCTATTCTCTCACTCAAAACAGCCGTCATCAACACAGAAGACTTCTGTGACCACATGTGAGAAGTGTTTCTCTCCACCACCAAGCAAGCAATCAAGTCTGTGGTGGACACCCACTGGGTGGCCTCCAATTCAACTCCAACACTATCTACCTGGAGATAGCCCTCCACAGGTTGAGGGCTCTGTCCCCAAGTATGGCCCCCACCGCTGCTGGACACCAGCTGATTATAAAGGATATTACAGATGAAGAGATGCATAGGGTGAGGTATGGAAAAAGGAGCATGGACCCTCCATGCCCTCCCTGGGCCCACTGCCCTCCAGGAATCTCCAGGTCTTCAGCTACTAGAAAGCTCCCCAAACCTTGTCCTCTTGGGCATTTTGTTTTGGTTTTGGTTTTGCTTTTTTTAGAGAGGGGGGTCTTGAACTACTGCCTCAGCCACCCAAGCTCCCACATAGCTGGGATTACAGGTGCATGCCAAGCACACAGCTTCTCTTGGGCCTTTTATGGAGACGTCACTGGAAAGGCATGATTGACCACCATGTAGAAATGTGATTGGACCAAAAGGGTAGGATCTCATAGGAATAGGCTGAGTGGGGAAACTCAGCAAGGCCTGACCAGATTCTTTTTGGTCTGTCTGTGTAGCATTCCTTCCTCCAGGGTAGGGGACAGGACCCTTTCTGGTGGATGAAGGGTAGGCAGGAAAAGGTCAGAGAGAGAGATTCTGTTTCCTGAGGCCTGCTTCGGAGACCTAAAGTGTCCCAACATTATAACAAAAGACTGTAACAAGGGCTATGGGAGTTATGCACCAGGAACTGTGGACGAAGACCAATATGTATCTATCATAATATCACACTTACCCATGTCATTTCCTCTCTCAGAAGAACTTCTTTTAACATTTCTTGCAAGGCAGGTCTGCTGGTGACAAACTCCCTGAATTTCTGTTTGTCTGAAAAAGTCTTTTTTTCTCTTTTACTTTCGAAGGATAATTTCACAGGTTATCGACTTCTAGGTTGGTGTTGGGTTTTTGCTTCCTCCTCTCAACACAACACTGTTTCAAGCCATTCTCTTCTTAATTGAATGGTTTCTTTTCTTTTTTTTCCTAACTTTTTTAGAGACAGGGTCTCACTGTGTCACCCAAGCTGAAGTGCAGTGGCACCATCATAGCTTACTGCAGCCTTGAACTCTTGGGTTTAAGCAATCCTCCCACCTGAGCTTCCAGATTAGCTGTGGCTACAGGTATGCACCACCAAGCCCAGCTAATTTTTAAATTTTTTGTAGGGACGGGGTCTCACTATGTTGGCTAGGCTGGTCTCAAGCTCCTTGGCTCAAGTGATCCTCCCATCTCGGCCTCCCAAAGTGCTGGGAATACAGGCATGAGCCACCACACCCGGCCAATTGCATGCTGTCTAAAGAGAAGTCAGATGTAATTCTTATCTTTGCTCCTCCATGTACTAAGTTGTTTTCTCCTCTGGCTTCTTTCAAGATTTTTTCCTTATCTTTTATTTTCTACAGTTTGAATATAATATGCTAAATGTGGGAGTTTCTTGGCATTTATCTTGCTTGATGTTCTCTGAGCTTCCTGGATCTGTGGTTTGGTATCTGATATTAATTTGAGGGACATTATCAGTTATTATCTTTTGTTTGTTTGTTTTTGTTTTTGTTTTGTTTTTCTAAACAGAGTCTTTCTCTGTTGCCCAGGCTGGAGTGTAGTGGCGATCTTGGCTTACTGCAACCTCTGCCTCCCAGGTTCAAGCAATTCTCTCTTGTGCCTCAGCCACCGAAGTGGCTGGGATTGCAGGCGTGCGTCACCATGCCCAGCTAATTGTTTTTGTATTTTTAATAGAGATGGGGTTTCACCATGCTGGCCAGGCTGGTCTTGAACTCCTGACCTCAAGTGATCCACCCACCTCAGCCTCCTGAAGTGCTGAGATTACAGGCGTGAGCCACCATGCCTGGCCTCAGTTATTATTATTTTAAATATTTCTTCTATTTCTTTCTTCCTTTCCTTTTCTTCTGGTATTCCCATTAAATGAATATTGTATGTTTTGTAGTTGTCCCACTATTCTGTCCTGGGTTTTTGTTTTTGTTTTGTTTCTTCCGTCCTTTTTCTCTTTGCTTTTCAGTTTTAGGTGCCTTATGGACGTAATCCTCAAGCTCAGAGATTCTTTCTGCAGCCGTGCCCAGCCTATCAAAGGCATTCTTCATTTCTGTTGCAGTGTTTTTGAACCTAGCATTTTTTTTTTTATTCTTTCTTAGATTTTCCATCTCTCTTCTTACAGCACCCATCTGCTCTTGCATGTTGTTTATTTACTCCATTCGAGCTCTTAGCATATTCTTCATAGTTGTTTTAAATTCCTGGCCTCACAATGTTCTAAATTCCTGGCCTGATAATGTTCCTGGTGTAATAATGTTGTCTGATAATTTCAACATTTTTGCCATATCTGAGTCTGGTTTCGATGCTTGCTCTGTCCCTTTGAACAGTGTTTTTTGCCTTGTAACTTTTTGCCTTGTAATTTTGCCTTGTAATTTATGCCTTGTAATTTTTTGTTGAAAGGCAGGCATGACGCACTAGGTAGACAGGCCTTTAGTGGTGTGGTGTGAGGTGTGGGGGTAGCATTCTGTAGTTCTATGATTGGGTCACAGTCTTTTAGGGAGCCTGTGCATCAGGGCTGAGAACTTTATAAGGGCTCCTCAGTTTCCCCTCCAACCCCTTACATGAGACAGAACGGGAAAAGAGGCTAGAGTTGGCTATTTCCCTTCCCTGGGTCAGCTCTAATTAAACCCCAATAGGGTAGATCCTGGTAAAATAGTTTCTCTTGGGGCAGGCCTTGTTAACAGGACCAGAATGCTCTGGTATATTTCAAAATGGCTCCTTTTCCCTTCCTCCTCCAGGAACATATAGGGATTTTCCCTCAATCTTCACTCTGAGAACCTGGTAGAGCTCCAGAAGGTAAACTCACGAAAGTGTTTTACTTATAACTGGGTCCATGGGGCTCTTAACTCTCAGACTTGTCATTGCCAAGCCTCCAGCCATTTGTTTGTTAATCATAAAGCAGGTTTTTCCTGCAGTGACACTGGCTCTCAGAGGTTTCTGCTTGTGAGTTTCTGCTCCAGTAAGTTTGGATTCTCATTATCTGCCTGTCTGTCTCTAATTTGGGGGGCAGTAGTTTGTCCTGTGACCTCACTTCCTTGACAGATCTAGGACGAGTTATTTTTTCAGTTTGTTTAGCTTTTTACTTGTTGCCAGGATGAAGTGATGACTTCCATGCCCTTTACATGCCAGACTGAAAACTGGAAGCCTCTCCTGCTCTTTGCAAGGATAATTACACTCGGTACAGGATCCTAGGCTGATGGTTCTTGTTTTTTAACACTGTAAAAATTTCACCTTCTTCTTCTTTTTTTGAGATGGAGTCTTGCTCTTGTCACCCAGGTTGAAGTGCAGTGGCACAATCTCGGCTCACTGCAACCTCTGCCTCCCAGGTTCAAGCAATTCTCCTGCCTCAGCCTCTTGAGTAGCTGGGACTACAGGCACCCGCCACCACGCCCAGCTAATTTTTGTACTTTTAGTGGAGACAAGATTTTGCCATGTTGGCCAGGCTGGTCTCGAACACCTGACCTCAGGTGATCCGCCTGCCTTGGCCTCCCAAAGTGCTGGGATTACAGGCGTGAGCCACCACACCCAGCCTATTCTTTTTTTTTTTTTTTTTTTTTTTTTGAGACGTAGTCTGGCTCTGTTGCCCAGGCTGGAGCGCAATGGCATGATCTCGGCTCACTGCAACCTCTGCCTCCCGAGTTCAAGCAATTCTCCTGCCTCAGCCTCCCAAGTAGCTGGGATTACAGGTACCCACCACCATGCCCAGCTGATTTTTGTATTTTTAGTAGAGATGGGGTTTCACCTTGTTGACCGGCTGGTCTCAAACTCCTGACCTCAGGTGATCCACTCGCCTCAGCCTCCCAAAGTGCTGGGATTACAGGCGTGAGCCACCACGCCTGGCCTCACCTTATTCTTGATTCTGATTATTCTTTATGTGTAACCATGGACAAGCCTTTTCTTCTCCCTGGGTCTCAGTTCCTTTATTTGTAAGGTGGGTAGATCTGGTGGAAAGGGTTGAAATCTATGGTCTCCAAGGGTCCTTCCAGCTCTAATATTCTTTGATTCAATCATGCAACTATACAACAACCACACAGGGTTTGACGTTTCAGCTAATACCAGTCTGTGGCTACTGGTGTGAGCCTGTCACATGCCCTCCTGGCCCACTGCCAATCACAGCATGTTGTTGTTTAGAGAGGTCATGGTAGGCATTCCTTGCAATGAAGTGTTCATCCATGTTTGGCCAGTCTTCAAAGAAATACCAACACCTGAGAAAGCAGAAAGCCTACAACCTGAACACTAATGCCTGTGCTCAAGAAGGAAACTTCAGTGGCAACAAAAAGCACAGCAAAACAGTGTCCCAATGAAGCTCTTCTGAATTCAACACTGTTTGAAAGTACTCCATTCCCCTAGCAACTTTTTTTACTTAATAAAAAGCAGGAGCTGTTTTTTAAAATGATATAAGAGCATTATATTGAAGAAAGCAATATGATATTTTGTCAAATAGCATTGGTATGATTGTGACTGTCATGTCTGATCAACTGATTGTAAGGAGAACTCTATCCTGTGCAGAATGCTGGCAGGCTACTTAAAGCTGATTGAGAGGATGACATGCCCAGGACTGGCAAGAGTCCCCTGGTTTGGACTTCTCACTTGATCCCAAAATATTCCATTTTTAACAGAGCAATTTGGCAATGTGTCTCAAAAGCCCTAAACATGTTCTTCTGTTCTGGATAGTGATGAAGAGTTGGACAGATATTTGGCTAGGACTCCCAGCCTTCTTCTACCACAGGTACAGGAGAAAGATATGCACTAGGGACACTCTAGGCATAAGCACAGCATTTGTTATTGACTCGTTTTGGCCCCACATCTCTGTGTGAAAGCTTCAGGTTGTTGAGCTGGGCTGCACCTTATGGAAGCCCACAGTGCTAATTGTATACCTCTGAGCAACCCTCTACTGGCTGCCTTCACCCTTGTCACCAAGGTCCATACTTGAATCTCTTTGTCCTAGAGGACTCACCAACCTGAAAGCAGGAAGAAACAGAGAGACAGTCTAAAAGAATGTTCCTCCCTAAGGCCTCAAGCAAAACCAGAACAAATGCTCCCACGCCTAGACTTTTCCACAGCATGGGCAGGTAGCGCCCCTAGTGGGAGGCGGCAGCCCCAAGTCCATCTTGCCACCTCAGCTTCTTAGAAAACAACACCCAAAAGGCCATGAGCCTTACCTTTCTCCAGGAACTAGTATCTGCTTTTTCTGAGAGCACTGTCCTGCCCCAACTCCTTGAGGTCAAAGTGGAAGTTTCATATTCTTTGAGAACCTGCCTTCCCAGGGGGTTATTTGGTTGGTCCAGGGCCAGCTGTATCCCTGCCCTTCCCATGGTTTGGTCAAATGCCCTTCTTTTGATTACAGAAGATATTTCAGGATTCTTCCAATTGATTGTCCCTTTTGCTAAAGTCATTTGAGACAGGATTCTAAGATGGCAGGTCAGGAGGCTAGAGAACAGAATCCCCAAAAGTGGGAAGCTAGAGAGAGAGGACCCCATGTGGACACTAGCATTTCCAACCTACCATCACTGACACCCTCACCTTTTACCACCACGTCCTGAGAATGATTTTGCATCTGTTCCACTATCTTCACCCCTTCTCCTCCTCATTCCCAAGGGGCCCTGAAAGGGGAGCTTTAAGTCCTTCCTAAGGGCAGAAGCAAAACCTCAGTAGCTAGTCCATGTCAGGATTTCAACCTCAGGACATAATCAGAGGTGTGCACCCATATTGAAGTACAAGTGATCTAGGGCTGCCTTCCTGTAGCTGTAAAAACAATTGAAAATAACCTAATAATATTTCAAAGAATTATGGTCCATCCATCCAACAGAATGCTTTGCAGCTGTTAAAAATATTTTTAAGGAATATTTAATGACATTGAAAAATGCTTATAATATACCAAAAGCAGGCCAGGAACAGTGGCTCACCCTTGTAATTCCAGCACTTTGGGAGGCCAAGGCAGGAGGAGTGCTTGTGCCCAGGAGTTCAAGATCAGCCTGGGCAAGATAGTGAGATCCTAGCTCTACAAAAAATTTCAAAAATTAGCCAAGCATGGTGGCACACACCTGTTATCTCTGCTACTCAGGAGGCTGAGGTGGGAGGATTGCTGAAGCCCAGGAGGTCAAGGCAGTGAGCCATGATCGTACCGCTGCACTCCAGCCTTGGTGTCAGAGTGAGACCCTGCCTCAAGAATAAATAAATAATAAATAAAAGAAATACCAAATTCAGAATATACAATTTAATGTACTTTATAACCTAAATTGTGTCAAGTTATATATTATATACACATAAACAGCCAAAAAGAACCACATAAAAATGATAATTCTA
Organism: Pongo abelii; assembly: GCF_028885655.2. Taxonomy (NCBI): domain Eukaryota; kingdom Metazoa; phylum Chordata; class Mammalia; order Primates; family Hominidae; genus Pongo; species Pongo abelii. The sequence continues at coordinate 52,663,517 of NC_071998.2, forward strand.
CTTTCTTCATTATGTTTTCTGTGTTTTCTGATTGTTTATGATTAGCATGGTTTACTTTGGTATTTATTTGGTATTATGTTTTGGCATAATATATTATATTAAGTAATGAATGATATTGAAAAGATCAGAACCTTATTAGAGCATGTCTTCCTATGGAAAAATCAGATTTCCTTCTCTGCTGTTTGCACTTAGCCTTTACCAGAGGGTCATGTGACCAGCAGTAACTGTGAGCCCCCGTTTTCTGCCACAATATTCCCTCCAGAGTACGTGCTCTCGGGTTGTCTGAATCCCTGGAATGCTGGGCCAGTTGCCTCAACGGGGGCTGCCGTTCCAACACCCAGGGCAGGGCTGTTTCTTTAGCTGGCTGGTGGCTTTTGGTACCAAACAAGTAACTTTCCTTTCCCATGAACTTGTCTGCAGTCCCAAACGACTTAGGATAACTCTGCTGACCCTGTTACCTGCTTTATTCCAGCTATTGTTCCAGCTAAGGTGGGAAGCCTGTAGATTCCTGGGGTCCCACAGAGGTGACATAGCAATGAGAGAGCTGGTGATGTCTCATATTCATGACACAACTTTGCCTGGATTCACAAGTGTGGCTACATAGGGAGCACAGAGACCAAGGGTTGAGGAGCCAAGGTTCTCGTCCTCCCTCCTGCCATCTGACTATCTGAGCTTGAACAAGCCTTTCTGAAGCTCTCTGCCACCTGTCTACAAGTGTAAACTGTGATCCAGGGAAACAATATCTCAGATACCTTTTCTGACCTAAATTGTCTCTCCTATTCATTCCATAGTGTGTGCCTAATAATAAGAGCAAACCCCTGCCACATGCCAGATGCAGTTCTAAACACTTCATACAAATGGACTCCTTTAATCTTCAAAACAACACTGAGAGGTTGGTACTGTTATCATCATCATCATCATCATCATCATTCCTTTTTCATCAGATGAGGAAACTTAGGCAAAGGGGGACTCAGTAACATGGCCAGGTGCACACAGCCGGGATGTGGAGAGACAGGGATTCCAACCCAGCTGAACTGGCTCTGAAATCTAGACCGTGAACCACTCTGCTCCACTGCCTGTCAGTCATGTGAATTTCAGCTCACCCTGTCTTTATTTCAGACTTGGCCAGAGGTGGTCAGTCAGCCACAGTGACACACTGGCAAAACTGCAAAGTGAGTGATGCCCACCTCCCCTATCCTCCAGCTGCTCAAGGTCGGCCTTTGGGGTCACTGCTGTATAATTCTACTTCTTCCCAACCATGCAAGGATGGCAGAGGCCCTCCCCTTGCCTCCTAGACCTACTAAGACAAGGCAATGGCTGTGGGCTTCCCCCTCTCTTGGCCCCATCTTCTGAAGAAGTAAGAAAGTACTGTTTTCCTGGTTTTTCAGAAAATAAGAAATATAATACTCATTTAATGAGCATACTCTGCACATGTTATACATATAAATTAACTCATTTGGTTTTCAAACAAGACCCGCCCCCCCGCCCCCGTTTTTCCAAGACAGGGTCTTGCTCTGTTGCCCAGGCTGGAGTGCAGTGGTGTAATCATGGCCTACTGCAGCCTTGACCTCCTTGCCTCAAGTGATCCTCCTGTGTCAGCCTGCCAAGTAGCTGAGACTATAGGTGTGCACCACCATGCTCAGGTAATTTTTAAATTTTCTTGTAGAGATGGGGTCTCACCATGTTGCTTAAACTCCTGGGTTCAAGCAATCCTTCTGCCTCGGCCTCCCAAAGTGCTGGGATTGTAGGCATGAGCCACTGTGCCTGGCCTCAAACAACCCATTCTTATTACCAGTCCCATTTTACAGATGAGGCCAATGAGGCTCAGGGAGCTTGTGTAACTTGCCTGAGGGCTCACGAATAGAAAAGGTACAGGAAGCACAGCACTAATATACATACCTTGCTCTTTGCCCATCCCCACCCTCTCTTCCCACAGCTGGGTCATCATCTGACCCTCTCATCGCCACTCAGATTTTTGAAAAACCTTTTATAACACTATTAATTCAAATCAAGTACTTTGGGTTTGAAGACCTTCTGTTCAAATTTGATTACAGGTTTCCTTAGTTTCCCATGCCTCCAGTTGTATGAAATTACAAGTTTATCTGTTCTTGACCTAAATCAGTCTTTTGGAGTGGTTGAGAGGGAGGTGAGATAATCCGTGTACAAGTGATTTCAAAAGCATCAAGTGAGCTACCAATTCTGGGCTGTTTGTCATAATCTGCATATTAATAGCATTCTCGCACAGCCCCCAGGCTGTGTGGAGGAGCAACTCTGTTTGTATATATCCAAACAGTAGGATCCAACAATCCTCTGCCTACTTATCCTCTCCCCACTATTGTTGGATCCTATTGTTTGGATATGTTGTTTGGATAATATTGGTTCTGTTCCCCGAAACAGAAGAAATATTATCCAAACAATATATCCTGTTCGATCTAGAAATCACAGAGGTAACTAGTAATAGTTCTACAAACAATATAGTCCCAACATCAATGGAAACTGGTGTAAGAGAGAGGCGCATCTGCAATTTACCCCCCAAAATGTAAGTGTAATATGTGTAATAGCACACCTACGTGTTTAAAATCTGCTTTTATTCATTTATATTCCACCGCACAACAATCACATGATGATAAAAGTGTTCACAATTATTTGATTAAAAAATTATTTTTAAAAGTAACGCATACTTACTGCCAAAAACTTGGAAAATGCAAAAAGAATGAGGAAGAAAATTTAAATTACTATTAATGTCAGAACCCAGATATAAACCCTGCTAACTTTTAGCTGTATTTTCTTCTGAACTCATTTTATATTTTTTTATTTATTTGTTTATTTATTTATATTATTATTATTATTTTTTTTTTTTTGAGACACAGCCTCACTCTGTTGCCCAGGCTGGAGTACAGTGGCACAATCTCGGCTCACTGCAACCTCCTCCTCCTGGGTTCCAGTGATTCTCATGCCTCAGCCTCCCGAGTAGCTGGGATTACAGGCGTGCACCACCACGCCCAGCTAATTTTTGTATTTTAGTAGAGACCAGGTTTTACTATGTTGGCCAGGCTGGTATCAAACTCCTGACCTCAGGTGATCCACTTGCCTTGGCCTCCCAAAGTGTTGGGATTACAGGCGTGAGCCACTGCACCCGGCCTGCATATAAATTTTTTTTTTTTTTTTTTTTGAGACGGAGTCTTGCTCTGTTGCCCAGGCTGGAGCACAGTGGCGCGATCTCGGCTCACTGCAAGCTCCGCCTCCCGGGCTCACGCCATTCTCCTGCCTCAGCCCCCCAAGTAGCTGGGACTACAGGCGCCCGCCACCGCGCTTGGCTAATTTTTTTGTATTGTTAGTAGAGATGGGGTTTCACCGTGTTAATCCAGGATGGTCTCGATCTCCTGACCTCGTGATCCGCCCGCCTCGGCCTCCCAAAGAGCTGGGATTACAGGCGTGAGCCACTGCGCCCGGCCTACATATAAATTTTAAAGTATGATTGGGCATAATTTTTTATATATACATATGTATATGTATAACTTTTTCATTTAATTTATATAAAGGAACATTTTCCTATGTCCTGATGATCATTTTTAATGATTGTGTAATTTTTAATCTAGCAATTGTACCATAATTTACTACCCCATTTCTAAATGTTTGGCCAATTGTGTTGCAACAAACATCTTCATAAATACAGGATTTTTCCTTCAGTAATTTTTTTCCCCATGAAACAACTCTCCAAAGAAATATTATTGAGTTACAAGTTAGGATCTCATGTTATATCTGAAGCAGCCTGTTGGGTGTTAGTTCATTTATTTTAATATCATGCCACCACACTGGAACTCACCATCCACACACATTAGGCACCAATAGTTGCAAAGAACTCTGCAAGACACCTCCTAACTAAAGTTCAGAATGGAGCCTCAGCGAATACAGGGGTTAATGCTGAAACACAAGCCTCCTGTCCAGTGATCAACCTCTTCTTCTCCAGGCCTGCCTACATCATGGTAAGGAAGGTGCCAGAATTCTTACGGATCTGGAAAAGCTGGCTTCTTCCACCTGCCCCAAACATTTCTACCACCCCCTGAGGAAAGCCTGTCATTTTGACAGCTTTGTTCCCTTCACTTGAGGCTTTTAGAAGGGTCAAATACCCGCTCGCCCCCCTCCCCACGGGGGAGGGGTTAAATAGCCTGGGAAGGATAGCTCAGCAAAAGTGCTATTAATTATTTCTACTCTAGTATAAGTGAGCTTTCAGTTCTTTCTTGACGGTGGGTTTTGCAGGGTGAGTGGGGGTACTGGAATCTCATCTGGGAGGATGGGTTCTTGGTGAGGAGTCTTGCCTGCTTAATGATGTTTCTCCAGGTTGGCCCTTTCCCTTACTGAGTAAACAGTGGCTTGCACTGATAGGGAGACTAGAGGAACAGAACACTCCTCACCCAGAGATCCTATTTCCTTTTGAAAATGGCCTCAAGCAACAAGTCTATGAGGAAAATGTTCAACTTCATTGATCAATTAAATGTAAATTAAAACCACATTCAGCTACCAATTTCCAACAGTCAAATTGACATGCTACTTCACGACTAGTGAAAATGTGCAATTCTGGAGGGCAGTTTGGCAATATCTGTCATAAGCTTTATTAAAATGGGCATAGACAACAGAAATGTATTTTACAAGGATGTCCAGTATGGTGATGTTTATAGAAGTAAAAAATTGGAAATGATCTAAATACCTAATAAAAGATTTCAAATAAAGTACAGTAGATCTATACTACTGAACTATTATTCAGTCACTAAAAATGATATAGGTAAATATTTATTGACACCAGAAAGTGCCCATACTGTATTATTATGTGAAAGAAGCCAGTTATAAAATAGAATGATCCCATTTTTGTTAATTATAATAATAAAAGATATACATATGTCTGCTAAGTTTTGATGACGAATACATATAGCTTCTGTAATAGGAAATTGTCTTTTAAAATTATTTTTTGAAGGCTCCAAGAAGCTCCACCCAGCTTCCCAAGGGCAGGCAAGCTTTTGACCTTCCCTCTGATCCTTACATAATATATCAACAGTAACACTTGTTGATATGTAACTGCATCCAGAAAGGGAAGGAGAACCTGTGCCAGCCCCAAACAAGGTCATCTGGGGACTCTGTCCTCTCCCCTGCTGGACACACCCTCATTTTTGTCACCACTGAGTAGGGCAGGCTTTCCCCTCCCATTCTTATCATTTTCATTTTCTTATCTCAGTAAAACAACAGTAGCCTTGATGCAAGGAGTAATGGGAAACTGTCTTTCCTATGGTTTAGACATAAGAATGTTGTAGTGATGGAAAGGGAGTCCTTGGGATATGCCAGATCCCAGGTTCTGGCATCGTGTACTTTAAAGTCATTGGCAACATTGCAGAAACTCCTGCTTTGAAAGTATCGCCTTTAAACTCTGTTGCAAAGTGCAAAGGCACTGAAGCTGCCCATCATTGGAAATGTAACATTTCTAACATTACATGTCTAATGAGGCCTTTAAACTGGCAGTACTAGCCTAAGATAGCAGGGTCTTGGTCCTTTCCCTATGAAGACAAGGTTTCTTGCTGCTGTAATTATTGGATACTAGGGGTATTTCCATTGCCCCAAGAGCTGGGTTTCCAAGCTCAAAGCAAAAATGGGCTCAAAAGAAACTTTCTCTGAATTTTTGCACTACCACAAACAGATGTTTTAGTCTCTTCCTCTTGCACATAAATCTCTATCTGCTCCATTAACACTGCCTCATTTAAGAGAGACCATTGGATTCTGGCTTTCTTATTGCATTTTATTGGATTGTCACACAGTCTTGGTTGGGGCTCCTGGGACAAGTCCATTTATAGGACCTGAGAACCAACCCATGGCCCCAACAAGTAGACACTCCTTTGGAATGAGAACTCACCTTGGTGATCAGTTGTGGGCCTTAAGGATTAAGCCGGTTAATCAAGGATGACCCTTGATGATAATACAAGGGTTTTGGTTTAGGCACCAATGTTATGTATAAAATGAAGAAATGTGATTTTTAGCCTGACACAGTGGCTCATGCCTGTAATCCCAGCATGTTAAGAGGCTTAGGCAAAAGGATAGCCTGAGGCCAGGACTTTAAAACCAGCTTTGGCAACACAGAGACTCCATCTCTACAAATAATAAAAAGTACAAAAAATTAAAAAATTAGCTGGGCATGGTGGCACACACTTGTAGTCCTAGCTACTTGGGAGGCTGAGGTGAGAGGATCTCTTGAATCCAGGAGTTTGAGGCTGCAATAAGCTATGATTGCACCACTGCACTCCAGTGTGGATGACAGAGTGAGACCCTGTCTCTAAAATAAATAAGTAGGCCAGGCATGGTGGCTCATGTCTGTAATCCCAGCACTTTGAGAGGCTGAGGCCGGAGGATCACCTGAGGCCAGGAGTTCAAGACCAGCCTGGACAACATAGGGGGATTCCATCTCTACAAAAATAATTTAAAAATTAACCAGGCATGGTGGCACACACCTATGGTCTCAGCTACTTGGGAGGCTGAGGTGGGAGGATCACTTGGGCCCAGGAGGTAGAGGCTGCAGTGAGCCATGATTGCATCACTGCACTCCAGCTGGGGTGACAGAAGGAGACCCTGTCTCAATAAATAAATAAATGCATACATACATACTTTAAAAAAAAAAAATTAAAATGTGATTTTTTAAAAAACTCTAACTTTTAAAGGACTAGTGGTTGGATTGTGTCTAGAAGGACAGCCCCTTATTATCTGACCACTTTTGGTAACAGGAGGGACTACACTCAACTGGCCCCATGAAAAGAGAAGGACCTGGAGCCATCTCCCCAGGGTGGCCTGGAGAAACAGAATGAGCAGTCCCCCTCCCCTGATGTTGCTGTTGCACCTGCTGAGATCCTTTGACCTTGGACTATTCTTTTTCTGGGCAGACCAAAAAAAAAAAAAAAAAAAAAACCCTTCTTCTCTTCTCTGGGGTCAACACTAAAGCTCTGCCTGCACTGGGAAGAGAGTGTAGCCCTAGGGTCCCTTACTGGCTTAGTACTTTCCATCTCCTTCTCTTGCCAGGTCTCCAGAGGCCCTGTCTTGTGGATCTGAATCTCCAGTTAACTGTCCACTTCTTAGTGAGAAAGGAATCTGCTTTTAGTGCCATCTCTAGAAGAAGACAAACAGGTCTTTAATCAAGATTGACACACATGGCTCCTGCTTTCTCCTTGTTAAAAGTGGTACTGAATACCTCAATAAAATAGTAAAAATAACCCAAAAACCCAGAAAGTATGATTTTGAAAACTCAACCCTGTACCTTGAGTAGAAAGAGTGTAGAATATATTTCCTTAAATCTTTTCTTTTCACTCAAATTCAGCACAGCTAAGGCCAATGATGACATCCTGGGATAATACTTTGAGTTATTAACTGATTTTTTTCCCTCTCCAGTACTTTTTCTTAGCTTTTACACACACACACACACACACACACACACACACACCCTAAGCCATTGTGGGTTCACTGCCTCTCAGAAATGCAGAAACATTTTGACAGAGAGCATAGCTTCTTACTAGGTCCCTGTCTCAGTCCATTTGGTGTGGCTATAACAGAATACCACAGACTGGGAAATTACAATGAACAGAAATGTATGGGCTTGTAGTACTGGAGGCTGCAACTCCAATATCAAGGTGCTGGCATCTGGTGAGGGCTTTCTTGCTACATCATCACATGACAGAAGGAGAGAGAGTGAGAGAGGGTGGAGGTGGGGCAGTGAAATGACCCTTTTATAGGGAACCAACCACCATAATAATCCATTATCATGATTACTGGGAGACTGAGGCAGGAAGATCACTTGAGACCAGGAGTTTAAGACCAGCCTGGGCAACACAGGGAGACTCTGTCTCTACAATTTTTTTTTAATGAGGCCAGATATGGTTGCTTATGCCTGTAATCCCAGCACTTTGGGATGTTGAGGCAGGAGGATTGCTTGAGGCCAGGAGTTCGAGGCCAGCCTGGGCAACAGAGTGAGACCCCCATCTCTACAAAAAAAAAAAAAAAAAATTGTGGACCGGAGTTGATAAAATTGTCCTTGCAACTTTCATGGCCACTAGAGAGAGAACATGTAGTATGTCACATGTCACTGGTTACGTTATCAGCAAATGGCTCTGAGCTTCATTCATTTACTCACTTATCCATCCATATTTATATTAAGGTACAGCTGGCCAGACACTGGAGACATAAAGATGAATGGAACAGAGCTCCTGCCCTTGCTGCGCTTGCTGGCAGTAAACTTCATCCCTAAAATACTGACAGTGCATTTATCCCAGTTATAAATATAAATGCTTCCTTCCTTCTTTTTTTTGGGGGGGAGACAGGGTCTGGCTGCAGACAGTGGCACAATTACAGCTTACTGCAACCTCTGCTTCCTGGGCTCAAGCAATCCTCCTGACTCAGCCCCCCAAGTAGCTGGGACTACAGGCATGCACTACCACACCTGGCTAATTAAAACTTTTTTTTTTTGGTAGAGACAAGGTCTCACTATATTGCCCAGGCTGGTCTCGAACTGGGCTCAAGCAATCCTCCAGTCTTAGTCTCTCAAAGTGCTGAAATTATAGACATGAGTCACTGTGCCTGACCAATGCTTTCTTAATAAAGTTGAGCTTATTTAGCATGTAAGAATTCTTTATTAAGATATTAAAAATTCTGGTACTAAGACCTGTGAATACAGGGGTGTGGTTTTTTCAAAGTATATCTAAGGCTGTGTTTAAATTTAGTAAATCTAAATACTTAGTAATGATACACTTGAATGTAGCTATGTAGCCTGGCATAGTGCCTGAGGAATAGCAGTCACTCAGTAAATTATAGTACATCTCTGTAGTAAGCATCAGCTATGTGCCAGGCCTTATTTGTAAGGGAATTAACATAATTCCTCATTAAGGTGAGAAACAACTTAAGGCTTTGAAATAGTTATGGGTAAGTTGGGATAGCAAATACCAAGCACATGTGCCTCTATTTTCCTTTTTCTCACCCATGACAGGCGTTGTCAACTGATCACAGGTCTTTCTCATTCCCTGAACTTCGCCTCGGAACTTCTCTCCATAAAACATGTTGCCCACTTGCCATTTCTAGGCCAGGAGGAAGAGATTGGAACTCTGGAGAGTCTTTCTTGTTTTGTGTCAGGGTAAGGCTGCATGATTTTCAGATTAGTTATTAAATTCCTCAGAGCCTGTGTTTACTTATCTGAAACTACGGATCATAACTTTACCTAATTATCCTATATGGTTCTTGTAAGGTTTAAATGTTATGAGGGGTGGGGAAGTGCTTTGAAAGGTTAAAAGAACAAGTCACTCCCAAGAGAGTAGCAAGAGCTCCCATAATTCCCAGAAATGAAAGTGTCTTTGCCAGGGAGAGTATTCCATTAAGTCCTGTTTAGAACAGAGAAGATCCCGTTTCAAAAGGACTTCCTGCTAAATAATTAGGAAAAGGAAAAGAAAAGAGGAAGCAAATGGAAAAGGAACACAGAGAGAGGACATGACTTGGAGTCAGAGGCATTAGAGTCAAGTCTAAACTCACCTCTTGCTAGCCATGATGTTTGGAATAGGTTACTAAGCTACCATGCATTACATGGAGCAAACAATAGTCACCTCTCAAGGTTATTGGAAGTATGAAATGAGTTCATGTCTGCGAGAGGCACTAGGGCAGAGCCAGGCATATAGGGACTTGGTGAACTCCCAGCCTCAGTGAGGGGAAGGAACCACTGCTTGAAGCCTGCCTGGTCCCACACAGTACAGAGAATTAGGTGTTGCTATGTTCCCATCCATTCATCATCCATCCATCCTTCCAACTTCTATGGAGCATGACTACTTGATGTTGAACTGGGAGAGTGTGTGCATTGTTGTTGAACATTTCTCTGACCTCAGAACCACCGTGAGGGAAAAGAGGGCCATGAATGATGTGATTTGAGCAGTACCCCAGGATCCCACTTGCCCCACAATTTTACCTTAAGCTTTTGAGTCTCTCTTTGGAGAACTTCTCTTTACCACTCTGACTCTTGTGCTCTGGAGGAGGAGGTGGGCCTCCCTGGGCAATTAAGGGCAGCTATAGGCTAGCAGAATGCATGCCACTGAGTGGAGGTATGCAGGGCACTGTGTGCAGCACAGAGGCTGGGGAGGGATGATAGGAACCCCTGTCTTTGAGAAAGTTATTACAGTGAGCCAGGAGCTCTGGAATATTTTGTCTGGCTCCTGTTTGCATGCCCAAGTCTTGCTTGTCCTTGCAGGGTCTGTTCAACATGGTCTTACCCTCCTGTGAGCTCATGCAGTGCTTTAACCTGTCCCTCTCTTTGGAACTTCTCAGCACTGGGACTAGTAATATAATCGTATTTTTGCAAAGACTTGCCTTCATCTCTCATCATTTTTACTTCCCCAATCTGGATTCCAGGCACTGACTCAGAGCCCTTCAAACCATACTCTTTCTTGCCTCCAGAAAGCTCTTGCTGACTATTCTGTGGCCATGCTCACTGCCCTACTTGTTCCCCTGATGAGTGAATGCTCCTATGAGAGCACTAACCCTCCTTCAATGAGGTCTTTCAACCACTTCCCTTTCTTCTGCTCTGGTCTGTAAGTTATGCCAGGACAAAGATTTGTCTTGGGACCTGCCATATCCTGGGCACCTAAAAAAGAGTCTGGAATATAGGAGGTGCTCAAATATGTGTCAGTTGACTATCAGCTCTTCTTTCTGGACTGTGAGCCCTTAGAGAATCGTGTCAACATCTTCTAATATTTTTAAGCCTCTACTAGACACCTCACAGAACATAGCTTATTGCTAGGTGCTTAGTAAACGCTTGATGAACAAACAAATGAGTGAATGAATGTCTTATAAAACGGGCAGATCCCTAGGGATCCCAGTCAAGGCTACAGTTAATGTGGAATGATATGCTGAATATTTTCTAGATCCCCTGTAGATCCATTGTCCACCCTTGCTTACCCTGTTTGGTACTCAGGAAGTTGACATTTATATGATGGTATTGACAGGTTATTTTGACCTCTGGTTGGGTTCAGTCAATGGGATGTACCAATAGATTATAAGTAGGGAGAAGAGTGAAGTCTAGGTATAGTAGATGCTCATCATTTGCAGATTCTATATTTGCAAATTTGTCTACTCACTAAAATCTATTTGTAATCCGCAAATCAATTTTCATGGCACATTCGTGGTCATTGAGACACATGCAGAGTGGTAAAAATTTTGAGTTGCTGGATGTGCACGTGCCCAGCCGAGGCAAACAAGGTGACACAGACTCTGCCTTATTTCAGCTCTCATATTGAAAAAAAAATTGGCCATGCACAGTGGCTCATGCCTGTAATCCCAGCACTTTGGGAGGCCAAGGCAGGAGGATCCTTTGAGCTCAGGAGTTCGAGACCAGCCTGGGCAACACAGCAAAACCCCATCTCTACAAAAAATACAAAAATTAGCCAGGCATGATTGCACAGGTCTGTAGTCCCGGCTACTTGGGAGTCTGAGGTGGGAGGATGGCTTGAGCCCAGGGAAATCAAGGCTGCAATGAGCTATAATTGTGCCACTGCACTCCAGCTTGGGTGACAGAGTAAGACCCTGTCTCCAAATGAAAAAAAAGAAAAAAAAGTCATGGTCCATTTAATGTCATGTTTTCCATATGGTTTTCATTGATGATTTCAATGTTTAAAATGGCCCCCAAGACTGGTCATAAAGTTACTGAAGTGTCTGTCCTTAAGCCCAAGAAGGCTGTAATGTGCCTTGCAAAGAAAATTCTGTGTATAAGTTTTGTTCAGGCATGAGTTACAGTGCTGTTGGGTGTGAGTTCAAAATTAGTGAATCAACAATATATATTAAATAAAGTGTCCCCAAATCAGAAACACACATAAAACAAGGTTATGTATTGATTGGTGAAAATGTGACCAGAGACTCGGCAGACCTAACCCTGTATTTCCTTTAGGAGCAATGGTTCAGTATTTGCTAATTCAGTGTTTGCTGTGACTTTATGGAATGTAACTACCAGCACAGGGCTGAGTTAGTCCCCGCACAGGGCTAAGGGGAGGGGTTGTCTTAAAAGTCTCTCCTTCCCAGAGTAGGAGAGTAACCAGAGTACCAGAGCCAGCAGAGGGTGCCAGAGGTTGGGGCCAAGAAACAAAGTTCTCGGTGCTCCCTCTGGTCGTCTTGGCTGCGCCTTTGGCCACCCCACTCCTCCCAAAGGCAATGGCTTCCAAACTCCTGCACATGGTCATCCTCCGGCCGCCCCTCTCGGCCCAGAAGTTTGGCCTCCAGCATCTCTCCAATGGCCATTTCTTGCAGGAGAACACCAAGGCCAACACCGAAGTTACTGACATGGCAAAACAATAAACAGAGAAGTCTTTCGGTTCCAGACCATGTGATCACACACCTAATGGTGTCAGAGTTGGAGAACAGGTATGCCCAGCACTGGCTCCCAGATGGTTTTCTGAGGACTTTAGGACAAACCGATACCCTGATTTGAAGACAAAATGTATGAAGTGGATTTAGTGATCTGTTTGAAGATTCCATTCGAAACACTTAAAGATTGTCTCAGCCGACGTTGGATTCACCCTCCCTGCAGCAGGGTGTATAACCTGGGCTTCAATCCACCTGGTGTACATGGGATTGATGACATCTCTGGGGAACCATTAATCCAGCAGGAAGATGATAAACTCGAAGCGGTTGCTGCCAGGATAAGACAGTACAAGGTTGTGGCAAAGCCAGTCATTTAATTATGGAAGAGCCCAGGCGTGCTCCACCATTTTTCTGGGATGGAGACTGATAAAATCTGGCCCTAAGTCTACATATTTTTCTTAACAAGATCACACCTATTCAGTCCAAAGAAGAATCAGGAAGATTCTTCACTTGTTCAATTGTTGGTCACTTGTTCAATTGTGTGTGTAGTATTGGTGCTATGTCCAAATTAGAAGCTAGCTGAGATAGCTTGCAGCATCTTTCTAGCTTAAATGGTGAACTCTTAGGAAAACTAATGAGTAGAAAGAGCTCATGAAATGTCCTTTAAAAAGAAGGGCCCCCTGCACATATTTAAGGTATCTCTGCACATGTCTCAATCCCTCCACAAGAAAGCAACTCAGGCTGGATTTCAAACAGCGTACAGTCTAAGCTCTAGCTGATTTTTGACGGTTGTGTTGTTGCTATAGTATCCTTTTTACAAGTGATGGTGGTGGTCTTTGGTTCTCCTCATCCCCTCAAAGGCTGTTGAATCACAGCACCAGTAAGCCTGAGAATGCTAAGGGCTCTAGCCTAGGCTTTCTCCCAGATTCTCTGGTATGTGCCCTCCTGGGGACAATGAAATTGGCTAATTGCTCTCAGTGGTCTCGAGTGACTATGTCCACAGTTCATCTTTCACAGTAGGAATCACTCCTTTTTTTCTTCATCCATGCTCCATAGAGTCTCTCCTTTTCAGACACCCTAGGAGGAAAGGATTTAGCTTCTATGTTTTTTAGACTATATATTTTTGACATCTGTTTTTTCTTAGGCTATTACATTTAAGTTATTAAATAATACAGATAATTACTACTTTTATCTCTCTCAAATTTTTCTTTCTAAGAACTGAGAACAAGAAGATTGCTTTGAATCTCTTCATGCACTGGGAACTGAGCTATGAAAGAGGGTGTTATTAAACTGCTGGTCTGAACTCTCATGGATTGATGTTTCCCCTTTCTGTTACTGTGAAAAGATTCAACCCCTAAAAGTTTTTTGGCAACCCCCAAAGTCTTTTGGGAATCCTCAAAAAACATGGGAAATGTTAACCTACATAAATGTTGAAAGATCCTGTCTTATGTATAGAAGTAATAAGACCAGGCCGGGTGTGGTGGCTCACACCTGTAATCCCAGCACTTTGGGAGGCTGAGGAGAGCGGATTACCTGAGGTAAGGAGTTCTAGACCAGCCTGGGCAACATGGCAAAACCCCATATCTACCAAAAATATGAAAGATTAGCCGGGCATGGTGACGCACGCCTGTAGTCCCAGCTAAAGGCTGAGGCACAAGAATTACTTAAACCAGGAGGTGAAGGTTATAGTGAGTGGAGATCACACCACTACACTCCAGCCTGGGTGACAGAGTGAGACTGTGACTCAAAAAAAGTATAAGACCATATGGAACTACTGACTAATAAATAGTTAAGCTTTTTGTTCAAGACAGCAAAATGTATTTTGAAAATGCTGCTACCTCTTGATGCTGACAGTGTTTTTCTCCCATGAGTGACCCAAGCATATTATAAATAATTGATAAAGGGAATGGAGCTGGTTGGGTGGAGCAAAAGGTTGCACTAGCTATGCCTAGACTGAATAGAAGAGTGTTATGATGATGAGAAAGCAAAATCTTTATTTTTTTTCTATTCCAAAGATTCACTCTGATTCATCCTGACTAGTACTGACAGTTTATGGAAAATCTCAGCTGTTCTTTTTCTAGCACCTAGATACAGATATGAGCATGGCCCCTTCTCCTCCTCCAGATCCCCAGTAAAACTTCACCCACAGCAGCTTCTTTCTCCCCACTGGAGAAAGAGTGGGGAGACCAAACCCCTTTCTTTTATCTAATCACCTGGTCACAATTTATCCCCCTTTGTTAAAATGATATATAAGCTCCATGTCTAACTGCTTCTTTGGCTCTTCAGTTCTTTTCTGTGAAGCCCCCATTTATGTAAAAATATTAACATCCATAAAATGAATGCCTTTTCCTCTGTTCATCAGTCTTTTGTCAGTTTAAAGCCTGTCTGGAAGACAGATAGTCTCACCACCCTAGGGCAGTGCTACTCAGGGTGTCCCTGACCAGAAGCAAGGCTACATCTAGAGAGCTTGTTAGAATTGCAAATTACCGGGCATTCTAGATCTACTAAATCTGAAATTCTGTGGGCAAAGACCTGGGATCTGTTTTCATAAGCCTTCTGGGTGATTCTAACACATGCTCGAGTTGGAGTACCACTTCCTGGAGAGATGGGCAGGGGGTAGTGGGAGCGTGGGCACAGAGCACTTGTTTAGGACCCTTGCCAGGCTCCCTAACTCGCATCTGCCTGGCTTTCCATGATTTCCTGGTCCTTGTTACTCCAGGCCAAACCACATTTAGGAACACACACAATCTGGAGTGCAGAATTCTTTGAACTTTATCTAGGTGGCTGTTTCTTAACCAGCAGATCATAGTTTCTTACAGGATACGTATAGCTCTTCTGGGAGATCAACACTGAAACCCCAGGGCATCTCTGAGCACAGCAACAGGACAAGAGAGAAGATAAGTGACAGGGTGAAGGGGATCAGGTTATACCACCCCAAAGTATGCCACCTTGTCATATGATTATTTTGGGCCGAAAGCAATGGAGAAATAGCAGTTATAAGAAGAGCTCTCTGCCCTTTCCTTTTCTGCCTAGAAGCAGGACATAAATTTCCCTTTGTGAAGGTGGCATAAATTTCCACCCCTCTCCTGTACCAGAATGAAGAAAGTGACCTATCACTAGAGACAGAAAGCTGGCACTGAGATGAGTTGGCATAAAGACACTTACTAAAGCAACCCTTGCTTTCCATTACTTTCCCTATATACTTCCTAGTCACTTTCATACAATTTTTCACCCCCAGAAGCCCAAACCCATTTCCTTTGTCCATAAAATAGATGCCTTTTCCCCTGTTAATCTGTCTTTTGCCAGTTTCATTCTCAGGCCCCAGACACTGAACCTAAGAGGGCAGAGGAAAAGGTTTTTGCTTGTTTGTTTGTTTTCTCCCCTGTAGTGAAAAGAACTAACAGGTGAGATGACCCTGTAGTCAGGAAAGGATTTTTCTCTCATTTACAAAAACATGTTTCAGTGTGGTGAATTGAATCATCAGTTGCTGTTATTAATTTTTCTATATCTTCCCTGATTTCAAAAAGCATGTTTGAGGCAGCTTATTAAAATACATACAAGGTTAAAAAAAATAGCTAGCTATCCTTAGGATTTGCAAGGTGTTCACTTAAAACATTCTTAAAATGGTTGGCTTCTTTGCTGATATGGCAGTAACCAAAGATTCCAGTATTTGAGCACATAAAAAATTCTGCTGCTATGGTGGGGTACAGTGGTTCACACCTGTAATCCCAGCCCTTTCAAAGGCTGAGGCAGCTGGATTACTTGAGCCCAGGAGTTCCAGACCAGCCTGGGCAACATGGCAAAAGACCATCTCTACAAAAAATACAAAAATTAGCTGGTGGCAATGCCTGTAGTCCCAGCTATGAGGGAGGCTGAGGAGGGAAGTCACCTTAGCCTGGGGAGGTCAAGGCTGCAGTGAGCCTTGATCATGCCATTTCACTCCAGCTAGATGACAGAATAAGACCATGTCTGAAAAAAAAAAAAAAAAAAAAAAAAAAACACTCTGCTGCTTACCTGTGCCAGAAATAACAACATCTAAAGTGAAGACTTAAGAAAAACTTAATGACTGCTTGATTACCCTTAAGATTCTGCATTCTTTATAATGTTCTTTGCATTTCAAAAGCAGCCTATTTATTGCAGAAATTTACTTAACCTTTTACTTTACTTGAGCATGTATGTATGTTGCTTAGATAAAAGTAATGACATAAACGTCTATATAATCTTAGATTTCATTTTTACTTTGAAATGGGAGCTTTTTTGTTTATAAGGTCATGAAAAACTAAGTGTTTTTGTTAAGAAATGAGATTTTTTAATGGCAGAAAAAATGACTTGTTGACTCATTATGAAATCAAAATCTCTCCAAGTTTTAAAAAAACTACTTCAAGCCATTTGTTAAGTAATATTCCTTTGTAAATCATCTTAGATTTAGTATTATAGTGTTTTCTCAATTTTTGTGTGTGTTAAAATCAATTTTGTGGGGTGTATGTGTGTGAAGGGGAAAGGTGACTCACAGTCACAGTACCTAGTTTTGCAACTTTCAGGTCTTGGTTTTGTAGCTCCAGCTGCCACAGACTTAACAGCTAGACTGATTCTGAGTAAGAACAAAAGCGTTTGACCATAGAAGGAAGTTCCTTTAAGATCCTTGTGAAATGGTTATAATAAGCAAGTTGACTCTTGTCCCTTGGAGAGCACCACCCTGTGTAAGGCTGATATGATCATGAACCCTCCCTCGCCTCCTCCTACTTCTATATATTATCTGTGTGCATGCGTTTCTTCTCTCCATCTTTCTTGCATGCTCTTTTCTTTTTCTCTGTCTGACCCAAGAGAAAGAGAAATGTATAGATGAAAAGTCTTTAAATAGTGTAATTAATTCATTTATAGCATGTCAGAATAAATCAAAAAAGGATATTTCTCTGTAAAAAATAGGTAAACAGAAACAAATGAAAGAAAAGCTATGACAGGAAAATAAGATATAGCAAATGTATGCCATAAGGTGCTGTATGACTGCTAAAGGTGTGCCTCAGATTTGGCTCTGAGCTTCCTAGTAGATAGAGAACAGAGAAGAACAAATCAATTACAAGATGCACTATGTTTACAAATTGGAAACATCTTGGAGGCTTTGCTTGATACCAGCACAGCGTAGAGATGTTGGGCCTAAAAGGGCTAACATCTTCAGATGTTGTTCTGAAGGGCCTAAAAGAGGGAACACAGTGTGAGATCTTTGGGAATAAGTCAAGGGAGGATGTCAGGGCATGGGCAGTTCCTGGATGGGGGATTGATTTGAGGGTGAGGTAACTGATCAAAGCTCTAGAGTTTTCAAAGGATGCAACCTTGTTCCTCATTCATTCTCTATTCTTCAGAGTCCTGCCCTACCTCCTCAGAGCTTGCAAGCTAGGACATGGCCAGAAGGCTAGGGTGGAATTACAGGGTGGCTGCCCTTTCAGGTATAGCATTTGGTACCACTGTTCACAATGGCCATGGATTTCCAACTCTGACTACACATTAGAATCATTTGAGCCATTTTCCAAAATTATACAACTGACTGGCACCATCCAAATTAACTGAATACTGGGATTGGGCCCAGGATTTTTTGTTGTTGTTGTTGTTGGTTTTTTTTTTTTTTTTTTTTTGATGCTTCATCTAGTTCTTATGTAGAGTGAGAGTAGAGAACCACCGACAGTGAGCATTTTCAGAGGTTTACGAACTTGACGGTATCTCAGCGTCACATGAGGAACTTGTTAAACATTCAGTTTCCTCAGCCACACGCTCCCTCCCAATTCCCCCAACCACCCCAGAAGGCCAGGGAATTTTCTATTTCTTTCTTTCTTCTTCTTCTTCTTTTTTTTTTTTTTTTTTTTTGAGACAGAGTTTCATTCTTCTCGCCCAGGCTGGAGTGCAATGGTGCGATCTTGGCTCACTGCAACCTTCACCTCCCAGGTTCAAGCAGTTCTCCTGCTTCAGCCTCCCAAGTAGCTGGGATTATAGGTGCCTGCCACCACGCCCAACTAATTTTTGTATTTTTCGTAGAGATGGGGTTTCACCATGTTGGCCAGGCTGGTCTCGAGGAATTCTCTTTTTCTAACAAGCACTGAGGGTAATTGTGCATCCGATGATCCACAGAGTCACACTAGTCCACAGAGTGTAAAGGGGAGAGACCTGGGCCCTGGCCTGCTCTGATAACAGCAGGCTGTGTGACCTTTTGGGCCTATTCCTTAAACACTCTGGGTCTGTTTCCTCATTGGTAAGAAATAACCTGTGGTGCCTACACTGCAAGGCCAGGATTGAAATCCACAATCCCACCATGGATATGATTCTGTGTTCATTAATTTCAAGTCTGCTTGCTAAGAGCAATAAGGCATGTGTGAGTTTGGGGCATGGGTGGAAGAGTGCCCTTTGGCCTATATTTTACTGTCTTGTGTCAAGATTTGGGTGGACTTATATGTGATCCAATTGGTAGGTAGCTAAACTTACCACTGCTAGCACAGGCTCTTCTATAAGAACAAAACATGCCCAAAATGTGCTAGAACAGAATAATTTATTTTAATAACACATGTGGCTCTGAAATAAACTTGTTATAACAGCATGGGTTTTATTAACCAAGAATCGTAGGACAACTTATTGAAGTGAGGATATCACTTGGTGATCTGAGTCTACAAATACTACCTTCTGAACAGTGACCAAACCATGACTTTGTTTATGGGAAATGTCCAATTAGTGTACACAGAACCACACCAAGTGGTATGGGAAGAGAGATGAAGGAAGTGGGCATAGCAAGGAGCTGGGGTTGGGTTCAGGCTCTAGTCCTGGCCAGGACCCCCTGTCTGCTTTGGCTAAGTCAGTTCTCCTCCCCCGGACCAGGTTGCTCATCTGTAAAATGAAGGTGCTAGATTAGTATCTGTAGGATCCCTTCTCTCCCCTACAGGCTGTAAAAATCAAACTAACTGGGCCGGATGCAGTGGCTCATGCCTGTAATCCCAGCACTTTGGGAGGCCAAGTTGGGCAGATCACGAGGTCAAGAGATTGAGACCCTCCTGGCCAACACGGTGAAACCCCGTCTCTACTGAAAATACAAAAATTAGCTGGGTGTGGTGGCACATGCCTATAGTCCCAGCTACTCTGGAAGCCCAGTCAGGAGACTCGCTTGAACTCAGGAGGCAGAGGTTGCAGTGAGCCAAGATCGTGCCGCTGCACTCCAGCCTGGCGACAGAGCAAGACTCCATCTAAAAAAAAAAAAAAAAAAAAAATCAAACTGACAGTAAAACTAAAGTACGAAGTGGCTTCTCCGCTTGGTTTCCTCAGCTAGGTCAGAACCCCCATCTAACCATAGTAAGCCACATAGGTCCCTCCTCTTTCAAGTAGCCACCTGCACTCAAACCAACACCCCTGTGAACCAGTCCTCACCCACTCACTCCTTTAGAAAGGTGATATTCAACTAGACTCACTAATAATTTCCAGCACAAATAAACTTTGCAGTCTTTACGTTGCAGTCCCTATGAAACCCAAATTCTAGCTACAAACAACCTTCGAACAAGAGGCATTTTTCAGGGTGGAGGTAGAGAGAGGTCATTTAGCTCAGTGGTAAGCATTCAAGCTCTGAACATTAAAAAATAATTAGTTCCATAAATCCTTGTAGAAAACCAGAAATGGCTAGCAACGACCTATAAATGAATTATTGACAAAACCACTGAGACTTCTTTTCTTTCTGCCACTCCTTGTATCCGGATGTGTATTAGCTTCCTATGGCTGCTCTAAGAAATTGTTGCAAACTTAGGGACCTAAAACAATACAAATGTATTATTGACAGTTCTGGAGTTTGGAAGTCTAAAATGGCTCGGCAGAGCTGTGTTTGTTCTGAGGGTTCTAGGGGCAGATCCACGTCCCTGCTTTTTCCAGCTGCAAGAGGCTGTCCCATCTCGTGGCCACTCCGACCTCCTCTTCTGTTATCTTGTCTCCTTCTCTTACTCTCCTACTTCCCGCTTTCCTTCATAGAGATCCATGTGTTTACATCAGGCCCACCCAGATAATCTGGGATAATCTCCCCATCTCAAGGTCCTTAAGTTAATCACATTTGAAAGTCCCTTTGCCAAGTAAAGGAATACGTTCAAAGGTCTTGTGGATTAGGATGTGGACATCTTGAGGGGGCTGTTTTTCTGCCTACCACACAGACTCATCTTCAGATCCCACCTCAGCCATTTAGTGTCTGTGTGACCTTCAGTAAATGATATCCTTTCTCTAAGCCTCAGTTTTTCATTGATAAAACCAGGATAATAATAAACCCATCTTACGGGGTTTGTTTTGTTCTGATGTTTTTGATTTGGGGTTTTTTTTTTTCTTTCTTTTTTATTTTTTTAGACGGAGTCTTGCTCTGTCGCCCAGGCTGGAGTACAGTGGTGCCATCTCGACTCACTGCAAGCTCCGCCTCCTGGGTTCACGCCATTCTCCTGCCTCAGCCTCCTGAGTAGCTGGGACTACAGGCGCCCACCACCACGCCCGGCTAATTTTTTATATTTTTAGTAGAGACAGGGTTTCACTGTGTTAGCCAGGATTGTCTTGATCTCTTGACCTTGTGATCCGCCTGCCTTGGCCTCCCAAAGTGCCGAGATTACAGGTGTCAGCCACCACGCCGGCCGATTTTGTTTTGTTTTGTACATGTTATTCCTAAGAGAAGGAACAAAATTGGGGTTTTAGTGAAAAAGCCATCTGGGGGTCAGGTGCAGTAGCTCACACCTGTAATCCCAGCACTTTGGGAGGCAGAGACAGATGATCACTTGAGCTCAGGAGGTCAAGACCAGCCTGGGCAACATGGTGAAACTCCTTCTCTACTAAAAATACAAAAATTAGCTGGGTGTGGTGACACGCCCCTATGGTCCTGGCTACTTGGAGGGCTGAGGCGGGAGGATCGTTTGAGCCCAGGAGGTAGAGGAGCAGACTGCACTACAGCCTGGGCAACAGAATGAGGCTGGGCCTGTTTATAGTCATCCACATCGAGCATCACAATCAGTGATGATATTCGGGTTGATAACATAGATGCAGAATTCTAATCTTCAAAACACATTGAGTAATTGTAAGAATTGAAAAACACAAAGCCCATATTTTCTAGATCTAACAGTGAGTTAAATAGCAAATTCAATTTACTGGCGTCTCTTACCTCCATCCCCTGGGCATTCTTTGTAGCTGAGGGCTGCCTATGGGCTGCTGAGCATTGGTGCTGAGAGGATGCAGGAGAGAATATACTGAATCTGGTTGGGGGAGGCCATCGCACCCCTGTGGGAAACTTGAAGGAAATGGTCTGTGTTTGCCATGTATCTCTGCAGCATACCCATTCGGAGTTTCCTAATTAAAGGGCCTCCAGTTCCATGCTGAACAGGAAAATCAACTATTATGCTTGGGTCAAGGCGGAATGT
Source organism: Pongo abelii (assembly GCF_028885655.2). Classification (NCBI taxonomy): domain Eukaryota; kingdom Metazoa; phylum Chordata; class Mammalia; order Primates; family Hominidae; genus Pongo; species Pongo abelii. The sequence goes on from NC_071998.2 coordinate 52,685,272, forward strand.
GATATAACTCAAATAGAACGGGGAAATGTCCATAAACACAAACAAGTCCTCCATCCTTTCAGAGAGGAATAACCACCCCATAAAACAAGTGATTAATGTTGAACCACAGGGATAGCAAAGTACCTGAGCTATGGACCAGCTGCAAAGGCTTTGAAGCATGATGAAATAAATATGAACTCTTCCCCTTCACACCCACGGGAGTAAGTGCTTGCCCAATCCTTTGGGAAATGTAGTTAGATGTGATAATCACACATACATGAGCGAAACCATGCAAGGTTCCCAAGAGGAATCTATCTGACATAATCACAGGTTACATTGCAAAGTACTTTGGCAGCTACAAACAGCTTCCCCATACTTATATCATTTAATTTTCAGGGTAACCCTGTGAAATGGCCAAGGGAGGTTTTAATATCTCTGTTTTTACAGATGAGGAAACTGAGGCTCAGAGGGATGAAATGACTTCCTTAAGGTCACACAGAAAATTAGTAGCAGAGCTAGGATTTGAGCCCAGATCTGTGGGCCACTGGGTGGGTGGCAGGGGAGGGATCTTGCTCTACTTTTGGCAGCCTTCCAGTAAGGCTGTCCATCTGTTGCCTTAATAGTGACATGGATGCAGTCTGCTTTCGCTTGCTGTCCCTGGCCTTGCCCCTGGCCTTACCTTTAAGCTGTCCCTAGCTCCCAGAATATTTACCATCTTGCTTCACAAAGTGTGGTTACCTAGTGAGGTAAAGCACAGCACAAACATGAGCAGGGGGTGTGTTAGTGGTGCCGAATCCACCCCGCCCAACCTCTCCAGACCCAGATCCCCAGGTAGTACCTAAGCACAAACAAGTTCAAGAAGCACTGACCGGCCACATTTGCCCATCCAGGCCTGCCTGACACTCCAAAGTGGCTTCTTCTCTGCCCTTCTCCCTGACCCAAACACTCCGAGGGCCTGAACAACAGTTACACTAATTGCCTCCCTCCTGGAACTTCCCCTTACACCTGTCCATGGTTCTGTGGCCTCAAAAATACTCCTCAGGCCTACTCAGTTCTCCTCAGACTCCTCACAAAAATACCCGAAGAGCCCTCAGCAAGGCGTGCTCTCGTGAGGCAAGAGCTGACTCCACTGTCTGCTCTAAGAGGACACCCTACAACCTCTCTTTGGTATAATCAAGGAGAACCAATTTGAGTGTTTTCTTTTCTTCACTAGAGAATCTGTGGCAGAAATAACAAAAGACACTGGTAGCAAATGGAAGGGAGTGATGAGGTGGAGTGCAATTAATCCACAGGCTGGAAGAACTCCCAATAATCTATCGATCAATCAATCAATCAATCAGGAGTTAGTTTTGTGAGAGAAAAACAGAAGATAACTTGAATAAGTTACTCTCTCTCTCTCTTCATCCTCCTCCCCACTCCCTCAAACTTTAAGAAAGTTACTTTTAATATTATTACTATTTTGAAATGGGGTCTTGCTATGTTGCCCAGGCTGGTCTTGAACTCCTGGTTTCAAGTGATCCTCCTGCCTTGGCCTCCCAAGTAGCTGGGATTATAGGCACAAGCAAAAACACCTGAACAAGAAACTTCCTTTTAAGAGCACAGATAATTTGTCAAATCCTCTCAGAGTCACAGGTCAGGGCATTAAAAGTTTAAGAAGAAACAATGATTTATAAAAAAATTAAACCACCACCACCACAACAAAAAAAACACTGAAAGTTTCCCAATGCAAACAAAAACAAAACACGATGATTCAAGTTTTAGGCTCGACAAATGCAAGTTTAAGTTTCAAAGGCCCTACACTGCCCCAAGGAAGAGCCGGCGGGGGTCGGGGGACATTTTCCCCTGTTCGCCTTGGCAGGAAACCAAGCTAAACCACCAGAGGGGCCAGGACACATCCTGCCCTCTGAAGAAAACCACAAGGCTGACATGCTCAAAGCAGCCATAATTTTTGGTAGACCAGTTGGGAAGAATGTGATATTTGTTGACTTTTGTTTCTGTAGCAGATGGTGACTTTGGAAGACCTGAGGTTCACAACCAGAAAACTTGACTGTCAACTGGAAATAAATTTATTTATTTATCAACTTTATCAGCAAGGCTGATAAAGTTGAAAAATCCACCCATATATAAACAAAAAGGGGATAAGGAGGGGTGCAGGAGGTATGCCCAGGCTTCTTCCAGAGGAGTTCCTGCTCTTCTGACCAAGCGGCTCCTTGACAGGTCTCCGCAAAGGTGACAGCAGAAGTTTCTCTTTAGCTCTCACAAAGATTGACTGTAATCTTCTCTGCTAGGGCCAGGCGTGGTGGCTCACGCCTGTAATCCCAGCACTTTGGGAGGCCGAGGAGGGTGGATCACTTGAGCCTAGGGGTTTGAGACCAGCCTGGAAACATGGCAAAACACCATCTCTACTAAAAATACAAAAATTAGCCAGGCATGGTGGTACATGCCTATAATAAGAGCCACTCAGAAGGCTGAGGCACAAGAATCGCTTGAACCTGGGAGACAGAGGTTGCAGTGAACCGAAATCGCATCACTGCACTACAGTCTGGGGTGACAGAGCAAGACTCTGTCTTAAAAAAAACAAAACAAAAAAAAAACAAACAAAAAATCTCCTCTGCTAGGCAGCCTGTGACTACTTGGCCACTTATTTCTGAGTCTGGGCAGAAAGAGCTGGAAGGCTGCAGGAAGGAAGTCTCAGGATGTAGGATGTTAGTGTTTTCCAGGACGGGGTGTCTAATTTTAAGAGGAAAGATTTTTTTCCTTACCCCTGGTAAGGAAATGTATGTTTGATTGTAGGTCTGACTGAGATTCTTCTCCCGGAAATGCCATCATACTTCACAGAACATTACCCCTCAAATTAAGTCTGTGCCGGTATTGGCCAGGGGTGGATGAGTGCTCGTTATTTTCCATAGCCACGGTTCCAAGATGCACTGCTCTTCCCATCCTTCCTCCCCCCAGGACACACAAGAAGAGTAAATACAGCTGCATATCCCCAGGCTTGGTCTAAAATCTAAGAGGGCTGTAACTCTGCCTTTGAGTACAACCCCAGTGTGTGCAACACTGTCCGTGGTAGGGGATGGGGATGAGAGAGAAGAATCCATTTCAGAACATTTGTTGTAGCAGAGATCTTCAGCTCTGCATCAGCAAAAACTTCAGAAAGCGTTCTGCAACTTATTCACTGTTCCTGCAAAATAAACAGAGGAGTGGCTAGAAGCAGGGAGGGGGGCATTTGACAAGACTGACCTCTCAACTAAGAAGGAGAGAAGAAGGAGACTTGGCTGGCTAGCTACACCTGATACATTCTAGCACTATAAACTTTCCCCCAAATCTGGAGATAAGAATCTCACGAATAACCTGATCCCCGCTCAGGGAAATATTTTATCTTTAATCAAGTTATGTCCTTGAGGGCTTAAAGGTGAGGGCTCAGAGGCTTCAAACTGGCAGCCGGTGGGTGGAATCCAGTTTACACACCTATTTTCTTTGGCACACAAAATGGTCTTCTCTTTTTTAATTTGTTTCCAACATTAACAGAGCATAAGGTTTCACATAAATATCTGAGTTTCTGTCATTTCTTGAAAAAATAGCAGACTTGGCTGTGCTGAGCCCCAAATTCCGCAGAGCTATGGTTACTGTTACTGATTTAGGTGGAGCCAGGGTTCTAGTTCACGCCAGTCCTTACCACTCCTTCTAACCTTAACCTGACCTGTTTTATTCTATCATCTTATCTGCCCATGTCAGGAAATGATTTGTAAATGCTCTTTTCTGTTCCCTAAATGAGTCCCAATTACCTTGCTGACATAATAGCACTTTTGAATAACAAGTGTGTTTGTCACTTGGCTTTTTGTATCTGAATCTCTTAATTTGGGCTCCCAACTTTGTGGAGCTTCTTAAAGATTAGCCTTATCCCTGGTTAGGATATTAGAATCATGAAGGAATCTGAGGGGGAAAAGGCTTTTAAAACTTTAGGCTATGAATTAAGCGATTTCCTTAGCCTTTTCTAAAGAATCAGCATCTCTGCTACAGATCTGTTTATTGATTTTCTTTAAAAAACGGAGAACAGAAATCCTGATTTAGTACTTTGAATTGCTTAGAAGTAAGAGGCTACTGAAATCCAAGGCACTTATTATCATCACAATTTATAACAGCAACAGAGTAGCAAATGCCTTACTGAAAGTGAACTTGGGGAGGCATTTGTCTCTGGAATTAAGACTTCTTTTTATAGTCTACTTGCTACAGTCAGCTGTGAATAATACACAATAAGTTTGTTTCTGATTGAGGTGAAATTTACATAACATAAAATTGTTTTAAAAGCGAACAACTTTGTGGCATTTAGTACTTTACAATGTTGTGCAAACCAGAGATATCTAGTTCCAAAACATTTTCTTTTTTCTTTTCTTTTTTTTTTTTTGAGACATAGTGTCGTTCTGTCTGTCACCCAGGCTGGAGTGTAGTTGAGAAGTGAAGCCGGCTGGGCTTCTGGGTCTGATGGGGACTTAGAGAACTTCTGTCTAGCTAAAGGATTATAAACACACCAATCAGCGCTCTGTGTCTAGCTAAAGATTTGTAACTGCACCAATCATCACTCTGTAAAAACAGACCAATCAGCACTCTGTAAAATGGACCAATCAGCAGGACGTGGCAGGGCCAAGTAAGGGAATAAAAGCTGGCCACCCCAGCCAGCAGCTGCAACCTGCTCTGGTCCCCTTGCACGCTGTGGAGGCTTTGTTCTTTCTCTTTTCACAATAAACCTTGCTGCTGCTCACTCTTTGGGTCCGCGCTACCTTTATAAGCTGTAACGCTCACTGTGAAGGTCTGTGTCTGCAGCTTCACTCCTGAAGTCAGCGAGACCATGAACCCACCGGGAGGAACAAACAACTCCGGACGCGCCACCTTTAAGAGCTGTAACACTTACTGCGAAGATCTGTGGTTTCACTCCTGAAGTCAAGTGAGACCACAAACCCACTACAAGGAAGAAACTCCAGACACACCATCTTTAAGAACTGTCACACTCACCGCGAGGGTCCACAGCTTCATTCTTGAAGTCAGTGAGACCAAGAACTCCCCTGAAGGAACCAATTCCGGACACACATTGGCGCAATCTTGGCTCACTGCAGCCTCTGCCTCCTGGGTTCAAGTGATTCTTGTGCCTCAGCCTCCTGAGTAGCTGGGATTACAGGCACGTGCCACCATGCCCAGCTAATTTTTTGCGTGTTTTAGTGGAGATGGGTTTCACTATGTTGGCGAGGCTGGTCTTGATCTCCTGACCTCAAGTGGTCCACTGGCCTCAGCCTCCCAAAGTGTTGGGATTACAGGCATGAGCCACCACACCTGGCCCCAAAACATTTTCTTCACCCAGAAAGGAAACCCCATATCTTTTAAGCAGTTGATTCCATTCTCTGTTCTAACCACCAACCTGTGTTCTGCCTCTATGGAGTTACCTATTCTGGATATTTTACATGAGTGGAATCAGATAATATGTGACCTGCTGTGTCTGGTGTCTTCCACTTAGCACAATGTTTTCAAGGCTCATCCCATTGTAGTACGTACCAGTACTTCATTCCTTTTTATAGCTGAATCATATTGTGAACAAGTTTTTATAATTTTTTGAAAATAGAGAACCTATTTTTGGTGCTTCTGGCTTTCTGCTTATGGATTGCTAATGTACCAAGGGGAACTAAAGACTTGAGAAAGGATAACAGGTTTTTTTACACCACCTTTCACAAGAAGGAACTAATAAAGAGGTACATACCTGCAAGGGTATGAATGTTACATTCCTAGGGGTAGGGAGAGCAGAACAGTAACACTTAACAATTAAAAAGTTGCCCTTTAAGTAAAATATAAATCAAGTTCGCCTCAGGCTCATGTGACAAGTTGCCTTTCATCAACTTTAAATTAGATTGCTATGAAAGAACTTGGCTAAGCATTTTCTATTGCCTTTCATCCACCTAGCCAACTACAGAGCAGAGGAGTGATTGGCCTCTGTAATGCCATGCAAATGAAGGTTTTAATGCCATGCAAATGAAGGTTCCAACCACAGGATAATAGCAACAGCTGGCACAGGTCTCCTGATCTAGGGCCTCACGACAACCCTATTAACCCCACTTCTCAGATGAAGAAACAGGCATAACAAAATTAAGTCATTCATTGGAGGATACACCGCAGGTTACAGAAGAACATACTGGAGTGCTTTCAGCGCAGCACCCATGCTCTGAACTGCGGCATCATACTGCCTCTTGCATCCGTATTTTCCAATGTGGTGTGGCAAGGTGCTACACAGTCCTTCTGGCCCTGGGGGCCGGGGAGGGGCAATGGGCATGGGTAGGGAGGGAGAAGATGGCAATGCAGACCTGACATTCATAAAGCTGCAGGAGGGGTGATCTGGCCCAGGATCACCACAGTTGGCCTGCATCCTTCTTGGATATGTGAACGCTTGGCTATGGCATGGTTTACCATTTTAGCTTATGTAGGAATCACAGATTACAGGATCCTACCTCTAGAGTTGGATGCAGTAGACTCTCCCTCCCTCCCAACTCCCCTCCCTCCCTCCCTTCCTTTCTCTCTTTCTTTTTCTTCTCTCTCTTTCTCTCTCTTTCTTTTTTTTCCTTCTCTCTCTCTTTCTTTCTTTTTTGATGAAGTCTCACTCTGTCACCCAGGCTGGAATGCAGTGGCGTGATCACAGCTCGCTGCAATCTCAGCTTCCCAGGTTCGAGTGATTCTCCTGCCTCAGCCTCTTGAGTAGCTGGAATTACAGGCCTGCGCCACCACGCCTGGTTAATTTTTGTATTTTTAGTAGAGACGGGGTTTCACCATGTTGGCCAGGTTGGTCACAAACTCCTGACCTCAAGTGATCCGCCCGCCTCAGCCTCCCAAAGTGCCGAGATTACAGGCGTGAGCCACTGTGCCTGGCCTAGACTTTCTGCTTATGGATTGCTAATGTACCAAGTAGGTGGGTAGGACACAGGAAGATGATTTTTTTAGCAAGTCCCACGTGATTCTCATATTACATGGTCCTCAGACCACACTTTGAGAGATATTTGCCATTTTCCTACAAGATCCATCGTTGTCTCTTTTCTCCTTTGGGCATCTTGGAAAGCAGCAGCTGCAGAGGCTATTTTAGGCCGATAAAGACCTGAAGAAGGTCATGCAGCCCAAAGGCCAAGTGAAACCGTTCCAGGACACAGCCTGCAACAGGGCTTCCGGGGGCTGCAGGAAGAGATAGCTACTTAGAGGGGGGCTCAGGAAGTGCTGGGGGTCTCCAGGTGTGCACACCTAGATGTGCTGAGCTCTGGCAATGTAAACTCTCATTAATGTTTTAGTTCACTGAAACAATCGAGTTTCAGCATGGAGCAAATTCACATGAGTCAGTGACTCTCATTCCCAAACTGCTGAGTCACTTCCTGTGTCCTAACTCACCTGTCCCTGCTGCCCAGTGGAGAAAGTCAAACAGAGCCCTGGGTGTGTGACCCTCAAATAAATCCCTAGAGACTTCCGAGTTCATGGGTTCTTCTCCTATGGTATGAAGAATGTGCTATGAAGGAGGGAAAAGTAAATTCAAAATCCAAAGCCATTAAAAAGTATATGCACCAATTCTTCTCCCAGGTCACAGGCTGAATTTAAAGAACAATGATTAAGTGAAAATTCTCTCAAGTTTTTTTTTAATTGGTTCAGCAATTGATTAACTACTGAATCTTGACCCTAAACTTTTTAGTCTAGAAATGTGCTTGAGGAACACAGGGTGGAGATCAGCTTTTTGACATTGCATTCCCCTCCTGGATCACATCCATGTTGGAATCAATTTATAAACTGCCTTTCTAAGGCTTAAAATGATGGTGATCTACAAACAAGTGCCTTCCTAGGCACGGGGTTGCTGGAGACAGATGCCAGGCCCATGGCTCTTAAAGGGAACACTGAACTCATGGCAGAAATGGTGGAAAGTAGAGAAATGAATAGAGGGGGAAAATCACCCAGAGATAACCACTGTCATTGCTTTAGTGTTCTTTCCTTTATTTACTATTCACTAGTATACTCTTATCTATTTCCATTTTGTATCTTTTTTTTTTGTTGTTTCTCTTAATATTTATAATGTGAGCATTTCCCTCACATTATTAAACAGACTTTGGTAATGTTGTGTTTAATAATATATGACGTTCCAAACTCTGAATGTACTATAATTTATTTAACTCTTATTTTTATATGCTTAAGTCATTTCCATATATTTGATTTTTATAGATGAGCATCCTTTTGCATTTTTTGAAATCACACCTTTGATAGATGTCTACATATGAAATTACTACATCAAAAACCATGAATTCTTCTTCTTCTTTTTTTTTTTTTTTTGATACAGGGTCTTGCCCTGTTGCCCAGGCTGGAGTGCAGTGGCACTATGGCAGCCTTGACCTCCTGGAAGTGATCCTCTCACCTCAGTCTCCCTAGTAGACGGGAGTATAGATAGACATGCACCACCACATCCAGCTAATTTTTTTGGTATTTTTTGTAGAGATGGTGTCTTGCTGTGTTGCCCAGGCTGGTCTCGAACTCCTGGACTCAAGTGATTCACCCACCTCGACCTTCCAAAGTGCTGGAGTTACAGGCATGAGCCACTGCACCCTGCCTGTGAATTCTTTTAAGGCTCCTGGTACATCTTCCATAATTGCTTTCCAGAAAGGTCTTTTCAATATGTATTCCTCCAGCATCACACCAAAGTGCCTAGAAATAAAATGTTTGCCAGCAGTGCATATTATAATTTTAAAAAATAGCTTTTCTCTCTTTTTGGAGACACAGTCTCATTCTGTAATCCAGGCTGGAGGGCAGTGCGTGATGTTGGCTCACTGCAAGTCCTGGCCCATCTGCCTTTCAGAATGCCCTTTCTTGCCTCCCACCTCAGCCTCCTGAGTACAGGTGCATGCCACCACGCTCAGCTAATATTTTTAGTAGAGATGGGGTTTTACCATGTTTTTCAGGCTGCTCTCAAATTCCTGGCCTCAAGTTATCTGCCTGCCTCAGCCTCCCAAAGTGCTGGGATTATAGGCTGAGCTACTGTGCCCAGTGAAAAAATGCTTTTTCAATGTGATGAAAATGGTCCACATTTTCACATGCATTCCTTTGCTACGAAAAGTGAATGGTTTACATATTTTTCTATTGAGGCGTTGATATTTTTCTTACTGATTTTTGTGCACACATGCATATACACACACACGAAGAGAAAGAGTGAGAAAGAATAATGTATATAACACATATTATCCCCTTTTTTAAAAAAGTTTTTTGAAAATCATGTCCTCCACTTGTCATTTGACTTTTCATCTTTTTGGTGACGGTTTTTGATGTATAGAAGTTTTCAATTTTGTGTAGCCGATATGTGATTTTTCCCTTTACGATATCTTCCACTTGTCTTTTGATTAAAGAGTCCTTGTACTTTTGAGTCTTAATTATTATAAATATTTAATTATATTCATCTTATTTTTGTACTAGTTAAAAAGTTGTTGATATTTGATTCTGAATTGTACTTGAATATTGTGGGTGTGTATGGATGTGTGTGTAATATGGTATGAGGTTCTAATTTGATTCTTTTCCCCAAAAGAACCAGTTGGCCAGGTGCAGTGGCACACCTATAGTACCAGTTACTTGGGAGGCTAAGGCGGCAGTATTGCTTGAGGTCAGGAGTTCAAGTCCAGCCTAGGCAACATAGTTAGAACCTGTCTCTAAAAAAAGAGAAAATAACCAATTGTCTCAACCCCATTTGTTTCAGAAAGGCTTTTAAGATGAATATAGATTATTCCAAAATCAGAGAATCTCTTTTATACTAGGCCATGGAAAAGAGGTAATCTGACATAGTGGCTTCAGCTAGCAATGCAGCCAGGCTTGTTCTTTAACTTCTCTGTGCCCACCTAGCTACAGGGACCTACAGAACACAGGGGACCAGCCCAGAATTTGAGGGGGAGCTTAAAAGTAGAGTGCAATTACCCTCTCCCTAGGCTCCAAGGCCAGTTAAGCTCATGGGGGTAGAAAAGCTCTGAAGATTTACAGATCTGGCCCATGTGCCTTTTAGAATGCCCTTTCTTGCCAGCACTGTCAGCCCCCAGGTTTCCTGGCTTGTTGGAGGTGATCCCTGGAGCTGACCATTGCCACCAGTTCCTGAATGTTCCATTTCAGAGCTTCAAAGTTGGAAAGATCAATTGTCCAACAGCACCCTGACGCCCAAGCTTTAGCCTTAAGGGATCTAAACAAACAAACAAACAAAAACCCTAAAAAAACTAATCGTGTACCCTGAACCTTTAAACAAAGCTGGTTCACTCTCATACCACCTCAGTGAGCACAGAAAACCAAGCTGTCCGCAACAGCACCTGGTTACATTTACCCATAAACTCTTCCACGTTTGGAATCCTGGCACTTGATTTGTAATCTTTTGACTTGCTCTGCCTGTCAGCTTTTGACAACTGCTTCTTTTTTCTGCACCTGGTTTGGGCTCACTTCTCACCTCTTGGCTTGGTACCTCACCTGATTTGAATGTCACTGTAACATCATGTAAAAGGATCCTTCTGCTAGCCTGAGCCTCAGAGAACTTCACCAGATGCACTGGTAGCCTCTCTTCCAAGGAAGAAAGTACACAGGCTATGGTTTTCTTCTACAGCAAATTGGCTATGGAATGACCTGTGGGGAAGACAGAAACTGGCAGTTCACCTGAATCCTGACAGCTCATATGTCCTTCCACTTACCTTGGCCAAACTACTAGGAAATACTGAAAAGATGGCAAGACAGAAGGGACATGGGACATCTCTATATCTGTCAGTCAGTTTAGCTCTTACTTTGTCATAAAGGAAGACACAAAAAAGCATAATTGCCTGCCAAGTCAGATGAGTTGACTCAACCCCATGATCAATAGCTCACCAGACGGGGCAGCCAAAACCTTTCACATTTATCTGTTCCTCATCCTTATCAGGGATTTGATATGTGAGAACTAGAGCATGTGTTCCAATTCACTGTGGTCTACTTTTAACACAAATAAAATTGTAGATCAAACTGGCTTCGAACACTTCAAAGACCAGACATTATCAAAGTGTTTTATTAGCCTATATGTTCTAGATGTGGTCACTGCGCTGCTCTGCCTGGGATGGAGACTCTGAGTGATCTTATAAAACATCACCTAAAGCATGACCTTTCACTGCTCAAAACCACCCCAAAGTCCTCACCAGGGCCAGGAGGCCTTCCTTGCACTGGCTCCTACCACTTCTGTCACCTCACATCTACCAGGGCTCCTGGCTCAGTCTGCTTTAGTGCATGCCTTATTCAACGTTGCCTCTGAACATCCCAGCTCACTTTCCTCTGCTGGAACATTCTCTCCCCAGGCTTATGTGGCCCTGTTCCTCACTTCATTCAGGTCACCTCAAATGTCATCTTCTCAGAGAGACCGTGAGACCATCTCTGATCACCCTAATAAAACAGCAGCTTTTGTCAGTCTCAATTTCCCTGCTTTATTTTTCTTTATGGCACTTAACTCTCTGACATTTTATACACACACACACATGCGCGTGCGCGCGCGTTTATTGTCTCTTTGTTAGAATGTAAGCTCTCTGAAGGTAGAAACATTGATTTGTTCTTCTCTGTTTCTCCACCTTGATCAGTATCTGACACAAGTAGATATCCAACAACTAGTAGCTAAAAATATTCAAATGTGAATACCGTAGACTATACAAGTCTAGAGAAAAACTGCCTTTCAGGAACTCAGCTGTAACTTAACTTATGCCACCTAGAGTTCTATGATTATCATGGTAGGAAAGTAGCTTTTAATCTACTCTACAACGGATTTCATGAGAAGGAAAATTCTGAAAAATAGTTTTTAGTGAGAATCTTATGTGAGGATCTTTCACACACACACACACACACATCTGTCTATCCATCTATCTATCTATCTAATCCTCACTGAAGCCCCTTAAGGCAGGTATCATCTGCATTACCACAGATAAATACACATGGACTCTGTGAGATTGTAACTTGAATAATGCCATGTGTACTAAAGGTACCAGATACAGGAACTCAGATCTACCCGTCCCCAACAGCCAGGCATTTCCCTATTACAGTACCATGGGATATTGTCAGACATATATATACATATAGTTATGACCGTGGGCTAGGCTCTTATCCAGAGCGAAGCACTATGGATACAGTGATGATTAAATAAGATAGACACTGTCTTTAGTCTCATGGTGCTTACAGACTGAAAGGGATCTTATAAAGCTAAAATTATGCTTGCTGCCACAAAAGTGGTATGTTTTCATTTTTTCATTCACTCAAGAACTATCTATTGACTACATACTATGTCTCATGCTTTGTGTTAAGAGCAAGGAATAAAATGGTGAGTAAAAGCAGACCTGATTCCTGCCTTCGTGGAGCTTACAGTCTAATGAGGGAGATATGAAATAATCACATGCAAACATGGTGCTGTGAGATCCTACAAATAGGGGAAGCAAGCTTAATTAAATTAGGAGATTCTTGCTTGAGGAAGTACCACTTAATCTGAGATTTAAAGGATAACTAGGAGTTAAAAATACAATGAGGAGAGGGAAGAACACTCCAGGTTATTCAAACAGCATGTGAGAAGATCCCATTGTAGAAGGAAAGATGTGTGCAGGAAGTCTCTGAAAGAGGCCAGTGTGGCTGGAGAGCTGGAAATAAGAAGCATCCTGGTGTCAGAGGAGCCTGAGAGGTGGGCAAGAGCAGGCCCATAGGGCATAGTATGAAATCTGACATATGTGCTAAGTCAAAATCCGGCAGTGTGCTCTCCCAGTTGGTCTCTAGGTTAATACTCATGCTAATGTAGCAACTCCAAGCTGGGGACAAAAAACCTTGGAGCAGAGAGGCTCATGGTACCGGCAAGCCGGAAGAAGACTAGATAATCACTAGGATCTGCACTGAAACCAAGGCTCTGCTGCTTAACCGCCCCAGAGAGTCGTCAAGTGAAGAATGGCCTTTCTGAACCTTCACTTGCAGAGTGCTAATGTAGTAGTGGAACAGAATGCTGTTTTGGGAGCCCATGAAATTAGATTTACATTCTTCATCTGTTATCTCTACGTTTCTCAGGTATTAGATGCGAACGAAGATATTTCCTGTTAAGCATTGTTAAAGATAATTAAATAAGATAATGTGTTAAGGACTTGGCCTAGCGCTTAGCTCATAGCAGGTATTCAATAAATAATAGCCATTATTTTTCTTTATCTGTTAAATGGAGACAGTAATAGCACAGATTAAGTTGCTGAGTTATGAAGATCTGATTAGATTATGCATGTGAAAGCAATAGGCCGGGCCTCCTCTGCGCAGTCTTATTTCTAACTTTAAGAGCCAGGAACCCACTTTTTTGGAGCCTGATGTTCTAATATTCCTTTCTTACGAAAGCCAGGCCATTGATTTTTCATCTGCCTGGTGCACCGTAAGAGCCTTGTGTGTTCTTTCAAAAGCGATCTCTCATTTTTCTCGTTTTGGGTTTTTAGGTGTCTTTACATTTGGCAATCTCCGTCCTACAGAGGGCTGGAAAAGCCCTGCGGGAGATGGCATATCCACCACCCGCTGCCGGGTCGGCCCTGAAGCTGTGCGCACCCGAAAACTGCCAAAGAAGCTGGGTCTTGGCGCGGCGGGACAGGCCAATCAGAAGAAGTTTGGCCCTCTGCAGTTTCCGTCCGCTCACTAGGAGGCGCTGCGGCAGCGACGGCGGCGTCGGCGGCCGGAGCTGTCGCGGGTTGGGGCGGTTGGGTTGGCAGCTGAGGCTCCTGGCCATGGAGTGGGGTTCTGAGTCGGCTGCTGTGAGGCGGCACCGCGTCGGAGGAGAGCGTCGGGAGGGAGCGGCGGCCGCGCCACCGCCGGAGAGGGAGGCCCGAGCGCAGGAGCCTCTGGTGGATGGGTGCAACGGCGGCGGGAGGACGCGGAAGAGGAGCCCCGGGGGTAGCGGCAGCGCGAGCAGGGGCGCGGGGACCGGGCTGTCTGAGGCGCGCGCCGCGCTGGGGCTCGCGCTCTACCTGATCGCGCTGCGGACGCTGGTGCAGCTCTCGCTGCAGCAGCTCGTGCTACGCGGGGCCGCTGGACACCGCGGGGAGTTTGACGCGCTCCAAGCCAGGTACCGGCCGCTCCCTGCTGGCACGGCCCGCGCGTCCGTTTGCGGCTCCTGCCCAGGCTCCGGGGCCCCGCACCTGTGTGCACCCGCCCCTGCCGGACCGCCGGGACTCGCTGACCCCTCCCAGGCTGCACGTGGGGTGGGGTGACCCTGCTTGTCCTTCTTCTGGGGTCTGAATTGCCGGGACTTGGGGCTTGCCTGTCCCCCGTTAAGCTCGTGGTGCAGATTGGGGTTGCCAGGTAGATTGAACCTGCTTTCCACTGTCTGCCCTTCGTGCGGATGGTTGGTTGTGAGTCGTCTCCCCATATTCTGGAACAGCTTCCACTTTTTACCTTGCTTAGCCCTTCTGTTTTCCAGATGGAAATTTGTGTGCCTAGACTGTTGTGTAAATTCGCTTTGGGGGCGGGGAGTGTTGGAAGGCGCTAGTGCACTGTTCTAACTTTCTTGAGGGTTACAGCCCCCAAACCTGAAGGCTATAGGAACTCTTTCTGGAACACCGCCCAGTCAAAATTTGGTATGCAGTCTGATAAATTCTTAGATCTCTGCAGTTTGTCTTTAGGCCCCTTAGATTAGTGACTGTGTAAGGTTTGACTTTTTTTTTTTTTTTTTTAAGACCTTTAAGAATGCTGGGAAAGGTGATTAAGTCAAAGATATTGTAACCCAGGTGTGTCAAAGCTCATGAAATGTTAAGCTCGCGTCAAGTTTTCAACAGCTACTGTGTTCTAAAAAGTTTTTCCTAGAATGCAAAGTGTTGCAAGCTTATTAAGGACTTTCTGAAACGTCTCCCACCCCCACTTCCAGCTTTCCCCACTTGGAATGCAGTGAAAAGACAAAAAAAGTTTTGTTTTCATTAGGGGTACAGTTGGTTTTGGCCTGAATCGAAGTTACTAGACCTTGGGTGTATGCTAGGAGGGCTGGGTTCATCAAAAGTTTTTTCCCCCCCTTATTTAACCTCTTGACTTGATTATTTTTGCTCATTGGTTTCTGCTACTTAAAGTCATTAACCCAGAATCTGTAACCTTCAGGAGTGTGCACAGTGGAGTTATATTCTATCCTGCTTAGTCTTTAGCTTTTTTTTTTTTTTGGTTTGTTTTTTGAGACAGGGCCTGGTTCTGTCGCCCAGGCTGGAGTGCAGTGGCTCCATCTCGGGTCTGTAGCCGCCACCTCCCAGGTTCAAGCAGTCCTCCCACCTCAGCCTCTTGAGTAGCTGGGACTACAGGCGGATAGTAGTCTACATCTGGCTAGTTTTTGTATTTTTAGAAGAGATGGAGTTTCACCATGTTGCCCAGGCTGATCTCAAACTCCTGAGCTCAAGCAATCCACCCGCCTCAACCTCCGAAAGTCCTGGAATTACAGGCGTGAGCCACCGTGCCTGGCCAATGGTCACACGTTTTGAATACATCCCTAGTCCTTGTATTGGTTTGATACGGGGAGAAGTTGGGAATGGGATGGTGGAGAAAACTGAAGGGGTCAACTCGTGGGAGGCAAAAATAAAAATATGGAACTTTATAAGTGATGTTCACTTGGTTTCTGAAATAATGAAAGGCGGTCCTTTTTTATAAGTCAAAGAACTAAGCTTTTTTGGGGAGGAAGGGGTGTGTAGTGGAAAAGTTACCCATGCTAAATGTCAATTTTAATTACAAACCTTTGTTATTCTTTTGGTCACTTCCAGGGATTATCTTGAACACATAACCTCCATTGGCCCCAGGACTACAGGAAGTCCAGAAAATGAAATTCTGACCGTGCACTACCTTTTGGAACAGATTAAACTGATTGAAGTGCAAAGCAACAGCCTTCATAAGATTTCAGTAGATGTACAACGGCCCACAGGCTCTTTTAGCATTGATTTCTTGGGAGGTTTTACAAGCTATTATGACAACATCACCAATATTGTGGTAAAGCTGGAACCCAGAGATGGAGCCCAGCATGCTGTCTTGGCTAATTGTCATTTTGACTCAGTAGCAAACTCACCAGGTATGTACCTGTTTTTTAGTCATTTGGAAGTTGTCACAGCCCGGAAAGTTCATTAACATAACCCCAAGCTACTTGGGCAATTGGGGGACCATTTTCTTGGGCAAACCTTTTTTTCTTTGTGATGGAAAGCAGGATAATTAGGATAGTATCATTTAGTTTAGGATCTAACCATTCTGTCTTCTCTTACGTGCTTTATTAATATTATTTTTTGGTATTAATGCCAGCAGCCTAGTGATAAGACTTGGAATGTTTCTGGTAGACTGAAGCAGCTTTCTCAATGTTACCAGACAGTGTGTGTGTGTCCTTGTGTCCTGGAGTTAGGTTCTGACACTTAAAAAGTGTTTTACTCAGCTCGGTGTTATACTAGGCTTTGGGGATACCAGATAAGGATAGTCCCTGCCTTCAAGGGTTGCTGCATGGTTTTAGAGCAGGGGTGTCCAATCTTTTGGCGGCCCTGGGCCACACTGGAAGAAGAATTGTCATGGGCCACACATAATATACACTAATGATGGCTGATGAGCTTAAAAAAAAAAAAAAACCTCATGTTTTAAGAAAGTTTACAAATTTGTATTGGGCTGCATTCAAAGCTGTCCTGGGCTGCGGGTTGGCGGATATCTCTTCTAGCAGAGTCTGTTGACTTATAAAGTGAGAATTTTGCTCCACTGAGGGTGCCATACTGTTAAAGTACCTAATTAATGTGTAAATCTTTGAAAATAATTTGGCAAAATAGAATACTTGCATTTAGGACAGTGCCTGACGCAGTAAATATTTGTCAAATGAATGGGAATCCCCTAAACTGAACTTCCATTTATTAAAATATTTATTCTTCAGAAAATTGTATTCAGTGGTTAAAGGGATTGTAAATAGGGATAGAAAATAGCATTTATAATGGCATAGTATTTTAGTGGTAGACGAGACCTGAGATGGCATCTGGCTCAACTCCTCATTTGATACAGGAGTAAATTTAGCTGGTCATCACTGATCAGAGACAAAACTAGGATAAGATGCTGGATTTCCTGGCCAGTCAGTTCTTTCAGCTACATTTGTAAGGAAAAAGAATATTAGGGTGTAATTAGTACTCCCTTTTGCAAATTGCTTAACTTCTTAGTTTCTCATCTGTGTAATGGAGAAAATAATAATACTTTCCTAATAGTGTTGCTTGGAGGATTAAAAATAAGTAAAACACTAAAATAGTACCTGGCATGGAAAGTGATTTTTAAAAGTTTCTATTAACTCTTATGTAATATTAACACTTCTGGATTACTCGAACTTATAGCAGGCCAAATTTGAACATCTAGAGTTATACAAAATGTAAGTAAAATTTATTTGCTTGATGAAATGATTCATATTAGAATATCTTCATTTAGAAAGCTTGACAATTGCGTTTAGAATGTAACTTGCATTTTCAAAAATCAGTATACACACGTTTGTTAAATAAGCCGGAAGTACCTTCGTGTGCTGCTGGGGTAACCAGTGGTTTAGTGTTTTGTTTTTTTTTTTGGCTGGGGGGCCAAGTCTTACTCTGTCACCAGGCTGGCGTGCGGTGGCACAATCTTGGCTCACTGCATCCTCTGCCTCCCGGGTTCAAGCGATTCTCCTACTGTGCCACAACACTCAGCTGATTTTTTTTTTTGTATTTTTGGCAGCGACAGGGTTTCACCATGTTGGCCAGGCTGGTCTTGAACTCCTGACCTCAGGTGATCCGCCTGCCTCAGTCTCCCAAATTTCTGAGATTATAGATGTGAGCCACTGTGCCTGGCCACCAGTGGTTTTTTTATGTCTATTTCAAAGCAGTAATAAATGTCACTCTTTGCCCACTATTATGATGCTTAAATTCTGGGAAGGGGCAAATAAACACCATGGTTGCTTAAGAACATTATATAAGAAGGCTGTATATACAAGAATTAGCAGCAAATGTAGGGACAAAAGAAAAAAGTTTCCCCTCTACCCTTCATAGTTCTTAGCTGAGTGGACCCCTGTAACAAAAGACAGGCTAAAAAGAGAAAAACCAAATAGAAGTTTATTAACACATGCACTTCATGTACATGGGAGATACGCAAGAAAAATGAGTACATCTCAAAGAGGTGGCTTAGAAATCTGGCTTATGTAGCATCTTCAACCAAACAATACAATTTTAGAGAAGTGACAAAAGAAAGGAAAAGGACCTTGAGTCTCGAGGGGTGGCAAATTGTAGGAAGGCAAATAAATGGTAGAGAAAGGTTAGTTAGTAAAGTGTTATATAGATTCCTTTTGTGCTGTTGCCAGGCCACCAAAAGTTTAAAGTTGTCTTTTGTGATCAACCTTTGTACTTCCTGGTGGAGAGGGGAAGTGGGGACACCTTGGTAAATGTATATCCTGCTTTTAGGCAAACAAGGGGAAGGCAGAGAGCTTTTTTGTATAGTACCTGCTTCTCAGTTGCCTTCAGCTCAAAATAATCCGTATGTCAAAGTGACATATTTTGGAGTGCATATTCAGTTACTCTTTACAAATGTAGTGCCAAATGTTACAAATTGTATATCTGGAGTCTAATAATTAAAGGCCAGCATTTTCGTGAGCCATTAGAACTCACTTTTTATTATTATGTTTTACATAACAGAGACAGGTTCTCACTTTGTTGCCCAGGCTGGTCTTGAACTCCTTAAGTGATTATTCTACCTCATCCTCCCAAAGTGCTGGGATTACAGGTGGGAGCCACTGTGCCTGGCCTAGAACCTACATTCATTCATTCATTCACTTATTCATTTATTTATGAGACGGAGTCTCACTCTGTCCCTCAGGCTAGAATGCAGTGGCTCGATCTCGACTCACTGCAAGCTCTGCCTCCTGGGTTCACGCCATTCTCTTGCCTCAGCCTCCCTAGTAGCTGGGACTACAGGTGCCCACCACCATGTCTTGCGAATTTTTTTTTTTTTTTTTTTTTGAGACGGAGTCTCGCTCTCGCCCAGGCCAGACTGCAGTGGCGCTATCTCTGCTCACTGCAACCTCCGTCTCCTGGGTTCATGCCGTTCTCCTGCCTCAGCCTCGCTAATTTTTTGTTAGTAGAGATGGGGTTTCACTGTGTTAGCCAGGATGGTCTCAATCTCCTGAGCTCGTGATCTGCCTGCCTTGGCCTCCCAAAGTGCTGGGATTACAGGCGTGAGCCACTGCGCCTGGCCCTAGAACCTACTTTTAACTAAAATTTTATAGGAATACCCTTAGCAACAATCTCAAGGAAATTTCTGTCAATAATAAATGGTTAAAAATAGTGTTTCACACATTCATCAAATAGACCAAGCTTGTTCAACCTGCAGTCCTGGGTAGCTTTGGATGTGGCCCAATACAAATTCATAAACTTTCTCAAAACATGAGATTTTTTTTTTCAATTTTTATTTTATTTTTTAGCTCATCAGTGATTGTTAGTGTCTTTTATATGTGGCCCAAGACAATTCTTCTCTTAATGTGGCCCATGGAAGCCAAAAGATTGGACACCCCTGAAATAGACTATCACCTAAATCCTTTTGGTGGATGGCCTAATTGAAGCACTTCTTTTTTCTTTTTTTCTTTTTAAGTTCTCATCTGTGTATCTAGGACTCAGGAATTGATACCAATTAGGAGTAATGTTATCCACAGAAAAGCCTTAATTATCTTCTTGAGTTTGCTGTGTGGTTCCAGGTCGTTGGTAGAAGAGGCATTGAGTTATTTTGGGGGTGGCTTCAATTTCAGGGTTAATTCTAAATGGAAAAGGATGTCAGTTAACCACCTAGCCCTTATAGATACTGTCCTCTTAACTTTCCTTCCCTTTCTTAAAGATATTTGACTCTTCTGTAGTTCTCTTTTAGCACCAGAACCATTAAAATAAGGGAAGCTGAATGGACAGTTTAACTTTTTAATCAACCCTGTATAGATACCTTTGAATTTCTCTTCCCCTCTTTTTGAATAAAGAAACATTTTATTGTTTGCTTTCTATTTTAAAGTAACTCACAGTGTCAAATTAAAAAAAAAGGTTTATTTCAGTAGGTTTTTGGAAGGTGACACATTTTGCTAATAGCAGCATTTTCTATTTGATAATAATTAAATGATTATTACTTTGTTTCACTTCGATTGAAATGCAAACCAGTAATCACCACCAAGACAAGTATGGTTAATAGGTAGTAGTAGGAATGGGGTCTGGAATTTAACAGAGCCCAAACAAGCATTTTAATTTTAGCTAGCTACAGAGCCTTCCTCAGATTTGCAAAGAGAAGGAAAAATGAACATTGAATACCTACCAGGTGCTAGGCACTGGGCATTATCTTGTGTGACTCAAACCTGTGAGGTAGGTATCATTAGCTTGCTTTTTAAACCAGGAAATAGTGGAGTAAAGTGACAGAGCTCAAATTTACTTCCAAGGCTTTCTTGCTCTCAAATCCACGCCAAACTCTTTGGCACCCTGCTTCAAATGTGTAAACCCAGAAATGTTACTGCCTGAGTTACATTAGTGCTTATTTACTTTGATTACTCTTTAAGTTTTCTCTTATGGAAAATTTCAAATATATTCAAAAGCAGAATTGTTTAGTGAACCCCAATGTACTTATCTCCCAGCTTCAGCAGTCTGATCTTGTTTCTTTCCTACCACTACCCTCCCAACTTCTTGATTATTTTGAAGCAGATCTTAGCTATATCAGTTCCTCTCTAAAAGTATTTCACTCTGTGTTGCTGGAAGATAAGGGCCCTTTTTGATACCACCAATTGCCTCACCTAAAAAAACCTAACAGTAATTCCTTGGTATCATCAAATATCCAATCAATTCCTTTAACTGTCTCTTACAGTGCTTTAAAAAAGCAAGACAGTTAAGTCATCTTTATAGTTACTTTTAATTAACATACAAAATTTCTGAATCAAGAAGAGGTCCAGAGATTCAACTGAGTGTGTGTTCTGGGACCTAGGATACTACTTAGGTCATTAGTCTCCTTTCCTGTGTCTTACTAGATTAGGTATCTTCTTTTTAGTTTTCCATCACATAATCCCCTTGGAGAAGCCTTAAAGGAATGTTACACCATCCAAAGTGACCTCTCTGTGCAGCTTTTATGATTTTGGCACAAGCAAGAAAGGAGTGGGTGCAGTGGGAGATGATGCAGGAAGCTGTGAGCACCAGAAGTGAGACTGTTACAGAAGATGTGGAATACGGGTAAAGAATAGAACAGATTTCTTTGGTTTGCTGAGAATACCAGTTTCCAGTATGACTTTAGGTCCTCTCAGGTTACTTCATTTAGCAGACACTAATTGAGTGACTCTGGTGGGTCAGGCATGGTTGTAGGCATTGAGAGTAAGTCAGTGAGCAAACCAGACAAAGATCCCTTCATGGAACTTACTGCTGGTGGATGTGATTGTCACCTGATGATGACAGAGCTATGCTTCTGGTCATGCAGCTATTGTGATGCTTCTCTGAGGAGAAAGCTCCATTCCTAGTCCTAATGGGTCATATTGTAAACATTTTAAAATCTGAGCAGCAAATCTGTTTTTCTGATTTGAAGGTGCCAGTGATGATGCAGTTAGCTGCTCAGTGATGCTGGAAGTCCTTCGCGTCTTGTCAACATCTTCAGAAGCCTTGCATCATGCTGTCATATTTCTCTTTAATGGTGCTGAGGAAAATGTCTTGCAAGTGAGATTTTACTGTTTTAAATATCAGGCTTGAATAAGGATGAGATTAATAATAATAGCTAAATATTATTTACTAAATAATAGTAAATGCATTTTTTATGACTCCTGTGGGTAGTATAAAATAATATGCAGAAAAATACTATATGAGCAGTACTTTAACAAATTCACAACTACTTATGTAGAGATGTTTAATATTTGGAAAACTCCACTTAGCAGATTATTGTGGCAGGATTTGATTGAGAGAAGGGCTCTTGCTGGCATAATTACTCTCCTCAGGTTTTTTTTGACATTGAAGTTTCAGAGATGTTTTGAGACAGGCACAAATAAATGCCCATCCATATGGATCGTCTCTTCTCCTGTTCTCTTTTTTTCTTTCTTTTTAAAAAGAGATGGGGGCCAGGCACGCTGGCTCATGCCTATAATCCCAGCACTTCGGGAGGCTGAGGCAGGCAGATCACGAGGTCAGGAGTTTGAGACCAGCCTGGCCAACATGGTGAAACCCCGTCTTTACTAAAATTACAAAAATTAGCCAGGCGTGGTGGTGGGTGCCTGTAATCCCAGCTATTCGGGAGTTTGAGGCAGGAGAATCGTTTGAACCTGGAAGGTGGAGATTGCAGTGATCCGAGATCGAGCCATTGCACTCCAGCCTGGGCCACAGGCTTTGTTTCAAAAATGAACAAACAAAAAAAGAGGGAGTCTTGCTGTGTTGCCCAGGCTGGTCTCGAACTCCTGAGTTCGGGTGATCTTCCCACCATGGACTCCCAAAGTTTTGGGATTACAGGCGTGAGCCACCGTGCCTGGCCCTCTTTGCCTTTTCTTTTGCACAGCCTTGTACTTACCAGGGATGTTGTTTGGCACCGCTGATGGTAACCAGGCTGCCTTCTGTGATGGGTGACTTTCTGAACCCTGATGTGCATGGCCATTATGCATAGGAAAAGAAGCAGAAGATGTCTTTGGATACTGCTTTTGAAGAGCAATTATTTTGTTTTCATATTCCTTACCTCATCAAAGTAGTCCCTCTGTGTTTAAGCAAAATCAAGACTGATAATTTAAGATTGTTTAACAAATATTTGTTTTCTTTCCTTCTCATTAAGGCCAGTCATGGTTTCATTACACAGCACCCCTGGGCTAGCTTGATTCGTGCATTCATTAACCTAGAGGCAGCAGGTGTAGGAGGGAAAGAACTTGTATTCCAAACAGGTACGTGAGATTGTGCATTGTATATTTTAATGCAGTTCTAGTTTTTGTAAAAGTAGAAAGTTTTTGATTATAAGTAATATCTTCAATAAACAGTCTCTTGAATGAGCATTCTTTTTAAAGCATGAGGTGGTGTTAGCTTGTCTTTGTTAAAAATTTTGAACAAAATAATATAGCATCTAACACTTGTATAGTGCTTATTATATGCCAAGTGTTGTTCAAACCATTTCGTATATATTAAGTCATTGAATCCTCCAAACAACATGTAAGATAAGTACTGTTACTTCCATTTTAGAGATGAAACTGAGTCCAGAGAGATTATAACTTGCCTAAGGTTTCACAGTTGTTTAATGGCAGAGTGTGATTTGAACCTAGACAGTCCAGGTCCAGAGACTTTGTTCTTAACCTCTAATTGGATTGTTATATAGGTAGTGAAATTTTAGCCACTATGGGTGGTTATGATATAAATATTTTTAAATGTCAATCATTTCATGAGTTAAAATCAGAAAATTTACCTGTAGTGTAACAGGTTTAAATTTATCATTGATTTAGTGGACTGTTAAAAAAATTTAGTAATATTTAATCAGCCAGAATAATTTTTATTTTATTTTTTTTTAGAGACAGAGCCATGCTCTGTCACCCAAGCTCGAGTGCACTGGTGCCATCATGCAGCCTTGACCTCCTGGGTTCAAGTGGTCCTCCTGTCTCAGTTTCCTGAGTTGCTGGGACTACAGGTGCTTGCTATCACGCCTGGCTAATTTAAAAATATTTTTGTAGAGACAGGCTCCCATTATGTTTCCCAGGCTGGTCTCCAACTCCTGGGCTCAAGTGGTCCTCCTGCCTTGGCCTCCCAAAGTGCTAGGATTACAAGCATGAACCACCGTGCCTGGCCCAGAGAAATAGTTTTAGTTTTATGATTAAACTTTTCTAAGGATATCAACTTAGCCCATTTATGCCTAGTGTTCCATTATTGGAACGCTAAGCATGTGGGAGTTGTATCCTACTGCTCAAGCGTCATCGCCAAGGTCTGATTTTCCACACATGCAAAAATTAAAAAAATTGCAACCTCAGGCATAAATGGGCTTTAATTGTCTTTATTAACAAAATTCAGAGCTCATAGATTTGTTTAGTTAGGGCATACTAAAATTTGACATTGGAAGTTCCATTCCATTTCCCTGCCCTGTTAGAAATTTGGGTAATGCATTTTATCCAGAGATGTAGCATTTGCTAGATGTTTTAATATTCAAGAGTGTGTTGTGTGCTGAGATGGGCTAGGGGAAGTAAGATGATGTGGGAACTTGTTTTGTAGCACCCTTTTAAGACCTGATTTTATTTAAATTATGAAACTATGCTAAGTATGTCTTCATAACCTAAACAATACTGTATTTTAATAGTCTCCATCAAACTTATTTTAAACTTTTATCTTTCAAAATGTATGTATATTTTACTTTAGCTAGGCATTTGAGATTCTCAAGGTCATGATGTCAGAAGCAGCAAGGTTCTGTTTTCAATTCTCAAACCTTTCTGCTTTATTCTTACTCTTTAACTAATGAGAAGAAGCTGGGATCTAGTATCTACAAGAGTAAGTAGATACATTATTATAGAGATATATCAATATATATATATTTATTTTATTTTATTTTTTTGAAGCAGGGTCTCACTCTGTTGCCCAGGCTGGAGTGTAGTGGTATGATCTCGGCCCACTGCAACCTCTGCCTTGAGAGCTCAAGACATCCTCCCAGCTCAGCTTCCTAAGTAGCTGGGACTACAGGCATATACCACCATGCCCGGCTAATTTCCTTCTTTTGTGGAGATGGGGTTTGGCCATGTTGCCCAGGCTGATCTCAAACTCCTGAGCTCAAGCAATCCTCCTGCTTCAGCCTCCCAAAGAGCTGGGATTACAGGCATGAGCCACCACGCCCGGCCTCTTTCTATTTCTTGGACGTCAGTTAGGATAGGAGGAACACATACATGTAACAACCACCAGATCAAAAAGCAGCAAAAGAAAATTCTGTAAGCAGAGAGGACACTCAGTCTTCTTTCCCGTTATGAAAAATGTCAGGGCTCCATGTAAACAGGAGTGTGTCTGCATATTTTCCATGTTGAAGTATACTATGTGTTAAGTGCCTTCATCTCCATGCTTTTAATTTATTAGCACAGCACCTTGCCCCTATACTCCTCCTATCCAGAGAAAAACCAGCCTTATGGTTTAATCTGCACCCTTTCTAGATTTTTTTCTATGTACATATATATTAATGCATAAGTATTTTATGTACATATGTTAACATATTTTACATATGTGTAGTCCGGAGAGGTTAAAACACTTACCAAGGGCTAGTCAGGTCCAGACTGACTAACATTACTTATTTACATTTATTAAGTACTCATTTTTGGTAGGCCTGGGCAGCCCAGAGTCCTTATTCTTTTTATTAAATGCATATGGTTTTAGACAAAAATTCTCCAGCTGCATAAATTCTAAAAATAATTACATTATCTGAAAGGGTGTAAACAAACTGTTAATAATGGTCCTAGCTAGATGGTGAGCACTTGCTGGTAGAACTGGACTAAGTGTGACTGGAATGGAGGACTAGGTTAAAGGTAAAACAACAGTTTAAATTCTCTGTTGCTTCATGAATTTAAGACCAGAATTGATTTTCATTAATGCATTACTTTCTATAATTTTATGTATTTAAATTTTTGCAATGTATATGATCACTTTAATAATAAAGCAAAAAACAGATTTATGACTGGTTAGTATAAACATAAAATTTAAATGTTTTACTTGTTCTGAAATCCCCATGTTTCAAAATTAATTTTTTTGGAGGGGTGTCATACAAAAAATTTGAAGAGATTATTTCCCTCCTTACTCTGAAATTTTACATGATTTTTTCCCCCTCTAGGTTTTGGAGCTCATTATTATGGCTAAACTGCATACCTGAAAGCTTTCTGGGTGCTTTCTGACATTCTGATGCCTTTCCCAGCATCTCTATCACTTTTAATGCCACTGCCTACAAAAGACTACCCTTCTTGTGGGCATGGCTTTCAAAAAGCTAGTTAGTGTTATTTTCATGTTTGACTAAAAGAGGATAAAGGCCCTCCTGGGTTTGGAGTTGTGCTTGAGAGTATATGCCAGATTGTGCTGTCCTCAGCTTTTTAAACCATACTTCTTTTTCTGTGTGATAATATTTGTCCTGCCCTGGAAACTTTTTGGTTAAAACAGTTTGTGCTCTAGAACTCCCTTGTCACTTCTGAGAGTGACATTCATTTGGGGAGTTTTTAGTGACTAGAATAATCATTACTACCTAATTTTTAAGAAGGGCCAGAAAGAATGACTTGATTTTATCAGACCAGTGACCTCATTTCATGAGTGAGAGAGGCTTGATTGCAGAAGGCTCACAGAATCTTTTTTCCTCTTCAGAAAATATTCATGCCCCTGTAATTCTACCATCCAGAGCAAACTAGTGTAATAGTTTAGTCTATACTCTTCTGGAATTTTTTCTAAATGCAAACATTAATATACATTTATATATGTGTATATATATTTCTTGCAAAAATAGAATCATATTCTGTCTGCTATTTTATAGCCGCCTTTTCTTTTTGAGATGGAGTCTCACTCTGTCACCCAGACTGGAGTGCAGTGATGCGATCTCAGCTCACTGCACCCTCTGCCTCCCGGGTTCAAGCGATTCTCCTGCCTCAGCCTGCCATGTAGCTGGGATTACAGGTGTGTGACACCATGCCTGGCTAATTTTTGTATTTTTAGTGGAGATGGGGTTTCACCATGTTGGCCAGGCTGGTCTCGAACTCCTGAGCTCAGGTGATCTGCCCACTCGGTTTCCCAAAGTGCTGGGATTACAGGTGTGAGCCACCATGCCCGGCCTGTAGCCTTCTTTAGAATGAATTCTTTTTTTAAAGTTACAGCTTTATTGAGATATATAATTCTCAGTTGTGCAATCATCATCATCATCAATTTTAGAATGTTTTTATCATCCCAAATAGCAAACTCATTAGCAGTCACTCCCATTTTCCCCTATCCCTAGGCAACTGCCTGTCTACTTTGTGTTTCTATAGATTTGCCTGTTGTAGACATTTCATATAAATGTAATCATACAACACATGGTTGTTTGCGTCTGGGTTTTTTTACTTAGTGTAATGTATTTCAGATTGTTAATCTAAATAACAGACAGAGGGAGACTCTCAAAGAAGATGGTATTTATTTAGTAATGGGCGTTGCAGTAGGAATACATGTGCCATAGTAAACTGTGAGACTATGTGCCATAGTAAACTAGGGCAGTAAAGGAAGACAAAAGTTTTTATAGGAAAAGTGAAGAGGATTACATAATTTTTTTTGAGATGATTATCCTTGGCTACAAGGATCAATAACAAGGGTGGTACCAGTCTGAGATTGGACAGGCAGTTGCTGGGCTGATGTCCTTGCTGAAGTTTTTTGTTTGATATGAGGTTGCAGTGGCCTTTGTGCAAGGTTGTGGTTTTTGAAGAGTCTTTTGTGATAATTCTTGTTATCAGGCATTTGTGCATGAGAACCCTCCCTTCACGGCCTTCCCTGGCTCCGTTATCGGAGTTTTTAACCCAAGTGACTCTGTTTTGATTCTGACAGCTTTCACAAGGTTCATCCATATTGTCGCATGTATTAGTACTTCCATTTTTTTTAATGGCTTACTAACCTATTGTATGGATGTATTACGTTTCGTTTATCCATTCATCCATTGATGGATATTTGGATTGTTTCCACTTTTAGACTTTTACGATAATGCTGGAGTAAACATTCATGTGTAAGTCTTTGTGTAAACATATATTTTCATTTCTTTTAGATACCTAGGAATGGAATTCCTGGGATGTATAGTAAATTTATGCATAGCTTTTTAAGAAACTGCCAAATTAAACAGTTTTATTTGAGAATAAATGCAAATACATATAACAGTAAGGATTTTTAAAATACTAGATCGGCAAAAAGTAAGTAAAATGATAATGCCCAGTGCTGATGAGTATAAGCAGTCATTTTCATACATTGTTAGTAGGAATGTAGATTGGTGCATTTTGGCAACATGTATTACTTTTTTAAATGTGCAGGCTCTTCAGTTCAGCAGACCCATTTCTGGGAATTTAACCTGCAGAAATAGTTGACATAGATCTAAGTCATCTTGGGTTTTCTTTTCTTTTCTTTTTTTTTTTGAGATAGGATCTTGCTTTGTTGCCCAGGCTGGAATGTGGTGGAGCAGTCATGGCTCACTGGTTTCCAGCTCCTGGGCTCAAGTGATCTGCCTGCCTCAGCCTCCTGAGTAGCTAGGATGACAGGCATGTGCCACCATGCCCAGCCAGTTTTTTACTTTTTGTAGAGACAGGGTCTCACTGTGTTGCCCAGGCTGGTCTCAAACTTCTGGACTTAAGCAGTCTTCCTTCCTTGGCCTCCCAAAGTGCTGGGATTACAGGCATGAGGCATCATGTCCAGCCTTGGTTTTCTCTAAGAGTAGAAAATTGGAAATACCTTTAGTGTATGAGTAGGAGACTGGTGACGACAATTTTTTTCTCTCTTCCGTCATTAATTTTTCTCTCTCTATAGGATCATTTCCATTTGCATGCAAACATACCTTTTCTTCCATTTTAAAGAAAACCACTTTTATCACCACCTGCTAGCTAGTCTTATTTCTCTGACCCTCTACTGCAGAATTCCTCAAAAGAATGGTCTGTAGTCATAGTCTTGAATAACTGCTTTTTTTTTTTTTGAGATAGGATCTTGCTTTGTCACCTAGGCTGGAATGCAGTGATGCAATCATGGCTCATAGTTCTCCAACTCCTGGGCTCAAGTGATCCACCTTGATAGACCGAGATCCACCAAAATTGATAGATCCACCATGTGATCTATACTTGAACCATTCTAGTCAGCTTTAGCCTCCCCACTTCACCACAGCTGTTCTTGTAAAGATCACATTGGCAAATTCAGTCAGTTTTCAGGCCTCATGTTGCTTGGCTTCCATCATAATATTTACCACTCTTAGTCTCTTTTATTAGTTCCTCCTTTTTTTTTTTCCTTTTGTGCATTGATGCCACAACTAGAGATGGAAGGAAGTAAAGCAGTGGAAGGATGCTGTGGGTCTGCTAAGCTGGGTCTGTTTTCCCTGGACTTCTAGAGAACTTTGACTTACTATTCTTGGCACTGAGGCCTACCTCCTCTGAACATTATGCATGCCCATACTCTTTGCATTAAGAAAGATGGGGTTCATTCTTAAGACATGAACACACAAGAAACTGGAAGCATCATAGGATTTAGATGATGGCAGGAGAAGAATGTAAATTGAAAATGTTTCTGTATCTGCCTGCCACCTTACTCTGTAAGATAACTAAAAGGTTTTGCGTGGAGGGTAGGATAGGGTACTGATTAAGAGCATAGGCTCTGGCTGGGTGTGGTGGCTTACGCCTGTAATCCCAGCACTTTGGGAGGCCAAGGCGGGCGGATCACCTGAGGTCAGGAGTTCGAGACCAGCCTGGCCAACATTGTGAAACCCTGTCTCTACTAAAAGTACAAAAATTAGCCAGGCATGGTGGCGGGCGCCTGTAATCCCAGCTACTTGGAAGGCTGAGGCAGGAGAATCGCTTGAACCCGGGAGGCAGAGGTTACAGTGAGCCGAGATCATGCCATTGCATTCCATCCTGGATGACAGAGCGAGAGACTCTGTCTCAAAAAAAAGGCCGGGCATGGTGGCTCATGCCTGTAATCCCAGCACTTTGGGATGCCGAGGCGGGCGGATCACGAGGTCAGGAGATCGAGACCTTCCTGGATAACATGGTGAAACCCCGTCTCTACTAAAAATACAAAAAATTAGCCGGGCGTGTTGGCAGGCGCCTGTAGTCCCAGCTACTTGGGAGGCTGAGGCAGGAGAATGGCGTGAACCCGGGAGGCAGAGCTTGCAGTGAGCCAAGATTGAGCTGCTGTACTCCAGCTTGGGCGACAGAGTGAGACTCTGTCACACACAAAAAAGCATAATCTCTGTGGTTAGATGATCTAAGGTCAAACCTCAAAACTTTAGCTATAGCACATTCTACATGTGGAACCTTGGACAGGTTATGTGACCACTCCGAGCTTCAGTTCCTCATCTGTAGTTTATTCTTTTTTCTTGCCGAACACTAGTCAATTCTGTGACAATTGATCCATTCCGTTGGTGCTGTTATGTTGTTTCCAGGTTTTTGCTATGAATGGTGCTGCTGTAAACATTCTTGTAAATGTCTTTTGGTACACATGTTTGTGTATGCACATTTCTGAGTGGAATCGCTGAGTCATAAGATGTGCATATGTTCAGCTTTGGTAGATATTTTGGGTAGGTAATACCAAATTTAGTTGCAAAAGTCCTAAATTAAGTATTAGCAAACTGAATCCAGGAATATATGTATATACAAAAGATAATACTTTCCAACCAAGTTGATCAACAGGATGGTTTAATATTTGAAAATCGATCTGTGTAATTCACTACATTATCAGAATAAAGAGAAAAATCATGTCAATTAATAATCTCAGGATGATCATCTCAGATAAACAGGGACATGCTCTTCTGTAACAGAACATTGATCACACTCAAGAAATATTAATATTAAACTATAATAATGCATATTCAGATTTTTCCGGTTGTTCCATTAATGTCCTAACCATTTAAAAAAAAATCTGGGTTCCCACCCAGGATCAAATATAGCATTTAATTATCAAGTTGAAAACTTAATTATTGTAAGGTGAAAATCTTTTTAACTCTGCCTCATGGAAGAGGGTGGATTGCCTTGCCTGCCTAGGCATTTTTTTTTACCTCTCTTCTCAAATACAACTCCCTCCCATCTAAGAGGAACTATTATCTTAATTTTTAAGATAATTCATGATAGTTTGGCTTTACCTGTTTTTCAGTATGATTTTCATCATATTTTTTATTATAAATTTATTAATATCAAATAGTAATATTTTAATAGTATTTTAATATGATAAGGTCTCATAATCTACATATTTCCTCATCATCATATTTCTTTTTCCTTTTGTATTTGTGTCCTTAGTGCATCACATCAGGATGCATGTAGTATTTGTTTGTCTCATTATTAATGATATTACATTTTCATCGTTTGATTAAGGTATTTATTTGCCAGGTTTTTCTACTATTTCTTTCTTTGTACAAGTTACTGATTTCCCCTTAGTGATAGATACTTGAGGTAAATATCCTGTTTGTCATAAAACTTTGCTCCTAGTTTTAGCAGTCATTGATGATTCTTGTCCCCAAGCATTTTTATTACAATGTTTACCAAATGCTAATGCTGAGTTTCTGGTTCCATCATTCTGCCTGTAGGTCATAGTTGGCATTCTGCAAGAAGGAAGGCTTTCCATTTTCCTTTTTTTGTTGTTGTTTCAGTACTTTATGTATTTTAATTTTACTCTATAGATTATATATTCTGTTACTATTGTTTATTTTGTTGCATGAATTGTCCCAGTTTAGGCCAGTGGTGTCTATCTCAAACCAGCGCCTGAGCCCCTTTGACATGTCTCTTTGAGCACTTTCTTACTTTCTGGCACAGATGTTTCAACTTACCTTGTACTTTGCTAGTCCCAGACCTGGAATCAGCCATTTCTCTAAGGAGGCTTGGTTTCTTTTGGTGGGGAATAGTATTCAAAAGTAAATGGTACCAGATACAGTTTTTGTTTATATTTATCTTGTTTGGGGTTTGTAGACCTTTTTGAATTCATGGCTTGAATTCTATGAGTTTTGGAAGATTCTTGGCCATTAAGTCTTTAAACATTTATCTTCTCCATTCTATCTTCTGTTCTTTTGGGACTGCAATTACTCACATTTGTGTATTTTCCAACCTTTTTTTCTTTTTATGCTTTAATTTTAATCCTTTCTTCTGCTGTATTAAACTTTGTGTTAAGCCCATTTATTAAAATTCTAAACATCAGTTATGTTTTTTCATTCTAGGATTTCCATTTGTAGGACTCTTTTAAATAGAGTATACTTGTCTGGTGAAATTACTGATATTCTGTGTTTTTTAAAACATATTAATCATAATTATTTTAAAATCTGTGTCTGATAACTCCAGTATCTGGATTACCTGTGTGTCTATCTCTATAGTGTCCCTCTGCTTTTTTGGGTCATTTCTAATTTTTAATTTTTATTTTTTGAGATGCAGTCTTGCTCTGTTACCCAGGCTGGAGTGCAGTGGCACAATCTTGGCTCAGTGCAGCCGTCACCTCCCAGGTTTAAGCAATTCTCCTGCCTCAGCCTCCTGAGCAGCTGGGATTACCATGCCCGGCTTATTTTTGTATTTTTAGTAGAGGTGGGGTTTTGCCATGTTGGCCAGGCTGGTCTTGAATGCCTGACCTCAGGTGCTCTGCCCACCTCGGCCTCCTAAAGTGCTGGGATTATATGCGTGAGCCACTGCACCCAGCCTTGGTCATTTTTTAAAATGTAGGAAAGCAATTTTATAATCTGTGAAGTTAAAAAAACAATATTCTTAGATTCCCTGACATTCAATCACTTGGTCTGTTTACATCAGTCAATATGTTGCTAAGTTTTGTGGTAACAACCCCAAAATCTTGGTGGTTTACAACAGTAAAGGCTTATTTCTTGCTCGTGTTGCATTTTGTTTTCTGAATAACTGCAGTTATGGTCCACGGTTATTATGTTCCATGTGTCTTATTCATTCTGGGATCCAGGCTGAAGGAGAAGCCCCTATTAGGGATGTATTGATCTCACAAATCAAAGTTAAGGATAAGTATGAATGATGTTAATGCCTTTGAAAACTCTGCCCAGTTGAGGGTCATGCCATCCCTCCTCACAGTCTGTTGGCTAGAGCAAGTCATGTAGCCACACCTGCAGTTAATAGGTACAGAAGAGTATGTACTCATTCCCCAGGCAGGCATTACAAGGTATATGGCAAGAGTAGGAATGTATAATCCTTTTTCAGCGAGGGAAGAGTGAATAATTATACAATTATACATATATAATTATAATTATATAAATTATAAAACAATGTATCCCACTATCCTACAGGAAAAACTCCCATTTGAAAAAGCTGTAGATGTATGAGATACAGATGGAAAATTATTAATAATGATAAATTATAAAAAGTAGCAAGGAACTTTATGGCATATTCAGTGAAATGTTAAGCAGTTATCAAAATGATTATTATAATACAGATTGAGCATCCCTAATCTGAAAATTTGAAGTCCATAATGCTCCACAATTCAAAACTTCTTGAACACTGACATGATGCTCAAAAATGTTCATTGGAACATTTCTGATTTTGGATTTTAGGATTAGGGATGCTTACTTAGTATAATGCAGATATTCCAAAATCCAAAAAAGTCAAAAAATCCAAAATACTTCTGATCCCAAGCATTTCAGATAAGGTATACCCAATTTGTATCTAGCAACATAGGGAAATGCATTTTATATAATGTTAAATGAAAACAAATGTACAAAGTACATATATCTTGAGTACAGCTATATACACACAATCCTACATTAGTAAGAAAATTAAAGATATATAATTGATAATAGGCATTTTAGGATGATCGACTTATGAATGATCTTTCATTTTCAGACAGACTTTTGTATTGCTGTTATTTTATACTTTAATTTTATTTTCACAAGAGGTTTTTATTCTAAAAGTCAAACACATACATCAGAGAAACATTGGAAACTACAGAAAAAGGGATGAAAAGGTACATATTGGACCCGTCTCCCAAAACCACCACTTTTACTGTTTTCTATGTGTTGAAAAACGTTATGTTAAAAAAATTGCCAGAATACCTTCTATTGTGTTGTCACCTTTCATTTTAGGTCCTGAAAATCCTTGGTTGGTTCAAGCTTATGTTTCAGCAGCTAAACACCCTTTTGCTTCTGTGGTGGCTCAGGAGGTTTTCCAGAGTGGAATCATTCCTTCAGATACTGACTTTCGTATCTACAGGGATTTTGGGAACATTCCAGGTATATTGTCAGTGGTTATGGCCTACTGTGCAACATTTATTTATCAAAAGCAAATTTTAAATCTTGAAAGTTGGTGAGTAAACAGCATTTTCTGAGAGCAAATTCTTTATGTGAGAAATATACATTGACTCCCTAAAACAGAGTTCGTTTCCTTTTTTAAACTCCATACTAATTAAAATGCTTGCCTCCTCTAAAATGTGTCATCTTTCCCCACAGAAGAACAGGGGTGAACTGTTCAGCACCTCATTCCCAAAAGATGGTAATAGATCCTTCAGGGGTCTTTCGTTGTTGTCTTGCTTTGCCAACTCCCTTGGCAACTTGTATGTACAACTTATTTGAAGTTAAAATTTGGCTCTGGCCTGGCAAGAATGTAGGTGGCAAAATTTTCATGACCTCCCAAACTCAATATTCCTATCCATGCTGTGTGACTTGTAATGCCTACCTGTGGAGTAATATACTTCTTCATTATGTATCGAATTATGTACCAAAGCTATAGACTGTGTAAGAATTTGGAAGAGAATTTATATCATTCATTTGTAAATGTGACAAAGCAATCGTGCCACTGCTTTGACATTTTGTCTTTTAGGAATTTATTAAACAAATAGGCCGAAAGCAAGGTTGATCTTTAAAGCAAAATGACTTTTTTTTTCTGTATATATGTTTTAGGAATAGACTTAGCTTTTATTGAGAATGGATACATTTATCACACCAAGTATGACACAGCGGACAGAATTCTAACAGATTCCATTCAGAGAGCAGGTTGGTATTCCAATTTAGACTTTTGATATATACTAAGATGGAATATTGGGGATGATATACAAACTTGTAAATATTCTGTGGCCTGTGCGTTAGAGAGGCAGTATGCAATGTGAATGAGCTAGGGCTTTGGAGTTGGAGAGATGAGATCTTGAATTTTAGTCTTGTAGTCTAGTGTAGCAGTTAAGGTCAGGAATATTCACTGTGAGGAAATGCAAAAGGAGTTGGCCCAGGGTTGGGAGGATTGCTGAGTGGTAAGAATGTAGCTCTGTTAGTCTCCCATGATGTTTTCCTATGGAACTCTGCTAGCTCTCCTCCTTAATTTTTAACACGTGTGACAGCTTGTTCAGCATCTCTGAGCTTCATGAAAGGCCTTTGTCTCTTGGTTCACCACTGAATTTCTGATATCTAGAAGAGTGTCTAGTACAGTTAATATATATTATTAAATGAATGGGTACCAAGAAACAGCCATTGGATTTGTCAACAATGAAGGTACAATTGATCACAGAGAATAGTTCTAATAGAAGGGAAAAGATACAGGCCAGTTGGCTGAACGTCTGAGTGGAGAGGAAATGGAGAAGGGCGGGGGATGGACCTTATTTGAGAAATTTAGTAAGAAAAGTGAGGGAGAGCAGTAGGATGGTAGAAAGCGATTTCTATTCACGTTCTTTCTAACCATTTCTTCATTCAAACAGTATATGGTTTATTTCTGCTTTAAATAGTTGTACATGTAAATCACAAATAGTTTATTCAGCCTTTTTATCTTTTTCCTCTTCTTTTTTTTTTGTTTTTACTAATAGGTGACAACATTTTAGCAGTTCTTAAGCATCTAGCTACATCTGATATGCTGGCTGCTGCTTCTAAGTATCGACATGGAAATGTGGTCTTCTTTGATGTGCTGGGCCTGTTTGTCATTGCCTACCCCTCTCGTATTGGCTCAATCATAAACTACATGGTGGTAATGGGGGTTGTTTTGTACCTGGGCAAAAAATTGTTGCAGCCCAAACATAAGAGTAAGTATTTTCCTCTAAAACTACAAATACTGGCATTGCTGTAGAATGTGCTTGAAGTTTTTCAGTTTGTTTATATCTTCCCAGAAAGCT
Organism: Pongo abelii; assembly: GCF_028885655.2. Taxonomy (NCBI): domain Eukaryota; kingdom Metazoa; phylum Chordata; class Mammalia; order Primates; family Hominidae; genus Pongo; species Pongo abelii. The sequence continues at coordinate 52,720,968 of NC_071998.2, forward strand.
AAAAATCTTAAAACAATATTTGCTTTATATTGTAAGAAATTTTTAAATATTAAATTAATATGCTTATTTTACTTTTAGTCTTGGTGAAACAGTCAATTTTTATATATTTAGGCACTCCATAAAAGTACCACATAGAAACTATTGAAAAATGGTTTGTACAGATTGACTTCTAGTGAAAAGTCCCATTAAAAAGTCCACACTACAGACCAATAGCTAGTATGGACCAGTGTCACGAAGTATGAATGAACTGCTTGTGGTTAAATTGTTTCTTTTATTTGAAATATTTCTGCTTGAAATGTTTCAGAGTCTAAGTTGCTGTGTGCTGTTACGAGATAAAATATTTAGCAGCAGTTTAAATAATTCTTTATCAGCACTTATTTTCCCCACACTCCTTATCTTCTTATGTTACCTTATTTTAACAACATTTTATATGGAACTTTGCCTTCCATTCTTGCTAATATTTTGATACACAAAGCATACCACAAGTGAAGAAGATTAAGACTACCCTCTTCCTTCATAAGGAATGTACCTGAACTATTCCTAGAAGATTTATCTTTTTGAGTGTTTAGTATCTAGAGACTCTTAATAAACGTTACCTGAATATTATTATTTGATACCTCCCTTGTTCTTGTGTTTAGCCAATCTCAACACTAGGACATTTTCATACTTTTCAAGTACAGTGGGGAGTTTTTTGTTTTAATGTTTGCCCATTTAGCTCTACTGACTGGTTATATAACTGATTTGATGAAGATGGTGATTTCAACTTTTTGTTTTCTCTTTATTAGCTGGTAACTACAAGAAGGACTTCTTGTGTGGACTTGGCATCACTCTGATTAGCTGGTTCACTAGCCTTGTTACCGTTCTCATTATAGCAGTGTTCATCTCTCTTATTGGACAGTCTCTCTCATGGTATAACCACTTCTATGTCTCCGTTTGTCTGTATGGAACTGCAACTGTAGCCAAAATAATACTTATACATACTCTTGCGAAAAGATTTTATTACATGGTAAGTGTTTGGTATATTTGTTGATTTCTTTCTGTTGCTCCCAAGGACTGAAGATGAACTTAAGTGGGATTCATTGTATTTGGCCTTTTGAGTGCTAAAAAATTGTTCAGCATGGTTATAGAAAACGCATCCACACTGTGTTAATTTTCTGAAAGATTTCTTATTCTGAGGGTAATGTCACAAAATTCAAGTGAGGTTATAAAGCTGGGCTGTAAACAGTGTTAGGGTGGTGGTGACTGGAAGGCTTGTTAGCACAGCCTTCTACTAAATTTGCTGCAGTGTTTGTAACTGTGTCCTGGGCTCACCGACTTATTTATGCTATTTGAATATCTGTTCTCCACTGGAGTGTAAGCTCCTTGAGGATAGGGATTGTTTTATTTATTTCTGTATCCTCTGTGCTTAGGTAGTGTCTGACACGCAGCATTAACACACAGCAAGTATTTGTTGCCTAAAAGAGTATTGTACTTAAAAGTTTTCTCTTCAGTTTTTCCCTCACTATTTTTTCTTTTTAATTGTATATTGTTGATTCAGATTCTGCATGCATGTATATCATTGGAGTTAAAAGACACATTGCTAAGGAAAACAGAGGGAAGGGAAATCGGGTTCCAAATGATTTATACTGAGAATATTGTTATATTATTATGGTTTCAAATGTATAAATTTGTTTGGCAAAAATAAAATTAGAAATTAGGGCTGGCCGGGCGTGGTGGCTCACGCCTGTAATCCCAGCACTTTGGGAGGCCGAGGTGGGCGGATCACAAGGTCAGGAGATCGAGACCATCCTGGCTAACATGGTGAAACCCCGTCTCTACTAAAAATACAAAAAATTAGCCAGGCGAGGTGGTGGGCGCCTGTAGTCCCAGCTACTTGGGAGGCTGAGGCAGGAGAATGGCGTGAACCCAGGAGGCGGAGCCTGCAGTGAGCCGAGATCGAGCCACTGCACTCCAGCTGGGGCGACAGCGAGATTCTGTCTCAAAAAAAAAAAAAAAAAAAAAAAGAAATTAGGGCTATGGGCTGGGTGCGGTGGCTCATGCCTGTAATCCCAACACTTTGGGAGGCTGAGGCAGGCGGATCGCTTTAGCCTGGGAGTTCAAGACCAGCCTGGGCAACATGATGAAACCCTGTCTCCACAAAAAAAATACAAAAAATTAGCCAGGCATGGTGGTATGTGCCTGTAGTCCCAGCTACCTGGGTAGCTGAGGTAGGAGGATTACCTGAGCCCGTGAGATCAAGGCTGCAGTGAGCTGTGATTGTACCGCTGCACTCCAGCCTAGGGGACAGAGTGAGACCCTATCTCAAATAAACAAACAAACAAAAATTTAAAAAGCTGTAAAATAATAGGTCTGAAAATGAATTACAGTGAAAGAGTCGTGGTTTCAGATTGTTTATGTGAATTAAAGAGGAAGATCTTTCTTAGCTGCATGTAAGCCTACTGTTTTCAATTTATCCTGATAAAGATTAGAATGAGACATGGATGATTATAACCCAACATCCTTCCACAAGTATGTCTTTGGTATCTGAACTTTGGTTTCAGTTTCAGTTAATGTTGGGATGTGTTCTGTGGAACCCTTCCATGTTAGCAGCCCCTGCTGAAGAAAGGTTCTTTGAGGTTAGCCATCTGCTTATGGTTGAGCTCATATTTTTCTCTTAGTGGCTTCAGTTCCTGAAAGAATTACACCGTGGGGCTCAATTTCACATGCTTATTCTTATTGTAATTGTATGTAACCAGAGTGTGGCTGGCTGTTGTTGATTGGGGCAGGAGTAGGATAGAAATGTGTAATAAAATTTCATTTACTTTTACTAATTTCAGTTGTCTGATCGTAACACTTTAGGGTAAAAGCACAATAGAAAGAGTGATGTGTTTCATTTTCTTTTCACAAATATTCTTTTTAAGTGCCCAGTGAAATGGTAGCAGAAGAATGATACCATAAGAGACTGGGCATGGTGGCTCGCACCTGTAATCCCAACATTGGGAGGCCAAGGCAGGAAGACTGGTTGAGGCCAGGAGTTTGAGACCAGCCTGGGCAATATAAGTGAGACCACATCTCTATTTTTTTTTTTTTTTTAAAAACAAGGATGATGCCATAAGAGAGCCATAAGAATGTGATCTCTTTCTTTGAGGAGCTCTCAGTTTCATTTGGGAAGGTGTGGGAATGATAATAATTGCAATATATTGTGGGATGAAGTAAGACTGACATGTAACTGTGCTGTAAGAATATAGGGGAGGCGAGATGAATTTTGCTTGTGGAAGTCAGGGTGGCTGAGATGGCAACATTTGAATTGTTTGCATTTTTTTTTTTTTTTTTTTTTTTTTTTTGGAGACAGAGTCTCGCTCTGTCGCCCAGGTTGGAGTGCAGTGGTGTGATCTTGGCTCACTGTAACCTCTGCCTCCTGGGTTCTAGCTGTTCTTGTGCCTCAGCCTCCCAAGTACCTGGGACTACAGATGTGTGCCACCATGCCCAGCTAATTTTTGTATTTTTAGTAGAGACAGGGTTTTACCATGTTGGCCAGGCTGGTCTCCAACTCCTGGCCTCAAGTGATCCTCCCACCTCGGCCTCCCAAAGTGTTGGGATTATAGGCATGAGCCACTGCACCTGGCCTGAATGGGGTTTTTGAAGCATGTGTTAAAATTTACCAGGTAGGGAACAGATTGATGAGCAGTTTAAGGTGGGAATGTATAAAATGCATCTGTGTCAGTTAGTGGACAGTCCAGTGTGGTGAAGACAAGGGGGTAGTCCAATAACTGGAAAAGGAGGCCAGGGTGAAGCGGGAGCATGATTCTAAAAATCAGTGGGGCCACTATTCAAATGTTTTGAGCAGGTCAGTGAGAGAATTTGTGATTTTGTAAGAAAACTGATAACAATGTATAAAGTGGATTGGAATGGAGCAGGAGTGGGCAAGGGATAAATAGAGGTGAGGAGGAAAATAGATTCGAGGGATGTTTTATCTTTGGTACAGTTTGGGCACTTAAAGTGAGATCTTTGTTTTTAAATATCTGAGTGGCATTCAGCTTCAAATTGAATTATAATAATAATTTTCTTATTTTTAAAGAGCAAGCCTCTTGATCAACACTGTGTTAATAACTTAAGTATTTAGCAGCTGTAGCCTATCTTTCATTGTTGGGAGCGGGGAGGGGTTGTTACATGAACTGTAACTTGTTTTGAAAACATGTCACAGAAACTCTTGAGCCCTTGAAGTAGGATCCTTTAGAACAGACATGCCCTGAGCCATACAGAAATGGAAAGGTAGAAGAAGGAGAAACTTTAATATATCTGTTTCTCCATTTCCATCTTTGTATTTATGCACCGTAATTAAAACTTTCATGTTTGTGTGAATAGAATTACTCATGCAGATGTTCAAATGTATTAAGTTCATATTAGGCCAGGCACAGTGACTCACACTTGTAATCCCAGTGCTTTGGGAGGCTGAGGTGGGAAGACTGCTTGAGGCCACGTGTTTGAGACCAGGCTGAGCAACATGGGAAGACCCTGTCTCTGCCAAAAAAAATTTTTTTTTTTTTTTAAACTTACCTGGGTGTAGTGGTGTGTGCCTATAGTCCCAATTACTTCAGGAGGCTGAGGCAGAAGAATCACTTGAGCCCAGGAGGCTGAGACTGCAGTAAGCTGAGATCGCACCACTGGACTCCGGCCTAGGTAACAGAGCGAGAACCTGTCTGGAAAAAAAAACAACAAAAAAAGTTTATATGGCAACTTTATTTTGAAGAGTGCAAGGTGCTACATAGGAACCCTTGGACTTTAAATCTCAAAAACTATAAGATCAAATTTTATAATAGGACAGCATGAGGAATACAAGAAGGGGGCAAAGGTGCAGTACAAGACCAGCTGGAGATAGAAAAAACTCATGAAAATAAGCCAAACTCCAGATTGCTTTAAAGGTGCTGCAGTTTTCCAGGTGTGGGTTATTGGTGGTGCTGCAGCAGTTCCTAACGTTCCTTCACAGGTCATTTCTCTAGTTTGCTTGAAACAGTGTTTGGAATTGGCATGAACTGAAAAGCTTACAGAGATGAATGTTTTTTAGGAGAGTCCTTTCTTCTATTTTGGAATATTTCTGCTTTTAGCCTAGTAGAAGAAAAGCATAGATTACATGGAGCATTTATACTGTATATTGTTAAAATGCCCTTTCTTGTGCTACATTTGAATTTACTACTTCATGATGGGGGAGGTAGCTTTGTTAGTGTTTACTTTAAATCAGTTTAAAGAGCAGACTGTGTTTAAAACAAAATGTAGCTTTCCTGAGTGATGGAAAGTGTGTTACTATAATAAAAGCTCTTTATGCATGACCCGTGAATGAGACTACTAGTGTATTTTTCTTTCTTTCAGAATGCCAGTGACCAGTATCTGGGAGAAGTATTTTTTGACATTTCGCTGTTTGTCCATTGCTGTTTTCTTGTTACCCTCACTTACCAAGGACTTTGCTCGGCGTTTATTAGTGCTGTCTGGGTAGCATTCCCATTGCTCACAAAGCTCTGTGTGCATAAGGACTTCAAGCAGCATGGTAGGGTATTTTTGATTTTGATATACATGGGAGAATACCTTAAAATACTTAACGCTTTCAGGGACTCTTTCTTTTTTGGTTTTATTGAGTAGGCTTTCTAAATTGTTAGTTTTTAAAAGTTTTCATACCACACAAATTATCTTATGCCTTATACTCCATCCCTTTCTCATGTTTGTGAACACATACTAATATATTACTTGTGTATTTTGCTTTATTCTTATTTGTATTTTATCCTGAGTGAAAGATCCTACCCCAAGATAACGTACACCCTTAAGGGCAAGAGTCACATCTAACCTAATTTCTGTTAGGGTACCAAGGCACACCAGTACTATAAAAATTTATCTCTCACTGTAGGATTTCATAGATGTGTGCTTTTTTTCTCTTTTTCCCTAGGTGCCCAAGGAAAATTTATTGCTTTTTACCTTTTGGGGATGTTTATTCCTTATCTTTATGCATTGTACCTCATCTGGGCAGTATTTGAGATGTTTACCCCTATCCTCGGGAGAAGTGGTTCGGAAATCCCACCGGATGTTGTGCTGGCATCCATTTTGGCTGGTTGTACAATGATTCTCTCTTCCTATTTTGTAAGAGAAAATAAGTTTTTTTCTTTTTCTTCATTTTTTTATATGAATATGAATTTAGCCATACTAGATTCTGTGAAATAGTGTTATGTGTACTTTATTGAGAAAATCTGAAGCAGAAGAAATGGTGAATGGCCATGCATCTTGTAAATTTGGTATCGTAAGAAACTGTAGTATAGAGTTCGTTGTTGCTGTTTAAAAATTTTTTGCCTCCCTAGCCTTCCAAATTCTCTGATTTACCTCTTTTCAAATAGCCTGTCAGATACCTGAGTGTGAATTTGTAGAGCGTTTACCAAGTATTAATTGTTAGAGATTGCCTGGTGGTGAATGATCCTAATAGTATATTTTGAAATTACTAATTAGAGGCACATGTTAATAAATACATGGGTGGTTTTATTAGTGCTGTTAGAGCTAGTGAAGGAAGACTAATTCTGATGAGGCTTTTTTCATTATCATTCCACTACCTTGTTGCTAGCACATGAAAGTTTGTTAATTGAGTCTGTTATGACACCCAAACGTGCCTTCATTTACCAAATAATGAAATGATCACAGGCCTTGTCAGTCCTCATTTTGCCATATCAGTGTCCTGCCCTAGTAAGGAGAGTCCTGTGTTTGCCATCCCTTTTTTTCTTCCCTTGGGATTCCCAGAGGGAAGAAAAGACAGTGATGCAGAGTTTAAGACCAGACCCCCCTTGGGTAGAGTAAGCCCAAGCAAGGTTTTGCTTTGGTTTGATGTCCACCTCCAGGATCCAAGATGGGCCCCTCCAGAGAATGCAGGTCTCTGTTTTGTGGCTCTTTTGGTGGGAATTTCTAAGAATAAAAAGTAATTATTGAACACTCATAGGTGCACCTTGAAATTTGAGGATAGGGAACCAAATAGGAAAAGGAGCTATGATTTTATTATAGTTCTTTTCTTCATGGAGATGATAGTGAGCCTTTTCATACTGATACAGTAAAGGGCATTCATTACCCCTTTACTTTGTGGAAGTTAGGTTCTAAAGACAGCAGGTAAGGAAAATACTACACACATGGTCAGCATCATCCGTGGAAGTCCCTTATAGCCAGTAAAGCTCTATATATGTGACTTTGTGTATATAGTCCTGTAGAGTAATTCTTACGCATATTATTGTTTGAGGTTGGTTGTACTAGTCTTAAAAGACATCTGAGCCTTCCAACCATTTTACTTATAGGATAATTATTAAGGATAATATAAGGATAAGGATAATCCTTACTGGTATTCACAGGGATGTATGAAAAGTTCTAAAATGTTCTTTGCTGCCTGTAGGGTTTGCTGCTTTTGAGTTTAATAGTAACCCTTATATCATCTGTATTTTTGATAGGTTTGCTGTTGTAAGGATTGAAGGAGACAGTGGAGTTTTGTTATCTATAGATCAGGTTGTAATCTAATCTAAAGTCAGCTAGTTATGAACTGAATGCCCCCACACCCCCGTTTATTTGTTAAATTATAATCATGAATGGGAGCTATGGATGTCCATAAAAGATGACTCAGATAGGGGACATTTAAATTCTGTTCCACTGATAATATGAAAGGGGGCAAAATGAACCCTGGAGATGTTCATTATGGAAATGGAAAATGTCCCCAAAGCTTGGAAATCTTGGAAACCAGAAGAAAGAGGATTAAAGTGTCTTATCTTCTTAACTGTATTTTATTGGGAAAGCTTTTGGAGAGAAGACTGCCTCTTGGAATACTTTAGAAAGCTCACTTATTTTTCATTACAATGTGAAATAGCCCTGCTGCACTTTGATGCCATGAGTTATCACTTTTTAAATTATTTTCTTACTTATGTGTAGCAGTGTTAATGATAGTGGCTTATTAATAGAGTAAGACTGTTTTCTTTGGGTAATGGAGAATTGAACCACAATGCATATTTCAGACAGCTTTCCTTTCAGTCCTTGGGGATTTATTAAATATATCTGCTAGAAAGCAATTAAAGTCTTGTCAAGCAATCAGGGTTTGTTTTTTTGTTTGTTTGTTTTTTTGAGACAGTCTCGCTTTGTCACTCAGGCTGGAGTGCAGTGGTGTAATCTCGGCTCCGTGCAACCACCGCCTCCTGGGTTCAGGCAATTCTCGTGCCTCAGCCTTCCTGAAATATTGCATCCTGTGTCACTCTAGGTTCTGAGATGGGTGCAAAATAAAATGAAAAGAAGCATGAAAAAGGACTCTGAAATGTCCATTGTGTGCTCATGACTGAGCTGTTTCTGAGTCTTCTCCTCCTGACCCCACTTGTATCAGCAGTCCCCATTTCCACTGTCATTCAATCAGTATACGTATAACCATGAAGGCCCAGCAGAGAATAACTTAAGGACACCTGTTAACTGATTGCTTGCTGGGCATGGTGGCTCATGCCTGTAATCCCAGCACTTTGGGAGGCTGAGGCGGGTGGATGACTTAAAGTCAGCAGTTCAAGACCAGCCTGGCCAACATGGTGAAACCCTGTCTCTACTAAAAACAAAAAATTAGCTGAGCATGGTGATGCACACTTGTAATTTCAGCTACTCAGGAGGCTGAGGCACAAGAATCGCTTGAACCTGAGTGTTGGAGGTTGCAGTGAGCTGAAATCGTGCCTCTGCACTCCAGCCTGGGTGACAGAGTGAGACTCTGTCTCCAGAAAAATAAACAAATACAATTTCACATTTATGTTATTTTTCTACTTATGGAAATAAGTAGAGAAATAAAATGAAGAAGGCACAAAGGGGAGCTGGGTGTAGATTTCATGTCTATAGTATACCAATATTCCATCCAGAGGCATCTGCAACAAAACAGTACTAGCCTTAGGTCACACATCTCACATTTGTATACTGTGAGTACAAAAATATGACAGAGTACCTGAGGACTTGAGGCTGAGTTAGCAAAACAAAATGTGTCACCCTCTCTGTCCATCTTTCTCTCAGTATTCACAATATTTAAAATGTGGCTTCTTAGAACAATTTCAAATTTCACATAAATGTTTCCCCAGATGGCTTCTTCAGACCCTGTAAGGGATCTGTGGACATACTCTGTGAGTCGTGTGTGTCCTTTACGGTTTTTAGTTCAGTGATTTCATTACGATTAAAAATATTTAGGATTTTCTAGATGCCAACCTCGAGACTGAGTCATTTACATTTACTGCCTAGATTTGTTGTTTTGATTGTGTTGGCATTGGCTAATTTGTCACTTAGAGGGATAATATTACTTTGTAATGCAGTTTTTCCTCTTATGCAGGTCCACTGGCAAAGTCTTGAAGGTACATCTCTATGCCAGTTGAGATGAATTTAGTATTTTTACACATTTTAAAGCATTATGAGTGGAATTTGAGTTTTGTCCAAACAGATCTGCCTAAGCTTAAAGCTTATCTCTGGTTATTTAATGAATAATCCATTACATCTACATTTCTCTTCTTTTTACACATTAAGGACAGCGACAGTCCTGAGTTTCCTTTTTCCCTGTTGGTTTATGGCTGCGTGCCAAAAAGGTGGCACCATCATGGCAGATTGGAGGCATCTGTCATTTTCTAGGTTCTCACCTGTAATGGAAATCTCCTAGAGTTAGTGCTTTGTTTACTAGATGTTAGAGTATGCTAGCACCTGTTGATAAATTTTCTTCAGGGTCTGTTAGGTAATACTGTTAAAAATAAAGTTAGTTAAAAACACCTTTCCACCACTAGAATGAATTTGTAATATTTCTATGTTTGTGGTTTTTTAGATTAACTTCATCTACCTTGCCAAGAGCACAAAAAAAACCATGCTAACTTTAACTTTGGTATGTGCAATTACATTCCTCCTTGTTTGCAGTGGAACATTTTTTCCATATAGCTCCAATCCTGCTAATCCGAAGCCAAAGAGAGTGTTTCTTCAGGTGAGCAGTTTTGCATGAGCTGTTTGAGATCTGGAAAGGAAGCCTTGTGTGTTGGGAGCTTCAGTAGTGAATAGCAAGCGCAACTGACTTTTCTGCTGTTGACCTATTTAGTCATACTCACCTTTTTTGTGTATAAGGCAGTGAGGAGAAGACTGACTGTCAAGAGGCATTCTTACCAGCTAGACATATATCTCCCAGGAGACTGAATTGGAAATGTTTGCTTATTTTTATTACTATTCAAATTATAAAACTGCATCTATTTGGAAAAACAGGAGCAAATATTTATTACGGAATAATGAGTTTTTAGAAATACAGATTGTAAAAATGTATACAGGCTGAGTAAAATCTAAACTGTCAACTGGCAAAATAAAATTGATATTTAGAAATGCTAGTAAAATTAATCTTAAGTAACATTCAAAGTGATATGTGATAGTGAAACTATAACTTAGAAAGGGTTTAATAAAGTGAGTTTTAGGACTTACTTTCTTTTTTCTTTTTTTAAAATGGAGTCTTGGTCTGTTGCCCAGGCTAGAGTGCAGTGGAACGATCTTGGCTCACTGCAACCTGTGCCTCCTCGGTTCAAGTGATTCTCCTGCCTCAGACTCCCAAGTAGCTGGTATTACAGGCGCTCGCCACCATGCCTGGCTAATTTTTGTATTTTTAGTGGAGACAGGGTTTCACTTTGTTGGCCAGGCTGTTCTTGAATTCCTGACCTCAGGTGATCCGCCCACCTTGGCCTCCCAAAGTGCTTGGGATTACAGGTGTGAGCCACCACGCCTGGCCAGTTTGAGGACTTACTTTAGATCTCAACTTTTTCTTCAAATTTTTTAGACCTGGTACTATAAAGCAGTAAGCCTCAATTCTAGTCATCTCTGTTAGAGATGGCTAAATTGTTAGTTTTTCTAAATTGTTTTTAAAAGTTTTCATACTACACAAATTATCTTATGCCTTATACCCATCCCTTTCTCATGATTGTGAACACATACTAATATACTATGTATTTTGCATAATTCTTATTTGTATTTTATCCTCTCTAAGTGAAAGATCCTGCTTCAAGATAACATATACCCTTAAGGGCAAGAGTCACATCTAACCTAATCTAGCCAAACAGAAATGCCAGAGGAATTATACCTAGATAATTATTCAAGGACTTAAAAATTAAAAATACTTGAACTTAGGAGGTTTTGAAAAGGGGCCAAATAACAATTCCTTGTTATAGTCCTGAAGGACACTGTGATAAATTTTATGTGAGATTTTACAATTTGTAAAGAACAGATTTGTTTTTTAAGGAGGTTCAGTGTGTTTTTCATAATGTATTAAGTTTTATAATTATGTCAGTAATACTTAGGAAAAGCTGGATTTTTATTTTTAAAAAGTCATTTTCTGATTTGTTTGGGGGTTCTCTTCCACTGTGCCAGAAGTTGGCAAACTTTTCCTGTAAAGGACAAGATAATATTTTGGGCTTTGTCAGCAGTACAGTCTGTTGCAGTGAAACAGAGCGAAAGCAGCAATAGAGTATACCCAAACAAATGAGTGTGGCCATGTTCAAATAACGGTTTGTATATAAAAACAGTCAGTGGACAGTTTGCCCTGTTGGCTGCAGTTTGCCGGCTCCTGCCCTATGCAGTGTTTTTTTTTTTTTTTTTTTTCCTGATTGGTATTCTTCAGGCTGGTTTCTGCCGTGAATAAAGTTATTTCAAATGGAGCACGGTGCCTTTTCATAGAATTCTGTTAGGCACAAGGCTGTCATCTAGTGGTGAGCTGCAATTCCCACTTTTCTCTGCACATGAATTAGCTTCATAAAACACTAATAGGGAAATGAGTGTATGTATATATGTGCTTAGGATGTATTTGTTTTAAATCCTTATCTAAAAGCAGCTCTAACATTAACGTCTTTTAAGTCTGAAACAGTAAGTTTCAAAAAAATTTATAGGAAACCTAAATATATTTGGAAGATATAATAAAACAATAATCTATATATCTATTTTCCAGTTTAAAATAAAGAACCCTAGCAGTACCTTAGAAACTCTCAGTGTCTTATTCACTTGCTCCATATCCACATCATTTCTTGGTATTGTCATACTCCATTTTTGTAATCTGGGGTGGGAATGTGGGTATACTAGTTGAAACAGTTTTTTCACTAGTCTTGTTTTTTTTTCAGCATATGACTAGAACATTCCATGACTTGGAAGGAAATGCAGTTAAACGGGACTCTGGAATATGGATCAATGGGTTTGATTATACTGGAATTTCTCACATAACCCCTCACATTCCTGAGATCAATGATAGTATCCGAGCTCACTGTGAGGAGAATGCACCTCTTTGTGGTTTTCCTTGGTATCTTCCAGTGCACTTTCTGATCAGGTTGGTTCATTATTTTTCTGCTTAAGGTTAGTTTGTTCTCAAGTCTTGTCACCATATCAGTACTCTTATTTAAACTGTCATCCTTTAATATACAAGTTCAGTGCTGTTTGTACTATTTTTTCTATCATTATGAAACTTGTTTTTTTTTTTAGTGGAATAAAGCACTCAGAAGAGTAGTTTTGCTTTTTCAAATTTTAAAAATCTTTTCTCTAGAAACCTGAGTGGTTAGAAAAGGTGGCCCTTCTAACTAATATAATAGCCAGTAAGCATCTATCTCAAAAATTGTGGCCGGGCACGGTGGCTCATGCCTGTAATCCCAGCACTTTGGGAGGCCGAGGCAGGTGGATCACCTGAGGTCGGGAGTTCGAGACCAGCCTGACAAACCTGGAGAAACCGTGTCTCTACTAAAAATATAAAATTAGCCAGGCATGGTGGTGCATGCCTGTAATCCCAGCTACTCGGGAGGCTGAGGCAGGGGAATTGCTTGAACCCGGGAGGTGGAGGTTGCGGTGAGCCGATATCACGCCATTGCACTCCAGCCTGGGCAACAAAAGCAAAACTCTGTCTCTCAAAAAAAAAAAAATTGTTTTCTCTGGGAAGATTTTATAGCTTGGCAGTGAAGGACTGGACGAGGAGAAATAGGATGGGTAGTGGAATCAAGATCACCTAGGTTACTCCTTTGTTCTTAATACTGGGAAGGTTTTATTATAAAATAACCTAAGTTTATTGGAGTTGGCATTGCTTATCATGTCTGTTAGTTTATTTTCATACCCCAAAATGTGTTCATATATGCTGAACAGTTCTGTGAGTTGCAGATAGCCATCAAATAATAAAGCACCCTAAATATTGAAGCGTCCTTTCTAAATAGGAAAAACTGGTATCTTCCTGCCCCAGAAGTTTCTCCAAGAAATCCTCCTCATTTCCGACTCATATCCAAAGAACAGACACCTTGGGATTCTATAAAATTGACTTTCGAAGCAACAGGTAAGTCATATAATAGGTTTTTCTCCCCTCCTTTATTTCTTAAACTTGTTAATAAGTGGCATGTATGTTTTTCCCTCAGATATATCACAGGAACCAGCAACTTAGGAAGAGCCTGTGGTGTTTCTAAAATCAATTGAAGCTGGTTATGACTTTTTTTTTTTTTTTTTTTTTTTCCTGAGATGGAGTCTCGCTCTGTCACCCAGGCTAGAGTGCAGTGGTACGATCTCGGCTCACTGCAACCTCCGCCTCCTGGGTTCAAGTGATTCTCCCGCCTCAGCCTCCTGAGTATTTGGGATTACAGGTGTGTGCCACCATGCCTGGCTAATTTTTGTATTTTTAGTAGAGACAGGGTTTCACCATGTTGGTCAGGCTGGTCTTGAACTCCTGACCTCATGGTCTGCCTGCCTCAGCCTCCCAAAATGCTGGGATTACAGGTATGAGCCACCACGCCCGGCCGAAGCTGGTTATGATTTCTTAACAAAAATTTAATAGGCCAGGCATGGTGGCTCATGCTTGCTACTCAGGAGGCTGAGGTAGGAGGATTGCTTGAGCCTAGGAGTTCAAGACCAGCCAGGGCAACATAGTGACATCCCGTCTCTACAAAATTAAAAAAAAAAATTAGCTGGGCATGTTGGTGCATGCCTGTAGTCCCGGCTACTTGAGAACTTGAGAGGCTGAGCTGGGAGAATCACTTGAGCCCAGGAGGTCAAGGCTGATAGCACCACTGCATTCCACCCTGGGTGACAGAGCAAGACCCTGTCTCAAAAATAAAAATTATTTTTATTTTTTGGAGCAAGGTTAGGTTTACAGAAAAATTAAGTAGAAATTATAGAGTTCTTGTATCCTGCCCACCGATTTTCCTCTATTAATGTCTTGCATTAGTATGGTGCATTTGTTAAAACTGATGCACCAGTTTTAACATTGATATATTATTATTAATTGAAGCCTGTTGTTCCCACTCGGGTTCATTCTTCGTGTTGTGTAGTTCTGTGGGTATTGAAAAATGCGTGATGCCATGTATCTACCATTACAGTATCATACAGAATAGATTTACCATCTAGAAATGCCCTGTGCTTCACCTATTTATCTCTCTTTTCTTCCCACTCTCCCTAGCAACCATTGGTCTTTTAATTATCTCTGTAGCTTTGCCTTTTCCAGGTATCATATAGCTGGAATCATAGAGTATGTAGCCTTTTTCGACTGACTTCTTTCACTTAGAAGTATGCATTTAAGGGATCCTCCATATCTTTTTGTGACTTGATAGGCCATTTCTTTTTATTGCTGAATAATCTGTTGTGTAGATGTACAGCAGTTATCCATATTTGAATAAGGCTGCTATAAAGATTCCTGGGCAGGTTTTTGAACTCATTTGGGTAAATGCTTAGGAGTGTGATTGCTGGATATTATATATGGTAAGCCTATGTTTAGCTTTGTAAGAAACTGCCAAACTGTTCTTTCCATTGACTAATTTCTGTGTTCTTTTGCCCATACCACAACTGTCATGATCACTGTAATTATATAGTTAAGTTTTGAAGTTGGGTAATATCAGTCTTCCAACTCTTCTTCTCCAATATTGTGTTTTGTCTTTTGCCTTTCCATGTTAACTTTAGAATCAGTTTGTCAATATTCACAAAATAACTTGTTGGGGTTCTGATTGGGATTGTATTGAGTCTGTAGATCAAGTTGGGAAGAAATGATATTTTAACAATAATGGCTTTTCCTATCCATGTTGGAATATCCCTCCATTTATTATCTTGTTTGATTTCTTTCATCAGTTTTATAGTTTTCTTTATATAATCCTTATATATATTTTGTTAGATTTATTTTTAAGTAGTTATTTTTGGGGGTCCTAAATAATCATGTATTATTAATTTATTAATAAATTTATTAATAATTAATTATTAGTAAATGGTATTGTTCATTGATGGTATATAGGAAAGCAACTGACTTTCATATTATTAACCTTGTATCGTGCAACCTTGCTATAATCACTTATTAGATCTAGGAGTTTTTTTTTTTTTTTTTGGTTGATTCTTTAAGAAGACTTTCTTTTCTCTTTTTCTTTTTTTTTTTTTTTTTTTTGAGACAGAGTCTCACTCTGTCACCTAGGCTGGAGTGCAGTGGTATGATCTCGGCTCACTGCAACCTCTGCCTCCTGGGTTCAAGTGATTCTCCTGCCTCAGCCTCCCAAGTAGCTGGGATTACAGGCACACGCCACCACACCTGGCTAATTTTTGTATTTTTAGTAGAGACAGGGTTTCACCATGTTGGCCAGGCTGGTCTCAAACTCCTGACCTTGTGATCTGCCTGCCTCAGCCTCTCAAAGTGCTGGGATTACAGGCGTGAGCCACCGCGCCCAGACTATTCTTTTAAGATTCTCTAAATAGACGATCTTATAATCTGCAGACAGTTTTATTTCTTCCTTCCTAATATCTATAATTTTTATTCCACTTCTTGACTTGTTACATTATCTGGGACTTCTAGTTTGATTTTGACAAGGCGTCGTGAGAGGGGACATTTTTGCCTTGTTCCTGATCTGGGCAAGCTTCTGGTTTCTTACCACTGAGTATGTTGTTAGCTATACGTTTTTTGGCAGATGTTTTTTATGAGACTGAGGAAGTTCCCTCTATTCCTAGTTTACTGAGAGTTTTTATCATGAATGGGTCTTGGATTTTGTCAGTTGCTTTTCCTGCATATATTGATATGGGCATGTGATTTTTCTTGTTTAGCCTTTTGATGTAATAGATGACATTAATTGATTTTCAAGTGTTGGACTGCTTTGCATACCTGAGATAAATCCTACTTGGTTATGGTGTATAAAACCTTTTATGCATCGTTGATTTGATTTACTAATATTTTGTTAAGGATTTTTGCATCTGTGTTCATGATACATACTGGTTTATAGTTTTCTTGTATTGTTGTTGTCTAGCTTTGGTATTAGGATAATGCTGGACTCATAGGATGGGTTAAGAAGTATTCCCTCTGCTTCTGTCTTCTGAAAAGCTTTGTAGAGAATTAGTATAATTCCTTCCTTAAATGTTTGGTAGAATTCACCTATGAACCCCTGTAGGCTTGGTAGGTTCTTTTTCTGTGTTGGAAGGTTATTAATTATTGATTCACTCTTTAATAGATATAGGCCTGTTCAGGTTGTCTGTTTCTTATGGTGTGAACTTTGGCAGACTGTGTCTTTTAAAGAATTGGTTAATTTTATCTAGGTTATCAGATTTATGGGAACATAATTTGTCTATAATATTCCTTAATTATCCTTTTAATGTTCATGGGATCTGTAGTGATGTCCCCTCTTTCATTTCTCATATTAGTAATTTACATCTTTTCTTTTTTTCTCTGCCTGGCTGAAGGCTTTTCAATTTTATTGATCTTTTCTAAGAACTAGCTTTTGATTATAGTTGATTTTCTCTATTGAGTTCTGTTCTAGTTATTTCTTCTGTTTACTTTGGATTTAATTTGTTCTTCCTTTTTTAGTTTATTAAGGTGGAAGCTTAGATTATTGATTTTAAATCATCTTTTCTAATATATGCATTCATTGCTATAAGTTTCCTTCTAAGCACTGCTTATGTTCCATGCCACAAATTTTAAGTTGAATTTTCATTTTAATTTAGTTTCAAGTATTTAAAAATTTTTTCGAGACTTCTTTTTTGACCCATTTGTTATATAGAAGTGTGTTCTTTAATCTCCAAATAATTTGATTTTTCAGCTATTTTTCTGATAGTTGATTTCTAGTTTAATTTCATTGTGGTCTGAGAGCATACTTTGTATGAATTCTATTCTAAATCTGTTAAGGTGTGCTTTATGATACAGGATGTGGTCTCTCTTGATGAATGTTCCATTTCAAGCAGTATGCTTGAAAATAATGTGCATACTGTTGCTGTTGGAAGAAGGCTTTATGAATGTCAGTTAGATCTAATCGATTGATGATGATGTTCAGTTCAATTATATTTTTACTGATTTTCTGCCTATTGAATTTTTCAGTGATGGAGGGGTGTTGAAGTCTCTGACTGTAATTGTGAATTTGTCTTTCTCCTTTAGTTGTATGAGTTTGCCAACTATTTTGACACTTTATTGTTAGCTACATACAAATTAAAGATTGTTATGTCTTCTTAGAGAACTGACCCTTCATCATTATGCATTGCCCCTCTTTATCCCTGCTAATTTTCCTTGCTTTAAAAGTCAGCTTTATCTAAAATTAATATTGCTTTCCTACTTTCTTTTGATTAGTGTTAGCGTGGTATAATGTTCTCCATCCACTGACTCTTAATCTATGTGTCTTCATAGTTAAAATGGGTTTTCTGTGGACAACACATAGTGGGGTCTTGTTTTTTGATCCACCCTGACACTCTATCTTTTAATTTGTATGTTTAGACATTGACATTCAAAGTGATTATTAATATAGTTGAATTAATAGCTACCATATTAGTTAACTATTTTCTATTTGTTGCCCTTGTTCTTTGTTCCTGTTTTTGTCTTCTACTTTTTTTCTGCCTTTAGTAGTTTTAATTGGACATTTTATATGATTTGGTTTTCTCTCCTTTCTTAGCATGTCAGTTACACTACTTTTTTTTTTTTAATCTTTTTTAGTGGCTGCCCTGTCGTTTGCAATACGCATTTACAGCTATGCAAGCCCACTTTTAAATAATACTATTCTGCATCACAGGGATTATAAATAACTTAATAATAACAAAATAATCCTAATTTCTCCATCCAGTCTCTTGTAACATTGCTAGCATTTATCTCTCTTATACAGAAGCGTGTGTGCACATATGCAGTATGTACACACAGTGCACACATATAAGTATACATAACCACATACATTGTTGCTATTATTTTGAAAAACTGTTATCTGTTAGATCAATTAAGAATAGGAAAAATGAGTTTTTATTTTGCCTCATTCCCTCTCTAGTGTGCTTTCTTTTGTTATATGAATATCTGAGTTTCTGACCTGTATTATACTTGAGCATTGTATATTATTCTTTTTTTTATATTCTTATCAATTATACTTATTTTAGTGGTTGCTATGGAGCTTGCAGTACGTCTGTCTTCAGATAACACTGTACTGCTTCATGGTAGTGCAGATACCTTATAACATAATATTCTCAATTCATCCCTCCCTGGGATTCTATAAAGTTGACCTTTTAAACAATAGGTAAGTCATATGACCATCTTTTTTTCCTGCTCCTTCACTTCTTAAACCTTTTAATAAGTTGCATGTGGTTTTTCTTACCCTATAGTTTAAGTCTTAAATTGACCAGCAATTTAGAAGCCTTACATTGTTTCTCAAAGAAGTTGAGACTGGTTATGATTTTTAAGAAGATTTACTGAAAAACTTTTAGTGTCAGATATTGGTTCACTGCCAGATCCAGTAGCATTTGGCCTGGCACGATGACTTTATCTTTTTTGGTACATTTTATTCCCTTTTCCATCTTTAAAACTAGTAGTTAGGTCTTCCAGCTTCTTAACTTATGTTTTGGCCTGTAAAACTTCTTTCTAGGATATTCTTTATGGTGCTGCCAGTTTATCTTTCAAATATCGATTTCATTATGTCACTTCCCTATTAAAAAACCTTTTATGGATTTCCTATTGCCTGGAGAGTAAGTTCAAATTCCTTAGCAAAGCATGTTAGGTCTTCAGTAGTCTGGACTTTGTATATATTTCAGGATTTTTTTCAGCACTCCCTTTGCACTGCATAGCCACATCCAACCCTTATTTGTGCCCAATACACACTCTTACTTCTGGTATGAGTGATACTCTCTTGGTACTACCTCCTACCCAGACTCTACCCTTCTCTTCTTGGCAAAATATGAAGATTTCTCTGCCCTCCTCTCCCATCATTTCCAATTAAGTGAGCAACTGCCATCCTCCCACTTCTTCCTCCCTTTGTATATATCTGTTGTAACACTGGCCATCTTGTATCACGATTATGTAGTTTATGTCTTTGTTTTCCTTTACAATTAAAGGGAGGCAGACATGAATGGGTTTTCATTTGTCTCTGTATTCTTGGCATCCAGTATAATCACTGGCACTTGATGGGTACTCAAGACGTGTTGAATTGTTAAATTTAGCAATTGTTTTTCTTTTAAAGCATTCTACTTGGGCTTAGTAGGGAGACAGATGCTTGAGAAAGGAGGAGGAGAAATGTCAAGACATATGACATTTTCTCATCTTCAAAAGCTGTAAAGAGTTTGTTTGCTTGTGAGGTGTTTTAAAAAGTGAGCAAACCAGGATGGTCTCTCCCTTTCTAATGTCTTTTTGGGAAGTACGATGGTTATTTTATGTGTCAACTTGGGTAGACCACAGCACCCAGGTATCTGGTCAAATGCTATCCTAGATGTTTCTGTGAAAATATTTTCTGGGTAAGATTAACGTGCAAATCACTGGACTTCGAGTAAAGCAGATTGCCCTCCATAATGCAAGTGAGCCTCATCCCGTCAGTGAAGGCCTTAAGAAAAAGACTGACCTTCCCCAAGGAGAGGGAATGGGGAATTCTGCTAGCAGACTGCCTTCAGTCTCATACTGTGACTTTTTTCTTCAGCCTGCCTGCCTATCCTTCAGATTTTGGACTTGCCAGCCTCAACAATCATGTAAGCCAGTTCCTTAAAATAAATCTCAATCAATCTCTCTCTCTCTCCTCTCTCTTGTCTCTGTACACATCCTGTTGGTTTCTCTGGAGAATGCTAATATAGGAAGTTCAACTGTTCCTGCAACTGTTCACTCTCTACTTTTTTTTCTGAGTACTCTTCCCCTGATAGAAAGTTGTCTGGGACTTTCATGAGTGAAAAGTATTTTTAAATATAACTTTTCCCCTTGCCTACTTTACTTTTTTCAAGGCCTAATTTACATACAATGAAATGTAAAGATCTTACACAGTTCAGTTAGTTTTGGTAAAAGCAGATATATACCCATGTAACCCTCATCTCTATGAAGATATAAAACATTTCCATCACCCCACAAAACTCAGTTGACGTGTCTTGTACCGAGTGGAATATTGGAGTCTCTTATTTGTGTGTTTATATATCTTCTATATGTCTCCTGTAGTTTTCTTTATAAAGTGGTTGCTATGTTATCTGATGCATAGATAGTCACAATTTTATGTCTTCGTTGTGAATTATGACTTTTAGTATTAAAAAGTGCCCCTTTTATATTTAATGCCTTTGCCTCGAATTCTGTGTTTTGAGAAATAAGATAGGACTTTTAAACAATTTCCACTTGCCTGAAATACCTTTGTTCATACCTTTATTTACCCTTTCTGTATCTCTCTGTATTCAGGAAACATACAGTATGTGATTGGGCTTGGCTTTGTAAGCCAAGTTGAAATTGTTTTTATTTTAGTGGGTAAGTTAGGTTTATTTACATTAATTTTTATTAGTCATACATTTGGCCTCAGTTGTCACAGTATTTTATAATTACATGTGTTGCTTTATTTGTTATATTCCTTTTTTCTATGAGGTGTCTTCTATGCTCTTTAAAACATTTATTTTCTGGCATTTATGAATATTTATATTTGTTTTAATTCTCTATTATTTTACTTGAACCCAGGAGGCAGAGGTTGCAGTGAGCTGAAATTGCGCCACTGCACTCCAGCCTGGGCCACAGAATGAGACTCCGTCTCAGAAAAAAAAAAAAAAAGGTATTGTTTTAACTCCCACCAATTAACCCATACAACAGCAATGCTTATTCTACTTTCCTCTTTCTCTCTCCCATTTTCCATCCAATTTTTGTTACAACATGTAACATTTGTATATTTGTCTTATATCTTCACCTTAGTGTTTTTGTAATACATTTGGATATATTAAAATCCTCAGTATAAGAAGTTTTTTTGGCCAGGTGTGGTGGCTCACTTTGGGGGTACTTTGGGAGGTTGAGGCAGGAGGATGGCTTGAGCCCAGGAGCTCGAGACCAGCCTGGGCAACACGGGGAGACCCCATCTCCACCAAAAAAAAAAAAAAAAAAAAAAAAAAAAAAAAAAAGGCCAGGTTTGTAGCATGCATCTGTAGTCCCAGCTACTTGGGAGGCTGAGGCAATAGGATTGCTCAAAACAAGGAAGTCAAGGCTGCAGTGGGCTGTGTTCATGCCACTGGACTCCAGCCTAGGTGATAGAGCAGTGGGCTGCTGTGTTCATGCCACTGCAGTCGACCCTAGGTGATAGAGCAGTGTGGGCTGTGTTCACGCCACTGCACTCCAGCCTAGATGATAGAGCAGTGGGCTGGCAGTGGGCTGTTCATGCCACTGCACTCCAACCTAGATGATAGAGCAGTGGGCTGTGTTCACGCCACTGCACTCGAACCTAGGTGATAGATAGAGCAAGACCCTGTCTCAAGAAAAAGTTCTTTTGCTGAAGTTTGTACAGTTATCTGTTGGTTGGATGAAACTTATTCTCTAGACTCTTTCTGAAGAAGGGCTCGTGAGTGCTCTGTTTCTGTATGGTTAAAATTGGTTTTCTATAATCCTGATAGTTGAAGGACAAGTTGGTGGACATAAAATCTTTGGTTCACGTTTTCCAGTATTGAGTTTTTAAAAATTGTTGTTCCATTGTTGCCTTGTTTTATCTATTGTTTTTGGGGTCTGATACCAATGTAATTTTTTTTGGTAAGTTATTTGATCAAACTTTTTATTGAAGACCTTGAAGATTTTTTTTTCTTTGAAATCTAATAGTTTTACTAGGTTATGTCTTGAAGTTGTTTGTTCTGTGTTAATATTCTAAGGTGCCTGGTAGTCTCTTTCAATGTGTAGATTCAGCTCTCTTTTTATTTCTGGAATGCTTTCTTGGATTACAGTTTTAAATATTAGTTCTGTTTCGTTGTTTGGTTTTCTTCTGGGGTACCAAATGAATATTTCTTTTTGACCTGCCTTCCATTTTTACCACTATCGCTAACCTTTTTTACTTTGCTTTTTCCCATTTTAATTTTCTTAGTATTTCTCCTGTCATTATGCCTGTTATTAAATTTTCCTTTGAATCTATTCTGTTGGGCATCTTGTAATTGTCTTCATTTCTAAGGTAATTTTGCCTTTTTCCTCCATTTCTTTTCTGACTCTAGTCAGTCCTTTTAATTCTTCCTTCTAGTAAGAATTTCTGATTCATGGTGGGGTTTTAAATATCCCCAAATGTTTGTATGGATATATTTGTAGTTGGAGAGTGATCATAACATTTTCTTCTGCTTCATGGTTGTTTCTTTTTTTTTCCAAGAGGAATGTTCTGATACTTTTTTTGGTAATAACTGTATGGATCTGTTTATCCTTTTCTTCCTCATTTTTGTGCTGTTTTGTAAGATTTCTAGCAATGGCTTCCTTTTCTGTCAGTGTAAGAAAGTCCATATTCTTTAGTAAGTTTGTGTTAGTGTGGATGAATAATATATATCTCTTTCAGCTTTTTTGACTGGATTTTTCTTGCAGGACCCTGAATTTTCTTTTGCTTCTTTTCATCTTCACCACCCAAATGCCAAAAGATTCCTCTTCTTTCTTTTTTGGTTTATTTTTCCCTGAGAAGCTTTGGTTTTGAAGACTGTTACTTCAATAATATACTTTTAAGTCCCTGCCCTGTAAACCTTTCTTTGACTGGACGCTATAGTAGTATTTTCAGATTTAGGGTGGACTTACTTGGTCTGCCACAAAGCCTTGCAGCAGAAGCAGGGTGGGCACAAGTGTGTGAGATTGCTCCCCTGAGATTTAAAAATTTATGGTTATTTCAAATGTGGGTATTCTCTGTCTTTAAGTTAGGCTGAGGGTGTGTTTTTGTTTAGTTTTATCTATTTTAGTTTTAGTTTGACTTCCACTGTCATCAGTTTCCTTGGAAGTTCCCAGTGATGACTAAATTTTCAGAACTGAGCTGATATTTTCCAGCTTGAAGGGAAAAACTAGCAAAACATATTTTAAGGTGCTACATGATCAACTCTGAAAATTACAACTCCATTCATAATGGCAGTCCTATTCAGTACTGTTACAGCACTTCGCAGTTTTGCCAACACTTCCATATCCTTTTTGTAATAAAATCCCCTCAATGAAGAAATTGTGACATAGATTAAATTCCTGATGTCATGCAGCAGTTAAGTGATAGGACCAACTTAACACAGGCTTTCTCATTTAGAGTCTGTGCCTTTTCTCCTATACCTCATTATTTAACCTTGTTGATTCACACTAACTGTCCAAACTGGTAAACCTCCATTAGTTTATAGTAAGTATATTTAAAGTCATACAGGCATGAACCTTTATGAAGTCTGGTTTGGATTGTGGGTTATTTTTTGATCCTTTTAAAAAGATTAACTGTTCTTTCTTTTACCTTACAGGACCAAGCCATATGTCCTTCTATGTTCGAGCCCACAAAGGGTCAACACTTTCTCAGTGGTCTCTTGGCAATGGCACCCCAGTCACAAGTAAAGGAGGAGACTACTTTGTCTTTTACTCCCATGGACTCCAGGCCTCTGCATGGCAGTTCTGGATAGAAGTGCAGGTGCCAATTTCCCAGCATTGTTTGTTTCATTGATTAGGTTCCCAGGTGGTATTTAGCAAGAACCTTGGGTTCAGTATTCTGGCTTCCGAGAACTGGAGAACTAATTGATTTTCTCTGGCAGGTTTCAGAAGAACATCCTGAAGGAATGGTCACTGTGGCCATTGCTGCCCACTATCTATCTGGGGAAGACAAGAGATCCCCTCAACTGGATGCTCTGAAGGAAAAGTTCCCAGATTGGACATTTCCCTCTGCCTGGGTGTGCACCTATGATCTCTTTGTATTTTAATCTTGTGGATGAGCTCTAAGTACATGCCCAGTGGATACTCCATGTGACATGGTTTCTCCCTATGTTACGTGGATGTTTGTAACGTAAGTCAATGAATTTTAATGATCATATGTTCAAAGAGCTTTCTGGGTTAACACTTTTCAGGGCCAAGCACTATAAGGGTTTAGCTGTGGCACAATGATGCATGGCCTGTTGACACTTGAAAATGCCAGTCTTTTGGCACTTAAGCACATGTGGGTACTGCCACCACACACACGTCATTTCATATGACCTTAAGGACAAAAGCCAACAAACCACTTCAATAGCTGTCCCTTTAGGATCAAGAAAGATGTACACTGTCAGACCATTGTTAATGAGACAAAAGTTGTTTCCAATTTAAGCCCCAAAACCATTTGTTGTATTAGTGGATGGTGGGTAAAATATCATTCACTGAGGTAATGATTCCCCTTGAGAATATAACTCTGTGTAGGTCACTGCAAAGTGATTGCCATAGGGCTGGGAGAGAAGCATTGCACTCTTGAGGCTGTAGCCTGTGTCAAGCTGTTTCTTCAGGCAGCCTCTCAAATGTGCTTTGTCTCTCTGTGCTGAGGCCTGGACCCTGTGCTGAGCTGGTGACTCACTGTCCTGACAAGTGGACACTCAGATCCACTGCTGTGCTGCTTTCCTGAGGTGGTTTTCTATACCTGTTTTCCTCTGAAACATGTCTGTTACTCCTCTCCATCTTACCAAGTTGAAAAGGGGAATATTTGGCCACATACCCCTGTTTTTCGTAGGTTCTTTTGGTTCAGAATATTGTTTGTGCCAGTACATGACCTTAACTTCCTTCTCAGAGCACTAAGCTGCCATCTGGGCTATTCTGGGGTAGAAGGCAGGCTGGGAGTGGTGGGCATTTTATAAATATTTATTCTCTTTTGTTTCATAGGAGTCTTGTGTTATACAAGGTTAATCCTTTATGGTATAATCTTATTGATGCACTGGGCCTATCTTTTTGTTTTCCAGCCAGTTGAATAGATTAGTTTTTCTCAGTAACTTACTATCCAGCAGACTGGCTTTCCTGAGACTTGAGGTTGTGGCTTATACTGGAATGAGACCACTGTACGTGTAGGTGGTTCAGATCCTGTGTAATGGCAGCATGAGGACTTAAAGGTGGTTTTCATTTTGAAGATGGCTACGTAGCTTGTAAGGTGTATCACAGCAGTACCTCTCATGGCTTTTTGGTTCCAGCAGTGAGGGCGTTGGTGAGATCCATGGTAAACTGTGCAAGCTTTCTTTTTATCATTAGGAAATGTGAAACGTTGGACAAAGTTTGAGTTTTAACAAGGACAAAAAGTTGAAAGAAAAGGCACAGTTAACAAAAAAGGGTAGCTAGATTTATCCTGGGTGATGGAGGAAATGAGAGAGGAATGCTCTTGAAAGGTGGTCTGTGGATCTGTCTGAATAGAAAGAGCATAATAAGTGTGCATCGCAGGAGAAAACGTCCTTGAAACTGCTTGTCTCATGTGTATGATGTGCTTTTTAAATCATGCTCCTCATTGCCTGCCTAATCTGTGACTCCCTAAAAGCTAACTGGGCCCATGTAGATAGGGCTGCAGCCAGAGCTGAATAACATGTTAGGCTGACACATGTATCAGCACTGCACACTGGAATCATTGCTCTTCCTGGACTTTGTAGAAAAGAGTCTGGCTCCTGCTACTTTTATCTGTCAGGTAGCACATAAGGTTTGCAGGGTTTATATCTTGTATAGAATCACAGTTGTGGAGAAAAAGTAATAATTTCTCAATGAATTTTAAAAATGGGCCTATTTTCTATCCCCGTGGTTAATCTGATATAATTAGTGTTCCCTGTGAATTCCCCCACTTTGGGAAGGATGCCTTTACTCTTTATCAGTAATAAGTTATAACTGTTTTCATACTGCCTTAGGGTTATTTCCCTGTGTAAACCATTGTCGTTTGTTTTGGTTTTCTTTAGCATTATGAAGCTTTGGTGTTGTACAAGGTCAGTAATAAGACGCTCACTAGTCTCAGGGCTTGTGTAATATTTTGGGAGGTCATTTAAATGCCAGAAATGGTCAAGCAATTATACACAGTATTTATGACTCTCTTAAGCACACCGTTTGTCTGTCACATTAGTAGCTTCTGAGATTAAAAAAAATTTTTTAAGAGTGATCATTTAAACAGTTTCTAAACGGTCTTTTTAAGCTCTAACAAAGTCACTAACAAATGCATTATTTTCTACAGAATTAAATGTTAGTAGTACAGTACTGCATATTCAGGGAAAAAGTGTGAAGAATTATGATTTCAAAGTAGTTCGTTCTTGTGTTTGACCTAAGAATGATTGTCGCATGAAGTGTTTGTTTTTACAGTTTAGCATATATAAACAAACATGATGGGATTCCTTAAGATGTTACCACCAAGGGGGCCACAAGCCAGCCTGCTGTCTCAGGAAGCTGTAGAAGGAGTGTTTGTCAATTTCTTGTCACTGGTTTGCTGACTTACTGAGGATTAATTGTTGCCTTACAATGTTACTGAAATAAACTGTTTAATATACTGGTTGGTATCTTTTTAACTGAAAAACAGATCTGTGTTCTTCTGTATCCCCATATTTTCAAGGGTTATTCCATGTCCACAGAGCCTTTTAATTGCTGTTAAAAGACCTAGATGGCTCATGTGAGCAAAGAACTCAACATGGAAATGTTTACTTCAGTTAGAATCCTTTATCTTAGAATGAAATGGTACTTCTGAATTTCACAGAAATTATTAGGTAAATGTTGAGCTTCACCTATGTAGGAGTTCTAAATCATCCCCATTAGCAAAAAAATAGCAAAGGATGAAGGGCGTTCTTTTATTTGGGAGTAAGGGTAGGAGGGAGGGAAGAAGTTGGCTTTCAGCCAGAGTGACCCATTGCTTATTCTAATCTCCACAGAAGGAAAGGGCACCACCACTCACCAAAATAGAGCATGAACTTTGAGTTCAGAGATCTCTGTGCAAGTTATTTAAGCTTTGAGTGAATTCTCTCAGAACAGTTCAATACAAGGTGAAGCAGCTGAACAACTTCTAACCTAATACTCCTCCTCCTCTTTTAGGGCCAATAAAGTCAAGATGCAGTTATGGCTATTTATATTTGTTTTTAGCCAAGATGCAGTTACGACTCTTTTTAAATTTTTTAAAATTATACTTTAAGTTCTGGGGTACATGTGCAGAATGTACAGGTTTGTTACATATGTATACATGTGCCATGGCAGTTTGCTGTACCCATCAACCCGTTATCTACATTAGGTATTTCTCCTAATGCTGTCCCTCCCCTAGCCCCCCACCTTCTGACAGGCCCTGGTGTGTGATGTTCCCCTCCCTGTGTCCATGTGTTCTCATCGTTCAACTCCCACTTACGAGTGAGAACATGCGGTGTTTGGCTTTCTGTTCTTGTGTTAGTTTGCTGAGAATGATGGCTTCCAGCTTCATCCATGTCCCTGCAAAGGACATGAACTCAACCATTTTTAGGGCTGCATAGTATTCCATGGTGTATATGTGCCACATTTTCTTTATCCAGTCTATCATTGATGGGCATTTGGGTTGGTTCTGAGTCTTTGCTATTGTGAACAGTGCTGCAGTAAACATACGTGTGCATGTGTCTTTATAGTGGAATGATTTATAATCCTTTGGGTATATACCCAGTAATGGGATTGCTGGGTCAAATGATATTTCTAGTTCTAGATCCTTGAGGAATCGCCACACTGTCTTCCACAATGGTTGGACTAATTTACACTCCCACCAACAATGTAAAAGAGTTCCTATTTCTCCACATCCTCTCTAGCATCTGTTGTTTGCTGACTTTTTAATGATCGCCGTTCTGGTGTGAGATGGTATCTCACTGTAGTTTTGATTTGCATTTCTCTGACCAGTGATGATGAGCTTTTTTTCATATGTTTGTTGGCTGCATAAATGTCTTCTTTTGAGAAGTGTCTGTTCATATCCTTTGCCCCCTTTTTGATTTTTTTTTTCTTGTAAGTTTAAGTTCTTTGTAGATTCTGGATATGAGCCCTTTGTCAGATGGATAGATTGCAAAAATTTTCTCCCATTCTGTAGGTTGCCCGTTCACTCTGATACTAGTTTCTTTTGCTGTGCAGAAGCTCTTTAGTTTAATTAGATCCCATTTGTCTATTTTGGCTTCTGTTGCCATTGCTTTTGGTGTTTTAGTCATTAAGTCTTTGCCCATGCCTATGTCCTGAATGGTATTGCCTAGGTTTTCTTCTAGGGTTTTTATGTCTTACGTTTAAGTCTTTAATCCATCTTGAGTTAATTTTTGTATAAGGTGTAAGGAAGGGATCCAGTTTCAGCTTTCTACATACGGCTAGCTAGTTTTCCCAACACCATTTATTAAATAGGGAATCCCTTCCCCATTGCTTGTTTTTGTCAGGTTTGTCAAAGATCAGATGGTTGTAGATGTGTGGTATTATTTCTGAGGTCTCTGTTCTGTTTCATTGGTCTATATATCTGTTTTGGTACCAGTTCCATGCTGTTTTTGTTACTGTGGCCTTGTAGTATAGTTTGAAGTCAGGTAGCGTGATGCCTCCAGCTCTGTTCTTCTTGCTTAGGATTGTCTTGGCTATGTGGGCTCTTTTTTGGTTCCATATGAACTTTAAAGTAGTTATTTCCAATTCTGTGAAGAAAGTCAATGGTAGCTTGATGGGGATATCATTGAATTTATAAATTACTTTGGGCAGTGTGGCCATTTTCACAATATTGATTCTTCCTATCCATGAGCATAGAATGTTCTTCCATTTGTGTGTGTCCTTTCTTATTTCATTGAGCAGTGGTTTGTAGTTCTCCTTGAAGAGGTGCTTCACATCCTCTGTAAGTTGTATTCCTAGGTATTTTATTGTCTTTGTAGCAGTTGTGAATGGGAGTTCACTCATGATTTGGCTGTTTGTCTGTTATTGGTGTAGAGGAATGCTTGTGATTTTTGCACATTGATTTTGTATCCTGAGACTTTGCTGAAGTTGCTTATCAGCTTAAGGAGATTTTGGGCTGAGACTATGGGGTTTTCTAAATATACAATCATGTTGATCTAATATTGACAGTGGGGTGTTAAAGTCTCCCACCATTATTGCGTGGGAATCTAAATCTCTTTGTAGGTCTCTAAGAACTTTATAAATCTGGGTGCTCCTGTATTGGGTACATATATATTTAGGATAGTTAGCTCTTCTTGTTGCATTGATCCCTTTATCATTATGTAATGGCCTTCTTTGTCCCTTTTGATCTTTGTTGGTTTAAAGTCTGTTTTATCAGAAACTAGGATTGCAACCCCTGCTTTTATTTTTGCTTTTCATTTGCTTGGTAAATATTCCTCCATCCCTTTATTTTGAGCCTGTGTGTGTTTTTGCATGTGAGATGCATCTCCTGAATACACCACACTGATGGGTCTTGACTCTTTGTCCAGTTTGCCAGTCTATGTCTTTTAATTGGGGCAATTTAGTCCATTTATATTTAAAGTTAATGTTGTTATGTGTGAATTTGATCCTGCCATTATGATGCTGGCTGATTATTTTGCCCGTTAGTTGATGCAGTTTCTTCATACTGTCAATGGCCTTTACAATTTGGTATGTTTTTGCAATGGCTGGTACCGGTTGTTCATTTCCATGTTTAGTGCTTCCTTCAGGAACTCTTGTAAGGCAGGTCTGGTGGTGACAAATATCTCAGCATTTGCTTGTCTGTTAAGGACTTTATTTCTCCTTTGCTTATGAAGCTTGGTTTGGCTGGATATGAAATTCTGGGTTGAAAATTCTTTAAGAATGTTGAATATAGGCCCCCACTCTCTTCTGGCTTGTAGAGTTTCTGCTGAGAGATCCGCTGTTAGTCTGATGGGCTTCCCTTTGTGGGTAACCTGACCTCTCTCTGGCTGCCCTTAGTATTTTTTCCTTCATTTCAACCTTGGTGAGTTTGACGATTGTGTCTTGGGGTTGCTCTTCTTGAGGAGTATCTTTGTGGTGGTCTCTCTATTTCCTGAATTGGATGTTGGCTTGCCTTGCTAGGTTGGGGAAGTTCTCCTAAATAATATCCTGAAGAGTGTTTTCCAACTTGGTTCCATTCTCCCTGTTGCTTTCAGGTACACCAATCAAATGTAGATTTGGCCTTTTCACGTAGTCCCATATTTCTTGGAGGCTTTGTTTGTTTCTTTTCACTCTTTTTTCTCTAATCTTGTCTTCTTGCTTTATTTCATTGAGTTGATCTTCAGTCTCTGATATCCTTTCTTCCACTCGATCAATTCGGCTATTGATACCTGTGTATGCTTCATGAAGTTCTCGCGCTGTTGTTTTCAGCTCTATCAGGTCATTTATATTCTTCTGTAAACTGGTTATTCTAGTTAGCAATTTGTCTAACCTTTTTTCAAGGTTCTTAGCTTCCTTCCATTGGGTTAGAACATACTCCTTTAGCTTGGAGGAGTTTGTTATTACCCACCTTCTGAAGCTTACTTCTGTCAATTCGTCAAACTCATTCTCTGTCCAGTTCTGCTCCCTTGCTGGCAAGGAGTTGTGATCCTTTGGAGGAGAAGAGGTGATCTGCTTTTTGGAATTTTCAGGCTTTTTGTGGTGTTTTCTCCCCGTCTTCGTGGATTTATCTACCTTTGAAGTTGGTGACCTTCAGCTGGGATCTCGAGTGGACGTCCTTTTTGTTGATGTTGATACTATTCCTTTCTGTTTGGTGGTTTTCCTTCTTACATTCAGGCCCTCTGCTGCAGGTTGGCTGGAGTTGACTTGAGGTCAAGTCCAGACCCTGTTTGCCTGGGTATCACTGGTGAAGGCTGCAGAACAGCAAAGACTGGTACCTGTTTCTTCCTTTGGAAGCTTCGTCCTACAGGGGTACCCGCCAGGTGCCAGCTAGAGCTCTCCTGTATGAGGTGTCTGTTGGCACCTACTGGGAGGACCCACTTGAGGAGTTAATCTGTCCTTTATCAGAGCTCAAATGCTGTGCTGGGAGATCCGCTGCTCTCTTCGCAGCTGCCAGGCAGGGATGTTTAAGTCTGCTGAAGCTGCGCCCACAACTGCCCTTTGTCCAAAGTGCTCTGTCCCAGGGAGGTGGGGGTTTTATCTGTTAGTCCCTGACTGGGGCTGCTGCCTTTTTTTCAGAGTTGCCCTGCCCAGAGAGGAGGGAATCTAGAGAGGCAGTCTGGCTGCAGTGGCCTTGCTGAGCTGCAGTGGGCTCCACCCATTTTGAACTTCCCAGTGGCTTTGTTTACACTGTGAGGGTAAAACTGCCTACTCAAGCCTTAGCAATGGTGGACGCCCCTCCCCCCATGTTGGAGCATCCCAGGTCAAGCTCAGACTGCTGTGCCAGCAGCAAGAATTTCAAGCCAGTGGATCTTAGCTTGCTGGGCTCTGTGGGGGTGGGACCCGCCAAACCAGACCACTTGGCTCCCTGGCTTCAGCCCCCTTTCCAGGGGAGTGAATGGTTCTGTCTGACTGGTGTTCCAGGTGCCACTGGGGTATGAAAAAAAAAAACTGCGGCTAGCTTCGTGTCTACCCAAAACAGCCATCCAGTTTTGTAGTGGAAACCCAGGGCCCTGGTGGCATGGGCACTGGAGGGAATCTCCTGGTCTGCAGGTTGCGAAGACTGTGGGAAAAGCACAGTATCTGGGCTGGATTGCAAGATACAGTCCCTAATGGCTTCCCTTGGCTGGGAGAAGGAGTTCCCTGACCCCTTGCGCTTCCCAGGTGAGGCAACGAACCACCCTGCTTTGGCTTACCCTCACAGGGCTGCACCCACTGTCCAACCAGTCCCAGTGAGATGAACCAGGTACCTCAGCTGGAAATGCAGAAATCACCCGCCTTCTGTGTCGATCTTGCTGGGAGCTGCAGACCAGAGCTGTTCCTATTCAGCCATCTTGCCAGCAATCCCAGTTATGGCTCTTAATGTCTGTTTTTAGTTGAAATACGTAGGGATTTTGGGGGTGTATCAGTGTATTTTTTGACACTTCTACTTCCATATTTGATTTGTAAAAACATAACATGTTGGTAATGATTTCTTTTTTCTCCAACTTGGCTCTACAGCATGACCGAATGGAATTTATGCCAGGAATGCAAGGTTGGTTTAACAGAAAGTTGGCCAGGTGCAGTGGCACATGCTTTATCTCAGCACTTTGGGAGGCCAAGGTGGGTGGATTGCTTAAGCACAGGAGTTTGAGACTGGCCTGGACAACATGGCAAAACCCTGACTCTACTAAAAACACAAAAATTAGCAGGGCATGGTGGTGTGTGCTTGTGGGCCCAACTACTTACTATAGAAACTGAGGTAGGAGGATGGCTGGAGCTCAGGAGGTTGAGGCTGCAGCAAGCCATGACTGCGCCACTTCCTTCCAGCATGGGTGACAGAGCAAAACTGTCTTAAAAACATTTGAAAATCAGTGTAATGTACCATATTAATAGAATAAAGGACAAAAACCACATGACTACTTCAGTAGATGCAATGTATGTTTGTTGAGTGTTTTTATCATGGAAGGGTTTTGGATTTTGTAAAAGACAAACATCCTCAACCAGATAAAGGTTATCTATAAAAAACCCACAGCTAGCATCATAATTAGTGATGAGAGAAAGCATCTCCCTAAGATCAGAAGACAAGGATATCCACTATTGCCACCTAATAAGCATTGTACTGGTGGCTGTAGCCAGGACAGTTTGACAGGAGAAAGAAAGAAAAGGCATCTAGATTGAAAAGGAAGAGTTCAAACTATCTCTGGTTGCAAACAACATGACCTTCAATGTAGAAAATCCTAAGGAATCCACAAAAAAGAAAAAGTTTGATGTTGCATGATGCAATGTCAATATATAGAAGCAATTGTATTTATATACACAATCCAAAAACAGAAAATCCCATTTTTTTACAGTAGCAATAATACTTAGAAATAACTAACAAAAGTATGAGACTTAGCAAAAATTATAAGCCACTGTTAAAAGACATTAAAAACCCAATAAATGGAAAGACATCTCATGTTCATGAACTGGAAGGCTTAATATGGCAATATTCTCCAGATTGCTTTATGTCATGAATACAATGCTTATGAAAATCCCAACTGCCTTTATTTTAGTATAGAAATTGACAAGCTGATCCTGAAATTCATATGGAAATACAAGGGACCTAGAATAGCCAAAACAGCCTAGAAAAAACAAACTTAGGACTCTCACTTTCAAAATTTCCTACAAAGCAACAGAAATCAAGGCAATGTGGTATTGGCATAAGAAGATATTATAGATCATTAGAATACAATTAAGAGTCTATAAATAAACCCATACATCTATAGTTGTTTTTTGACAATGGGAAAAAAATCCTTTCCATAAATGGTGCTCTGACAATTGAATAGCCACGTTAGAAGAATGAAGTCAGATCTCTCTCTCATATCATACACGAAGATTAACTCAAAATGGATCAAAGACCTAAATGTAGGAGATATAACTATAAAATTCTTAAAACTTTTAGTTGTAAATATTCATAACCCACATTATTAGGCACAAGCAACCAAAGAAAAAATAAGTTGGACTTAAAATGAAAAACAGTGTTTCAAAGGACATTATCAAGAAAGTGAAATGATTGAGAGTCTGTGTGATTGATTGATTGATTGTAATCACATGGTGACAACACTCAATCTAAATCAGACTTCTGTTGTATTCTCACCACTCTTTTTCTTTTTTTTTTTAGCAGTATTTAATGGGTACATTTTAGAGTCTTCCATTTTGTGTGGAATTAGATTCTCCCCTTCAAATGCTGTAATCAACATTACTTAAAAAAAAAAAACTTGAATATTGAAACCTAAAAAAGTGAAAAGCCCACAGAATAAGAAATATTTGCAATTTATATGTACATAAAATAGTATCCAGAATATATAAAGAACTCCAGCAAATCAACAATGAAACGACCTAATTAAACAGACATTTTTCTTCAAAAATAGACAAATGGCTAATAATCCTACGAGAAGATTTACATTAACCATTAGGTAAATGAAAATCTAAACTATGATGAGACACTACTTCATGTACAACTTGGATGGCTACAGCCAAAATAACAGCATGCTTTGGTGCCAAGAAGTGAGATAGAAAAGTTCACATACTGTATGTTTCCATTTATATGAAATGTCCAGAATAGGCAAATCCATGGAGACTGAAAGCATATTTAGGAAAATGGGAAAAAGTCAAAGTACCTTTTAATCCCACTTATTAGAAATGACACCTAGGTTCCTCTATACTTACATGTAAAATTTTGTTTGCTTGGTAGATATCTTAAGGTATACATAATTTTCTGCCATTCCTTCATTATATTTTGAACATTTTCCATGTCATCGACATGGGCTGTTTCCTCCAGTATTTTACTGTCAGGCATCTAGGATGTTGCCAACTCTTGATGCTGTCATTCTAAATCTACATATGAATAAATATTTTAAATAAATCTGTCTGAATTTCATTTCATAAGGAAAATTCTAAGAAGCAGAATTATATAATGAAAAGATGATTTTCATGGCTGTTAACCTGAGATGATGAATAAACCAAAGTTTGTGTAATGGTTTTATTGCCCTTTACCAAGGGGAGAAAAATACACATTACAGAAATAGCAGCAACTTTAATTACAAGCAAAGGTTGATTTTATTCCCACACCCCAATGACTTCTTGTTTTGGTTTCAGCAAATAATTTATTAATAAATGCATCTAGTAAACCTCAAATAGTTATACTGAATATTTAAATTCATTGGCTAAAATTATGGCTTAAACAGTTGATATGTGAAACAAACAACACAATAAAAATGAGTTTTTAAAAATTAAAGTATATAACAAATTACCAAATTTTCCGTAAACCTGCCAAACTTCTTGCCTTGGGGCCTCCTATCTCTATTAGTTGTAAAAGAATATTGTATAAAACAAACAATTCATTCACGGCCTAACCCACAGGAATACAGTTAACTTACTGGTGCCCTGCTTTCAAGAATGTGAGATGAACTCAGCAGCACAGTGTTTTATTTCAGATACTTGAAAAGATCACAGCTCTTTATAATGGTAAATCATTTTTATTGACTGAATATTCACACCAAACACAAAAGCAATGCTGGTTCTTCTCCTTAATGGACTAGGATAGGAGAAGAGAGTTCAGTTTAGTTTCTTGCTGGGCTGCATGTACTTACATGCAAAACATTATCTTAAGATTCAGGGAAAGGTGGTTTGAAACAAAGACTTAAATAAAAATAGCACCAGAAGGACCAGGTACCAATAATCACATACTCCACCCATTCGGGAGTTTCATTTTGTAAAATATTATTGCACTTGTAATGTAAAAAGTAAATGATAGTAAATTACCCAACTCAGTAATTTTAAATACTTTGATGTATTCTGAACTAAGCAGTTTCAAAATGGTTTTGAGTTTCTCTTCAAAAGAAACCTGGCTAAGACAACTAAATCTAGCCATTTACTTTAAAAAGCAAGGAGAGAGGACCAAGTTTTGTTTCTAAACTACAACTGCACTATGAGAAAAGAGGCTATTTTAGATAGTGGTACGAATTTGGTCCACATCAAATACATCGTTATTATAAAAATAAACAAGTTTGTTTTTTGTAAAAAATAACATTGCATTCCTTGTTCAAATTGCACAGTACAAATAAGCTGTCTTAATACTGTTATAAGGTAATTAGAATTACATACATTGGATGGGTGTTTAAAGCAATTAAGGAGTATGCAGTTGTTTTCATAATGTATGAAAACAAATTTAAGTCATTTCTAGAAGTACATAAAATATTTTAAGTTTACAATGAAGAATGCATTCTTTACACACTAATTTTTAGTAGCCGTGATAATACAGGATTCAGCAGTCTATTTACATAGAAGTCCATCTTTATTCAATTTACAAAAGCAATAAATAAGAGACTATGTTAATTTGCACAAAACCTGCTGCATTTCATGATCAGTGTGACCATTTCTGTTACTTCATGACCAAGCCAATAAACCTGTCTTCCTCAGTTTTGCAGAGGAGCAAGCTCTGTCTTTGTATGTGTAGACATGCAGAATCCAGCATTAAAACCTTACAAATTATAATACAAGCCCTAAAATGAACAGTGCCTTTGAGTATATTTACACAAGAGTATTCACAAAAAGATACTGTTCTTTAATGCAAAATAGTTTAGTGGTATCTAACAGCAAAATTGAGAAGAACCCCCTCAGACCTCTGCCCACATTGGTCTAATGGGAATCAAGCTTGCTAAAACAAGCACATTAACTCACAGGTAAATAGCTTCCATCAATTCTGGACTGCGATTTGACTGGCTAGTAAAGCCAAGGAGAATGTTTCCATCATACTGGCACATATTGTGCCCCAGGGTAGCAATCTATTCAGGAGGACTGAATAAAGAGTCCAGCTGTATCCAAGGGAGCAAACAGGTAGCTCAAGTACCTGATAGACTATAGCAAGCACCTTAGCATTTATTTTTTTAAAAGCAGTCTGGACATAATGCAGAACCGGGAAACGTGAGAAGATGTAAGTAGTGAAAAAGTAAGCTCACCTGGGGCAAAACAATTCCTGTGGTTTAAGAGCTACCAACCTTTGAGTAAAACCAAAATATTCTCATGTACATCTGTACAATATTTACTTCTCACTGCAGCTTAAAATTTTTTTATGAAAGATGTTTTATATCACATTTTTATGGAGTCAAAAAGACTTCTTAGACAAGAAAGAATTAGTTAAAATCTAATAATACTTACCAAAGAGTCTCTGAACTGAGTTCTCCTGTTAAATCATCCAACTATGTCCAACATACTGAGTTGCACGCTGCTGCTAATTAATACTGCCCCTTTGTGATGGAACCTCACTGTTGTTAGGACACAGAACAGTCGTAAGTCCCATCCTGAAAAGGTTCTTCCTCCTCTGCTTGGGCTGTGTCCTCCTCTTTCCGGCTGACCATACTGCTGCTTCCAACTTCACCCTGGGGGATGCTTCCATGGCTGGAGGAGCCCCTGCTCTCCTCTGCCCGGGGGCTAGTCTGTTCCGGAGTCTTACCCATAGTTATTGGTTGGAAGGCATCTGGCTGGACCTGCTCTTCTGTTACCTCACTGAGCTTCTGCAGTTGTGGCTTAATGATGTTTAAAAATGGCTTATATCCAGGACTATGTAGAGAAAAAAACATTAGCTCATCTGCCATAATTCAAAAGGTTTGGTAGAATGTTATGGGTGAACTTCTACTGAACATTGATATGGTAAGGACAATGATAGATTAGGAGGGGGGAGAGGAGGCAAAGAAGGTAGGGAGGAAAGGCTTCTTGGGTGTCCTGCCCAGCAGAGGGGGCTGCACATTGCATATGCCTGAGGCTTAAGTTTCTAAGCATTAGGGGCAAAGGGTGATGTTTTAGAACCAGTATTACAACTAAAAATTGTATTTTACAATTGAAAGGCCAACAAGAGCTTAGACTTGAAAAAGGACCTTCAGACAACATTTAACCTAAATGCATGTGGCAATTAAGGAAAACCAGATCCAAGTAAGGGAAGTAACTAGCTCCAAATACACACATTAACTGGTAATAAAGACAAGGCTAGAGTCCAAGGCTCTTAACTGCAACCACAACTCTAATTTGGATTTGCTTGTAACTGCCATGGAATGTTAAATTCACATGGACCTTAACTTTGAATCTTTTCAAGTAGATATTTGTAGACTATTGCTTTCAATTCCACAGGGCTGCAAATCTGAAGTTCCAGTCTAATTCTAAGCTCATTTGCACTGCATCAAATCTTAAGTCAGTGATATACATTCACACTATAAATTATACACTGACCAACAGGGTAACTTTACTCGATGGAATTATCCATTTAAATAGCTGGGTATAGAATGATTACTAAAGAAAGTAGCTTAAAAATGAACATATAATAAATAATATATAATAAATAAAATATAATACATGAACCATAACTAAGCCTTAATGTGAAAGGACAGGATTCACCAAAAGACATGGAAGGACACCAAGCCTAAGGAAAGCAGCACTTACCAGTCTGTAGAGGCCCATCGGTCCACTGCATGGAGCCCTGTCTTTATGTTCTGTAACATCTCTCCATCTACCTCTGAAGACTGTGTAATAACCAAAATCTGATTGATTACTGAGGATTCTCTAAGAATCAGGCCTATAACGATGCACCAGTCTAGGCACCCTGCCTCCATGAAAATGTGTAGCAAATACCTAAATATAAGCAGAAACAAAATGATTTATGCTAAGGAAGATCTATAAGATGTACAGAAGTGCAATGATTATTAGGAGAGTAGCCCTATACCTATTTGCCCAAATACTCTGAATAGGCATTCTGTGATTTCAAATAGCCAAGAAACTCACCGAAGCTGGACCTGGGATTTATGAGGCCCTTTACTGGCCAACTCCATGGAAATGTGCTCCAGCTCTGACTGAGTTAAACTGAGTGTAGAGAAATTTTCATCCACCACTGTCCAGTCTCCATCCACCATGGAGCTACTTTCAGTCAAGTCTGTGGCTGAACCAATACTGCATTCATCACCTGATGAAGAATTGCCAAAAGTTACAACCAACTTCTTGGAGAAAATATATTTTCCTTTAATTTTAAATATTAGCTGTTCCTCAGATGTTGATTTCTCAGGATCTTGAAACTAAAACATGAAATCCATGGCTAAAATTACCATGTGAACATAGAAGACATTTAAAGAAAGAATTAGATAACCGACATTATGTACCTTTAGATGGAAAAATATACTAACACCACCTATGAAGCAGTCTTCCCCACCTCCCTCAATAAAATCTAGCTAGAGTTTGACCAAGTCTTTACATTCAGCTACTACAGGAAGTAGAGGAAACTGTTAAACTAAACCATGAAGATGTAATAAGCAAAATTATTATTGTGAGAAAATCCACAAAACCAAATTTCTTCCATGAATAAACTGCAAGGAAGGGAAAAGGAGAGGGTGGGGGAACATCCACTTAAAAAGAGAATTAAGAACACAATCACAATATGTGAACCTTATTTAAATCTTAACCTATACAAAATTATGATGCCTATGAAACAATTAGAAATCTGAATACTTAATGGATATTTGATGGTACCAAGGAATTATCAAATTTTTATAGGGATGATAATGGTATTTTGGTCATAATTCTTAAAGAGTCCTTGTAGGAAAAATACTGAAGTATTTATAGATAATATGTCATGGATTTTCTTCAGTTAATACAAGAGTGGGGAGGTACACCAAACGTGGCCATTAGTGATGTAAGCTGAGTGATGGCCACATGGGGGAGGGAGGGGAACCCACTATATTATTAACCATACTTTTTAATATATTTGAAATTATCTCTTTAAAAAAGTTTTCTAAAGTAATGGCACCATCTCACACCCATCAGGATGACTACTATCAAAAAACTGAAAGTGAGTGTTGGTGAGATGTGGAGAAAATAGAACCCTTATCCACTGCTGATAACTTAAAATGGTGCAATTGCTATGGGAAACATTATGGCGATTCCTCAAAAAAAATGCAAGTAGAATTATGACCCAGCAGTCCCATTTCTGCATATATATACCCAAAATAACTGAAAACAGAGTCTCACAGAAATATTATATACCCACGTTCACAGCAGCATAATTCACAACAGCCAAAAGTAAAAGCAACCCAAGTGTCCATCATCAGAAGAATACACAAAACGTGGTACCTGCATACAAAGGAATAAAACATGCTCCAAAAAGATGAACATGAGGACATTTATGCTAAGTGAAATAAGCTGGTCAGAAAAAGACAAACACTATATGATTTCCTTATATAAAGTACCTAGAATAGTCAAATTCAGACAGAAAAAATAAAATGGTGGTTGCCAGTGGCTGGGGGAAGAAGGGATGGGGAGTTCTTGTTATTAAATAACACATACAGAGTTTTCGTTTTGAAGATGAAGAGCATTCTGGAGGTTGATTGCAGAACAATGTGGGCGTAATTAACACTACAAACTGCTTAAAAATGGTCAAGCTGTTAAATTGTGTATTCTACCACAATTTAAAACAAAACTAATGAGATCTGTAAGCCTCCTCACATAGCAGAAGCTCAGGTAATAGTGATGACAGACTGATAATCAAACATTAGACAAATGCCTGGCCACTAAAAAAACTGCAAACTCAGACAAATTGTTGTTTAAGCTTCTATACTGTATAACCCTATGCCAACACAAATTGCTTCAAAACCTCTTCAGTTTGTGATTTACCCATTACTATAGAGCAGAGGTTGGTGTACATTTTTTTGTAAAAGGGCCAGATAGTAAATATTACAAGCTTTTAAGGCCAAGAGGCAAAATCAAGGATATTATGTAGGAACTTTATTCCTAGGATATTTATTTTGTTCACATAAAATAAATATGGCAAAGTACACATAAAACATTTATTTTATGTTCACATAAAATAGATATGGCAAAGTACAGTCAAGGCCAGTTTGGCCTTGTTCTACAAACTTGTTCTACAAACTTTCTATATCTCCAGTGGATACAAACGGTTAATCCTCCATCACTATAGAAAAAGAGTGAAGGTCTATCTCTGAAGTGCTATAGCACATAAACTTTCTTCAAAGGAACTGAAGAAGAGCTAGGATTTAAAATGACATTTACCTTTATTAGATAAAGGTGACAAGAAGGCATCTTGCATTTGTGGTCCATGGGATGAAGCTGTGTCTATCTCATGATGGGTGGGGCCAATGTTGCTGAGCCAGCTCTGACTTCGCTGGATGTTGGAGATGCCAGCATCCATCTCAAGGTTTAAAAATGGGTCAGCTGATTGAGACTTTAACAGCTGCTCTCCCACTGCAGAGTGGGTCCGAAAACAAAAAATGGAGGAAGAAATTGAAGATGCACACACTGACATTTTCAATTCAGCTCTTTTAGCTTCCCCCACCTGCCTACCCAGTAAGAACAGTTCAAAGGCAATTACTGTCCTATACTGTATCAGCCACCCCAAAACTA
Organism: Pongo abelii; assembly: GCF_028885655.2. Lineage (NCBI taxonomy): Eukaryota > Metazoa > Chordata > Mammalia > Primates > Hominidae > Pongo > Pongo abelii. The sequence goes on from NC_071998.2 coordinate 52,761,982, forward strand.
GAGACATGGGATTGTGTAACAATGGACTGACCATACAATACCACCTAACAGTTGTATCATCTTATCTCTTACTGGGGCTAGGCAAAACTTTATTATGTTGATCTTCTAAGTGATTTGCTTTGGCTCTTAAGATAACATGAAGTTTCCAAATGCCAAAGTTAAAAGTTTTGGTTTCAATATTCATAAATAGTAATAGTAGAACAGTCTTCATAAAAAGACCTGAATTTAAAAACTTTAAATTTTTATTTCACCAAAATGTACACTTTCAGTTTGTCCTCTCCTAGTTTAGAAGGTGGCCTTACTGTTCCCCTGGAATGAGTTCTGTCAGCTTACTCTGAGGTCCATGTCTATCTCATTCCAGAACTCCTTCCCACAATAACATAAGCATGGCAGCTTTTATATTCAGGCAGTTCTCAACTTCTTTATAATCCAAGAATGATTAGATTTTTGAATTAGACTTCAAGGTCACAAGACTTAGAGACATAGGTTCTACTTTATTTACATCTTTGGTCAAACAGTGGGCATTCCAACTCATGTACAAAAAGTTGGCTTTTATCCATTCCTAAGTTTGGAATGAAAATAATTCCTTGACTATCAACTAATAGCAAAATGTGTAAATACATGGAGTAAAATACAATTCTCCTTGTACAAGTGACATGAAGTCTACATTACCAGTTCGGTATTTTCCATTTTTGAAAGGAGAACTGATAGAAGAGGCTGGGATGATTGGAAGTGGCCACAGGAAATCTTTGTGGAGTCTCTTCAGAGCTATTACAAAGTTGTCTACCCGGGCAGCTCGGGTACGTTCCTTGCATAGCCAACTAATTAGTTCAAAGCCCAGCTGGGCTGCAAAGCAGCCAAGGTCCTTTAACCTCACATCTTCTAAGAGGCGCCGAGCATGTCTCCAGAGCATCATGTCAATATACATGTTCTCAGCACAGTCACTGTCTTTGCTCCATCTGTAAGTGGAAACACAAGAAAGCTACAGAATAATCTTTACTGGAGGATTTCACATACTTATTACGCAGAGGTACTGATAAAGCTGACAAGGAGATAAGAGATCCAAGATCTAATTCTGATTGACAATGAAGATAAAGTATCAACGCTTCTCCTCCGTGTTACACCACAACCCTCGGAACACAGTAGGCTAAGACACATTTGTAGAATGAATACAGGGAACAGGAAAAGGGGGATGGAAGAAGTCAGACCAGGAGGCAGGTGATGGGTGGCTGACGGAAATAAAGGCAGCAAACCTGTATGCTGTATTTGAAAAGCCCAGTGAAAAGAGGGAAGGAGAGCACATCAAAGAAACTAAGGATAGAGAGGCAAAGTGAAATTAAATTTCTCAGTGTGAGTCATGCAGACATATGAAAAGAAAACCAACTTTTTTTTTCTTAAATGACAAGGTTTCACAATGTCACCCAGTCTGGAGTGCAGTGGTGTGATCATAGCTCACTGCAACCTCAAACTCCTGGGCTCAAGCTATCTTCTGCACCTCAGCCTCCCAAGTAGCTGGGACTACAGGTACTTGCCACCATGTCTAGCCAATGTATTTTTATTTTTGCAGGGATGGCATCTTGCTGTGTTGCCCAGGCTCATCTTGAACTCCTGGCCTCAAGCAATCCTCCCACCTTGGCCTCCCAAAGTGCTGGAATTATAGGTGGGAGCCACCTTGCCAGTCCTGAAACCAATTTTTAAAAATTACAACTTGACTAAGTATAGTCTCTTGTTCCTGACTCACATGAGCTAATGTGGGGGAACTGGTTTGCTAACTGGATAATGTGGTGCTTTAAGTGATAGGCAGTTTAGTGGTGAGGTAAAGAGCCTAGTCTCTGGTGCAGTACTGCCTGGATTCGGATCTTGGCTCTGCCACTCATTTGTTGTGTGAACATAACTAAGTTTATTTTCCTAGGCCTCTGTTTCTTCATCTATACAATGTGGCTAACCCTCATAGAGTTGTTTAAAATAGGACCTATGTATGTAAATGCTTAGAATAAGGCCTGGCATGTAGTAAGCACTTGTTAAAAAACAGTAAAACAGGCCGGGCGTGGTGGCTCATGCCTGTAATCCCAGCACTTTGGGAGGCAGAGGCAGGAGGATCACCTGAGGTCGGGAGTTTGAGACTAGCCTGACCAATACGGAAAAACCCTGTCTCTACTAAAAATACAAAATGAGCCAGGCGTGGTGGTGCATGCCTGTAATCCCAGTTACTTGGGAGGCTGAGGCAGAAGAATCGCTTGAACCTGGGAGGCGGAGGTTGCGATGAGCTGAGATCAAGCCATTGCACTCCAGCCTGGGCAACAAGAGCGTAACTCCATCTCAAAAAACAAAAAACAAAAAAACCCAGTAAAACATGACAATAACAAACGTTCAATAAGCTCTCACTATGTGCCCAAGCACGGTAGTAAGAATATAAACATATGTTCATGTTATCCTGGGGGGGAAAAAAAAGAGAATATGAACAATATAAAACAAAGGATTAGGTAAGGAAAAAAATGAGACAACAACATAAGAACATAGGAAGGAATACATAGGCCTCACAAACCAGAGGAAATTCTCATGATTTTATAATGTTAGTGTGAATTCACAGTCATCTCTCAGAAGACAATATCCCATCTATGGGTGATAGCAGTTTCAGTCTCCAGCATACAATTCATTTGGCTCCCCCACTGTCTAATAACTTCTCTAATCAATAGGTCACAGGAGTGTCAAATGCATTAGCACTAAATTTTTATCTAAAGGTATAATTAGAAGGAAAGGTAAAATTACTGACTTTAAGAAGGCTTTTGGATTACCTACAGATTTATCTATCTTCCTTTTAGTCCTCTATCATCAGAGGTAATTTAAAAGTTTGTTGCATTTTCAAATCAAAACCACAACGCGATGCCACCTTACTCCTGCAAGAATGACCATAATCAAAAAACAGTAGATGTTGGCATGGATGTGGCCATCAGGGAACACTTCTACACTGCTGGTGGGAATGTAAATTAGTACAGCTGCTATGGAAAACAGGGTGGAGATTCCTTCAAGAACCAAAAGTAGAACTACCATTTGATCCAGCAATCTCACTACTGGGGATCTACCCAGAGGAAAAGAAGTCATTATTCAAAAAAGATACTTGCACACACGTTTATAGCAGCATAGTTCACAATTGCAAAATCACGGAACCAACCCAAATGCCCATCAATCAACGAGTGGATAAAGAAACTGTCGTATATACGTATATATGATGGAATACTACTCAGCCATAAAAAGGAATGAATTAACAGCATTTGCAATGACCTGATGAGATTGGAGAATATTATTCTAAGTGAAGTAACTCAGGAATGGAAAACCAAATGTAGTATGTTTCTCCCTGATATGTGGGAGCTAAACCATGAGGACGCAAAGGCATAAGAATGATACAATGGACTTTGGGGACTTGGGGGAAAGGCTGGGAGGGGGCAAGGGATAAAAGACAACAAATATGGTGCAGTGTATACTGCTTGGGTGATGGGTGCACCAAAATCTGACAAATCACCACTAAATAACTTCTTAATGTAACCAAATACCACCTGGACTCCAGTAACTTATGGGAAAAAACAAGTTTGTAGCATTTGGCCGGGTAAGGTGGCTCACGCTTGTAATCCCGGCCCTTTGAGAAGCAGAGGCAGGTGGATCCTTGAGGCCAGGAGCTCGAGACTAGCCTGGGCAACATGTTGAAACCCCGTCTCTACTAAAAATAAGAAAATTAGCCGAGTGTGGTGGCACATGCCTGTAATCCCAGCTACTCGGGTGGCTGATGCAGGAGAATCACTTGAACCTGTGAGGCGGAGGTTTCAGTGAGCTGAGATGGTGCCACTGCATTCCAGCCTGGGCGACAGAGTGAGACTCTGTCTTAAACAAGTTTGTTATATTCAGAACAGGTACATCAAGATCTATTCCAGAAAAAGGGGCAGAAACTATTCAGAGGGTACTGAAGTGAACTTGGGAGGAAGAAAAAAGGGAAGCCTTCTGTGTGGTCTCTGCTTTTTGGGAATGGAAAAAGAAACTGCAATTGGATTAAATAGTTGTTTCCATTAAGACCTAATTTTGTAAATGTCTTGAAATGCAATGTGTCATGAATGCCCAAAAAGCAGTAATGGCTCTTTATTATTTTACCTTTTTCCAGAGGGACCAGATGGCATACTTAGTGTTTTCTGTAAACTGAATTTACTGGGAGGAACATTTTCAGCTGACTGGGATAAACTGATGCTTCGATTCCTGAAGAACTCAAATCCACCACTTGAACTGGGTTCCTAGGATTACAGACAATATGCAGTACCATTAAAGAAAGATGCTATGTAGGTGTATGGCCTAGAGAAGATGTATAACTTTTGCAACTAACCTGAGCTGTGGGTGTGGATGGAGGTGTCTCAGATTCTCCAGAGCCAATGGCTTTAAGAAATCGAATCATGTGTCGACAAAGGTCCCACTTGCCTTGTTCTAGTGCTGTGTTGAATAGAAGGGTAGCATGTTGCCTACTTACTGCAGGGACTTCCATATTCTACAAAAAACAACCAGGACAGCATTCTTTTTATACTACACAATTTGGGAAGATAATAGCAATTCTTTATCTCTAGTTTTCTAAACTCAAAGAATGTAGCCACACCACCACAGGGGTTAGTTTAATAGTAAGATTAAAAAGTACTATACAAGGAAAAGCGAGGCAAGTACTCTTCTGGTGTAGGTAAACTATAATTTATTAAACTCCCACTACATGCCAGATACCATACATATACTTTAAGTCATTATTTCATTTATTTCTCCCAGTGACTCTGCAGATAAGCATATCATTTGTATTTTACAAGTGAGGAAACTGAGTTAAGTAAATTGTTGAAGATCAGCAGAAAAGGAAGAAAAAAAAGGGAGGTTCGCCCGACTCCAAAAAAGGTCAGGTCTGTCTCCTGTTGCAGAGTTTTCTGAGGATGTGACTAAAATCTCTGCTTTGGGCAATAGCAAGTAGTAAAGTTCTGCTGCACATTCAGAATCCTCCATTTTTCTTTCACAAATTTAACCTGCCTATCTTGGTCTTTATGGAAAGGTGCCTAATAGACAACTGTTAATTGTAGTTATTATCTGCCAATCCATAGCAACTTAGAAATTCTGTTGCAGAAAAAATTACATTGTCAGGGAGATACAGTGAAGTTGCAAGGAGTGACCCGGAACCAAAAAACAGCTGCATTTATTTTGATTCTATTTTTAAAACCCCATGTCTTTTTCTTTAGGGTTAGCCATGGAATCATACTTCAAGGCCACCTGGCCTCTACTTGTGAGTGTCTCCTCTGGTTTCAGTCCATTGTCATGAAGCAAAGAAGCTGACAGGAAATCTGCTTCAGGCAGAGATTCAAACCAGGTTTATGGTTAGCTGCTTATTATCAATGAAAACAACTTTGCAGTTAACTGGAAAGAATCTTTAAGTGTAGCCTATCAAATAACCAACTGTCAAGCCCTTTTGTCAAATATCTAATGAAATAAATTTTCAGGAGTTGCAAAGAAGCCATTATTTTGAGAAAAACTGTGTGCTATGAGGATCTTTGCTGTGGCAGGCCTAAGCCTTCTCAGCTTGCTTTGGGGAAGACTAGCTCAAGGTGCTCTGTTATGACCATGCTCTAATAAGTGTCCCCTCAGCAACCCACACTGAAAGGAAACAAATCTAGTGTTGTGGGAAGCTCAGACTCACTAATATCTCAAATAATACTTTCTTTGCTATGTTTCTTATGTAATATTTCAATAATCTTATGTAATATTTCTTACATGTTCCTATTACATGTATTCTAATATACATATTAAATTTCTTCAATATATTAAATTTTCAAAATACTACTCTGAACTCATTAATCTGTTTTAGGCCTATTTATGGACAATGGAAAAAATATCTCTGCAATGTTACTTTATGACATTCAAAGGAATCTGTCTGAATTCTTCCAAATTAAAGATATAAACAGAAAATTTGACTATGAATTCCTTAAACACAATCATGGTGTCAAAATAGGACATTTCTATTTTTCTAAGTTTAAGCTCATTAATTCTTCCGCTTTATAAGAAGAGAATTGTTACCTGTAAGATAATAAGGTAAGAGGCAGCTGTGTCCAAATCCTGAGCCATCAAACATTCCTCAAACAAGTCCTTAGGGTTTCCAACAGCTGCAAAAAGGTAATTCCATAGGGCATATTCGGTCTTCCTGGCACAATGGACAACTGTCTGCAGGAAGAGGGGGAACTCAGTGATAAATTTTGCTACAGTGGGAAGCAGAGGGTCGGGAATGGGCTCCCGTGAGGTAGCTTCTTCTTCCAGTACTTCATGGAGCATGAGCTCCAGCACATGAGGGAAGTAAGGTAATGTGGCACAGGACTGGGCCAAGAGCAAGGCTTGCTCCCCAAGGTTTCTGACCAGAAGTTGACGTAGAATGTGGTGGAGGTAGATCTGAGAGGTTCTCTCCACAACACAGAAAGGGAAGAGCACCTCCAGCTGTTCTCTAGCATTGTTCCGAGTATACAAAGAATCATAGAGCAAAGTGTCATTGACAGCACCAAGGACTAAAGCATCTTCAAACAGAACAGCTAGCGGGTAAATGTTGATGTGGAAAGGCAGCATGATCCGCTGGGACAAGAAGGAATGGGGCTTGCGGTGATCCCTAGGGAAGAGAGGGAGCCAAACTTTCATCCCTGAACCACCACAGCTCAGCCAGAGGGCCTCCAGAAGGTGACGTTTCTGTTTATTTGCTCGACACGTTGTCCAGACATTTTCAACAGACTGGGCTAGTACAACAGGAGGACAGAATGGCAGCTGGAGAAGGAGAGACAATAATCAAGTTGTTTTCCTATTAAATCTGCAGGTTCTTAAGTTCCTAGGTACTAGTTTACTAAGTCTTTCAAATGATAGTATAATACTTTTTTGGGAAAAGCAAAGGGATCTAATTAGAATTAGAGTTAATAAAAGTATCCTGGCCTTTTAAAGTATATACACTTAAATCTGAAAACAAAACACCCCATGAACTTCACCAGTCTATCGCTATTTTTTCCATTAGAATTCGCAATGAATGATGCCTAAGCAGTAACATATGGAGTATGGAACATTTCATGATCATTTTGGGACCTTATCCTCCAGTCAGTCAGTCTTACACCCAGAGGCTTAAGACTAATTTTATGGACTTAATTTCTCCTTTCCAAATCATAAAATACTCTTCTCTTAAATTCTTTCATTCCTTCATCCTCATCCCATACCTTCTTAATGTTTGAAAAGAAATGACTTGTACTTTACTCACAAGTTTCCTTTGGTTATTAGGGTTACTGTCCTTCTCCCGGATCTGTGGGCCTGACCTGTCCCTCTGCATCATGATGAGCTGTCCTGCCAGGTTTAACATAATGCTCTCTGCACCACGAGCCTGAAATTTAAGAAAAAGCAGCTAAATTCATACTTTTGTATCGGTATGCTTTCCGCATCTCCCCCCAATCCATAAGGTTTATAGGTTAAACAATCTACATTATTTATTGAGGTTGTACTATGTATAGCCATTCTGCTAGGTTCTGTGGGAATACAAGGAGCTTTCTGGCTAGGATGGTACAAAGCCTGACACATAATGCAATTAATGAACACCACCAGTGACATATGATTGAGGGCAGAGTTGAATTATCCTGAAAAAGCTAAGAGAACTTCAGAAGTTTATAAAAATGAGAGATCACTTCAGTGATCTAGCTGCTATAACAACAGAAAGTTTAAAAGATGCGGTGAACCTGACAGATGAGGAAGACATACACGAGTGGGAGAGTAAGGGTTGGTACTCTAATGGAAGTGTGCAATGAAAACGAAGACATGGAACTATTGGGAAAGTGAGAACAGTCTGGCTAGACTAGGGACATTATGAGAACAAAGCTGGATGGTAACAGACCTTCAAGGAGGATTCAGAAAGCCAGGTAAAAGAGAGCAGGAAAGAAGCCACTACTTATGGTTCTTGAATAAGACAGTTATTTAAAAAATCAGAGTTAATCAGGATAGGTTACTGAGGAGAGGCAGATTTCATGGGTGTTGACTTCAGAAATGAGGAAATAGTCTGCCTTTTTATAATGAAAAATTTCAATCAAACCTCAGAGAGCCTAGTATAATGATTTCCTATTGAGCCCTATCACCCAACTTAAACCATTATGCACATTAAACTTTGAGCAGCCCTGTTTTAAAAGGCATCTCAGATATCAAGTCATTTCCATCTGTAAAGAGGAAGGAACATTTTGGTTAAAAAAAATAGAACTTACTGCTATCCCAGACATGAAAGGTAGAAAAAGAGATGAACCAAAGACGATTTCCAGGTTAGCTGAGGTGCTAGAGAAGTTGAAGTTATTATCAGTGATAGAAGACAGGAAGAGAAATTAGACAAGGGAAAACCAAAGAGTTTCCCTTTTTCTTTCTGGTTCATTTAATTTGAAAAAATAAAAAAAAAAATCTTAAGACTTCCAAGTAAAAATGTGAGCAATGACTAAATCAGAGATGACTGTACCAGCATCAGAAGCTTAAAGGTGAGGCTGGGCCAGGTCGGACGTGGTGGCTCACACCTGTAATCCCAGCATTCGGTGGGAGGCTGAGGTGGGTGGATCACGAGGTCAGGAGTTCAAGACCAACCTGGCCAAAATGGTGAAACCCCGTCTCTACTAAAAATACAAAAATAAGCCGGGCATGGTGGCAAGCGCCTGTAATCCCAGCTACTTGGGAGGCTGAGGCAGGAGAATCGCTTGAACCCGGCAGACGGAGGCTGCAGTGAGCCAAGATTACACCACTGCACTCTAGCCTGGGTGACAGAGCAAGACGCCGTCTTAAAAAAAAAAAAAAAAAAAAAAAAGAGGCTGGTAAACTGAAGGAGACAGACAGATGTTTCTCAGGCACAGTAGCCAGGGAAAAAAGAGCAGTGGGCCATCACTTGAGCTTTTGGAAGACAAAAGAGAAACAGGGAAGCACAATGCTATACATGCTATATAAACAGAAGGAAAGAATTTCAGGGAGGAAAGAGTGACTATTCAAAACTGGTGGGATTGTGTCCCAGGCTTTGCTGCATGCTGGCTGGCTGAATTTAAGCTACCAATTATCATTTAGGGTTCATCAAGAAAACAGCAGCCACCCTATATATTCTAGTTGCAAAATACTTGGCTATACAAACTACTCTTGCTTACTGCTTTCAGATTCTACAGGGGATTATGTATAAAGAAATGACTAAATAAAAAAATTGGGTATCTATCCAGAAAGTAATTTGGAGGTATGAGAAGCGAACATGGAATTTAGGTGTGTGGGAACTAGAAGAGTCAGACACCTGGATAACAGTAAAATGTAGCTAGATGGCAGAGGAAAAAGAAAAAGACACAAACACCTGTTTGTGCAAAACAAAACAGCATGACTGGGGATTGCATACACTAAAACACTTCAAAAGACCTTAAAGGCATTTACTGTAATTCACCACAATATGAGTAATGTTTATAATGACTACCTTAAGTTTTAAGATGGTAGATTTCACATTTCATACTAATTCATTAAAAAAGTACACTTCTCTTTTCTTCAGTGAGTGGGTATTATCAGTATCCGATCTTAGTATTCAACACTTTCTGATAATGTTAAAGATGACTGCAACAGCACTCTCAGGCAACTTTAATAAAGCTTTCAGAAAAAGCAAGGGCTACCTGTATGCCCAAAATCCTAAATTTGAAGGAACCCCAAACTCAATCTCTTACCCTAAAGAAACCCCTGGCAGATGATTCTCTAAGAGAGTTTCAGTAACAAGGAGCTCACTCTCATGGAGAGACTATCTTGCTGTTGAAGAGTTTTCACTGTTACTACTATTTTTTTTGAAAACTTTAGTATTAAATGAAAACTTACTTTGCTCTAGCATTCTTTGTCTTCCCTCTATGGTAATCAGTCAATTTTAACTTCTTAATCTGCTCTAGCCAAATTAAGCACCTTCTCTTTGTAAAAGGCCCTCTCAAAATATGGTATCCAGGACTACTGATGCCACTGGTTGCCTACTCTATCTGGGATATATAAGAGTCCTTTTTTAAATATGAAAACTTTAAACATAATTAAAAGTATGGAGAATAGTATAATGAAATTTCACACTGCCATCATCCAGATTCACAATTATCAAGATATTCCTTATGTGCTCCATCCATCCCTTATTTTTTTTTCAGTTTTGTCAGAGTATTTTCAATTAAGATATGCTACCCATTTTACTTCTACATATTTAATATGCGTTCCTAAAATATATGGGCATCTGCTTACATAGCTACAATGCTAGCATCACATCCAATAAAATTTACAATTATTCCCTACTTTCTCTTTCCATTAGTATTTAAATATCCCTAATTGTTTCAACAGTGTCTTTTCATAGCTGGTTTGAATGAAGATACAAATGAGCTTACTGACTTGGTTCTGCAGGGTAGTGATTACCACATTTGCCTCACAAATGACTTTTACCCACTGCATTTGGTTTTTATGGCTTCAAAGTCTTATTTAATCTAGAAGATTCACTCCTTCTTCCCCCACGTTAGTGACTTGTAGCTGTCCAACAGAATGTCTTGTATTCTGCTTCCTTGTGGTGGGGAAGATGTCTCTCTATACTTGATTTGATTTGGGTTCAAGATTTTTGGCAATAATTCTTGTGAACTTCATGTTATATCACCTCAAGAAGCATACCATATCTGGTTTTCCCATTTTTAGTGATAAGATTGATTAGTTCCTCAGGACTGCAAAAATGATTTTTAAATTGTCACTTTTTTTCACACCTTTTATCTAAACTTCTGTAAAACAGTATATTCCCTTATCAATTAGGACTAACTGGTTACCATTAAATATGGTTTGCAGAGGAAATGGGAGCTATATTTTAAAGGAGAAAACCAATTTTACCTATAGAAGGGAGACCAAGGCCGAGCACGGTGGCTCATGCCCTTAATCCCAGCACTTTGGGAGGCCGAGGTGGGCAGATCATGAGGTCAAGAGATTGAGACCATCCTGGCCAACATGGTGAAACCCTGTCTCTACCAAATATACAACAATTAGCTGGGTGTGGTGGCGTGCACCTGTAGTCCCAGCTACTTGGGAGGCTGAGGTGGGAGAATCGCTTGAGCCTGGGAGGCAGAGGTTGTAGTGAGCAGAGATTGCACCACTGCACTCTAGCCTGGCGACAGAGTGAGACTCCATCTCAAAAAAAAAGAAAAAAGGAAAAAAAAAAAGAAGGGAGACCAAGATGCTTAAGATGCTTAAGGGGTCTAGAACAAACATCACATGAAATAGTTGGAGATATGGAAGTATTTAGCATGCAGATAAGACGACAGAGAGGTTTGAGGAAAGAAGGAGAAGCCAAGGAATGACAACTGTCTGCAGATATTTTAGGGGTCATCATGTGGAAGAGGGACTAGCTTTTACAATTTTACAATGTCTTCTTACAAAGAATAGAGAACTGGGATAGAAGGTAACAAAATCGATTTTAGATTCATATAAGTAATATTAAATTCCCTATAACTGGATAGTCTAGTCTAGTCTGTTTTCTAATTATTTTATGGAGTGTTGAGGTTTGATCGAAGTGCCTCGATAGGAAGTAAAAGACAGACTGCCCAGACAGGGATGACAAATAAATCTACATAGAATTTTCCTCTGACAGTCAGTTCCCAGTTGACATGAAGTTTAGAAACCACTGAAATAGAAAGTTATGCAACGTGGGTCCTGGTTGCCCTACTTCTTACCCTGTTACTTTACCGAGAAACTATGGGATTATACTTTCTCTTTCCTCATAATTAACTAATTATAAAGCCCTTGCTATTCTATACTCATTCTACTTCTTTCCATATCCTTTTTCACTGCCCAAGTTCAGACTGTGAACACCACTGACCTAGATCATTACAATGACCTCCCAGTTGCTCTCCCTACAGTAGTTTTGTCTTACTCCAGTTCATTTTCCTCCTTACAGTAAACATTATAAACCTTAGATCTAATAATACCTACCTTAAAACACTAGACTTAAAGTCTAAAATTATCAATATTATCTACAAGACTCATATCCTCTTTCACTTTCCATGTCCCAGTCACTCTAACATTCTTCCAATTCCCTGAGTGTGTCATGTTCTGCCTTGTCTATATGGGCCTTTGCACTACTGTTCCTTCCACCTGAAAATCCATCCCCTCTTAACTTAGATAATCTCCACTTATTCTCCTGGTTTTAATTTAAATGATACAGAAATCTCTGATTGTTCAGACTATAATAGGTTTTTGTTATACGCTCTCACAGTAATGTATACTACTTTTTGGTACACATAACAGGAACAATTCATTATGTATGTAATTATTTATTTAATGCCTGAGCAGAAACCATGTCTTTTTAATTTGCCACTGCAACCCAGCATTCTCATATAAGGTACATTTTAGACACTTAGTATTTATTTGCTGAACAAATACTTCCTAATATGGACTCAAATACTAAAAACAGAGGTGTAAACTCCAAAGACCTTTGATAATGGAATGGTACCTGCTGTGGCATTTTCAAGGTGATTCCATTCTCTGTACTCACTGATGTCAGAGTGACAGATACCACCAGGAAAGGGTGAGGAATGTAGCGTGACATGGAAACCTCCTGAAGAACTTGAATACCAGCAGTAGTATTTGGACTGTAAAACCAAAAGAAACCCACATACCTCAACAACAATGCTAATAAGATTTTCTTTCTTTTCCACTAGTAATAGTATTAGATTTCATGCTTATGGAAGACTCAGATGTCTTACTAACTATCATCTTTCTCTCCATATATCCTTCGATCAGGAAGTTGGCAAGGTTGAGGGGAACCACAGAACATATATGGGGATGAGAGAGAAAGAAAGGGAGTAACAAATAGGAGGGAAGACGAAAACTAGGGAAGAAGCTATAAGAATACAAATATTTAAGGGGAAAAAACTAGTGGGTTGAGAAAGAATGATGGTTCAATCATTGAGGCTAGTGAGATGTCTTAATTTTTATCTTGCATTACTCCTCAATCACTGTGCTGTTTCAGTAAATACATTGTATTTACTGAAGTAAATTCTATTTACTCAGTAGAGTAAATAGAACTCAAGAGGTGTGGTCTAAATATGTTGCAAGTAGACCAGATGCCAATACAAATATAAGGCAACGTGCAGCAGCAACAACACTGCTGATTTTTTACTGCCCCAGACTACAGCCATCTAGCTCAGTGGAAATATAAGTCAGTTTGCTAAGGACATGCTTCCTACAGTCTTAAAGTTGCAGAACTCCTTCAAATTCCCACCAAGTATTGAGAGCACCAGGAGAGTCAGTAACCATTTATTTTTACGGTTGTGAAAAAAATTTAGTATCTAAGGGTTTACCTCATCCCAAACTAGATTTTTTTCAAATGACTCCAGGAAGATAAGCTAAAGAAGTTAGTGTAGGATATTTCTTTTTTCTTAGCTATTATATCAATATCACTAATTAAAACTCCTTGCTTTTTATTTTACCTCTAACAAAAACAAGATTGAATATAAAAGTGGAATAACTGTTTTGAGAAAACAAAAACTACAAAAGAGAAACGTGGTAAATAGGAGCAAAAAGTGACTTCTCATATGCCAGATACTTACCCATCAGATTTTCTTTCAATACTGTAAAGGCATATTGAACAGTCTGCTCTAAATACTATTACCATGTCCTGGAAGACACTAAGCAGTAATGTTTCTGCTTGTGCTTTGGTGACATGAGCAAAGGCATTGTCCAGATTTGATGTTCGCAAATATACTCTAAGCTGAAGAAAACAAAAATAAAGAAAATTATAAAAACAAGATAACTACTAGGGATGACCAAATACTTTAAACATGCTATTTTTATCTTCTGACTTTTTTTTTTTTAGTAACAGGAGTTAAAAGAACTATCTAAGCTTTAACAATAAATGGATTATGTTTACATATTTTTGCAGACTAGGCTCATTCTATGAGTAAGCAAAAAACGAAGTGATCAAAACTGAATGTACTATTATAAAATATTCCTGTTAGACCTGCTTTATTTATTTATTTATTTATTTATTTAAAGACAGGGTCTCACTCTGTTGCCCAGGCTGGAGTGCAGTGGGCATGATCTCGGCTCACTGCACCCTCCACCTTCCGGGTTCAAGCAATTCTGCCACCTCAGCTTCCCAAGTAGCTGGGATTACAGGGGTGTGCCACCACACCTGGCTAATTTTTGCATTTTTAATAGAGATGGGGTTTCACCATGTTGGCCAGGCTGGTCTTGAACTCCTGACCTCAGGTGATCCACCTGCCTCAGCCTCCCAAAGTGCTTGGATTATACGCATGAGCCACCGCACCTGGCCTAGACCTGCAGATTTAGACCTGATACATAATGAGACCAGCTGTTTCTCAAAACAAAAAACCAGATACAGTAGTCTCTCTTATCCATGGCTTTGCTCTCCACAGTTTCAGTTATCTACAGTCAACCATGGTCTGAAAATAGGTGAGTAGAGTATACTAAGATATTCTGAGAGACCACATTCATATAACTTTTATTACGATATACTGTCATAATTGTTTTATTATTAGTCATTATTAATCTCTTACAAATTAAACTTTATCATAGGTATGTATGTATAGGAAAAAAGATAGTGCTATATAGGGTTCAGTACTATTAACAGTTTCAGGCATCCACTGATGGTCTTGGAATGTATCCCCCATAGTTAAGGAGGGGTTACTGTAAATCAGTAACTAAATAAATCTATCTCTGAGGACAGCCATTCTTATATCATGAAATTTTTTGCTTTTAACTCATTTTCAAACTCCATAGAGAATGTCTGACAGCTAAAATTCTTAGAAAAGGTTATCTTAGAAGTCTCAATTGTCACTTAAGAATTTTTTAAAGTAATAACCTGAAAAGAAAATCCCACTACCTAAAAGAAGCTACATTCTTGATTAAAAAATAAAATGTTTTCTTCAGTTTTCACTAGACTGTTTTCTATATAAAATTAAATCATGCTTAATAGCTTTAAAATATAAAAGTCTGTTATTTCTGAGAGAAAAAACTTACCTCTTCTTGACGGTCATTTATGTTGTAACACGCAAGGACCATAAAATCATTCCACCAGGCTAAGCCACCTGTCACGATCATATTTTGCTCCTTAAAATAAAAAATTTTAAAAAAATTTACCTTATGCTACCAGAAATTATAACAAAGTAATATATTTATAAAAATTCTTACCCAGACAAAGCTCAAATTATTATTATTTTTTGAGACAGTCTCACTCTGTCACCCATGCTGGAGTGCAGTGACTCGATCTCAGCTCCCTGCAACCTCCGCCTCCTGGGTTCAAGTAATTCTCATGTCTCAGCCGCCTCCCAAGTAGCTGGGATTACAAGCATGCACCAACACACCTAGCTAATTTTGTATATTTTGTAGGGACAGGGTTTCGCCATGTTGGCCAGGCTGGTCTTGGACTCCCAGCCTCCAGTGATCCGCCTGCTTCAGCCTCCCAAAGTGCTGGGATTACAGGCTTGAGCCACTGCGCCCAGCCAAAGATCAAATTATTTCTGCTCTTACTCTCCCTCTCTCCAGTGATAACTCTGGAGCCTTTATTAATAATGATCCATATCCTATTTTTAAAAATAAATATTTCTTTAAGAAGGCAAATATAGCATTAAAAATAACTGGGTGCTACATAGCATCATCATTCTAACACCCATTAGGGCTTAGTGTAAATTCTGGCTTAATCACTTATCAGATGAGTAACTGAATCCTAGTTTGTGTTTGTGTTTACATCAAAAGATGAGTAACAGTAGTGCCTTCACTGGGTTGCTGTGCAGATGAGTAAGATAACATATATGAAAGTGCCTTAAAATGCCTAACACACAATAGGCACCTAGTAAGTACTGATTTCCTTCTCTTCCAACTGCATGCGTATATGTACACACACATACACATACACACACGCACGCTCACTATCCCATATACATCACACACAGAATAGGCAGGGAATGATCTCAAATTCTGTGGAAATCTATTCTGATCACATTAGATAAACTCAAGCTGGAATGTAAGAATAAATCCTCAGGCTAAGGAATTATAGTTACCGATCTTAAAAAGAATTAAAAATAAACCAACTATTTCAACACAAGATCCTTTATCAAATATCAAGTATTTTATCAGAATCAAATCTTACATATTATTCAATATCACTTTTTTATATCTGATTTTCCTTATTTTTAATAAGTAACCAAAATTACTTAGTGATAAACTTTATAGCTATTTCATATTGTAGTTCTCTTATACTTTGAAAAATAGGTTTTTAATCTCAAAAAAGACTAACCTGGGTAATGTTTCCAAAAAGTTTCCATTTTTTGGTGAGTAAAGAGTAATGTGCAAAACCAAACTTGCCAACCACAGCAATATTCTGTCCAAGCTTATCAATAGCTGAAAACTGTTTAAAAAAAAAAATAAGAACTTTTCCTTGCAAACCTATATACTTTATTAGGCATAAAGAGCTTAGTATTGTGTCAGGCAAATAGACTATTAATAAATGTTTGCTAATTAAATATTTTAAAGTCCAAATATTCAGTTATATCTGACAAAATTATAGATGTTAATATACTAGCAATGTTACAATAGATCAAGAGTTTTATTTTTCTCAATACACCCACTGAAGGGCTCTTTCCAGAATGCCTCTTGCAGCAAATGCTAGTCAACAAAAGTTAACACCAACAAAATAACAACTCACCCGTATAGGCCAATTGCTCTCTAGATAGGTGCTGGAAATCTATAGAAAATAACACATCAGTTTGGTAAAACTTATGAAATATATTTAAACTTAAAGCATTAAGTTATCACAATATGAGATTCATCTTCCCGAACAATGTTTAAGGTGCCCCCCTAGTTAGTAGTAGAGCACTTGGAATTTACCATTTGTATATGAATCAATGTTTTACATCTTATGTTTGTTATTTCATGTTTCTAGGCACCAGGCTTTCCTCTCCCTGCCCCTTGCCCCTTATGATGTTTCTGTTTGTTTTAAATATTGAATTCAATAAATACAGACTGACAAGAGATTTTCAGAGAAGGCACCCGTGAGGGCAGCTATGAAATGTGCAGATGAACAGTTTGGGTTTGCTGATATAAACCATTCCAAAACAACCTAATCTAATACAATTACAGCCTTGGAAAAAGTTCTGGTTTTTAATGGAAATATTTTTATTACTTTTACACTTTTCTAATTAAAACAGCAGTGCTCAGGCCAGGTGCGGTTGCTCACACCTGTAATCCCAGCACTTTGGGAGGCCGAGGCAGGTGGATCACCTGAGGTCAGGAGTTTGTGACCAGCCTGACCAATATGGCGAAATCACGTCTCTACTAAAAATACGAAACTGTGCATGGTGGTACATGCCTGTAGTCCCAACTACATGGGAGACTGAGGCAGGACAATCGCTTGAACCCGGGAGGCAGAGGTTGCAGTGAGCCAGGATCGCGCCACTGCACTCCAGCCTGGGCAACAAGAGCGAAACTCTGTCTCAAAAAAAAAAAAAAAAAAAAAAAACTTATAAAATTATACAATATAAAAATTGACAAAATGAAATTCTCTGTTACTTAGGTACAACCACTGGTTAGCTTTTATTCTATCTCTAAACAAACATATATATATGTACATGAAAGAGTGTATGTAAGCTATTATTTTTCTATTGGGGTATTTGACTTACTTATCTACAAGAACTTTTAATATATTACAAATATTAACTCTATCTGCAAGAAAAGGGGTTGATTTTTCCACGTTGTCTGTCTTACATCTTTGAACATGGTGTCTTTGTATCGCCCTAACAACACCTTTCAATTTAAATAATTGACATGGGATATCAATGTAGATAAAGTAAATTTTTGTTTTAATGAGACTGATCTCTCTAGCCTGCTGATTAGTTTTCATGAGCACATGCTGGAGTGGGGTGAGAATTAACAGAACCGAACAAAAAAAGAGTCTTCTGTTCTCGGAATAAGAAAAGCTTCGATTTGTTCAAATTTATTTTTCATTTTACTCTAAGAAAAGTTGTCACATATTTAAAAACTAAATGCCAAATTAAAAAGCTAAGTCAATAGCAATCAAACCCAGTAAGATTGTTTATGTAATGTGAAGACAGAATAAAAATTAAGTAAAAGCAATATGCTCTAAACATCTGTATTAACCTTGATAAAATTTGATAAAACTATTCGTTATACTTATTATCAAGTGCTTTACTTACTAATTATTTGTTATACTTTACTTATTAAGTTGACTTAAGTCAACTTAAAATCCAACTAAATCAATAGCTTAATAAATTAATAAAATTCACTATGGGCCAGGCGCCATGGCTCACGCCTATAATCCCAGCACTTTGGAAGGCTGAGGCAGGCAGATTGCCTGAGGTCAGGAGTTCGAGACCAGCCCGGCCAGCATGGTGAAACCTGTCTCTACTAAAAATACAAAAATTAGCCGGGCGTGATGGCAGGTGCCTGCAATCCCAGCTACTCGGGAAGCTGAGGCAGGAGAATCACTTGAACCCTGGAGGCGGAGATTGCAGTGAGCCGAGATTGCGCCATTGCACTCCAGCCTGGGCAACAGAGCGAGACTCTGTCTCCCTGCCCCCCAGACCCCCAAAAAAATCACTATGATGGGTAAAATTAGTTCAGAATAATGGTACACTTAAGGTAATGATTGGGTGGTGAAATAAAAGTTGAAAGCATTTTCAACTTTTTTCAGCAGTCACTCACAGCAGGAGGATGTACCTGAGTATAACTGTGCCAATCACCCATTGCATTAAAAGGAATCCTCACCTCCCTCAAACCTTGGTGTTTCATGAGTACTTATGAAACATGTGGGTGGGTAATGGAGGAGCTGGGATCTTACTGCAAAAGTGGATTCTAACACAAAGAGTTTCTAATAATGGGAACCAAAGTTAAATCTTATCAAATGATCACACTATGATCAACATCTATAAAACAATTTATTCTTTATTCTATAAAAATCTATGAAATGCTACAAATGATTTATTTTAAAAACTTAAGGTATTAAGTTTAGAATGAAGCTTTATTTTTCATGCAGTTTTGTGTCTAAAGATATTATGTATTTTCTCCAGTAGGTCAACTTTATTGATCTATGTGTCATCTGAACTCTGAGCTCTACCTCTAATGCTTGATAAAAGGGAATGGCAGAAGTAAGGAAGAGGCAGCTGATCAGTGAGAAAAAAAACCGGTCATGAAAGCACACTCAGGGCACTAAAGTCATGCCACATCACTGGAAAACTGAGTGCTAAGGTACAGGAACTCTACCCTTATCTTAGAATGTTTCAGTTTCTCTTAAAGAAACTGAATCTGCCCTCATTTGTTATTATGATTTTTAAATTTTAAAGTAACTCTGCTCAAACTCTGTCTCCTGCCTAGATTAGTTTTGTCTCTAACTAGTGAGACTGTGGGAGCCATCCTCCTAGCCGATTTGTTCTGTGCCAAATACCTGGTACACTTGATACATACTGTAGGAAGACAGCAAATAATTTATGAATGAAAGAGCCTTTAAATACTCTGTTGAAATCCTTAACATAGTGCCTGATACCCTGTAGGTGCTTATTTCCCACATTTTGTGAAGCTTATTCTTTCTAAATAGCCAAGCTAACCATCAAACCAACACCCTCAGAACACTGGATAATAGATTTATGTACCTTTCAGAAGTAAATGTTTATATCATACAAAATACTGAGCATTAAAATAAATGGCAGTCTTAGAAGGAACATGGCCTAAAACTAGGTTTGTGTTTTGTAAAATTTCAATAGTTTGTGCCCCATATGTCAACAAATGACTTCAAAAGTTTTAAAACTAATAGGTAAGAAAAAACTTTTTAAAAAGCACCTTGGCTGGTGCTTACTTTGGCTGGGTGCGGTGGCTCACGCCTGTAATCCCAGTACTTTGGGAGGCTGAGGCAGGTGGATCACGAGGACAGGAGTTTGAGACCAGCCTGGCCAACATGGTGAAACCCTGTCTCTACTAAAAATACAAAAATTAGCCGGGCATGGTGGCAGGTGCCTGTAATCCCAGCTACTTGGGAGGCTGAGACAGCAGAATCGCTTGAACCCTGGAGGTGGAGGTTGCAGTGAGCTGAGATCACGCCACTGCACTCCAGCCTGGGCAACAAAGAACAAAACTCAATCTCAAAAAAAAAAAAAAAAAAAAAAGCACCGCCTTTACTGCCAGCTACCAATCCTGCTTCTGACAAGTATGTATTTGTTTTGTGTTAGTTAAAGAAAAATTATAAGTAACATAGAATCTTCCAATCTGGAAGCTAAGGAGTATAAGGTAGCAGGTTTAAACAAACAAACAAAAAACTAGTACTCTAAATGAGAAACAGAACAAGCAGCAGAATTAGTTGGAGTTCATCTAAGCTATACAAGAAGCATACAAAGAATAAATCACGCAAACAAAATCAACTTTGACAGAGGATGTGGTCACTTATCTTAGAAAAAAGGATACTATTGTAGGGCAAATTAAACCAGGCAACTATGTTTCTTCAGGGAGTCATCATACATGGCTAAAAAGCCTAGAACGTAAAAGTTTAGCATTATATAGACACTGTATACTGCCCTATACACCACCACCATAACTGCACTGAATCACGCAGCTGGAGTGCCAGCAAAATATAGGGCAACTCCAAGTACAAACTGCCAAATAGGCAAATTCTAAGTTTTAGCTCAAGGTCAGTAGTGTATTATGTGATTTAATACTCAGTACCTCAGTTTTAAAATACATTAGATTTTTACTTTAACGTAGAGTCATGATAAAGATAAGTCTGCCACTACTCTGCTGGGTGAACTGGACAAGTCATATAACTTCTCTGATCCTCAGTTTCCTCATGTATCAAATCCAGTTGGACTTTATGATCTCTAAGGTCCTTCCAGCTTGAAAAATTCTATGAGCCCATTATAATTGTTCTGGCTGTACAAAACAATTAATGTGGCATTATTTATGTTATTTTTAAGGAAATTGATAAACTAGGTAAACTCAAGTTTTAAAAGTTCATCTGTCTAAATATCTTTAGCTATCCAAAGAACAGAATAACAGTGGAATCTTGCTAGTACCCAAAGTCCTAAAATCAGTGTTAAAATGTTTCTCTTATACGGGGTACTTCATAGATGCTTAAGAATCACAGAATCACTGAGTGTTTGAGCTGGAAGGAAATTGAATTTTTGTTATTGCCTGATCGATTTTTTAGTTCCAGACCTACCTTCTTTGATCCTCTGCTCTACTTGGCTCTCTGGTAACACAGACCTGGCTAGGCAGAACTGGCATTGATGCTAGGTCAGTGTAGAATGAATAGTTCAAAGTATGGGGAAATGAAAATAGCAGAGAAATGGCTATAGGAGAGAAGGGAGCAGTGGAAAATTTTAGTCAAGGAAGTAGCTAGTGCAGTTTTATTTAAAAATTGTTACTAATTATAAAATGGTATGTACATTGTTTGATTCTATGAATTTATTAATGTAAGTTAAGTACATTTTCTTTTAGTGTATACCACATGTCAATGTAGGAGATAATCCTTCAACCTTTCACATGACCATTTTTTGGTCTCTCATTATCTTCACTCAAAGTCAACTGAAAATAACATGGGAGCTGAAGTAGGCTAGTAGGGTAAACATATAGAGAGTCAAAGTAAGGCAAAGAATTATGGAAATAGAAACTGACTAAAAGAAACTAAGAGTGGGCTTTGATTTACCTAAAATATTTTGCTATCAAAAAGGGAAAGAAAACAGTCAGAAGACTGAAATTATGTATGCAAGTTTAAGAAACTTCAACTTACTGGTCTCCCCAAAATAATTTTACTTGGTATCAAAATTCAGAATTAATTTCCATGTTAAATGTCAGTTTATCAGAATTACTGTGAGACACTGTTAATTTAAAAGTGATATCAGAATGAATAAATAATTTGGAATACAATTAGCTAATGAAAGTATTAACAATAAAGCTCTCTACTGATCACAAGTCTGCAATTTGGGTCCAAAGTCACATGATTAACCTCAACATGGCCCCATTAGGACTGTAAGGTCAGCTGTACAGAGTACTAGCTGATGTTGCCACTTTCCATGAGATTATTACACTTTGTTTTGCCTGTGCAAATCTGTAGAGCTAAATTTATATAAAAAAAGAGGCTGAAAGTAAAATAAATAGTTCTCAATGAGAGGGCAAAACATAAACTTCTAGTTCTTGACATTATTAATGGACTTGAAGCAGGTGGGGATACACTCTACGCCAAGTGGAAAGAAAGGAGGGAGAAGACTAGAGGACAAGAACACAGAAAAGCAGAAGAGGGACATGACAAAATGGTTAAAAGGATTCTCAGTTGCCTGAAGTTAACAGATGAAATATTTAATAATCTGTTACAGGTGATATCCTATCAAAGAATAAGTCTCTAGTAATCAGTAACTAAAGATTTACCTGTACAACATGCCAATGCCGATGTCCAAGTAAAGTGCTTAATCCCTGAGACTCTAAACCTCCATCTGCAAATGGGCTCTTTTCTCGACTGGGCTTATGTTCAGAGCGTGTTGAAGAACTCCTGGGATTCTGGGTTTGTGAAGCCTCTCCACAGTTCAAGTACAAGCGATCCTCACCCTGAAGCAACACCTGCTCTTGGTTACTCTAAATGAGGGAAAGAGGAATAAAAGGGCAAAGGAGGAAAACAAATAAAAACAACTCAATATTACGCAGGAGAAAATAACACATCGATTTAGTTTTATTATAGGAAATGTACATATATCTCGATGTTGATTTTCTTCACAGAGGACAAAGACTACACAATAATCTCATGCACTGTTATAATTAGAAAGAATAGTGCTCTTAGTGACTATGAGATTTCAGCTAGAAAGCCAGTGTTCTCAAAGGTGAGTAGACTCGTTAACTACTGAAATGAGACAAAGTAGCACCCTACCCTTGTCACCTTTCCATTTTAGTCCAAATGCTGGCTTGACATAAAACTCAAGGGTGCTTTTAAATTATTATTTGGGATAGGGAAGGGGAGGGAGAAATGCTGTCTTCTTTTTGGGGATCCTTAATCTTCAAGTGGAATAATGGATCTGAGATTCAGGCTAATTTC
Source organism: Pongo abelii (assembly GCF_028885655.2). NCBI lineage: Eukaryota > Metazoa > Chordata > Mammalia > Primates > Hominidae > Pongo > Pongo abelii. The sequence continues at coordinate 52,785,089 of NC_071998.2, forward strand.
ACATTTTTTCTGGATGTTTGTAAATTTTAATTAGAAATTTGTTGTACCAAATATCCATTAAAAAGCCATTGATGGTAGGTATTAAGATACACATTTCTAACATGTAACATATACCATTACTGTATATTAGCAATATATAATAATATTAGTATACACTATTTCAGATAGAAATACAAGAAGCAGTGTTTGGGGCGGTGTTTCTAAAAGCAAGTCCTCAGACATACTTTCTTCAAGCTGTTTCTTAAAAATTCACAGTTAAATAAGCATGGGGAACACTGTTTTTCATATACCACCTCCTGGATTTTCATGATGCACATCAGCATATTTAAGCCTCTGGAGCCCTACAATCAATCTCTACAATTTTGTTTTACCTTTATTTGACACTTATATGGAAACAAAACTTTTAAAAAATCCTGTGGAACTGCTACTAATATCTCTCATAAGTAGTGCCTGGAGGAACACACTTTGGGAAATGCTATTCAGATAAAGACTAAATTACTCAAATTATTTAAATAAATATATAAACATTGCTTTCCGTCAAATTGCTTATGACCCTTTTAAAAAAATAAGACCAAAGAAACACAACCCATTGAGAAATAAAATTTTGGTATAAATTTAATATAAATTAAAAAGAAACACAAGAATCACAGAAAAGAAGATAATATGCCAATTTTAGAAGTATACACCATACATATGTCATAAAGAAGGGTCTGAACTTCTAACATAAAAGACACTAAAAAATCAGAGCTTTAAATATACTTACCATACAAGGGTTTACAGTGAGTACACTCTTAATAAACTGAAATAACAGGATGCTGGGCTGTTTAACTACACTCCCGAGGTCAGACTCAATTTCAGTGTTTTGAGAACCAAATCCGCTGATTACCCACAGGTGATAGCCTTCTGCACCCCAGCTCTTAGAGAGAAAAGGAGGGAGAAAAAAAGTCAGAGCAATAAAAGGCTTTTGTATCCCTTTCTAGCTTCAATTATTCAAATTCTGAAATAGCCAATGACAGCATTATTAATGATTTGTGAAGGTTGGAGAAACCGTGATAACACAGACAAGAATCACACCTTCAGTTACCTCTTAACTAACTCCAGAGGAAACCATCATCACTGCTCTCTATCTACAAAAGTGAAAACATTACCTACCATTCTTAATGCCAATTGCAAGGTCTTATCCTAAAAATACCTACTGTGCTCTGTAACTTCTCTATTGCTTTAATTTAGCTGCCTCTCAAATACAAAGAAATTCCTTAAAGAAGACACCCCAGGTTACCCAGTAGAAGCCTGGCAAAGAAGCCCCTACAACAGATGCAGTTTTGTATGGAGCAAAAAACATTGGATTGGAAGCTGTGAGACTAGAGTTTTCATTATAGCTTGGCTTTTTGTATATATTACCTTGGCCAAGCTGTCTGGTTTCTCAGGATATAAGTTTTTTCCTCTGTAAAATGAGAAGGTTCAAATAAATTCCTCCAGAACCATTCAGTTTTAATATTCTGTAACTAGACTCCATGATAGTATTTTTAAAGATTAGTGATTCTCAATCTTCAAGCCAAGAAAATGGTAAAGGGGCAGGGGTAGCCCATGAATTGTTGCAAAATTTCAAAAGTTTAATAGAACTTTTATGTTTTCCTATGATAAAGCTGCCTAGGTTTTAACTAAAATGCTTAGATTCTTAGTTTGTGGTTAAAATATCAACTTAGTGAGATGGACAACACTGGTTCTTGCATGCCATTCAGAAGCACTGATTGGTATTTATAGAAATGTGTGGCTGAAAACTTATTTTAAACTATGGAGGTGGGCAAAGACATCAGAAGGGGTCCTTGGTGGTGAAAGGTTGGGAACCACTATTTTAGGCAACCATGGTGGTTTTAATTCTACAAGAAACTCAAGATCAGAAGAATGTCTTCCTCTGTGGAGCAAGAGAGAAGGGAAGCGACAAGCCTCATAGTCACTAATTTAAAAAGGATGGTACGCAGAGGGGCTATAGCAAGAAAAACTTTTTATGTAAAGACAGGGGTTATATCTCTGTTTTCTACAGAAACCCTTGAAAATAGGTAAAAAATAAAAATACAGGTTGAGCCTCCCTAATCCAAAAATCTGAACTGCTCCAATAGCTGAAACTTTTTGAGGGCTGATATGACACCACAGTAAAAAAATTCCACACCTGACTTCATGTGATGAGCTGCAGTCAAAATTTTGTTTTATGTACAAAATTATTACAAATTCATTACATTAGCTTCAGTCTGTGTGCATAAGGTATATATAAAACATAAGTGAATTCTGTGTTTAGACTTGAGTCCCATCCCCAATAATGTATTTGCAAATATTCCAAAATCCAAAAAGTTCCAAAATCTGAAACAGTTCTGGTTCCAAGCACTTTGGTTAAGGGATACTCAACCTGTATTGTTTACAACAGTGACTATAATTCTCTTTGACATACATCTATGTAAAGTTTTAAAAATATGCTCAAGGCACTGTGTACATATATATAGATATATAGATACAGATATCCTCAAGTAATGCACAAGTGCATGTCCTCCAGGAAAAATGCCCAATGAGCATTTCACCTCATGTTAAAAGCAAGCAGGCCATGAGAAGACACATACAAAAAAGGCCTCATCTGAACAGTCATTATCATCATAAAGATGACAGGGGTTTGCTGGCCACATCTAAACAAAACGCAAATATTGAAAACCAGGCAGCCTTCCAATTAAAAAAAGACTTTCATCAAGCAAGAACTGTATAATGAAGAGTCTGCTGAGACTAAAATAGTTTTGTGATTTTATCAGATCAACATGAGTGAAAAAAGGGGGCCAGCCTGGGCAACATGGCAAGACCACGTCCCTACTAAAAATCAAAAAAAATTAACTGGGTGTGGATAGTGGCGTGCCTAGAGTCTCAGCTACTTGGAAGCTTGAGGCAGGAGGATCACTTAGAGAGGCTGCAGTGAGCTATGATCTGCCACTGCTCTCCAACCTGGGTGACAGCACAAGACCCTGTCTCAAAAAATTAAATAAATAAAAATGAGTGAAAAAAGGGAAGAAAAATCCAAGTTTTTTTAATACCATGCCAGTTTTTTATAGAAAGTACTTACCATAGAGTTGATCTTAAGGGGATCTTTTTTGGTGCCATCAGACCTATAACTGAAACAGAACAGAAACTAAATATAATACAGCCTTCCAATTACATATAATACACATAAAATTTAGTGTTTTTTAAAAAATCAAACGGATTTTGCTCCTTCAAAATAGAAATACATAATAATGCATGAAATACAAAACTGTGGGTTAATACACCTAGGTGTATATATCTCTCAGCCACATTTTCCGAGGTCCAAGTGACTTCTTGCCAGAGTTATGCAGCTTTTAAAGGTGTGCTCATTTCATCAGAACTGAGGTTCAGGGTAGTATATGAAGTGGGCAGAGATACCAACCTACTCCTATCAATCACTGGGCTAACCTACATTAACCCAATGAGATAACGTAACTTTCTACTATTTATGTACATGCCTTACCACCCTCATTAGATTATAAACTACCTAAAAGCAGAACCATGCCTGATTCTGCTCTGTGTCTAACATGCTGTCATATATACAACAGGGGTTCAATAAATAAATACATTTTTATGGAATGAGATGTACATTTTTAAAAAAATGAATGTTCAGAGAATCAGTATATTTGAACAGATTATGAACTTTGCAAATTGTTTTAAGGTAAGAGTCAAGGCAAAAAGGGAAGTTCTGACAAGGTTTTTGTATGCATGCATTGTGAGAAATAATGGAGTTATTTTATCTAAAAATTGTCTTTTTTGACTTACGCAAAATCTCCTCCAAGTGTACAAATCAGCTGTGCCCCAAACACACTCCATAAAGAAAGGCCTCCATATTCCCAGGTCACTATTACAACACTATTGTCAGGAGACCATCTCATCAATTTAACAGCTCCTGTTTTATTCCAAATGTCTGTTAGGAAATAGTGAGAAGAGTTAAAAATAAATAGTTGCTTCAGAAATACTTTTTTTTTTAATACAATCTATATTTTCAAATCTAAATGAGTAGAAAGGTATGACTGCTTCAAAAAATAAATCCTGCTCATTTAGGACTACTTAAAATTAGTAAGGCCATTAGTTTTGTCCTGATCTAAGCAGAACAAACTCAGTGCACAGGTGATTTGTAAGAAGTGAAAGCTGTTTCTAGTCACTATTAGCTTGATTAACTTATAGCTGTGTAATCTTAAAAGTCTTTGGCTTTGTATAAATCAGTTTCTGTAAAACAAGGATAAGGTTACAGTAAAAGCTGTCTTTAGAAAAAAACATATGCAGGCCTTAAAAAAAGCTACACAGTAAGAATGATTAAAAAAAGTAAGGAGCAAATTTCTATTTCTGGAAGTACAGCAAATGACACCCTGAATGACTTCCACACTGAAAAAAACAAAGATGTTGAATAGAATACTTAAATCCTCAAAACAATCAAAAATACTGAGACAAAGTGCTTGTTCCCTGAATTTTTCTGCCAAACCCTGGAGACCTTGACTTCTACCTCTGATGATTCACAGCATGTTAGGAACAGGAGATAAAGCTCAGAGCTTGCCCAAGACAGGTAATCTAACAAAAGATACCCATGTAAAGCTGGGACTACAATAGACTATATCCATGGTATGGTATAAGAGAGAATGAGAAAAAAGCCTCTGCCATGTAGGAAAAGAATTAGCAAGGAACACTTTCATGTTTCATCAGTGGAAGTGAATGGAAAATAACACTCCCTTGATAATCTGAAGCCACAAACCCTCACTCTGATTTGTAATTTGTGCAATTTAATGTGGTTCAAACAGAGAAAACAATGCAAAGGGTTACAGACTGATGTAGTGCTCCCAAGTGACCAGCGGAAGCAAAGACATTTAAATCCTCTCTGGAAAAACTCAAATGTTATCCAGTTCTCAAAGCGCTACACACACAAAAAAATACGCTTCAAGAAAAACAATCGGCTCTCAGTCAAAAACCCTAAAATACATACACAAATGAGCAAGAACCCAAAGAATCAAGACATGGCAGAAACAGACTCAGAAAGGCTTCAGATTTTGGGATTAACAGACACAGAATATAAAATAACTGCTTTTTATAGCCAATGAAATAAAGGAGAAGACTCAAACAAGGAGCAGGATGCATACAGATTGGAAAAAGAGCTAAAGAAGCCTTTAAATAATAAAAAATACAATAACTGAAATTAAGAACTTGATGGACAGATCAAACAACATATTAGGCATAACTGGAGAGGATCAGCAAACCAGATGGAGAAAAAATTTCTAGAATGCAGTCTAGAGAAACAAAATTAAAAAAAATTTAAAGTTAGGTTAAGAAACATGGAAAAAAGTATAACGTATATCTGAGTTCCAGAAAATAGATTAGGGGAGAGGAATATTTAGAAAGATTGGTTGAGAATTTTCCAGCAATAGTTCAAAGACGTAAATCTTCATCCAGCAAGCCTGAGTCTCAAGCAGGATTTGAAAAACAAACAAAATTCTTCACCTTCCACATCACAGTGAAACTGCAGAAAGCCAAAAACAAAGACAAGATCTGAAAGGTAGCTATAAAGACCAATCTCTTGAAAAGAGAAGACAACTTGACAGATGACCTCCCAATAGCTGCAATGGAAATCCAATGACACTGGAACAAATTCTTCAATGTATAAAAAGAAAATAACTGCCAATCCAAATCAGCATACCAAGTTAAACTATAATTAAATCACACGGGCAAAATAAGTACATTTCAGACTCCCCCAAAGTAGAGTTTACCTTCAAAAAACTTCATTAAAAGTAATTCCAAGGGATGTATGGTCTCTTGCCAGGCAAGAGACCAGAAAATGGTCTCAAGAAGAAGGTATGAGTTGGTAAAAGATATGGTGGGCAAAAATACTGGTATAAATGTGGGTAACACTAAGTCAACATGAATAGTTAAATATCCTAATTGTGATGGTTAACACTGAGTGTCAACTTGACTGAATTGAAGGATACAAAGTATTAATCCTGGGTGTGTCTGTGAGGGTGCTGCCAAAGGAGATTAACATTTGAGTCAGTGGGCTGGGAAAGGCAGACCCACCCTTAATCTGGGTGGGCACAATCTAATCAGCTGCCAGTGAGACTAGAATATAAGCAGGCAGAAAAATGTGAAAATAGAGACGGGCCTAGCCCGCCAGCCTACATCTCGTGTGCTGGATGCTTCCTGCCCTCAAACATCAGACTCCAAGTTCTTCAGTTTTGGAACTCGGACTGGCTCTCCTTCCTCCTCAGCCTGCAGATGGCCTATTGTGGGACCTTGTGATCATGTGATCATTTATTAATACTTAATAAACTCCCCTTTATAAATATGTATGTATCTATTCTATTAGTTCTGTCCCCTAGAGAACCTTACTAATACAGATATTGGTACCAGGAGTGATTCTAGAGGAACAGAATATTAAGGATAGAGTTCCTTCATTGGTTTTGGGGTTTCTAGAGTTGGCTGCCTAATATCATTAGACCCCAAAATGCTAAGGACTCTATTTCTAATAGTATGCACTGATAGTCCTTGACATGAACTGTTTATATAGAGTTATGCAAAATAAATGAATTTGGCACTCCTGATTCATTGCTTATGAGATGCAAGGAGTTTAGTGACTCTATACATAACACCTTTGACCATATGTGGAGAATCAAGGAACATAATGAAGCTAGTTGGTTACTCCTAAGTTCAGTGAACAAGGTGATAAAAGAAAATGATGAACTCAAGGATTCTATCTCCCAGAAGCAGATACTGAGCCTCAAATCTGCTAAGATTGCCCTGAGTGAGGGTCTTATCTCCTATACAGAAAGAGCTAAAATTGTGGAAACATAGAGACAAACTCTTATCATTTGAGTGGCTGATCTACAACAAAAGGTGCATGCACAGCCTCACCAGGTGTCTACTGTTAAAGTGAAGGCATTGATTGGAAAAGAATGGGACCCTGCAACTTGGAAAGGGGATGTGTGGGAGGACCCTGATGAAGCTAGATTCAATGAGTTTGTAAACTCTGGTGAACCTTTTTTTTGCCAGAAGAAACAGCTTTCCCCATCCCCAATAGTGGCAACATCCCCTCCTGGACCCATGCTGCCATTAGCCCTTCCACCTTTGTCTGAGGAGATAAACCCTGTGCTGCCTGAGGCAACAGTGATGCCCTCCCCTGAGGCAGTTGCCAGGCAAGATAACGTTGATTCTCCTCAGGAGCCACCCCCAACACCTCTGTTTGCTTCTAGACCTATAAATAAAGTCCTGGCAGGCCTCTAGAGGTGAGGTTGAGAGTATGACCCATGAGGAGGTGCACTATGGGAACTGCTTGAGTTTTCTAATTTACATAAACAGAAATCTGGAGAACAGGCACGGGAATGGATATTAAGGGTGTGGGATAATGATGGAAGGAACACAGAGTTGGATCAGGCTGAATTTATTGATTTGGGTCCACTAAGTAGGGACTCTGCATTTAAAGCTGTAGCTCAGGGAGTTAAAAAAGGTTCTAATAGTTTATTTGCGTGGTTAGCTGAAATATGGATTAAAAGATGGCCCACTGTGAGTGAGCTGGAAATGCCTGATCTCCCTTGGTTTAATGTAGAGGAAAGGATCCAAAGGCTTAGGGAGATTCAGAAGGTGGAGTGGATTAGTCACTTTAGACCTACTCATCCCAGCTGGGAGGGTCCAGAAGATATACCCTTGACTGATGCCTTGCAAAACAGATTTGTAAGGGCAGCAGCTACATCTTTGAAGAACCCTATAATTGCACTTCTCTGTATGTCAGATCTAACAGTGGGAACCTCAGTCACTCAACTACAAAATTTAAATACAAAATGGGAATAACTGGATCCAGAGGCAGCAGGGGCCAAGTGGCAGCAATCAACTATCAAAGGCAAGGTGGGCATAGCTACTGTAATGGACAGCAGAAGCAAAGCGGCAATCAGAATAGTCTGACTTGTGTAGAACTCGGGCATTGGCTACTTAATTATGGTGTTCCTGGAAATGAAATTCATAGGAAGCCTACTGCATTCCCACTTAATTTATACAAGCAGAAAACTTCAAGGTCGAATGGACAAAATACTAATTTGAATTATTAAAACAGAATCACGGCCCCTCAATCAATTTCCAGACTTGAGCCAGTTTACATACCCAGAGCCCCAGTATTTGACCTATTGCATGACATGTACTGTTTAACTTAAAATCAGCATCTGCTACACATGGCAATACCAGTACATTAAAAATGTTTAAAAAAAAAAAAAAGACTCACCAGGATACTGTTTTGCTGTTAGCTCTAATTTATGAGATAACAGCATGGCTCCAGTGCTGTTATCTATTGTATAGACCTGCACAGAACCACTGTGAAAACAACAACAAAAAACTTTTAGTGAAAAAAGACAAATACAAATAGAAAAAGCATTATAGAACTCTTCTGTTTTGCTGGTGGGAGTGTAAACTAGAACAAAACCACTTTGTCAATAAGTTGCAGTCATCTGATAAATTTGAAAAAAGGCATATTCTAATCTAGCAATTTCACTTCCAGATAGATCCCAGAAATTATTGTCTAATGTTTACTAGAGATATGTACAATGTCCATTGTACTATTGTGATAATTTTTAAAAAAGGAAATGACCTATCTAGCAACATGAGGAAAAAAATGAACTTTTATTTGGCTATAGTACATATGGTGTAGCAATATTATACCATACAGCACTGAAAATGAATGAACTTTAGCCACATGGATAGCGAATACAGTTAACCCTTGAACAACATGGATCTGAACTGCATGGGCCCACTTATACGTGTATTTTCTTCTGCCTCTGCCACCCCTGACATACCTCCTTTTCCTCTTCCTCAAGCCTACTCAACATGAACACAGTGACAATGAAGACCTTTAAGATGATCCACTTCCACTTAATCAATAGTAAGTACTTAATTTCTTCCTTATAATTTTCTTAATTTTTCTCTAGCTTACTTTATTGTAAGAATACAATATATAATATTAATATATATTAACATAAAAAGTATGTGTTAATTGACTATATTGTCAGTAAGGTTTCCAGTCAATAGTATGCTATTAGTAGTTAAAAGTCTTGGGCGACTCAAAAGTTACACGTAAATTTTTCAACTGTGTTGGGGGGTTGGTACCTCTAACCCCTGGGCTGTTCAACGGTCAACAGTATATACGTTTAAGATATAAAATATATGTATACACACACATGTGTGTGTGTAAAAGCATAGCAAATATAAACATACATATTTGATATATATAGTAGATATACAGTATTAATAGTAAATATATTTGTGGTAAAAATACAACAAAGAGTTAATGTATACAAATTTCATATTAGTGATACTCTGATGGAGAAAGGGGAGTATCAAAGAAGAGGGGTAAACAGGAGGCTTCATCAGCACTGGTGATGTATTATTTCTTACGTTGGATGGTAATTTATAAACATTGTATTTTTAAAATATATATGCTTTTTTGTGTATATGGTATATATAATTACTTAATTTAAAACATCTTTACAAGGGTCAAATTTATGAAGGGCCTAAAGCCAAAAGTAAAATCTCTGTAATACTTCTAAGCTACATTTCAAAATTGAACTACAATGATAACAGAAAAGTCTCATTTCTGCTCATGGTATATTCTCAATTCAAAAATTTAATCCACATTCAGCATTTGAAAATGAGGCTCCTGCTTTACATTACTTATGCAACACTTGCAGTGAGAAAAAGAAACAAATGTTGTTCTTAAAGGCACTTTTTAATCTAAGAATGCTTTTGCACATAATAGGATGACACTGGTTTATGACTGCCAGATTGTTTTTTTTTTGGTGGTAGGAGAATCAGACGGTTTCTTCACAGCAGCTTTGATCCATTCCCATCCAGGTCCTACCTCTTTTCAAGTATTAGAACTGGGACTAACTAAAAGACCTGCAATAGTAGGCTCCTTAAAGTTGTCCCACAGCTTACTGATACTCTGTTTTTGTTTTCTTTTTTTTCTTTCTGTGTTCCATTTTGGATAATTTGTTTTTCAAGTCCATTAATCTTCTCTTCTGCAATGTCTAATCTGTTGTTAGTTCCATACAATATGTTTTTCATCTCAGACATCATAGTTTTCACCTCTAGAAGTTTAATTTCAGTCTTTTTCTAATATCTTCCATGTCTCATTTTAATATTCAAGAGAGACCCTCTACAGCTCTCTGAAGTTCTCTCTTTCTGCCACCTCTTTGGTGTCTATATTATGAACTCTAGCTGCCTTGGTTTTCCCAGATTCTCTGATTTCCATGTGCTTATCTCAGCTCAGGATGTATCTCCCCAATCCTGTGCTGCAGCCTACAAACACTCAAAATAATAAAAACTAAGGGCAGTTACAGAGAGATAATTTTGTTTCTCATCTTCAGAAATCACTGTCCCTTGTTACCTTATGTTCGTGTTTTGAATTCAAAACAGCTGTTTCGTATTTTTGTCCGTTTCCTTGGCTGTATCAGGTGGGAGGGAAAATCTGATCTGTCATTCAATCATACCCAGAAGCCAAATATCTGAAAAAGATTTCTTTCCAGACTATCTGCCCAAATAGATCATCTTTTGCTGAGAGACAGCACTAAGTGGGTAGCAGGTGTTTGTTTTTGCTTTGCATCTGACAACTGTCAACTGCTAACCCTGGGTTGCTGAGCTCTAAAATGTTAGTGAGGAGTCCATGTTTTAAATATAAGAAGTAGGTTCTAAGTTACTACTTATAAAAGTCTGACAATCTTTTAGGTATTCTATAGTGCCTGTATTCTTTAAACTACTTTTCCTTCCATTTCTCACCAGCCCAATGTAACAGAAAAATATATTTTCATTAAAAAGACAGGACTTACTAACTCCAAAGCAAATCTCTGTAAGAGAGATATGGCTATTGTCACCATAAGTGATCAAATTTAGCGTCACTAATACTGAAACAACTTGACATTATTACTAAATGATACCATAGGAAGTATATATCATCACCCATGACAAAATGTGTAACCAGAATCTAGTAATACCTTTAAATATTTAGGTTAACAGGAACGTTGTTAAAATACTGATCTGCTGCAAACTGGCATCCTAAAAGGAAGCTGGCTTCTTACATGACTCTAAGGACACCAGCTATCACCTAGTGTTCAAGGCAATTAGTCTTGATAAGTGTTGGCAGATCTGGACTAGCAGACACTGGTTTGTTATGTCACACAGCTAGAATCACAAAACTTTAACCCTAACCCATGGGCATGCTAGAAGAGAGCTTGTAGTCTCCTAGCTGATGAAAACTCAGGTGACTGAAAAGTTATAAGTCAAGAGTCTACCTACATTATCCTGGGGAGGGCTAGTACTTCCCAATCATGTAGCTTATAAGCCCATAGCCTAGGGAGGAGTACTTCTTCCTGGATTCTAACACCCAGCCTTGTGCTAGCCCCAAATGCAGTAAATGGAACTGCACACTTGCCACTGCTTCTGTCTCTGTGTATTTTCTCTAAATGCTTTTCCATGCCTGATGTGTGGGCTTTCTAGTCACTTGACTGTATTGCTCAACAAGAACTAGCTTCCAGGTTAGTCATGACAGGTGTCAGATAAACTAGTTAAATGCCATCATGAGGAAACAATAAGGCAAATCTAGGATGCAGGATATTCTATAAAGAATCGACCTGGACTCAAAAAAAGTCAATGTCATGAAAATAAGAAAAGTGGTATAAGGATTATTGTAGTTAAAAGGTAACTAAAGAGAAATAATAACCAAATATAATTAATGAATCTTGACTGATTCTGGCTGGAACAAAGGAGGTATAGAAGAAATTTAGCTGGTGGCAACTGGGTTAATTTGCATATAAATTGGGTATTAGATCCTATTAGGGATTTATCATTAATTATCTCATGTGATAAAGATATTCCATTTATACAAGAGAATGTCTCCTTTCTTAGAAACCAAGAAATAAGGCAAATGTATGTCAACAGCAAAGTGGATAAATTATGCTATATTCAGACAATGGAACGTTATTTATAAACCAATTTAAAAAATGATTACAACTACTGGTAAATGACATGGATGAATCTCACAATGTTGACCGGTTACTAAGTGAGTCAAGGAGGGAATAAGAGTTGTGACTAGGAAGTAGCAGAGGCAGTTTGTGACTGGAGACCAGTAATGTTCTATTTACTGATCCAGTTGTGAAGAGATGGGTGTCTGTACTACAACGTTAAACTATGAATATCTGGATTATGTACTACTTTTTATGTATATTTTTGTTTCACAATGTGAAATAAAAAGGGTATTATAAACTTTATGCCAGTAAGTTTGAAGGTGAATAAGAAAGAAACCAATTCCTGGAAAAAAATGCGACTTGCCAAAATGACGTAGGAAGAGATACAAAATCTAAATCTTCTTAAATCTATTTTTAAAACTGGGCCGGGCCGGGTGGCTCACACCTATAATCACAGCACTTTGGGAGGCCGAGGTGGATGGATAACGAGGTCAGGAGTTTGAGACCAGCCTGACCAACACAGTGAAACCCCGTTCTACTAAAAATACAAAAATCAGCCGGGCGTGGTGGTGCATGCCTGCAATCCGAGCTACTCAGGATGCTAAGGCAGGAGAATCACTTGAACTCAGGAGGCAGAGGTTGTGGTGAGCCAAGATCACGCCCTTGCACTCTAGCCAGGGCGACAGAGCGAGACTGTCTCAAAAAATAAAATAAAATAAAATAAATATATATATATTTAAAATATATATAATATATAAAATTATATATACTTATAATCTATAAATATATATCTAAAATATATACATAATATATGTATATTTTTTTAAAAACTGAATTGAATCAGTAGTCCAAAAAAATCCCCAATAAGAAAATTCTAGGTCTAGATGGCTTCTCATTGGCAAATTCTACCAAACATTCAAAGATGAATAGAGAAGACAAGGGAATCCCTCCTTAACTTGCTTTATGAGACAGCCATAACCTTACTCAGAAGAAAAGGAGGAAAATTATAGGTGAAATGTATTCATGAACATATATTTTAAAATTCTAAACAAAATATGACTGAATCCAATCCACAAACATTAAAAAAAAGCTTTTCCTTCTCTCTTGTGCTAAGTTAAACTTACTTGTATTTCTACATTTAACTGCTCAATGAGGATCAATGTGTTGAGAAAAAGTTGAGGATGAGGATTTCCTACTTTACAAAGAGTTTATTAAGAGTGTAATGAAGGTGATTTATAATATGTGAATTATTTATACTAATAAAAAAAATCTGGCTGGGCACGGTGGCTCACGCCTGTAATCCCAGCACTTTGGGAGGCCAAGGAGGATCACAAGGTCAGGAGATCAAGACCATCCTGGCAAACACGGTGAAATGCTTGCTCTACTAAAAAAATACAAAAAAAATTAGCTGGGCATGGTGGCGGGCACCTGCAGTCCCAGCTACTTGGGAGGCTGAGGCAGGAGAATGGCATGAACCCAGGAGGTGGAGCTTGCAGTGAGCTGAGATGGCGCCACTGCACTCCAGCCTGGGTGACAGAGCGAGACTCCATCTCAAAAAAAAAAAAAAAAAAAACACTTTGATACTTAAATTGGGTGGTGATGATATGGCTGGAGACTATACTAGATATGTATTCTATAGAACAACCAAGTCTCATTTTGAGGGCAACATAGGATTTTATATTTAAGAAAGTTTAAAAAACTAAAAAGCACTATATACATTGCAAGGCATTATAACAACTAATATAATCTTTTTATTTTAGCTAAAATTTATGAGCTAAAATTTAAGCTCAACCAAGTTCAGTATTTTTGTTTTCTAACGTATCAAGTGCTTAGAACTATGGCTGGTATGTGATAGGCATACAGATACTTGAATAAATAATTGTATTCAATTTTATTTCTAAAATCTCTATTTAATAAACTAAGGCAAGAAACTGGTTTTATATGTGCACTTTAAATTTGGTTGTTAACTAAAGCACACTCACTAATTTGAAGGCATCATGAATGCTGATGTCTTAAAAATTAAGATTATTAAAAAAAATCTTCCAAATCCTCTTTTAAACAATAAAGAACCTAAACTTTAACTGATTTATTCTGTTTAACTTGTAACTCAATTTTCTACCACTGAAGAAAAAGCTAACTTTTACAAATTAACATGCTCAACCTCCAAAATCTGCCCTTTACTTTTGTTTGTTTCAATCTAATAAAATACTTTTACGTTTCATATTAAGGTTGACTGACAAATTATGATAGCATGATACAGTTTATAAGTGTGTTAGGAACATCTTATGTTTACAAAAAAAAAAAAACAGTATTTTTTGCAACAACTCTTAAAAATGCAAAAGCCTACATCAATTATACCTCACACAGCCAAATGCCATTAGTCGATACTTGTTATTTACTGCTACACACGTTCCGTCAACAACATCTTGTGGCCAAACTCCATGAAGCTGCTATAATAAAGAAAAATAGTTAAGGCTTAAAAAGTGTTTCTCCAAATTTACCATAGTCAATATAATTCTCCTTCAATAAACATACAATTTCATAATGCTTTATTTGGTTTCATCTGCAGAGGAAAATATCCCACCAGGACTACCACAATAGTCCCCCTTAAAATACTACCAAATAGTCTCCTTTAAAACCTCAAACTTCTCATGAATTGGTCTGATAAATACTCAGCTCAGTCCAGTGCTAGTTAATTTATTTAAAAAACACTAAAATATGGAAATTCATCTCCAAACTCAAAGATGACTTTCTTGTTAGAATGTAAACATTTTGACAGCGGAAACAGCATCTAGCTTGCTCACTGTAATTATTCTCATCACCTAGCACATAGTAGTATTTAACTTCTCAGTCAGTGAAAAGTAGTACATTCTGTTTGGTTTATTCTTTAGAAGCAAAATTGCTTACTATTCTCTACAATTCCCTTCTTTATAATGTAATGGTTAACAGCATGGTATCTGGAAGGCTGACAGCTCAGGACTGCTTTCACTCCTCAAAATAATTATTTGATCTTTTTTAAGCTTCAGTTTTCTTATCATATTTACCTCTCAGGGTGTTTCAAAGATTAAATGAAGATACACATGTAAACTATTTAGGACAATGCCTACCATTCAACAAGCATTCAATAAATAAATGACCTTATTAGTAAGCGTATATGCTATTTCCATATGCTATCTCCATATATAGAGAATAGATTCAGCTCAGTTGTTTGCTCTTATTTGTCAAATCACAGACATTTTAGATGATAAATTCCAAGGCAAAGGTCATAATCATTAGTTCAGTTAGCACAAAAAGTGGCACACTATAATACAGCACTTTATTTTTGGATGATCCTAATAGTAAACATTAAAGATACAATATAATCACAACTATTTGAACTAGAATCCTACAGATTTCATTTAATTCCACAATCACCTATATAATCTACTATCTAAACACAGAATCTTTGCTTTAGTAGGAATTTTATCTTTTAATTTTAATAATAAAACTGGACATTTTATGTCACAAATGGTAAAGACAGCAGTGAGCATTATTTCTCTGAACTGCTGCTTAGACTGAAATTCAGTCCTACAATAAGTATTTTCTAGGTGGTTACCATTCATCAAGCACTGCTCTAGGTGCTGAGGCTATACTAGCACACCAAAATCTCTACTTGTATCCTTGCTTTACATTTGAGTCAAGAGACAGACAAGTTAAAAAAGTATATTGAATATTGGAGGTTAAAAAATACTATACAAAAAAAATTAAGCAATGGCAGTGAAGAGGGAGTACAGGGGAAGGATGTAATATTAAACAGGTTTCCCTATAAGGATGTCTTTTGAGGAAAGTCCTCAAAGAAATAAAACAAGTGTAAAAGCCCTATTGTAGTAGCATTTCTGGCATGCTCAAAGACCAGCAAAGAAGCCTGTGTGGATAGAGTGAAGTGGATGGGTTGTGAAAGGAAAGTAGTATATGTGGTAAGAGATGTAACAGGAGGTCAGGTATTTAGGGCTTTGAAGGCCACCGTAAGAATTTTGGCTTTTTCTTCAAGTTATATAGAAGAAGAATATTAAAATTTTTTAACCTTTTCTGTCATGAATTATAATAAAGAATACATGAAAATGAAATGTACATCTCAATTAATATCACAAAGCAAACACTTGTGGAATTGCTACTCAGGCCAAGAATCATGAGTACCCAAAAGTCTCCCAATAGTGCCTTTCCCAATCACTGTATCTTCACACCCCTACAACAAAAAATATCCAGATTTACATGGTAATCACCTCCTTCTTTCTTTTAAATCATTACCACTTAAACCTGCACCCATATATACTCTAATTTAGAACTGCCTATATTATTTGCCCTTTAATTTTTACCTCAAATGGAATCATAGCATGTATTCTTTTGTGTCTAGCTGTTTTTGCTTACCATGTCTGTAAGATCTATCTGTGTTGTTGCATATAGCCTAGTTTGTCCAGGTTCATTGTAGACTTAAATATTGGGCTTAGCTCACTGGATTGCTGGCCTCCCTTAGTCTGGCAACTCTTTCCTGTCTTGTTTGTGCTCCAAGGCCTTCAAGCATATTAAAAAATATATTTTTTCTCCAGCTCTTTTAGTCCTCAGGAGGTTCTGTCCTAATAATCTAGTCCTACTGAATGAGTCTCCACAGAGGACTGACATAATCACATTTTAACACATCTGTTAAATGTCATTTAGTTATTTCCCTATTACCATTAATACATATGTACTGTTTTCTTCTAATGTGTATTTTCTATCTATACCTTATTTAGTAATGCCCATCTGCTTTTCATTAGCTTTTAAATCCTTAACTTATTAGAAAAAATTATTTAATTACATACTAATAAATGCTGAGAATATATTTTGTACTAACTCTAAAGTACTTGGAAAAGAGTCAATCCACTTTTTCAGCTCTAATATTTTTATTTCCAGTCTAAACATTTAAGTCCCAAAGATAATTACAAATATATATGCACCTTATAGGAAAAAAAAAGAGATTTTTTTTTCTAATTCATCAAAAGTTTATTTTTATTCTTATTTATGTACTGACACAGGTGATCACAAATATATTATTTAGTACCTACTATCTGAATAAAGTTGATAATGGAAGATATTAGATAGGAATATTAAAGTTGATACCAAACAGAATGACAACAATTAAAAAAGGCCATTAAAAACTTAAATTCCTTTCCAGTTAAAGAGAGTTGACTGAATATAAATATTTAGCTTCTTGGACTCCTAAAACCGTAGCTTCTACAAGAGAAAAGAGTTTTTGTTTAAAAAAACATAAAGCAGCAAAGACAAAAATAATAGGAGGCAGCATTAGAAAATTTTAGAAGCTGGAAAGCATATCAATGAGTAGAATCCTTACCTGACAGGGAAGAATGCTGAGAAACATCTAAATTTAAGTTGTAGGGTACACGAAAGGCTTGGGAATTCAGGTGTCTTTGAAAGGCTAAATTAAATGTTGTAGAAGTGGTTCAAAACCTACTTAAAGCAGCAACTAGGTCCTCCCAGAGCACTTCCCCAAAGGGGAGCAGCCAATAAATACCCCACCTCCACTCCTATGGAAAACTGGGTATTTTTCTTTGGAGAAAAACAAAACAAAACACCCCCACCCCTACCACCTCCACCAGAGGCCTATGGACCACACTGAAAACAGGGATAGAAAATAAAGGTTCACATCTTGAATTTGGATCCTCTAGCTTAACTCTTCTGTAACTCAAATCCCAGAATATTGGGGTAGCCAAGTATATATCCTGTAGAAAGGATTGCAGGACTCTTTTCCAAGGAACACTGGAGACAGAGAGGGAAGGAGAGGAGAGCAGAAGGGAGGGACAGAGGGAAGGGTATGACTCTAAAGGTAGGAGGACCCCCAAGGAAATAACTCAGTCAGCTCATCCTATGGTAAAGGACATAGTAAACCAAACCAACCAAAATTCACAGTTTTCAATAAATCATTTTAATTTTAGGTCTCTGTCACAGCAGCCAAATCCATATATTAATTAGCTATTAGCTATTAAAAGATCTGACACAAATAAGAGTAAAGGGAATCTCAGGATAATTATGACAGAAGGCCAAAAAACAGCTGTGTTAAAGATTATAGTAAGCAAGCAGTCTAATTTGGAGCAGGCCAGAAGGCTCCCAGAGAAATTTCTTTAAGAAGACGAAACGGGAGGTTCCAAGATGGCCAAATAGGAACAGCTCCAGTCTACAGCTCCCAGCGTGAGTGATGCAGAGGATGGGCGATTTCTGCATTTCCAACTGAAGTTCCAGGTTCATCTCACTGGGGCTTGTCAGACAGTGGGTGCAGCCCATGGAGTGTGAGCCCAAGGAGGACGGGGCATCACCTCACCCGGGAAGTACAAGGGGTCGGGGAATTCCCTTTCATAGCCAAAGGAAGCCGTGACAGTTGGTACCTGGAAAATCGGGACACTCCCACCCTAATACTGCGCTTTTCCAACGGTCTTAGCAAACGGCACACCAGGAGATTATTTCCTGTGCCTGGCTTGGAGGGTCCCATGCCCATGGAGCCTTGCTCACTGCTAGCACAGCGTCTGAGATCGAACTGCAAGACGGCAGTGAAGCTGGGGGAGGGGCATCTGCCATTGCTAAGGCTTGAATAGGTAAACAAAGTGGCAGGGAAGCTCCAACTGGGTGGAGCCCACCACATCTCAAGGAGGCCTGCCTGCCTCTGTAGACTCCACCTCTGGGGGCAGGGTATAGCTGAACAAAAGGCAGCAGACAGTTCTGCAGACGTAAATGTCCCTGTCTGAAGCTTTGAAGAGAGTAGTGGTTCACCCAGCATGGAGTCTGAGGTCTGAGAACAGACAGACTGCCTACGCAAGTGGGTCCTTGACCCATGAGTAGCCTAACTGGGAGACACCTCCCATTAGGGGACAACTGACACCTCATCCAGCCGGGTGCCCCTCTAAGACGAAGCTTCCAGAGGAAGGATCAGGCAGCAACATTTGCCGTTCTGCAATATTTGCTGTTCTGCAGCCTCCGCTGGTGATATCCAGGCAAACAGGGTCTGGAGTGGACCTCCAGCAAACTCCAACAGACCTGCAGCTGAGGGTCCTGACTGTTAGAAGGAAAACTAACAGAAAGGACATCCACACCAAAACCCCATATGTATGTCACCATCATCAAAGACCAAAGGTAGATAAAACCACAAAGATGGGGAGAAACCAGAGCAGAAAAGCTGAAAATTCTAAAAATCAGAGCGCCTCTTCTCCTCCAAAGGAACGCAGCTCCTTGACAGCAACGGAACAAAGCTCAATGGAGAATGACTTTGATGAGTTGAGAGAAAAAGGCTTCAGAAAATCATTAATAACAAACTTCTCCAAGCTAAAGAAGGATGTTCGAACCCATTGCAAACAAGGAAAAAAACCTTGAAAAAAGATTAGACAAATGGCTAACTAGAATAAACAGCATAGCGAGGACCTGAAATGACGTGATGGAGCTGAAAACCATGGCACGAGAACTACGTGATGCATGCACAAGCTTCAGTAGCCGATTTGATCGAATGATTGAAGATCAAATGAATGAAATAAAGCGAAAAGAGAAGTTTAGAGAAAAAAAGAGTAAAAAGAAATGAACAAAGCCTCCCAGAAAAATGGGACTGTGTGAAAAGACGAAATCTATGTCGATTGGTGTACCTGAAGCTGACAGGGAGAATGGAACCAAGCTGGAAAACACTCTGCAGGATATTATCCAGGAGAACTTCCCCAATCTAGCAAGGCAGACCAACATTCAAATTCAGGAAATACAGGGAACGCCACAAAGATACTCCTCAAGAAGAGCAACTCCAAGACACATAATTGTCAGATTCACCAAAGTTGAAATGAAGGAAAAAATGTTAAGGGCAGCCAGAGAGAGAGGTCGGGTTACCCACAAAGGGAAGCCCATCAGACTAACAGTGGATCTCTCAGCAGAAACTCTAGAAGCCAGAAGACAGTGGGGGCCAATATTCAACATTCTTAAAGAAAAGACTTTTCAACCCAGAATTTCATATCCAGCCAAACTAAGCTTCATAAGTGAAGGAGAAATAAAATCCTTTACAGACAAGCAAATGCTGAGAGATTTTGTCACCAGCAAGCCTGCCTCACAAGAGCTCCTGAAGGAAGCACTAAACATGGAAAGGAACAACTGGTACCAGCCACTGCAAAAACATGCCAAATTGTAAAGACCACCGATGCTAGGAAGAAACTGCATCAACTAACGGGAAAAATAACCAGCTAACATCATAATGACAGGATCAAATTCACACATAACAATATTAACCTTAAATGTAAATGGGCTAAATGCTCCAATTAAAACACACAGACTGGCAAACTGGATAAAGTGTCAAGACCCATCATTGTGCTGTATTCTGGAGACCTATCTCACGTGCAGAGACACACACAGGCTCAAAATGAAGGGATGGAGGAAGATCAACCAAGCAAATGGAAAACAAAAAAAAAGCAGGGGTTGCAATCCTAGTATCTGATAAAACAGACTTTAAACTAACAAAGATCAAAAGAGACAAAGAAGGCCATTACATAATGGTAAAGGGATCAATTCAACAAGAAGGGCTAACTATCCTAAATATATATGCACCCAGTACAGGAGCACCCAGATTCATAAAGCAAGTCCTTAGAGACGTACAAAGAGACTTAGACTCCCACACAATGATAATGGGAGACTTTAACACCCCACTGTCAAACATTAGATCAATGAGACAGAAAGTTAACAAGAATATCCAGGAATTGAACTCAGCTCTGCACCAAGTGGACATAATAGACATCTACAGAACTCTCCCCCCAAATCAACAGAATATACATTCTTCTCAGCACCACATCGCACTTATTCCAAAATTGACCACATAGTTGGAAGTACTCCTCAGCAAATGTAAAAAAACAGAAATTATAACAAACTGTCTCTCAGACCACAGGGCAATCAAACTAGACTCAGGATTAAGAAATTCACTCAAAACCACTCAACTACATGAAACTGAACAACCCCTGCTCCTGAATGACTACTGGGTACATAATGAAATGAAGGCAGAAATAAAGATGTTCTTTGAAACCAATGAGAACAAAGACACAACATACCAGAATCTCTGGGACATATTTAAAGCAGTGTGTAGAGGGAAATTTATAGTATTAAATGCCCACAACAGAAAGCAGGAAAGATCTAAAATTGACACCCTAACATGACAATTAAAAGAACTAGAGAAGCAAGAGCAAACACATTCAAAAGCTAGCAGAAGGTAAGAAATAACTAAGATCAGAGCAGAACTGAAGGAGATAGAGACACAAAAAAACCTTAAAAAAAAAAAAATCAACGAATCCAGGAGCTGGTTTTTTGGAAAGATCAAAAAAATTGATAGACCGCTAGCAAGACTAATGAAGAAGAAAACGGAGAAGAATCAAATAGACGCAATAAAAAATGATAAAGGGGATATCACCACTGATCCCACAGAAATACAAACTACCAACAGAGAATACTATAAACACCTCTACACAAATAAACTAGAAAATCTAGAAGAAATGGATAAATTCCTGGACATATACACCCTCCCAAGACTAAACCAGGAAGAAGTTGAATCCCTGAATAGACCAATAACAGGCTCTGAAATTGAGGCAATAATTAATAGCCTACCAACCAAAAAAAGTCCAGGACGAGACAGATTCACAGCCGAATTCTACCAGAGGTACAAAGAGGAGCTGGTACCATTCCTTCTGAAACTATTCCTATCAATAGAAAAAGAGGGAACCCTCCATAACTCATCTTATGAGGCCTGCATCATCCTGATACCAAAGCCTGGCAGAGACAAAAAAAGAGAATTTTAGACCAATATCCCTGATGAACATTGATGCAAAAACCACCAATAAAATACTGGCAAACTGAATCCAGCAGCACATCAAAAAGCTTATCTACCATGATCAAGTGGGCTTCATCCCTGGGATGCAAGGCTGGTTCAACATACGCAAATCAATAAACGTAAATGTAATCCAGCATATAAACAGAACCAAAGACAAAAACCACATGATTATCTCAATAAATGCAGAAAAGGCCTTCAACAAAATTCAACAGCCCTTCACGCTAAAAAGTCTCAATAAACTAGGTATTGATGGGATGTATCTCAAAATAATAAGAGCTATTTATGACAAACCTACAGCCAATATCATACTGAATGGGCAAAAACTGGAAGCATTCCCTTTGAAAACTGGCACAAGACAGGGATGCCCTCTCTCACTACTCCTATTCAACATAGTGTTGGAAGTTCTGGCCAGGGCAATCAGGCAGGAGAAAGAAATAAAGGGTATTCAATTAGGAAAAGAGGAAGTCAAATTGTCCGTTTGCAGATGACATGATTGTATATCTAGAAAACTCCACAGTCTCAGTGCAAAATCTCCTTAAGCTGATAGGCAACTTCAGCAAAGTCTCAGGATACAAAATCAATGTGCAAAAATCAAAAGCATTCCTATACACCAATAACAGACAAACAGAGACCCAAATCATGAGTGAACTCCCATTCACAATTGCTTCAAAAAGAATAAAATACCTAGGAATCCAACTTACAAGGGATGTGAAGGACCTCTTCAAGGAGAACTACAAACCACTGCTCAATGAAATAAAAGAGGACACAAACAAATGGAAGAACATTCCATGCTCATGGATAGGAAGAATCAATATTGTGAAAATGGCCATACTGCCCAAGGTAATTTATAGATTCAATGCCATCCCCATCAAGCTACCAATGACTTTCTTCACAGAACTGGAAAAAACTACTTTCAAGTTCATATGGAACCAAAAAAGAGCCTGCATTGCCAAGACAATCCTAAGCCAAAAGAACAAAGCTGGAGGCATCGCACTACCTGACTTCAAACTATACTACAAGGCTACAGTAACCAAAACAGCATGGTACTGGTACCAAAACAGAGATATAGACCAATGGAACAGAATAGAGCCCTCAGAAATAATACCACACATCTACAACCATCTGATCTTTGACAAACCTGAGAAAAACAAGAAATGGGGAAAGGATTCTCTATTTAATAAATGGTGCTGGGAAAACTGGCTAGCCATATGTAGAAAGCTGAAACTGGATCCCTTCCTTACACCTTATACAAAAATTAATTCAAGATGGATTAAAGACTTAAATGTTGGACCTAAAACCATAAAAACCCTACAAGAAAACCTAGACAATACCATTCAGGCCATAGGCATGGGCAAGGACTTCATGACTAAAACACCAAAAGCAATGGCAACAAAAGCCAAAATTGACAAATGGGATCTCATTAAACTCAAGAGCTTCTGCACAGCAAAAGAAACTATCATCATAGTGAACAGGCAACCTACAGAATGGGAGAAAAATTTTACAATCTACCCATCTGACAAAGGGCTAATATCCAGAATCTACAAAGAACTTAAACAAATTTACAAGAAAAAAATCAAACCACCCCATCAAAAAGTGGGCAAAGGCTATGAACAGACACTTCTCAAAAGAAGACATTTATGCAGCCAACAGACATATGAAAAAATGCTCATCATCACTGGCCATCAAAGAAATGCAAATCAAAACCACAATGAGATACTATCTCACACCAGTTAAAATGGTGATCATTAAAAAGTTAGGAAACAATAGGTCCTGGAGAGGATGTGGAGAAATAGGAACACTTTTACATTGTTGGTGGAACTGTAAACTAGTTCAACCATTGTGGAAGACAGTGTGGCGATTCTTCAAGGATCTAGAACTAGAAATACCATTTGACCCAGCGATCCTAGTACTGGGTATATACCCAAAGGATTATAAATCATGCTGCTATAAAGACACATGCACATGTATGTTTATTGTGGCACTATTCAAATAGCAAAGACTTGGTACCAAGCCAAATGTCCATCAATGACAGACTGGATAGAGAAAATGTGGTACATATACACCATGGAATACTATGCAGCCATAAAAAAGGATGAGTTCATGTCCTTTGTAGGCACATGGGTGAAGCTGGAAACCATCATTCTGAGCAAACTATCGCAAGGACAGAAAACCAAACACCGTATGTTCTCATTCATAGGTGGGAATTGAACAATGAAAACACTTGGACACAGGGTGGGGAACATCACACACCAGGGCCTGTCGTGGCATGGGGGGAGGGGGGAGGGATAGCATTAGGAGATATACCTAATGTAAATGACGAGTTAATGGGTGCAGAACACCAACATGGCACATGTGTACATATGTAACAAACCTGCACGCTGTACACACGTACCCTAGAACTTAAAAAAATAAAAATAAAAAGATACATTTAGAAATGGATCTCTGATATCACAGTGGGCTTCAGAAAACCAGTGTAAGTTCTTCCTAGTATTAAAGTCAGAAAAGTTTATATGAAGAAATATTTACATGTGCATGGAGGCTATGAACATGCATGTGGACATGTGATACATACCTATAGACCCACACATACACTGCATAGGTATACACATACACACACACACACACACACACTCTCTCTCTCTCTCATGTTTTTTGTAAGCTCATTCCTTCTGTAAGCCATCCTTAAGTGATACAGTTCCTCAGGGTTAAAAAAAAAAAAAAAAATCTCTTCCTCCATTAAATTGTTTTGTGGTACTGTGGAAAAAAAAAAAAGAAGATGAAATGGGCTGGGCACCATCGCTGATGCCTGTAATCCCAGCACATTGGGAGGCTGAGGTGAGGTGGGTGGATCACCTGAAGTCGGTAGGTCAAGACCGGCCTGACCAACAGGGAGAAACCCCATCTCTACTAAAAATACAAAATTAGCTGGGCGTGGTGGTGCATGCCTGTAATCCCAGCAACTCGGGAGGCTGAGGCAGGAGAATCGCTTGAACCTGAGAGGCGGAGGTTGTGTTGAGCCGAGATCGTGCCATTGCACTCCAGTATGGACGACAAGAGCAAAATTCCGTCTCAAAAAAAAAAAAAAAAAAAAAAAAAAAAAAGAAAACAAAAAAGATGAACAGAACAGCTAATATGTTTGAAAAAGCTGGGAGGATATTTACACAACTGACCGTTTGGGTTGAGTAAGAGATAAGTACACAAAAAGTAAGCAAATATAAAGAACAAGGCAATCATTAATTCCTAGCAGGAGGAAAAATCTGCAGTAAAGGAAAAATAATTATAAGATACTGACAGAGACAGGAGTCGGCCAAGGGTCCCCAGCGAAACCCCACCTTCAAGCTCAAAAAGAGCCTGAAGGCTGAAAGATGGGACTCCTTGTCCCAGATGAAACTGGTGATCCAGAGGGATAACTGCCCGTTTGCCCTTCCTGAGTGATTCTTTCTGAATAATGCCCACAAGCGCACTAGGAGAATGGGGTTGGGCCACAGGAAGTTCACGCCTTGTTCAGTGGGTAGGACCCTGGGCTCTCCAGCGCACGTGTGCGTGTGCGTGTGTGTGCGCGCTGGGGCTTGGTAATCAATCTGTGAAGTGGGAGCCTGTTAGCAGGACCCTGGGCTCTTCAGCGTGTGCGTGTGCGTGTGCGTGTGCATGCACGCGTGCTGGGGCTTGGTAATCAATCTGTGAAGTGGGAGCCTGTCTTTTTTTGCTGAGAGCTTTCTTTTAATAAATTCTGCTCTCCTCACTTTTCAGTATGTCTGCATGCCTAATCTTTCCTGGCTGTGTGACAAGAAACTGCTTTTAGCTAAACTAAGGAGCAAAAACTTATGCATCAGTACCACATGGTTTAGATACTAATGGGGCTTACATATTGATAAAAATATAAACAATTAATAGTAACCTAATCAAAATCACAGTAACTATAATGGGAATGTGAGAAGAATATAAGTATGGTGGAAGCAGGAAAGAGGGAAGTAAATGGTCACTTTCCACAGTAAGAAGTCAATAAACACAGCCTAAAAACTAAAAATTAAAGGAAATATTCAGAGTAGTGGAGATTAAAATTCAAAATAATCAGTAAAGGAATAAAAAGTAGTTGCCTCCAAAAGTGGAAAATTAGGCATGAGGAGAGCAGGGAGGAGAACAGGAATCATTATTTTTCTTTAACATGTCCAAGAGAATTTTGTCTACTTATACTATTTATATGTTTGGTTTGATTAAAAAATTAACAACCCTTAAAATCTTACATGAATGATGAAAATAGAGAAGAATTTGATAACAAAGAATAAAATAAGTACACAATAACAAAAAACCCTTCAAAGTAAATAAGTCATACCTCTGCAGTAAATCTACTTGACACTGGTGTAATAAATCCAACTTTACCATCATTAAATACAACAGCAAACCCATCAAGTGTGGCACAGTATTCCATGTCTCTGATGTGTACGTCTGTGAAGCCCAGGAATGAACCTACTGATGAAAAAAATAAGCACATGAAATAGGATTAAGAATATAATAAATTACTCTCTCACCTTTTGCCAGAAAAACCTGTAAGTTTAAAAGGGTAAAAATAATGACCTAACAACCCTAAACAATTAAACTGTCCTTTCCTACTAAATGCCTCTCTCACCCCGCCTCTCATACTCTGCCCACCTCTCCCCTTGCATAAGTAATTCCAAAGAAGTGTTCATCCATAGAAGATACCAAACTAGATATCAAACGTTAAACAACTGGTTCAAACCTCATGTAGAAAGTATAGCTACCTCTAGATGACTGCAGGTCTACTGAAAAGGGTACTGTGCAAAGATTAATGGCTTTCCTTCCATTTGTCATTCCTTCCCAGTGAATAAGATGAAGAAGTCCATCAGAAGTAGCAACCAGGAGATCTTCCAACACAGACTGCAAACTGTAGGTAGAATCAATTAATTTTTAAGAGAGCATACTGGGAAAGCAATGTGTATGAATATTAAAACTGCTTTGGAGAATACTCATGCAAAAATGATCATGAAACCATTTATAAAACATCTCCATTTATCTGCAACTTTATCTATGTATATTTCAATCTAGAATCAGAAATCCTGGAAGAAATGAAAGACTATGGGCAGCCATAGTCACAAACTTGATAACTGATAAAACTAATTAAAAACTACAAATATTGAAACAGCAAATTAGAAGATGGAAACAGAAGTGATAGCAGAAAGAAAGAAAAAGAGGTAGAGAAACCATAAAATGAATAGACCCAACTAGTAACAGTATGACAATCTAGAGCCATGAAGTGTAGAGGTAACAATGCTCCGGCACTTGTCCAATAAAACTTTGAATAATGATGGAAATGTTCTGTATCTGTGCTATCTGTAAACAGTAGCTATGAGCTGTATGTGGTGACTATACACTTGAAATATGGCTAGTGCAATAAAATAACTGAAATTTTATTTACTTTTCATTAATGTAAATTTAAATAAATTCATGTGTGACTAGTGGCTACTGTATTGGAGTATAGTTCCAGGCCAATATATTTCTTAGGTATTAGCAAGTCTCACATTGTTCATTCCTTCTACAAACATTTAGTGAGCCTATCCTCTGTGACAGGTGTTATACTCTGTGTTGGATATTCGAGGATGAATAAAATATTCTCCATCTTCAGAGGACTTCTCAAGCAGGAAATCAAAAATAGTTACATAGCATGATCTCAACACTTATCAATATTTGTGAAGATACTCAGCATTTACTTCTTTAATGGGGAAATAGCCTGTTTTGCTCACCTCTGTAGGCACAGCCCCAAGGGCAGTGTTAGTTAAATCTGTCACTAAATATTTGTGCAAAGGAGGCAAGAAGAGGGAAAGGGTTAGAGGAAAGAGGAACCCATAAATGAGACTGCAAAGGTACTGGCACAAAGAAAAAGACAACCAGGGAAACCAGTAGAAACTGATATCAAGAAAGCCAAGGAAGTAAGATGAATTTAAGAAAGAGTGTTCAAAGTATCAAATACTATATAAGGAAAAACAAAAAATGTTATGTGTATATTATATATACCCTATTAAATACTATTAAATTCGTTTTCATACTTAAGAGCATATTTCAGAAATATTTTAATCCATAATGATGAAAAAACTGTCTTTTCATATTTTAATTCTTAAACTAAACCTTTAATTCTTTGGAAAGTTGACTTCAATTACTCATACTCCAAAGATTTCAGCTAATGTAGAATTTGCTGTTTTTCCCCAACTATAAAAGTACTGAAAAAGAACAGAAACAGATGTTTCTTTACCCAGCTCTATTTCTTGAACTTCACAGCCATTTGTAATCAATTAAAATTCCCAGTTTTTAGACATTTCACTTTTTAAAGCATTATATATTAATTTCAAATTTATATTTCAGTGATAAAATCTATGTGTATCATTTGGTGGGTAGAGTATAAAAAGTTTATGTTTTAGATGTACTACTATATGCTATGAAAATATGTAATTCAAAATCTAAGCTGTTGGAAATCTGAATTACTTTTGAGCCTTAAAGAAATGTAATTATGGGGCCTGAGTCACACAATAGGCAGCTATAATCTAGGCAGCTGTAATCTTTCTTTCTCTGATTATAGATTAGCTTTCTTCCTTACTGTGTTGTTTTATAAATGCTGTAAATGACTAAAGGGCTCCAGGGAAGACCCCTTCCCTCTTCACTGTTGATCTTCATGGTAGATTAACTTTCCTCTCTTATCTTTCTTACACAAAGACTTCATGGCTATCACATTGTCTTAAAATGGAATGTTAAATACACTCTTTTTAAATTGGAAATGAAAACTAGCTGTAAAGAAAAGCCATAAAGAAAACAAACTGTAACTAAATTGTAACTCATAAACCAGCCTTGTATAGAAAACATTATAATCCTACTAAACTTTATTTTCCACCTATATAAGCAAGAACTGAACTTTTTTTTTTTTTTTTTTTTTTTTTGAGACGGACTCTTGCTCTGTTGCCCAAGCTGGGAGTGCAGTGGCACCATCTCAGCTCACTGCAACCTCCACCTCCCAGGTTCAAGTGATTCTCCTGCCTCAGCCTCCCGAGTAGCTGGGATTACAGGCGCACGCCACCATGCCCAGCTAATTTTTGTATTTTTAGTAGAGACAAGGTTTCGCTGTGTTGGCCAGGCTCGTCTTGAACTCCTGACCTCAGGTGATCGACCCACCTTGGCCTCCAAAGTGCTGGGATTACAGGCGTGAGCCACTGCGCCTGGCCGAACTTTTTTTTTTTTTTTTTTTTTGAGACAGTCTCTTACTCTGCTGCCCAGGCTGGAGTGCAGTGGCGCGATCTCAGCTCACTGAAACCTCTGCCTCCTGGGATTCTCCTGCCTCAGCCTCCTGAGTAGCTGGGATGACAGGCACACGCCACCGCGCCCAGCTAATTTTTCTATTTGTGGTAGAGACAAGGTTTCACCATGTTGGCCAGGCTGGTTTTGAACTCCTGACCTCAGGTGATCCACCCGCCTCAGCCTCCCAGTGTGCTGGGATTAAAGGTGTGAGCCACTGTGCCTGGCTTGCAAGAACTGAACTTTTAACTTTGGAACACTGACCCCATTTTCTGAAGTCTGTTCTCCCTGATTGGTCAGCTTTCTGCTTGCATTAACTCTGGATTCTGATCCTTTTGATTACTTCAAGTTGACAATGTCAAGAGAGGCAATTTAGCAGAGTAGTCACTGGTTTACCAGTGATTTTCCTTGGAAGGAGTCAGCATCGTTTATTCCAAACTACATTCTCCCTCTCCCCTAACCCTATCTCCCTAGAAAATCACTGTATACAACAGAGTTATCCTCCAGTAATCTGACTACCTGCTAGACAAAACTCAACAATCGTCTGACAAAATTAAGAGTTCATAATCTCTACAACATGATAATCAGTGATGCTGCAACAAACAAATGACTGGCCAGATGTGTGAATAAACAGGAAAATGTAACCTAGAGTCAAGAGAAAAATCCATCAATATAAATAGACTTATAGATAATCTTGATATTGGAATTAGCAGATAATGACTTTTTAAAAACTGTGATAAACATAATAAATCATCAATAGGAAGAGATAGATATATCCTTCTCATTTAATTGAAAGTAGACAAACTTGTTAAAATAAAGGCTGAGCCAGGCATGGTGGCTTTTGCTTGTAATCCCAGCTACTAGGAGGCTCAGGTGGGAGGAACGCTTGAGCCCAGGAGCTCGAGACCAACTGAGCAGCACAGTGAGACTACCATCTCTAAAAAAATTTAGAAATAAAAAAGCTGGTGTCAGTTGTGAAAATACTAATAATTCCATAAATGTTGGTAAATAGACCTTACCCCAAGTCACCTAAGTGCTACAACTGACGCCCCTCCCTCAGAAAAATCTGGCCAATTGAAGGATTCATTATTGGCGTAGTAGAGCGATGTCAGAACCCTGTTCGATAACTAATAACCCATGCCTTTTCATGCTGTATTGGTTCTTAAATTTTTGTTTTTTTTGAGACACAGTCTCTGTTGCCCAGGCTGGAGTGCAGTGGTGCAATCTCAGCTCACTGCAACCTCTGCCTCCCGGGTTCAAGCAATTCTTGTGCCTCAGCCTCCTGAGTAGCTGGGAATACAGGCATGTGCCACCACACCCAGCTAATTTTTATATTTTTAGTAGAGACAGGGTTTCACTATGTTGGCTAGGCTGGTCTCAAACTCCTGACATCATGATCTGCCCTTCTGCCCGCCTTGGCCTCCCAAAGTGCTGGGATTATAGGCATGAGCCACCGTGCCCAGCCTGGTTCTGAAATATTTTTAATATCACAACTGTTAATGAGTACATTTAAAAATTTATGTAAATACACTGTAAGTTATATCCTTAGAGAACCTCTTCAATCATTGACTTCATTAATTTTATGAGAGCTATGTGGTATCCCAGGTGTGCATGTGTGTTAAATGTATGTTTAAATTTAGGATCTTGGCTGGGTGTGGTGGCTCAACACCTATAATCCCAGCACTCTGAGAGGCCAAGGAGGGGAGATCGCTTGAGCTTAGGAGCTTGAGACCAGCCTCAACAACATGGTGAAACCTTGTCTCTACAATAAAGTACGAAAAATCAGCGTGGTGTAGTGACGTGTGCCTGTAGTCCCAGCTACTTGATAGGCTGAGGTGAGATCACTGGAGCCCAGGAGGATGAGGCTGCAGTGAGCTGTGATCATGCCGCTGCAATTAGCTGTGATTGTGCCACTGCACTTCAGCCTGGGTGACAAGGTGAGACCCTGTCGGAGGAGTGGGGAGAGAGGCAGGGAAGGGGATGGGAGGGGAGGGGAAGGGAGGGGAGGGGAAACTCTTATTAAAATTATGTTTTTACCTTCTAAACATTCTCTATCCTCAATTAATAACAAAAGGTAGATGCTTAACATTAATCATATTTTTTCTTCAATCAAAAATATAAGATGAGATAGTACTCTTACCCCTATAAGCAACAGAATAACCAATATCCTAGCCTTATCTGACTTCTATTTGTGGTGACAGGAGGAAAAATAATTAGTTATGAAAATCTAAGTTTCATGTCTTCTCACTCAATTCAAAATCTATAGGAAATTTCAAATTTCCAGCAGTTATATGTTTCAGGTGCTGATAACTTTGTTCTGAAATGCAATTATTTCACTGGAGTTTTGAGAGAAACCTTACAGATTCCCAACCACCTAAATTCATAGATTAAAACCTAGCACCTGACAGGTTAAACTTGGACAAGATGGCAGAAATTTTTTTTTTTTTCTTTTTGGCTCTTTTTCTTTTCTATTTCCATGCACCATACAAGGTTTCCCACAGGTAGAGGTAGAAAGCCAAGCCTGTACAGTTCCACCTTTTTTGGTGCCTACAGAAACTCAGAATTCCTTATGTATCAAGTTACTTTCTTGAAAACGATTCCCATGCTGAAATAAATAAAATGTGAAGTGATGAATAACCTTGTGACCAAGGCGATGAGTAACTTTGAACTCAATCTTTTGTAACACTGATTACATTTAAGCAAATAATAATTGTGGGTTCTTTTCTATGAGAATAAGATATGAAGGGGATGGACCAAACAAGGCAAGACAATACCCAGCCACTTGCATAGTTTTATTTAATGTTTCAGTATCATTCTGTACAGTACTTTAACAAGAGAAATGGTGAAATAAACCGTTTCTTAGAACTGTGAGTCAGAGGGATTTTTTAAAAATTAGCATTACATTCATATAATTCAATACATTTACATAGTTCAATATTAAAAAAGAGTACACAATAAAAAGCTTTTCCCCCAAACCTGTCCCATAGCTACTCAGTTCTCATCCCCAGTTTCTTATGTATTCTTCCAGAAAAATACATGTTCTCTCTTTTAAACAAGATGGAGATACCTCATCTCCCTTTTAAAAACAAACATTAGCCACAAAAGCATTTTGCTTTTTTCATCCAACAACATATTTGGAAAGTTTTTTTTCTGTAAAGAATGTCCTCAATGTTTTTACAGCTGCGTATCGTTTAAATAAATTTTCTTACCTCTACACAATGGAAAAGATATGCAGCTAAACTAAGTGACAACTAAAACATCAATAGTGGAACAACAATTAAAGAAATAAAGCCAAATTGTAGGTAAGATTCCTGATTTTTTCTACCAATGGGTGTAAAATAGATTTTTGGTATTCTGGTATTTCTGGCCACTTTGTCATAAAACCTTTATTCATACTTGGATGAAAAAGTGTAACTTTCTTCCAAGTGTATATAAACTTCCCAGAAGCTCAAGGCAACTTTGGAAACAAAGGCACTTCCTCTTTTCCTCAACTTGTGTGCTTTCATCAGTATTGTTTTGGGAAATATGGACTGTTGTCACTCAATCAAACAATTCTAGACCTTATAAAATATAAATTTCAAAATAAGATTATAGTTGGTATATTCAATTTATGAGCTTTATTATAATAACTTAAGCATAATGTGCCATCTCTAAAACTTCCAATGTCTTATAAGGGTTAATCAAGCATTTCCAGAACTAAGAAGTTATCTTGAATTAAAAGAAATTAAACTAACTTTCCTGTTGGTCATGGGATTTATGAACTACATTGTCTACTGTCATCACACAATGTCAAATTTAACCTAAGTACTGTACCTCATGATGGGTGCTTGTAAATCCAGTATTTTCCTCATCTCTAAATTTAATGCTGGAGCACACTGTTCTTCCTTAAAATGGGGTGTCCCCTTCATTTGTGGACTTCCTCTAAAAGAAACAGCATAGAGTTAAAGAAAGATACTGAATTTGCCTCCATTCTGTAGCTAATACACATACAATCAAATAAAGTAAATGAAATCAAACTTACAAATCAGGTATTCATCCTTCAGATTCTCAAATGAAAAACAGACTTAAATTCTATTATAGCAGACATTATCTACTTATCAATTGGAAATAAATGTTTGACCAATGTAATTTGTGTTAGGAGGGTGGGAAGGAGAAGAGCAGAGAATCTGAGAAAAAAACCCACTTGAAATAAAAGTGAACTAACTCTAAAGAGAACCAACAGGCATTTTGTTTAAAATTAGTGAGGGCCCTTTCTAAGGTGGGCAACTATGGAAAAAAAAGTATGATTCTATATAGTACCTGTCCCAGTGATCCAAATTGTGTAGCTTCATCTTTACTTACTCCACACCTTATCCTTGATTCCTATTCTTTGGGTATGTATCAGAATTAAGGTGAAATTCAAGGGTGCAATTAGGAGATGTTTCACAAGTTACTTAGTAATAAATAGCTAAATACCTAAAATTTTAAATCCCTGGCATTAAATAGCTGCAGTAGAGTGCTGGGTTAATGCCAACTTAACTGAACTGTCACACACGACCCTTCAAAGGACTACAGGCTGTTTTGTATTCTTTATCTTCACATGGCATAGTAGACCAGTATCTTCTTCAGTGATTGTGTTGGAATTTAACAGTTATCTGTCTCTCACCGTCAGCTATCACTTGTGGCAACAATCAGCCTGCTGATGTCATCCCTCCCTTTCCAGTCAAGCACAGTCCTATAAATTAATTTGTCAATACTATTAAAATATGAACAAAGAGGCAAACAAGTCCAATAGCTTTCAAAGTTCCTGGCTTTGTGAAATATATTTTGATTCTCATTTTTTTAGTTTTCTTTCTTATTTTTGCTTATTTTTTAGTTACAGACTATTTTTCTTATAAAGTTTTGTGGTGATTTATTACCATTCTATCCTACTACTATGAACTGGAGTACTTAATTCCTTCTAAGTCTAAATGACTAAACTAGCTAATGTTTAACCACAGAGGTTCGTGTTCAACTAACATGTCTGACTGATGTGACAGCCTGTAAAAAGGACATGAAAGTAATTAGTTTATAGGAGTCACATTTAAACTGCTGAACACACAGTCTGTGATGATTTACTGAGATGTCTTCCATGTATTAATATATCTGGTTTTAAAGTTAAATATTATTTTCCAAAGTAATATATATACAGAAGTTAAAATTCAAATAGGGCTAGAAAGTTTAAGACAGAAAACAACACAGAGGTAGACTTCTTTTAGTGGAAACTTAAAAAGACATATGTCTTCTTTTGAGAAGTGTCTGTTCATATCCTTTGCCCACTTTTTGATGGGGTTGTTTTTTTCTTGTAAATTTGTTTGAGTCCTTTGTAGATGCTGGATATTAGCCCTTTGTCAGATGAGTAGATTGCAAAAATTTTCTCCCATTCTGTAGGTTGCCTGTTCACTCTGATGGTAGTTTCTTTTGCTGTGCAGAAGCTCTTTAACAGACACACGAAAAAATGCTCATCATCACTGGCCATCAGAGAAATGCAAATAAAACCACAATGAGATACCATCTCACACCAGTTAGAATGGCAATCATTAAAACGTCAGGAAACAACAGGTGCTGGAGAGGATGTGAAGAAATAGGAACACTTTTACATTGTTGGTGGGACTGCAAACTAGTTCAACCATTGTGGAAGACAGTGTGGCGATTCCTTAGGGATCTAGAACTAGCAATACCATTTGACCCAGCAATCCCATTACTAGGTATATACCCAAAGGAATATAAATCATGCTGCTATAAAGATACATGCACACATATGTTTACTGCAGCACTACTCACAATAGCAAAGACTTGGAACCAACCCAAATGTTCAACAATGATAGACTGGATTAAGAAAATGTGGCACACATACACCATGGAATATTATGCAGCCATAAAAAAGGATGAGTTCATGTCCTTTGTAGGGACATAGATGAAGCTGGAAACCATCATTCTCAGCAAACTATTGCAAGGACAAAAAACCAAACACCGCATGTTCTCATTCATAGGTGGGAATTGAACAATGAGAACACTTGGACACAGGAAAGGGAACATCACACATCGGGTCCTGTTGTGGCGTGGGGGGAGGGGGGAGGGATAGCATTAGGAGATATACCTAATGTAAATGACGAGTTAATGGGTGCAGAACACCAACATGGCACATGTATACATATGTAACAAACCTGCACATTGTGCACATGTACCCTAGAACTTAAAGTATAATAAAAAATATATATATATAAAATAAAAATAAAAAGGAAAACAAACAAAAAAGACGTATGTCCTGATTTGAACAGACCAACTCCTAAAATAACAACTCTGAGTTAAAATGGGAAAACTGAACACAGACTAAGTATTTGATGACATTAATAAACTATTAATTCTGTTGGGTGTAATAATATTGTGGTTTGGTTTCCTTAAAATGTCTACCTGTTACAGACAAAACAGAAGCATTTAGGGTTGAATGATATAGTATATGGAAGTTGCTTTAATATTTAAAAAGTATGCATGCATGGGGAGAGGGGGATGTTGACAACTTTTCAATCTGGGAGATAAGTACATTGGGTACATGTCCTTTTAGATTCTCAAGTGTGGCTGTGGAGTTCAATGACATTCCTATTCACAGACTAGCTCTTTTTCCTCTGAAGTACCTAGGATCATCTTTTTATATATCTGATGGGTTCTGAAATTTCAGAATAATTAATTTTTCTACAAGTATGTGAATGTTTATCATTGCATTGAGCACTTGCTAGACCTGTTCAATCTACTGATATATATAGTTTAAACTCTAGGAAATTTACATGTTTTGTTTCCTTAATATAATAATAAGCTTCTCCATTCCCTGTTCTTTCTACAACTCCTAGTCAGTTAGATATTAAACCTCATATTAAACTCTAATTTTCTCTTTTCTCTCTTATTCTTGTCTTTTATTCTATACCCAGGGAAAGTTCCTCAACTGTTTCTTTCAATGCTTTTACTGAATATATTTCTACTATTGTGCTTTTAATTCTGAGAATTTTCTCATCCACTCCCCTTGTTTTCTTAAACCATCCTACCTCGTTTGATTAGCCAAAATCTGTCTAAGGTTGTTAATTATTTCCTCGAGGTGTTTTCATTCCTTCAAGTATCTGTTTACTTTAAGTTCCTCTTTTCTGGTATGTGTTTCTAAGTTACACTGGAAACTTTCCTAAGATGGCTAACAACGTTTAGTCCTTTGTTCTTATTTTAGAGGTTAACAATAAAAAGGTGACTATGTGTCTGCAGGCTGTCAACTGGTGGACTTCAGCAGGGTAGTGGCCAGCCAGCTTTTTTGTTGGGGTCTTCAAATACTAGTACCTGTTGAGCAGTTTTTCTTCAGTGGTTCCATTTCTCCAGGAAGGATCCCTCAAACCTGCCTGGGATATCAAAGTGTGAAAGACACAAGTCTGGAGCCAAGCAGGGTAAGGACGCACTATGACAACTTTAGCGTCTCACTCTTCTGTTAAATATAATACGTATTGTTAAACCAGACCGTATATTTCCTGTGAGGTGGGAACATAGGAATCCTTATTCAGAGTTTTCAAGCAATCTCTATGTTGATGGCCCCTGCCTCACTCCTATATTCTGTAGTACTAGTCAGTCCTTCTAATCTCTGAGCCTTTCTGAGTTTGCAGGTAAAACAAGGTGCTTTTTATCAGTATCCTGTAGGTTCTTAAGCGCTCAAGTTTGATGGCCTTCCTTAGTTATTTACTCTTTCCCTTCGGATTTTTAGCTCAAGGGTTGGAGATACCTCTAGTTTCCATTAAAGATGGGAATTTTATTTCAGCTTTTATTCTGTTGGCGATTATCAAGAGAAAGAATGGAAACCACATTACCTATCTTAAAACTGGAAACCATGTTTTTCTTTATATGAATATTCTCATTTATTACAACTAAAGTATTACAAGAACTTTAAAGCAAATTTAAGTAAATTCTAATTTCTTCATGACTTCCATTATAAAATTAGAGATACATTTTGCAGGAAAGTTTCCATCCTGTCTTCCAAACATACTAAAATAGAGCAAACTTAAAAAAATTACAGTAACAAAAAAATTCTGACTTTCTCATAAAAAATATTATTACTTAGAATTCAACTATAATTTGATAAGGTACAGCATCAGATGATTGGAAGAGAGTCATAGAAGATGAGGCTAGAAGAATAAGTTGAAGCCAGATTATGAGAGCACTGAATGCCAGGAGAATAGGAATAGAGCATTTACTATGTATGAAACAGTGTACAAAACGTTCTATACACATCATCTCAACCGATCATTTGTAATCTTTTGAGACAGGAATTATCTCCACTTTTTCAAAGAGAAAACTGAAACTTATAAATATTGAGAACTTTGCTCTTGGTCACAAAGCTAAGAAAGTAAGGGAGCTGATAATCAAACTCTAATATTTAAGGCTCTAAGCAACTGAAAATTAAAGAGACTAACACAGTAACCTCTGCCTGCACGTAGAAATAATGGAATGAATGCTAAAGAATGGATTGGGGATGGAGTAGGGAAGGGAACACACACTGTAAATGTTAATGTTTTTCATATCTGGACAGACAGCAGAACTGCAGTTTCCTGCCTTCTTAAAATTAGGTGTGGCCACATGATTTACTTTGGCCTATAAAATATGAGGGGAAGTGATTTGTGTCACTTCTGAATAGAAGATTTAAGAGCCAACACTTGGTACATGTTCTGTTTTTAATCCTCTACTGTGGTGATTTAACCTATGCTGACTAATATAGTGTACAAAATCAAGTAACTGACAATTGTTAGATTTTTGTCCTGTAAAACTCAACATATTAACAGTTTGTGACTATTCAACGAGTGATTTCATTAACTACGCAATCCAAGAAATAGGAAAAAAGAATGAAAAAAAAATACACCCAGTTTAAAGACTTATGGGAACAACATCATAAATACCAATGCCTGTCTGTATGATGGAAGTCCAAAGGCAAGGAGAGAGAAAAGAGAATATATGAAGAAATCATGGTTACAAACTTTCCAAATCTCAGAAAGCCAAGAGTCTTTCTTCCAAGAAACTCCAAGTAGGATAAATTTTAAAAGATGCACACAGAGACACATTATGTTCAAACTGTCAAAAAACGAAGAGAATCTTGAAAGCAGCAAGAGATGTATGTGACTCTTCACATACAAGAGATCCCAAGTAAGACTGACAGCCAACTTTTCATAGGAAATCATGGAGGCCAGAAAACAGTGGGATGACATATTTCAAGTGCTGAAATATCTAGAAAAATTATCCTTCAAAAACAAAAAAGAAATTAATGAATTTCCAGATAAACAAAAAGTTGAGGGAATTTGTCACAAGTAGACCTGAACTACAAGAAATGCTAAAGGAAGTTCTTCAGCCTGAAAAAACAAGAGGCAATAACTCAAAGCCATGTAAGAAAATAAAGAACACTGATAAAAGTAATTACATAGGTAAATATAAAAGCCAGCAGTATTTTTGGTTCAGAAATCTGCCTTTTTTTCCCTATATGACTCAAAAGACAAGTGCATAAAACAGTAATTATACATCTATGTTAACAGTTACACAATGTATAAAGATGTAATTTGTGATAACAACAACATAAAAAGGGAGAGAGGGAGATGTACAGGAACATAGTTTTGAGATATTATTGAAGCTAAGTTGGTATGACTTCAAACTAGGCTGTTGTACATGCAAGATGTTAATTTAATCCCCAAGGTAACCATTAATAACTAAA
The DNA here is from genome assembly GCF_028885655.2 of Pongo abelii. Classification (NCBI taxonomy): domain Eukaryota; kingdom Metazoa; phylum Chordata; class Mammalia; order Primates; family Hominidae; genus Pongo; species Pongo abelii. The sequence continues at coordinate 52,824,012 of NC_071998.2, forward strand.
ACATGTACAAAAAAGGAAATGAGAAAGGAGTCAAAATGGTACAATGCAAAAAAATCAAACCAACAACAACAATAAAAATAACAACAACAACAACAAAAAGGCAGCAGTGGAGGAACCCAGGACAAAAAAGATACAGACATAATAGAAAACAAATAGCAAAATGGCAGAAATCCTTCTTTATCAGTAAGTACTTTAATGTAAATGGATTAAATGCATTCATTAAAAGGCAAGCATTGTCAGAATGGATTCAAATAAACCAAATGAGTCCATTTATAAGCTGTCTACAAGAGAATTACTTTAGATCCAAGGAAACAAGTTGAAGGTGGAAGGGAGGAAAAATATATTCCATGCAAATAGTAGGGTGGCTGTGGTAAAATCAGAAACAAACAAACAAACAAAAAACCAAAAGACTTTAAGAACTATCACAAGAAACAAAGAAGGATTTTTATAATGATCAGTCAATCTAGCAAGAAGATACCACACCTATAAATAGATTCAAATATAGCATCAGAGCCACAAAATATTAATATATGAAGAAAGAACACAAAACTGAAGGGAAAAATAGATATGTAATAATGTTAGAGACTTTAATACCCCACTTTCAATAATGGATAGAACTGGACAGAAAATAAGGAAATAGAGAATTTAAATAACACTATATAAACCACTTAGACCTAAGACACATACTGAATATGCCACCCAACAGCAGAATACATATTATTCTCAAATGCACAACGAACATTCTCCAAGACAGAATGGATATTAAACCATAAAAAAGTCTCAATACATTTTAAAAGACTGAAAGCACATAAAGTATCTTCTCTAACCAAATGGAATATAACTAAAAATCAGTAAAAGAAAAACTAGAAAATTCAAATATGTGGAAATCCAAAATACACTCTAAAACAATCAATGACTCAAAGAAGAACCAAAAGGGAAATCAGGAAATACTCTGAAACTAATGAAAGCAAAAATGCAACATTATGGGATACAGTGAATGAAGTCCTCAGAGGGAAATTTATAGCTAAAATGCCTACATTTAAAAAAAAGATTTCAAATCAATAACCTAACTTTATACCTTATGGAACTAGTAAAAGAGCTGGCAGAAGGATGGATGTGATAAAAATTAGAGTGGCTATACATGAAATCGAGAATAGAAAAACAGAGAAAAATCAATTAAAGCAAGAGTTGGTTGTTTGAAAACATCAATACAATTGAAAAACCTAAGGAAAAAGAAGACTCTATAAGTCTGAAATGAAAGTGGAAATATTATTACTGACCATACAAAAAAATAGTATGAGTTATAAGAGAATATTGTAAACAACTGAATGCTAACAAGTTAGTTAACCTATGTTAAATGGACGAATTCCTAGAAACACACAAATTTCCCAACTGACTCAAGAGGAAATAAAACATATGAATAGACCTATAATAAGTAACGAAATTGAGTCAGTAATCAAAAACCTCCCAATAAAGAAGAGCCCAAAACCAGATGGCTTAATTAGTGGCCTACACAATATTTAAATAAGAATGAACATTCATCCTTCTCAAGATGTTATTTAAAAAAAAAATAGGTAAGAGGAGGGAACACTTTCTAATTCACTCCTTTTTTTTTGAGACAGAGTCTTGCTCTGTCGCCAGGCTGGAGTGCAGTGGTGCGATCTCAGCTCACCGCAACCTCCGACTCCCTGGTTCAAGCAATTCTCCTGCCTTAGCCTCTCCAGTACCTGGGATTACAGGCATGTGCCACCATGCCCAGCTAATTTTTGTATTTTTAGATGCAGTTTCACCACGTTGGTCAGGATGGTCTAGATCTCCTGACCTCGTGATCTGCCCACCTTGGCCTCCCAAAATGCTGGGATTACAGGCGTAAGCCACCATCCCCGGACTTCTAATTGATTCTATGAGGCCAGCATTACCCTGATACCAAACTCAGACAAAGACACTGCAAGAAAAGGAAACCATGGCTCAATATACCTTATGAATATAGATGTAAAAAAAATCCTGAACAAAATATTAGCAAACTGGATCCAGTAGCATACTAAAAGGATTATCCACCACTACCAAGTGGGCTTTAGCCTAAGAATACAATGGTGGTTCAACACATGAAAATCAATGTAATACAATGTAATCGTATTAACAGAATGAAGGGGAAAAATCCCAGAATGATTTCAATTCATGCAGAAAAAGCATCTGAAAAAATAGTAATAATCTTTTAAGATAAAAACACTCAACAAACTAGGAAAGGAAGGGAACTTCTTCAAAATGATAAAGGACATATATGATAAAGCGCACAGCTAACATCTTACTCAACAGTAAATGACTGTTTACTGACTGAAAGTTTTCCCGCTACGATCAGGCATGAGACAAGAATGCTGCTCTCACTACTTCCGTTCAGCATAATACTGGACATTCTAGACAGCAATCAAGTAAGAAAAAGAAAAGTCATCCAACAGAAACGGAAAAAATGGGACTCTCTTTATTCAAAGATGTCATAATAGTATAGTATATATAGAAAATTCTAAAGAATCCACAGAAGAGTTATTAGAGCTAATAAATTCATCAAAGCTGTAGTACATGATCAACACAGAAATCGTATATATTTCTCTACGCTAGCAATAAAAATTTCAGAAAACAACTCCATTTACAATAGCATCAAAAAGAATAAAATACTTGGGAATAAACTGACCCAAGGATAAGTAAGAGTTGTATGCGTAAATAAATTAAGGGAGAACTAAGAAATTGGAAAGGTATATTATGTTCATGAATGGAATATTTAATATTGCTATGATAATACTTCCCAAACAGCTATAGATTAAATGCAATTTCTACCAAAATCCCAATGTTCTTTTTTTAAAAAACAAAACAGAAATGGGAAAGCTGATCCTCAAATTCATACAGAAAGGCAAGGAACCCTGAAGAGCCAAAATAATCTTGAAAAGAAGAACAAAGTTGGAGAATTCACATTTCCTGATCACAAAACTTACTGCAAAGCTACAGTAACCAACACAGTGTGGTAATGATACAAGGGCAGACATATAGATCAATGGAATGGAATTAAGAGCCTAATAATAAACCTGTACACCTATGGTCAATTGATTATTGGCAAGGGTGCCAAGTGCACTCAACAGGGGAAACAACATTCTCTGTACTAAGACAACTGAATAGCCATTTACGAAAGAATTAAGTTGGATCCTTATCTCACATCATAAGTAAAAAATAATTCAAAATGAATCAAAACTCTAAATATAAGAGCTAAAACTATTCTTAAAAAAATAGAATATAGGGGTAAATTGTCATGGCCTTGCATTTGGCAATTGTTTTCTAGATATAAGAAAACTATAAGGAACAATATATATATATAAATTGGACTTCATCAAAATTAAACTTTTTTGTGCAAAATATACTACCAAGAAAGTGAAAAGCCCAGACAATGAGAAAAAAATATGAAAATCATGTATCTTAAAAGGATGTGTAGTATCCAGAATATATAAATAATTCTTATAACTCAAAGATAAACAAACCAATTAAAAAGAAGGGAGAGGCGGGGCATGGTGGCTCATGCTTGTAATTCCAGCACTTTGGGGGGCCAAGACAGGAGGATTGCTTGAGCCCAGGAGTTTGAGACTAGCTTGAGCAACGTAGTGAGATCCCATCTTCACAAAAAATAAAAAAATTAGCCAGGTGTGATGGTGCATGCCTGTAGTCCCAGCTACTCTGGAGACTGAGGTGAGAGGATTGCTTGAGCCCAGGAAATCAAGGATGCAGTGAGCTATGATTGTGCCATTGCCTGGAAGACAAAGCAAGAACCTTTCTTTTTAAAAAAAAAAAAAAAAAAAAAAAAAGGATAGTGGGAAGAAGACTTGAATAGATATTTATCTAGAGAAGATACACAAATGGCCAAAGAGCAAATGAAAGCATGTTCAATGTCATTAATCATTAGGGAAATACAAATCAAAACCATAATGAGATACTATTTCCCATTCATTGAGATGACCCTAATATAAAAAAAACAGAAAATAACAAATGTAGACGAGGATATGGAGAAACCAGAACCCTCATATATGGCTTGTGGGAAAACAGTCTGGGAGTTTCTCAAAAAGTTAAACATAGAATTACCATGTAACCTAGCAATTCTACTTCCAGGTATATACCCAAAAACAATTGAAAACAGGTGTTCAAATACAAATTGTACATGAACAACTGCTATGAACACTCCTAGTCATAGCAGGACTGTCCACAATAGCCAAAAAGTGAAAACAACCTCAATGTCCATCACCTGATTCATGGATAAACATCCTGTGGTAAATCCATATAACAAAATATTATTCAGCCATAAAAGAAACGAAGTACTGATACATGCTAAAACATGAATTAACCTTGAAAACATTACATTAAGAAGACACAAAAGGTACATAGTGTGTGATTCCATTTGTACAAAGTATCCAGAAATTAAATAAGACACAAAAGGTACATGCTGTATTATTATATTTATACAGTGTATCCAGAATAGGCAAATCCAGAGAGACACAGACAAGAAACAAATGTATGGTTCTAGGGGCTGAGAGCAGTAGAGAACAGGGAATGACTGCTTAATGAATCCATGGTTTCTGCTTGGAGTGATGTAAAAGTTCTGGAACTAGGTAATTGTGATAGTTGTACAAAACATTGTAAATATACTTAATGCTATGTGAAGACATGCAGTCAAAGGAGGTTATTTTGGAGCTTTAAGATTTAATGACTGCCCTACTGTGTTTCGGATCTGCACAGGGCTTATAGCCCCTTTCTTTTGGCTGATTCTTCCCTTTTGGAACGGGAGTATTAACGAATGTCTATATTCCCATTGTATCTTGGAAGTTATTAACTTGATTTTGATTTTACAGGCTCATAGGCAGAAGAGACTAGTTTTGTCTCAGATGAGACTTCGGACTTTTGAGTTAATGCTGGAATGGGTTCAGACTTTGGGGGACTCTTGTGAAGGCATGATTGTATTTCAAATGTGAGAAAGACGTGAGATTTGGGAGGGGACAAGGGTGGAATTATATGGTTTGGGTCTCTGTCCCTACGCAAATCTTATGTCAAATTGTAATCCCCAACGTTGGAGGTGGGGCCTGGTGGGAGGTGACTGGATCATGAGGGCAATTTCCCCTTTGGTGCTGTTCTTGTGATAGTAAGTTATCGTGAGATCCGGTTGTTTAAAAGTGTGTAGCTCAGTTGCATGCAGTGGCTCACGCCTGTAATCCTAGCACTTTGGGAGGCCGAGGCGGGCAGACTGCCTGAGCTCAGGAGTTCGAGACCAGCCTGGGCAACATGGTGAAAGCCTGTCTCCACCAAAATACACACACAAAAAAAATTAGCCGGGCGTGGCGGCGTGTGCCTGTAGTCCCAGCTACTCGGGAGGCTGAGGCAGGAGAATTGCTTGAACCCGGAAGGTGGAGGTTGCAGTGAGCCGAGATGGTGCCACTGCACTCCAGCCTGGCAACAGAGTGAGACTCTGTCTCAAACAAACAAAAACAAAACAAAACAAAAGTGTGTAAGTCTGTAGCACCTCTCCCCGGCTTCCTGCTTTGGCTGTGTAAGAAGTGCCTGCTTCCTCTTCTCCTTCTGTCATGACTGTAAGTTTCCCGAGGCCTCCCCAGCCATTCTTCCTGTATAGCCTGCGGAACTGTGAACCAATTAAACCTCTTTTCTTTATAAATTACCCAGTCTTAGGTGTTTATTTATAGCAGTGTGAGAATAGACTAATATACCTCATGACTCAGCTCAGATGCTACTCTCTTTACAAAGATTTCCTCAATAATACACTGAAAGTATGCTCCCTTTCTAAAATGCCTCCCAAAGCTATTTATCTGTAGCTCCTTTAGAGTACACATCACTTTTACAGTGTATTTGATATTATCTGAATTTAGCTTTTGTCCCCTTAATAAACTATGAGCTTCAGACTGGGAAAAAAATCAACTCTAATTCACACTATTGCCTTGTATATAGCCCAAAACCAACAAATGTCTTGAATGAGTAAAAGATGAGTGTCCCCTTGGAGGCCTTATTTCCTGAGTCTTAGCTATTCCAGGCAATTGATGATGTTTAATACGTGGATCCCTGCATAAGTAGAATGTATGCACGTATGTTTTTTGACATTTTGAGTGTATTAAATGTTAACAGTTACTTTGCTTTTGATTCCAGTCATGTGCTTGAGAAACTAACCAGCTTCAATATTTTACTTATGTTGGTTTTCTCACTAAAAGCATAGATTGTTTGCAAAAACAGATAATAGATTTGACATGCACTACCTACCATATTCATACCCATGTTATGGTATGACTTATACAGAGCAAAAGTTAAACTATACAAGGTAAGGAAGATGGATACAAAACAAAAACCTGAATTTTCAAGAGAAAATGTAACTGAACTTTTTTTTTTTTTTAATGGAGTCTTGCTCTGTCACCCAGGCTGGAGTGCAGTGGCGCAATCTCGGCACACTGCAATGTCCACCTCCCAGTTCAAGCAATTTGCTTCAGCCGCCTGAGTAGCCGGGATTACCACACCAGCTAATTTTTGTATTTTTAGTAGAGACGGGGTTCTGCCATGTTGGCCAGGCTGGTCTTGAACTCCTGACCTCAAGTGATCCACCCGCCTTGGGCCTCCCAAAGTGCTGAGATTACTGGCGTGAGCCATCTCACCCAGCCCAAACATTTATTTCTAAGCTACACTTTGCATTTAAATCAATATACTCCAAAGAATTAAATATAGATGCCCATAAAAAAGATAAATATCTCCATCAGGAGTGCTATGTACACATCCACTCATGAAAAGAAAAAAAAAATTTAGAACTTTTCTATAGGTCTCAAACAGAAGAGCCAACTATACCATAGTTTTACCACAGATGGGGGATAACAAGTTATTGTTTACTTGCACTAATGAAATAGAACCCAGTCAATTTAAGTCACAGTGGTAGTTTTAATAAATTTTGAGAAGAAACATGAAGGGAAATTAAACACCAGACTTTGACCGTATGATTCTGAGAAGAATCTGAACTAAAAGCTAGGTAAGCTAACTGGGGAAAAGAATGTGAAGAGTAGGGAAGCAGTAGGAAATTATACTTATTTGAAAAAAAATATTTATAACTTGCAGTTGTCTTTGTGAAACTACATGGATAAGAAAAAATTTATTTTCTAACTTTTATTAAGATTATTATTTGTGACTCCTCTAGTTCAAAGTTATAGGAAGTTTTAAGTGATCTGTTCCAACGATTTTTCCACAAGCTTTGTTTTTAGTGTGCAATTGTGCAGAATGAAGGTGTTTACACAATGCATATATCATGCTTTGGCAAAAATACCTGCTCATGAAATGGTACAAAGCTTGTTAGACAATTCAAGTATTTTAAGAAGAAACAAAATATATAATTTATTATATATTTATAAGGCGTATTTATAAATATACATTAATATACATAGGAGAATTTAATTTGTAAGATTCCCCTCTAAAAGTGTTGAAATTTGCTAGATTTACAAATAGATTTTTAAGATTTGTAGATGGAACTTAAAAGTTTGAGCCACAGTTATTATTTTGAAGCTTTAATAAATTGAATATTTTTAATCCAAAGTAAACTCTAAATAAATATTCAGATTTTTTACTTTGAAAACACAAAGTCACATATGAACAAAAAGAAATGAAACAGCTGAATACATTATGGGATAGGCAAAAGGGATTAATCCCATTATAATCCCCTCAATAATGTTCTAAATTTCTATCTATTTGAGATTAACTGGGGCTAACAAAAACAAACTAACAAAATTTATAGAACTAGCTAAGAACTGTCAGTCATTCCTAGCTCAGTATTGGTTAGTTTAATCAGGTGGTCTCCCTACAAGCCACGGCAGAATTTGTGAAGGAAAGAACAGAAATGTCAATGAAGGAAACTTGGTGGGGTGGGGTGGGGACAGCCCATGGGAACTATGACCCTGAGAGACAAGAAACCAGTAAAAGGAAAAAAAAAAAAAAAAAAAGTAGGAATTTTTTTCTTAATGCAGTTTCGGATCAATCGTGTGACAGTTTTCTTAATGCATTCTAAGTTGTTGTGGTTCTTAAAGCCAAGAGGTTTACACATCACTGGCTATATAAAACTAATTGTGTTAGACAATTTGTCTTATTTACAGATAGACAACTTTCAGATATGCTTTAAAGTTTAATCTTGGTAAACCACCACTAATTTTAATACTGTATATGAAATCCAATAATATAATTTAGTTTCAGAATCAGAGTGAACAGACATCAGAAAGTGTTGTAAATCTCAGATTATTGCAAAAATCTAAGATGTGAAAAATCCAACAATTACATTTTATTTACAAAAATTGATTTACATAGGATTTGTTAAAATCCAATTTATGAAACAGAACAAATCTAGAGAAACTAGGTTGCCCTTACCACTTGTGTGGAATTTGTCTCTCTAGAAAGTTTTATAAAATGTTGCTTTTATATTTTATTTATATATGCAATATACAAACAGTTTTTTGAAAAAAAAAAAAGACATTGAAATAAATGTAAGCTATACATACATTTAAGAAAGATGAATAAAAACATTTACGCACTAATTCCAGTTCAGAATTGCAGGTGGCCAGGGCCCATCCCAGCAGCTCGGGGCCAAAGCTGAAGCCCACCTTGGACCAGATGTCATTCCATTGGAGGGCGCACTCACACACATACCCCACACTCACTCAGACTGGGGCCATGCAGACGCTGATTCACCTAAAGTGTTCATCTCTGGGATGCGGGAGGAAACTACAGTACTACACAGACATAGGGAGAGTATGAAAATTCCATATTGACAGTGGCCCTGGCCAAGGATCAATTTTTTTCCCTCATCGACGTTATGACATTATTCAAGGATATGATGTAAGGAGTTTCTCACTATATTAAAGAAGCTATCTTTGTAAATACTTGGAATTTTCAAATATTGTATAAATGAATACTCTGCCAAAGTTCCCCAGAGGAGTCAAGTCTGTTATTACTTACATTTGATACATGATTCAATCTGAGACTTGCTTTTGAACAAGTACACCTGTATTTTTTGGCAACTTCTTAAAGTTTTGTCATTCTTCAAATTCTAGTTCACTCTAAAACCTCGCAGTTAATGAACTAGAATTCTTCTTTTCTAAACACATATAAATTGTCTTAAATATGCAATGGAGGCAGATTATATTTACATAATTCAAAAGGCAACCTAGACAACAATACCAGTTTTAATATATTAAGAATCTAATCACTCATTTTTCTCATTTTATAGACACACAGCACAGAAAGCAACTTTAGAAAATGGCTTTTCCAACGTCTTGGGAAAAAGCAGAATCTGAACTGGAACCTGGGCCTCTCTGATTCCAACTGCCATATTTTTTTCCACATCTCTAAACTGCTGGATATTTATCTGAGGTATCAAAAGCAAGTCTAAGAAAAATATCACAAGAAAGTAGGAAAAATGAAGCTAAGCCAGTTTTATTCATGTATTTTACATACATTAACTTTTGTAACTAAAAGTAAAGCCTCCCAGTTTTCTATTCCAATGAATGATAAGGCATTCATGTTAATGAGTGGCCCTTAAAGGGCCATGAAAAAAATTAAACGTTTCTATGGGATGGGTCAACCACTAGTCAAACTTCCGAGGACATTGAGGGGGGAGTAATTTCCCATCAAATTGGTAAAAACCAAAAATCAAACCACAATACCCACAAGTGTAGCATAAAAACTACACAGAAGTCTTAAAAGAAGACTGCTTTCAAAGCATATCAAGTATGCTTTGAGGGCTAGATCAGGTGATACAGAAAACTGACTCACAAATTCAACAGCCATTTCTTTGAGCAAATTCTTCTGTGCAGGAGATATCAAATGCTTTAAGTGCCAGCTAAAGAAGATAATAATGTGGCAAATAACCTAATAGATTTGGGGTGTGGGGGAACAGAAACTTCAAGAATGCAATTAATTGTAGTGTTTTTCCTTGCAACATAACTTACCTAAGTCCTGACTTTTCTCCCAAGTATAGAACTCAAGTCTCCTTATCTACAAAACTTCCCTTGACAACTAATCACTTTACCCTGAAATGCTATTATGACTTTTCAAGATATTTACCTGGCAATCTGTTATTTTATATTGCCATTGACTTTAAACAATTATTCATTAGCATCTTCAGTAGCAGTGTATAGCAAGTGTTTTACAGATAGCAGGCATACAATAAATGAGGATGAATCCATTTGAGATCATTCTGAAATGTGCAAGGCTTGATCTAGAAAGTTCTGGCAGTCCTATGTAAATTCCGGGACTAAGAGGCTTTAGTTCTCCAACCATAATTCTGGAAAGGCTCAGAACGATTTCTTTTCCCAAAACTCCAGACCTCATATTTCATCATTTGCATTCATCATTGTTTACTGGAATGCTCACAATAATAAAAAGTATTTCTGGATGAAATGAAATAATGATATCTTGGATGTGCTTAAATATACTCCAGTGGAAAAAGACTGAAAATTGTTCAAACTGACTGATGGACACATAGATGGTCATTTTATTATTCTACTAATAGAGTACCTGGTACCAAACTAGTGCCCAGAAACAAGAGAACTGGACAAAATAGATCAACCAACCATATTCAGACATGAGACAGCAGGCAGCACAGGACTGATATCATGAGGGAAGGAAAACAAACAGGTTTTCTGGCAGAAGTCACTCTCTAACCTCTTAAGGTTTTGTCCATCATGTAGAGTGAGAGAACCCAAGCATAGTATGGTAGCCTTGTTAAGTTGAGGAGAAAAAGATTAAAGTCCAGAGAAGCAGAAGCAGCTATTTGTGAAGTAGAGCACCAGTGATGTGGGAGCCACACAGAGAAAAGCTCTTGAAACCTGCAGGGGTTTCCCCTGAGTCTTACTGAATACTATGCAAATAAATAGTGACACTCCACAAATACAGGCAAAGAATGACTACTAGGGTTTTTGGCTACCCAGTTCATATAGGACTGGGAGACATTTCAGTTCTGACTAGCCAGAATGGAGAGACCTTCTTAAAGACCCAGGACATTCAGTGGACTTCAGAAGGGCTAAGCTAGCTTAACAGTTAAATCCATCCTAAAAAACATACAAAAAGCCTCCAAAGATCAGTAAGATCTCCAAGCAGCTTAACTGCCACCCAAAACAACCTTCAATACTCTTTAAAGGAAAAGGACAAAAATCAGACAATGGATAATGTAATACAATATCTAACATACAATCTGAAATTACTAGACGTGTGATATGACCCAGCAATTCTATTCCTAGGTTTTATTTACTCAAGAGATACAGGACAACTGGAGAGTGAAATGAGATTAGAATCTAAAAAAGCAAAGTTCACATTTTTTTACTTTTTATCTTTATAGATCTCTCATTGTTGAATTTTTTTTTTTAAATAAGAAGGTATTCATGAATTAGTAGTGTAAATTTTTAAAACGTACTATGGGAATGCACATGCCAGATCAGTTATTTATTGGGTAGAGGGGAGGATATAGGAGAGTTGAGGGCAGAAGGTTTATAGAGTACAACAGATGTCTGACCTGAGCTTGAAAACCAAGTCAGATAAATTTCTTACATAAAAAAAGATAGCAGGGGAGTCATACTGAATAGAGCAAATAACAAAGGAATAGAGGCATTAAATAGGAATTGTGGGTTCGATGTGCTCAAGATATGGAGAAAGTAGGTTCTAAATGCCAGGCCAGAGAGCCTGGACTTTGTTTTGGAAAAAAAAAAAATTGTTATCAATCCAAATGATAAACTTCATTATGTAGGTGAAAGAGACTGGGGAAGAGAAATGAGTTAGTGAATAAGATTTTTTAACAGACAAGGAGGAGGACATGAGGGCCCCTAAAACGACCAATGAGAGTAAAATAGAGTTAAATGAATTCTAGAGGCACTGAAAAACTGTAATCAATCAATAAAATTTGATGACTGAACAAATATGTAAAGTGAAGAAACAATCCAGAGGAAGAAACAAAGAATTAAAGGTTTTCTACCTCATATAACGTACAAAAGATGAGGGTAACTGCAATAAAGTTTAGCAAAGCAATAGCATGTTTGGCTTGGTAGGGGGTAAGTAAGTGAGGTTTAGACATGAATTTGAGATTAAGAAGACGTAATAGGCCGGGTGCAGTGGCTCACGCCTGTAATCCCAGCACTTTGGGAGGCCAAGGCAGGCAGATCACTTGAGGTCAGGAGTTCAAGACCATCCTGGCCAACATGGTGAAACCCCGTCTCTACTAAAAATACAAAAATTAGCTAGGCGTGGTGGTGCATGCCTGTAGTCCCAGCTACTCAGGATTGAGACATGAGAATCGCTTGAACCCGGAAGGTGGAGATTGCAGGGAGCCAAGATCACGCCACTGCACTCCAGCACAGGCGACAGAGCAAGACTCTGCCTCAAAAAAAAAAAAAAAAAAAAAAAAAAGATATAATAATAATCCAGGAGAAAAGTGACAAGACCTAAACTGAACTAGTGTCACTGGGAATTACGAGGAGGGAAAAGAAATGACATACGAGGTACATTATACTGGACTAGATACAGACTGGCTATTGATGTTAGTGGGCAGGAAGAGTGAATAAACTCAAATACACGGTGGTGCCATTTACTGGAAGGAAAAAAAAAGCAGGTGCACTCTTGACTTTCCCAGGATTCAGTTACCTAAAAATCAGACTGTATTTTCATTTTTACAGCTAATAAAAAAATTCATCATTTCTTATTAACTATAAATTATTATAGGACCTAAAATTTATTCACGGTATCTTCTTATGAATTTTCATACCTGCTAAATCTCACCAATCCAGAATTGTCTTCCTCTGGATATATGTTTTGCTACCTCATCATCTTTGAGATCCTTTTATATGTCATCTTCTCAGTGAAGACACTGACCACTATTTTAAGTCATATTCCACTCTCTATTCCCTTACCCTGCTTTATTTTTCTCCATAGAGTGGATCACCTAACTCATAATGTATTTTACTTATCACCCTCTACTAGAAAAATAACAAGCTCTATCAGCAGGGCTTTTTGTTGTGTTGTTTTTTTCCACTGTTAGATCTCTAGTATCTACAACAGTGCCTAGAGCCGGACAAAATTCGATACTTTTTAAATGGATAGACAGATGGATGAAAATAATTTTCAGAAGAGATTTTTGAAAGAGGTAGTACCCTTTCACCAGACTTTCCACAGAACCAAAAAAAAAAAAAAAAAGCCACCAAAAACCAAAACTGCTTATCATTTATATTATCACACACTGAGACAGCCTCCAGTCTGACAGAAACAATGTGCAGGGCTCTCTGAATTGGGCAGTCCTGTTATTCTTTGGATTCAGGTGCCATCCTTGGAAGTGTGGCCAATAAGGGAGTTTTCACTACCCAGAACTTATATAACAGTTACCAATCCTATTAATAAGTGCTCATGCAACTATAATGTGAAGTAATGGATGCATGTAATATGCAAAGTTCAATAGTAAAAGGTCACCTATGTACATTTACAGAATATAAACACACTGAAATCAAACTAGACACGGGATGTTTTCAGAGGCTCAAGCAGAACAAAAAACATCAAGATCACTAACATACTTTGTCAAGTTTATAAACTGAATGTAGAACAAGGTTTATTATTAGAAATACGGGGAAAAAGTGGCTAAAGTTCCTCTCTAGAAAAAGAACACTCAGAACATATTAGCAAAAAGAAATATATGGAGGGAAACTTTCATGAGTCTGTAACTAATTCAGATCTCTTGTCACCTCTAAATTTGATATGATTTAGATGCTTCTGTCCCTTACTGTAGGTTTCTTCTGCAAAGAAGCTGGATTTTAGAAGGGGCAAGTTGTGTTGAAGTTAAAAATTGCTAACCTCAGGTAGCTATGCTCTTCTTCCTTTCCAGCTAGCACTAATCCATTAGCAGTGAGCTGGTAAGAAGTATCACCATCGGATGAAATTATATTGGGGAGGGTGGAGGGGGAAGAGGAGAAGATTTGATTATATTTTGGAGTGATTTTTTTTCTTCAGTGAAAAAGATCAGTATCTTTACTATATAATAATTAAATGTACTGAATTTCAGTACAGAAACTTTTTTTTTTTTTTTTAAAGAAACTCAGCCTCAATAATGCTAGTCTCTAACAAAAAAGAGGGTAACAGTAGCAGTGAAAAGATAGGAAGAAGGGGGAAAAAATATCTCTGCTCTCAACAAAGTATACATGATGATGACATATTTGTTTAAATTATTTTCATTATGCTGAAATTAAACATGATGTGCAATTTAGAGATCTACTAAACTTCTATTTAAACATAAGCGTATGAACACATTTTAAAGCTAAACACAAACTATTTCTGACTTATCCCTGGAAGTTTCCTTCATTAATTTCACTAAAATTTCCAAGCCATAAAATAAAATGTCCAGACAACCTTCAACTACTCTGGTCCACTGGTCTGTGTAACTAATATGAAGAGATACTGTAAGATACAATGGAATCTAAGATTTCTAAAATGGAAAATTCATTCATCAAAGAATAAATGATCTTTGAGGTATAGAGTCACTTAATAAGACTGCCACCATTGTTAAAGACTGACTCCCAACATCTATAGAAGGATGCTAGAAACAACACTAGGTGGAAACTAGGAAAGATCATGAGGCATCTGAACTGTGTTCTCAGACGGAGCATAGTGGAAAAGGATATGCAGTCTGAGGTTAAGATGCTGTCACATAATACAGGGAAATTAAGATACTCTAGAAAAACTCCTGTGATGAACTCGTAAGATTTACAGAAGAGAAACGAGAGACAATAGTATTTCTATAAGTGAGAAGAGGACGATTAACCACTGGCCTCAGTAATTATACTGCCTCTATTCTTCAGGACTATTAGAAACCACTCCAGATCATTTCTCCTTTTTCCATTCTCTACTCCCAGATAAACCCCAAAGTAGTAGCTGGATGGAGCATAAACAGGGTTGAGACAGTATATTTCTGATTAATAGCACAGACTTTAGAGCTGCAACACTTATGTCTGAATCCTGGCTGTACAGCTTATTAGCGTGTGATTATGGGTGAGTTACTCTGCCTCTCTGTGCAGCAGTTTGTTTAACAGTTATACCTAACTACCTCACAGGGTTGCTGAAGGGATTAAATACGCATTAAAAAGTGCTTAGAACAGTGTCTCAAACTACACAAGGGTTTATAATGGCACAGATGACAATGAAAATACCACTGTCAAAACCAAACTTTACTTTCCTCAAAACCTTATATAACCACTATTTTTCAGGTTTTAAGAATATGAATTCACATAATCCTCTTCACAATGAAAGAAGTTTTTTATTCCCATTGTACAAATGGGTTCTGCAGAAAAACCAAGAAACTTACTAGACTAAGTAACATAACTAGAACAGTCAAGCACACAAATACACAACAGGCTGACTTTAATCTGCAGAACTATTTTCATATAAGAGATTTTAGGTAGCAGTTACTAGAAGTTAGACTCTGGCAAAGAAGTAAAATATCAAGTAGAAATATATATATATATATATATTTAAAAAATTACTTAAAAGCTTAGAAATGAAGTAAACACTTGGTGAAAAAAATTACTGATAATAACAGTTGTCCTTTATTAATTATCCCATAAGCTAGGTGTTTACCTAAGCATTAAATATGAATGATCTCATTTAATCTTATGAGATGATTACTACTGTTACCCTAACTCTATTGATGAGGAAAGTTTTTGGTGGTATTAAATAACTTGAAAGAAGTCATATAGCTGAAAAGTGGCACAGCAAACATTTAATTCCAGGTCTATCTGACACCAAAGCCTGTATCTTTAACTATTATTCCAGCTGCTCTAAAGCAATGCACATTTTATTGAGGCCAGCCACTGAAACCTAAAACTTTCAATATAGTAAAAGAATGCCCAAATTAAGAAAGACAGTATGTTTTTTATTTAGTTCTCTGTCTTAACACATGGAGTCAAACACAGCAAAGTTCATGCATTGTCAGGACTACTTAGTTAACTGGTGTCTCTTGCAGTTTAAGAATCAGAAAAGAAAGAAACTGTTTCTTAAAACTTTTCTGGAACACAAAAAGTGGGTCTCAAAATACCATTCCAAAACACTATAAACATGTAATGGTATTAGTGAACTGAAATAAAGAAAATAGAATTTTCACTGTTTCAAGAAGTTATTTCTCTACTATGCCCACAGGAACATAAATTAATGGAGTTAAATTGTTGTTTCTGATTATTGCTTTTTATTTATAGGAACATGTCTAAATTAAGCAATAAAACAAACATAATAGTTCAAAATGCACAAGTAAATCTAATTTTAGTCATTGATTACAACAGTTCTTCAAAAGAATCACAAAATTATCACTTAGAATGCAAAAAAATTAGTTTTTTTTCAGTTTTACCCATAAAACTGAATTTAAAATTTCTAAATACATCATGATGTTCCTATCATTTTGCACTATATGTGTCAAAAATTTTTGCAGTAAATATTTTTGTTGAAAAATAAACAAATTAAATTGAATCCCATCATCGAAAAAGTCTGTACTTTAAAGATTTCCAAAACTGAATACCTCAGTTAGCACTACACTTGTTACAAAAACAAGTGGCTATAGCATCAAGAAAATCTAACTAGTTGAAAATTTAAGAGTTGAAAAGCAGAAGAATCACTACAGTTCTACCATTCGGGAACAATTACTATAAATATTCGTACTGTATTGCTCTAGATATTGTCTTTAGATGACTTGCATTGTTTTGTTTTATACAGTCATGGTCATATTACATACATAATTTTGTGTGACTTGTTTCTTCACTTGGGATTATAATATGGTCACGTTCTTAAGTTTATAAATTTTTCTGAGACATAATGACTACATGTCACTATAAGAGAAGGATGTACCACAGTTAACTTGTTAACCAGCTCCCTATTATCACACCTTTGTGTATTAGAAGTGTGCAACACAACTTTTATTATACCTCTGCGAGCAGTGAGTAATAATTTTTTAAAACTATTTTAATATATTAAAATGTGTGGGTTGAAAAAATGGTTATATTTAATGTTTATTTTATTTGGGTTACTGCTGGGTCTAAACACTTTCTCTTGAGTTTGTTAGTTACAGTATTTCCTTTTATGAGACTACTTTCCCTATTTATCTACTGGAATCTCTGTGTGCTTATTGGCAATTTATATATGTCTTTTATATAAAAGTAGTAAGACTTGGCCCTATTTACCACAAATATTTTTCCCAAGTTACTTGCCGTTAATGTTTTTCTTTTTTTCTGTTAATATTCAAAAATTTAAACTTTTCACAGAATAAAATCTGTCTTTCTAATTTCTTATATACCTATTAAACTTTGGATATCTTCCACCATCTAGAAATGTGATAAATGCTCTTATATTTTTATCTGGCTTTATGGCTTGATTTTTTTTTTTTGTAAAAAAAAGATGGAATGCTTTACAATTCTATGTTCTTTTATTTCAAAAGTTAAGGCCTGCTATAAGGAAAAGAATGCAAAATATACATAACTACACAGTGTAAAGGGCAAAAGTCCACGTTTTTCCCAAATTTAAACCAAGAGGTAGTAACTGTCTGAGGTTCTTTTTTTTCTATTCATATACAAAAGCACGTGCAAAAGTACCTGTAACTTACCAACATTTCAGCTCTTCCTCTCATGATCTCTTAGCTCTTCCCTAATAAGGACTGAGAAATGCTAGACCTGGAATATATTAACAGTCATTCTGAATGCCCAAGAAAATAGTCTGGATATAGTTTATCATCAAGATTCCCAGACTTAAAGAATTCTTTATTCAAGAAATGACAGTTCAAAGACCTGGTAATTTTTTAAACACTATTTGGGAAATGCTGGCTTAGTTTTATTCTAATCACTACAGACAACTCAAAATTGTAATGTTTTTCTGAATATAAAGTATGCAAATCACATATTAAAAGAATGAAAGGCAACAAACTTACTTGGGATACACTGGTTCATAAAGGTACTTGTCCCCTCTTGTAGATGTAATATGAAAAAACAAGATGTATCCATTTGCCGTCTGAAAGAGAAATTTTATTAATCATGAATTAAAGAGTAAGGCTATAACTGTAACCCTGAATTTTAATTTTATAAATTCTTACTTTGAAAAAAATTTTATTCTCCAATACCCTCCCTTGGAGAATTATAGCCTAATTATGCAAATAAAAGAGACTTTTTAATATAACCCATGTTGGAAAAAAGGGTTTTTATAGATTTCAAAATATTTCAAAATATGTCAGTGAAATCAGCAGTTCATAAACTATTCTAGACATGAATACTCTCAAACAACTGCATTATTCAATAATGAGTAAGTGATTATTTTGCAAAATATATAGTACTTTTTGAACTCTGCACTAATATGGCAAATTATTATTCTAAGTTTATAAAGCAACAATGCCACTTTATGGCTTTATTACACCTTTAAGACAAAACGCCTACTCTACTCAAAGTTTACACAGTATTAACTTCAGAACAGCATATTTATATATTTCAAAAACAATCTTTTGGTCTCTGATTTACTACAAAATATAGCCCCAGATACAGACATAAAACAGAGCAAACCTTTAATTTCCAAAATTTGAATATCAGCTAGTTCATTTTTCTAAGTTAACAAAATATTTTTTAAAAACAAATTGTAGGCCGGGCGCGGTGGCTCACACCTGTAATCCCAGCACTTTGGGAGGCCAAGGCGGGTGCATCACGAGGTCAGGAGATGGAGACCATTCTGGCTAACATGGTGAAACTCTGCCTCTACTAAAAAAATACAAAAAAATTAGCCAGGCGTGGTGGCAGGCGCCTGTAGTCCCCCAGCTACTCAGGAGGCTGAGGCAGGAGAATGGCGTGAACCCGGAAGGTGGAGCTTGCAGTGAGCTAAGATCGCGCCACTGCACTCCAGCCTGGGCAACAGAGCGAGACTCGTCTCAAAAAAAAAAAAAAAAAAAAAAAAGAAATTGTATTAAAAACAGTGCTGTTACATGATCATGACATACATCTGTGTCATGACATACATACATTTGTGAAGTTCAAACAACCATTTTACATTTCTGCAAGTATAAAATATTATACTTAGCTGTTTCTAGCCAAACATTTTTAGCCATAACAGAGTGAAGTGGCAATGTTTTGCCCAAACTACTTTACAGTAATACTGAATTCCTATCATTTTAGAGGGAGGTGGGCATGTACTCAAAGTAGAACCAAAGAAAACCAAGAAATTATCCAAGGTTTCAAATTTCTTTCTAATTCTGGCTTCCTGTTTTTCAAAGGAATGACCAAGAAAATACTTAGTTTCTTCAGCAAAACCAGGTGGTTTGCTTTCTTTTTGACCATTAACTTTACTATTTTATAATGTATTTGAAACTAGAGTTTCAACACTGTAAGATACGAAAAAAAGGGTGAAAATTCTTCAGATAAGATCATCTTTCTAATTCTTTATGTGCAATTTTATGTTCTTGCAATATGGAGAGTATGGAAGCAAAAGGAAAATGGCTTTAAATCAAATCATAACAAAGGTTTCACACATAAAAAAGCAAGAACAACAACAACAAAAACAGACAAAATCTATGAAATACTTTTCAAAACCTAGCATCAAGCAATGAAGGCCAGTCATCCTTGAGAGATAAGAAACAACTGAAGTGACCCTCCTACTCTCACCCAGCTTACTGCCTTGTGAGAATTTCTGGGTCAGCACACTTAGAAGGGGCATTAAGACAAAGTCTGGCAGACTTCCAGAGTTGAGAAGAAGCTGAAGAGTCCACGAAGAATAAGACAAACATGAGACATAATGAAAAATCAACCAATCAAAACAGTGCACAACTCAATCAGATGTTAAAATTAGCACGAAAGGACATTAAAACCTTTTGCTATATTTCATAATGTTCCATATGTGAACTATATTCCATATGTTCCAAAGGTTAGGCAATATAGAAAACTGAAACAAAACTCTAGAAACAGAAATACTAAAATATCTGAGATGAAAAAGACATTGGCTGGATGAATGACAGGTTAGACATTGATCAGAAAAGCACAGCAATAAAAATTATCCATAATGAAACACACACACAAAAAAACCCAAAATAAAACAGAAACAGAATCAGTGAACTGAGGGACAACTTCATGTAGCCCAATATACATATAAACAGAGTCCCCAAATGACAGGGGTAGGGGTCAGAAAAAAAATATTTAATTAAATTCAAATTTCATTTGCTTCATTTGAATTTCTTTAAAAGATAATAGGCTTTAAAACAAGAATAATAGCAGTGTATGCTGGGGTTTATACCGCATATAAAAATAAAATGTGTATAATATATGTTTCCTGGTCCCAATAGAACAAAATTAGAAACAAACAAAAAAAATTCTGGAAAGCCCACAAATATTTTGAAGCTTAACTGCTTACTTCTAAATAACCCATGAGTCAAAGGAGAAAAAAGGAAATTTTAAAAATATATCATACCAAAATTTGTGGGATGCTGTAAAGAGGAAATTTATAGCCTTAAAATACTTATATTAGAAAAAAAGGAAAATCTCAAATCAATGACAAGCTTCTACCTTAAACCAGAAACAAATTAAACTAGAGCAAACGAAATCCAAAGCAAGTGGTGGAGGGTAGGGAAGCATGCAAATAACAGAGATCAAAGTGGTAATCAATCAAATAGAAAACAGAAAAATAAAATCAATGAATAAAAATCTGGGGTTCTTTTGTTATTGTTTTAGAAGATCACTAAAATTGACACATTTCTGGTCACACCAATCAGGCAAAAAAGAGCCACTAACACAAATCAAACAGGTGATATCACTACAAATTCTAGAGGTATTAAAAGAATAATGAGGTCACATTATTAATATGACAATAATTTTAACAACTTGGATGAGATGGACAAATTCCTTGATAAACACAAACCACCAAAGTTCACTGAAAAGAAATCTGTACCCTGAAAAGCCAATGTCTGTAAAAGAAATTATAATTCCAATTAAAATCCTTTCCACAAAGAAAATTCTAGGCTGAGACAGCATCACTGGTAAATTCTACCAACTCTTTAAGAAATAAATAATATCAATTGAATACAGACTCTTCCAGAAAACCAAAGAGAAGGAACCACTTCCTATTTCATTTTATGAGGCCAGCATTACCCTCATAACAAAACCAGACAAAGACATTACAACTACAGGCCAAGATCCCTCATTAACATATTCTAAACAAAATTATAGCAAATTAAATTCAACATTATAAAAAAATACATCACAACCAAATGGGGTTTATCCAAGAATGCAGGGTTGGTTTAACAAAATTCAATAAATGTAATTTACCTTATTAACAAACTAAAAAAGGAAAACCATGACAGTCTCAATACATTGCATTAAAAGCATTAACAAAATTCAACATCCATTCCTGATTAAAAATTCTCAGTAAATTAGGAAGAAATGGGAAACTTCCGTAACTTGATGAAAGAGATTTATGAAATATTTAGAACATCATTCTTAATGGTGAAAGACTGAATGCCTTCATCATATTCAACACTGTCTAGACTCCAGGCAGTAAATTCAGACAAGAAAAAGAAAAGGTATATAAATTGGGGAGAAAAAGTAAAACTGTTTTTGATATGGTCATTTGCATAGGAATCCCAATGGAATTAACTATAATAAGAGAGTTTAGTATGACTGCTGGACACAAGACGAATATAGAAAAATCAACTGCATTTTTACATACTAATAAGAACAATTAGAAAATGAAAAAAATCAGTAACATTAAAGTTGTGAAATACTTAGGGATAAATCTGGCAAAAGAGAAGAAATACTTGTTCACTGATAACTACAAAACATTGCTGAAAGTACAAATACTTAAATGGAGAAATACACCTTGTTTATATTGCTAAGATAGCAACTCTCCCCAAATGGATCCAAAGATTCAATGTAATCCCAATCAAACTCCCAGCAGACATTTCTGTATAAATTGATGAGATGGGGGTGGAGCCAAGATGGCCGAATAGGAACAGCTCCAGTCTACAGCTCCCAGCGTGAGCCATGCAGAAGACGGGTGATTTCTGCATTTACAACTGAGGCACCAGGTTCATCTCACCGGGGTGTGCCGGACAGTGGGTGCAGCGCACCATGCGTGAGCCGAAGCAGGGTGAGGCATCGCCTCACCTGGGAAGTGCAAGGGGTCAGGGAATTCCTTTTCCTAGTCAAAGAAAGGGGTGAAAGACGGCACCTGGAAAATCGAGTCACTCCCACCCTAATACTGCGCTCTTCGAACAGGTTAACAACTGGCACACCAGGAGATTATATCCTGCACCTGGCTCGGAGGGTCCTACGCCCACGGAGCCTTGCTCATTGCTAGCACAGCAGTCTGAGATCAAACTGCAAGATGGCAGCGAGGCTGGGGGAGGGGCGCCTGCCATTCCCGAGGCTTGAGTAGGTAAACAAAGCAGCTGGGAAGCTTGAACTGGGTGGAGCCCACCACAGCTCAAGGAGGCCTACCTGCCTCTGTAGGCTACACCTCTGGGGGCAGGGCACAGACAAACAAAAGGCAGCAGTAACCTCTGCAGACTTAAATGTCCCTGACAGCTTTGAAGAGAGTAGTGGCTCTCCCAGCACGCAGCTTGAGATCTGAGAACGGGCAGACTGCCTCAAGTGGGTCCCTGACCCCCGAGTAGCCTAATTGGGAGGCACCCCCAAGTAGGGGCAGACTGACACCTCACACGGGTGGGTACTCCTCTGAGACAAAACTTCCAGAGGAACGATCAGGCAGCAGTATCTGCGGTTCACCAATATCCACTGTTCTGCAACCACCGCTGCTGATACCCAGGCAAACAGCGTCTGGAGTGGACCTCCAGCAAACTCCAACAGACCTGCAGCTGAGGGTCCTGACTGTTAGAGGGAAAACTAACAAACAGAAAGGACATCCACACCAAAAACTCATCTGTATTTCACCATCATCAAAGACCAAAGGTGGATAAAACCAAAAAGATGGGGGAAAAAACAGAGCAGAAAAACCGGAAACTGTAAAAATCAGAGCGCCTCTCCTCCTCCAAAGGAACACAGTTCCTCACCAACAATGGAACAAAGCTTGACGGGGAATGACTTTGACGAGCTGAAAGAAGGCTTCAGAAAATCAATCTACTCCGAGTTAAAGGAGGAAGTGCGAACCCATGGCAAAGAAGTTAAAAACCTTGAAAAAAAATTAGACAAATGGCTAACTAGAATAACCAATGCAGAGAAGTCCTTAAAGGACCTGATGGAGCTGAAAACCAAGGCACGAGAACTATGTGACGAATGCACAAGCCTCAGTAGCCAATGCAATCAACTGAAAGAAAGGGTATCAGCGATGGAAGACGAAATGAATGAAATGAAGCGAGAAGAGATGTTTAGAGAAAAAAGAATAAAAAGAAACGAACAAAGCCTCCAAAAAATATGGGACTATGTGAAAAGACCAAATCTATGTCTGATTGGTGTACCTGAAAGTGACAGAATGGAACCAGGTTGGAAAACACTCTGCAGGATATTATCCAGGAGAACGTCCCCAATCTAGCAACTCAGGCCAACATTCAAATTCAGGAAATACAGAGAACTCCACAAAGATACTCCTCAAGAAGAGCAACTCCAAGACACATAATTGTCAGATTCACCAAAGTTGACATGAAGGAAAAAATGTTAAAGGCAGCCAGAGAGAAAGGTCGGGTTACCCACAAAGGGAAGCCCATCAGACTAACAGCGGATCTCTCGGCAGAAACTCTACAAGCCAGAAGAGAGTGGGGGCCAATATTCAACATTCTTAAAGAAAAGAATTTTCAACCCAGAATTTCATATCCAGCCAAACTAAGCTTCATAAGTGAAGGAGAAATAAAATCCTTTACAGACAAGCAAATGCTGAGAGATTTTGTCACCACCAGGCCTGCCCTAAAAGAGCTCCTGAAAGAAGCACTAAACGTGGAAAGGAACAACTGGTACCAGCCACTGCAAAAACATGCCAAATTGTAAAGACCATCAAGGCTAGGAAGAAACTTGCATCGACTAACAAGCAAAATAACCAGCTCACATCATAATGACAGGATCAAATTCACACATAAAAATATAAACCTTAAATGTAAATGGGCTAAATGCTCCAATTACAAGACACAGACTGGCAAATTGGATAAAGAGTCAAGACCCATCAGTGTCCTGTATTCAGGAAACCCATCTCAGGGGCAGAGACACACATAGGCTCAAAATAAAGGGATGGAGGAAGATCTACCAAGCAAATGGAAAACAAAAAAAGGCAGGGGTTGCAATCCTAGTCTCTGATAAAACAGAATTCAAACCAACTAAGATCAAAAGAGACAAAGAAGGCCATTACATAATGGTAAAGGGATCAATTCAACAAGAAGAGCTAACTATCCTAAATATATATGTACCCAATACAGGAGCACCCAGATTCATAAAGCAAGTCCTTAGTGACCTACAAAGAGACTTAGACTCCCACACAATAATAATGGGAGACTTTAACACCCCACTGTCAACATTAGACAGATCAATGAGACAGAAAGTTAACAAGAATATCCAGGAATTGAACTCAGCTCTGCACCAAGCCGACCTAATAGACATCTACAGAACTCTCCACCCCAAATCAACAGAATATACATTCTTTTCAGCACCACACCACACCTATTCCAAAATTGACCACATAGTTGGAAGTAAAGCTCTCCTCAGCAAATGTAAAAGAACAGAAATTATAACAAACTGTCTCTCAGACCACAGTGCAATCAAACTAGAACTCAGGATTGAGAAACTCACTCAAAACCACCCAACTACATGGAAACTGAACAACCTGCTCCTGCTAAATGAAGGCAGAAATAAAGATGTTCTTTGAAACCAATGAGAACAAAGACACAACATACCAGAATCTCTGGGACACATTCAAAGCAGTGTGTAAAGGGAAATTTATAGCACTAAATGCCCACAAGAGAAAGCAGGAAAGATCTAAAATTGACACCCTAACATGACAATTAAAAGAACTAGAGAGGCAAGAGCAAACACATTCAAAAGCTAGCAGAAGGCAAGAAATAACTAAGATCAGAGCAGAACTGAAGGAGATAGAGTCACAAAAAAACCTTAAAAAACAAAATCAATGAATCCAGGAGCTGGTTTTTTGGAAAGATCAAAAAAATTGATAGACCGCTAGCAAGACTAATAAAGAAGAAAAGAGAGAAGAATCAAATAGACGCAATAAAAAATGATAAAGGGGATATCACCACCGATCCCACGGAAATACAAACTACCATCAGAGAATACTATAAACACCTCTATGCAAATAAACTAGAAAATCTAGAAGAAATGGATAAATTCCTGGACACATACACCCTCCCAAGACTAAACCAGGAAGAAGTTGAATCTCTGAATAGACCAATAACAGGCTCTCAAACTGAGGCAATAATTAGTAGCTTACCAACCAAAAAAAGTCCAGGACCAGAAGGATTCACAGCCGAATTCTACCAGAGGTACAAGGAGGAGCTGGTACCATTCCTTCTGAAACTATTCCAATCAATAGAAAAAGAGGGAATCCTCCCTAACTCATTTTATGAGGCCAGCATCATCCTGATACCAAAGCCTGGCAGAGACACAACCAAAAAAGAGAATTTTAGACCAATATCCTTGATGAACACTGATGCAAAAATCCTCAATAAAATACTGGCAAACCAAGTCCAGCAGCACATCAAAAAGCTTATCTACCATGATCAAGTGGGCTTCATCCCTGGGATGCAAGGCTGGTTCAACATACGAAAATCAATAAATGTAATCCAGCATATAAACAGAACCAAAGACAAAAACCACATGATTATCTCAATAGATGCAGAAAAGGCCTTTGACAAAATTCAACAATGCTTCATGCTAAAAATTCTCAATAAATTAGGTATTGATGGGATGTATCTCAAAATAATAAGAGCTATTTATGACAAACCCACAGCCAATATCATACTGAATGGACAAAAACTGGAAGCATTCCCTTTGAAAACTGGCACAAGACAGGGATGCCCTCTCTCACCACTCCTATTCAACATAGTGTTGGAAGTTCTGGCCAGGGCAATCAGGCAGGAGAAGGAAATAAAGGGCATTCAATTAGGAAAAGAGGAAGTCAAATTGTCCCTGTTTGCAGATGACATGATTGTATATCTAGAAAACCCCATTGTCTCAGCCCAAAATCTCAAGCTGATAAGCCACTTCAGCAAAGTCTCAGGATACAAAATCAATGTGCAAAAATCACAAGCATTCTTATACACCAATAACAGACAAACACAGAGCCAAATCATGAGTGAACTTCCATTCACAATTGCTTCAAAGAGAATAAAACACTTAGGAATCCAACTTACAAGGGATGTGAAGGACCTCTTCAAGGAGAACTACAAACCACTGCCCAATGAAATAAAAGAGGATACAAACAAATGGAAGAACATTCCATGCTCATGGGTAGGAAGAATCAATATCATGAAAATGGTCATACTGCCCAAGGTAATTTATAGATTCAATGCCATCTCCAACAAGCTACCAACGACTTTCTTCACAGAACTGGAAAAAACTACTTTCAAGTTCATATGGAACCAAAAAAGAGCCTGTATTGCCAAGACAATCCTAAGCCAAAAGAACAAAGCTGGAGGCATCACACTACCTGACTTCAAACTATACTATAAGGCTACAGTAACCAAAAAACCACGGTACTGGTACCAAAACAGAGATATAGATCAATGGAACAGAACGGAGCCCTCAGAAATAATGCCGCGTATCTACAACTATATGATCTTTGACAAACCTGACAAAAACAAGAAATGGGGAAAGGATTCCCTATTTAATAAATGGTGCTGGGAAAACTGGCTAGCCATATGTAGAAAGCTGAAACTGGATCCCTTCCTTACACCTTATACAAAAATTAATTCAAGATGGATTAAAGACTTAAATGTTAGACCTAAAACCATAAAAACCCTAGAAGAAAACCTAGGCAATACCATTCAGGACATAGGCATGAGCAAGGACTTCATGTCCAAGACACCAAAAGCAATGGCAACAAAAGCCAAAATTGACAAATGGGATCTACTTAAACTAAAGAGCTTCTGTACAGCAAAAGAAACTACCATCAGAGTGAAAAGGCAACCTACAGAATGGGAGAAAATTTTTGCAACCTACTCATCTGACAAAGGGCTAATATCCAGAATCTACAATGAACTCAAACAAATTTACAAGAAAAAAACAAACAACCCCATCAAAAACTGGGCAAAAGATACAAACAGACACTTCTCAAAAGAAGACATTTATGCGGCCAAAACACACATGAAAAAATGCTCATCATCACTGGCCATCAGAGAAATGCAAATCAAAACCACAATGAGATACCATCTCACACCAGTTAGAATGGCAATCATTAAAAGGTCAGGAAACAACAGGTGCTGGAGAGGATGTGGAGAAATAGGAACACTTTTACACTGTTGGTGAGACGGTAAACTAGTTCAAGCATTGTGGAAGACAGTGTGGTGATTCCTCAAGGATCTAGAACTAGAAATACCATTTGACCCAGCCATCCCATTACTGGGTATATACCCAAAGGATTATAAATCTTGCTACTATAAAGACACATGCACACGTATGTTTATTGCGGCACTATTCACAACAGCAAAGACTTGGAACCAACCCAAATGTCCAACAATGATAGACTGGATTAAGAAAATGTGGCACATATACAGCATGGAATACTACGCAGCCATAAAAAAGGATGAGTTCATGTCCTTTGTAGGGACATGGATGAAGCTGGAAACCATCATTCTCAGCAAACTATTGCACGGACAAAAACCAAACACCGCATGTTCTCACTCATAGGTGGGAATTGAACAACGAGAACACATGGACACAGGAAGGGGAACATCACACACTGGGGACTGTTGTGGGTTGGAGGCAGGGGGGGAGGGATAGCATTAGGAGATATACCTAACGCTAAATGATGAGTTAATGGGTGCAGCACACTAACATGGCACATGTATATGTATGTAACAAACCTGCACATTGTGCACATGTACCCTAAAACTTAAAGTATAATAATAATAAAATTTAAAAAAAGAGTAAACATGGTGAGAAAAATGTTTGTTCAATGGAAGTTTTTTCAAAACAATGTAGTTTTAATTTACATATAATGCCATAAGTAAAAATAACCCTTATATCTATGCTCTAATTCTTTTCCTGTTTTAATGTTCACAAAAAAATTGAGATGAACATAAAATTAATATGGAAATACAAAGGCCTACAATAGCAAAAGCAACTTTGAAAATGAACAAAGTTGGAGCTCTAACACTGTGTGATTTCAAAAATTATTGTATATCTAGAGTAATCAAAATGATGTTAAATATATACAAATAGATGATGGAACAGAATGAAGTATATAGAAATAAACCCACACATATGTAGACAACTGATTTTTGACAAAGGTGCAAAAGATATGCTGTGTAGAAGGGATAACCTTTTCAACTAATTGTACTGGAACAGATATCAAGATGCAAAATATGAACTTACTCAACAATAAGGAATCAAGGAACCCATCTAAAAAAAATGGGAAAAGATTTGAACACACATTTTACCAAATAAGACACACACATTAACAAATAAACAAATGAGAAAAATGTTTAACATCATTAGTTATTAGAAAAATGCAAGTTAAAACTATAATGAGATACCACTACACTACTACCAGAATGGCTAAAATTAAAAAGGCATACCCTACCACATGTTGGCAAAGATAAGAGGAAAATAGAAACTCTCATACACTGCTGGCAGGTATGTAAAATGGTATAACTACTTCAGAAAAGTTTCGCATTTCCTTTAAAAGTCAAATATACTTCTACCTTATAATGTAGCTGTTCCACTCATGGATATTTACCCAACAGAAAAGGAAATATGCAACCATACAAAGACTTGTACATCAATGTTCATGTAGTTTTGTTTGTTATAGCCCCAAACTGGAAACAAGTCAAACTGTCCATCAACAGATAAATGGATAAACCAACTGTGAGAAATCCGTAAACTAATACTCATAATGAATTACTGATTCACGACAAAATGGATGAATCTCAAAATATGCTGAGAGAAACTAGAAAAAATAAGTATATAGTGTATGACTTAATTTATATAAAACTAGAAAACACAAAGTAATTGGCAGTGACAGAAAGCAGATCAGTCGTTGGTTTTGAGAGAGGTAAGGATTCTTAAAACAGTAGAGCAATTTTTTTCTTTATACCCCATTAAAAAAGTGTCAGTGAGATTTCTTTTTAAGATACAAATTGATAAGGAGATGGCTATGGCTCTAATAATGATGCAGAAATAGAGCTTTTAAAATATTACTAACATTTCATTATTAGCCATGTATTGTTGAGCAGGTTACTTAACCTCTCTGTACCCTAGTTTGCTCAACTGTATGATGGGAATATAAAAGTATCTACCTTGAGAGGACTGTTTTGAATAATAAATTAATTTTAATACACATAAAACACTTACAATAGTGCCTAGAACACAGACACCTCCCAAAATTTACTACTATAATTATACAATTTAATCTTCAAGTACATAGTTAATTCATATTCAATATATTTCATACAAGGATAAAAAACTATAGAATACATTTGAGGAAAAGAATCATTAAACTTTGGTTACCTAGAAAATCTTTGGTTACCTAGGTAAAACTTTGGTTACCTAGAAAGTTTGCTTATCCAGGCCAGTTTGCTTATCCAGTTTGCTTATCCAGGCCAGGTGCAGTGGCTCACATCTGTAATCCTGGCACTTTGGGAGTCTGAGGTGGGCATATCACTTAAGTCCAGGAGATTGAGACCAGCCTGGGCAACACAGCAAGACCTCGTCTTTCATTAGCTTTACAAAGGTGGTTTAGTTTTGGGGAAGGGCCATTATCATTTAAACTATAAATTTCTCCTAAAGTTAGCATGGCTTAGGCCCAGGAATGACTAAGGGCAGTTGGGAGGTTAAAGGCAAGATGGGGGTTAGATTAGATTTCTTTTACTGTCATAATTTTCTCATTGTTATTTTTGCAAAGGTGGTTTCAAGATCAATAATCTACCATTGACTGCAAATGTGCTGTATGCATATTATGAATAGCACAATTTTTATATTCAGTATATAATTAAAACTCTTCCTCATCTTTCAAAGGAAGAAGAGTTTAGTGAAAGTTTAAGCAACTGGTACATTAGTTTTTACATATGACTACTCCATCTTATTTGTAGGCCATTTTGTATGCACATTTCCCCCCCCTAAAATTCCCACTAGACAGTAAAGAGGGAACAGTCTGACAGCTTTATTTTTATATCAGAAATAATTTCACATTAATTTATTAAGTGACTACCTTTTATATTATGCTAAATATTAAGACAACAAAGAAGTTAGAAGAAATTATACTTGCCATAAGTTGAAGAAATAAAGTACATACGAGAGTAACAAAATAATTTATTATTTTTGGCCACTGAAAATCTAATTTTTATTTCACTTATTTATTACTTATAGTTGTTAGATAGGAGTTCTAAATTTCTCTTCAAAGAATCAATATGTCAGTAAGTTCAATTCTTTGCCTTCTACTTTTAAACTTAACTTCCTCATAAAGCAATCTTTTTTGATTACCTGCTCCACCCTGACTCATTCCAATTACTACTCCATCCTGACTCATTCCGATTTCCTGCTCTGCCATAACCATTTTTCCCGCCAAACCACTCGCTCAGTCACTCTCTTTAAATTAGCCAATTGGAATTAGTTTAGCCTGTGCGGTCTAACCCTAGCCAATAGGGGAACGACACAGCAGCAGGGGCCACGGGCGTCAGGGATAAGAACCCCTTCCCCTCCCTTGTCCAAGTGTGCGCTCACCATTGCTCCATCTGTAAGGGCCCACCCCTCTATAGAAGTACATTGCCTTGCTGAGAATTAAAAAGAAAATTTTATATTTGAGTGCTATTTCTTTTGTGGCACCAACACTTTATTTAGAACATAGTTGTAAACCAAAAAGTATCTGAGACAGGTCTCAATCAATTTAGAAGTTTATTTTGCCAAGGTTAAGGGTATGCCCGGAAGAAAAAAAACACAGAATCACAGTGACAGTCTGTGATCTGTGCCTTTCTCCAAAGATGACTTTGAGGGCTTCAATCTTTAAAGGGGAAAAGTGGGCTGGAGGGGAGAGAAGGAGGGTATGGTAATCCACAAGTTCCAAGAGAAAAAAGCAAGTAGGGGAATAGTCAATTATGTATTCGTCTGGCATCATTAAACAAGCACTTTACATAAGATATGGTGAACATAAGTAGCTACTTGTGGAGTAGCTAACCTAACCTTTTATCTGTAGTTATCAGCTCAGGAACAAAAGAAAAGGCAGTTTCTTGCATGACTAGGCTTTCAGCTTATTTTTTCCCTTTTGGCGTGGTGAACTGGGGTCCTGAGTTTTTTTATTATCCTTTCACCACCGTCTTATTTCTAGAACTTTGTGGTGATGTTAAGATAAATATAATATTAGTCATAGTAATCTGGCTTATATTAAATATATTGAGTAAATGCTGACCTGCTTCTAGTGATTTAATTCATCCTTACTTGGGTTATTTAAAACATGAATTAACATTTTAGCTTACATGAATTTTAAAATTCATACAGGATCATAAATGAATTTTTGTTAAATGTTTTTTGTTATGAATGACAAATTTCTCCATGTTCAATGAAGAAAACCTGAGAAACACAGAAGGTAACAAAAATAAACTGCCAATAGTTTCACCATTCACAGATAATCATTATTAATTTTTATGTAGTCCTTATGTCTTTTCCAGGGACATTTGCAGAAACTCTTATATTTTACAGCATATTAGACTTCTGCTGAAGTCTGTTTTTAAATCCAAACTGATGATACTGTAAATGACTGCTAATGTAACTGGTTATGACGAGCACAGTTGATAAATCTGTTAGTTTCTTAAGTAGAGCGTTATCTAAAATATAATTTTTTCTTTATATAAAGCTATCATACAGTTTTATAATCTGCTTTTATGACATTATTTTATCACAAATGTTGTATAAACTTAACATTCTTCTGTAACTTGATTTTAAATGTCTGCATTGGATTCTAACTCAGAAATGAGTAAATTTTTAAATTGATAAATATATACAGGAACTTTTATCATTTTCACACAAAATTGGAATCTTAATTTACACATTACCATGCAATTTGATTTTTTTCACTTAGTGTTTTCTGACTGTTCTTCCACATTCATAGATACACTTATTACTATTTTTAGTATTTGTGTGATATTCCAAAGTATGGAAGTTTCTTATTTACTTTGCTATTCTTTTCTTGATGGACCTTTGGCAACTACAGACAATGCTGCAATAAACATTTTTATATATATATATAGCCTTATGTTTTGGTGCATATATATTTTGTGGGGTACTTTCCCTTATGTAGGATTGCCAAGTCAAAGTGTATATATGTACATTCATTTTAATACGTATTGCCAAATTTCTCCAAAAAATTACATTAATTTCCAGTATCACTCCAATTGTTCTTAGAATTCCTGTTTATGCCTGCATTAGATTGGTGAAAAATGGTCTTATTTTAATTTCCATTTGTTTCCTTGCTAGTGATGCTTATCTTTTCATTTTTATTGGCTCTTCATACTTCCCCTTCTGCAAGTTGCCTTGTTTGTCCATTTTTCAATAGGATGGTCTTCCACAGGAAGTTTTTATTAGTATAAATATGAATATTAATACAGATAATAATTGTCCCTAAGCATTGCAAATACCTAACATGGATGGTATGGTCATCACGTTTCATTTTCTTGTCTAAACTTGTTTATCATCTATCTCTCACTAACCTAGGAATTAGTTACATGTCCACTTGCTTGTCCTGTTCACTGTAGCTCCAATACCAAGGCATTCCCATATTAAATGAAATAAATTATCCAAACATACCATTACTTAACCGAGATAAAGGACATCCTGTCTAGGTACAGGATTGTTAGAGATTTCTTTTTTCGTGGCTATGA
Source organism: Pongo abelii (assembly GCF_028885655.2). Taxonomy (NCBI): domain Eukaryota; kingdom Metazoa; phylum Chordata; class Mammalia; order Primates; family Hominidae; genus Pongo; species Pongo abelii. The sequence continues at coordinate 52,857,079 of NC_071998.2, forward strand.
GATGTTGTTCTAATGTTCCCTTAAGCTTCTAGGATTAGTAGTGAGAAGTCTATTGTTAATGTGATTCTCTTTCCCTTTTCTCTGAATGATTTTTCTCATGACTGAAATTCAGTTATTTCTGCACATTATCTCTAGATATGTATGTTTTTTCATTAAACTTTTTCCACACAGCCCCACCCGCAATCAAATGTATCTAAGTCTCAGCCTTTTCAATCTGACAACCTTAAATGTTTCTAAACTAGGTAAGTTTCTTGTATTATTTCCTAAACTAATACTTGTTCTGTCTTGTTTTCTTTCTATAAACTCATTCGCAAACCTCTTGAATTTGCTCCTGCAGGTCTCTTATCTTTTCAAAAATAAGTTTATTTCTATATGCTTTACATCATGAAATTGTTTCTATTTGATCTTCTGGAACAAAAGATTCAGCTGTCACAAGGGGTTATCAGTTCATCTGTTGAATTTTTCTCTTAGTAAATTTTTAGCTCTGAAAAGTCCTGACTATGTTCTAATTACATTTTCTGAAAGTTCTTAGTAATTTTTTTCTTAATTTACTATATTCTTCTGTCTCATCCCTGTGGCTCATCAATAAGAGCCACATATTTTACTTGTTTAGTGTTTAGTTTGGTCTTACATCGTAAAGTTAATGAGCTCCCTTAGTGGTTTTTTCTTTGCTGCGTTCCATTAGCCACCTGTAGAGGTTAGGCTTTGATGTGGGTATCTGGCAATGCAAACCTACAGATGCTGGATAAAGTCACAGTTTGCAGAGGCAGACAAGCTCACATACCGCTCAGCTGAGGCTTCAGCAGTCTCCTCTCAGGCACTGTCTCTGAGTAGAAGGGCCAGCTTCCTCAGACCATGAGGTGTGGCAGCAACTGAGTTCACCCGTGCAACCTCTACTCTAAGCCCGCAGCAGTTAACAGAGTTTTATGGGAAGCCCTGCTAATGTCCACTTCCAGGAGCAGACACATTCATCCCTTTTCTGAAGAGAAACCACAGGATTCCACTTTTTTAAGCTCACTTAGAGAACTGTGAAATCTCAGATCCTGTCTCAGTGCCTTAAGGAGTGGCAAAGCAAACCTTTCCCTTTGCCTGGTCCTTCAGCACCTATTCTTTCCCTAAAGAACTTGATATCTTGATGATTCTGACTTTAGGCTCATGTTTATACTCCTGAGAGGAGGAGTTAGGAATGGGGGCTTAGTCCTTCTATCTTCTCAGAATTTAGAAATTAACTTAAACCATTTCTACTAGTTGTTCAAAGTTTTTATTTGTAGCCTCTGCCTGCAAAACAGGTTCTTTTTTATTTTCATTTCTTTCATTATGATATAAAATAATACAGGCTGGGTGCAGTGACTCATGCCCGTAATCCCAACACTTCGGGAGGCTGAGGCAGTCGGGTCACCTGAGGTCAGGAGTTAGAGACCAGCCTGACCAACATGGAAAACCCTGTCGCTACTAAGAATACAAAAATTAGTTGGGCCTGGTGGCGAGCACCTGTAATCCCAACTACTTGGGAGGGTAAGGCAGGGAGAACTGCTTGAACCTGGGAGGCGGAGGTTGCAGTGAGCCGAGATTACGCCACACCACTCCACTCCAGTCTGGGTGAAGAGCAAGATGCCGTCTCAAAGAAGAAAAAAATAAAAATAAAAATAAAAATAATAATAATAAAATAAATAATACAGAGAGCCATTAATTATTTGGTAATAGTGTAGAAAGGTCACTGATATTTTTGTATAATCTGTTTAGCAAGACATTAGGAGGATGAGAGGAGCCTGAATTCTGCTAAAGTGTAAACATAAACAATTACCAGTCATTATTCCAGAGGTCACAAAATTTGCAACTTCCCCAATTACTCCTGCAGGTAACATCACTATTGTAGAACCTAAGATTGGCCTTTTCGGATATCTTTTCAGGTTTCTGCATTTCTGACGGCCGAGGGCTCCACATGGACCCACCAACTGGTCCTGGTCCTGTGGTCCTACTCAGAAGTGGACTCGACATGAAGACCATTTTCCGCACCTCTGATTGCCTCCCTAACCAATCAGCAGCACCCATTCCCTGCCCCACCAAACTATCCTTGAAAAATCCTAGCCTCCAAATTTTAGGGAAGACTGATTTGAATAATAAAACTATGGCGCTTCTGTTCAGCCAGCTCTTCATGAATTAAACTTTCTCTATTGCAATTCCTCTGTCTTGATAAATCAACTGTATCCAGGCAGCAGGCAAAACGAAACTGTTGGGCAGTTACAATAGTTTTAATGGATATATCTGGGCTCATTCCATCTTTATATAATGCTTAGGATTTTATATATAAAAATGAAATGACTCAAAAAATCATAAAAGGAGTATTAAGGCAATTTTATATTACATGGTTAAGAATTCTACTGCACAGTAGTATACAGTAAGTAGGTCATGGCAGACCAACTCTTCCAACAGCTAGAAAAAGGCAGAAAACATAAAAAATTATATTTTTAAAGGCATCAGGCAAGCTATGGAATCAATAAGGCCTAGATTGATTAAAATTCATCGTAGGAGGGCTGTTCAGAGGTAAGCTGATTTTTTTTCCCCTAAAAGCATTCACCAATTCTGGGCACAGGCTAAGAAAGCAGCAGACTTAGTTCAGGCAGACGCCTGCTGGAGCTAAGAAAAATCAGCAAAGCTCTTGGCAGTTACATAGGGTTGAAGAAATAATCAGACTTGAAATGCTTCAACTCCACAGCCAATTTTTCCCACAAGACATTTGCTGAACTTAGAAGCTGCAGAAGGGGCTCAAGGGCTCAAAAGCAAACTTCATAAAGGCAAAGTAACATTTCCTGTATTTGTGAGATGCACAGGTATGCATACTAATTGGAGACCTGATGTGCCTCAAACACAAAGCCAGTGATAAATATTCTGTGCTTAGTCAAACTTTAGTCAGGCTCCTGAACCTTCTTCTCTTAGGTCCATCTGTGCATTTCCTTGTAAAATCCAGTTTAGCAAGACCCCCACACTTGGTATCTGATTAGGTGGCTCATCCTCCAATCTCCCCTAAGTGATGTCTGATCACCCTGGTCTGTCTTCAGCAAGAATCCTGTTGTTTTAGCCAGAATCCCCATTACCCCTGATGTTTCCTCTTAGTAATTTTCTATCCATTGACTCCCACACTGCTCCTTGGCTATAAATTCCCACTTGCCCATGCCGAAGAATTGAGCCCAATCTCTCTTTCCCACTGCAAGAACCCACTGCAGTGTTCCCTATATACACTGCGATAGTCCCCAAAAAAGTTTTCCTTACTGTGTTTCAACAAGTATTATTTGATAATTTTTTAACACCAATTTTACCCTGAAGACATCTGCTGAATTTTGATGTCATATGGGCAAGATGACAATCAAATGCCCATCAATCAACAAGTGGATAAAGAAAATGTGGTGTATATATACACCATCGAATACTACTCAGTCACAAAAAGGAGCAAAATAATGGCATTTGCAGCAACCTAGATGGAATTGAAGACTTATTCTAAGTGAAGTAACTCAGGAATGGAAAACCAAACATCCTATGTTCTCACTCATAATTGGGAGCTAAGCTATGGGAACACAAAGACATAAGAATGATACAATGGACTTTGGGGACTCAGGGAAAAGGGTGGGAGGCGGGTGAGGGATAAAAGACTACAAACTGGGCACACAATGTACACCGCTTGGGTGATGGGTGCACCAAAATCTCCCCTCTCTTGGGAGTAGGATAAGGAAATCTTACATGATTGGCTGACAACAGAGAAAACAAAAGAGAAACTTCAGAGACCACCCATCAGAAGAAATACATACTATGCAAAAATAGTTTCGAAAAATCATAAAAGGAACTCTTCAGTAATCAAGGAGCAAAACCCCAGCAATCTCTGAGGGCTAGGAGAATTAGATTTCCAAAGTCACCACAACATAATACTCAGTCCAGTTCTCAGTGAAAAATTACTACACATAAAAAGAAACAGAAAAGTATGGCCCAGTCATAGAAAATAAAGAATATGGCAGAAACCATCCCTAAGGAAGCCCAGACATTTGAATTATTAATCTGAGACATTAAATCAACACTCTTAAATATGTTCAATAAGCTAAAGGAGACCATGGGCAAAAAACTAAAGAAAATCAGGAAAACAATGTCTAAACAAAATGAGAATATCAATAAAAGGGAAAAATGTTTTTAGATAAAAAGTACAGTAACTAAAATGAAAAATTCACTACAGAAATTCAACAGCAAATTTGAGCAGACAGAAGAAAAGATAAATGCACTTGAAAATAAGACATTTGAAATTATGCAATCTAAGGAGCAAAAAGAAGAATAAAGAAAAATAAACAGTCTGGGGGACCTGTGGGGCACTATCAATCACACCAACATACATAATATAGGAACAGAAGTATGGAGGAAAGAGAAATGGTTGAAAATATCAGGAGGCTTAATGAAATCCGTGAATATACAAATCCAAAAAACTCCAAAAACGATAAACTCAGAGACCCACACTGAGACACACTAGAATCAAATTGCTGAAACCAAAAGACAGAATTTTGAAAACATTAACAGAGAAGCAGCTTATCAAATATAAGGGTTCCTCAATGATATGGTTTGGCTGTGTCCCCAACCAAATTTCATCTTGAATTGTAGTTCCCATAATCCCCATGTGTCCCAGGGACCTGCTGGGAGGTAACTGAATCACAGAGGTGGTACCCTCATGGTGTTCTCGTGATAATGAGTGAGTTCTTACGAGATCTGATGGTATTTTAATAGGTGGCTTTTCTCCCTTTGCTCAGCACTTCTCTCCTGCCACCATGTGAAGGACATGTTTGTTTCCCCTGCTGCCATGATTGTAATTTTCCTGAGGCCTCCCCAGCCATGTAGAACTGTGAGTCAATTAAACCTCTTTCCTTTATAAATTACCCAGTCTTGGGCAGTTCTTTATAGCAGCATGAGAATGAACTAATACAGTAAATTGGTACTGCAGAGAGTAGGGTGCTGCTACAAAGATACCCAAAAATGTGGAAGCAACTTTAGAGCTGGGTAACTGGCAGAGGTTGGAACAGTAGACACCCACACTTAAAAAGGCACATCTCAGGCCCAGTGTGGCGGCTCATGCCTGTAATCCCAGCACTTGAGAGGCCAAGGCAGGATGATCGCTTGAGCCTAGGAGTTTGAGACCAGCCTGGCCAATGTAGTGAGATCATATCTCTATAAAAATTAAACAAAATCAGCCGGGCGTGGTGGTGCGTGCCTATGGTCCCAGCTACTAGGGAGGCTGAGGGATAGGATCACTTAAGCCCAGGAAATCAAGACTGCAGTGAGCCATGATCATGCCACTGCATTTCAGCCTGGGCAACAAAACAGGAATCTGTCTCAAAAAAAAAAAAAAAAAGGTGGGGGTGGAGGGACATTTCAAATAAATAACCTAAATGTGCACATAAAATAACTAAATAACAAAGAGCAAAGTAATCCCGAAGCTAGCAGAAGAAAGGAAATAATAAAAGTTAGAGCAAAATAAAAAGAGAATGGAAAAACAATAAAGAAAATACACTTTAACAAAAATTGTTTATTCCTGATACAGAGTCTTGCTCTATTGCCCAGGCTGGAGTGCTGTGACAAGATCAAAGCTCATGGTAACCTTGAACTCCTGGGCACAGGTGATCCTCCTGACTCACCCTCCTGAGCAGCTAGGACTACAATCATGTGCCAACTCACCTGGCTAAGTTTAATTTATTTTTTGTAGCGATGGCATTTCACTATGTCGCCCAGGCTCCCCTGTAACTCCCTGCCTCAAGCAATCCTCCCGCTCCAGCTTCCCAAAGTGCTGGGATTACAGACATGAGCCATCACATCCAGCCAAAAGTTGACTCTTTGAAAAATCAACAAAACTAATAAACCTCTAGGTAAGTTAAGAAAAAAGGGAGATGATTCAAATCACAAAAATCAGAAAGAACATTACCAGTAATTTTGCACAAATAACAGAGATTATGAGAATACAATAAAGAGTTGTATTCCAACAAATTAGACAAGCCAGATGAAACTGACAAAGTTATAAAAACATACAATCTACCAAAACTGACTTGAGAACTATAAATCAATATATTGTATGAATATAGATGCAAAAGTCCTCAGCAAATACTTCATAGGTCGTGACAAAGTGGGATTCATTCACCGAATGCAAGGATGATTCAATATAGGAAAATCAATCAATGAAATACACTACATTAACAGGATGAAGAAAAAATCCACGTTTCTCAATTGACGCAAAGAGAGCATTTGACAAAATTTAACACCCTCTAACAATAAAAGCATGCCAGAAACTAAGAACAGAAGTAAATAACCTCAACATAATAAAGACCATATATGAAAAACCTAAAGCCAACATTATACTCAATGGTGACAGACTGAAAGCCTTCCCACTAGAACAAGAACAAGATAAGGATACCCACTTTTACCACTTAATTCAACATAGTATTGAAAGTTCCGCCAAGAGCAATTAAACAAGAAAACGAGATAAAGGCATCCAAATCAGACCACAGAGATGTATAAATAATGCACACAAAAATTATTAGAGCTAATAAAGTTAGCAAAGTTGTAGGATTAAAATCAATACACAAAAATCACATATATCCATACAGTATGGATGAGAAAGGTTTCCTGCAGTATAGCACAGCCACATTGCCAGATTGTGGCCAGACTGCTTCTTTACGTGAGACTTCAATCCACTCCTCCTCATGGGGTAGTGGGTCTTCCCAGCTGGGGTCTTGAGCCACCCCCAACTGGACAGAGCTCTAATTTCCCCCCAGGACAGAGTGTACCCGAGTGGTGAGGTAGGCTGCCACACTGGCGTTCAGGCTTCTCAATCAGTCCAGGCTGTGGGTCCTGGAGAGCCCATACCAATTGGGGGCTGAAGGAATCCCCAACACAGCACACCTGCTGCAGCCAGACTGCTTCTTTAAGTGGGTCCCTGATCCCGTTCCTCCTGACTGGGTGACATCTCCCAACAGAGGTCTCCAGCCACCTCCTCCAGGCACATCTGAGCCAGCAACAGGTCAGTACCCCCCTGTGAAGGAGCTTCCAAGGAAGAAGGAGGCTGCCATCTTTGCTGTTTTGCAGCCCTCCCTGGTGACACCTCCAGGTACAGGAAAAATCGAGGCAACAAGGGTCTGGAGTAGACCCCCACAAATGGCAGCAGTTTTATGGAAGAGTGGCCTGTTAAAAGAAAAACAAACAGAAAACAACAACATCAACAAAAAAGACCCTACAAAAAACCCCATTCAAAGGTCAGCAACCTCAAAGATCAAAGGTAGATAAGCCCACAAAGATGAGAAATTAATCAATGCAAAAACGCTAAGAACTCAAAAAACCAGAGTGCCTATTCTCCTCCAAATGACCACAACACCTCTCCAGCAAGGGCTCACAACTGGGCTGAGGCTGAGAAAGCTGAATGACAGAAGTAGGCTTTGGAAGGTGGGTAACAACGAACCTCGCTGAGCTAAAGGAGCAAGTTGTAACCCAATGCAAAGAAGCTAAGAAACATGACAAAACAATACAGGAGGTGCCAAGTTCTCAGAGACCTTCAAAGAGACTTAGACTTCCACACAATAATAGTGGGAGACTTTAACACACCACTGACAATGTGAGAGATGAGGAGCCAGTTTGGAGAGGAATTTAACTGACCTATTAGAGCTGAGAAACACACTACAAGATCAAAAAAGACAAAGGGCATTACATAATGATAAAGGGTTCAATTCAACAAGAAGAGCTAAATGTCCTAAATATATACGCTCCCAATATAGGAACACCCAGATTCACAAAGCAAGTTCTTAGGGACCTTGAAAGAGACTTAGACTCCCACGCAATAATAGTGGGAGACTTTAATACACCACTGACAATACTAGGAGGAGCCAGTTTAGAGAGGAACATAACCGATCTGTTAGAGCTCAGAAACACACTACAAGAACTTCACAATGCAATCTCAAGTATTAATAGCAGAATAGACCAAGTGCAGAAAAGAATCTCAGAGCTTGAAGACTATCTTGCTGAAATAAGATAGGCGGAAAAGAATAGAGAAAAAAGAATGAAAATGAACAAAACCTCCGAGAAATGTGGGATTATGTAAATAAACTGAACCTAAGACTGATTGGGGTACCTGAAAGAGATGGGGAGAATGGAACCAAGTTGGAAAACATATTTCAGGATATCATCCAGGAGAACTTCCCCAACCTAGGAAGACAGGCCAACATTCAAATTCAGGAAATGCAGAGAACCTCAGTAAGATATTCCCTGAGAAGATCAACCCCAAGACACATAATCATCAGATTCTGCAAGGTCAAAATGAAAGAAAAATGTTAAGGGCAGTCAGACAGAAAGACCAGGTCACCTACGAAGGGGAGGCCCATCAGACTAACAATAGACCTCTCAGTGAAAACCCTAAAAGCCAGAAGAGATTAGGGCCAATATTAGACATTCTTTTCTTTTTTTTTTTTAAATTAATGCTTCCCAAAGAGAACTACAGATTCAACGCAGTCTCTACCAAATTCCCAATGGTATTTTTTACGGAAATAGAAAACCAGTTCAAAAAGTCATATAGCATCTTAGGGACTGGCTCAGAACAGTCAAAACTATAGATGATACTGAACTTATGATGGTTCAACTTACGACATTATGATGGATGTTTGGGGCTGTTAAATTTTTGACTTATGGTATTTTCAACTTACAGTGGGTTGACAATGGGTTGACATGACTTATATCCTGAAATACAACAATAAAATTGGAGGATTCCACTTCCTGATTTCAAAAGTTACTACAAAGCCACAGTAATTTAAAAACTGTGGTACTGGAATAAGGACAGACACATAGAACAATGAAACAGAATGGAGCATCCAGAAACAACCCCAAATACCAATGGCCAATTGATTTTCAACAAGAGTACCAAGACCATTCAATGGGAAAAGAATAGTTCTTTAACATATTGTACTGTAACATTTAACATAAAGTACAACTTTTTTTGGTAATACACATCCACTAATGAAAATTAGATTCTTTTTGTGGAAATAACATTTTTGGTAAATTGGGGTTTAAAGTACTTTTCCCTATCATCAAAATTGAGGGCAAATTTTCATCTATTAATGCTGGTCCTTAATGAGATTTTACATACTTCATATTTGAAAACGTTTTCTAATACAGCAAAAGCTATTTTCCAAAGTTATTTAGTGTCTGTTAAGTGGTAGAGGGTGGTCCTTCAAGTAAAGGAAAAAAAAAGTCAGTCTCGGTAAAAAAAAAGTTTCCAATAAACTTTTATCACTACCCAAGCCATAACAGCTGTGGAGCAGGGCAATTCAAGATATTCCTGCTTCCATCTCTGAAAAAAACTTACACTAACCATAGGTTTTAAAAGCCTTATATTTTCACAAACTTTGTAAATCTGTCCAACTAAGTCTTTTGCTGCTCCATGTGGATTTTTACTACTATCAATTAATACAACTTCTTAGATTCTACTTTGGGTTGTACTGAATTAGTATTTTCTCAACTCCTTTGAGAATTTTTTTCATCTGGAATTGTTCCGCAGGTCATTCACAGTAATTCTTAGTCCATTCATACTTCACATGGACCACTGAAATTTACAACTGAGCAGTATTAAAACATCTGTCAATTTATCAAAAACCAAGCAAACTTACTTTTACTGCACTTTCATTTTCATATTTGATTTTTGTGAAGGAATTTTGTGGTGAGCTGTTCTGTGCTAAATTTTTTAATTCTTCTAACTTAACCTTCAGTACATTCCGGTAAGTGCTTAGTCTAGTGATGTCAGCTTATATTCTTTTGGCATAGCTATAGTGCCATTGAATAATAAATACAACATTTTGCCATCTAATTCAATAATAAAATAAACCACACTACAGTGTGCTTTAAAAACAAAACGAAGTCTTTTTCTCTTCTTTGGTTCCTTTGACATGAGTATGTACTAGAATAAAAATAATATAGAATGTCACAGAATGGCAATATGTGTACACTTGAAATGTTATGAAGTTATAACTGTGTTACTACACAGTGCATTGAACAGAAGAGCAAAGCAATGAGAGCACCACATACACTTGCTTTAAGAACTTCAACTCAGTCTGCTATTGTAGCTTGAAAGAAGTTACAGACAATACGTAAATCAGTGAGGATTTTCGTGCCCCAGTAAAATTTTAGTTATGGACACTGAAATTTAAGTATCACATAATTTTCAACTGTAGCAAATATTCTTCTTTGACTTGATTATTTAAATATGTAAAAACTATTCTTACATTATGGTCTGTGTACAAACAGGCACCAGGGCGTATTTGGTACATGGTCAGTCATCTGCAAACTCCTGCTATAGGAAGCATAGAACTACTCAGTATTTTTGATCATATGGAACATTTCAGATTATTAACCTAGTCCGTGTTATATATAGTATGGACTAGAAAGGGACAAATGCAAAGAGATAAGTTAGTTATAAGGATACAGTAAATGGAAGCTGAGTAGCTAAGTTTATACCTTATCTCTCTAATATACACTACCCATGTAACCTTGGATAAGACAATTTTTCAGATCCTCAATTTACACATCCATTATGAAGGATAATAATATCTACTTCAAAGCACTTATCTAAAGATTAAATGGGATGATCCATGTAAACTGATTACAATTGTACTCATCAGATAGGAGGTGCTCAATAATGTTAATTAACCACATATATTACTGCTAATGCATATTAAGTCATAATGACAGCCTTAGTGATAAAACATGAACTGAAAAGGTAAAATTAAACATATCTAGGCATGTTTAATAGAACAGAAGAAAAAAAGGAGAAACAGATCCAAATAGATATGAAAATTTTAGTACGACATATGCACATAAAGCTTATTATTTTCTGGAATATCTTTTGGAATGGAAGGGAGGACTTTAAATATAAATTCAAGAATACCATGTGAATATGTTTTAAAAAACTAGATAAGACTTCAAGGACAAAACAGTAAAGTGAGAACAACAAACAGAAAAGGATATAGGTGCTATGTTTAGGTATGGAAGGAAGCAGCAGGGTCAAAACAGAAGCTATAGTAGGAGTAACACACACAGAATAATTAGTAAAGCAGTTAGACTTCAAGGGCAAAACAGTAAAGTGAGAACAACAAACAGAAAAGGATACAGGTGCTATGTTTAGGGATATAGGTGCTTTGTTAAGGAAGTAGCAGAGTCAAAAGAGAAGTTATAGTAGGAGTAATCCACACAGAATAATCAGTAAAGCAATTCCTATCAGAATAAATACTTATGAGTGTAAAAGACTGAAAGTCATCTAAGAGAATCAAATTTAAATGCGATGTAATGATTTCATAAGAAAACACTATTTAGCAGTAAAATCTACTTACTGATACAGCTATCATGGTACTATCTGGCCTCCATTCAGCTTGCTTGTAGGATCCAAACTGAGTAGATGATTTTGCAGGCTCCTTGTAGGTTACAATTAACACACTAGGCTGTGTGATTAAAAAAAAAAAAAAAAGTTGTATTTTTATCAATATCATAAAAATACAGAAATAAAATTTAAGATAACATATAGAGTATTCAAAGTATTTTTAGAGTAAAATAAAAGACAACATTGATATTAAACTATCGGCTTTCAATATTCCAAGCATATCAACCAAAACAAAGACCTAAACCTACGCCTGTATTATTAAGGAAACTGAATTAATAATTAATAATCATCCAAAACAGAAAGAACCAGGACTAAATGTGTTCATAGGTGAAGTCTACCAAACATTTAAGGGAGAAATTACACCAATTCTTTACAAAGCCTTCCACAAGACAGAAGCAGGAGTACTTCCTAATTTTGAGTCCAGCACTCCCTTAATACCAAAATCAGAAAAGGATATTACATGAAAAGAAAACTACAGGCCAGGCGCAGTGGCTCACGCCTGTAATCCCAGCACTTTGGGAGGCCACGGTGGGCAGATCACGAGGTCAGGAGATGGAGACCATCCTGGCTAACACAACGAAACCCTGTTTCTACTAAAAATACAAAAAAATTAGCTGGGCGTGGTGGCAGGCACCTGTAGTCCCAGCTACTTGGGAGGCTGAGGCAGGAGAATGGCGTGAACCTGGGAGGCGGAGCTTGCAGTGAGCCGAGATCACAACAACACTGCACTCCAGCCTGGGTGACAAAGCAACACTCTGTCTCAAAACAAAAAAAAAAGAAACCACTACAGATCAACATAGATATAAAACCTCCCAACAAAATATTAGCAAATCAAATCCAACAAGGTATTAAAAAAAATTAAACATCATAACCAAATACGATATACCCCAGGTATGCAAGCCTGGTTCAGCATTCAAAACTCAATTAATATAATCCATCACATCAACAGGCTACAAAAAAATCACGATTATTTCAATAAATGCAAAAAAAGCACTTAACAAATCTAACAACAAGATAAAAACGGTGAGCAAGGCCGGGCACCATGGCTCATGCCTGTAATCCCAGCACTTTGGGAGGCTGAGGCTGGGGGATCACCTGAGGTCAGGAGTTTGTGACCAGCCTGGCCAATATGGCGAAACCCCGTCTCTACTAAAAATACAAAAATTAGCCGGGTGTGGTGGCAGGCACCTATAATCCCAGCTATTCGGGAGGCTGAGGCAGGAGAATCACTTGAACCTGGGAGGTGGAGGCTGCAGTGAGCTGAGACTGCGAGACTGCACTCCAGCCTGGGCAAAAGAGGGAGACTCCATCTCCATAAAACGAAACAAATAAACAAAAAACACTAAGCAAACTACAGAACAACACTCATTCATGATTTTAAAAAAAACTCTCAGGAATAGAAAGAAATTTTTTCAACGTGATAAAGAACATCTATGAGAAACCTACAGCTCAAAGCTTTCCTGCTAAGATCAGGAACAAGGGAAGGATGTCTCCACTCACAGCAGCTTTTCAACAGAATAGTGGAAGTCCCAGCTAATTCAATAAGACCACAAAAAGGAATAAAAGGTAAAGAGATTGGGAAGGAATAAATAAAACTGTCTTTACTCAGAGATAACGTGATCATCTATGTAGAAAATTTGACAGAATTGACCCAAAAATCCTCCTAGAAAAAGTAACTATATAGCAAGGTTACAGGATCCAAGATTAATATACAAAAGTCAATAAATTTTCTATATACCAGCAATAAAAAAGTGGAATTTGTCATTACAAACACATTTGCAGGCCAGGCGCAGTAGCTCATGCCTGTAATCCCTATACTTTGAAAGGCCAAGGCGGGCAGATCACTTAAAGTCAGGAGTTCAAGACCAGCCTGGCCAACATGGTGAAACCCATCTCTACTAAAAATACAAAAATTAGTCAGGTGTGGTTACATCTCTACTAAAAATACAAAAATTAGTCCCAGCTACTCAGGAGGCTGAGGCAGAAGAACTGCTTGAACCTGGGAGGTACAGGTTGCAGTAAGCTGAGACTGCGCTACTGCGCTCCACCCTAGGCAACAGAAACTCCATCTCAAAAACAAAAACAAGGCCGGGCACAGTGGCTCATGCCTGTAATCCCAACACTTTGGGAGGCCAAGACAGACAAATCGCCTGAGGTCAGGAGTTCGAGACCAGCCCGCCAACATGGTGAAACCCCGTCTCTACTAAAAAATTACAAAAATTAGCTGGACATGGTGGCAGGCACCTATAATCCCAGCTACTTGGGAGAATGTGGCAGGAGAATCGCTTGACCCCGGGAGGCAGAGGTTGCAGTGAGTCAAGACCACACCATTGCACTCCAGCCTGGGTAGCAAGAGTGAGACTCTATCTCCAAAAAAAAGAAACCAAACAAACAAAAACAAAAAACACACACTTGCAGCCTGGGCAACATGGTGCAGCCTGGGCAACATGGTGAAACCTTGTCTCTACAAACAAAACAATACAAAAATTAGCTGGGCATGGTGGCACACACCTGTAGTCCCAGCTACTCAGGAGGCTGAAGTGGGAGATTGCTTGAGCCTGGGAGGCAGAGGTTGCAGTGAGCTGAGATCACGTCACTGCACTCCAGCCTAAGTGACAGAGTAAGATGCTGTCTCAAAAACATAAAAAATGTAAAAAGCATTTTTTAAAAACTATGTAACAGAATACGTTTATCTATAGAAAAAAGTTACAAAACACTAATGAAAGATACCAAAGAAGAGCTAAATAAATGGAGACAGGCTGGGTGCGGTTGCGCACGCCTGTAATCCCAGCACTTTGAGAGGCTGAGGTAGGCAAATCACCAGGTCAAAAGTTTGAGACCAACCTGGCCAACATAGTGAAACCCCATCTCTACTAAAAATACAAAAATTAGCCGGGCGTAGTGGTGTGCATCTGTAGTCACAGCTACGTGGGAGGCTGAGGCAGGAGAATCACTTGAACACAGGAGATGGAGGCTGCAGTGAGCCAAGACTGCACCATTGCACTCCAGCCTGGGTGACAGAGTGAAACTGTCTCCAAAAAAAAAAAAAAGAAAGAAAGAATGAAAGAAAAAAATAAATGGAGACATATACCATGTTAATGAATACAAAGACTCAATACTGTCAATATGTCAGTTCTTCCCAACTTGATATACAGATTTAATACAATCTCAATCAAATTCCCAGCAATTTATTTTCTGGATATCAACAGACTCACTCTAAAGTTGATATAGAGAGGCAAAAGACCAAGACTAGCAACTTAATACTGGAGAAGACAATGTTGGAAGACTGGCACTACCTGACTTTAAGACTTACTATAAAGCTAAAGTAGTGAAGAAAATGTGGTATTAACAAAATAATAAACAAATCAATCAATGGAACAGAATAGAGAGCCCAGAAATAGACACACACAAATATATGCCAACTGATCTTTAACAGAGGAGGAAAGGAAGTACAACAGAGAAAAGACAGTCTTTGCAACGAATTGTTTGAATACAACTAGACGTCAACATTCACAAAAATAAATACCTGATGAACACAGATGCAAAAGTCCTCAACAAAATACTAGCAAACCAAATTCAACAATTCACCATGATCAAGTAGGACTGATCCCAGGAATGCAAGGATGGTTCAACACAGACAAATCAATAAATGTGATATATCACATTAAAAGAATAAAAGGCAAAAACCCCATGATCTTTTCAGTAGAGGCAGAAAAAGCATTTGACAAAACACAACATCTATTCTTGACAACAACTCTTAACAAATTAAGAATAGAAAGAATGTAACTCAACACAATAAAAGCCATATATGACAAACCCATAGCTAACACTACTGAATAAGGAAAAGTTGAAATCTTTTCCTCTAATCTGGAATAAGACAAGGATACTATCTTTCACCACTTTTATTCAATGCAGTACTGGAAATCCTAGCCAGAGCAATTAGGCAAGAAAAAAAAAAAAGAATGAAAAGTATCCAAATTAATTGGAAAGGAGAAGTCAAATTAGCCCTGTTTGCAGGTAACACAATCTTACATACAGAAACCCTAAAGACGCCACCAAAAAAGTGGTAGAACAAAATAATTCAGTAAAGTTGTAGAATACAACATCAATATACAAAAACCAGTAATGTCTCTATACACTAACAGTGAATTAGCTGAAAAAAGAAATCAACAAAACAATCCCACTTATTAATAGCTATAAAAAAAAACCAAAGAACAAAAAATTTAATTAAAGAAGTAAAAGATCCCTACAATGAAAACTATAAAACAGTAATGAAATGAAGAAAACACAAATACATGGAAAGATATCCCATGTTTATAGATTGGAAAAATTAATACTGTTAAATTGTCCATATGACCCAAAGTGATCTACAGATCCAATGTAATCCCTACCAAAATACCAATGATATGCCTCTCGGCAGTGGAAAACACAAGCCTAAAATTCATACTGAACCACAGAGGACCTCAAATAGCCAAAGCAATCTTGAGCAAAAATAACAGAGTTAGTGGAATTACACTACCTGACTTCAAAATATACTACAAAGCTATATTAACCAAAACACCATGGTACTGGCAATAAAAGCAAATAAAACAATGGAACAAAATAGCCCAGAAATAAATCCATGCTTTTACAGCCAACTGATTTTCAAAAAACAGGTGCCAAGAGCACACATTGGAGAAAGGCTAATCTAATAAATGGTGCTGGGAAACCTGGATAGCCACACGCAAAAGAATGAAATTAGACCCTTATCTTACTATACACAAAACTCATTTCAAAATAGATTAAAGAGGCTGGGTGCGGTGGCTCATGCCTGTAATCCCAGCACTTTGGGAGGCTGAGGTGGGCAGATCACTTGAGATCAGGAGTTCAAGACCAACCTGGCCAACATGGCAAAACCCCATCTTTAATAAAAAAAAAAAATACAAAACTTAGCTGGGCATGGTGGCACGCACTTGTAATCTCAGCTACTTAGGAGGCTGAGGCAGGAGAATCACTTGAACCCTGGAGGTGGAGGTTGAAGTGAGCTGAGATCACACCACTGCACTCAAGAATGAAGGACAGGGTGAGACTGTCTCAATAAAAAAAAAAAAAAAAAAGATTAAAGACTTAAAGGTAAGACCCAAAACTATGAAACTACTGGAAGAAAACATAAAGGAAATGATTCATTATATTGGTCTGAGCAAGGAATTTTTTGGATAAGACCTGAAAAGCACAGGCAACAACAGCAAAAATAGAGGAGGGGCTTCAAGATGGCTGACTAGAGACATCAGCCCTTGCCTCCTTCACAAAAAAAAAAACCCAAACAGGGAGTAGTCACACTTTCAACAGAACATCTAAGACACAACACTGGAATTTAGCAGAGAAGTGACAGGAAACACCTAAAGCAAGGAAGGAGAGGGAAGCAAGGTTGTTTGCTTGGCCTTTATCAACCTGGAGCACGGAGCAGATCTCCAGTGTGGGGGAAAGGTAAATGAGAGATACCTAGCAGCCCACATTCCCACCACGGACTCCTGCAACCCTAGCTTACAGAGAGGGGGTCCAGAGACTAGCATAGAGAACTTCTTAGAGACCACGTGATGACACTGCTCCAGAGAGAGAGCTCACACTGGGTCCTATAACACCTGCATGAGACCTAAACAGCTACAGCATGGTGTCATTTTCAGTCCAGCTCTCATCAGGCTGCATCCTACCCTTGAGCACAAGAGTCCCTGCATTTCCACATTAGTAAAGCCCTACTAACATTCCCTGCATCCACCTGGGGGCCTACAGTGATGCAATGCCACTTGGACCCAGCAGAGTGGCAGAGTCCCTGGTATTAAAGCATATATAGAATCCTACACCGTGGAGAATGGGCAAGTGCAATGCACTGGGGAGGGTATACTGGGGAGGCTATCACAAGGACAAAAAGAGCCAAAGCGTACACTTCTGAGAGCCTAAACCCTGCCAGCCTGGGGTTGCTGCCACTGACAGTAACCCCATCTCCACAAACAGCAAGACTGCAGCACACTTGAACATGTCCTGAGGACAGAATCTCCCAGCATGCCAGTATCAATGTTCCTGACACTGCTTGGAGCAAAGCACACCATACCTGCCCCACCCAAGCCTCTGGTGTGAGGCTACTGACACCGACATCAACCCTATCCCCTCCAGTAGCAGGGCCACAGTAGACATGCACATGCCCTGAGGAAAGGCTCTCTCTATCCACTGTTGCTACGTGAGCACTCTACCAGGGGGCCTGAAGACAGGCCCACCTGGCCTGGCACCACACACCCCCAAGGGCCCAAGCATAGAGATTGGAGCATAGAGATTGCCCCACCCTGTCTGCCACTCACACATACGCACTCCTACAGGGAAGCCTGAGAGTCAGCCCACACAGCCTGATGCTACCATCACAACTACTGCCATAGCCCATACCACACACACTGCCCAGGGATCCAAGGACCTACCCACTCACCTGGTCATCCACTGCAACCACCAGCACCTAAGCAAGCCATATGGAGGCCTAAGAATCAACCCAATTAAACCTGCTAACACCATGCCTGTGTACCCTGGGGCCGAAGGACAGGCACATAGCCTGCTGCTGCCACCACTGGTGCCCAAGGACTGGCCTACCTAGCATCCCACTGCCCAGGAGAACTTCACCTCAGCCTCCGCTAACAACTGCACCCTAAGCCACTGAGGAAATCACAGACACCACTAATGCTATATATGGCTAAAAAGGTCATATGAAAAATACACTACTGCACACACTTAGAATCAAAGACAAGGTGCTCTAACCAACCAACACCATGGATAGATCTTCAGGAAAAAGTCTACCTCTCTGAAAGCCAATCTAAAAAACTGGAAGAAGCAACTGTTACACCAGAGGTACAGACATCAACTTGTAAGTATACAAGTAATGTGAAAAAAAAAAAAAAAGAAATTATGACATCTCCAAAGGAACACAATAATTCTCCACCAACAGATACTAATAAAAAAGAAATTTATGAAATGCCAGAAACAGGATTCAAAATAATACTAAAGACACTCAGTGAGATAGAGAACACAAAAATACAAAGAAAAACAATTCAAGATATGAATGAAAAATTCACCAAAGAGATATCATAAAAAAGGAACCAAACAGAAATCCTCGAACCGAAGAATTCACTAAGTGGAATAAAAAATACATTCGAGTGCTTCAGCAATGGATGATATCAAGCAGAAGAATGAATTTCAGATTTTTGAAATAACTCAGAAAACAAAACAAGAATAAATAAGAATGAACAAAGCCTACATGACATATGGGTACACCATAAAGTGATCTATTTGAATTTTTGGTGTTACAGAAGGCAAAAAGAAGATCAAAGGAGCAGAAAAAGAACTATTTAACAAAATAATAGCTGAAAATTTCCCACATGTAGCAAGAGATTTAACCATACAGAAACAGGAAGCTCACATATCCTCAAAGAGATACAACTCCAAAGGTCTTCACGGCACATTATAATCAAACTGCTCAAAGGAGAGAATTCTAAAAACCGCAAAAGAAAAGAACGTAGTCCCTTAAAGATAACCTCCATCGACTAACAGTGAATTTCTCAGCAAAAACCTCACAGGACAGGAGAGAATGAGATGATATATTCGAGGAGCTGAGAAAAAAAACCAAACCAAACCAAAACAAAAGAAACTTGCCTGTCAAGAACACTACACCCAGCAAAGTTATTCTTCACAAAGGAAGGAGAGTCTTTCCCAGATGAGCAAAAACTGAGATAATTCACCACAATTACATCGGCCCTACAAAAAATGCTTAAGGATGTCCTACACTTGGAAGCAAAAGGACTATGTCTACCATCGTGAAAACACAAAAGTATAAAACTCTCTGGTACAGCAAACACATAAATGAGAAGAAAAGGGATTCAAATGTTACCACTACAGAAAACCACCAACCTGCAATGCTAGTAAGAGAAAGAAAACAGCAAAGAATATACAAAACAACCAGAAAACAATTAAGAAAAGGACAGGAGTATGACCTCACATATCTATCTATATTAAAAAAAAAAACATATACATATATATACAATAATATCAATAATCACCTTTTCCACTTAAAAGATACAGATTGGATGAATGGATTTAAAAACATGACCCAACTACATGCTACCTACAAAAACTTACCTTGAAAGACACAGACTGAAAGTAGAGATGGAAAAAGGAATTTCATGCAAACAGAACAAAAAGTGAGAAGTGGCAATACCTACATCAGATAAAACAGACTTTTAAGTCAAAAGCAGTAAAAAGAGACAAAGAAAATCATTACGAAATGATAAAGAGATCGATTCAGCAGGAGGATATAACAATTCTAAATATATATGCACCAACATCAGAGTACCCAAATATATAAAGATATTATTAGACCTAAAAGGAGAAGTAGACTCCAATACAATAAAAGTTGGGGCAAGGCATGGTGGCTTATGCCTGTAATCCCAGCATTTTGAGAGGCTGAGGTAGGCAGATCACCTGAGGCCAGGAGTTCAAGATCAGCCTGGCCAACATGGTGAAACTGTGTCTCTATTAAAAATACAAAACTTAGCTGGGTGTGGTGGCACACACCTGTAATCCCAGCTACTTAGGTGGCTGAGGCAAGAGAATCGCTTCAACCCAGGAGGTAGAGGTTGCAGTGAGCCGATATCACAGCACTGCATTCTAGCCTGGGTGACAGAGTGAGACCTGTCTCTAATAATAATAAAATAAAATAATAGTTGGGAACGTCAACACCCCACTATCAGCATTAGACCATCGAGACAGAAAATTAACAAACACTGGATTTAAACTGCATTTTAGATGAAATGAACCTAACAGACATTTACAGAAAAATTTTATCTAACAGCTATGGAAACACATTCTTGTCAGCACATGAAACATTCTCCAGTGCAGACCATATGCTCAGCCACAAAACAAGTCTGAAAAAATTTTAAAACTCTGGGAGGCTGAAGTGGGAGGATCATTTGAGCCAGGGAGGTAAAGGCTGCAAGGAGCTATGATTGTGCCATTTCACTCCAGCCTGGCAACAGAGATAGACCCTATCTTAAAAAAGAAAAAAAAAATTAAACTCAAAACTATATCAAGTGTCTTCTTAGACCACAGTAGACTCCTCAAACTAGAAATTAATACCAAGAGGAACTTAGAAAACTGTCTAAATAAATGGGAATTACATAGAATACTCCTGAATGTCCATTGGGCCAATGAATAAATTAAGAAGGAAATTTTTAAAAATTATTGAAACAAATGAAAATGGAAACACAACATGCCAAAACCTATGAGACACAGCAAAAGCAGGGTTAAGAGAGATGTTTATAGCAATAAACATCTGCATCAAAAAAGTGGGAAGATTTCAAATAAACAACCTAACAACGGACCTCAAGGAACTAGAAAAGAAAGAACAAACCAAATCCAAAATTAGCAGAAAGGAGGAAATAATAAAGATCAGAGGGTCAGGCCGGAGCAGCAGTGCAGCCCCGGGATGTGTCCTCCTTTACTATTAAAATATATATATATTTCTGCTGTATAAAAAAAAGTATGCATATACATACATGTACATTTATACACAGCAGAACAAAATGAAGGATACTAAAATAATACAAAAGATCAACAAAATGAAAAGTTGGTGTCTTGAAAAGATTTTAAAAATTGATAAACTGCTAAACAAGAAAAAAAAAAGAGAAGATCCAAAAAACAAAATCGGAAATGAAAAAGACATTGCAACTGATACCACAGAAATACAAAAGATCAGAGATTATTATAAACTATTCACTAAAAAACTAGAAAACTAGAGAAAAAGGGCAAATTCCTGAATATACAACAACCTACCAAGATTAAATCATGAAGACAGAAAACCCAAACAGACCAAAAACAAGTAATGAGATTGAATCAGTAATAAAAAGTCTCCCAAAAAAGAGAAGCCCAGGACCAGACGACTTTACTGCCAAATTCTACCAAACTTACAACACAAATTCTCCTCACACTTTTCCATAAAATTGAAGAGGAGGGAATTTTCCCCACCTCATTCTACAACACCTGCACTATTCTTATACCAAAGCCAGACAAGAATGCAACATAAAAAGAAAGCCACAGGACAATATCCCTGATGCAGGTAAATGCAAAAATCCTCAACAAAATACTAGAAAAGCAAATCCAACCACACATCAAAAAGATAATATACTATGATAAGATTTATCCCAGGGATGCAAGGATGGTTTGATACGGTTTGGCTCTGTGTCCCCCACCTAAATCTTGTCTCAAATTGTAATCCACACAGGTAGAGGGAAGAATCTATAATCCCCACGTGTTGAGGGAGGGAGGTATTTGGATCATAGGGATGGTTCCCCCCCACATTATTCTCATGATAGTGAGTTCTCATGCGATCTGATGGTTTTATAAGTGGCAGTTTCCCCTGCTCCCTCTCTCTGCCGCTGCCATGTGAAGAAGGTCCTTGCTTCCCCTTTTTAAATTATTGCCTTCCACCATAATTTTAAGTTTCCTGAGGCCTCCCCACCCATGCAGAACTGTGAATTAAACGTCTTTCCTTTATAAATTAACCAGTCTCAAATATTCTTTACAGCAGTGTAAAAATGCACTAATACATAGTTCAACATATACAAATCAATAAATGAGACACATCACATCAACAGAGTCAAGGACAAAAACATATAATCAATAAATACAGAAAAAGCATTTAATAAAATTCAACATCATTTCATGATAAAAATTCAACAAATCAGGTATAGAAGGAACATACCTCAATGGGATACAGGCCATATATGACAAATCCACAGCTAACATCACACTGAATGTGAAAAAGCTGAAAGCCTTTCCACTAAGAACTGAAAAAGACAAGGATGCCACTTTCACCAGTCCTATTCAATACAGTATTGGAAGTCCTAGCCAGAGCAATCAGGTAAGAAAAGGAAATAAAAGGCATCCTAGCTGGAAAAATTCAGTCAAATTGTCCCTCTTTGCAGATGACATGATCTTATGTTTAGTAAAAGCTAACAACTCCACCAAAAAACTCATAGATCTGCCGGGCATGGTGGCTCACGCCTGTAATCCCAGCACTTTGGGAGGCTAAGCAGATGTATCACGAGGTCAGGAGTTTGAGACCAGCCTGGCCAACGTGGTGAAACCCTGTCTCTGCTAAAAATACAAAAATTAGCTGGGCATGGTGCCAGGTGGCTGTAGTCCCAGCTACTTGGAAGGCTGAGGCAGGAGAACCGCTTGAACCCAGGAGGCAGAGGTTGCAGTGAGCCGAGATGACGCCACTGCACTCCAGCCTGGGCAACAGAGTAACACTCTGTCTT